>NC_067244.2:175928717-177178717 GCF_019359855.2 Lolium perenne
TATCACTCAAGGAGGAGGTTTCTTCAACAGAATTTACCTTCTTACCTTGTGGAGCTCTTTCCGTGTGCCATTCAGAGTAGTTGGTCATCATATCATCAAGAAGCTTTGTTGCGGCGCCTAGAGTGATGGACATAAAAGTACCTCCAGCAGCTGAATCCAATAGGTTCCGCGAAGAAAAATTCAATCCTGCATAAAAGGTTTGGATGATCATCCAAGTAGTCAGTCCATGGGTAGGACAATTTTTAACCAAAGATTTCATTCTTTCCCATGCTTGGGCAACATGCTCATTAGCCAATTACTTAAAACTCATTATGCTACTTCTCAAAGATATAATTTTAGCAGGAGGATAATATCTACCAATGAAAGCATCCTTACATTTATTCCATGAATCAATACTATTCTTAGGCAAAGATAGCAACCAATCTTTAGCTCTTCCTCTTAATGAGAAAGGAAACAATTTTAATTTTATAATGTCACCATCTACATCCTTATACTTTTGCATTTCACATAGTTCAACAAAATTATTAAGATGGGCAGCAGCATCATCAGAACTAACACCAGAAAATTGCTCTCTCATAACAAGATTTAATAAAGCAGGTTTAATTTCAAAAAATTATGTTGTAGTAGCAGGTGGAACAATAGGTGTGCATAGGAAATCATTATTATTTGTGCTAGTGAAGTCACACAACTTAGTATTTTCAGGAGTACCCATTTAGCAATAGTAAATAAAGCAAACTAAATAAAGTAAATGCAAGTAACTAATTTTTTGTGTTTTTTAATATGGAGAACGCAAACAAGATAATAAATAAAGTAAAGTAGGTAACTAATTTTTTTGTATTTTTGATATAGAGAACAAACAAAGCAGTAAACAAAATAAAGCAAGACAAAAACAAAGTAAAGAGATTGGAAGTGGAGACTCCCCTTGCAGCGTGTCTTGATCTCCCCGGCAACGGCGCCAGAAAAAGAGCTTGATAGGCGTGAAGCACACGTCCGTTGGGAACCCCAAGAGGAAGGTGTGATGCGTATAGCAGCAAGTTTTCCCTCAGTAAGAAACCAAGGTTATCGAACCAGTAGGAGTCAAGAAGCACGTGAAGGTTGATGGTGGCGGATGATAACCCACAAGTATAGGGGATCGCGGCAGTCTTCGAGGGAAGTAAAACCCAAATTTATTGATTCGACACAAGGGGAGACAAAGAACACTTGGAAGCCTTAACAGCGGAGTTGTCAATTCAGCTGCACCTGGAAACAGACTTGCTCGCAAGAGTTTATCAGTAGTAACAGTTTTATAGCAGTAGCAGTAGTGAAAGAACAGCAGCAGAGTAACAGAGACAGCAGTAGTGATTATAGTAAACAGCAGGATTAAAATACTGTAGGCACGGGGACGGATGACGGGCGTTGCATGGATGAGAGAAACTCATGTAACAATCATAGCAGGGCATTTGCAGATAATAATAAAACAGTGTCCAAGTACAAAGCAATCAATAGGCATGTGTTCCAATTATAGTCGTACGTGCTCGCAATGAGAAACTTGCACAACATCTTTTGTCCTACCAGCCGGTGGCAGCCGGGCCTCAAGGGAATCTACTGGATATTAAGGTACTCCTTTTAATAGAGTACCGGAGCAAAGCATTAACACTCCGTGAACACATGTGATCCTCACATCACTACCATCCCCTCCGGTTGTCCCGATTTCTGTCACTTCGGGGCCATTGGTTCCGGACAGCGACATGTGTATACAACTTGCAGGTAAGACCATAAACAATGAATATCATGATGAAACAATAACATGTTCAGATCTGAGATCATGGCACTCGGGCCCTAGTGACAAGCATTAAGCATAACAAGTTGCAACAATATCATCAAAGTACCAATTACGGACACTAGGCACTATGCCCTAACAATCTTATGCTATTACATGACCAATCTCATCCAATCCCTACCATCCCCTTCGGCCTACAGTGGGGGAATTACTCACTCATGGATGGGGGAAACATGGCTGGTTGATGGAGAGGCGTCGGTGGTGATGATGGCGATGATCTCCTCCAATTCCCCGTCCCGGCGGAGTGCCAGAACGGAGACTTCTGGCTCCCGAGATGGAGTTTCGCGATGTGGCGGCATTCTGGAGGCTTTCTGGCGACTTCGACTTCTCTCCGTGCGTTTTTAGGTCGAAGGCAATATATAGTCCGAAGGAGGGCGTCGGAGGCCGGCCGAGGGGGCCACACCACATGGCCGCGCGGGGCCCCCCTGGGCCGCGCCGCCCTATGGTGTGGGGCCCTCGGGCCTCCACCTGACTTGTCCTTCTGGCTCCATCAGTTTTGTGGGAAAATAGGGCCTTCTGCATAAATTCCGAGGATTTTCCTGAAAGTTGGATTTCTGCACAAAAACGAGACACCAGAGAAGTTCTGCTGAAAACAGCGTTAGTCCGTGTTAGTTGCATCCAAAATACACAAATTAGAGGCAAAACAATAGCAAAAGTGTTCGGGAAAGTAGATACGTTTTGGACGTATCAACTCCCCCCAAGCTTAGCTTATTGCTTGTCCTCAAGCAATTCAGTTAACAACTGAGCGATAAAAGAACTTTCACGAACACATTTGCTCATATGATGTATATATTCTCATGCTATGGCTAATACTTAAGCAGTTCAATGAGATGCATACAAATAAGATCATCTAACAGCTATGTCAATCATGGAGAGGTACCAACAATTAATAATAAGCATCATGAATCATGTATATAAGCAGGATTGCAATGTTCATAAGAGAGTATGATAAAGTGGTATCTCGCTTGCCCATATTTGATCGGCAAAACATAAATGCCCAGGCACCTCTGGAGTTCAAAGAAAGACTAGAAGTAGTGATTGTCAAAGATAAAAGTATCAAAGTTATACCACAATCAATCATATTTTGAGACAAGCATATTATACTAAGAATGACAGTTGTGCTCTCAAGATAGTGCTCAAAGAAAGAATGGAGACACAACATAAAAGTAAAAGATTGACCCTTCGCAGAGGGAAGCAGGGATTAACATGCGCTAGAGCTTTTCATTTTTAAAATAGGAGTAAAATTATTTTGAGAGGTGTTTGTTGTTGTCAACGAATGGTAATGGGTACACCAACTACCTTGCCAACCGGACTTCCAAGAGCGGCTCCCATGAATTATTTTTATGTTTATGCGGCACTCCTTCCAACCTTTCTTTCACAAACCATGGCTAACCGAATCCTCGGGTGCCTGCCAACAATCTCATACCATGAAGGAGTGCCTTTTTATTTTAGTTTTATTATGATGACACTCCCCCCAACCTTTGCTTACACAAGCCATGGCTAACCGAATCCTTCGGGTGCCGTCCAACAATCACATACCATGGAGGAGTGTCTATTTAGGTTAATTAATTTGGGACTGGGAATCCCATTGCCAGCTCTTTTTGCAAAATTACCGGATAAGCGGATGTGCCACTAGTCCATAATGAAAGTCCGTCAAGAGTAAATGACAAGGTCGAAAGTTAAACACCACATACTTCCTCATGAGCTATGAAACATTAACACAAATTGAGAAACATTTTGAAGGTTTTAAAGGTAGCGCATGAGAATTTACTTGGATTGGTTTGAAATGCCATGCATAGGTATTTATGGTGGACACTTTGGAACAACTTGGTTTTCAGGTGTTTGGAAGCACGAGCAGCATTCCCGCTCAGTACAAGTGAAGGCTAGCAATAGACTGGGGAGCGACAAATCAAGAGAGCAGTAACTGTCATAATCATGCTTGCGGCAAAATAAATTAACGGAGACATAAAAGTGATACAAGAACTCTGAAGCAATGTAAATCATCGAGGCTTAATTGACTTTTGTTCAGTCATATGCATGCGTGAGCATGTGCCAAGTCGATATAAATGAATTATTCAGAGGAGGATACCACAATGCCATACCTACTTATGAATAAAACAATGCAAGCAAACATCCATGACATGCTACTCATATTAATAAATTGGAGCTAAATATGAGAGATCATGAACTACTAGACTTTCTCAAATAACATATACCTCACATGAACCAACTAAGCATGCTCACATGGATGAGTATATGTACAAAAATGAAAACAAATAGAGTTCATACCAGCCCCTCACCACAATTCAATTGTCGTAGATCGTCATTATTGCCTTTCACTTGTGTAGCTTGGATAATATGAAATGAAAACTACGCTCCAGCCACCGAAGCCCATTGAACTCATGATGAAATTTACAAACCAAAGAAGAACAGCAAATATTTTTGGTATTTTCGAATTTGAGAACAAGAACAAAAGGAAACAAGCAAACAAAGCAAAATCTTTTTGGGTTTTCTTATAGCAAACTAGCAATAGCAAATAAAGCGAAACAAATGCAAGAAACCAAAGCAAACAAATGGTGAAGAGAAACAACAGAAATATTTTTGGTCTTTTTGTGTTTTGGGAAAGAAACAAAGCAAAAACAAGAAATAGCAAACTAGAAGGCTCACATAAACACAAAGCAGCAGAAATTCGTCATACTTGACAGAAGTACAGTACTCGATTTTTAATAAATTCTTCCACTGCTCAAATCGAAAAGTGTTCAACTAATGAAAGTTAGATAACAACCTGGGGAACATGCAAAAAAATTGGCTTCGCAAAATACTGTTCTGGCTATTTTTGAGAATTTTTTCGGTAACAGTCCAGAATCTGTTTTCAGGCAGCACTTCCCCAAATATCATCTCCCTCTCATTAGAAAACCACTCAAACAAACAAAACAAGTATATACAAGTATCCAGCAATCATAATATGCAAAGAATGAGTGATGCCGGTATACCTCCCCCCAAGCTTAGGCTTTTGGCCTAAGTGGAGTTCAACCCCAGCGAGGGTCGCTGTTCCTCGCCGGTGGATAATGCATGGCGTAGTCATAGTAAGGTTCCTGTGCAGAAGAAAAGCGTGGAGGCTCCCCATGCCCAAAATGTTGATGCGAGGAACTTGCTGCATCGGATGATGAGTCGAGGTGTTCCTCGGCCTCCTCCGTATTGTCTCTTGCATGATGGCCTCCTCCCTCTACGTGTGCATTCAGTGCACCTTCCGTGACCGACCAATCTTCCCTGGAATCAAGGTTAAATAGAACAGGCGCAGGCAATCTTACTAGTTTTTCAGTTTTCTTAGTTATTCTCCAGACTTTCTTATAAAATGTCATCTTGTAAAGCAGGTTACCCAAATTAGATGAAGCAGAAACAAATTCATGTTTAATCATAGAGACTATGTCAAGTTTTTCTATAGAAAGTGGAATATCAAGATGATGAGGTTCTACATTATGCAAAGCTAGTAAACGGGAGGCGATGAGACCTCCACAAATTCCACCTTTCTCACGGTTGGTAGTAAGTCTATAAGCTATCAATGCCCCCAAATTATAAGCCCTACTACCTTGCAGTGCCGCAGCTAGAAAAGCTAAATCCTGGATAGATAGTTTACCACCACTCTTTCTAGCAAGAACACATTTAGTAACGAAATAGGCAAAGTAGCGGATAGCTGGGAGTTGAATGCTAGTAATTTTACCACCATCCTCTGAGAAACTCCTTCCATGACAAATCATCTCGAAGAGGCTTATGAGCTCTCGCGGCGATCCCCTTATCTTCTCGCATGATCCCCATTGCGGTACTCTAATTGCTGCACAAAAATCACTGAATGGCAAGTTGACAGCTTTATTATAAATCTTATATTGAACCATGGGGTTAGATCGCGACCAATTAAACTTAAAGTCCTGCACAACAGACATAGTCAATTTTGCATATTGGCTAGGTTCTCCATCAACAAAATCACTCAACCCTGCACGAGAAATTAGACTCTGAACATCTTCCAGTATTCCTGCGCTTCTCATGAAATCTGTGCACGGGTAGTAAGAGGGGTATACTCCCTCTTCACGGTTCACTCTCATGACTTGTTGCACCTCCAATTCTTTTTGGTTTAGTTGATATCTATTCCATTCCATTTTCTGAAATTTTTCAACAAACAATATAAAATTTGATTTGGTGACATATAATCAAGGGGGACTACTATAGGAACTTGCTAGAGTACTAATCATGCATCAAAACTAGTTTATACAACTTAGAACAAGCATGCAAGCTCACCGAACATGTTACCTACAACAGCAAAATATTTAAGATATACTCAACCAAACAAAATTCTATTTGGATAATCGGAGGAGTCACATACCGGAGAGCAAATGTGCCAAATTTCAGACAGAAATCGGGGCTGAGCAAAGAGATCGAAAAATCCTGAGCTCTTGAGCAAAAACGCGAGTGAGAGAAAGCTGGTTCGAGTTTTTTCGGGAGAGAGAAGATTCTGGGAGGAAAAGATGAAGTAGTGGGGCAAGGAGGGGCCCACACCACAGGGTGGCGCGCCCCCCTCCTTGGCCGCGCCGGCTGGTGGGGTGGCCCCCTGGGGTGCCCCACAGGTCATCCTCTGGTGCTCCCAGGTGCCTCTTCGAAAAATAGGACCAACGGTATAATTTTTGTGAATTTTTGAAAACTTTGAAAAATGCACATTTCTGGGTATTAAGTTTATTATTACTGGCCAGGAAAATTTTGAAATCTCTAATTAACTAAGGAACTTTTCAAATCAAAAGCGCTACAGCAAATAAGACAAGTGGAGGAAGAAAGAGATGTTGTTTACCTCCTCTATGCATATAAAAGGTATTCGTTAACAAGGTTGATCAAGTCTTGCCACCGAATAATTTTTACATAACATAAGAAGAAATAAACCTCAAATCAATCATGTTACCTTGAATTGTATTGATATGGATCCAATCATAAGATTTTGATAACCTTCTTTAGGTTCATATATAGGACAATCGATAGTTCCAACTTTGATAGTTCTCACATTAGAAATAGTATTGACTCCACATACTTTATCAATCCTCTTGGGGAAATAGACGGTATGCTCCTTATCATCAACATTGAAAGTAACCTTTCCTTTATTGCAATCAATAACAGCCCCTGCGGTGTTAAGAAAAGGTCTCCCAAGAATAATAGACATATTATCATCTTCAGGCATTTCCAACACAACAAAATCAGTTAATATCAAGCAGTTATTAGTAACTTGAACAGGAACATCCTCACATATACCAACAGGAATAGCAGTAGATTTATCAGCCATTTGCAAAGATATATCAGTAGGTATCAACTTATCTAAATAAAGTCTCTTATAAAGAGAAAAAGGCATAACACTAACACCGGCTCCCAAGTCACATAGAGCAGTTTTAACATAATTATTCTTAATAGAACAAGGAATAGTAGGTATACCTGGGTCGCCCAACTTCTTTGGCACTTTGCCATTGAAAGAGTAATTAGCAAGCATAGTGGAAATCTCCTCATTGGGGATTTTCCTTTTGTTAGTAACAATATCTTTCATATACTTTGAATAAGGAGGCAGTTTAATAGCATCAGTCAAAGGGATTTGCAAGAATAAAGGTTTCATCCAATCACAAAATTTATTATAGTGTTCTTCTTCCTTTGATTTTAGTTTCTTAGCAGGAAAAGGCATTTGCTTTTGCACCCAAGGTTCTCTTTCATTACCATGTTTCTTAGCAATAAAATCTTCTTTAGTATACTTTTTATTTTTATTATGCTTGTCAGGTTCATCTTCAACCTCTTCTTTATCAGAAGCATCATTCTTATCATTATCATTATCATTATCATGTTCATTACCACTTTCAGTTTCAGCATCGGAAATAGAAATACTATTAGGATCATTAGCAGGTTCAGAGGATTCTACAACATTTTTATGTTTCTTCTTCTTTTTCTTCTTAGATGGAGCACTAGGTTCAATGCGTTGAGAATCTTGTTCAATTCTTTTGGGATGCCCTTCAGGATATAGAGGATCCTGGGTAGAGACACCACCTCTAGTTGTTACTTCATAAGCATGTTTCTCTTTAGAATTATTATTTAGCAAGTCATTTTGCACTTTAGTGAGTTGATCAATTTGAGTTTGAATCATTTGAAAATGTTTAACAAGCATCTTAACATCATTGGAGGTTCTCTCCACAATATCGTGCAAATTGCTAATAGCTTGAGAATTTTCCATTAGATGATTCTCTACTCTCATATTAAAATTTTCTTGCTTAACAATATAATTATCAAACTCATCTAAGCATTGTGAAGGAGGTTTTGAATACGGAATATCTTTCCTAGTAAAGCGTTGAAGGGATTTTACCTCAATCATGGGTGAAGGGGGAATTATCTCACATATATCTTCTATAGGAGGTAGATTCTTCACATCTTCGGATTTAATACCTTTCTCCTTGAGAGACTTCTTAGCTTCCCGCATATCATCATCATTCAATTCAATTAAACCCCTCTTCTTCAATATTGGCGTTGGAGTTGGTTCAGGTGTATTCCAATCATCATGATTCCGGCTTATTCTAGACAATAAATCTTGACTTCTGCGGAGTTCTTTTCCTGAAAACACAACCAGCACAACTATCCAAATATGCTCTAGATTCAATGGTTAGTCCACTATAAAATATATCAAGTAGATCATTCTTTTCCAAATCATGTCCAGGTCGAGCTCTGATAAGAGAACAAAATCTTGCCCATGCCGCAGGCAATTTCTCTTCATCTCCTTGGTCAAACCTATAAATTCTCTGTAAAGCAGCATGTTGAGCACTAGCAGGAAAGTATTTTCGAAAGAAAACATCACGCAAATCATCTGGACTTTTAATAGAACCAGGAGGCAAATTATTATACCAAGTTTTAGCATCATCCTTTAATGAGAAAGGAAAAAATTTAATGACAAAGTAAATACGCATCTTGTCATCATCAGAAAACAAGCTACTCAAAGAAGAAAGTTCATTCATGTGCTCTATAGCACTTTCTTTTTCAGTACCACAAAAGGGTGCTTTCTCTACAATAGCTATATGAGATAGATCAAGAGAAAAATCATAATCTTTATCCTTAATGCATATAGGAGATGTGGCAAATTCAGGATCAGGAGACAGCTTATGTCTAACAGTATATTGTGTAAGAAACTTTTTAATGTTTCTTGCATCAGCAGTAGCATTGCATCTATTAATTAAATCATCATTAAGCTCCACATAATCTTCATCAGGATCATCACTAGAATAATCAAGTTCAGGTGAACTAACAGGTGTAGTGGCATTTTCATTAGGAGTTTCAGCATTTTCAATTTGTCTAGACCTAGCAATTGTAGCATCTAGAAAGGATCCCAGTGAACCACTATCATCAAGCACAGCAGAAGCATTATCAATATTATGAGAGTTTTTAGATTCAGCAGAAGTACCACCAAGCGAAGCTTGTGGCAGTGAAACAAGTTGACTTATCACAGATGGTGAATGAAGAGTAGCAGAGGTACTCAGAGTTGTACCTTTTCTTGTAGTGGATGGTAATATGGCGACTTTAGAATCGCGAGCTTTACCCATGATGGAGAATTTGCAGCGAACAATATCAATCCAAGTGAACTTCCAAATAAAGATATGCTCCCCGGCAACGGTGCCAGAAAACAGTCTTGATAACCCACAAGTATAGGGGATCGTGGCAGTCTTCGAGGGAAGTAAAACCCAAATTTATTGATTCGACACAAGGGGAGACAAAGAACACTTGGAAGCCTTAACAGCGGAGTTGTCAATTCAGCTGCACCTGGAAACAGACTTGCTCGCAAGAGTTTATCAGTAGTAACAGTTTTAAAGCAGTAGTGAAATAACAGCAGCAGAGTAACAGAGACAGCAGTAGTGATTATAGTAAACAGCAGGATTAAAATACTGTAGGCACGGGGACGGATGACGGGCGTTGCATGGATGAGAGAAACTCATGTAACAATCATAGCAGGGCATTTGCAGATAATAATAAAACAGTGTCCAAGTACAAAGCAATCAATAGGCATGTGTTCCAATTATAGTCGTACGTGCTCGCAATGAGAAACTTGCACAACATCTTTTGTCTTACCAGCCGGTGGCAGCCGGGCCTCAAGGGAATCTACTGGATATTAAGGTACTCCTTTTAATAGAGTACCGGAGCAAAGCATTAACACTCCGTGAACACATGTGATCCTCACATCACTACCATCCCCTCCGGTTGTCCCGATTTCTGTCACTTCGGGGCCATTGGTTCCGGACAGCGACATGTGTATACAACTTGCAGGTAAGACCATAAACAATGAATATCATGATGAAACAATAACATGTTTAGATCTGAGATCATGGCACTCGGGCCCTAGTGACAAGCATTAAGCATAACAAGTTGCAACAATATCATCAAAGTACCAATTACGGACACTAGGCACTATGCCCTAACAATCTTATGCTATTACATGACCAATCTCATCCAATCCCTACCATCCCCTTCGGCCTACAGCGGGGGAATTACTCACTCATGGATGGGGAAACATGGCTGGTTGATGGAGAGGCGTCGGTGGTGATGATGGCGATGATCTCCTCCAATTCCCCGTCCCGGCGGAGTGCCAGGACGGAGACTTCTGGCTCCCGAGACGGAGTTTCGCGATGTGGCGGCGTTCTGGAGGCTTTCTGGCGACTTCGACTTCTCTCCGTGCGTTTTTAGGTCGAAGGCAATATATAGTCCGAAGGAGGGCGTCGGAGGCCGGCCGAGGGGGCCACACCACATGGCCGCGCGGCCCGCCCCCCGGGCCGCGCCGCCCTATGGTGTGGGGCCCTCGGGCCTCCACCTGACTTGTCCTTCTGGCTCCGTCAGTTTTCTGGGAAAATAGGGCCTTCTGCATAAATTCCGAGGATTTTCCTGAAATTGGATTTCTGCACAAAAACGAGACACCAGAGCAGTTCTGCTGAAAACAGCGTTAGTCCGTGTTAGTTGCATCCAAAATACACAAATTAGAGGCAAAACAATAGCAAAAGTGTTCGGGAAAGTAGATACGTTTTGGACGTATCAGCGGAGTGTAGTGCGGCGCAACACCAGGGATTCCGGCGCCAACATGGAACCTGCACAACACAATCAAAGTACTTTGCCCCAACGTAACAGTGAGGTTGTCAATCTCACCGGCTTGCTGTAACAAAGGATTAGATGTATAGTGTGGAAAATGATGTTTGCGAAGAACAGTAAGAACAAGTATTGCAGTAGATTGTATTCGATGTAAAAGAATGGACCGGGGTCCACAGTTCACTAGTGGTGTCTCTCCAATAAGAAATAGCATGTTGGGTGAACAAATTACAGTTGGGCAATTGACAAATAAAGAGGGAATAACAATGCACATACATATCATGATGAGTAGTGTGAAATTCAATTGGGCATTACGACAAAGTACATAGACCGCTATCCAGCATGCATCTATGCCTAAAAAGTCCACCTTCGGGTTAGCATCCGCACCCCTTCCAGTATTAAGTTGCAAACAACAGACAATTGTATTAAGTATGGTGCGTAATGTAATCAACACAAATATCCTTAGACAAAGCATTGATGTTTTATCCCTAGTGGCAACATCACATCCAAAACCTTAGAACTTTCTGTCACTATCCCAGATTAAATGGAGGCATGAACCCACTATCGAGCATAAATACTCCCTCTTGGAGTCACAAGTATCAACTTGGCCAGAGCCTCTACTAGCAACGGAGAGCATGCAAGATCTTAAACAACACATATATGATAGATTGCTAATCAACATAACATAGTATTCCATATTCATCGGATCCCAACAAACACAACATGTAGCATTACAAATAGATGATCTTGATCATGTTAGGTGATACGTCTCCGACGTATCGATAATTTCTTGTGTTCCATGCCACATTATTGATGATATCCACATGTTTTATGCATACTTTATGTCATATTCGTGCATTTTCTGGAACTAACTTATTAACAAGATGCCGAAGAGCCAGTTGCTGTTTTCTGCTGTTTTTGGTTTCAGAAATCCTAGTAACGAAATATTCTCGGAATTGGACGAAATCAACGCCCAGGGTCCTATTTTGCCACGAAGCTTCCAGAAGACCGAAGAGGAGACGAAGTGGGGCCACGAGGTGGCCACACCCTAGGGCGGCGCGGCCCAAGCCCTGGCCGCACCGACCTATAGTGTGGGCCCCTCGTGACGCCCCTTTACCTGCCCTTCCGCCTACAAATAGCCTCCGTCGCGAAACCCCCAGTACCGAGAGCCACGATACGGAAAACCTTCCAGAGAAGCCGCCGCCGCCAATCCCATCTCGGGGGATTCAGGAGATCGCCTCCGGCACCCTGCCGGAGAGGGGAATCATCTCCCGGAGGACTCTACGCCGCCATGGTCGCCTCCGGAGTGATGTGTGAGTAGTCTACCCCTGGACTATGGGTCCATAGCAGTAGCTAGATGGTTGTCTTCTCCCCATTGTGCTTAATTGTCGGGTCTTGTGAGCTGCCGAACATGATTAAGATCATCTATCTGTAATTCTATATGTTGCGTTTGTTGGGATCCGATGAATAGAGAATACTTGTTATGTTGATTATCAATTTATATCTATGTGTTATTTATGATCTTGCATGCTCTCCGTTACTAGTAGATGCTCTGGCCAAGTAGATGCTTGTAACTCCAAGAGGGAGTATTTATGCTCGATAGTGGGTTCATGTCTCCGTGAATCTGGGGAAGTGACAGAAATCTCTAAGATTATGGATGTGCTGTTGCCACTAGGGATAAAACATTGGTGCTATGTTCAAGGATGTAGTTACTGATTACATTACGCGCAATACTTAATGCAATTGTCTGTTGTTAGCAACTTAATACTGGAGGGGGTTCGGATGATAACCTGAAGGTGGACTTTTTAGGCATAGATGCATGCTGGATAGCGGTCTATGTACTTTGTCGTAATGCCCAATTAAATCTCACTATACTCATCATAATATGTATGTGCATGGTCATGCCCTCTTTATTTGTCAATTGCCCAACTGTAATTTGTTCACCCAACATGCTGTTTATCTTATGGGAGAGACACCTCTAGTGAACTGTGGACCCCGGTCCAATTCTCTATACTGAAATACAATCTACTGCAATACTTGTTTTACTGTTTTCTGCAAACAATCATATTCCACACAATACGGTTAATCCTTTGTTACAGCAAGCCGGTGAGATTGACAACCTCACTATTTCGTTGGGGCAAAGTACTTTGGTTGTGTTGTGCAGGTTCCACGTTGGCGCCGGAATCTCTGGTGTTGCGCCGCACTACATCCCGCCGCCATCAACCTTCAACGTGCTTCTTGACTCCTACTGGTTCGATTAATCCTTGGTTTCTGCGAGGGAAACTTGCCGCTGTGCGCATCACACCTTCCTCTTGGGGTTCCCAACGGACGTGTCAACTACACGCATCAAGCAAATTTCTGGCGCCGTTGCCGGGGAGATCAAGACACGCTGCAAGGGGAGTCTCCACATCCCAATCTCTTTACTTTGTTTTTGTCTTGCTTAGTTTTATTTACTACTTTGTTTGCTGCACTAAATCAAAATACAAAAAAATTAGTTGCTAGTTTTACTTTATTTTGCTATCTTGTTTGCTATATCAAAAACACAAAAAAAATTAGTTACTTACATTTACTTTATCTAGTTTGCTTTATTTACTGTCTTGCACTCTATATTAAAAATACAAAAAAATTAGTTACTTTTGTTACCATGTCTAGCTCTGAACCTGTTACTTCTTCGCCTGAAGAATTAGTCTTCACTTTTAAACAAGGGGATGAGGAGAGTTTTAAGGATGCTTGGTCTAGAATTTTTACTTCTTATCGTAAAACTGAACCTCAAATGACTCTAAGTTTGCTCCTTAGTAATTTTTATTTTGGTCTTATGATTCGTTATAGATATGCTTTGGATGCTTTAGTGGGAGGAGATTTCCTTCATTGCAATGGGGATCAAGCTTTTAATGCCATAAAGAAGTTGGTTGCATCACATGATTCAGCTAATAACTTTGATTCAGCCCTTATTAGCATTTATAATAGATTAAACAATCTCGAGATAAGTACATCTCGCTTGGATGACAACTATCACCATGTTCGTAATCGTCTTGAACAAGTTTTAGTGAACTTTAAACCTTCATTATGGGATCCTACTGTTAAAATTGTTATCGGTGATCAAACTCTTCGTGCCAACTGTGATATTATGTCTGAATTTTGCCTTATACCTGAGAGCATTTATAAATCTTTGAAACTTTGGGGAGTTGATGAAGGAGGAGAAGAAATAACTCTCATTGATAACTCTGTTATAATTCCTAAGGGAATAGCCGCAGGTGTGCATACAACCATTCTTGGAAGAACAATATCCATTGATTATCTTGTTATTGAATGTGTAGGGACAGGAAAAATCACACTCGGAAGATCCCTGCTAAAACTATTGGGAGCAGTCATAGATGTGGGAGAAGGCATCCTGGATTTCACCTCTATACCGGGGGGGAATCATACATTTCCTAAATCAAAGAGAAAGAAAAACAACAAGAAAGGTAAGGGTAAAGCCCAAGGTAAGGATGATGCACCACCCTCCGATAATACTTGATACACACTTTCTGCGCCTAGCTGAAAGGCGTTAAAGAAAAGCGCTTATGGGAGACAACCCATGGTTTTTACTACAGTACTTTGTTTTTATTTTGTGTCTTGGAAGTTGTTTACTACTGTAGCAACCTCTCCTTATCTTAGTTTAGTGTTTTGTTGTGCCAAGTAAAGTCGTTGATAGTAAAGTTCATACTAGATTTGGATTACTGCGCAGAAACAGATTTCTTTGCTGTCACGAATCTGGGCTGTTTTCTCTGTAGGTAACTCATAAAATTATGCCAATTTACGTGAGTGATCCTCAGATATGTACGCAACTTTCATTCAATTTGAGCATTTTCATTTGAGCAAGTCTGGTGCCTCGATAAAATTCGTCAATACGAACTGTTCTGTTTTTGACAGATTCTGCCTTTTATTTCGCATTGCCAGTTTTGTTATGTTCGATGGATATTTCGATTCCATTGACTTTCAGTAGCTTTGTGCAATGTCCAGAAGTGTTAAGAATGATTATATCACCTCTGAACATGTATATTTTGATTGTGCACTAACCCTCTAATGAGTTGTTCTAAGTTTGGTGTGGAGGAAGTTTTCAAGGATCAAGAGAGGGAGATGATACAATATGATCAAGGAGAGTGAAAGCTCTAAGCTTGGGGATGCCCCGGTGGTTCACCCCTGCATATATCAAGAAGACTCAAGCGTCTAAGCTTGGGGATGCCCAAGGCATCCCCTTCTTCATCGGCAACATTATCAGGTTCCTCCCCTGAAACTATATTTTTATTCCATCACATCTTATGTGCTTTTCTTGGAGCGTCGGTTTGTTTTTGTTTTTGTTTTGTTTGAATAAAATGGATCCTAGCATTCACTTTGTGGGAGAGAGACACGCTCCGCTGTAGAATATGGACAAGTATGTCCTTAGGCTCTATTCATAATATTCATGGCGAAGTTTCTTCTTCGTTAAATTGTTATATGGTTGGAATTGGAAAATGATACATGTAGTAATTGCTATAATGTCTTGGATAATGTGATACTTGGAAATTGTTGTGCTCATGTTTAAGCTCTTGCATCATATACTTTGCACCCATTAATGAAGAAATACATAGAGCATGCTAAAATTTGGTTTGCATATTTGGTCTCTCTAAAGTCTAGATAATTTCTAGTATTGAGTTTTGAACAACAAGGAAGACGGTGTAGATTCTTATAATGTTTACAATATGTCTTTTATGTGAGTTTTGCTGCACCGGTTCATCCTTGTGTTTGTTTCAAATGACCTTGCTAGCCTAAACCTTGTATCGAGAGGTAATACTTCTCATGCATCCCAAATCCTTGAGCCAACCACTATGCCATTTGTGTCCACCATACCTACCTACTACATGGTATTTCTCCGCCATTCCAAAGTAAATTGCTTGAGTGCTACCTTTAAAATTCCATCATTCACCTTTGCAATATATAGCTCATGAGACAAATAGCTTAAAAACTATTGTGGTATTGAATATGTACTTATGCACTTTATCTCTTATTAAGTTGCTTGTTGTGCGATAACCATGTTTCTGGGGACGCCATCAACTATTCTTTGTTGAATATCATGTGAGTTGCTATGCATGTTCGTCTTGTCTGAAGTAAGAGAGATCTACCACCTTATGGTTAAGCATGCATATTGTTAGAGAAGAACATTGGGCCGCTAACTAAAGCCATGATCCATGGTGGAAGTTTCAGTTTTGGACATATATCCTCAATCTCATATGAGAAAATTATTAATTGTTGTTACATGCTTATGCATAAAAGAGGAGTCCATTATCTGTTGTCTATGTTGTCCCGGTATGGATGTCTAAGTTGAGAATAATCAATAGCGAGAAATCCAATGCGAGCTTTCTCCTTAGACCTTTGTACAGGCGGCATAGAGGTACCCCTTTGTGACACTTGGTTAAAACATGTGAATGCGATGATCCGGTAGTCCAAGCTAATTAGGACAAGGTGCAGGCACTATTAGTATACTATGCATGAGGCTTGCAACTTGTAAGATATAATTTACATGATACATATGCTTTATTACTACCGTTGACAAAATTGTTTCATGTTTTCAAAATCAAAGCTCTAGCACAAATATAGCAATCGATGCTTTTCCTCTATGGAGGACCATTCTTTTACTTTTATGTTGAGTCAGTTCACCTATTTCTCTCCACCTCAAGAAGCAAACACTTGTGTGAATTGTGCATTGATTCCTACATACTTGCATATTGCACTTATTATATTACTCTATGTTGACAATTATCCATGAGATATACATGTTACAAGTTGAAAGCAACCGCTGAAACTTAATCTTCCTTTGTGTTGCTTCAATGCTTTTACTATGAATTATTGCTTTATGAGTTAACTCTTATGCAAGACTTATTGATGCTTGTCTTGAAGTACTATTCATGAAAGGTCTTTGCTATATGATTCACTTGTTTACTCATGTCATATACATTGTTTTGATCGCTGCATTCACTACATATGCTTTACAAATAGTATGATCAAGGTTATGATGGCATGTCACTCCAGAAATTATCTTTGTTATCGTTTTACCTGCTCGGAACGAGCAGAACTAAGCTTGGGGATGCTGATACGTCTCCGACGTATCGATAATTTCTTGTGTTCCATGCCACATTATTGATGATATCCACATGTTTTATGCACACTTTATGTCATATTCGTGCATTTTCTTGAACTAACCTATTAACAAGATGCCGAAGAGCCGATTCTTTGTTTCGGCTGTTTTTGGTTTCAGAAATCCTAGTAACGAAATATTCTCGGAATTGGACGAAATCAACGCCCAGGGTCCTATTTTGCCACGAAGCTTCCAGAAGACCGAAGAGGAGACGAAGTGGGGCCACGAGGTGGCCACACCCTAGGGCGGCGCGGCCCAAGCCCTGGCCGCGCCGACCTATAGTGTGGGCCCCTCGTGACGCCCCTTTACCTGCCCTTCTGCCTACAAATAGCCTCCGTCGCGAAACCCCCAGTACCGAGAGCCACGATACGGAAAACCTTCCAGAGACGCCGCCGCCAATCCCATCTCGGGGGATTCAGGAGATCGCCTCCGGCACCCTGCCGGAGAGGGGACTCATCGCCCGGAGGACTCTACGCCGCCATGGTCGCCTCCGGAGTGATGTGTGAGTAGTCTACCCCTGGACTATGGGTCCATAGCAGTAGCTAGATGGTTGTCTTCTCCCCATTGTGCTTAATTGTCGGGTCTTGTGAGCTGCCGAACATGATCAAGATCATCTATCTGTAATTCTATATGTTGCGTTTGTTGGGATCCGATGAATAGAGAATACTTGTTATGTTGATTATCAATTTATATCTATGTGTTGTTTATGATCTTGCATGCTCTCCGTTACTAGTAGATGCTCTGGCCAAGTAGATGCTTGTAACTCCAAGAGGGAGTATTTATGCTCGATAGTGGGTTCATGTCTCCGTGAATCTGGGGAAGTGACAGAAATCTCTAAGATTATGGATGTGCTGTTGCCACTAGGGATAAAACATTGGTGCTATGTTCAAGGATGTAGTTACTGATTACATTACGCGCAATACTTAATGCAATTGTCTGTTGTTAGCAACTTAATACTGGAGGGGGTTCGGATGATAACCTGAAGGTGGACTTTTTAGGCATAGATGCATGCTGGATAGCGGTCTATGTACTTTGTCGTAATGCCCAATTAAATCTCACTATACTCATCATAATATGTATGTGCATGGTCATGCCCTCTTTATTTGTCAATTGCCCAACTGTAATTTGTTCACCCAACATGTTGTTTATCTTATGGGAGAGACACCTCTAGTGAACTGTGGACCCCGGTCCAATTCTCTATACTGAAATATAATCTACTGCAATACTTGTTTTACTGTTTTCTGCAAACAATCATCTTCCACACAATACGGTTAATCCTTTGTTACAGCAAGCCAGTGAGATTGACAACCTCACTGTTTCGTTGGGGCAAAGTACTTTGGTTGTGTTGTGCAGGTTCCATGTTGGCGCCGGAATCTCTGGTGTTGCGCCGCACTACATCCCGCCGCCATCAACCTTCAACGTGCTTCTTGACTCCTACTGGTTCGATTAAACCTTGGTTTCTTACTGAGGGAAACTTGCCGCTGTGCGCATCACACCTTCCTCTTGGGGTTCCCAACGGACGTGTCAACTACACGCATCATTAGGCAGCTCACAAGATCGAACAATGATAGCACATGAGGAGAAGACAACCATCTAGCTACTGCTATGGACCCATAGTCCAGGGGTGAACTACTCACACATCAATTTGGAGGCGATCATGGTGATGAAGAGTCCTCCGGGAGATGATTCCCCTCTCCGGCAGGGTGCCGGAGGCGATCTCCTGAATCCCCCGAGATGGGATTGGCGGTGGCGGCGTCTCTGGAAGGTTTTCCGTATCGTGGCTCTCGGTACTGGGGTTTTCTCGACGAAGGCTTTTTATAGGCGGAAGGGCAGAGTCCGAGGGCTGACGGGGGCCCCACACGCTAGGGCGGCGCGGCCCCCCTAGGCCGCGCGGCCCTAGTGTGGCGGCGCCTCGTCGCCCCACTTCGTATCCCCCTCGGTCTTCTGGAAGCTTTGTGGAAAAATAAGACCCTGGGCGTTGATTTCGTCCAATTCCGAGAATATTTCCTTTGTAGGATTTCTGAAACCAAAAACAGCAGAAAACAACAACTGGCTCTTCGGCATCTTGTCAATAGGTTAGAGCCGGAAAATGCATAAATATGACATAAAGTGTGTATAAAACATGTGAGTATCATCAATAAAGTAGCATGGAACATAAGAAATTATAGATACGTTTGAGACGTTGATACGCGTACAGCACGCGTCCGTTGGGAACCCCAAGTGGAAGGTGTGATGCGTACAGCGGCAAGTTTTCCCTCAGTAAGAAACCAAGGTTTATCGAACCAGTAGGAGCCAAGAAGCACGTTGAAGGTTGATGGCGGCGAAGTGTAGTGCGGCGCAACAGTAGGGATTCCGACGCCAACGTGGAACCTGCACAACACAACCAAATTACTTTGCCCCAACGTGACAGTGAGGTTGTCAATCTCACCGGTTTGCTGTAACAAAGGATTAGATGTATAGTGTGGATGATGATGTTTGCAGAAAACAGTAGAGCGAGAATTGCAGTAGATTGTATTCGATGTAAAGAATGGACCGGGGTCCACAGTTCACAAGTGGTGTCTCTCCCATAAGATAAATAGCATGTTGGGTGAACAAATTACAGTTGGGCAATTGACAAATAAAGAGGGCATGACCATGCACATACATGTTATGATGAGTAGTGTGAGATTTAATTGGGCATTACGACAAAGTACATAGACCGCTATCCAGCATGCATCTATGCCTAGAAAGTCCACCTTCATGTTATCATCCGAACCCCCTCCAGTATTAAGTTGCAAATAACAGACAATTGCATTAAGTATGGTGCATAATGTAATCAACAAATACATCCTTAGACATAGCATTGATGTTTTATCCCTTGTGGCAACAGCACATCCACAACCTTAGAACTTTCTGTCACTGTCCCAGATTTAATGGAGGCATGAACCCACTATCGAGCATAAATACTCCCTCTTGGAGTTACAAGTAACGACTTGGCCAGAGCCTCTACTAATAACGGAGAGCATGCAAGATCATAAACAACACATAGATAGATTGATAATCAACATAGCATAGTATTCCATATTCATCGGATCCCAACAAACGCAACATGTAGCATTACAAATAGATGATCTTGATCATGTTAGGCAGCTCACAAGATCGAACAATGATAGCACAATTAGGAGAAGACGACCATCTAGCTACTGCTATGGACCCATAGTCCAGGGGTGAACTACTCACACATCACTCCGGAGGCGACCATGGCGGTGAAGAGTCCTCCGGGAGATGATTCCCCTCTCCGGCAGGGTGCCGGAGGCGATCTCCTGAATCCCCCGAGATGGGATTGGCGGCGGCGGCGTCTCTGGAGGTTTTCCGTATCGTGGCTCTCGGTACTGGGACTATTCTCAACGAAGGCTTATGTACGCGGAAGGGTAGGTCAGGGGCGCCACGAGGGGCCCACACGCTAGGGCCGCGCGGCCAGCACCTGGGCCGCGCCGCCCTAGTGTGGCGGCGCCTCGTCGCCCCACTTCATTTCCCTTTCGGTGTTCTGGAAGCTTCGTGGAAAAATAGGCCCCTGGGCATTGATTTCGTCCAATTCTGAGAATATTTCCTTACTAGGATTTCTGAAACCAAAAACAGCAGAAAACAACAATTGGCTCTTCGGCATCTCGTTAATAGGTTAGTGCCAGAAAATGCATAAAAATGACATAAAGTATGTATAAAACATGTGTGTATCATCATAAAACAAGCATGGAACATAAGAAATTATTGATACGTTGGAGACGTATCAGCATCCCCAAGCTTAGTTCCTACTCGTCCCGAGTAGGTAAACGATAACAAAGATAATTTCTGAAGTGACATGCTATCATAATCTTGATCAATACTATTGTAAGCACATGTAATGAATGCAGCGATTCGAAGCAATGGTAAATACAATGAGTAAACAACTGAATCATATAGCAAAGACTTTTCATGAATATTACTTTCAATACAAGCATCAATAAGTCTTGCATAAGAGTTAACTCATAAAGCAATAAATTCAAAGTAAAGGCATTGAAGCAACACAAAGGAAGATTAAGTTTCAGCGGTTGCTTTCAACTTGTAACATGTATATCTCATGGATATTGTCAACATAAAGTAATATAATAAGTGCAATATGCAAGTATGTAGGAATCAATGCAGAGTTAACACAAGTGTTTGTTTCTAAGATAGAGAGAAGTAGGTAAATTGACTCAACATAAAAGTAGAAGAAAGACCCTTCGCAGAGGGAAGCATTGATTGCTATATTTGTGCTAGAGCTTTTATTTTGAAAACAAGAAACAATTTTGTCAACGGTAGTAATAAAGCATATCTATTATGTAAATTATATCCTACAAGTTGCAAGCCTCATGCATAGATTACCAATAGTGCCTGCACCTTGCCCTAATTAGCTCGGATTAACATGGATTTTCATCGCAATACATATGTTTTAACCAAGTATCACAAAGGGGTACCTCTATGCCGCCTGCACAAAGGTCTAAGGAGAAAGCTCGCATTGGATTTCTCGCTTTTGATTATTCTCAACTTAGACATCCATACCGGGACAACATAGACAACAGATAATGGACTCCTCTTTAATGCATAAGCATTCAGCAACAAATAATATTATCATAAGAGATCGAGAATTGTTGTCCAAAACTGAAACTTCCACCATGGATCATGGCTTTAGTTAGCGGCCCAATGTTCTTCTCTAACAATATGCATGCTCAAACCATTCAACTCATGATAAATCTCCCTTACTTCAGACAAGACGAACATGCATATAAACTCACATGATATTCAACAAAGTGTTGATGGCGTCCCCAGGAACATGGTTATCGCTCAGCAAGCAACTTAATAAGAAATAAGATACATAAGTACATATTCAATACCACAATAGTTTTTAGGCTAATTGTCCCATGAGCTATATATTGCAAAGACAAAGAATGGAAATTTAAAGGTAGCACTCAAGCAATTTACTTTGGAATGGCGGAGAAATACCATGTAGTAGGTAGGTATGGTGGATACAAATGGCATAGTGTTTGGCTCAAGGATTTGGATGCACGAGAATTATTCCCTCTCAATACAAGGCTTAGGCTAGCAAGGTTATTAGAAACAAAAACAAGTATGAACTGGTACAGCAAAACTCACATAAAAGACGTATTGTAAGCATTATAAGACTCTACATCGTCTTCCTTGTTGTTCGACCCTTACTAGAAAATATCTAGACCTTAGAGAGACCAATCATGCAAACCAAATTTTAGCAAGCTCTATGTATTTCTTCACTAATAGGTGCAAAGTATATGATGCAAGAGCTTAAACATGAGCACAACAATTGCCAAGTATCACATTATTCAAGATATTATACCATTTACCACATGTAGCATTTCCCGTTTCCAACCATATAACAATTTAACGAAGCAGTTTCAACCTTCGCCATGAACATTATGAGTAAAGCTAAGGACATATTTGTCCATATGCAACAGCGGAGCGTGTCTCTCTCCCACACAATGAATGCTAGGATCCAACTTTATTCAAACAAAAACAAAAATAAAAACATACAGACGCTCCAAGTAAAGCACATAAGATGTGATGGAATAAAAATATAGTTTCACTAGAGGAACCTGATAATGTTGTCAATGAAGAAGGGGATGCCTTGGGCATACCCAAGCTTAGATGCTTTTGTCTTCTTGAAATATGCAGGGATGAACCACCGGGGCATCCCTAAGCTTAGAGCTTTCACTCTCCTTGATCATATTGTATCATCCTCCTCTCTTGATCCTTGAAAACTTCCTCCACACCAAACTCAAAACAACTCATTAGAGGGTTAGTGCATAATCAAAATTCACATGTTCAGAGGTGACATAATCATTCTTAACACTTCTGGACATTGCACAAAGCTACTGAAAGTTAATGGAATAAAGAAATCCATCAAACATAGCAAAACAGGCAATGCGAAATAAAAGGCAGAATCTGTCAAAATAGAACAGTCCGTAAAGACGAATTTTTTAGGTGCACTAGACTTGCCCAAATGAAAATGATCAAATTGAATGAAAGTTGCGTAAATATATGAGGATCACTCACGTAAATTGGCAGATTTTTCTGAGGTACCTATAGAGACTACTGCTCAAATTCGTGACAGCAAGAAATCTGTTTTTGCGCAGTAATCCAAATCTAGTATGAACCTTACTATCAAAGACTTTACTTGGCACAACAATGCAACAAAATAAAGATAAGGAGAGGTTGCTACAGTAGTAACAACTTCCAAGACTCAAATATAAAACAAAGTACTGTAGTAAAATCATGGGTTGTCTCCCATAAGCGCTTTTCTTTAACGCCTTTCAGCCAGGCGCAGAAAGTGTGTATCAAGTATTATCAAGAGATGAAGCATCAACATCATAATTTGTTCTAATAATAGAATCAAAAGGTAACTTCATTCTCTTTCTAGGGAAGTGTTCCATACCTTTCTTGAGAGGAATTTGATATTTAATATTGCCTTCCTTCATATCAATAATAGCACCAACAGTTCGAAGAAAAGGTCTTCCCAATATAATGGGACAAGATGCATTGCATTCAATATCCAAGACAACAAAATCAACGGGGACAAGGTTATTGTTAACCATAATGTGAACATTATCAACTCCCCCCAAAGGTTTCTTTGTAGAATTATCAGCAAGATTAACATCCAAATAACAATTTTTCAATGGTGGCAAGTCAAGCATATTATAGATTTTCCTAGGCATAACGGAAATAATTGCACCAAGATCACATAAAGCATTACAATCAAAATCATTGACCTTTATCTTAATGATGGGCTCCCAACCATCCTCTAACTTCCTAGGAATAGAAGCTTCACGTTCTAATTTCTCTTCTCTAGCTTTTATGAGAGCATTTGTAATATGTTTTGTAAAGGCCAAATTTATAGCACTAGCATTAGGACTTTTAGCAAGTTTTTGTAAGAACTTTATAACTTTAGAGATATGGCAATCATCAAAATCTAAACTATTATAATCTAAAGCAATGGGATCATTGTCCCCAATGTTGGAAAAAAATTTAGCAGTTTTATCACAAGCAGTTTCAGCAGTTTTAGCAGGTTTCGGCAGTTTTGCAGGCTTTGCATTAGAAGTGGAAACATTGCCAACACCAATTATTTTACCATTGATAGTAGGATGTGTGTCAACATGTGAAGCATTTGCATTACTAGTGGTGGTAATAGTCCAAACTTTAGCTACATTGTTATCTTTATCATTTTCTTCTTTTTCCCACCTAGCACGCAATTCGGCCATCAATCTTATGTTCTCATTAATTCTAACTTGGATGGCGTTTGCTGTAGCAAATGACTTAATATATTTATCTTCATTAGGCATAACTTTCAATTTCAAAAGATCAACATCAGCAGCAAGACTATCGACTTTAGAAGCAAGTATATCAATTTTCCCAAGCTTTTCTTCAACAGATTTGTTAAAAGCAGTTTGTGTACTAATAAATTCTTTAAGCATGGCTTCAAGTCCAGGGGGTGTATTCCTATTATTGTTGTAAGAATTCCCATAAGAATTACCATAACCGTTACCATTATTATAAGGATATGGCCTATAGTTGTTACTAGAATTATTCCGATAAGCATTGTTGTTGAAATTATTATTTTTAATGAAGTTCACATCAACATGTTCTTCTTGAGCAACCAATGAAGCTAACGGAACATTATTAGGATCAAAATTAGTCCTACCATTCACAAGCATAGACATAATAGCATCAATCTTATCACTCAAGGTGGAGGTTTCTTCAACAGAATTTACCTTCTTACCTTGTGGAGCTCTTTCCGTGTGCCATTCAGAGTAATTAACCATCATATTATCAAGAAGCTTTGTTGCGGCGCCTAGAGTGATGGACATAAAAGTACCTCCAGCAGCTGAATCCAATAGGTTCCGCGAAGAAAAATTCAGTCCTGCATAAAAGGTTTGGATGATCATCCAAGTAGTCAGTCCATGGGTTGGGCAATTTTTAACCAAAGATTTCATTCTTTCCCATGCTTGGGCAACATGCTCATTATCCAATTGCTTAAAATTCATTATGCTACTTCTGAAAGATATAATTTTAGCAGGAGGATAATATCTACCAATGAAAGCATCCTTACATTTAGTCCATGAATCAATACTATTCTTAGGCAGAGATAGCAACCAATCTTTAGCCCTTCCTCTTAGTGAGAAAGGAAACAATTTTAATTTTATAATGTCATCATCTACATCCTTATACTTTTGCATTTCACATAGTTCAACAAAATTATTAAGATGGGCAGCATCATCATCAGAACTAACACCAGAAAATTGCTCTCTCATAACAAGATTCAATAAAGCAGGTTTAATTTCAAAGAATTCTGCTGTAGTAGCAGGTGGAGCAATAGATGTGCATAAGAAATCATTATTATTAGTGGTTGTGAAGTCACACAACTTAGTATTTTCAGGAGTACCCATTTTAGCAATAGTAAATAAAGCAAACTAGATAAAGTAAATGCAAGTAACTAATTTTTTTGTATTTTTAATATGGAGAACGCAAACAAGATAGTAAATAAAGTAAAGCTAGCAACTAATTTTTTTGTATTTTGATATAATACAGCAAACAAAGAAGTAAATAAAATAAAGCAAGACAAAAAAAAAGTAAAGAGATTGGAAGTGGAGACTCCCCTTGCAGCGTGTCTTGATCTCCCCGGCAACTGCGCCAGAAAAAGTGTTGCTGGCGTGTAGTTGACGTGGGAGTTAGAGATCTTTGTGGTGTAACTTTTCTTCAGATCCCCGGCAACGGCGCCAGAAAAAGTGCTTGATACGCGTACAACACGCATCCGTTGGGAACCCCAAGAGGAAGGTGTGATGCGTACAGCGGCAAGTTTTCCCTCAGTAAGAAACCAAGGTTTATCGAACCAGTAGGAGCCAAGAAGCACATTGAAGGTTGATGGCGGCGAAGTGTAGTGCGGCATAACACCAGGGATTCCGGCGCCAACGTGGAACCTGCACAACACAACCAAATTACTTTGCCCCAACATGACAGTGAGGTTGTCAATCTCACCGGCTTGCTGTAACAAAGGATTAGATGTATAGTATGGATGATGATGTTTGCAGAAAACAGTAGAGCGAGAATTGCTGTAGATTGTATTCGATGTAAAGAATGGACCGGGGTCCACAGTTCACAAGTGGTGTCTCTCCCATAAGATAAATAGCATGTTGGGTGAACAAATTACAGTTGGGCAATTGACAAATAAAGAGGGCATGACCATGCACATACATGTTATGATGAGTAGTGTGAGATTTAATTGGGCATTATGACAAAGTACATAGACCGCTATCCAGCATGCATCTATGCCTAAAAAGTCCACCTTCAGATTATCATCCGAACCCCCTCCAGTATTAAGTTGCAAATAACAGACAATTGCATTAAGTATGGTGCGTAATGTAATCAACAAATACATCCTTAGACATAGCATTGATGTTTTATCCCTAGTGGCAACAGCACATCCACAACCTTAGAACTTTCTGTCACTGTCCCAGATTTAATGGAGGCATGAACCCACTGTCGAGTATAAATACTCCCTCTTGGAGTTACAAGTAACGACTTGGCCAGAGCCTCTACTAATAACGGAGAGCATGCAAGATCATAAACAACACATAGATAGATTGATAATCAACATAGCATAGTATTCCATATTCATCGGATCCCAACAAACGCAACATGTAGCATTACAAATAGATGATCTTGATCATGTTAGGCAGCTCACAAGATCAAACAATGATAGCACAGTTAGGAGAAGACGACCGTCTAGCTACTGCTATGGACCCATAGTACAGGGGTGAACTACTCACACATCACTCCGGAGGCAACCATGGCGGTGAAGAGTCCCCCGGGAGATGATTCCCCTCTCTGGCAGGGTGCCGGAGGCGATCTCCTGAATCCCCCGAGATGGGATTGGCGGCGGCGGCGTCTCTGGAAGGTTTTCCGTATCGTGGCTCTCGGTACTGGGACTATTCTCGACGAAGGCTTATGTAGGCGGAAGGGTAGGTCAGGGGGCGCCACGAGGGGCCCACACGCTAGGGCCGCGCGGCCAGCACCTGGGCCGCGCCGCCCTAGTGTGGCGGCGCCTCGTCGCCCCACTTCGTTTCCCTTTCGGTGTTCTGGAAGCTTCGTGGAAAAATAGGCCCCTGGGCGTTGATTTCATCCAATTCCGAGAATATTTCCTTACTAGGATTTCTGAAACCAAAAACAGCAGAAAACAGCAACTGGCTCTTCGGTATCTCGTTAATAGGTTAGTGCCGGAAAATGCATAAAAATGACATAAGGTATGTATAAAACATGTGTGTATCATCATAAAACAAGCATGGAACATAAGAAATTATCGATACGTTGGAGACGTATTAGACGTATCAATGAGTGAGTTAATACAAACTATTATTTTAATTAAGTGGGGTTGATCTAAGGGTGCTAATTCTTCTGTGTTACTGTGTACAATATTTTGGTGGACATCGAAAAGTTCAAGTTTACTCTTTTATATGTAGTGCAGATTTTGGTGGACATAGAAACGCTGAAGTTTGCTCTTTCTCTCCATGCACTCTGTTTTCTCAAGATGACCTTGTAGAGTGTTATAGGGATCTCGCATCGCCACAAAATCAGAAATACCAGTGATTTCATCTCTTTATAGTAGACATCCACTCTGTGATTACGTGTCCGGCACGCTGCAATCTGTTTAAGAGATCTCCTTGATATTATTTCGCACGTAACTACCAGAAAACTCCACACAAGCAAGGTTCACTATCTTCGAATCAGTGAGACTGTGGACCTGGAAAATCTGATCGCATTGCACTTCCCAATCAACATGCATACATGGGTCTTCATTTACCTTGAACATGGAAACCTGCAACTTGATTCTTCCTATATTATCTCAATAATCTTTGTCATGATAGTCATGGCGACTACCATCATCACCATATGCAACATCACGACCGTAGCAATACCATCATAGTCATCAAACTCATCACCATGATCAGGAGCAACTGGCTCATGTGGGTCAAAGTTACATCCACGAGGGTTGTGGCCTCACGCTCTATCATGTCCTCCTCGCTACGTTCCACCACGAACATCAGAAGCACACCCACAAGGAGCAGCTCTAGCGCCTCCCGTATTCCAATGAGCTCCATCATAGATGTTGAATTCATATTCAAAAGCTTCATCGCTCCAGGTTGGACGGAATTCCCGTAGCCAACTTCACCATGTGGATTTTGATAGGGTCTCATCGGTGTCGAACCACATCACCATGTACTATAAGATGCGCACTAAGCATCCCCCCATGGCTTGACAAATGATCTTTTTTATTGCTGTAGCTCCACACACATGACCAGACCACCATATTCTCCATGATTTTCTCTTTGACCACCCAAACCTGATGCTTCCATGTTAGTAGGGCTGAAAGTGGATTAGGATTTTTTTGTAATCACAAAATCTCACCTCTTAGTTCCCAAAGTTCCTATGAGTTCACATCATACCATTGTTCTCTTGGTTGTGTAAATAAAATTGAAAGTACATGAAGCCCACATGTGTAGCTTTGGTAATTAATAACAATTCCTATGGACTAATGGTTGCATTGAGTTATGTTTGTATAATTTTTCCAAAGATATCTTGAACCATATGTTGGATTCAATGTTAAATGATAATATGAAGTGACGACCAAGGCATTAATCAACGAGTGATCCAATTATCCAAACATTGTTCATGATTGAAGATCTCTAAGGTCTAGAGCAGTCTTGGTGCATGAGCTTGTAGCCCCTCATAACTCAATGGTTTGACCAAATGCCCCTAAAAGGATGGGGGAGATGGGGCTTTCTAGTGGTGACAACCTCCCTTGGATAGGTGTGAAAAAGATTCAAAATTACTCAGAATTTTCATGGCTTCTCTGGGAGAATATAAGTAGCCAACTCGATGAGTTATTGGAGAGCTTCTCAGAAATTTGGAAAATCATTGTTAGCTTGGATACCCCCCACTAAACGGTCATTACTTTGGCTACAAAACTTCAAATGATGCAAGGTATTTTTGGTGCAAAGTAAATTTGATATAGTTTTAGTTGGTATACCCCAATAGCCATGTATCTCATGCAGATGGTTCTAAAAAATACGAAAGTTCAGAGGCAATATTGATAGCAGTAGATTCACTTGAGATTGGTTGTTGATAGCTTGAATTTTTTTGTGGATAACTTTGTTTTCCATTGTTGGTGGCTTCCATTGACCTTGTTCATGAGTTCTAACAACAACAAACTAGATGAAAGCTAGCATAGTTGTATCATCAAGGTTGAGGTTACAAGATGTAAGTGAGCATTCATCTGATCACTTATTTGTTTCACATGGATTATTGTTTGTTTTCATGCATGGAAAACAAGAGCTTCACCCTACACTTACCACCCAATATGTATCTATCAAGATCAACCCGAACAAGTTGGATATAAATTTGACTCGCTGATTAATTTGCAGAAAGCCCGGTGAAGATTATGAACTCGGTGATCCCCTCACCTAGGTGTATCCCTCCCAGGAGTGACAATATATCGCATCCTTGCTCCAAGAATAAAAAGGTTGACCCTCCACCGGTATCCATGCATATGGAGATTCAATCCATCAGCGTTCCTCCATCCAGAGTGTCGCTCTAACGGCGGAGAGTGGTGCATCCTTACATCGCACATATGTGGATAACTCTGTGAGGGAGAAGAGAGGGAGAGAGAGAGGAGAGATTCATCCAAAGGGTTGTTGTGTTCATCAGGAGAGAGAGCCTACCCCTCTTTATATAGGGGGTGAGGGAGGGGACGGGCTTGTCCTCTGCATCCCCCCAAGGGAAATCCTAGCCGCCTCAGAAAAGCCTAGGGCACTCGTTGGACACCTAGGTGTAGGCATGCAGCATTGGGGGAGCCCTTAGGGCTTAGGGTGCCATCTACATCGTACCCATATAGTCCCATGCTGCCAGTCAAGGAGGGCTCAGGCGTTTGTCCATCCTTACGGGCTCCCCGCACTCCTCTGTTACTTTACACTAAAGCTTAGAAGCTTATGTTTGTCTCATAAAATTTACTGAAACAATTTCGTAAAATTACTTAAATTATTTTGGTAACCCATAACATTTCTGAAGACTCGGGAATATTTTCGGTAGTGTCTAACACTCATAGTATGTCTTGGATCAATTCCAGTGTACCTCAAGACTATTCCATTGACACCAAAATGGCACAGATACTTCATGAAACTATTTATGTGATGCCGAAACTATTCCAGATGTTGAACCTATTTAAGCATGTCACCCAACGGTTTTAGTAATATGTGGACATGACTTTGAACCTGATTCGGATCATTAACCAACATTGGACATCCATATTGATTCCCACGTACACACGAATAAATTTCGTGTGAACCTTGTGTCTGTGTAAATGTTAATCCCTATCACCTCAAGATACATATGATAACCCGAGGAGAGACTTCGTTATCCCCATGATCCAAATCCTTTGATCACTATACCCGCCATCATCGTTCCGGTATCATTATCTTTGCTCGTATATGTATTCTGGTATCCATGAGATCAATATCACAAAGTTTCTGCGTAGACGTAAGGTGATAGCATAATATGGAGAGGGCTCGGAGTGTATCTCTCCATCATCATGTGAATAAATATATCGATTCTGACTTATCCAAGTACCAGGCATACTTTTAAATGTACCACATCAATGTTGCTATAATTTCCTAGTTAGAACAATGTCTGTCAACAATCACGGCGCACCTTCCGGTATGAGGATACTTGATATTCCCATGGTCTAAGGACTTGTACATAAGTTCATAAGATTTATTATACCGACGATGCATGATGATAATATCTCGTAGTATAACAAACACTTTGGATTGGTTCATTACCATTGTTATGCTGACAATGTCCTCTCATAGTGGATGGTATCCTTGTTACATTAATAGGACGCGATCATCATACAACATATATGAGATAGTCCTAGAGGTGGGACTAGGAAGAACGTGTTGTTTAGATCTCTATACGTGCTTGTGAGTTTTCCTTCGTATCTTGTTTTGCGAGAAAAGATTAGATATATTAAAACGCGGTTCTTATAGGAAGATCTAGAAAAACAACAAAATTACAAGTTGGTCCAGCTAGATCTCGAGGATATCTAAAGGTATAATTGTTGCACCCCCATGGGGCTCTCACAGCGATTTCAGCTTCTCCACCGTCGGATCACCCCATCTTTGCCCCACTTTGCATCTCATCCGTTTAAAGTGAGTGTTCCAATTGGCCCTCCCACTAGCTAACCCCATGCAACAGCCGTTTTTTACCCACCTCAGACTGCGTGTGGGTCCCACCATTGGCCGGGTCCACTCGTCGGTGATTGTGGGTGCGGTTTGGTCCAGTCAGGCATCGCGTGGGAGATCTCCACTCCCAGGGGTAGAGTAGTCATTTGACATGGGTGGTTGTGCGTGAGACAAAATCAGAGAGCCCACCGACCAAACCCTACCCATTCGTTCGCACCAGCCGCCTCTCTCGTCTTCCTCCTCTCCCCTCGCGCCCCCATCCCGCCGCCACCTCCCCCTCCTGCGCCTCCTCTCCCAATCCCCTCCTGCGCCGGTAACGGGCAGCGCGGGCGACCGGCGGCGCGGCCGACCTCGTCGCGGGCGACCTCCGCAGGAGCCGGCATGAGAGAGGTCACGAGAATGGCGCTGCCTGTGGTTTCTCGGGCGCGCGGGGGTGCCGCCGCCGGTGGAAGCGCGAGCACGCGCGAGCAGCCCCGCCAAGGCTACCGATGGAGGATCAACGCTGTGTCGCGGACCGGCGCCGCCGGTACAGGCGCGAGCACATGGGAGCAGAACCGGCCCTGCAGGTCGTCGACCATTCATTTTGGCAAGGTACATATCCCACACCCTCTCTTTTCGAGTGCTACTCGTCTCTATTTTCGTGGTCGCGGCGGCCGGGCAGCATGGCGCGTGCGGCGGCAGAGCGCATGGTGCCTGCGGCCAGATCCCGCAGTTCCCTGCGTTGCTGGTCCGATTTTTTTTTCTAGATTAATTGGCTAGCTAGCTCCATATCTAGATCTGTGGCTTGTAGTGTGATTTTTTTGCTAGATCGATTGCTAGCTAGCTTCATTACCTAGATCCATGGCTATGTGATTCTTTTGGTAGCACATGCTCAAGCTCTTGGCTAGATTAGGTTGCCGCGTGATTTTTTTCCTAGCACATGGTCAGGTTCTTTTTTTTGCGATACATGGTCAGGTTCTTGGCTACATCAATTAGCTAGCAAGATCCATTATCTAGGTCCGTGGCTCTATGATTGTTTGAGTAGCACATGCTCAAGTTGTTGGCTTGCTTGGTCTAATTTGACTCTATATTATGGACATGTACCAGAGAAGATACGTGACTTGAAGTTGATATTTGGCATGATGGCATCGACACTTGAGGTGATTTATCTTTCTTTTCTAGATTTCCTCTTAGATGACCGCTGCAATGTCACTTGTTTATTTGGTATGCAACTACTAATATCACTGAATTGTTGTTTTCTTTTTCAGTGTTGAGCTTTCTAATTATCATTGATCATGGAGGAATACAAACTGACAAATACAAGAGCCAGGTGAACATTATTCCTAACTGAGCATTTTTTAACTTATTTTCTCCCTTTTTGGATTTTCTTCTCAAATGTTATTTATTTCTCTGTAATGAAGCACTTTTACTATTGAATGCAAAGTTAGTTGATGTAAAGGATCTTATTTTCCCCTTTGGGGTCGACGGTGTACTACAAAATTGCTCTAGAATATTGCTGGAATAGTTCTTATTGTTATATAAGAAGTGCAGATTCAGCGACATGTTTTAGCAGTCTGTGGTCTAACATGTTTTTGAAATCTAAATGTTTCTTCTTTGTGGTGTTCTTTAGGTGAGCAACAGTGTTTTAGCAGTCCAATTATGTAGTAGCCTATACAAGTTCTATAGATCAGCAGAAGGTTATGAATTTAATGCTTTGGCATGTTACTGCTAATAGGAAATGCATACGGTGAGATTTACTTTTCCCAACTTCCTTTGCATCTTCGCATATAAATGAATATGGAGTATTTTTTTTTCAACGTGCATCAATTAAATTTGCAAGTTAATCAAGTTTTCAATTTATTCGCAAAAGAAAAATTTGAAATTGTTGCCAAACAGAGGATAGGCTTGGGTACCTTTCATTTCACTGCTGGACATGATGCACATTCCATTAGAGCATATCTACAAATAATTTCAGGCTACTGTTTGTGTTTCCCGTTAATTTCAGGTGCTCACGTGATGGTGCTCACAGGTGCGGTATTGCAATGGTCAGCGGCAACATTACATGCCGTGTGCAGATCAAAAATCTCCAGCACCTATCAGTTGGTTCCCTCGAGCCCCAGGTATTGTTTATGGGGTCTGCTCCAGTACAACCCCCCCCCCCCCCCCCCCCACCCCTCCGAAACTCAGTTTGGGCCCATAAGCCCAAATCCAAACCCATGTACAATCCCAGTATACATCTATGTATGGGTACCGTGTATTTTTAGTTGGCACCAACAACTCTGCGATCTCCATGTTTAGCCAATTTCCACTCCACGTTTGTGGATCTGCCGGCCGCTGTCCAGCCCTCGCATCTCCAAATCCTCGCAGACCCCGTCCGGCCGCCCGCCAGCGTCATCTCCGGTCATCATCGTAACTTCATGGCCGGACAGGCCGGCTGCATGTCCGACGTAGACCCAACAGTCCCGCCACTTCTCCAAACTATCTTGGCGTTCGTGGACTGTTGTGCTTAAACATGTACTCTACACTGATGACAGTGTGTGTTTAAGAATTTTTCAATCAATCTTGATGGAATTGTATAAGTGCTGGGTTAGCAGCGTGTGACTGCATCATCTACAGTGTGTTCAACTTGTGTAGCAGCATGAGAGTAGAGATGCAATGTGTATAGTCGCTGCGTAAACGTTTTTGGACTGTCCGTCAATATAAACACAAGACTGTCCGTCGGGCTTCGTTCTCAACAGCCCAGACTGTCCGGCGAGTAGGTGGCCAGACAGTCCGTCGGACCACCGCGTCGCCGCTGTAATTTCTGCACACCACCAGGTCACCGTTACTGTATGTCGTCGGTCATCACCACCCCACCATTAATAAACACCACCGTACAACCTGATCGTGCTGGCAATCACCGCTGGTTGTGCCTACTGGCCGGCACGCCGTTGTGTTTCTGTAGCTCCCGCGGCCATGAATGCCATCGCTCGGCAAAACCACCTTGGATTAGACGATGACGGTGTGGTACTCGTACTTATACGTACCTTGTACAATTTATTTGGGCCATACGAGTTTTGTACAGGGCTACTTATACCCGTTGTGTTTTAGTAACGAAGAGGTATCAAGCGATCTCAGCCGTCCTTGTGATTGAGTTTGCTCTGAGTTTGGGGGAGGGGGTTGTACCGGAGCAAATGCCATTGTTTATACTACACAACATGAATAAATTTTATCATGGATATGTAGTATATCACATTGTTATTTTGGCAACTCAACCCCATCTCCCCGCTAGGTAATAATTTGTTGCCTATGATCTAGGTTGTTATGATGAATATATTGCTTAGATAAGGGGACCATGCTTTTTCCAGGATATTACTAAATATTTTTCTCTGAATAATTGGTTGTTTTTCTTATGAAAATTAGTGTAGACTATATACTCTGTAAGTGTAGAACTTTGGAACATTGGTGAGATAGACTAAAAAGGAAGTGCTACTTCTCCGTAAGTATATTGTTGTGAAAAATCCACTTACTAAAACAGCAGTTCTACCTTCAACCACAATTGTGGGCGTTGGGCACATCAACACTGACCTTCAACAGCAGTTAGTTAAAATTAATCAATTATATGTACAGGGAGAATCCAAGAATTATTTGCTATGGTAATAATTGTTATATTGAGATGTCAGAAATGATCTTTAGCTTACACACCATATAGATTAAAATGTCACTTTACCTGGCTGTTTTCTCTTCTATTACAGTACAGATAGCACAGTTATGTATACCAACTTGGACTATTCATCTGTAATAAAACTTATGCTTTTCTATTTCAGAGATTAATTGAGACTAGAGCTATGAAGTGTTCTCTTTTATTTCTTGGTCAGATTGTTGGATGTCAGGTAATATAATTTTTCTATTTCATCGATTGTTATGCTTGTTTTCCTATAATGAAGTTGATCAAACATATGCCTTAATATAATTTTTCTGCGTGAGTAATTTTTTGCCTTTGGATAACTTATATTTGGTACCAAATTAAAGTTTTGCTTTACTTTCAGCGGTCGTATTTGAGAATATTGGTGTGCTTTACTTCCAGTCATTATAGTTGTTGATCTTCAATATGATTTGTGTGTTCGTGCATAATGTTATCTCATCTCAATCACTTGTATTCCAACAGGTTGAGGAGATCAGAATAACGGCCTTAATAATGTGCTTTCTTACTATCCACACGTAGGTATACTAAAGTTTTAGTCTGGCTCAGTTTAGCAATGGCCTTGATGGAGCTTTGTTGATGGTCTTTTCGGATACCTGAATTACTTCTGAGTGATGAGCGATAAGTATTTGTCCATGCTGCAAAAAGAAGAAAAGGTAAATTACTTGATAGCATGCCTTTTTTTTTAGTACGGACTTAGTTCCAGAATGATGATTTGCTGTGTTCAACTTCAGGATCTTTTACCCTCACCTGATAAAAATTGGAGGCTGCATGTTATATAAAAGTGTGCCATGGTTATTTGAGAAGATTTGGTAGTCAAAAGGAATCTGGCGTGGTTCGACTACTTTCTGGATTTAGGTTTTGTTTTCTTTTTGTTGAATTTATTTCCGTACTTGTGTCTGCGTCTTCCTTTCTATTACAGGTTGTAAAAACTGTTGCTCATTGACTTTATTTTTCATGTCTATGTTAAACAGATGAATTATATGTATGCCATAGTACCGTATCCTATAATCGAGGATTTAGCTGATGACTTACACGAAGAAAGCACATATGAGCTAAGTAGATTCGGTCTGGTGCTACCAAAGTCAATTTTTAGGTCAATTCATTCCTTTTTTGAGACGCAGAAATTTCATTCCTTTCTTCCTTTGTCTCTACACTCTGTCTGATATATGAACAAGATTAGTAGCATCCACCAGGAAAGAGAATCAGTTAACTTATCTATGTATACTACATATTGAGCCCATTTCACTTTGCAACTGTCGAGCCACCAAAAACAAAAAACAAGAATGATAGAATAGTGCATCTCCTCGAGTCTGTGGACTTCCTTTTGTGATCTGTAGCATCACTCTTCATGTTTTTCTTGTTTCTGCAGTCCACGGACTTTTTTTTGTGTGATCTTACCATATATATACTACTTAGTTGTGTCCATCGGGGTCTGAATTTAGCTATGTTGATTTTTTTTCTTTCCTCTTTTCAGAATATGGGGATAGTGATCATATTTTGGCTCCCAGGAAACTATATTTGGAAGTTATATTTGATTTCTCTGATCATTTCCTCAAGGTCTTCAGGTTTTTATTGGTTGTCAGTTTGTTATGTTGAAGCAGGCCATTTGGGTTTCAGCCTATCATATTGTGTGAATCCAAGCACCACCAAGGCAGTAAGGTACATGTTCACGTTTGCTCTCCTCTATTTATGCATGCAGATTTATGTTTTATCAATAGAAACATATATAGCAGTGGTTTATATGCCTGCTGTTGTATGGTTCAATAAAAGCACATCAGTTGTTGTATTTCACAGGATAAAGCATGAATTGGTCGTAGCTGTCCAGATTTTTGGATTGTTCCAGCATTTCATGTTTCCCTCTGATTATTGGCAATTGTTCTTATTTCTGATCAATAACAAGAAGTGACTCGATTATGCAATTCATTTTTGTTGTAATGCATCCCAGTTCTGTTCTATGACATTTATTCAGCCAAGAATTATATTGCTCTTACCTATTATTTGTGTGATGTGCTTTATTCATTGTCCTGCCTATTAGCATTTTAGAAACTTCAAACTTGATTTCTGTGATTTTTATTACAAAGTATGTAAGCTTATTAGGAGTTGTCAGTTACCAGTTTGTAAGGTAGAGAAAGAAACTCAGGATGTTTCTAACCACAGGAATGTGATTTTTATTGCTACCTATAATTATGTTTTCATACATTTCTTAGTTTGGACAAGGTTTCACTTTTTCTAATAAGTTCATCTCGAAATCCATTTTTGGATAGTGGATAACTTTTTCATTTTTATAAACTCCTTCAGCTAAACACCACGAGTGTGCTTGTGGAAGATTCAGTAATTGCAGAAAAACTAAGGTCACTGCTTCTTCCTCTTTTTTCTTTGCAACTGATCATTTGCATATTTTATTTGTTTTCATAGTAGAAGATTGGCTTCGTATGAGTGAATTTCTTAAGGTGTCATGTGTTCTTATCGGTTTCTCCACCTTTACTTATTTTGGGGTGTGCCATGGCGCACCATCCCGTGAAATTCGCTCTCAGTATGACTAAAAATCAAATGTTAGACAATAGCACTAGCAATAACCGATAAGAGCATGGCCGCTGCTATAGTTTGATCCCGCCAGGAAAAGGGGTCTCAGGTGAGGACAGGTTCAGTTGTTCATCACTTAATCCCCCACTGGTTTGAGGTGTTCACTGCATCTACTTGCTCCTATCGTTTATTCTTGCCTTATCATTGGTTCTCTTGGAATATGCTCATATTGACAGTTTTTCTTCTGTCTTTGTTGGAGCAGGAGATGGTGTGGCAAGGCAGGGGACTGGGGAGTGCATGATGCTAATCAATTCCAGTATGTACGCCACAGTGCCTCTTCCCTTCTTTTCTGGTATATCAATCCATTTCGCATATATGCAGCCACCCACTGAAATAGCATATTCTTATTGCAATCCATACATGAAGATCTATTGGAGGTGTGCAGCAAGGACACGCCACATAATTTTTGCTGGTCTTACAAAAGGTATCTATGAAAAAGTAACCAATTTGTGATGCAAACAACCATTCTAGGCCTTGAACAACTTCTCTTGAGTTGTTCCATTTCTTAAAATCTTCTCTGCCCTAGGTTGGCCTCAAACTACCTCATTCAGCCTATTCGAAGATCTTATTTACTTTTACCAACTTGCTGAAACTGTAATCGTGTATTTTACTGTGTGGTCAGCCATGTCCTGGCAGCACCAAGGGACAAAGCATCGATGACTGCGACCTCGCTGACTTTGCAATGTCCTAGGTGTAGATTTTAAGTAGTGGCACGGGCATATGCATCCATTATGAGAGCTGTTTATAAGCAGTTGTAGTTCTGCTGAAAATCATGTTACATATCAGCGTTGCAACATAATCTTCCACCAATATTTATCTCTGGTTAGTACAATTATGTATGTACATGGTGCTCACAGTTCGCATGTTTTCTGCATGTTTGTAGCTCGCCTGGTTATGACCTATGATTTTACAGTTTGCACATGCTATGTACTTTTAAAGGAGTATGAAATAGCTGCGACCATGATGCTATGTTTTCTTGCTTTAGAGAAACACCATGGATCAGATCAGTAAGCATTCACAAATGAAATTAAATAATATATACTTCCAAAGAGGAAATAGTAGTAGTCTGAAAATGATAATGTTGTTAACTGCTGGACTTTGATATGCTTGATCTTATGATGATAGTTCTGCCAATGTATTTGTTAGAATTAGTTCATTGTCTTACATATAGGTCTATGCTGAGAGGACTATTTCACAGACGATGTCATTGGTTGTAAAAAAAGCATGGACCTAGGTACATGCACATAGATCCAAGGCTCCCATGCGTTTTTTATAGACTGGGAATTCTTGTGATTTCATAAAGAAGTTCTCTGTCGTTTTGTACATGATGCCAAAAATATTAGGGATTCATCTTGCAGAGAGATCTGTTCCAGTAGTTGCCTAATGTGAACCTGAATGAGACCTCAATATATTTAGCTGTTGTTATCTCGGAACCATCTATAAGTACATCTTTAAATATATTTCCTATTTTCGCTGCTTGTATGTATTGCATTTATTTGCTAAATAATTAGTGTCCTCTTTTGCTAGATTTTTTTGTTTCGCTTCATTAATAAACGATTTCTCAAGCAAGCCTTGTATTTTCAGTTCTTTAAAGAGTAATTGCTTGCTTATTTGTTGACAAAAGGTGGGGAGAGGAACTTGAGCGACTCTTGGCACATATCTTAAAGATTTGTTGCATACAGTTTTAAGGTAAAACCCTCTTAAACTATTTTCCTTTAGTGGCATGATATTAGACTTTGGTGTCTGCATTACTTTGCGTGCAATATTGTTTGTTTCCTTTTTCTCATAAGAAATATATGTTGCCCCGTTTAAATAATCCATTTTGTATCTACATGGTAAAATTTTAATTTTCTTTCTTTCAATGTATAGTACAACATACCCATCTTCTGTTTTCTGTATTACTTTGTTCTCTACAATCTGACAATACTGACAGAAGGATATGTATATAACCTTAAAAAGTTTTGTGCATAATGTATTTCTATTCTAAGTTATTGGCTTTGTTAGATTTATGTTGTGGGTGAGAATGATGGATAAGAGCTTACAGTTGATTCGGTGTATACATTTTTTGGTTCATCATGTCCACTATATGTGATGGTTTTCTAAGTAGCTTCCGAGATACGCCGTGAGTGCATCTTCTTAACCTGCACTTTGAAGCTCAAGAATTTTCAATTTGCATAAATGGATAGTTTTGTTGTACTGAATTTCTCGGTTATGTTGTCATTTACTTAAACGCAGAGATGCCACTGCTCTGAGTTCGCATGATTGTTTATCTGAAAAAATATACACCGCTAGGGTTGTATACATGCTCAGTCAGCCACTTTATCCTCGCATCAGATTGGAGCTCTACTCTGCATTTAACAATGGACTATTTAAAGTGTGTATGTGCCTATCAGCTTGGCGTGGGAAACGGTAGAATCCCTGTCGCTGCCATCGTCTAAAATATGTGTGTATCTAAAGGTAGTGCACACATATGGTTTCAGCATGCAAAGCGAGAACCTCAGATTTAATTTCTAGGGTCATATAATTGCTATAACGAGTCATAAATATGCAAATTTCTTGGATTATATAATTTTACCTCCTGCTTCATATATTCTTTGTAGTTTCATAGTTGGAGAATCTCTCTGCTTTTGGGCTGTTGTAGACTGCTCTTTCAACATTGAATTTTCATTCTCATATATGTGCTTGCCATCTCGTATGATTCACTGTCGTATCATGTAGGTTGTTGGGGTTCTAACAATTTGCATGCTTCAGGCGATGCTGAAGCCCAACCACAAGTACATGACTCACGTGGCCGAGGAGGCAAAATATTGGCCATCATCATGTTCTGCGCGTCAATTCACCGTCCTTATCCTGCTTATGGGAGTCTTTCAGTGTGTAGAAGTCCTATGAACAGTTTGGTGGACGGAAATAGGATACACGTAATGATTATAAATACTCGAAGATTATAGCTACTGTAAGCTTGACAGGAAAAAGGGTTGTGAGAACACTCTGGTGCTCATCTACTCGCTGACTAATCACTGATTTACATTGATATGCTTAATATAGCATTTTAGAAATTATGAAAGATGGGTTCATGCGAGAGAAGCTTTTTTGCCGTCAAACATGTCTTCGTTTTCCTGAACAATTACTAAATTTATTGTATTTGGAGTGGTCTTCTTTGTAACGTTCACGGTTAGTGGTTTAGGTTTATTTAAACATATAGGTGCCTCCTTGGGGAAGCATATAGAGATGAGAATGAATACAATAAATGAATGTTAATTGCTATTTTCTCTTTTTTCCAGGTTGTATAAAAAAGGTTGTTACTCCGTTTGAATTTTTTTCATATGTTTTGTAAGACCTGAGAAAATTATTATTACTTTTTCACTTATACACGAATTTTACGGGATCGTGCGCCAAGGCGCACATAAAAATCTAGTTGACGATGAACAGGACGTGCCGCCAGTGCGCCGCCGCTACTCCTCCCATGACGCCTTGGATCGGAAGGAGTCCCTCTGCGGATGGGAAGTCGATGATCCTAGACTCCAAAGAGCCTCCACCATACATCGCTATCGCCATGGTCGTGCTTTGCAACATCTTCACTTTTGGAAGCTTCATACACCTGGAACCGCCACTCCACGGCCACCGGCGAGGGAAGGACATGTTGGAGATATGCCCAAGAGGCAATAATAAAATGGTTATTATAATATATCTTTGTGTTTATGATAATGTTTACATACCATGCTATAATTGTATTAACCGAAACATTGATACATGTGTGTTATGTGAACAACAAGGAGTCCCTTGTAAGCCTCTTGTATAACTAGCTTGTTGATTAATAGATGATCATGGTTTCGTGATCATGAACATTGGATGTTATTAATAATAAGGTTATGTCATTATGTGAATGATGTAATGGACACACCCAATTAAGCGTAGCATAAGATCGCGTCATTAAGTTCATTTGCAATAAGCTTTCGATACATAGTTACCTAGTCCTTTCGACCATGAGATCATATAAATAACTTATGCCAGAAGAGTACTTTGATCACATCAAACGCCACTGCGTAAATGGGTGGTTATAAAGGTGGGATTAGGTATTCGAAAAGTATGAGTTGAGGCATATGGATCAACAGTGGGATTTGTCCATCCCGATGACGGATAGATATACTATGGGCCCTCTCGGTGGAATGTCGTCTAATTAGCTTGCAAGCATATGAATGGTTCATAAGAGATGACATATAACGGTACGAGTAAAGAGTACTTGTCAGGAGACGAGGTTGAATGAGGTATAGAGATACCGATGATCAAACCTCGGACAAGTAAAATATCGCGTGACAAAGGGAATCGGTATCGTATGTGAATGGTTCAATCGATCACTAAGTCATCGTTGAATATGTGGGAGCCATTATGGATCTCCAGATCCCGCTATTGGTTATTGGTCGGAGAGAAGTCTCAACCATGTCTGCATAGTTCGTGAACCGTAGGGTGACACACTTAAGGTTTGATGTCGTTTAAGTAGATATGGAATATGGAATGGAGTTCGGAGTTTTGTTCGGAGTCTCGGATGGGATCCAGGACATCACGAGGAGTTCCGGAATGGTCCAGAGAATAAGATTCATATATAGGAAGTCACTTTCCAAGTTTGGAAATGATCCGGTGCATTTATGGAATGTTCTAGAAGGTTCTAGAAAAGTCCGGAAGAAATCACCATGGGAAGTGGAGTCCCGAACTTGCATGGCCGGCCAAACCCTAAGGGGGAGGAGTCCCAGGTGGACTCCCCAATGGTGGCCGGCCAACCCTCCCAAGGAAGGGGTGGGAGTCCCACCTTGAGTAGGATTCCCCCCTTGGGTAGGTTTTGTCCCTATGGAAGGTTTTGGTTTCGGGTCTTATTCGAAGACTTGGATACCAACACTTGGGGATTTCCACCTATATAATGAGGAGGAGATGGAGGGGGCTGCTCACTCTTGGCCGCACCTCCAAAGGGTGCCCATGGCCGGCGCCCTAGCCACCCCCTCTCCCCAAACCCTAGCTTCTCCTCCTCCACATAATACTCCCGTAGCGCATAGGCGAAGCCCTGCCGGAGTTCTCCACCACCACCGCCACCACGCCGTCGTGCTGTCGGGATTCCGAGGAGGATCTACTACTTCCGCTGCCCGCTGGAACGGGGAGAAGGACGTCTTCATCAACACCGAACGTGTGACCGAGTACGGAGGTGCTGCCCGATTGTGGCACCGTCAAGATCTTCTACGCGCTTCCGAAAGCGGCAAGTGATCGACTACAGCAACAATGAGATCTAATCTCGTAGGCTTTGGAAATCTTCGAGGGTTAGTCTCATGATCTTCTCGTTGCTCCCATCTTCTAGATTGCATCTTGGCTTGGATTTCGTTCTCGCGGTAGGAAATTTTTTGTTTTCTATGCTACGAATCCCATCAGGACACGCATCACAGCTCCAGGAAGCTGCGAGCATGAGGAAGTGGCATATCCATGGCGGTGCTCCAACGAGCCGCGCCGCCGAAGAGGACAACCTCCACTTCAAGATGCCACCCCGACCACGCCACCTCTTCAACGCCGCCAGAGGGATGCCTAATCAAGCCTACACTGTACACATGAAGAGATCCAGGGTTCCCCCACCCTCCCGCCACTGGAGGGGCTGGCATAGGGAGGGGGAACCAGCGAATCGCCGCCGCCGAGGTGGTTTGACCGGGTGGATTCACAAATCACCTCTCTTAACTGTAGCGGGAGAGAAGAGACTCCAAGGTACTCTATCACCAGTATTTTTCCTTCGAATCTAATATTTAAAAATCATAATAGTTATAGCATCAATAAAATATACATCAATTAAGAACTTGGAAACATATAATAACAATTATTATTAGCTCTAGGCCAAATTCTCTTCACTTCTTGTGATCGGTCCATCGGTGCTAGGTGTAGTGTTGATGGTTGGGATATCTGATACGTCTCAAACGTATCTATAATTTCATATGTTCCATGCTAGTTTTATAACAATACCTACATGTTTTGCTCACACTTTATAATGATTTTATGCATTTTCCAGAACTAACCTATTAACAAGATGCCGAAGTGCCAGTTCTTGTTTTCTGCTGTTTTTGGTTCCAGAAAGGCTGTTCGGGCAATATTCTCGGAATTGGACGAAACAAACGCCCACGATCTTATTTCCCCCGGAATGTTCCAGAACACCGAAGGAGAGCCGAAGGAGGGCCAAGGGGGACCCACACCATAGGGGGGCGCGGGTCCCACCCTGGCCGCGCCGCCATGTGGTGAGGGAGCCCTGGTGCCCCTCTGACTCCGCCTCTTCGCCTATATAACCCCTCGTGACCTAAAAACGTGATACCAATTGACGAAACTCCAGAAAGACTCCAGGGACGCCGCTGCCATCGCGAAACTCCGTTTCGGGGGACAGAAGTCTCTGTTCCGGCACCCTGCCGGGATGGGGAATTGCCCCCGGAGTCATCTCCATCGACACCACCGCCATCTTCATCGCCGTTGATGTCTCCCATGATGAGGAGGGAGTAGTTCTCTCCCGAGGCTGAGGGCTCTACCGGTAGCTATGTGGTTCATCTCTCTCTCCCATGGTGTGATCTTTATGTGATCATGAGCTTTGTATCACTATTAATCTATGTGCTACTCTAGTGATGTTATTAAATTAGTCTATTCCTCCTCCATGATGTAATGTTGACAGTGTGTGCATCATGTAGTACTTGGCGTAGGTTATGATTGTAATCTCTTGTAGATTATGAAGTTAACTATTACTATGATAGGATTGATGCGATCTATTCCCCCTTTCATAGCTATTGTTGACAGTGTGTATGCTATGTTAGTACTCGGTCTAAATTGCAACGGTCTATTACTTTAATATGAACTCCGGATGTTGTGAAGTTTGTTTACTCCGGCTTGAGGTGTGCTTTTGTAGCCCTACACAATGAATGGTGTTTGTTATCCAACAAGAGAGTGTAGAAAGTAGCATTTATTTATTCAGTTATGTGATCAATGTTGAGAGTGTCCACTAGTGAAAGTATGATCCCTAGGCCTTGTTTCTAAGCATTGAAACACCGTTTCCAACAAGTTCTGTTACATGTTTGCTTCCTGCCATCTTTATTTCAGATTGCAATTACTACTTACAATCATCCATATTACTTGTATTTCACTATCTCTTCGCCGAACTAGTGCACCTATACATCTGACAAGTGTATTAGGTGTGTTGGGGACACAAGAGACTTCTTGTATCGTAATTGCAGGGTTGCTTGAGAGGGATATCTTTGACCTCTACCTCCCTGAGTTCGATAAACCTTGGGTGATTCACTTAAGGGAAACTTGTTGCTGTTCTACAAACCTCTGCTCTTGGAGGCCCAACACTGTCTACAGGAATAGAAGCGTGCGTAGACAGCAAGCTATTTTCTGGCGCCGTTGCCGGGGAGGTAAGGTAAAAGGTATTCACATCCTCCGACTACTAAGCTATTTGCTAGCACTGTTGCCGGTGTGTGAGTGCTCGAAGTTATTTCCTTTAGATCCTGCAATTATATCTTTTTGTTTCTTGTTTTTATTTTCACTAGTTAGGCTTAATGGAAAACAACAACAAAATTAGAGATCTTTATGAACTTTATATTGAATTAGGACATTATGTGTTTGAAGAGAGAATTAAAAAACCCATGGAACTTTGTTTGCAAAATTGTTGTAGCAATGTTATTAGGATGAACTCTTTGAACACTATTATTGCTAATGCTATGGAAAAATCTAAGCTTGGGGAAGCTGGTTTTGATGAGCATGATATTTTTAGTCCCCCAAGTTTTGAGGAGAAAATTTTCTTTGATGATACTTTGCCTCCCATTTATGATGATTATAATGATAGTGGTATTTTGGTGCCACCTACTATGGAGTATAAAGTTTATTATGATTATACCATGCCTGCAATTTATGATGATTACAATGATGGTTGTGATAGTTTTACCCCCACTATTACTAATAAAATTGATTATGCTTATGTGGAGAGTAATGATACTTTTATGCATGTGAATAAGAATGCTTTATGTGATAGTTATATTGTTGAGTTTGTTCATGATGCTACTGAAAGTTATTATGAGAGAGGGAAACATGGTTATATGCATCTTAATAATATTAAGTTTCCCCTCTTTATGTTGAGAATCTTGAAGTCGCGCTTGTGTTGCCTTTCTATGCTTGTTGCGTTATGCTTACATGACTTGTTTATTTACAAGATTACTTTTCATAGGAAGTGGGTTAGGCTTAAATTTGTTTCATACTTGCTTTTTGATGCTCTCTTTGCTTCAATTCTCATCCTTATGTGAGCATCATTAAAATTACTGAGCCCATCTTAATGGCTATAAAGAAAGCACTTCTTGGGAGATAACCCATGTTTTTATTTTGCTACTGTTTTGTTGTGCCTTGGAAGTTATTACTACTGTAGCAACCTCTCCTTATCTTTATTTTATTGCATTGTTGTGCCAAGTAAAGTCTTTGATAGTAAGGTTGATACTAGATTTGGATTACTGCACAGAAACAGATTTCTTGCTGTCACAAATTTGAGTAGCCCCCTCTGTAGGTAACTCAGAAAAATCTGCCAATTTACGTGAGTGATCCTCAGATATGTACGCAACTTTTATTCAATTTTAGCTTTTTCATCTGAGCAAGTTAAGTGCCCCTAAAAAATTCGTCTTTATGGACTGTTCTGTTTTGACAGATTCTGCCTTTTATTCCACATTGTCTCTTTTACTGTGTTTGAATGCATTTCTTTGCTCCATTAACTTTCAGTAGCTTTGGGTAATGTCCAGAAGTGTTGGGAATGATTGTGTCATCTCTGAACATGTGAATTTTTGATTATGCACTAACCCTCTAATGAGTTTGTTTTGAGTTTGGTGTGGAGGAAGTTTTCAAGGGTCAAGAGAGGAGGATGATACAATATGATCAAGAAGAGTGAAAAGTCTAAGCTTGGGGATGCCCCTGTGGTTCATCCCTGCATATTTCAAGAAGACTCAAGCATCTAAGATTGGGGATGCCCAAGGCATCCCCTTCTTCATCGACAACTTATCAGGTCACCTCTAGTGAAACTATATTTTTATTCCATCACATCTTATGTGCTTTACTTGGAGCGTCTGTGTGTTTTATTTTCGTTTTGTTATTTTCATTCTCTGAATAAATTGGATCCTATCATGCTTGTGTGGGAGAGAGACACGCTCCGATTTTTCATTTGAACACTTGTGTTCTTCGTTTTACTTTTAATGTTCATGGAAAAGGTTGTAAACTGCTTCGTTCATTGTTAAATGGTTGGCAACAGAAAATGCTTCATGTGGTAATTGGTATATTGTCTTGAATAATTTGATACTTGGTAATTGTTTTGCTCAAATAGATCATGTTTAAGCTCTTTCATCATGTACTTTGCACCTATTAATGAAGAACTACCATAGAGCTTGTTGAAATTTGGTTTGCATGATTGGTCTCTCTAAAGTCTAGATATTTTCTGGTGAAGTGTTTGAACAACAAGGAAGACAGTGTAGAGTCTTATGATGCTTGCAATATGTTCTTATGTAAGTTTTGCTGTACCGGTTCATACTTGTGTTTGCTTCAAACAACCTTGCTAGCCAAAGCCTTGTACTAAGAGGGAATTCTTCTCGTGCATCCAAAACCTTGAGCCAAAACTATGCCATTTGTGTCCACCATACCTACCTACTATGTGGTATTTCTCTGCCATTCCAAAGTAAATTGCTTGAGTGCTACCTTTAAAATTTCATTCTTTGTCTTTGCAATATATAGCTCATGGGAAAATAGCCTAAAAACAATTGTGGTAAAGAATATGTAGCTTATGTATCTTATTTCTTATAAGTTGCTTGTTGAGCGGTAACCATGTTTCTGGGGACGCCATCAACTATTACACCTTTATTGAATATCATGTGAGTTTCTATGCATGTTCGTCTTGTCTGAAGTAAGGGTGATTTATCATGATCAAATGGTTTGAGTATGCATATTGTTAGAGAAGAACATTGGGCCGCTAACTAAAGCCATGAATCATTGTGGAAGTTTCAGTTTGGACATCAATCCTCAATCTCTTATGAGAATATTATCTGTTGTTCAATGCTTATGCATTAAAGAGGAGTCCATTATCTGTTTTCTATGTTGTCCCGGTATGGATGTCCTTAGTTGAGATCTATCAAAAACGAGAAATCAAATGCGATCTATCTCCTTGGACCTTTGTACAGGCGGCATAGAGGTACCCTTTGTGACACATGGTTGAAACATATGTTATGCAATGATAATCCATGTAAATCCAAGCTAATTAGGACAAGGTGCGAGCACTATTGGTATTCTATGCATGAGGCTTGCAACTTATAGGATGTCTTATGCATAACACACATATGAATTATTACTAGCGTTGACAAAATTGTTTTTATGTTTTCAAAATAAAAGCTCTAGCACAAAAATAGCAATCCATGCTTCCCTCTGTGAAGGGCCTTTCTTTTACTTTTATGTTGAGTCAGTTCACCTACTTCTTTCTATCTTAGAAGCGAACACTTGTGTCAACTGTGCGCATTGATTCCTACATACTTGCTTATTTGCATTCATCATATTACTTTGTGTTGACAATTATCCATGAGATATACATGTTGAAGTTGAAAGCAACTGCTGAAACTTATATCTAACTTTGTGTTGCTTCAACACTTTCTACTAAGAATTTATTGCTTTATGAGTTAACTCCTATGCAAGTCTTATTGATGCTTGTCTTGAAAGTACTATTCATGAAAAGTCTTTGCTATATGATTCAGTTGTTTAATCATTGTCTTTACCATTGCTTCGAATCACTTCATTCATTTCATATGCTTTACAATAGTATTGATTGACAAGGTATCAACTTGTCAATGCCTGTGGATTGTAGGCTAGGGTTTAGTTGGAAGTAGAGGGCAAGTAGATCTCGAAGGTTTCAGCCGAAAAGTACTCAACGATTATGAAAACTAGGGTTTGTAAACAATGATTCGATGATCTCTGTGTCCCTCGACTCCACCTTATATAGGAGGCGGAGCCGAGGGATTCGTGCTGTACAAGTTACAAAGTCCGGGAAGGTTTCTAACTCATCCCGCAAGATTACAAATAAGACTTTCTATTACAACTCTAACTTTCCTTAATACTATCTTGGGCTTCCGAATCTTCTTATTCTTCGGGTAGTGGGCCTTCAGTAAACCCCGGGTACTATCTCCGGCAGGCCCATTTGGGATGCCTATGTCAGTAGCCCCCGAGATTTTGCTTGAATCGTAGGGTCAAGGAAAATCTCCACTGTTTATTTTTATTCGATAGCTTTGACTTTTCTATATTTCTTCTCATAAACATCTATATTGTACAGGGATAATGGTAGTTGGGGCTAGTTCATCTGACGGATCAGGTACTAGTTAACTGCTCTAGTGGCAATCCGCAAAAACCTACTTCAAGATCACGTCCCTGGACATGACCTCGGGATACCGGTGTAAACTTCGACAGGTGCCGCTTAAGGTCTTACCATTACGTCGAGTCGATAAAATTTATCGGGTACCTAACGCGTCCGTTAGGATTTTTCTTCGTATCTGTTGATACGGATAAAAGTAGCAGAGCGCAGTCTTCGGCGATGCCACGCCCAGCAGAACGGATCTGGGGTCTTATCTTCGCAAATTTGCGGCATTCAGAAATTGATCGCAACTTTGGCGTTCTGAGAATATATTGTCGAGTGCTTTTTCGGCTATTGGAATGGCACATTTTATCGAGTCAAAGATGACTTATATTGCTCTCCCGATGGGAGTATATGCAGAGTTATTTATAACTCGAAATATACTCTTTTGTTCTTCTATCTTTCTTTTTCTCTTTCTTTCTTTATTTTTTATAATTTCATCGGGCACGCGAGCAGCGTTCCCGATGAGAGTAGCCCCCGAGGCTACAGCCAAGGACTTGTACTTGGGTGTAGGCTCCACGCCTTATGCCGCTATATTTTCTTTTATCTCCCGAAGTTTTATAATTTCTCGGGTGCGCGAACAGCGCTCCCGATGGGAGTAGCCCCCGAGGCTATGAACAAATATTTATATTTGGTCATAGGCTCACGCCATTTCTATCTTGTCCTTCTGGATCTTTTCCTTTTTTCCAAAGTAGCCCCCGAGCATTTGATCAAAAACTTGTATTTGATCAAAGGCTCAACATTATTTTTCCGTGTCGCCTTTTATGAAGCTGTTGAGTCGAATTTATTTCTTCTGCCAAGATGACGTTGTTGCTGACGATAGCCATGATTGCTTGTCAAAAATTTGCGACAAGTCTTTTCTCGCTGCCATGCGGGCCCAATTAATCCACTATCTTGACACGTCGTGCAAGTGGGGGACACACGTCCTCCGCTTTTTCTGGCGCACGCACCGTAACTTCCCCAACGTTGAATTACTTTTTTACCCTTGTTGCCACGATTGCTATCATCTGTCACACATTTTCCTTATCCAACGGTTCATCGTTTCACCGCACCCCTATATAAGTTCGTCTTCTTCCTCCTTGAGCACTTCCGCTCGCGCCGTCCTCCTTCTCTCATCTGCAAATTCCTCCTGCGATCCACAGCCTCCTAAACTCCTCGCCTCCAAGCTGCAAATCCTGCGCCATTGTTGATGCCACCTCATCGATTGACAAGGCACAGCACGCCGGAGTCCTCCATGGCCGCCGTGGATCTTGGGGCGGCGGAGTGGGAAAGATCGAAGATTTCCACTCAAGACATCAACATGCTCAAGAACCTGGGGATCAGCAAGAAACCCAAGGCACTGTGCTTCCCCAGGGAGGAAAGCTACCCAACCCCTCCAATGGGGTACCGGGTAAGTTTTGTCGACCACCTCATCCGCGGTCTTTCCGCCCCCATTCATCCTTTTCTCCGTGGACTTCTTTTTATCTACGGTCTGCAACTCCACCACCTCACGCCAAATTCAATCCTCCATATCTCTATTTTCATCACTCTGTGCGAGGCCTTCCTTGGCGTCCAGCCTAACTGGGCACTATGGAAGCGCATTTTCTTCTGCCGCCGTAATGGCTCGCCCAATGTCGCCTATAATATAGGCGGCGTTGTGATTTCTGTTCGGCCCACTGTCGACTACTTCGACGTCAAGCTTCCTGACTCAGTTCAAGGGTGGCGCAAGAAGTGGTTGTACATTCAGGAGGAGAACCATGGATGTGCGGAGGACAACATCCCTCCTTTTGATGGCGCCGAGAAAATCTTTCGCCGCCGCTCCTGGGACGCGGAGGCCACCGAAGAAGAAAAGGCGTCGACAGAAAGCTTGATGGCTCGTTTCCACGAGTTGCAAAATACTCGCGGCAAAGAGTTATCGGGTGTCCAAATCACTGCATACTTTCTTAGGACTAGAGTGCAGCCGCTTCAGGCTCGCAAATACCCTCCATGGAAATATGCTGGCGACGAGGACGTAGATCGGCTGTCGGTGAATTTGGAGGTCAAGGATTTAGAAAAACTTGTCCGAAAAATCTCGTCTCTCAGCAAAAAAGATGCTGTCCCTTCTTCTTGCCGTGTGACACCATTCAGCGCCGCCAATCCACTTCCCAAGGTAACCTTTGTCTATTGTCTTGTTGTTGCTTTGCTATCTTTTTTTTATATAACTTCTTTCCTGATGTCTCTCCCTGTTTTATTTTGTACAGAATCATCCAGACCTTGTCTCGCTTCCTCCTCTTCCTGAAGGTGGAGAGGTCGAAGAAAGGGCCATTGTCACTGATGACAATCAAGAAGCTCCGTCTTTTGTGAATGAACCCGTGGATTCTCGAAAATCTGCGGGATCTTCCGAAGGCACTGCGTCGGCACTATCTCCTCCTCCCGCTGTTTCTCCAAAAGGCAAAAGGAAGAGGAATGACGTCAAAGATTCCGGCACTTCCAAAGCTGAAGAAGTTGATCCTTCACGTCAGAAGGCAACGTATGATCCTTATCTTGAATCCCTCGTCAGCTCGTAAGTCATTTTTATTTCTCCTTATTTCTGTACTCGAAATATTTGTCTTATCTTGCTTTTTATGCTGTCGATTTTTAATCACAGCGATGATGAGGAAGAAGTACCAACTTTTGACGTGGCTACTCGGACGAGCACGTCACATACTTTACTTGCCTCGGATACGCCAGTTGAAGGAGAAGAATCCTCGCCTCCTCAACAAAACGTCGTCACCACTACTCCGCCATCAAGCCCCCTTGCTCCTTCACCAAAAAAGACAAGGATTGAAACGATCATTGAGCCTGCCCCTCAATTGGGTAGCTCTTCTACTCCGCTCTTGGATGATGTAAGTTTTTTTTTAATTTCCTTGCCAATATCTATATTTTCTCTATTTGCTTTTTTTACGCCTTCATTCTTTTTCCATACCGATGTTTCTCTTTCTTTGTTCTTTTTTGACAGCCCATGATCAAAGAGCTTATTCGCATCGGATCCCAATTCATTGGGTACCGTGAGTATGCCAGCAGAACTGAAGGTAATAACTTTTTTGCTGTCGTTGTTTCTGACTTCTTGCTCCTGTTTTTTGTCGCAATTTTGACCTTTCTTTTCTATTTCGACAGAGAAACTTGCAGAGGCCAACAAGCTTGCCGACACTCTTGCTCAAAATCTGGAGCAAAGTGAAGCGGCCCGCAAGAAAGCCGAACTTGTTGCTAGCGAAGCCAAAGCAGAGGCTGATGAAGCCAAGGCAAAAGCTGCTAGTGTCGAGGAGCTGCAGAAGAGGCTTGAGGATGCTGAAGCTGCATTAAATGAGCACAAAGCCGCACAGGCTGCTCGTGAAAAGGGAATCCTCAAGCGCCTGAATTCGCAAAGTCGGCGCTTCAAAGGTAATTTTATCGATCCCTTCTATTTTTTATAGGACTTGCTTTTTCTTGCTTTTGACCAACGTTTATTTCCTGTGGAAGGCCAAACAAACCAAGAGTTTGATCTGGAGAATCCCGACAATGATCCTCTCCTTGACGCACTTTCTTATCTGGAGTTTCATGGATCCGAAATTCGTGAAGGCGTGGTGAATGCTGACACAGGATTGTCAAAGCTATTCCCCTACTTCTTCCCGAAGAAAGAGGAGCCCAAGACTTTCCTTGCCCTTGCCCAGAGCTTCAATTCATCAGAGGACCTTGGGCTGAAAATGCGCCAGGAGAACATGAAGATTGCTGTCGAGAGCACTGTTGCCTTGGTCGCTGACAGCCAACAAACTGTTGACTGGATGAAGGTTGGCGACACAGAGCAGATAGAGCAAACAAAGTGGCGGTCTTTGATCAAGGCAGCCAAGCCCAATACGAAGAAAATTCTGGCCTATCTCGGGATCAAGCCATCTTCAACTCCTAGCTCATCGAGGCCGGAGGTCTAGTTGCATGCCTCTTTTTTTTCTTTGCTTTCTCTCTCTCTTTTGTCCTTGTCGCCAATTTAGCTGTGGCGACAATTATCCTGGTAGTCTTTTTGGAGAACTTCGTTTGTAATATCTATGTAAATTTTTCTAGAAATCAATGAAATTCCTTCTGGCACTATCATTGATCCTGTCGCTTTCTTTTCCAGTTAATATTTGATAACTATTCGACCAATCCTTGCTCTGCCGATGCTTCACCTGCTTCTTCCTTCTCGAAGAAAATGCTAGTTGATAACGACCCCCTTGAAGGTTCTTCGAGCAAACATTTCTCGGAGGATTTGCAAGAACTTCGACAACAACTTCAATCCATGAAGAAACAAACTCTGGCGATGATGGAACAGTCTCGGAAAGCATCCGAACAAGAAAAACTTGCTCTCCAACAAGCCAAAGAGGCTATGGCTGCCAAGGATACTGCTGTATTGGAAGCAAAGGAAGCCACTACCCGAGAAAATAGCATGCTCGAGCTAATGTTGGAAGCTAGCACAGATATGTTAGGTATGTTTTTCCAACCTCACAATGCCTCCTTCTTTATTTTGCTGTGCCCCCCTTCAAATTTCTTGCCTTGTCGCTTAATAGGCTCGGTTCTTGATGCTGCCGCCGAAGATCGAAGAGTAAACGAGAGAACAAATCTTCTTGTCAATCTTTCCCTTAACCATGGCTGTTTATTCTGGGCCTCCCCTGAACGAACCCAGCAAATTGTCAGGTTCCAAGATCGTGCTTGCCAAGTGCGCGAATTTCTCAATTTTTGCACGACAACATTAACCCTTGTTTATAAGACTTTGTTTCCTCGAAATGAAGTTCCCAAAACTCTTCCTGAATTGCTGGAGGTATTCAGGGATGCTCCCCGCATTCATAATTTTGTACGAGCTCAATTGACTGCTGGAGAAAGGTTCGCCATGATTATGATAAATATTTGCCATCCAAAATTAGACCTGACGAAGATTGTTGCTGATTGCCTGGCCAAGAAATCGCGGCGAAAAAATGATATTGACACAATCAATGAGATGGTAACTCCTGTAGCCGAGTCGATGATAGATGAGCTTCTTCGGATAGACTCAGAATTCTTCGTCAAGGGGTCCTATGCTGAACATAAAACAACCAGAGGCTTGTCCATAGATAGTATTTTAGGCTTTGACTGATTTGTACCATATTGGAAAACATTATGTCTGTATCTTTTTTGATTTCTTTTTTTATTTCCGAAGAAATTTGTTGTATATTGTAAAGTGCTCTATATTGTTGGAGCCCCCGAGCCTTCTGGCTAGAGTTTGTACTGTTTTTTCCATTTCGAAGATTTTTCCTCTTGCCGTAAGAAGATATCTTTATTTTTTCACCAAATAGGTTGCAAGCCTCCGAGTATCTTAATGTCGAAGTTCTATTTTGTTGCGAGGTTCTTGGACCAAAGCAATAAGATTTTTGACGTGTACACTATATTTATAATTGTTAGCTTCCGATATTTGGCGAGGTATTTAGTGTACCAAGGCGAAATATTTTGGTAAGTCTAGTTTGTCTATATTGTACGTATTTTGAGACTTGAAGGCGTTGAGCCCCCGAGCGTGTCGAAGAATAAGAAATATATCTCCACTATCTTTATTATATTGCAGCACCACGAGCCCGCCTCATTAAAAACCTTTCCGGCTCCACTCGGTGCCCCGAAAAGGAAAAGAGTGCGTCTGAAAACTCGCGGGCGTTTCAGTACATTGTATTTTTACATAGAAGGACTATATTTCGACTCTAGGCGTAGAACCGCCTGAGCTGTGCTACGTTCCAGGGGTTTTTCTCGGGAGCCCCCGTCTTCTTGTCCTTGATCCTGTATGCTCCTCCGTCGATGACTTCCGTGATGACGTAAGGACCTAGCCATGGTGATTCGAGCTTCTCAGTGCTTTTTTGATTTAACCGCAAGACCAAATCCCCGACCTGAAAGGACCTTGGCCTTAACCGTAGACTGTGGTAGTTTTTGAGGTCTTGCTGGTATTTGGTAACTCGTGAGAGTACTTCATCTCGAGCTTCGTCGAGTGCATCCATATCATCCTCCCGAGCTTTTTGTGATGTTTCTTCGTCATACTCTGTTACTCTTGGAGAATCATGCTCTATTTCAATTGGTAATACTGCTTCGGCTCCGTGGACGAGAAAAAACGGAGTTTCTTGTGTCGCCGTATTTGGTGTTGTTCGGATGCTCCACAAAACACTTGGCAATTCCTCTGGCCAAGTATGTCGAGCTTTTTCAAGTGGCCCTAGCAGGTGCTTCTTGAGGCCGTTGCAGATGATACCATTGGCTTTCTTGACTTGTCCGTTAGTTTGCGGGCGCCCAACTGACGCAAAGTGCAATTTAATGCCTACTTCTGCGCAGTATTCCTTCAATTCCTTGGATGTGAAGTTTGAACCATTATCTGTAACAATGCTATGAGGCACGCCAAACCGAAAAACGAGGCCTTTCACAAACTTTATTGCCGACGCTGCATCTGGTGAATTTATTGGCTTCGCTTCTACCCACTTGGTGAATTTATCGACAGCGACCAGCAAGTACTCATACCCTCCAGGCGAAGCTTTGTGCAACTTGCCCACCATATCGAGTCCCCATTGGGCAAAGGGCCACGACAATGGTATTGGTGTTAATTCCGCCGCTGGAGAGTGAGGTTTTGCGGCAAATCTTTGACACGCGTCGCAAGTTCTTACTATTTCCTTGGCATCCTCGATTGCTGTCAACCAATAGAATCCTGCCCGAAAAACTTTGGCTGCAATAGCTCGACTACTTGCATGGTGGCCACATATTCCTTCGTGTACATCCTTCAGAATTATTCTTCCTTCCTCGGGTGTGACACACCTTTGCAGAACGCCTGAAATACTTCGCTTGTATAATTCCCCTTTGATCACTGTGAAAGCTTTGGATCGTCGAATAACTCGCCTTGCCTCAACTGGATCGTCGGGTATTTCTTTCCTGAGGATATATGATATATATGCTTGCATCCAAGGAATTTCTACCATCATCACAAGCTCTTGGTCCTCTTCGTCCTCCGAGGTTTCTTTGAGGGGCGCCGAAGTTTTCTCTTCCTTTGCTTTTTTCTGTACCTTTTTCGGCTTCGTGGATCTCTCTGCTATTTCTTCCCAAAATACTCCTGGCGGGATTGGGAGGCACTGCGACCCGATGTTTGCGAGAACGTCGGCTTCATCATTGCTCAATCTACTGATGTGGTTTACCTCGCATCCATCAAACAGCTTCTCGAGCTCATTGTACACCTCCTTGTATGCCATCATGCTATCATTGACTGCGTCACATTGGTTCATAACTTGCTGAGCCACCAATTGTGAGTCGCCAAAGATTTTTAGTCGAGTTGCACCGCAAGCTTTCGCCATCTTCATCCCGTGTATGAGGGCTTCATATTCTGCTTCATTGTTGGATGCGTTAGGGAACGTCATCCGAAGGACGTATTTCAACTTGTCGCCTTCAGGTGATATAAGTACTACTCGTGCGCCAGCTCCTTCTACTCTCTTGGACCCATCGAAGTTCATAGTCCAAGTTCTCGACAAATCTGGGGGTCCCGTGTTTTGTAGCTCCATCCACTCTGCAATGAAATCTGGCAGAACTTGCGACTTGATTGCCTTTCTTTTTTCATACGTGATGTCCCGAGGGGAAAGTTCTATTCCCCAAAGGGAGACACGCCCTGTAGCTTCTGGGTTGTTCAGTATATTTGAAAGAGGTGCTTCGTTGACTACTATTATCGGGTGTGCCGAAAAATAGTGGCGCAACTTCCTTGCCGTTGCAATTACTCCATATGCTAATTTCTGGTACTGCGGGTACCGCTGTTTGGAAGGCGATAAAACTTCACTGATGAAATATACTGGCCTTTGCACTCCATGGAGTTTCCCTTCTTCTTCTCTTTCAACAACTAGCACCGTGCTAACCACTTGGGGCGTGGCTGCAATATACAGCAGGAGAGGTTCCTTTTCCTTCGGCGCCACCAAGATTGGTGGTGTCGAGATTGTGCGCTTCAAATCCTCGAAAGCTCTGTCGGCCTCTTCGTTCCACTGGAATTTCTCTCCTTGCTTTATCCGAGCGTAGAATGGTAACGCTTTTTCTCCCAGCCTGGCGACGAATCTGCTCAAAGCTACGACTCGCCCAGTTAGCTGCTGTATTTCTTTCAACTTTGTTGGCTTCCTCATTGTTACGATAGCTTGTATTTTGTCGGGATTTGCTTCAATTCCTCTTGCTGAAACTAGAAACCCCAGAAGTTCTCCTGCTGGAACGCCAAAAGAACACTTCGTCGGCTTCAGCTTGAGGCAGAATTTGTCGAGGTTGTCAAAGGTTTCCTTGAGATCCTCAATCAGCGTTGCCCCCTTTTTTGACGTTATGACGACATCGTCGATGTATACTTGCACGTTTTTCCCAATCTGTGTCGCCAAACACTTCTGCATCATCCTCTGATATGTTGCTCCCGCGTTTTTTAGACCAAAGGGCATTGTTCTGTAGCAAAACACGCCGTAAGGTGTTATGAACGCTGTTTTGGCCTCATCATCTTCTTTCAGTCTAATCTGGTTATAACCAGAGTATGCATCCAAGAAGGAAAGATGTTCACATCCTGCCGTGGAGTCGATGATTTGATCGATCCTTGGGAGGGGAAAGTGATCCTTAGGACAATGTTTATTGAGACACGTAAAGTCGACGCACACGCGAAGGACTTTCGTGTGTTTCTTCGGCACCATCACTGGGTTAGCTACCCATGTGGCTTCTGTAGATATCTCTTTGATAAAACCAGCTTCTCGTAGTCGATCGATTTCTGACAGCATGGCCTTGCGGTTTGGTTCCGAAAAACGCCGCAAGGGTTGTTTGATTGGTCTCGCTAGTGGATCCAAGTTTAGGTGGTGCTCGGCAAGTTCCCTGGGTACTCCTGGCATGTCAGCTGGACACCATGCAAAGATTTTCTAGTTCTCACGGAGGAACTCGACGAGCGCGCTTTCCTATGCGAGGTCCATGTCGTTTGCGATGGACGTCGTCTTTTTCGGGTCTGTCGGGTGAATCTGCACCTCCTTAGAATTTTTCTCGGTGTTGAAAGTTGATTCTTTATTTGGCCTTCCAACGTCTGGCAGCACGTCGTAGTCAGTCATACTCCTTGACGCCAGATACTCAGCTTGCATCCCGAAAGTTTCTGATATCCGATGAAAATCCTTATCGCACTTATCGGCTAAGGCGAAGCTTCCTTTGACTGTGATTGGTCCCTTAGGTCCAGGCATCCTCCACAACAGGTATGTATAATGTGGTACCGCCATAAATCTAGCATATGCTGGTCGTCCCAACAGAGCGTGGTACTGCGACGGAAAATCCACAACTTCAAATTCCAGCTTTTCGATTCTATAATTCTCTCGGGTTCCAAACTGAACGTCGAGATTAATCTTCCCCAATGGATAACTTGGTTTCTCCGGTGTGATACCATGGAACCTCATGTCTGTTGGCTTCAAGTTTGCTAGGGATATGTTCATCTTCCTCAATGTATCTGCATACATAAGGTTTAAGCTGCTGCCGCCATCTATGAACACTCGAGAGACATCAAATCCTGCAATAGCTTCTGGTAAGATAAGTCTTGACTGCCCTGGTCGAGGAACTTGCTGCGGATGATCTGCTATGGTGAAGCCAATATCTTGTCCTGACCAATTAAGATACTTTCATTTGTTGGTGGAGGCATTTTTTCTGCCATGAACACCTGTCGTGAGATTACTTTCTGAGCTCTATTGGATGGCCTTCCCTTCTGAATCATCGACACCGCTCCGTTGGAGTTAGGATCAACGTAAGGTGGTGGTGGAGGTGCTGCCGCTATTCTGAGCTGGTGTCGATTGTCTTCTGTAATCGCGGGAGGAGGTGGCAAGTGAATCTCGCTCCTGGGTTCTCGAGGATTTCTCTGTGCTGCTCGAGCGTTAGCGTGCTCTGCCCACCTTAACATTGCCTGGAAATTGCGACAATCTTTCTGCAGATGTCCTGACTGTCTTTTTCCGTTCTTTGTCGAGGAAAAAGTGCATCCGACACGGCCCGTTCATCATCTCTTCGGGGGAGACACGAAAGGCCTCGGGAACCTAGGCCCGCTATTTTACTTTGTTGTTTCGAGAATCGTCTCCATTATCGCTTCGCTGCTCATTGCTTCTCTGATAATCATCTCTGTTGTTTCCTCCTGTGTTTGCCCGAAAACCTGCCGAAATTTGTCCTGGAGCGTCATAGTTCGGGTACTGCCGAGGAAATCGTCGCCTCGGTTGATAATTTCGACCACGGTCCTCCTCTGGCGATCTGTGCCGTTTGTTGTGGACAGCATCTTCTCCATCTGCCCATCTGTTTGCTATTTCCATTAACGCGGATACTGTCTTTGGGTTGGTCCTTCCCAAGTCTTCGACAAAATCTCCACGCCTGATTCCTGCGACAAACGCATCTATCGCTCTCTCGTCAGATATATTTTCTGCCGAGTTTTTGATGATGTTCCACCTTTGGATATATTTTCTCATTGGCTCGTCCGGCTTTTGTCGACATGCTCTCAACTCCTCCAACGACGCAGGTTTTTTGCATGTGGACCGGAAGTTCTTGACGAACACGTCCTCGAAGCTTTCCCAACTGTCGATAGATCCTGGAGGAAGTTTCTTTATCCAAGATCGTGCGGCTCCACTCAAATGCACCTGGATGCTTTGCATAGCTGTTGCCCTGGTTCCTCCTGTGAGCTTCACCGTCTCGAGATAATCAACTAGCCAGTCCTCTGGATCTTGAAGGCCGTCGAATTTCTTGAAGTTGTCAGGTAACTTGAATCCTGAAGGGACTCGAGTTTTTCGGACTCTCCTCGTGAAGCACGGCAAGCCACACATATCCTCATCGTTAAGCTCTGGGGATTGCCGATGTTCCCTTCTGCTTTGCCGCGCTCTGTCGACCCTTGCTTGTGCTGCCGTGTCTCTTGCTCCACTTGGTCCTTCATGGGCTGCCGCTGCTGCTGCTGCAGGTGACAAGGGATTAACTTGTCAATGCCTATGGATTGTAGGCTAGGGTTTAGTTAGAAGTAGAGGGTAAGTAGATCTCGAAGGTTTCAGCCGGAAAGTACTCGACGATTGTGAAAACTAGGGTTTGCAGACAATGATTCGATTGATTCTTTTGTCCCTCGACTCCCCCTTATATATGAGGTGAAGCCGAGGGATTCGTGCTATACAAGTTTACAGAGTCCGGGACGGTTTCTAACTCGTCCCGCCAGATTACAAACAACACTTCCTATTACAACTCTTTCTTTCCTTAGTAAATCTTGGGCTCCCGAATCTTCTTATTCTTCGGGTATTGGGCCTCCAGTAAACCCCGGGTACCATCTTCGGCAGGCCCATTTGGGATGCCTATGTCAGTAGCCCCCGAGATTTTGCTTGAATCGTAGAGTCAGGGAAAATCTCCATTGTTTATTTTTACTCGAAAGCTTTAACCTTTTATATTTCTTCACATAAAATTCTATATTGTACAGGGATACTGGTAATTGGGGCTAGTTCATCTGACGGATCAGGTACTAGTTAACTGCTCTAGTGGCAATCCGCAAAAACCTACTTCAAAATCACGTCCCCGGACATGATCTCGGGATACTGGTGTAAACGTCGACAGGTGCCGCTTAAGGTCTTACCATTCTGTCGAGTCCCAGTCAAATTTATCGGGTACCTAACGCGTCCGTTAGGATTTTTCTTCGTATCTGTTGATACGGATAAAAGTAGCAGAGCGCAGTCTTTGGCGATGCCACGCCCGACGAAACGGATCTGGGGTCTTACCTTCGCAAATTTTGCGGCATTCAGAAATTGATCGCAACTTCGGCGTTCTGAGAATATATTGTCGAGTGCTTTTCCGGCTGTTGGAATGGCACATTTTATCGAGTCATATATGACTTATATTGTTCTCCCGATGGGAGTATATGTAGAGTTAATTATAACTCGAAATATACTCTCTTGTTTTTCTATTTTTGTTAATTTCATCGGGCACGCGAACAGCGTTCCCGATGGGAGTAGCCCCCGAGGCTACAACCAAGAACTTGTGCTTGGTTGTAGGCTCAACATTTTAGTCCACCTTGTCACTATATTTTCATTACTTCCCAATATGATCTCTTTCTTCTTCTCTCTTTTTTTTATCTCTCGGGTGCGCGAACAGCGCTCCCGATGGGAGTAGCCCCCGAGGCTACAGCCAAGGACTTGTGCTTGGTTGTAGGCTCCCGCAATTTCTATATTTGTCATACTCGAAAATTTACTTTTTTCTGAAGTAGCCCCCGAGCATTTGGGCAAAAACTTGTATTTGACCAAAGGCTCCCGAAGTATTGAATAATTCTTTCTGCCGCCACTTTTCTTTTGTTTTCCTTGTCGACATACTTCCCTTAATCAAATTTACTTCATCCTTCTCGAATAGTCGTGATTTTTCTGCCCTGTGGGTCCATTGCTTCGACCACGTTGACACGTCGTGCAAGTAGTGGACACACATCCTCCGCTTTTCCTGGCGCACGTACGGTAACGCCTATTTCAGTAAAAATACTCTTTTGCCCTTGTGTCTAGAAGATCCATCCTCACCACACGATTTCTCCATCCAACGGTGCACTGCTTCACCCGATTCTTATATAAACCCTTCTTCAACCTCCGTTCATCCCCTTGCTTGCGCCGCTCGTTTGTTCCTCTTCGCAAAACTTCTCCTGCGCCCAAATCTCTCCGAGCTTCCGCATTCACGAACATTGCTTTGCCCATTGCCGTTGATGCCACCGCGCACGCGACTCACTCGCCACAGCACTCCCGAATCCAAGATGGCCACCGAAGATCTTGAGTGGGAGAGATCCAAAATCTCCAACCAGGACATCAACACGCTGAAAAGGCTTGGCCTCATGAAGAAGGAGGACGCCATCCGCTTCCCCAGCGAAGAAAGCTACCCCAAGCCTCCAATGGAGTATCGGGTTAGTTTTGTTGATCACTTAATCCGCGGCCTTTCGACCCCAATCCACGATTTCCTCCGCGGCCTTCTTTTCGTTTATGGGATTCAACTGCATCAGTTGACCCCTAATTCCATCCTTCACATTTCTATTTTCATCACGCTTTGCGAATGTTTCCTCGGAATCCCTCCCAATTGGGTTCTGTGGAAACGCATTTTCTGCCTCCGCCGCAATGGCTCCCACAACGTCACTTATAACATAGGTGGCGTTGTTATCTGTGTTAAATGCGATGTCGATTATTTCGACGTCAAATTTCCTGATTCTGTCCAAGGATGGCGCAAAAAGTGGCTCTACATTCACGAAGAAAGCGCCAACTCCGTTGAACACAACATAGTTCCTTTCGACGGAAGTGCCAGAATCCAGCGCCGCCGCTCCTGGGATGCCGAAGTTTCTGAAGAAGAGAAAAAGGCGACAGAGGCACTCATGTCTCGTATCCATCAGCTGCAAAATACTCGAGGCAAAGAACTGTCTGGTGTTCAAATCACTGCCTACTTCCTTAGGATTAGGGTGCAGCCTCTTCAGGCTCGCAAAAATCCCCTCTGGACGTATTCTGGTGAAAACGACGCCAATAGAATCTCCGACGATCTTTCTGCAAAGGACTTGGAGAAGTTGATCCGAAGAGTTTCCCGCTTGGCAAAAAAGGATCCTATTCCTTCCGCTTGTCGCGTGGAACCACACAGCTCCGCCAATCCTCTCCCCAAGGTATTTTGCCTTCTCGAGTTTCTATCTTGTTCCGAATTTGCCCTGTATCTCATTGTATTTGTGTCACTCTAATTTTTCTTTTGTCGCTATTTTCTTGCAGAACCATCCTACTATGACTTCCCTTCCTCCTCTTCCTGAGGATGGAGAAGTCGAAGAACGGGGCATCGTTGCCGAAGATACCCCAGGTTCTTCTATTCCTGAAAGTGAAGTCGCGGGTTCCCACAAATCTGCGGCTTCCCATGAAAAGGAAGTTGAATCTGAGGCCAGTGAATCGACGCAATCCCTTCCTCCTGCAGTTTCCCCAAAGAACAAAAGGAAAAGGCATGATGCCGAGGATTCTGGCACTTCTAAGGCTGAAGAAGCTGGTCCTTCTAATCCGAAGGCAGCTTACGATCCTTATGTTGAATCCCTCATCAGCTCGTAAGTCACCTATCTCGCTATATTTTTGTACTCGAAATATTTATCTTGTCGTGCTTTTTAGACTGCCGATTTTTTGATCAATCAGTGATGAGGAGGAAGAAGTACCAGTTACTGACGTGGCTCCTCGAACAAGCACGTCACGTACTGTACTTGCCTCAGACACACTAGTTGAAGGAGAAGAAACGTCGCCTCCTCAACAAGACGTCGTCACCACTACTCCGCCATCAAGCCCCCGAGTCCCTTCACCAAAAAGGGCAAGGGTTGAAAAGATTGTTGATCCTGCCCCCCAGTTGGGCAGTTCGTCGACTCTGCTCTTAGATGATGTAAGTCTGTCGACATCTATATTTTCCTTATTTTATTTTTTTTTCACCTTTTCTTCTTTTTTTTTCATGCCGATGTTTCTTTTACTGTGTTCACGCTGAACAGCCTATGATCAAGGATCTTCTCCGCATCGGGTCCCAATTTATTGGGTACCGTGAATATGCCGCCAGAGCCGAAGGTAACGACTTTTTATACTCGCTATTTTGCACTGACTTTCTATTCCTGTTGCTTGTCGCTATTTTTTGATCTTTCTTTTCTTTCTTTTTCATATCTCGACAGAAAAACTCTCAGAGGCCAACGAACGTGTCGACGCACTTGCTCAAAAACTCGAGCAAAGTGAGGCGGCTCGCAAGAAAGCTGAACTTGCTGCTAGCAAAGCCAAGGCCGAGGTTGATGAAGCCAAGGTGAAAGCTGCTAGTGTCGAGGAACTGCAGAGAAGGCTCAAAGATGCCGAATCTGCCTTAGATGAGCAGAAAACTGCACAAACTGTGCGTGAACAAGAGATCATCAAGCGTCTGAAGTCGCAAAGTCGACGTACGCTGAGTAATATCATCAACCCCTTCTATTGTACTTCCTGTTTCTTGGTTTTTGACTAATGGTTTATCTTGTGTGGCAGCCCAAACAAACCAAGATTTTGATCTGGAGAATCCCGTCAATGACCCTCTCCTTGATGCACTTTCGCTTCTGGAGTTCCATGGGCGCGAAATTCGTGAAGGCGTGGCCAATGCCAATGCGAGTTTGTCGGCGTTGTTCCCCTTCTTCTTCCCGAAGAAAGAGGAACCTTCAACTTTCCTTGCCCTTGCCAAGCTTTTCAATTCGTCGGAAGACCTGGGATTGAAGATGCGTCAGGAGAATATGAAGGTTCTTTGTCGAAATCTTGTTGCCCTGGTTGACAGCCAACAGACGCTTGATTGGATGAAGGTTGGCGACACCAGCCAGATAGAGCATTCGAGATGGAGGTCGCTGATCAAGGCAGCCAAGCCCAACACGAAGAAGATCTTGGCGTATCTGGGGATCAAGCCAGCTTCGACTCCTAGCTCCTCGAGGCCGGAGGTCTAGTTGCATGCCTCTGTTTTTCTTTCTGTTTCTTTTGCTTCTGTCGCCAAAGTAGTCATTTGGCGACACGTACTTTCTTAACTCCACTGTAATGCCCTTGTATTTATTCCAAGAGATTAATGAAGACTTCTATCTTTGCTTGTTGTTTGATGTTGTTTTGTTTATTTTTCAGTTGATATTTGATAACTATACTCCATCTTCTGCTCCTTCCAATGTTTCGCCTTCTTCTTCCCGCGCGAGGAAAGCTTTTGGTGATACCGCTCCTGTCGACGATACCTTGTCGCAAGAACTGGATGAACTTCGGCAACAACTTCAGTATGCGAAGAAGCAAACACTTGTGATGATGGAGCAATCTCGTAAGTCATCTGAAGCCGAAAAAATTGCTCTTCAACAAGCTCGCGAGGCCGTAGCTGCTAAGGAAATTGCTGCTTCCGAGGCTGAAAAGGCGACTATTCGAGAAAATTTCATGCTCGAATTAATGAATGAAGCCAGTGCAGATATGTCGGGTATGCCTGTTTCATCCGCTGATATCCTTTATCTGCATACTATTGTTTCTTGAAGGTTTCCGCTTCTTTGTTTTGATAGGTGCCTTTACTGATGCTGCTGCCGAGGAAGAAAGGGTGAATGCTAGGACAACCCTCCTTGTTAATCTCTCCTTGGACCATGGTTCTTTGTTTTGGGCTACCCCGGAAAGGACCCGCCAAATTGTCAGATTTCAAGATCGCGCCTCTCAAACTCGCGATTTCCTCGACTTACGTACCAAGACCTTGTCCATGGTTTACAACTCCATGTTTCCTCGCAACGTCCAACCAAAAACTCTTCCTGAATTGATGGAAAGGTTCAAGGATGCTCGCAGTATCCATGATTTTGTCAAAGCTCAACTAGTAGCTGGCGCCAGATTTGCTCTTATCATGCTCCAAATCTGCCACTCGAAGCTTGACCTTACCCAGGTTGTCGAGAAGGTTCACCAAAAGGTAAAACGTCGGAGAGTTGGTGTTGACAGGATTAACACGAAGGTTACGCCTATAGCCGAAGAAATGATTGAGGACCTACTTCGGATGGATGCCGACTTTTTTGCCGATGGCCATTATGCCGATTTTCTTGGTGCTGCTCCTGAGGAAAACAGGGTTACTCTTGATGACATATTGAATCAAGACTAGTTATTTTCTTCTTGTAGATATTTTTTCTTTGTAATCCATGACTATATTGTAAAGCAATCATTATATTTCTCTGTTTGTTTAGCCCCCGAGTGTTTCGGTGACTCTTTACTATATTTGTATACTTGCGAGGTTTTGAACCAAGGCATTTATATATTTAAGGCGAATATGAGCCCCCGAGCTTTTTATTGAGTACTATTTTGTATTTTTGTTGACTCACGAGGTATTTGAATACCAAGGCAAGTTTTTCCTTTTGTCGATGAACTATATTGAAATTCGTCGGAGCGAAGACTTTGGTCTTGTCGATAAAGAAGAAAAGTTATATTGTCACTATCTTTATTATATTGCAGCACCGCGAGCCCGCCTCATTAAAAACCTTCTCCGGCCCCACTCGGTGCCCCGAAAAAGGAAAAGAGTGCGTCTGAAAACTCGCGGGCGTTTCAGTACATTGAAGCTTTACAAAGACTATATTTTGACTCTAGGCGTAAAAACGCCTAAGTTGCGCCACGTTCCAGGGGTTTGGCTCCTCCACCCCTGTCTTCTTGTCCTTTATTCTGTATGCTCCTCCTCCAATTACTTCCGTGACGATGTAAGGGCCAAGCCACGGTGACTCGAGTTTTTCATGACTTTTTTGCGTGAGTCGAAGGACTAGGTCTCCCACCTGAAAAGATCTTGGCCGCAAACGTCGACTGTGGTAATTCTTCAAGTCCTGTTGATATTTGGTTACCCGAGATAATACTTCATCTCGAGCTTCATCAAGTGCGTCGACGTCATCTTCTAGCGCTCTTCTCGACGTTTCTTCATCATATTCAGAGACACGTGGAGAGTTGTGCTCTATCTCGATTGGTAATCTTGCCTACTGCTCCATGAACCAGGAAAAACGGAGTTTCTGCGTTCTTTGTGTTTGGTGTTGTTCGGATGCTCCACAACACGCTTGTTAGTTCTAATGACCAGGTATGTCGAGCTTTTTCCAGTGGTCCTAACAAGCGTTTCTTAATACCATTGCAGATGATGCCATTGGCTTTCTCGACTTGCCCATTGGTTTGAGGATGTGCGACTGACGCAAAGTTCAGCTTAATACCCACTTCTTCGCAATAATCTTTGAATTCATGGGATGTGAAGTTGCTACCGTTGTCTGTGACGATGCTGTGGGGCACTCCAAATCGGAAGACGAGGCCTTTTACAAATTTTACTGCGGATGCTCCATCTGGTGAATTTATCGGCTTCGCTTCTATCCACTTTGTAAACTTATCGACAGCTACTAGCATGTACTCCTTCCCTCCTGGCCAGGATTTGTGTAACTTACCCACCATATCAAGTCCCCATTGAGCAAAGGGCCAAGACAATGGTATTGGTGCTAGCTCTGCTGCTGGAGAGTGAGGTTTTGCGGCGAACCTTTGACATGCGTCGCAAGTTCTTACTATGTCCTTGGCGTCCTCGATTGCTGTCAACCAGTAGAATCCTGCCCGAAAAACCTTGGCTGCGATAGCTCGACTACTTGCGTGGTGGCCACATATTCCTTCGTGTACATCCTTCAGGATTATTCTTCCTTCTTCGGGTGTAACGCACCTTTGCAAAACGCCCGAAATACTTCGCTTATACAATTCTCCCTTGACCACCGTAAAAGCTTTGGAGCGTCGAATTACTCGCCTTGCTTCAACTGGATCATCGGGTATTTCTTTCCTCATGATGTATGATATGTACGGCTGCATCCACGGTATCTGTATCACCATGACCAAGTCCTGATCCTCTTCTTCGTCCTCTTGCTTTTCCTTGGCAGCTCCCGAGGGTTTCTTCTCCTTCTTTTTTGACTTTGTTGGCTTAGTGGATCTCTCTGTTATCTCTTCCCAGAATACACCTGGCGGGACTGGAAGGCACTGTGACCCGATGTTTGCAAGAACGTCGGCTTCGTCGTTGCTCAACCTGCTAATATGATTTACTTCGCATCCATCGAATAACTTCTCAAGCTCGTTGTACACCTCCTTGTATGCCATCATGCTATCATTGATTGCATCACATTGGTTCATAACTTGCTGAGCCACCAACTGTGAGTCGCCAAAGATTTTTAATCGAGTTGCTCATGAGCTTTTGCCATCTTCATCCCGTGTATGAGAGCCTCATATTCTGCTTCATTGTTAGATGCGTTAAGGAACGTCATCCGGAGGATGTACTTTAATTTGTCGCCTTCGGGTGATATGAGTACTACTCTGCGCCAGCTCCTTCTAGTCTCTTGGACCCATCAAAGTTCATGGTCCAAGTTCTCGATAAATCTGGAGGTCCTGTATTTTGCAACTCCATCCATTCTGCGATGAAGTCCGGCGTATTTGCGACTTTATTGCTTTTCTTTTTCATACGTGATGTCCCGAGGGAAAGTTCTATTCCCCAAAGGGAGACACGACCTGTAGCTTCCGGGTTATTCTGTATATTTGACAAGGGAGCTTCATTGACCACTATGATCGGGTGTGCCGAAAAATAGTGGCGCAATTTTCGTCTTTGTCGTGAACACTCCATATGCTAGCTTTTGGTACTGAGGGTACCTTTGTTTTGAAGGTGACAAGACTTCGCTCACGAAGTATCTTGGCCGCTGCACTCCATGGATTTTCCCTTCTTCCTCTCTTTCGACAACTAATCGTGCTAACCACTTGGGGCGTGGCTGCAATATACGGTAGGAGAGGTTCCTTTTCCTTTGGAGCCACCAGGATTGGTGGTGTCGAGATTTTTCGCTTCAGATCCTCGAAAGCTCTGTCGGCCTCTTCGTTCCACCTGAATTTATTTCCTTGTTTTATCAGCGCATAAAATGGTAACGCTTTTTCTCCTAACCTGGCGACGAACCTTGCTCAAAGCTGCGATTCGCCCGATTAGCTGCTGTATTTCTTTCAACTTTGTTGGCTTTCTCATTGTTACTATGGCTTGTATTTTGTCGGGATTTGCTTCAATCCCTCTTGCCGAAACTAGAAACCCCGGAAGTTCTCCTATTTGGGACGCCAAAAGAACACTTCGTCGGGTTCGGTTTGAGGCAGAATTTGTCGAGGTTGTCAAAAGTTTCTTTGAGATCCTCGATCAATGTTGTCCCCTTTTTTGATGTTATGACGACATCATCGATGTATACTTGCACGTTTTTCCCGATCTGTGTTGCTAAACACTTCGCATCATCCTCGATATGTTGCTCCCGCATTTTTAGACCAAAGGGCATTGTTTTGTAGCAAAACACGCCGTAAGGTGTAATAAACGCTGTCTTGGCTTCATCATCTTCTTTTAATCTGATCTGGTTATAACTTGAGTATGCATCCAAGAAGGAAAGACGTTCGCAACCTGCCGTGGAGTCGATAATTTGATCGATCCTTGGGAGGGGAAAGTGATCCTTAGGACAATGTTTATTGAGACACGTAAAGTCGACGCACATGCGAAGGACTGTCGTGTTTTTCTTCGGCACCATCACTGGGTTAGCTACCCATGTGGCTTACGTAGATATTTCTCACGATAAAACCAGCTTCTTCGAGTCGATTTATTTCTGAAAGCATGGCTTTGCGGTTTGGTTCCGAAAAACGCCGCAAAGGTTGTCTCGATTGGTTTATTTGTTGGATCCAAATTTAGGTGGTGCTCGGCAAGTTCCCTGGGTACTCCTGGCATGTCAGCTGGACACCATGCAAAGATTTTCCAGTTCTCACGGAGGAACTTGACGAGCGCGCTTTCTATGCGATATCCATATCGTTTGCGATAGATGTCGTCTTTTTGGATCTGTCGGGTGAATCTGCACCTCCTTAGAATTTTTCTCTGTGTTGAAAGTTGATTCTTTATTTGGCCTTCCAGCGATACGGCAATACGTCGTAATCAGTCATGCTTTTTGACGCCAAGTACTCGGCTTGCATCCCGAAAGTTTCTGCCAACCTGTGAAAATCCTTGTCGCACTTATCGGCTAAGGCAAAGCTTCCCTTGACTGTGATTGGTCCTCTTGGTCCGGGCAACCTCCACAACAGGTATGTATAGTGTGGTACTGCCATAAATCTAGCATATGCTGGTCGTCCCAACAGAGCGTGGTATTGTGATGGAAAATCCACGACTTCAAATTCGAGCTTCTCGATTCTATAATTTTCTCGGGTCCCAAATTGAACATCGAGATTGATTTTTCCCAATGGATAACTTGGTTTCTCTGGTGTAATGCCGTGGAACCTTGTGTCTGTTGGTTTCAAGTTTGCTAAGGATATGTTCATCTTCCTCAATGTATGTGGATACATGAGGTTCAAGCTGCTGCCGCCGTCTATGAACACTCGAGAGACATCAAATCCTGCGATAGCTGCTTTGGCGAGAATAAGTCTTGACTGCCCTGGTCGAGGAACTTGCTGCGGATGATCTGCTATTGTGAAGCCGATATCTTGTCCTGACCAATTAAGGTACTCAACTGTTGGTGGAGGCATTTTCTCTGCCATAAACACCTGTCGTGAGATTACTTTTTGAGCTCTATTGGACGGCCTTCCCTTGAATCATCAACACTGCTCCGTTGGAATTAGGATCAACATAGGGTGGTGGTGCAGGTGCTGCCGCTATTCTTAGCTGGTGTCGATTATCCTCTGTAATCGCGGGAGGTGGCGGGAGATGAACCTCGCTCCTAGGCTCCCGAGGGTTTCTCTGTGCTGCTCGAGCGTGAGCATTTTCTGCGTATCTGAACATTGCACGAAAATTTCGACGGTCTTTCTGCAGGTGCCACGACTGTCTTTTCCCGTTCTTTGTCGAGGAAGAAGTGCATCCGGCACGGTCCGTTCAGCATTTCCTCGGGGGACACGAAAGGTCTTGGAAACCTCGGCCCACTATTTTGCCTGTTGCGTGAATCATCCCTATTATCACCTCGCTGTTCACTGCTTCTCTGGTAATCATCTCTGTTGCCTCCTGTATTTGTCCGAAAACCTGCCGAAATTTGTCCTGGGGCGTCGTAGTTCGGTACGTCCGAGGAAATCTTCGCCTCGGTTGATAGTTTCGACCACGGTCCTCCTGGCGACTGTGTCGTTTGTTGTGGACAGCGTCTTCTCCATCTGCCCATTTATTTGCTATCTCCATCAACGCGGATACTGTCCTTGGATTGGTCCTTCCCAAATCCTCGACAAAGTCTCCACGCTCGACTCCTCGCGACAAACGCATCTATTGCTCTCTCGTCGGATATGTTTTCTGCCGAGTTTTTGATGATATTCCATCTCTGGATGTACTTTCTCATTGGCTCATCGGCTTTTGTCGACACGCTCTCAACTCCTCTAACGATGCGGGTTTTTTGCACGTGGATCTGAAGTTCTTGACGAACACGTCCTCGAAACTTTCCCAGGCTGTCGATGGATCCTGGAGCGAGTTTCTTTATCCATGATCGTGCGGCACCACTCGGGTGCACCTGGATGCTTTGCATGGCTGTTGCCCTAGTTCCTCTGTCGGCTTCACCGTCTCCGGATAGTCGACTAGCCAATCCTCCGGATCTTGAAGGCCGTCGAATTTCTTGAAATTATCGGGTAACTTGAATCCCGAGGGGACTCGCGTTTCGGACTCTCCTCGTGAAGCATGGTAAGCCGCACATATCTTCGTCGTTAAGTTCGGAGATTGCCGATGATCCCTTCGCTTTGCCGCGCTCTGTCAACTCTTGCTTGTGCTTCTTGTGTCTCTTGCTCCACTTGGCCCTTCGAGTCTTTGCCGCTATTCTGCTGCGGGTCGCGGACTATTTTGCCTTGCCACTCCTTCGGGAGGCGTTGATATAAACGCTGTCCCCATAGCTCCAACTCCTGCTACCGCCATATTGTACAGTTGTTTCCCTTGGGTCACCCGGAGGTGGTTTAGATGCAAGGATAAAAGCATGTGTCGCCATATACCCAGCCTGCGGTGTCTTAGGGATGATGTTTCCTCTTGTATCTATCGACATAAAGGACATGTCGAGGTTTTGAACCAAGTGCTCTCTTTCCGCTTCGGGTATGTGTTGCAGTCTTGACCTTGCTCTGTTCCGCGCCTCCCGATGGCTATCACCCGTAGTTCTAGATTGTCGACTTAGATCTGCCCTTCTCCTGCTGGATGCAGAAGCTGCCTCCTTTCTCCTGTTCAACTCAGCTGTCTGTTTTCCAATTCCCTGGCAGCTCGTGCGAGTCTATATTGATATGCTTGCAATTCTTCCGGTGTGGCTGTGGTAGCCATTGGTTACGTGCCGTTCATAGCTCTCGCAGCTCTGTCCCACGCTGCTTGTGAAAGTTGAACTCTATCTCGCGGCTACGGCCCGACGTATTTGTTGCCCAAGCCTTGTCGCAGATTGGAGGGATCGACGTATGGATTTCCCAAACTGTCGAAAGCCTCAGATGTCTCTTCTTGATTTTCAATGGCGTAAATCTGATGATACTTTGTACTCAGATCTATGTTGGGTTTGGTGACATCGTCGTTGAGATTGATGAAGACCTTGCCCACTGTCAAAGATTTGTCGATGAAGTCGTAACTGTCGACATTGCTTGAACCATCGCTTATATATGAATCATCAGATGACTCATAAGACTTTTCGTTGAAGATCTTGGAGAGTTTATCTATTGCTATGTTGCTGACGTAGCGTGTCGCCGAGGTTTCTTCTTCTCCTGATTCGTTTGACGATGTATAGCTTGAAAAATCGGAATCGGCCACTGATGATTCCGACGAAATCGGAATCTCGACACGATACGATCCTTCCTTCTCGACGCGAAAGTGGAACCTTCCGAACGTCATCTCCATGGGCTCCGCCAGATACGCATATGCATCCAAACGGGAGGGTGGGTGAGGAACAAAATCGACAAGACCAGTAGCGATCTGTTTACCTCGATCCATTGTGTTGCTTGCGGTTGACGATGTCGAAGATCTTGAGCGTGCCATCGAGATCAGCTCCTTACGCCTCTAATTCCCACAGACGGCGCCAATTGACAAGGGATTAACTTGTCAATGCCTATGGATTGTAGGCTAGGGTTTAGTTAGAAGTAGAGGGTAAGTAGATCTCGAAGGTTTCAGCCGGAAAGTACTCGACGATTGTGAAAACTAGGGTTTGCAGACAATGATTCGATTGATTCTTTTGTCCCTCGACTCCCCCTTATATATGAGGTGAAGCCGAGGGATTCGTGCTATACAAGTTTACAGAGTCCGGGACGGTTTCTAACTCGTCCCGCCAGATTACAAACAACACTTCCTATTACAACTCTTTCTTTCCTTAGTAAATCTTGGGCTCCCGAATCTTCTTATTCTTCGGGTATTGGGCCTCCAGTAAACCCCGGGTACCATCTTCGGCAGGCCCATTTGGGATGCCTATGTCAGCAGGTCGTGGACTATTTTGCCTTGCCGCTCCTTCGGGAGGCGTTGATACAAACGCTGTCCCCATAGCTCCAACTCCTGCTATCGCCATATTGTATAATGTTTCCCTTGGATCTCCTGGAGGTGGTTTAGATGCGAGGATAAAAGCATGTGTCGCCATATACCCAGCCTCTGGTGTCTTAGGGATGATGTTTCCTCTTGTATCTATCGACATGAAGGACATGTCGAGGTTTTGGACCAAGTGCTCTCTTTCTGCTTCGGGTATGTGTTGTAACCTTGATCTTGCTCTGTTCCGAGCCTCCCTGTGGCTATCACCCGAAGTTCTAGATTGTCGACTCAGCTCTGCCCTTCTCCTGCTGGATGCAGAAGCTGCCTCCTTTCTTCTGCTTAACTCAGCTGTCTGTTTTTCCAATTCTCTTGCAGCTCGTGCGAGCCTATATTGATATGCTTGTAATTCCTCTGGCGTGGCTGTGGTAGCCATTGGTTCTGAGCCGTCCATAGCTCACGCGGCTCTATCCCATGCTGCTTGCGGGAGTTGAACTCTGTGTCACGGCTGTGGCCCGACGTATTTATTGCCCAAGCCTCGTCGCAGATCGGAGGGATCGACGTATGGATTTCCCAGATCGTCGAAAGCCTCAGATGTTTCCTCTTGATCATTGCTTGGCTCTCCAATGGCATAAATCTGATGATATTTTGTATTCAGATCTATGTTGGGTTTGGTGACACCATCGTTGAGATTGGTGAAGACCTTGCCCACTGTAGTAGATTTGTCGATGAAGTCGTAACTGTCGACACTGCTTGAGCCATCGCTTATATATGAGTCCGCAGATGACTCAAACGACATATCGCTGAAGATTTTGGCGAGTTTCTCTCTTGCCCTGATGCTGATGTAGCGCGACGACGAAGTTTCTTCTTCTCCTGATTCGGTTGACGATGTATAGCTTGAAAAATCGGAATCGACCGCCGACGATCCCGACGAAATCGGAATTTCGACACGATACGATCCTTCCTTCTCGACGCGAAAGCGAAACCTTCCGAACGTCATCTCCATAGGCTCCGCCAGATACGCATATGCATCCAAACGGGAGGGTGGGTGAGGAACAAAATCGACAGGACCAACAGCGATCTGTTTACCTCGATCCATTGCGTTGCTTGCGGTTGATGATGTCGAAGATCTTGAACGTGCCATCGAGATCAGATCCTTACGCCTCTAGTCCCCACAGACGGCGCCAATTGACAAGGTATCAACTTGTCAATGCCTGTGGATTGTAGGCTAGGGTTTAGTTGGAAGTAGAGGGCAAGTAGATCTCGAAGGTTTCAGCCGAAAAGTACTCGACGATTATGAAAACTAGGGTTTGTAAACAATGATTCGATGATCTCTGCGTCCCTCGACTCCACCTTATATAGGAGGCGGAGCCGAGGGATTCGTGCTGTACAAGTTACAAAGTCCGGGAAGGTTTCTAACTCATCCCGCAAGATTACAAATAAGACTTTCTATTACAACTCTAACTTTCCTTAATACTATCTTGGGCTTCCGAATCTTCTTATTCTTCGGGTAGTGGGCCTTCAGTAAACCCCGGGTACTATCTCCGGCAGGCCCATTTGGGATGCCTATGTCGATCAAGATTATGATAGTAGCATGTCACTTCAGAAATTATCCTTGTTATCGTTTACCTACTCGAGTGCGAGTAGGAACTAAGCTTGGGGATGCTTGATACATCTCAAACGTATCCATAATTTCATATGCTCCATGCTAGTTTTATAACAATACCTACATGTTTTGCTCACACTTTATAATGATTTTATGCATTTTCCAGAACTAACCTATTAACAAGATGCCGAAGTGCCAGTTTCTGTTTTCTGCTGTTTTTGGTTCCAGAAAGGCTGTTCGGGCAATATTCTCGGAATTGGACGAAACAAAAGCCCACAATCTTATTTCCCCCGGAATGTTCCAGAACACCGAAGGAGAGCCGGAGGAGGGCCAAGGGGGACCCACACCATAGGGGGGCGCGGGTCCCACCCTGGCCGCGCCGCCATGTGGTGAGGGAGCCCTGGTGCCCCTCTGACTCCGCCTCTTCGCCTATATAACCCCTCGTGACCTAAAAACGTGATACCAATTGACGAAACTCTAGAAAGACTCCAGGGACGCCGCCGCCATCGCGAAACTCCGTTTCGGGGGACAGAAGTCTCTGTTCCGGCACCCTGCCGGGATGGGGAATTGCCCCCGGAGTCATCTCCATCGACACCACCGCCATCTTCATCGCCGTTGCTGTCTCCCATGATGAGGAGGGAGTAGTTCTCTCCCGAGGCTGAGGGCTTGATACGTCTCCAACGTATCCATAATTTCTGATGTTCCATGCTTGTTTTATGTCAATACTTACATGTTTTGCTTGCACTTTATGATGATTTCATGCATTTTCCGGAACTAACCTATTAACAAGATGCCACAGTGCCAGTTCCTGTTTTCTGCTGTTTTTGGTTCCACAAAGGCTGTTCGGGCAAGATTCTCGGAATTGGACGAAATCAACGCCAAAGATCTTATTTTTCCCGGAAGGCTCCAGAACACCGAAGGGGAGTCGGAGGAGAGCCAGGGGGCCACCACACCATAGGGCCGCGCGGGCTGGACCCTGGCCGCGCCGGCCTATGGGGAGGGCCCCCTGGTGCCCCTCCTGCGCCGCCTCTTCGCCTATATAAGCCCTTTCGACCTAAAAACGCGATACCAATTGACGAAACTCCAGAAAGACTCCAGGGGCGCCGCCGCTATCGCGAAACTCCAATTCGGGGGACAGAACTCTCTGTTCCAGCACCCTGCCGGGACGGGGAAGTGCCCCCGAAAGCCATCTCCATCGACGCCACCGCCTCCATCATGCTCCGTGAGTAGTTCCCCCATGGACTTCGGGTTCTAGCAGTAGCTAGTTGGTACTCTCTATCCCATGTACTTCAATACAATGATCTCATGAGCTGCCTTACATGATTGAGATCCATCTGATGTAATCGGTGTTGTGTTTGTTGGGATCCGATGGATGATACATTATGATTAGTCTATCTATAAAGTTTGTGAAGTTATTATTGCTGCAATCTTGTTATGCTTAATGCTTGTCACTAGGGCCCGAGTGGCATGATCTTAGATTTAAGCTCTATACTTATTGCTTAGATTGTATCTACAAGTTGTATGCACATGTCGCTGTCCGGAACCAAAGGCCCTGAAGTGACAGAAATCGGGACAACCGGAGGGGATGGCATTGATGTGAGGATCACATGTTTTCACGGAGTGTTAATGCTTTGCTCCGGTACTCTATTAAAAGGAGTACCTTAATATCCAGTAGATTTCCTTGAGGCCCGGCTGCCACCGGCTGGTAGGACAAAAGATGTTGTGCAAGTTTCTCATTGCGAGCACGTACGACTATATATGGAAAACATGCCTACATGATTAATAATCTTGATGTTCTATCTTAATGCTTTGAATCCTATCAATTGCCCAACTGTAATTTGTTCACCCAACACTTGTCACTTGTTATTGGAGAGTTACCACTAGTGTAGATCGCTGGGAAACCCGGTCCATCTCTCATCATCATATACTCGTTCTATATGTCATTGGAAGTAGTATCAACTATTTTCCGGTGCCATTGCCTCTGTGTTACTGTTACCGCTGCTGTGTTACTTTTACTATTGCTCTCGTATTACTGTTGCTTTCACATCACCCCTGTTACTAGTGCTTTTCCAGGTGCAGCTGAATTGACAACTCAGTTGTTAAGGCTTATAAGTATTCTTTACCTCCCCTTGTGTCGAATCAATAAATTTGGGTTTTACTTCCCTCGAAGACTATCGCGATCCCCTATACTTGCGGGTTATCAAGACTGTTTTCTGGCGCCGTTGCCGGGGAGGCATAGCTCTACTCATAAGTTCACCTGGGGAGTACACTCTACCTCTCTCTCTCTGTTTTGTTTTATTTTGTTTTGCATAGTTTACTTTTGCCTAGTTTATTTGTGCTTAGTTTATTTCTGTCTAGTATTATTTTTCTTAGTTTACTTTTGCTTAGTTTCTTTTTGTCTTGTTTTATTTTTCTCATATACCCAAAAATCCATAAAAATTTGAAAAACCTAAAAATTAAAAACTGCTGTTATGGGAGAACCTACAACCTACTTGGAGCTTATAGAATATTATAATAATTATAGAGAATCAAGAACTGGTAAAGTAATGAGTGCTGTGATAGAAAAATTGAATTCAATTGCTAAAACCTTGCTTAAACGCCATGATATAAACTGTTGCTCTCAACAGGACACTAAACATCTTAAATTTCAATGTGGCTTTAGTGAGGAATTTTTAATTAAGAACTATAATCGGAATAGCTATATTCATTTTGGGTTTGAAGAGGTAGAACAATTTGTCATATTTATGGGAGCCTCTGAGATAGAATCCTTCATGGTTGAGAATTATGAAACTTGTGTTGTTTGTAAGGACCTTAAAGATTATGTCTCTTCTATCCTTAATTTTTGCAATGAAAGTTACACTGATAATCCTTATATCATTGATTATAAAGAGAGACTCATTAATGCACAAGAATGCACTCACAATTTGCAGGAACCGGTGGAAGAAGAAATTGATGAACCTGAAAGCTCATTGGATGAAAAAGAGGAGGAAATTGATGAACCTGAAAGCTCATTAGATGAAAAAGAAGAGGAGAGTGATGAACAAAAGGAGGAAGAATGGATTAGCTACCCATGCCAACCTTCTAATGAGAGTAACTCTTTATCTCTTACACTATTTGATTGTCCTCCATGCTTACCGAAAGAGGTTGAATGTTATGTTCCTGTGGATTCTCTTGAAATAGTACCTATGAGTAAAACTTGTGAGAATAATTATGCTACTGTTATTTATGATAATCCATGCTACTTTGATAAATCTTATGATAATGCTTTGTTTGTGCCTGATGTCGAAATGCATGGTACTAAAGAATTTTGCTTAGCAAATGTTTATGATAAATCTCTAGATGATGGTCCTATGTTACTTGATAATATTAATTATACTACTAATGAAAATGGGATTGGAAAGTTCTTGACTTTATCTATGAGTCCCATATCTCTTGAGATTGATCAATCATCTTGTTATATTATTGATAAAAGTGGATTTGAAAGTTTTGATCCCACTATGTTTGAGCTTGATAAAAATTATGAGTTTATGGATCATGAAAAGTATGCTGCATGCGATATTTATATTGTTGAGTTTATTCATGAAGCTACTGAAAATTATTATGAGAGAGGAAAATATGGTAGTAGAAATTTTCATGGTACTAATACACCTCTCTATATGCTGAAATTGTTGAAGTTACACTTGTTCTATTTTCCTATGCTTGTTACTTTGCTTTTCATGAACTTGTTTATTTACAAGATTCCTATGCATAGGAAGTGGGTTAGACTTAAATGTTTTTTGAATTTGCTTTTTGATGCTCTCTTTTGCTTCAACTCTTATTTCTTGCGAGTGCATCATTAAAACTGCTGAGCCCATCTTAATGGCTATAAAGAAAGAACTTCTTGGGAGATAACCCATGTGTTTATTTTGCTACTGTTTTGTTGTGTTTTGGAAGTTTTTACTACTGTATCAACCTCTCCTTATCTTTATTTTATTGCAATGTTGTGCCAAGTGAAGCCTCTAATCGAAGGTTGATACTAGATTTGGATTTCTGCGCAGAAACAGATTTCTATCTGTCACGAATCTGGGCTGTTTTCTCTGTAGGTAACTCAGAAAAATCTGCCAATTTACGTGCGTGTTCCTCAGATATGTACGCAACTTTCAATAGTTTTGAGTTTTCTGATTTCAGCAACGGAAGTACCTCTTTAAAATTCGTTTTTACTGGCTGTTCTGTTTTGGCAGATTCTGTCTCTGTTTTTTGCATTGTCTCTTGTAGACTTTAAGCAAGGCTTTCTAGACGTGGAGAGCTGTAGCTAATGTTTTATTGAGTTCTTGCAATGTGTCACTACAGGACTAAAGTTGAATTCAAGTTTTTTGAGTACTAACCCCTCTAATGAAGTTTATGAGAAGTTTGGTGTGAAGGAAGTTTTCAAGGGTCAAGAGAGGAGGATGATATATGATCAAGAAGAGCGAAAAGTCTAAGCTTGGGGATGCCCCCGTGGTTCATCCCTGCATATTTCAAGAAGAATCAAGCGTCTAAGCTTGGGGATGCCCAAGTCATCCCCTTCTTCATCAACTTATCAGGTTCCTTCTATTGAAACTATATTTTTATTCGGTCACATCATATGTGCTTTACTTGGAGCGTCTGTGTGCTTTTATTTTTGTTTTTGTTTGAATAAGATCGGATCCTAGCTATCCTTGTTTGGGAGAGAGACACGCTCCGCTTTTTCATATGAACACTTGTTCTTCGTTTTACTTTTAATGTTCAATGATAAAAGTTGGAAGCTACAATACTTATGGTTATTTGGTTGGAAACAGAAAATGCCTCATAATGTCTTGGATAATTTGACACTTGGCAATTGTTTTGAGCTCTCAAGTAGATCATGATTAAGTTTTTTCATGTAGTTTAAACCTATTAGTGGAGAACTACTGTAGAGCTTGTTGAAATTGGTTTGCATGATTGGTCTCTCTTAAGGTCTAGATATTTTCTGGTAAAAGTGTTTGAGCAACAAGGAAGACAGTGTAGAGTATTATAATGCTTGCAATATGTTCTTATGTAAGTTTTGATGTACCGGTTCATACTTGTGTTTGCTTCAAACAACCTTGCTAGCCTAAGCCTTGTACGGGGAGGAAATGCTTCTCGTGCATCCAAATCCTTGAGCCAACCACTATGCCATTTGTGTCCACCATACCTACCTACTACATGGTATTTCTCCGCCATTCCAAAGTAAATTGCTTGAGTGCTACCTTTAAACAATTCAAAATTTATTACCTCTGATCTGTGTCAATGTTTTATAGCTCATGAGGAAGTATGTGGTGTTTATCTTTCAATCTTGTTGGGCAACTTTCACCAATGGACTAGTGGCTTCATCCGCTTATCCAATAATTTTGCAAAAAGAGCTGGCAATGGGATTCCCAGTCCCAAATTAATTAATCAAAATAGACACTCCTCCATGGTATGTGATTGTTGGACGGCACCCGAAGGATTTGGTTAGCCATGGCTTGAGAAAGCAAAGGTGGGGAGGAGTGTCATCATAATAAAACTAAAATAAAAGGGCACTCCTTCATGGTATGAGATTGTTGGCAGGCACCCGAGGATTCGGTTAGCCATGGTTTGTTAAAGAAAGGTTAGAAGGAGTGCCACCCAAAAAAAAAATGGGAGCCGCTCTTTGAAGGTTTGTCTGGCAAGGGGGTTAGAGTGCCCACTACCATTCGTTGACAACAACAAACACCTCTCAAAACTTTACTTTTATGCTCTCTTTATGTTTTCAAAACCAAAGCTCTAGCACAAATATAGCAATCAATGCTTCCCTCTGCGAAGGGCCATTCTTTTACTTTATATTGAGTCAGTTTACCTACTTCCTTCCATCTTAGAAGCAAACACTTGTGTCAACTGTGCATTGATTCTTACATACTTGCTTATTTGCATTCATCATATTACTTTATGTTGACAATTATCCATGAGATATGCATGTTGAAAGTTGAAAGCAACTGCTGTAACTTATATCTTCCTTTGTGTTGCTTCGATGCCTTTACTTTGAATCTATTGCTTTATGAGTTAACTCTTATGCAAGATTTTTGATACTTGTCTTGAAAGTACTCTTCATGAAAAGTTTTGCTATATGTTATCTATTTGTTAGCAACTATAGATCATTGCCTTGAGTCATTTCATTCATTTCATATGCTTTGTAATAGTATGATCAAGGTTATGTAAGTAGCATGTCACTACAGAAATTATTCTTTTTATCGTTTACCTACTCGAGGACGAGTAGGAACTAAGCTTGGGGATGCTGATACGTCTCCAACGTATCCATAATTTCTGATGTTCCATGCTTGTTTTATGACAATACTTACATGTTTTGCTTGCACTTTGTGATGATTTCATGCATTTTCCGGAACTAACCTATTAACAAGATGCCACAGTGCCAGTTCCTGTTTTCTGCTGTTTTTGGTTCCAGAAAGGCTGTTCGGGCAAGATTCTCGGAATTGGACGAAATCAACGCCAAAGATCTTATTTTTCTCGGAAGGCTCCAGAACACCGAAGGGGAGTCGGAGGAGAGCCAGGGGGCCACCACACCATAGGGCCGCGCGGGCTGGACCCTGGCCGCGCCGGCCTATGGGGAGGGCGCCCTGGTGCCCCTCCTGCGCCGCATCTTCGCCTATATAAGCCCTTTCGACCTAAAAATGCGATACCAATTGACGAAACTCCAGAAAGACTCCAGGGGCGCCGCCGCCATCGCGAAACTCCAATTCGGGGGACAGAACTCTCTGTTCCGGCACCCTGCCGGGACGGGGAAGTGCCCCCGGAAGCCATCTCCATCGACGCCACCGCCTCCATCATGCTCCGTGAGTAGTTCCCCCATGGACTACGGGTTCTAGCAGTAGCTAGTTGGTACTCTCTATCCCATGTACTTCAATACAATGATCTCATGAGCTGCCTTACATGATTGAGATCCATCTGATGTAATCGGTGTTGTGTTTGTTGGGATCCGATGGATGATACATTATGATTAGTCTATCTATAAAGTTTGTGAAGTTATTGTTGCTGCAATCTTGTTATGCTTAATGCTTGTCACTAGGGCCCGACTGGCATGATCTTAGATTTAAGCTCTATACTTATTGCTTAGATTGTATCTACAAGTTGTATGCACATGTCGCTGTCCGGAACCAAAGGCCCCGAAGTGACAGAAATCGGGACAACCGGAGGGGATGGCGGTGATGTGAGGATCACATGTTTTCACGGAGTGTTAATGCTTTGCTCCGGTACTCTATTAAAAGGAGTACCTTAATATCCAGTAGATTCCCTTGAGGCCCGGCTGCCACCGGCTGGTAGGACAAAAGATGTTGTGCAAGTTTCTCATTGCGAGCACGTACGACTATATATGAAAAACATGCCTACATGATTAATAATCTTGATGTTCTATCTTAATGCTTTGAATCCTATCAATTGCCCAACTGTAATTTGTTCACCCAACACTTGTCACTTGTTATTGGAGAGTTACCACTAGTGTAGATCGCTGGGAACCCCGGTCCATCTCTCATCATCATATACTCGTTCTATATGTCATTGGAAGTAGTATCAACTATTTTCCGGTGCCATTGCCTCTGTGTTACTGTTACCGCTGCTGTGTTACTTTTACTATTGCTCTCATATTACTGTTGCTTTCACATCACCCCTGTTACTAGTGCTTTTCCAGGTGCAGCTGAATTGACAACTCAGTTGTTAAGGCTTATAAGTATTCTTTACCTCCCCTTGTGTCGAATCAATAAATTTGGGTTTTACTTCCCTCGAAGACTATCGCGATCCCCTATACTTGTGGGTTATCAGGGCTCTACCGGTAGCTATGTGGTTCATCTCTCTCTCTCCCATGGTGTGATCTTTATGTGATCATGAGCTTTGTATCACTATTAATCTATGTGCTACTCTAGTGATGTTATTAAATTAGTCTATTCCTCCTCCATGATGTAATGTTGACAGTGTGTGCATCATGTAGTACTTGGCGTAGGTTATGATTGTAATCTCTTCTAGATTATGAAGTTAACTATTACTATGATAGTATTGATGCGATCTATTCCCCCTTTCATAGCTATTGTTGACAGTGTGTATGCTATGTTAGTACTCGGTCTAAATTGCAACGGTTTATTATGCACTCTAGAGGTTACTTTAATATGAACTCCGGATGTTGTGGAGCTTGTTTACTCCGGCTTGAGGTGTGCTTTTGTAGCCCTACACAATGAATGGTGTTTGTTATCCAACAAGAGAGTGTAGAAAGTAGCATTTACTTATTCAGTTATGTGATCAATGTTGAGAGTGTCCACTAGTGAAAGTATGATCCCTAGGCCTTGTTTCTAAGCATTGAAACACCGTTTCCAACAAGTTCTGTTACATGTTTGCTTGCTGCCATCTTTATTTCAGATTGCAATTACTACTTACAATCATCCATATTACTTGTATTTCACTATCTCTTCGCCGAACTAGTGCACCTATACATCTGACAAGTGTATTAGGTGTGTTGGGGACACAAGAGACTTCTTGTATCGTAATTGCAGGGTTGCTTGAGAGGGATATCTTTGACCTCTACCTCCCCGAGTTCGATAAACCTTGGGTGATTCACTTAAGGGAAACTTGCTGCTGTTCTACAAACCTCTGCTCTTGGAGGCCCAACACTGTCTACAGGAATAGAAGCGTGCGTAGACATCAATATCCTCGTCACGTGCCGGCCACCATGGAGCCTACTGACATTGTTCCCCTCCATGAAGGTTTCATCGAGGAGCACCGGTTGTTGAGATTTCGGTGCACAATGTACATCGTTGGCGGTGATTCCAAGGTGGTACCTTCCTTAGGATAGTCCAAGTCATGCCACTCACTCACCGACTCAATAGACACACGAGGGCGGATGGTATGTTGATTTGGGAGTTCGGGTGAAGTTGTCTATCTTCGGAGGTGATAGACATTGGTTGAGCCGTGGCCGGTTTTATCAAAGCGTGAACTTTGTGTGGCATTGAAGCGTGGGTACGTGATGCTAGCTTTGGATTGTCGCTGTAAGGCGAACGATGTTTCTCTATTCGCTTGGTTATTCCCTCAATTTTTTTCCAAGCGATTCAACATGGGATCGATTTTCATTATCATCAAGATAACGAAAAACAAGTGTTCAAATGTAGCAGGCAAAAGAAAGAGGGGGATCGCCGCCTACTGCTAGCGTTCAGAGGGTTTATAGAACCAAATTACAACTCATCAAAAGCCACACATCAAAAGCCAGAGGCACACATCTAAACAAACTCATCTTCCGGGTCGAAACGAAGATACTCCCGGAGCGGGGGGAGGGGGTAAAAGCAACAGTTGATTAGGCGTCATTCTCATCTGTATACATATCACCAGCATCAGGATCTGCCATTTGTCCTTCAATCAGTCGGATGTCTCTCCTGGCACTTTGTCTCTCAGACGAAGAAGACGTAGCAGCAGCAACTAAGCGGAGGAGATCGTCCACGCCAGATCTGATATTCTCTGCATTAGAAGGACTATCGAGACCTGCCCAGTAATTCATAAAAGATAGGAGAGAAACTAATTAACTCGTTAGGAGATTTGATGAGTTTTTTCTTCAAAAATGCTCTACTTTTTAATTTCCAAATAGCCCAGCAAATAGCAGCCAACCTAGCAATTTGGGTGTTTCTACTAGCCGGAACATATTGGGAGAACCACCAGAAAACTGAGTGAAACTCCTAGGCCTATCAGATGCTCCCATGGCCATGCCAACAGTACTCCAGATATACTTTGCTGCTACACATTCAAAGATAAGATGAGAAATAAATTCATCTTTGTGACAGAACTGGTAGAAAGCACTTCCCTCGATTACAATGATACACCTTTTCGTGTTGTATTCTAGAAGAAGAAAACAATCTGACTCTTAGCATTTAGTTATAGCCTTATAGGAGTGCATCCTTTTGCAGCACAAGATTTTCTTCCAAAATTCAAAAACCCAATTTGAAAGTTCCAAAATTTCCCCAAAAAGAGCGAGGATGTGGTCAAAGTTGTATTTTACCGGTGTATGAATTTTCAGTACGAATTACCTTATATATTAGGCTCACAAAAAATGGCAAGAATGCATACCTGAGGTATGGTGAACAGTGCAAAGTTCGAAACTTCTAAACTTTGTCAGACTTTTTATTTTTGCTGTGCATGTAATACTAGGTATTCACTTTTGCTGTTTACCACTCGGTTGTTTTCTAATTGGCCATCACTCGAATTTTCTAGTGTGTATTTTTTTCATCCGGCAAAAGTCATGTTTTGGCTCACACAGGTTTTGACCGGTTTTGTGAACGGTTTTTTCTTTTCTTGGTTTTGTTTCCACCGTTTTTTTGCTCGGGGGCCCCACATTGGCTTCAACGGGATCCTCATTTGGACCCAATTCATTTCGACCCAAATCACGGCGGGGAAGGGGAGAGAGCGACGCAGAAGGGGAAAAATAGCCGCCGTGGTCGGAGACGAGCCCGTCCGCCGTGGTCGAGCGGTCGCTGCGCCCTTCTGCAACCTGCGCGTGGGAGTGGGGCCTGCGGGGCCTCGGGCTTGGGGCGGCATCTCCATTGCTGTGCGTCGAGCTCGTCCTCAAGGTAAGCGTCGACCCCAAATCCCTCGCTATTCTAGCCATCAACGACTTCGTGAGTGTGTAGGCGACCTGCGTGTAGCATTTTCTAGCCGTCTAGGTGTTTGGTGTTGTGGGTGGCGAGGTTTTCGTCGGCTGATTTTCGTGGATTTTTGTTTTTTGTTCATGACGAGTCGATTTCAGTACCAGGAATCGGAGATAGTCTGACTGCCGAAGCTTCCGGATGACCAGATGCCCCCTCCAGGCCGCTGCACTGGCTCGGGGTGTGGTCTGCGGTGGCGTACTGCAGCTGGGACTGAGGAATCAATATTTTCTCTGTCTGCGCATTAGCAAAGTCCATTTGTCCATTTCACCAAATTATCGTTGATGTCTAACAAGCTTCAAACTGGTGTTAATATGCTAATGCATAAGATTGCCCACTCAACCATCACCGTTTCTCATTTTTCAGACTTGCCATTGTGTATCGTAGCTCTAGTCTCATGTCCTGTTTTACTGTCTCTGTCGTGCTGTATGTATCGTTGTAGCCGTGGCTTGTTTTAAATAACATCTCAGAGATCAATACATGGTAGTTGGAAGTTTTGAATGTGTGCACTAGTAGAAACAAGGGCTTTGGTTTTTTGCCCCAGATGTCATTTGCACCAGATTTGGCACGAACCGGTGCTAAAAGGGGTCATTAGCACCGGTTCGTGGGGCGCAGCCGGCCGAGGGACCTTTAGCACCGGTTCGAACACGAACCGGTGCAAATGATCTATCTTTTGCACCGGTTCGTAACACAAACCGGTGCAAAAGGTTCGTCGCCAGGCACGTGTCAGCCGAGGAACCTTTAGCACCGGTTCGTGTTACGAACCGGTGCAAAAGATAGAACATTTGCACCGGTTCGGAACACGAACCGGTGCTAAAGGTCCCCAGCCCTATTTCAGCTCGATCAGCTACCCGGCCAAACAGCCCACTCACTTCATTTTGCTAGGAGAAGGTGTGTGTGTGTTGAGTGCTAAGTTGCTTCTCTTTGGCATGCACATAAGGTGCTCGATGAAATGTGTGAGAGAGTGATGCCGCTTGATTTTACACCCAACAAAAATGAGATGAGGTGCCGGAGCGACACTTAAGCTTTCTCCTCTTTCTTTCCTCCTCGATCAAGGTTTAAGCAACAACTTAACCCTTTCATTTGTACGGTGCTAATTTCCACTATTTATAAATATTATGATGTTTTGTAATTGTTTATTGATAAACTTAATTAATTATTTGATGTAGATGAACCGGCGGCAATGGATGTACGTTGACCGACGTCTACCCGAGTTCAGATCGGGCCTGGAAGAATTTATCCGTGTGGCTCAGGAAAACCCACAGGCGGATGGTTTTATGTGTTGTCCATGTGTTGATTGCCATAACTTGAAGCAATACCCTGAATGGCAAGTCATTCACTCCCACCTGCTTTGGAAAGGTTTCATGCCCAGCTATAATTGTTGGACCAAGCATGGAGAAAGAGGGCTTATGATGGAAGACGACGAAGAAGAAGAGGATGATGATATGTACCCTAACTACGGTGATACTGCAACAGGGTATGATGAAGATGAAGATGCAGGAGGAGGTGATCAAGATAAAGAGGCATCAGATGAGCCCGTTGATGATGATCTTCGTCGGGCCATCGCCGATGCACACAGAGATGCAGAAACAGAAAACGAGAAGCGAAAGTTAAAGGGCATGTTAGATGATCACAAAAAGAAGTTATACCCAAATTGCGAAGATGGCAACACAAAGCTCGGTGCCACCCTGGAGTTGCTGCAATGGAAGGCAGAGGCTGGTATATGTGACAAGCCATTTGAGAAGTTACTGAAAATAATGAAGAGGAGGTTTCCAAAGAATAACGAATTGCCTGACAGTACGTACGAAGCAAAGAAGGTTCTCTGCCCTCTAGGATTAGAGGTGCTGAAGATACATGCATGCATTAATGACTGCATCCTCTACCGCGCTGAGTATGAAAATTTGGAAAAATGTCCGGTATGCACTGCACTTCGGTATAAGATCAGGCGAGATGACCCTGGTGATGTTGAGGGCAAGCCCCCTAGGAAGAGGGTTCCTGCCAAGGTTATGTGGTATGCTCCTATAATACCACGGTTAAAACGTCTGTTCAGAAATAAAGAGCATGCCAGGTTGTTGCGATGGCACAAAGAAGACCGTAAGAAAGACGAGATGCTGAGACACCCCGCTGATGGGTCGCAGTGGAGGACAATCGATAGAGAGTTCCCGGATTTTGAAGATGACGCGAGGAACTTAAGGTTTGGCCTAAGTACAGATGGAATGAATCCTTTTGGGGAGCAGAGCTGCAGTCATAGCACTTGGCCTGTAACTCTATGTATCTATAACCTTCCGCCTTGGTTGTGCATGAAGCGGAAGTTCATTATGATGTCAGTGCTCATCCAAGGCCCAAAGCAACCCGGCAACGACATTGATGTGTACCTACAGCCATTATTTGAAGAACTCTTACAGTTGTGGAGCAAACCAGGTGTACATGCATGGGATGAGTACAAACAGGAGTCATTTAACCTACGAGCGTTGCTTTTCGTCGCCATCAATGATTGGCCTGCTCTTAGTAACCTTTCAGGACAGACAAACAAGGGATACAATGCATGCACGCACTGTTTAGATGAGACCGAAGGTGCCTATTTGCATAAATGTAAGAAGGTTGTGTACCTGGGGCATCGTCGATTTCTTCCAAAGAGGCACCCCGTCAGAAAGAAAGGCAATCATTTCGGAGGTGAGGCAGATCGCCGGGTGAAGCCTGAACTCCGTACCGGTGATGCTTTACTTGATATGGTCAAGGACCTAAAAGTAATCTTTGGAAAGGGTCCTGGCGGTCAATCTGTTCTGAATGACGACATTACCGGACACGCACCCATGTGGAAGAAAAAATCTATATTTTGGGATCTACCCTATTGGAAAGTCCTAGAGGTCCGCTCTTCAATCGACGTGATGCACGTGACGAAGAATCTTTGCGTGAACCTGCTAGGCTTCTTAGGCGTGTATGGGAAGACAAAAGATACACCAGAAGCACGGGAGGACCAGTATCGTATGAAAGTCCCAAAAGACAAGCAAGAACAGGATTACAAGGATACAGGGAGTCGCTTAAGTCCTGCCAGCTACGCTCTTACCAAAGCAGAGAAGAATATCTTTTTTGAAGTCCTTTACAGTATCAAGGTCCCATCTGGCTTCTCCTCCAATATAAAGGGAATTATAAATATGGAGAAGAAAACATTCCAGAACCTGAAGTCGCATGACTGCCACATTATTATGACGCAGTTGCTTCCGGTTGCACTGAGGGGGCTTCTGCCGGAAAATGTTCGAATACCCATTGTGAAGCTATGTGCATTCCTTAATGCGATATCTCAGAAGGTAATCGATCCAGCTAGTCTTCCAAGGTTACAGAAGGATGTGGTGCAATGTCTTGTTAGCTTTGAGTTGGTGTTTCCACCATCTTTCTTCAATATTATGACACATCTCCTGGTTCACCTTGTCGAAGAGATTGCCATCCTCGGTCCTGTCTTTCTACACAATATGTTCCCCTTCGAGAGGTTCATGGGGGTCTTAAAGAAATATGTTCATAACCGTGCTAGGCCAGAAGGAAGCATCTCCAAGGGCTATGGAACAGAGGAGGTCATCGAGTTCTGTGTTGACTTCATTCCTGACCTTAAGTCGATTGGTGTTCCTGAATCGCGACATGAGGGGCGACTAAGTGGAAAAGGCACGCTAGGAAGGAAATCAATGATATGTAGGGACGGCATTTCTTTCACTCAAGCACACTACACAGTTCTACAAAGTTCCACCTTGGTGGCCCCGTATATCACTGATCACAAGAATATTGTGCGCTCAGAACATCTGGGGCAGTCTGAAGACTGGATTACGCATAAACATATGCAGACATTCGGCGGTTGGCTCCGAGAACATCTCATTAATAACAACAATATTGTAGATCAGTTGGCCGGGTCACCATCTTCGACTATAGTGACTTTCCAAGGGTACGAGATAAATGGAAATACCTTCTACACGTTCGCCCAAGATAAAAAGAGCACCAACCAAAACAGTGGTGTCCGCATTGATGCAACAAACACTAGCAGTGGCAAAAAGGACACATATTATGGTTACATAGAGGAGATATGGGAACTTGACTATGGACCTTCTTTTAAGGTCCCTTTATTTAGGTGCAAATGGTTCAAGCTGGATGGAAAAGGGGTAAAGGTAGACCAGCTGTACGGAATGACAACAGTGGATCTCAACAATCTTGGTTACAGAGACGAACCATTCATCCTAGCCAATGATGTGGCTCAGGTTTTCTATGTGAAGGACATGTCCTCTAGACCAAAGAAAAGAAAACATAAGGAAACGAGCTCATCCGATGAGCCAAAGCGTCACATAGTTCTTTCAGGGAAAAGAACCATCGTGGGAGTCGAGGACAAGACAGACATGTCAGAAGATTATAATAAGTTTGCTGAAATTCCGCCCTTCACAGTGAACATTGATCCAACCATCGCGTTAAATGCTGAAGATACTCCATGGTTACGGTCGAAGCGATCATAATGTATTAATTATTATCCTGTACCTTGAGCTCATATTGTGAAGCGTTTTTTGTGATATGTATCAGTAACATTGGTCGTTTGAACTAAATGCAATTATCCAAGTTTATTATTTTTCTAGATACACATGTTTGGAAATTTATCCTCACCTACTGGTTGTTGGGTGTATACTAGCAGCTTCCGAGCGGGACTTGCGGGAAGAGTTACTCGGGCGGAGCTTCCGAAGATGTCTAAGACGGCCGTCCATCTAAGACATCTTCGAGAAACTCCGCCGGAGAGGCTCTTTCCTTCGAGGTCGCCGTCGTCGGGTTATATACAAGCTCCCTGGAAGCTCTCTATGCTCTCCCCTCCTTACCCTGAGCTACTGTTTGTTGGGTATATACTAGCAGCTTGCGGGAAGAGTTCTCGGGCGAAGTTTCCGAAGATGTCTAAGACGGCCAGCCATCTAAGACATCTTCGAGAAACTTCGCCGGAGAGGCTCTTTCCTTCTTGGTCGTTGCATCTTCTCTCTTTGTTCTCTGTACTCTCCCCGGAGGGGGCTATATATAGCGGTGTGTGCCTCCAGATAATCCCCTCCCCCCAGATGAAACCACCCCAGATAAGGCAAATAACAGATAAGCCTCCCCCAGATTTAGCCCCCCCATCTTTAGCACCGGTTCCAGCCAGGAACCGAGATAAAAGGATATACAAACTAATCCACCATCATTATCACCGGTTCCAGCCAGTAACCGGGATAAAAGGGGTATATAAACTAATCAACCGTCTTTAGCACCGGTTCCAGCCATTAACCGGGATAAAACGACAACGACTTTATTGAAATTTAACAAGATACATTAACTAAACTTAAACTAAAACAACGACAACACTGCTTTATTGAAATTCAACATTAACTAAATTTAAACTAAAATAACAACTTCTACTAGTTCTTCCGCGCATCCGCTGCTGCCCTCCTGGCTGCCGCCTCCTGCCGCAGCTCCTCCTCACGACGACGCTTATGCATCTCCTCACTATCTAGATCCGTCACACGCGGCCGCTTATGCAGCTCCTGGAGACTCTGCCTCTCAAATGCTTCTATGGTAGCCGCTAGCGCCGCCTCCTCCCACTCCTCTATCTCTGCGAGCTGCGGGTCCACCTCATCCACTGCTGCCCTCCTGGTTGCCGCCTCTTGCCGCAGCAGCTCCTCCCACTCCTCTATCTCCGCGAGCTGCGGGTCCACTTCCACCGGCGGCGGGTGCGGCTTTGGGGGCATTGTGCAATGGGCTAGGGTTTGGTGATGAGTGAAATGGGAGAGACGGGGGCGTACTATTTATAAAGGGTGTTTAGGCGGGAAATCTCCGCGCTGCGCGTCGTGGCGGGAAAATATCCCGCGCTGCGCGTCGTGGCGGGAAAATATCCCACGCGGCGTCGTGGCGGGAAAATATCCCGCACGGCGTCTTGGCGGGAAAATATCCCGCGCGGCGTCGTGGCGGGAACATATCCCGCGCGGCGTCGTGGCGGGAACATATCCCGCGCGGCGTCGTGGTGGGAACCGCTCGGCGTCGTGGCGGAAACCGCGAAAAAAAGGAGGAAAGAAGGAAAAAATTCAGTCAAAATTTGGGCCTTTTGCACCGGTACGTGGCTGGAACCGGTGCAAAAGGCCCCTTTATTTCTTCCCCGCGCGCGCCCCTTCTTCTCCATTCGCGCGAGGAACACAGAATTAGGGGAGGTGCTGCCCAAATTTTTGGTGCCGCCGCCGCCGGCCGCCTCTCCTCCGCGCCCGCGCCGCCGCCTCTCGATCCTCCGCGCTCGCGCCCGCGCCGCCGGCCTCTCCTCCGCGCGCCCGTGCCGCCCCCGCCGGCCTGTGCGCCGCCACCGCCCGTGCCGCCTCCCCCGCGCTGCGCCGCCGCCCCCGCCCGCGGCAACAAGGTGAGCCCCCGGCCCCTTGTCTTTTTTTTTGTTTTTTTTTTGTTTTAATTAGTTAGAAAATTTAGTAGTTAGAATTTAGAATATTGTAGTTAGAATTTAGAAGTAGTTAGATAATTTGTAGTTAGAATTTAGAATATGTTAGATAATTAGTAGTTAGAATTTAGAATATGGTAGTTAGAATTTAGAAGTAGTTAGATAATTTGTAGTTAGAAATTTAGAATATGTTAGATAATTAGTAGTTAGAATTTAGAATATGTTAGATAATTTGTAGTTAGAATTTAGAATATGTTAGATAATTTGTAGTTAGAATTTAGAATATGTTAGATAATTTGTAGTTAGATAATTGTAGTTAGAATTTAGAATATGTTAGATAATTGTAGTTAGATAATTGTAGTTAGAATATGTTAGATAAAAATGTTAGAAAATTGTAGTTAGAAAATATATGTTAGACAAATTTTTTTTACAGAAGTAGTAGTCAAATTTATATGTTCATAAGTAATTCATTCAAATTCAATATTAGTTTACATACAATACCGCGGCCTCCGCGTCCTGGAGCTAGGACAGTTTTAGAGGAGATGCAGCAGATGGGGGAAGTCCGGGACTGGGCTCCGCCGGGGTGGCACTGGGAGGTGTTATCTTCCGGGGCGCGCACCTTGGTGCGGAATCCGGGTCCCGTCGTCGACCCGGATATTCTCTGGTGGAGGTCTTATGGGCCACGTTCGTTTCAGAGGGAGTCGGCCCCGCCGGAGGAGGTAGCTCAGCGCATTGAAGCGGAGGACCAGCACGTTCGCCGTTACATGTATGCGTTAGACAACATGTATAGGACCGGATGGAGCGTTATGCAGGGATCTCATGTTAGCTATGCTCCCGTTGTTGTTCCGTGGCTTTGGGGGTACACCCAGCGCGGCTCAGCACCCGGTCGGCGCCCTCTAGGACCCGGTCTGCGCGGTTGAGTGGTTGTAGTAGTGATTGATGTATTATCGATCTATGTATGCATGTAACTGCACTATCTGCTTTCAGCACTATATTATCGATCCTTAGTTAAGAACTATATATGTATTGAGCATTATCCTTAATTAGTACCTATATATATATATATGTATAACTCTAATATTTTGATCATGTATTGAGCATTATTCTTAATTACTTGTAAGTCTTTGCAGAAACTTGTAAGTCTTTGCAGAATCTAGCTTCGTTGTGTTTATAGCATTAGAATAACTTTTAAGTCTTTGCAGAAACTATGGAAAGAGACCTAGAACAAGAATACCTCGTCGAGGAGATTATCCGTGATGATGACGATATCACCTCTATTTACGTAAACCAATCCGGCGAGGGAGACGAGCGAACCCGAGGAGACGGCTCCGATGAGGAAGATGAGCAAGACCACCGTGGAGACGGCTCCGGTGAGGGAGAAGGTGACGACTGCGAGGGAGAAGCTCACGACGCCGAGGTGTATATATATTAATTAACCAAGCCTACAGATATGTGCATATACATATATTAACGTTGTTTCTTCTTTTAGACCTCCCAATCAACACACTCTACTGGCAGAACTAAACGAGGCGCGGCCAGAAAGATGGAAGAGCATGAAAGGTGCATCATCACAGAAATCGCTATAGACGGCGAACCGATTCCTCCCAAGCATCACGCAAAAAAGTTTGTAAGTCAATGCAGAGTTATTGTTAGGGACACCATCCCAATCACCACTCAAGAATGGAAGAAACCTGCAAAGGCAGACGAAGGAGTTACTTACGTCGATACGAGATCCAAAAATCTGATGTTTAGGAAACTCATGGTAAATTTCATATTTCCGGAGCCAGCTGACTCTGATAGTGATAATAAAAGGCCAGACCCTAAGAATCCCGAGCTGAATAGCATACAACGAAGAGTCAAGAAGTGGGCTCTTAGGAAGATGGCAATGCAGTTCATCGACTACAAGAAGAAATTGGACAAGTCCTTTGTCAAGAAAAAGAAGACTCCAGATTTCAAGGGCCCCTATGAGAAGATAAACGACCACTGGGAGGCATTTGTGAAGTACAAGACATCGGAGAGGGCAAAGACAAGGTCAGACACCAACAAGAAAAATGCTGCTAATAAGATGTACTTCCATACCATGGGGCGAGGAGGCTACAAGGCTGGCAGACCTAAGTGGGAGAAATGGGAGAATGACCTAATTGCAAAGGGGATCCAGCCAGAGGTACGGAAATGGAACCAGCGGTCAAGGGATTGGTTTTACGCGCATGGGGGCACGTTGGACGCACAAGGGTTCTGCATATATACACAAAGACATCGGGAAAACCCACTTCCCATTGAAGCCTTTAGAAATGCTGCAAAGGAAGTTGAAGAGGGGAAGTTCCGTCCCGAAAGAGAGAAGGACCAGCTCACACGCGCCCTTGGGAATCCTGAACACCCAGGATGAACACGAACCATACCAGGTGGCAAGCCGTGGTGTATTGGGTTTCCTGCAGAAACGAAGAAATATCCCGATAGAAGCCGTCAGAGGCAAAAGGATGTGGTTCAAGAACGCGTTGCTAAGCTAGAGGAGCAAGTGAGGATGATAATGTCAGGCTCAGTCACAGTCACCCAACCTCAACCTAATCCGCGGATAGAAGAAGTTGCATTCGATGCTACCGGCCAGGGATCTCAGCGGAAGAGCAGCGTGGCTTCCACGGAGCTGCCTGGTGATGATGCAGATGTGGATCCGCAGATGGCTCCTCCCTCCCCTGTGGATCCGCAGATGCCTCCTGATCTCTACCCTGTGGACTTTATCACAGAGTCAACACCTTGTGAGCTACATTTCCAAATGATGGGCTACTTAACGCTCAAGGCGGCGATCGGCTATGTCTTACCGCCTTACCTGATCAAAGATATCACTTCAATCCGGTTCAACCTGGATACGCTGTTGCCGGGGTGGATCAAGTTATGGATGGGTATGGGCCGCTGAGGCTTGACCACCCTGCCGGTGAAGGGGATTTGCTAGAGCTGGGAGAGGCCAAGAACACTACAGTTCTATGGCGAAAGGAATTCATTATGATTCCGGGTTGGAAGGTGCCAACAAGGTCTCCACCGAGCCAGCATTCTCCACCGATGCAGCCGTCTCCAGTGCGTGAGCCTTCCCCGCCGGCGCGTGAGCCTTCCCCGCCGGCGCGTGAGCCATCTCCGCCGCCGCGTGAGCCTTCCCCGCCGGCGCGTGAGCCATCTCCGCCGCCGCGTGAGCCTTCTCCGCCGCCCAAGTCTAAGAGGAAAATTAGGCGGACCGCTACGACACAGCTGAGTCGTAACAAATCACCGAGACGCAAACAAGAGCCCCTCCCAAGAGTGCCTAAGGTTGCTCCCAAGAGACCTTATGACTATACAGTTGAGGAAAATGCCAAGATCGTAGCTGAACAGCATAAGCAACAAATGTTGAAACTGAAAAAGCCCCAGCTTGAGCCGGAGCCAGCTATATCTCTGGAAAAGAAGTTGAAACTGCTGAAGAACCTTCATCAACCTGAGCCAAGTCTTTCATCGAACTATGACCGGTCTATTCGCAAGTCAAATGTGTTAGCAAGAGAGCGGTGGGAAAAAAGTAAGGTGGATGGGAAACCAGTTCCCCAGCTTGGAGCCCAGAAAAACTCGTGCCCCCCGCTCCAAGTGTATCCCGATGTCCTAGCGTGCCTTGATCCAACGATGGTAAAACTATACAAAGATGAGGCAGATGCGGCCGGTATGAGTATTCCTGAGTACTTAAGCCGCATCGAATTCATGTACACGGACGATGTCCAATTAGCATACCATTACACATACGGGGAACCTCTTGTCAGAGCTGCGGAGTTGCCTAATCTATCAACACAGCTGCGAAGACTACATAATTGGTACTTGGATGCATGTAAGAACGGTCAGAACTGGATCATGGTGGCAATAAGAGATGAGCACTACGGGCGAACTGACGTGATGAACATCGAATTTTGTGAATTATTTCAGTTATTCAACCAAGACGCCCTCGACAAATCTCTGCTGAGTGCATACTGTCTGTAAGTATTATTTATGTAATTAAGTCTCTACCGCGGCTCGTCCATTATTGCATGCATATAACCATACTCTCGCTGTATTATGCAGAATGAAGATTCGCGAATGCCGCAAGGGGCAAATCTATGATCTTGGGTTCGTTGACCCATATACCGTGAATGGGTATACTGTCGACAACTCTCCCAAGGACACGGAGAATAACTTGGTACATGTCTTAAGGAAAAACTCATACAAAAGGGCAATACTATTTCCTTACAACTTCGCGTGAGTGTTACTCTCTTCACACATTAAATCTTTTTCGCTTACTCCATGTGTTAAGTGTAATTGATGAGTTATGCATATATATATATGTGTGTGTCCGCAGGTTTCACTATATCCTGCTAGTCATTGAACCCGACACCGGGATAGTAGAAGTCATGGACTCGAAGAGTAAACCCCTTGAGGCGTGGGGGGACATGGCTGATATCCTGCACAAGGCTTGGAAACGGTTCACCAACAAAGCTCCGGGTTTAAAGAATAAAGAACTTCGAATAAAACATGTACCGGTAAGTACTAATGGCTAGGCCGCGCATCTCTTTGATTCTAGTTTCAATACAATTATTATCATCCTTGATTATATATATATTATTTTGATTGAACTTTGTTCTCGTAAAGTGCTTGAGGCAAGAGCACGGGAATAATTTATGCGGGTTCTACGTTTGCGAGTTCATCCGCCAGAATACCCACCATGTGAGGGACATTTTGGAACAACTTGATGTAAGTAATTAAACAACATTCATGGCTTTATTTTATGATCACCTTGTGTTTTATTCACATACACACATATATATATACTGAACATCGTACCTTCTTCAAATTATTAGATCGACCGGTTGCGGGACGGTCTTCTAGCAACAGAGCGTGTACGAGCAATTCAAGAAGAACTGGCGGGGTTCTTACTTGAGCAAGTCATAGCTCCAGACGGAGAACACTATGTGGACAACCGCCAATATCAAAGTTGATGTAGACATATATATATATATATGCATGAACGTGTTTCACTTTGATCGATATATGTAATATAATGGTTTCCTATATATATATTTGAATTGTCTGCATTAATATTATACCGTGTTTCGAATGGAGGCAGAGTCTGCCGCGGCAGCGTTTTAGTGAAAATTCCTGCCGCGGCGAGCTCGCCATGGCAGCTGCTTTAGTGCAATTCTCTGCCGCGGCAGAGTCTACCGCGGCAGGGAATGGCACCAAAACCCTGCCGCGGCACAACCCTTTTGCACAGGTTCGTATTACGAACCGGTGCAAAAGGTCCCCCGCCGGACTCTCCACAGACGGCCACGTGGTGCCCCCTAGAGCACCGGTTTGTAACCGAACCGGTGCAAAAGGGGGGCCTTTTGCACCGGATGGTTTGCACCGGTTGGCCATCCGGTGCATATGGGCCTTTTGAACCGGTGCAAAAGAGCAGTTTTCCACTAGTGGTGTGAGTTATATGTTGAATTGTTTTGATCCTGATTATGTCTTTGTTTTTCTGTGGTTTTGTTGATGTCTATGTGCAGTTTTCTGAACATTACACTTGGCATTCTGTTGTTTGTCAGTAGCTAGCTGCAATTTTTATGCAGAACCAGGAGAAGCATAATGAGGTTTCAGAACACATTTGCGAGTTCTTTAGCAAGTTCTGAAGACATAAGCGACGTCTCAGGGAAGCCTAGTTACTTTCGGTGTGTTATTAGTGTTGTCAAGTATACATACCATGTGACTAAGTGAGAAGTGTTATATGAAGAAATTATGCGAACCTACTTACTTATGCGGTATCATGGCAAGTAATTGGAAAAACTGTTATGCATAAACCTTGTTGAGCTGACCACTAGCCTGTTCTGTCGGTGTGCGCTCTTTGTTTTCTTTGTTGAGTGTTGGGATGAATTCACACCACCGGCATAACCCTTGTTTTCTTTGTTTTCTTAGACTAGTTCTGAAAGTGTGCTTGTGTGTTATAGTTCCGTTTAGTTCAGCCGAAACAGTTGTTCAATTCAATAATTGGCATACCATTCCCCATTTCACTTTGCAAATTTTTGGCACTGCGGGTTGTGCTCAGTGACTCAGTTCCGGACTCAGTCACAAAGGAGAGGCAACGGCCGAGCTTTCAACTTATGTTCGATTTTGGTTTGTACTATACATAGAGGAGAAATGGGGAATGGTATGCTGCTGCACTTGTTGCCTGGAAATGAAAAAATTGAATACTAGACGCTTTTTGCTTCAAGTTCCTCCAATCGTGTGTAGTATGGGTGTTTCCTGTGTTTCGCTTTTTTGTGGAGCGCCGTCGATGCTGGTGGTGTATGTAAAGGGATTATGGAGGTGATTTTTCATGCCAAGTGCAGGGGGTATATAGCAAGTACTCTGTGTTGTGTGTGCAGTGATATCTGCAGCTATATACCTAGTGATGTATATGCTATGTCTATATGCATCGCCATGACGTAAATACAGTGCATATAAAGGTGTGTAGATACTGTCGTAGATGCGGTGTATATATGCAAACATGTCAGTGTAGAATTTCTAGATGCGTTGTGTATGTTTTCTTGCTGCCAGTTGTTTCATGAGCTGTAGGATCTTTTCTTGATGTATATGCTATCTGTTTTATTATATATATCGTAGATGCATTGTATATATCAGAAAGTAAATATACAATGTAGTGTATATGCAATGTAAATAGAGTATATATACAATCATAGTGTATATGCAGATAAAGTGTATATGCAGTGTAGATACAATTGTATGTGTAGTGTAGATACAAGTGTATATGAGTAGAGCAGCCTCACCTTGTCTTGCGTCGTTGAAGACGGTCCGGTAGGAGTAGACCAAACCTTCTGGGAAGTAATCAAGGATGATTTAATGTCAATGTTCAAACAACTGCATTCAGGGGAATTACAGTGGTTCAAGCTGAACTTTGGTGTTATCACCTTGCTTCCTAAGAAGGAGAATGCAATTCAAATTCAGCAATACAGACCTATCTGTCTTCTCAATGTGAGTTTTAAAATATTCATGAAAGTCGCTACTATTAGAGCTAATACTGTTGCTGAAAAAGTTATTAGCCCTACACAGTCGGCATTCATGCCAGGAAGACATATTCTGGAGGGAGTAGTTGTCCTACATGAAACCATTCATGAACTTCATCGGAAGAAAATGGATGGGGTGATTTTTAAAATTGATTTTGAGAAGGCATATGACAAGGTTAAATGGCCTTTTCTTCAACAAGTTATGCGTATGAAAGGTTTTGATCCTAAATGGTGTCATCTCATCAAACAATTTGTTATGGGAGGAAGTGTTGGGATCAAAGTCAATGATGACATTGGTCATTATTTTCAAACCAGGAAGGGTCTTCGACAGGGTGATCCGTTGTCACCTATGTTGTTTAATATTATTGCAGATATGCTGGCCATACTTATAGCAAGAGCGAAAGAGGATGGTCAGATAGGTGGTCTTATCCCTCATTTAGTTGACGGTGGAATATCCATACTGCAATATGCTGATGACACGATACTCTTCTTGGAGCATGATTTTGAAAAGGCGCTAAATATGAAACTTATTCTACGATTCTTTGAAGAATTATCTGGTCTTAAAATAAACTTTCATAAGAGTGAGATTTTCTGTTTTGGGAAAGCTAAGGAGGAAGAAGAGCAATATAAACAACTATTTGGCTGTGAATCAGGCTCTTTGCCCTTCAGATATTTGGGTATCCCAATTCATCATAGAAAATTAAAAAACTCTGAATGGAATCCAGTGGAAAGTAGATTTGAAAGAAAACTTGGGTGTTGGGCGGGCAAATTATTATCATATGGGGATCGCCTTGTATTGATTAATTCGATGCTCACTAGTTTACCAATGTTTATGTTATCTTTCTTTGATTTACCTAAAGGGGTAAGAAAGAGATTAGACTTTTTCCGATCACGCTTTTTTTGGCAATGTGAGGAAAACAAAAAGAAATACAGGCTAACTAAGTGGAGCATGATTTGCAGGCCTAAAGACCAAGGTGGTCTTGGCATTGAAGTTATGGAGATTAAAAATTCTTGCCTACTTAGTAAATGGTTATTCAAACTACTTTCCGAAGAGGGCTTGTGGCAACAGATTTTAAAAAACAAGTATCTCTCGCAGAAAACCTTGGCGGAAGTTGAAAGTAAACCTACTGATTCACCTTTCTGGAAAGGACTAATGAAAGTTAAAGGGGATTTCTTTAGTAGAGGAAAATTTGAGATTGGATCGGGAGAGGGTGTGCGGTTTCGGGAAGACAAATGGCTGGGTGATCAGACTCTTGCATCACAATATCCTCAATTATACAACATAGTTCATCGTAAACATGATACAGTAGCAAATGTTATGAGTTCAACTCCGTTAAATATTGGTTTTCGGAGAAGACTTATTGGTGATAAATGGGATCAATGGGTACACCTGTGCCAAAGATTAATGGAGATAAATTTAAATGAAGAACAAGATAGGTTTGTTTGGGAGCTAACTCAATCTGGGAAATTTACTGTTAAATCTATGTATGGTGATATGATAAATGGACAGACCAGATATCTTCGTAAATACCTTTGGAAAATTAAAATCCCACTCAAAATTAAAATTTTCATGTGGTTCCTTAGCAAGAAGGTCCTTTTGACTCGCGATAATCTAGCAAAGCGAAATTGGAATGGAAATACCAAGTGTTCTTTTTGTGACAAGGAGGAATAAGTTGAACACCTGTTTATCTCCTGCCCTTTTGCTAAGCTTATCTAGCGAGTGGTTTTTGCTGCATATAATATTCCACCTCCTACCAATATCACAAACATGTTTGGGAATTGGCTTAATGGAACTGACAAAACTGATAAAGCTAGGATTCGTATTGGGGTTTCCGCTTTATGTTGGTCAATATGGAATTGCAGAAATGATATTGTTTTTAACAGAAAAGATTCTACTAATTTCTTGCAGGTTATCCACACTATGGTACACTGGATTCAGCTCTGGCGTTTCCTACTCCCGGAGGATCAGCGGGAGTGCATGGTTTCTGGATGCAACCGCCTTCGAATGGTTGCCCAGGATATTTTCTACCAGGCTACTTGGCGGCCTACTAGAAGATTGCAGCATGCCTAGCTCGCTTAGTTTTTCCCTCTTTTTTCGATGGTTGATCTTTGTAGCGAATTTCGATGATCCTTGAATTGTAAACTTTTTGCGTGTTCTATTAATAAAGGGCTGTGTGCATCAACCGATGCAGAGGCCGGGGTAATCCCATTTCGAAAAAAAAAGGAGTAGAGCAGCTTCAGCTTTTGCCTTGTGCCGTTGCCGTCGGAAGGAGCGGTGCAATTTGCAGATAAAGTGTATAGGTAAATATGGTGTTGCCACCCGGTGGCAATGCCTCCCCTCTAGCTGTCGTCCGATCCATCATATAGATTCGGTCTGGATGCATTTTAGCTTCACCTCTCAAGATGTTGAAGAAGATGGCGTGGTGCTTTGCGGCGGAGCCGTTGGTCCAGGGCGTTACCCCTCCGGGGGCGGTGAGCGGGGACTTCCCAGTTGCCTTGGGGATGCTTTCGTCGATCCTTGGCGTGTGGACGAGCAGAGGTAGCGGCGCGTCTCTCTCTCGTTCTGGTCGCCGGCGAAGCTGGAGCTCAGGAGGACTTCGTTGTAATTTCCTTTGTTTCCTGGGTTTTTCTGTAAGAACAAAGTATCAATGAATCTGTCTTCTTCTCGCAAAAAAAAAAGTCTCATGCAGAGACAAGAGACAGAGTGCATGTCAGCCATCAATGTATATTGTATGCATGCACCGTTTTTTTTTTTGCCTTTTTGCCTCTTTTAATCCACATGATGTTTTTTACCGAGCGTCGGCCATGAACATTTTTTTTATTTTTTTTACTGAAGTGGACAAATATCATGGAAGCAAAGAGCGAACTGATCACCTTTTTACAGAAGATATCATGGAAGCATTAAATGTAAAATGCATGCACAACAATGAGAAGACCAGCAGCGCTTCATGCTTGCATTTCTCTCAACAGCAGTCGGTAAGATCCTACGCTCCAGCGAGAGGGCAAACGCGGCGAGTTCTACATTTTGCACGTCAGCGGAGGCCGGCTTTGGCGAGATGGCCATCACTGACGTTAGCATATGTATATCCTCCTCTTAGTGTCTCCATCGGTCATGGCATAAATAGAGACATATCCGCCCGCTTTGGTGTTGACCGCCACCAGCTCGCCGCCATGAGTGACGGACACCACTGCCAACCTTTGTATCCTGGTGCACTCCGGCCAGATGAGTGTCGGACACCACCGCCAGCCCTCCAGTTCTAGCGTGCTCCGGCTGCCGCCGAGGGAGCCCTGGTCCCTCTCTCAGCCTCTCCCGCTCTGGTCGCGCTCAAGCCACCGGAGAGGAAGCTCACCCTCCCTCCCGTTCAAGACGTGTGTTCTGGCCTCCGCCCACAATTGTGTGTGCTGCATGCATGCTTGAGGACGATGAGAGCCTCTGCAACACGGAGGGCTACAACAAGATCTCCGATGAACTCGCGAAGGGTGACGTGCAGGCCGCCCGCGTGTCCGGCGGTGGTTTCGTGCTCGAGTTCTTCAAATTCGCAGGCGGCCAGCACCATGCTCGATCAAGTACCAGCAGCTGGAGCTCTTCGCGCTGCACAGACCAAGATGCATGCATGCAGAGCTGCTGCAACGCTGACTATAACACTGTGCGCGCATTGGAAATTAAGAGGGACGCTTGACTCATTTATTCCTTCAGTTTACACAAGCCAGCGCCGGGTTTTACGCTGCATGGCTCTGCTGTTCTCTGCCACATGAACGTATAATTAGGTTCTAATTCAATTTTCAACGTGATTCATTAAGTTTTAGTTGCAACGGGTTGGTCTGCTAGCAGTGCAGAACGAATCTCCAGCTAGTCATCGGACGGCAGCCACACGGGGGGCAGTGCCACCGGGTGGCAATAAATCCACTCTCAAAATGTATATGCAGTGTAGATACAACTATATGTGTAGTGTATATACAAGTGTATATACAAGTGTATATGAGTAGATCAGCCTCACCTTGTCTAGTGTCGTTGAAGACGATCACGGTAGGAGTAGAGCAGCTTCAGCTTTTTCCTTGTGCTGTTGCCATCGGAAGGAGCGGTGCAATATGCAGATAAAGTGTATATGCAGTGTAGATACAACTGTATGTGTAGTGTATATACAAGTGTATATGCAGTGTATATAGCTGTAGTGTAGATACAGTGTATATGTAGTGTAGATACAAAAATATATACAATGTATATGTAGTGTAGATACAAGAATATAGATACAGTGTATATGTAGTGTAGATACAAGAATATAGATACAGTGTATATTCTTGTATTTACACTATATATACAGTGTACATATATACAATCGTAGAGCTTTTTATATCTATTATTTGAATTTATGTACAGCTATGGGTAGACTTCACACAAACTTTGCAAGTACAAACATAGAGGAAGATGGTTTATCAGAAGATGATTTATCAGAAGACAATGAAGAAAGCTTCTGCAATCCTGTGTCTAAGGTTCTTTTGTGTATATGCATTTTTGTACTCCCTCTGGTCAACTGCCCATGCATGTATTTTAGTGTAAATGCAGAGATAGTATACTGTTTAACATTTTAACAAAAAAAATTGTGCTCTTGTTGTGTTTTTAACAGGACAATGTGAGAGATAGCAATTTCGATAAGGCACTTATCGAGTTTTACATGAAAATGTTAGTTCTTCACTTAAATATGCACATGTGAAAATTATATGTAAGTTATTCATTGAGATATAACTTATTTTTGAGTACCTGTTTTTGTTTCTATTTTGAAGAAAGTTAAGATCCTTAAACGGAAAATAATGCAAAGCAACATCCGTGATAATCCAATACCTGCATAATCAGGTGTGTCTCCAAAATTTTCTATTAGTTCATTTACAACATGTATTTAACTTTCTCTGGTGTGCAAAGCAGCATCTCTGAGCAAGTAGAATCTGATTTTTAATGGATTTTAACTTTCCACATGTATTTAACTTGCAGTCTAAGAAGTCAAGGATGGAGAATGCAGACAGTAAAGTGTGTACAAGGTACTCTGGAAAATTGTTTTCAACTGTAATCAAAGCATTGACTGATAAGCAGATTTCTGTAATCAAACTCTATGGAATGGAATGCATGTTGAAGTTTGTAAAAATAGATGTGCCTCTTAGATTTGTGAAATGGATAGCAAGTGTTTTTGACACCAATTCCTCAGAAATTCAGTTAACAAAGAAATTCATTCCTGTTAATAAGCAAACAATCCATAATATTTTGGATCTTCCTATTGGTGGAATTGAGCTTGTCCCTGATTGCGAAGCTGGCCGTGAATTTATGTTGTCTCATTTCAAAGTAACTTCCATTCCAAATGTCAACTTCTTTGCCAACAAGCTAATCTCCGGGGAAGAGTTGTCAGATGAAGATATTTTCATTTGCTTCTTGTCAGTTTGTTTCACAAGCTTCTTGTGTCCAAACTCAAGCCTATTACCAAGCACCCAGTACTTTCACATTTTCAAAGATTGTAAAAGTTTTGCGAGATATGATCTGTCCAAGTTTGTATATGACTGGCTAATTACTAGCATACGAAGTTTCAAGCTGGCGACAAAGAAATTATCAAAACGCACAATCACTTTTGGGGGGTGCCACTATGCTCTAGCTGTGAGTGTTTTATTCTGGTCCTTTATCGTATAATAGCTGTCCTAGTTGTCCATTTTTAATGCACTAACTTCGAATTTGTTTTCTTTCTTAGGTTTCATATCTTGATAGTGTCGAATTTGGATTAAATTCACTCCCCAATGAGTATCCACGAATACTTGTTTGGAAAGGTAACAGAATTAGGAAATACTCTGAGATGGATAAAACTAGCAGGAACTCATTTGGAAAAAGGCCATTAAAGCGATTGGTTCCTGCCTCAGTTTACCAGGTTCTCTAAATGTATTTTTATTTTTCTTTTTTCTGAAAATACCATGCTAGTGTTCTATATCTTACACATTTGCTTTTTACCAACTTATTTTTCTTCAAGGTCGAAAGGTCAATTGGAAAGGATTCATGCAAGAAGTTTTCAAAAACTTTTAGTTCTCCTTTCAACCTCAATGGCAAGCTTAAGGCTTTGTTTTCATCTTTCCTTACTAATGAGGTAATTGTACTATTCTATTTCTTTTAAATTGTTTACCTATTATCCTCACTGGTTATGGTACTAGTATTTTTCATTGTCCCTCCTTTGTGTTTTAAAAGGTCATTGATGATATTGTACAAATCATACACACCAACAATATTGGGAAACCTAAAGATTTTGAAGCCTGGTCACATTCTTTAGTATGCGACGTGCTTAGTTGTTTGCAAAATTCCCAGCATGCTCCTGAGCCTTCATGCAGCAACAATTCAATAGGTTAGTTTCATATTTTTCCACATTTTATTTTTTTGTAAGAACTTTTGCTACACAACCTTTTCTGCCACCTCCTACGAGTTCCTTTTGTCTCATTTTTGTTGATTTAATTGGTACAGGAAATCTTTTTCAATTCAAATTTCCTCACGGAATGCAAAACAATAATCCAACTACAAGAAATCTGAAACCAGCAAATAACAATGACAATGATAAGGCGACAAAAGTTCGCAACGAAGGTATTAATTTTCATTTGTGCTTGTTTTCTATATTTTTCTTCTAGGTTACACATAAATATAAATTATACATAGTTTAACATTAAAATTTGACTAGGGATTCAAGAACCAAACAAGCGACATAACATTTTTGATACGACAGACATTCCTGACTTAGATAGTGGTAAGTTTGTTACTCCCGCAGATGTGTTCTTTTTTTCCAGTGCTCTTGTCTGTTGCTTCATACTGATTATACATGCACTGTTTTATTTTTTATGTTAACAAAGGTACTATAAGTAAAGGGAAGCTTGCATCCGGTAAATACCAACATTTGGCGAAGCTATTATCCAAACATAAAGATCATACACCGCTTGACAAACCTGGTACATATTCTCTGTTTTTCCCATATCAATTTACATCAATTTTTCCCATAAATCTCATGTAAATATAGTGTAAATCAAGTGTACATGCAGTGTATATTGCATTCTAGGTGTGTATATTTCGAATGATATGCATTCTAGGGATCGTTGTATATATATGAAATGCATAAGCATTCTAGCCGTTGTTGTGCATATATGAAATGAATGAGCAGGAGCTCGTTGCCACCATGACTGTCCATGTTCAGGCCCTACTACTTTTGCGCTTTGCTGTTGTTTTCGCACATCCACGCAGTTATCTCTCTGTATCACCAACCCAGGTCTCAACACACCATGGCTCCGTTCGTTGTCGTCGACAGTTTCATCAGTAAACTGGGCGTCCTCCAGCTCTGCTTCACAAGAACAGCCGCGTCCCTTTTCCTATCCGTTCGTTGTTGTGTATATTTGGCTGGATCTCTTCTTTTTGTTCCTGGACACTCGAGATCAGCACCAAGTACCAGCAGCAGTCTGGCTGCCTTTTTGTTTTCGTGTTCCCCGTTCTCTTGCAAGCGTTCCACATACACAAGCACAATTCCTTGTTCCAATTGCTAGCTATGCACCACGATCAAATGATCCAGCAGGTTAAAAACCTCACTTCTATCTAGTCAAAACGAATGGCATCCTGTTTCACTTTTTGTTGTTTTTACAAGGTTTTGTGCCCAGTTTTAAAACATCACCAAAACCAAACGTTTGTGATGTTCCTTGGTCAAATTTAAGCAGAGCACGGCTGAAATCACCAGGAGACGCACACCTTTCTTCTTTCTTTGTATCTGTTCAGTTTCAGTTAACACTTGCTCTTTTCGTCAGTTAAAATTCAGATGAGTGGGCAGTCACTTTGCACTGTCTAGTCTCAATATACAAGCTAAATCTGAAAATCTGAAAAAATATTTGCATGAACGACACCCATGTAAATCCAGTGTAAATACATCAAATTTTCCAGTAGATCCTCATGTAAATCCAGTGTATATGCAGTGTACATCCTGTGTGTGCATTGTATATGGAATGTAAATACATCATGGTAGATTCTAACTGTGGTGAATTTTAGTTGTTCTCTCTGGCTAGGCGGCCATCTTTTATGACATTATCTAACTATACATATGTTTCTACAGTGTACACATTTGTAAAATGCAGTGTATGCATATGTTAACTAGCTAGCTAGCTTTTGAGGGTAGATCTCTTATGACTCAGTCTTATATTTTTGTAATTACAGATAATCCAGAAACAGAAAGAATTTCCAAACCACCCATGGTACATTCATTTCAAACAAACAATGGTAATTTGGTAATTTCTGTAATACATTTGTACATTTGTAGATTTTCCCTTTTTGCGTAGGCTTCATGTCATGAACATTACAAATTTCGCTTTTCAGGAAAACCAGTTCCTATTTTGTCAGACAAAGGGCCGGACAGAAGAACCAGAAAACAACTTTTTGGGTCTTTTTTGACTGCAGACATTTGACAGCTGTCATGTTCTGATTGGTTTAATTTTTCGAGTGATGGCCAAAAGGAAAACACTCGATTGCCAAATAGATAGTCCTGTGGTATTTCACGCAAAGTTGCATCCTCGTAGTGAACAATTGATATGTTTTTGAAACTTTGAAATCAAGTTTTCGATTTTTTTAAAAAAATATCAAGGTACCTATTGCCCGTACAAAGTCGCCGCCTATTTCTTTTCGTGGGGAGGAGCCGTCGGCTGCATAGATAGAGCAGAACACCTTCGGTAGCAGCCAGGACTCTAGAAGCTGAAGCAGAGAGACCAGTCAATCATCTGGTGGTCAGCTAAGAGCGCTTGAATGTTCAGCAATCGCCTACCTCCGGAGAGACACGCAAAATCCACCAATCACAGTAATGCTAGGCGCTCCCTTCGCCGGTCTAACAGGTTAAAATCCACCGCGACTCGTTCCTCCGCAGCAACAGTTTCTGTGGTTGACTAACACTCGGCAGCCTCACTAAGATGGACGGCTGGACGCGCCACCGTGCCGCTCGACTGATATCGACTGAGTGTTCAAATAGCTGGTGCCATTGCACTGGCAGGAGAAGAGATACAGGTTCTGGTCGCCGATCGACTTAATTCGCAACAGCAGCCGACGAGATGGAATCAGGGGCGCTTCTCCTGGGCGTGTTTCTCGCGCTGCTCTGCGTGGGTGTCGTGCGCGCGGCGGACACGGTCGCCGTGGGCCGGCCGCTCACCCTTGGCCAGACGCTCGTCTCTCCCGGCCGCAAGTTCGCCATGGGATTCTTCCAGCCTGGTGAGTCCACGATGCATATCTGCATGACATTGCTCGACCGTGTATGTTCGGTGTGATCGATGTGATACTTATCGCTATGTTCTTTTTATTTTCTGCCAGACGGAGGAGCCGCCGGAAGCTGGTACATGGGAATCTGGTACCACAACATCGCCGTTCAGACGCCGGTTTGGGTGGCCAACCGCGACACGCCGGTCTTCGATCCATCCTCGTCACGGCTCGCCATCACGCCCGACGGCAACCTCGCTCTATTTGACGGCACCGGCTCGATCGCTTGGTCCACGAAAGTTAACACCAGCGCCATAGCCAACGCAACAGACACGGTCGCCGTCCTTCTCGACACGGGCAACCTCGTGTTATCGCCAGCGTCCAACGCCTCCGCGGTGCTGTGGCAGAGCTTCGACCACGTCGGCGACACGTGGCTCCCCGGCGGGAAGCTCAGGCGCGACAAGCGCACCGGCGAAATACAGGGGATGTTCTCGTGGAGGGCGCGCGGCGACCCCGCGCCGGGGATGTACGCCCTCCAGCTCGACCCGTCCGGGGCGCCGCAGTACGTGCTGGTGGCCAACGGCACCCGAGAGTACTGGCTTACTGGCAACTGGACGGGCAAGTTCTTCACCGGCGCCCCGGAGGTCGCAGCGTCGAGCGGCAGCTCAGGGTACAGCTTCGCGTTCGTGGACAACGACGAGGAGAGCTACTTCACGTACAACTTCGCCGTCAACACGACGGTGTACCGGTTCGTGATGGACGTGTCGGGGCAGGTGAAGGGGTGGTTCTGGGTGGAGGCCACGCAGGGGTGGAACCTGGTGTACGCCGAGCCCAAGGCACGGTGCGGTGTGCCCCGCGGCTGCGGCGCGTTCGGCGTCTGCAGCGCCGGCGAGGCCACGGCGTGCGACTGTGCCCGGGGCTTCCGCCCGCGGAATCCAGCCAACTGGGGCTCCGGCGACTACATCGACGGCTGCGTGCGTAACGCCCAGCTGCAGTGCGCCAAGAACAGCAGCGGTGGCGTCGACACTGCTACCGGCTTGAAGAAGGAAGGCCAGGACAAGTTCCTCCGCATGGATGGCATTGGGTTCCCGGATGACGGTCGAGTAGTGGGCGCGGCGAGCACCGGCGACTGCCAGAGCGCGTGCCTTGGGGACTGCACGTGCTCCGCTTACGCGTACAACACCAGCTGCTTCCTGTGGCATGGCGACCTGCAAACTTTGCAGGCCGGTATCGGCGATGACCAGGCCGGCGCGGGAAGCCTCTACCTCCGGCTGGCCGCGTCGGAGATCCCAGGCGCGAGAAGCCACAAGTGGCGGAACATCAAGATCGCCGCCGGTGCACTTGGCATCGCCTGCTTCGTGGTCGCCGCCTCCATTCTTCTAGTTCATACGACAAGGAAGAGAAGAACAGCGAGAGTCAACGGTCTCGCCGTCGGCGATGGCTGTGTGAGCTACAAGTACAGTGACCTGCAGTACCTGACCAAGAACTTCACTGACAAGATCGGTGCCGGCGCCTTCGGGTCGGTGTTCAAGGGTCAGTTCTCCGACAGCACCGTGGTGGCCGTCAAGAAGCTGGAGGGGCTCCGGCAAGGCGAGAAGCAGTTCCGCGCGGAGGTGAGCACGCTGGGCACCATCCAGCACGTCAACCTGATCCGCATGCTCGGGTTCTGCTCCGACGGCGGCGCCGACCGGAAGCTGCTGGTGTACGAGTACATGCCCAACGGCTCGCTCGACCGCCACCTGTTCCGCAAGACGTTCTACGTCCTGAGCTGGCAGGTGCGGTACCAGGTTGGGATCGGCGTCGCCAAGGGGCTCGCCTACCTTCACGAGAGGTGCCGGGACTGCATCATCCACTGCGACGTGAAGCCGGAGAACATCCTCCTCGACGCCGACTTCGCGCCCAAGGTGGCGGACTTCGGGCTCGCCAAGCTCGTCGGCCGGGACTTCAGCCGGGTGATCACCACCATGCGGGGGACCGTCGGATACCTGGCGCCTGAGTGGATCAGTGGCGAGGCGATCACGGCCAAGGCCGACGTGTTCAGCTACGGGATGATGCTCTTTGAGATCGTGTCCGGGAGGAGGAACTTCGAGCAAGGGGAGAGGCGGTTCGTGGCGTCGTCGTCGGCATGCGCGACAGGCGCGGAGGAGCAAGCTACGACGACGACGGCGTTCTTCCCGTTGCTGGTGGCGCGGAGGCTGGCGAAGGAGGAGGACATGATGGCGCTGCTGGATCCCGAGCTGGAAGGGGACGCCAGCGCCGACGAGATGAGGAGGTTGTGCAAGATAGCCTGCTGGTGCATCCAGCGCGACATCGACGCTCGGCCGACGATGGCGGAGGTGGTGCAGGTGCTAGAGGGGTTGACGGACATCGAGATGCCACCGGTGCCACAATTCCTTGAAGTGCTAGCGGGACAAGCGATACAAGAGTCGGTCTACCATAGCACGGAGCAGCGTTAAGCTCTTTTTCCGCTCATGGTTGGGAATGTCAGCAACTTTGTTAAACTACTGGAAAAAAAAAATTACTAAGTTTCAGCTAACTGAGATGTAGCTTATGTCTCAGTCACGTGCTTCACCGTTGAATTTTGTTTCAAAAGTTAAAGATTCGTGTTTACACTTTATTTAGATCCATATTAAAACACACTAATGTAATTCGATTGAGAGATAAGTTAAGTCTCAGTCGACTAAGCCTTAGAAACACCCAATATAAAAACGAAAAAACATCTGTCCCATGTACGAAACATCCCGTTCATGTATGCACCATTAATTTTTATGTGGTTGCTTTGAGATTTGTATTTGTAGAGAATCTTTTGCATGCATATAGTACTCTCTCTTTTTGTTTAGTACATGGATTTAATTTTTAGTGCCAGGATTTAAAAGAGCCATATCTATTGAAATATATATCAAATTGGCAATTTATTTAAACCTGTGAAATTATTTCAATGATATGTAAATAAGCCTAAATACGGTTCTTTTCGTCAAAATTTTAATTTTAATTTCTGAAACACAATTAAACATAATGATAAACAATAAAACTTGATTGCTTCAAAGTAAAGTTTCACCATTTTTCATCATTTTCATCAAGTTTTAGTAGTTAAATTTCAAAAACTATCAAAATATATTTAATATTAGCTTTTTTGTAGCTCTCTTCACTAGAAACCAAAATATTCAAACGATTTTCAAATTGAACTTCTGGTTTCAAAGTTATGGATTTTTAAAGTTTACAGCTAAAGTGTGCAACGACAGGAATAAAGTGACACATATCTGAAAATTGTGAGAGAGAAAGGATGGGTCTGTGCATGGAAAATGTCGCTCTCCAAATAAAATTACATTTTTTTGTGCCGATATAGAGAGCTATCTTGATTAATAAGGATAAACATTTCTTTTGAAAAATATGCCACGGAAAATATGCACACACCTTTATTTAGATTTTATTCACCAAAGATCTGTCAAAATCATACATTACAAAACTCGAAAAGGCGCCACTCAACACCTATACTACTACTGTAAAAGCATATATTAAAGAACCCAAAGCCACCACTCAACACCTACAAACTCGAAAATGGGTGAAGAACATGTTGTCAAGGCCTTATGTCTTAAAATACCACAACGCCCGACCAGCTAATTACTGCAGGAATCACTGAGTCACTCTATGATAAAAGAGGATCACATGTCCCTTGTAAAAAGACCCTCGGCGAGGACCTCGTGCAGTCGCTTCAGAAGCCTTCAACACTGTCAACCACAAGATCATCGTCGGAACAAAGATATGCATACCCCTTGTCATCCATGCTGTCGACGTCGTCATGGTGCCACACAGCGCATCCACCTTGCGTGAGTCCATCACATCTTGTCCGTCACTGAGGCCCTGCTACACAACATCGTCAAGACTCACTGTTATCGGCATGTCACATGCACACCACTCCACCTCTTGCCTCTACCATCCAACTACTCCTCCAAAAATGATGTCCTCAAGAGATAGAGAGATGCCGAAAGCGCCGCCATCTTTCGATCAAGGATACCCAGATCTAAGGGTATCCCCTGGAGCAACACAAGTGAGTACACATTGGGTATAGTTGTAAGGGTACATTGTCTCTATGTGTGTTTTTGGTAGTTAATGACAATCTATATGGGTTACTATTTTCATTGATTTCATTTGAAAGAATATTTCATAGGTAGTTTTTGTAGTCCATGTGTTTGATTCAAGTGTGGATGCCGTGAAGTTAAAGATATACCTTGAGTATTGGCATCAAGATCATCGATTTAAAGAGAAGAATATGATATTATCAAGATCTTGAGAGTTTGCTTCCAAGAATTCAAGATATGGCTCTATGCTGATGACGAGGGTTAGTCACGGAAATATCCATGGACATGGACTTTGAGTTTGTTTTAGGTTTATTCAGTCTAGTTCTCAATTCCTTCCAAGATCATGCTTGTGATATGCTCCACACTAACTTCATGTTCTTTGAGTCTCTCGGTGATATGTTTCCAATCACAACACGCATCATACGCCAAAGAACTCTTACAGTTGATATGATTGAACAACTTACATGAAAAATAGAACACGTTGTCAACAGTTCTTGAATAAACTAGCCATCTACGATCACGTACCTCTCCATTGTGCATTTGTCTAGAGTAAAGCAAATATGAAAAATGTATCATCTTAGAATTTGAAGGAAACGTAATATTCTCTTCTTTGATATGATCCTTCTCCACTAATATGTCCCTTTATTTGTTACCAAGAGTAGCCTAATTTGTCGGGTCATAAATATCCACACTAACTGGAACTGGTTCATCATCAGCACTAGCAGATTTATCATGATGATCACTCACATTGTCACTATCCGCGTTAACGTGAACGCCATCCTCTGTACCAACATCGTCCTCTACATCAACATTAGTATGCCCCCCAACAACTAGCGCCAACTCATCTGGATTGCTCGAAGTGCTCGCGTTGCTCTTCAAAAATTTAAACATAGACTCTCTCTGTGATTCTATTAACTTTTTTCTTGTTCTCTACTTTTTCTTTTCTTAGCACCGCATTCAGGCGCCATAATCAGTTAACCTCGCTGGTATAAATAAGAACAACAACAACTAATCAAAATTTAGAACGTGAATTAGAGCATATAGTAGAATTTCAAGAGAACTCCGGCAGGTGTTCTTGCCTTCTATCTTAATCCCATGCCGGATTGAGGATGGCCAGAATGGGACTGCGCTGGCTGACGTCCGGCGGACTAGCAGGCAACATCGCAACTTGGAGGAGGGAAGCAGTCAGCAGATCGCCCCGCGGTCAAGATCACCGAGAGCGAGGGAAGGACCCAGGCGGTCTGGGCGATAGCCACGAACTACGAGATGGTAGGGAATCGGTGCGTTGGGTGAATTGGTGATACGCGTACAGCACGCGACCGTTGGGAACCCCAAGAGGAAGGTGTGATGCGTACAGCGGCAAGTTTTCCCTCAGTAAGAAACCAAGGTTAATCGAACCAGTAGGAGCCAAGAAGCACGTTGAAGGTTGATGGCGGCGAAGTGTAGTGCGCCGCAACACCAGGGATTCCGGCGCCAACGTGGAACCTGCACAACACAACCAAAGTACTTTGTCCCAACGTAACAGTGAGGTTGTCAATCTCACCGGCTTGCTGTAACAAAGGATTAGATGTATAGTGTGGATGATGATGTTTGCAGAGAACAGTAGAACGAGTATTGCAATAGATTGTATTTGATGTTAAGAATGGACCGGGGTCCACGGTTCACTAGAGGTGTCTCTCCCATAAGAATAAGCATGTTGGGTGAACAAATTACAGTTGGGCAATTGACAAATAAAGAGGGCATGATCATGCACATACATGTTATGATGAGTATTGTGAGATTTAATTGGGCATTACGACAAAGTACATAGACCGCTATCCAGCATGCATCTATGCCTAAAAAGTCCACCTTCAGGTTATCATCCGAACCCCCTCCAGTATTAAGTTGCAAACAATAGACAATTGCATTAAGTATGGTGCGTAATGTAATCAACAAATACATCCTTATGCATAGCATTGATGTTTTATCCCTAGTGGCAACAGCACATCCACAACCTTAGAGGTTTCTGTCACTCCCCCAGATTTAATGGAGACATGAACCCACTATCGAGCATAATATTCCCTCTTGGAGTTACAAGCAAAAACTTGGCCAGAGCCTCTACTAGTAATGGAGAGCATGCAAGATCATAAACAACACATAGATAGATTGATAATCAACATAGCATAGTATTCCATATTCATCAGATCCCAACAAACACAACATGTAGCATTACAGATAGATGATCTTGATCATGTTAGGCAGCTCACAAGATCCAACAATGATAGCACAATTAGGAGAATACGACCATCTAGCTACTGCTATGGACCCATAATCCAGGGGTAGACTACTCACACATCACTCCGGAGGAGACCATGGCGGTGAAGAGTCCTCCGGGAGATGATTCCCCTCTCCGGCAGGGTGCCGGAGGCGATCTCCTGAATCCCCCGAGATGGGATTGGCGGCGGCGGTGTCTCTGGAATGTTTTCCGTGTCGTGGCTCTCGGTACTGGAGTTATTCTCGACGAAGGCTTAAGTAGGCGGAAGGGTAGGTTTAGGGGCGCCACGAGGGGCCCACACCACAGGCCGGCGCGGCCAGGGCTTGGGCCGCGCCGCCCTGGTGTGTGGCGGCCTCGTCGCCCCACTTCGTTTCCTCTCCGGACTTCTGGAAGCTTCGTGGAAAAATAAGATCCTGGGCGTTGATTTCGTCCAATTCCGAGAATATTTCCTTACTAGGATTTCTGAAACCAAAAACAGCAGAAAACAGCAACTAGCTCTTCGGCATCTCGTTAATAGGTTAGTGCCGGAAAATGCATAAATATGACATAAAGTATGTATAAAACATGTAGGTATCATCAATAAAGTAGCATGGAACATAAGAAATTATCGATACGTTGGAGACATATCAGCATCCCCAAGCTTAGTTCCTACTCGTCCCGAGTAGGTAAACGATAACAAAGATAATTTCTGAAGTGACATGCCATCATAATCTTGATCAATACTATTTGTAAGCACATGTAATGAATGCAGCGATCAAAGCAATGGTAATGCAATGAGTAAACAATTGAATCATATAGCAAAGACTTTTCATGAATAGTACTTTCAAGACAAGCATCAATAAGTCTTGCATAAGAGTTAACTCATAAAGCAATAATTTCAAAGTAAAGGCATTGAAGCAACATAAAGGAAGATTAAGTTTCAGTGGTTGCTTTCAACTTGTAACATGTATATCTCATGGATATTGTCAACATAAAGTAATATAATAAGTGCAATATGCAAGTATGTAGGAATCAATGCACAGTTCACACAAGTGTTTGCTTCTTGAGATGGAGAGAAATAGGTGAACTGACTCAACATAAAAGTAGAAGAAATGCCCTTCGCAGAGGGAAGCATCGATTGCTATGTTTGTGCTAGAGCTTTGATTTTGAAAACAAGAAACAATTTTGTCAACGGTAGTAATAAAGCATATGCATCATGTAAATTATATCCTACAAGTTGCAAGCCTCATGCATAGTATACTAATAGTGCCCGCACCTTGTCCTAATTAGCTCGGATTACCTGGATTATTACCGCAATACATATGTTTTAACCAAGTGTCACAAAGGGGTACCTCTATGCCGCCTGTACAAAGGTCTAAGGAGAAAGCTCGCATTGGATTTCTCGCTTTTGATTATTCTCAACTTAGACATCCATACCGGGACAACATAGACAACAGATAATGGACTCCTCTTTAATGCTTAAGCATTCAACAACAATTAATATTCTCATATGAGATTGAGGATATTTGTCCAGAACTGAAACTTCCACCATGGATCATGGCTTTAGTTAGCGGCCCAATGTTCTTCTCTAACAGTATGCATGCTCAAACCATTCAACTCATGGTAAATCGCCCTTACTTCAGACAAGACGGACATGCATAGCAACTCACATGATATTCAACAAAGAGTATTTGATGGCGTCCACAGGAACATGGTTATCGCACAACAAGCAACTTATAAGAGATAAAATGCATAAGTACATATTCAATACCACAATAGTTTTTAGGCTATTTGTCCCATGAGCTATACATTGCAAAGATAGAGGATAGAAATTTTAAAGGTAGCACTCAAGCAATTTACTTTGGAATGGCGGAGAAATACCATGTAGTAGGTAGGTATGGTGGACACAAATGGCATAGTGGTTGGCTCAAGGATTTTGGATGCATGAGAAGTATTCCCTCTCGATACAAGGTTTATGCTAGCAAGGTTATTTGAAACAAACACAAGTATGAAGCGGTACAGCAAAACTCACATAAAAGACATATTGTAAGTATTATAAGACTCTACACCGTCTTCCTTGTTGTTCGACCCTTACTAGAAATTATCTAGACCTTAGAGAGACCAATTATGCAAACCAAATTTTAGCAAGCTCTATGTATTTCTTCATTAATAGGTGCAAAGTATATGATGCAAGAGCTTAAACATGAGCACAACAATTGCCAAGTATCACATTATTCAAGACATTCTACCAATTACCACATGTAGCATTTCTCGTTTCCAACCATATAAAAATTTTAACGAAGCAGATTCAACCTTCGCCATGAACACTATGAGTAAAGCCTAAGGACATATTTGTCCATATGCAACAGCGGAGCGTGTCTCCCTCCCACACAATGAATTCTAGGATCCAACTTTATTCAAACAAAACAAAACAAAAGCATACAGACGCTCCAAGCAAAGTACATAAGATGTGATAGAATAAAAATATAGTTTCACTAGAGGAACCTGATAATGTTATCGATGAAGAAGGGGATGCCTTGGGCATCCCCAAGCTTAGACGCTTGAGTCTTCTTAAAATATGCAGGGGTGAACCACCGGGGCATCCCCAAGCTTAGAGCTTTCACTCTCCTCGATCATATTGTATCATCCTCCTCTCTTGATCCTTGAAAACTTCCTCCACACCAAACTCAAAACAACTCATTAGAGGGTTAGTGCACAATCAAAATTTACATGTTCAGAGGTGACATAATCATTCTTAACACTTCTGGACATTGCACAAAGCTACTGAAAGTTAATGGAATAGAAAAATCCATCAAGCATAGCAAAACAGGCAATACGAAATAAAAGGCAGAATCTGTCAAAACAGAACAGTCCGTAAAGACGAATTTCTAAGAGGCACCAGACTTGCTCAAATGAAAATGCTCAAATTGAATTAAAGTTGCGTACATATCTGAGGATCACTCACGTAAATTGGCAGAATTTTCTAAGTTACCTACAGAGAATTCAGCCCAGATTCGTGACAGCAAGAAATCTGTTTCTGCGCAGTAATTCAAATCTAGTATGAACCTTACTATCAAAGACTTTACTTGGCACAACAATGCGAAAAAACTAAGATAAGAAGAGGTTGCTACAGTATTAACAACTTCCAAGACTCAAATATAAAATAAAAGTGCAGTAGTAAAATCATGGGTTGTCTCCCATAAGCGCTTTCTTTATAGCCATTAAGATGGGCTCAGTAATTTTAATGATGCACTCCCAAGAAATATGAGTTGAAGCAAAAGAGAGCATTGATGTCTACGGGTGCTTCTATTCTTGTAGACAGTGTTGGGCCTCCAAGAGCAGAGGTTTGTAGAATAGCAGCAAGTTTCCCTTAAGTGGATCACCCAAGGTTTATCGAACTCAGGGAGGAAGAGGTCAAAGATATCCCTCTCATGCAACCCTGCAACCACAAAGCAAGAAGTCTCTTGTGTCCCCAACACACCTAATACGTGCACTAGTTCGGCGAAGAGATAGTGAAATACAGGTGGTATAAATAAGTATGAGCAGTAGTAACGACGCCAGAAAAGTGCTTTGCTGACGTGTGGTTGATGGTGGTAATATTGCAGACAGTACATATGCAGTAGAACAGTAAACAAGCAGCGATAGCAGTATTTGCGAACAAGGCCTAGGGATCATACTTTCACTAGTGGACACTCTCAACATTGATCACATAACAGAATAAATAAATAGATGCTAGACTCTACACTCTCTTGTTGGATGATGAACACCACTAACTGTGTAGGATTACACGAACCCTCAATGCCGGAGTTAACAAGCTCCACAATATTCGATGTTCATATTTAAATAACCTTAGAGTGCATGACAGATCAACACAACCAAACCAAGTACTAACATAGCATGCACACTGTCACCTTCACGCTACGAAAGGAGGCATAGATCACATCAATACTATCATAGCAATAGTTAACTTCATAATCTACAAGAGATCACAATCATAGCCTACGCCAAGTACTACACGATGCACACACTGTCACCATTACACCGTGCAGGAGGAATAAACTACTTTAATAACATCACTAGAGTAGCACACAGATAAATTGTGATACAAAACACATTGCAATCATAAAGAGATATAAATAAGCACTTCACTATGCCATTCATAACAGTGAATAAGTATTCTGTGAAATATAGCTTAAGAGACCCACACGGTGCACACACTGTCACCTTTACACACGTGGGACAAGGAGTCTCCGGAGATCACATAAGTAAAATCCACTTGACTAGCATAATGACATCTAGATTACAAGCATCATCATATGAATCTCAATCATGTAAGGCAGCTCATGAGATTATTGTATTGAAGTACATAGGGAGAGAGATGAACCACATAGCTACTGGTACAGCCCTTAGCCTCGATGGAGAACTACTCCCTCCTCATGGGAGACAGCAGCGTTGATGAAGATGGCGGTGGTGTCGATGGAGGAGCCTTCCGGGGGCACTTCCCCGTCCCGGCGGCATGCCGGAGCAGAGAGTCTTGTCCCCCAGATCTTGGCTTCGCGATGGCGGCGGCTCTGGAAGGTTTCTCGTACCGTGGCTTTTCCGTGTCGAGGTTTTAGGTCAGGGACCTTTAAATAGGCGAAGAGGCGGCGTCAGAGGATCGAAGAGGCGGTGAGATGATAGGGCGGCGCGGCCAGGGCCTGGGCCGCGCCGGCCTACCTCCTGGGCCCCCTGTGGGTCCACTCTGGCGACTCTCGGGTGTTCTGGATGCTTCCGGGGATTCTAAGATCTTCGGCGTTGATTTCGTCCGATTCCGAGAATATTTCCTTACTAGGATTTCTGAAACCAAAAACAGCAGAAAACAGCAACTGGCCCTTCGGCATCTCGTCAATAGGTTAGTTCCGGAAAATGCATAAATATGACATAAAGTATGCATAAAACATGTAGATATCATCAATAATGTGGCATGGAACATAAGAAATTATCGATACGTCGAAGACGTATCAGCATCCCCAAGCTTAGTTTCTGCTCGTCCCGAGCAGGTAAACGATAACAAAGATAAATTCTGGAGTGACATGCCATCATAAACTTGATCATACTATTGTAAGCATATGTAATGAATGCAGCGATCAAAACAATGGTAAGTGACATGAGTAAACAAATGAATCATATAGCAAAGATTTTTCATGAATAGTACTTCAAGACAAGCATCAATAAGTCTTGCATAAGAGTTAACTCATAAAGCAATAATTCAAAGTAAAGGCATTGAAGCAACACAAAGGAAGATTAAGTTTCAGCGGTTGCTTTCAACTTGTAACATGTGTATCTCATGGATATTGTCAACATAGAGTAATATAACAAGTGCAATATGCAAGTATGTAGGAATCAATGCACAGTTCACAAAAGTGTTTGCTTCTTGAGATGGAGAGAAATAGGTGAACTGACTCAACATAAATGTAAAAGAATGGTCCTTCGCAGAGGGAAGCATTGATTGCTATATTTGTGCTAGAGCTTTTATTTTGAAAATAAGAAACAATTTTGTCAACGGTAGTAATAAAGCATATGTATTATGTAAATTATATCCTACAAGTTGCAAGCCTCATGCATAGTATACTAATAGTGCCCGCACCTTGTCCTAATTAGCTCGGATTACCGGGATTATCGCAATGCACATGTTTTAACCAAGTGTCACAAAGGGGTACCTCTATGCCGCATGTACAAAGGTCTAAGGAGAAAGCTCGCATCGGATTTCTCGCTATTGATTATTCTCAACTTAGACATCCAAACCGGGACAACATAGACAACATATAATGGACTCCTCTTCAATGCATAAGCATGTAGCAACAATTAATTTTTCTCATATGAGATTGAGGATATATGTCCAAAACTGAAACTTCCACCATGATTCATGGCTTTAGTTAGCGGCCCAATGTTCTTCTCTAACAATATGCATGCTCTAACCATTAAGTGGTAAATCTCCCTTACTTCAGCCAAGACGGACATGCATAGCAACTCACATGATATTCAACAAAGAGTAGTTGATGGCGTCCCCAGGAACATGGTTATCGCACAACAAGCAACTTAATCAGAGATAAAGTGCATAAGTACATATTCAATACCACAATAGTTTTTAGGCTATTTGTCCCATGAGCTATATATTGCAAAGGTAAAGGATAGACATTTAAAGGTAGCACTCAAGCAATTTACTTTGTAATGGCGGAGAAATACCATGTAGTAGGTAGGTATGGTGGACACAAATGGCATAGTGGTTGGCTCAAGGATTTGGATGCATGAGAAGTATTCCCTCTCGATACAAGGTTTAGGCTAGCAAGGTTATTTGAAACAAACACAAGGATGAACCGGTGCAGCAAAACTCACATAAAAGACATATTGTAAACATTATAAGACTCTACACCGTCTTCCTTGTTGTTCAAACTCAATACTAGAAATTATCTAGACCTTAGAGAGACCAATTATGCAAACCAAATTTTAGCTCGCTCTATGTATTTCTTCATTAATAGGTGCAAAGCATATGATGCAAGAGCTTAAACATGAGCACAACAATTGCCAAGTATCAAATTATCCAAGACATTTTACCAATTACTACATGTAGCATTTCCCGTTTCCAACCATATAACAATTAACGAAGCAGTTTCAACCTTCGCCATGAACATTAAAAGCTAAGAACACATGTGTTCATATGAACCAGCGGAGCGTGTCTCTCTCCCAAACAATCATTTATTCAAACAAAAACAAAAACAAAAACATACAGACGCTCCAAGTAAAGTACATAAGATGTGACCGAATAAAAATATAGTTTCAAGGGAGGAACCTGATAATGTTGTCGATGAAGAAGGGGATGCCTTGGGCATCCCCAAGCTTAGACGCTTGAGTCTTCTTGATATATGCAGGGGTGAACCACCGGGGCATCCCCAAGATTAGAGCTTTCACTCTCCTTGATCATGTTGTATCATCTCCCTCTCTTGATCCTTGAAAACTTCCTCCACACCAAACTCAAAACAACTCATTAGAGGGTTAGTGCACAATCAAAATATACATGTTCAGAGGTGACACAATCATTTTTAACACTTCTGGACATTGCTCAAAGCTACTGGAAGTCAATGAAACAAAGAAATCCATCCCACATAGCAAAAGAAGCAATGCGAAATAAAATGCAGAATCTGTCAAAACAGAACAGTCCGTAAAGACGAATTTTATTGAGGTACCAGACTTGCTCAAATGAAAATGCTCAAATTGAATGAAAGTTGCGTACATATCTGAGGATCACTCACGTAAATTAGCATAATTTTCTGAGTTACCTACAGAGAATTTTGCCCAGATTCGTGACAGCAAAGAAATCTGTTTCTGTGCAGTAATCCAAATCTAGTATCAACCTTGCTATCAAAGACTTTACTTGGCACAACAAAACACAAAACTAAGATAAGGAGAGGTTTCTACAGTAGTAACAACTTCCAAGACACAAATATAAAACAAAATTACTGTAGCAAAATAAACACATGGGTTATCTCCAATAAGTTCTTTCTTTATAGCCATTAAGATGGGCTCAACAGTTTTAATGATGCACTCGCAAGAAATAGTATTTGAAGCAAAAGAGAGCATCAAGAAGCAAATTCAAAACACATTTAAGTCTAACATGCTTCCTATGAAAAGGAATCTTGTAAATAAACAAGTTCATGAAAAGCAAAGTAACAAGCATAGGAAAACTAGACAAGCTCAACTTCAAAATTTTAAGCATATAGAGAGGTGTTTTAGTAACATGAAAATTTCTACCACCATATTTTCCTCTCTCATAATAATGTCCAGTAGCATCATGAGCAAACTCAACAATATAACTATCACATAAAGCATTCTTATCATGAGTCTCATGCATAAAATTATTACTCTCCACATAAGCATAATCAATTTTATTAGTAATAGCGGGAGCAAATTCAACAAAGTAACTATCATTATTATTCTCATCATCAAATATAGGAGGCATATTGTAATCATAATCAAATTTATCCTCCATAACAGGCGGCACCAAAAGACTACTATCATTATAATCATCATAAATAGGAGGTAAAGTATCATCAAAGTAAATTTCCTCCTCAATGCCCGGGGGACTAAAAAGATCATACTCATCAAAACCAGCTTCCCCAAGCTTAGAATTTTCCATAGCATTAGCAACAATAGTGTTCAAAGCATTCATATTAATAACATTCCCATTAGCATGCATATAAAGTTCCATAGGTTTTTTAATTCTTTCTTCAAACACATCATGTCCTAATTCAAGATAAAGTTCATAAAGATCTCTCATATTTTTGTTGTTTTCCATTATGCCTAACTAGTGTAACAAGAAACAAAAAAATGCAATTGCAGGATCTAAAGGAAATAGCTTCGAGCACAAACACAATGGCGCCAGAAAAGTAATGTTACCTGGAACCGGAGTATGAGTGCCTTTTACCTTTCCTCCCCGGCAATGGCGCCAGAAAAGTGCTTGATGTCTACGGGTGCTTCTATTCTTGTAGACAGTGTTGGGCCTCCAAGAGCAGAGGTTTGTAGAACAGCAGCAAGTTTCCCTTAAGTGGATCACCCAAGGTTTATCGAACTCAGGGAGGAAGAGGTCAAAGATATCCCTCTCATGCAACCCTGCAACCACAAAGCAAGAAGTCTCTTGTGTCCCCAACACACCTAATAGGTGCACTAGTTCGGCGAAGAGATGGTGAAATACAGGTGGTATAAATAAGTATGAGCAGTAGTAACGGCGCCAGAAAAGTGCTTTGCTGGCGTGTGGTTGATGGTGGTAATATTGCAGACAGTACAGATGCAGTAGAACAGTAAACAAGCAGCGATAGCAGTATTTGAGAACAAGGCCTAGGGATCATACTTTCACTAGTGGACACTCTCAACATTGATCACATAACAGAATAAATAAATAGATGCTAGACTCTACACTCTCTTGTTGGATGATGAACACCACTAACTGTGTAGGATTACACTAATGTGACGCCCCAAAACCGGTACCATGAGGATCCCAGTGAATTCGCCGAAATCCGGCCGATATCGATTTTAGGAGACGCACCACCAAGCGCCTCGTACACGCCGAAGCATGCACGCGATGCGGGTGGAATCAATCACGAGCGGTAACATTACAACAGGATTACAATAGAGCCCACAAGAAACAAATATATATTACAACAACGACTCCAACGAGTCAAGATACAAATAGGTACATACAAAGATCCAAACCATACAAAAGATCAAATACATCCGAGTACGGACAAGATACAAATTGGACTAAGAGTCCTGAAGATAACCAGTGGCGTCCATAACCCTGCCCAGGCCAAGCCGGAAGGGTAACCTTGCTAACGTCGTCTTCATCGAACATATCTTCATACCTGCCCGGTTATATCCCGTAGAAGCAGCAATAAGTACGGGTTCGTACTTAACAAGACTTCAAGACGTATAAGCATTCGTCAACCAGTCGTCCTTTGTACTTGAGGCACGCAGGGGACTTAGAAGACGCAAGAGGAACGTCATAGGCAATATGGTGGGGTTAAGCGGCAGCGCGCAAGCACTAAAAACCTATAGAGACACTCTACAACAGTCGTCTATCAGAGAAGGTGAGAGAGCGCATAACTAACAGTTCTATACTCTACAAACATAACACAGCCGATGCGTTCCCCCTTCGCCAAGAAGTACTTACAAGGGCACTCACACGGTTGACCAGTTTTAACCATTTATTGTTGAAGTTGTACTACCTTACTACGCAAGTTATTATTAATAAATAACAGGTGTAAGTTGTCTATGGTCGAGTCATACAGCTCCAAGTCGTCCATAACCGCGGACACGGCTTATCGATAAGATTTTACCCTGCAGGGGTGCCCAAATGTGCCCACACGCACGATCAACCCAACCTAGCAAGGGAAGGATATCACGACTCGCACTCTCCTTCACGACAACAATGTCCAGGAAGCCACCTAACTAAGTTGAACCCGAATCGAAGTCCGGCCGACTCTCCGAGACGGACCTAGCTGTTTGCGACCACGACTTCCGAGGGTCAAAACACACACTGGGGCGAATGACCCGCTTCAGCACGCAATAAACGCTCGTGCCGCACCTATACGTGCATACCAGAAACAAGGGATACAAGGCACCCAGGGGCTTCCCAAAGTAAATAAGTAACAAGCTGGCATGCACGCAATAACAAATGGTAAAACATTACGAACTAGTTGTGGCCACTGGACAAAGCTGTAGATTCCGGCAGTGGTCGAGGGGAGACCCAGAAGCATACCCACGTGTGGTTAGAGCGCTCAGTCTCGGAACAGATAACAGGAACTCGGGTCCTAAGCTTTAAAGAAACACAAGTGAGCCGCCATAAAACGAGCAACTGACCCACCGATGTCTCCGCTTAACAATTATTAACAAGTAACCATGATACTTCCACAGATATAACCATGTAGCATGTGTCATGATTTCCCAACAGATAACCCGATAAGATTGCGGTAACGGTAACGAGATAAAACAGCACTAGCATGCACTACGACTCGCAAGGCAGACCCGATAACCAAACAATAGTTGTAGGTGGTTTGGTGGAGGCAGTATAGGCTGCTTGAGGTAACAAGTGGAAGGGATACGTGACAAGAACGCAACTCAAGGATAGCATAAGGGAGAAGGCAAAATAAAATAGGTGAGCGACTTCTGCAGGGGCAGAAGTATAGGGGAAAATGCTTGCCTGTTAAAGCTTGCCGAGGAACATCCGGAGAACTCGTCGTATCTCGCAACACCACTTCGCGATCCTATCCGGGAAGAAGCAAATACTGGACAAACAATGGATGCAAGTCTTACTTCTACGGATAAAGAAGATCCAGCATGATCAAGATGATATGCATGACATGCATGATATGGCAAACATGATGCGGCGATGCAACTTATCCAAATTAATCGGAGTCGGAACCCCGGTCAAACAAATTAAGGTTGGAGTAGCATTTCTACCGGCAAATTTAATGGTTGATTAGCATGACATAAGAAGGCAGGGGTGAGCTACTTCAATATTAAACGGAGCGGGGAAACCTTAGGTGGACATCCGAAATACTCCGCATATATGTGGGGTGAACATGCATAACTATCAACGCGTGACATGATGCGAGATGCAAACAAGCATATAGATGGTATATTAATGTTCTTCATATTTTTGTGATAAACTTTCATATATAAAACATTTTATTTTGAGTTATAGTTTGAGAGATATGAATTTATCAAGTTTAGGCATTTTATGCAATTTTCAGAAAAAACTGTAAAACCTTTGTTACTCTGAAAAAGCTTGTCTCAGAGATTGACCTGCGGGACCAAAGAAGAAGCTGACTGGTACTGGATGCTACTATATTTGTCACCGGAGGAAGATTAGCCCAAGACACTGACGGGTGGTACCCATCTGTCAGCAGAACAAAGAATAAAAGGATTAAAAATGGATGGCTTTGCATGTGCTGGGAATGGATCACGGGATTGATGCATGCATTGGATGGAACGAACCAGCTGGGCGAGATCACGTACTGCATCAAACTGAACCAACAAAGCAGCTCTTTGCCTCCTGCTGCACGCGATTCCCACGGATGGAGGAGCGACGGGAGCAGACGGAGCCAGCCGGCCAGAGGCGTCGACGGCGGTCTGCGCTTGGCCATGCCGTGGCTTGGATACTGACGGACTTTGCTGGCCTGCTGCATGCGCGAATACAACAGCAGCATCAACACGAGATCAAACTCGTTTCCATGCCGACCATGCAAGGAACGACAGCAAACAGAGGGATAGAGCTAGATGGGTAAGCGATGCTCACTGTGAAGGGGATGGCGTGGAGCGCCACGTACGTCCTCGAGAAGCCGGATGGAATTGGTGACGAAGAGGCCGAGAGAGACAGCGAGCGCTCGCGGCTGCTGAGGGCGGACATGGTCGTGGACGTCTGTGATGGAGCGATGACGGAGACTTTGCCGAGGCGCCGGGACCGGGACGACGCGCAGGACGCGCGCGCGGTAGAGCACGTCGGGAGCATCTTGGTCGAGCAGACGCCGGCGTTCGCAGAGCTTGGCGGTGCACGCGAGGTCGACGAAGAGCAGCGCCGGAGAACTTGACGGACGTACTGGTTGGAGTTGAGACGCGGACGAGCACGAAGGAGGCCCAGGTGGCGTTGGTGAAGCTCGGGGAGGTGGAGGACACAAGGCTAAGACGCAGTTCCTGTCGACGGGGTCGCAGACGTCGGAGACGACCTTGACGGCGCGCGGCCGCGAGCAGCGGAGGCTGGCCGGTGTTCTGGACGCCGAACGCGGGACGATCTTGGAGACCGAGGAGGCGAGCATGGAGGTCGAGGACGTTTGCGTCGTGAGGCTGCAGGAGCTGCTGCCGGCGACGTCGATCTTGGCAGAGTCGAGCGGGATGAAGCGGCCGGAGGCGAGATAGAGGAGGAGCGGAGAACCAGGGAAACAAACCACCAGAGGAGAAAGTGGCGGCGGGGAGGAAGGAGCAGCGAGCTAGGGTTGCAGGGCTAGCACCGGTTGATTTTATAGGAGGGGGAACGATGCGTGGTGGCCGTCCCATCAGTCAACAGGGTAACGTGGACACCATGGATGAGCTGCCGTACAGGAAGAAGAGGATGCCAGGGGGGTTCGGTCGAGGTTGGGCTGCTTCGGTGGATTAAAATAGGCTAAGGTGGGCTTTGGTTTGATTTGGGCTGATGGTGGAGGTGGATACAAAGCAGGAGATGGACTAGACTGTGAGCAGCCGGTCATTTCTCCAAAATCCAGGAAGTTGCAATTTGCAAAGAGATAGCAAGATACACAAAGATAAAGGAAAAGAGGAAGAAGGATAGAAATCAAAGAGAGAAACAAATTGAGAGACGGTTTTATATAGATCCATCTGAGAGAGAAAACAAAATATTTAAAATGACAATTTTATTTTGTTTTGATAGTTTTGTTTCAGGGTTTGTTAAATGAATAGAAAGAGGAGTTTTATTACATAAACCATATGAGAGGAAAAAATATTGAAATAGGGTTTTACGAAATAATTTTATTTGTTAAAACATGGATGATATGATGCATGATGCATGTTGATGCATAAAAAGAAAAACAACAAATAAAATCTAATAGGGTGTTTTTCCTGGGCCGTTACAACTAACCCTCAATGCCGGAGTTAACAAGCTCCACAATATTCGATGTTCATATTTAAATAACCTTAGAGTGCATGACAGATCAACACAACCAAACCAAGTACTAACATAGCATGCACACTGTCACCTTCACGCTACGATAGGAGGCATAGATCACATCAATACTATCATAGCAATAGTTAACTTCATAATCTACAAGAGATCACAATCATAGCCTACGCCAAGTACTACACGATGCACACACTGTCACCATTACACCGTGCAGGAGGAATAAACTACTTTAATAACATCACTAGAGTAGCACACAGATAAATTGTGATACAAAACACATTGCAATCATAAAGAGATATAAATAAGCACTTCACTATGCCATTCATAACAGTGAATAAGTATTCTGCGAAATATTGCCTAAGAGACCCACACGGTGCACACACTGTCACCTTTACACACGTGGGACAAGGAGTCTCTGGAGATCACATAAGTAAAATCCACTTGACTAGCATAATGACATCTAGATTACAAGCATCATCATATGAATCTCAATCATGTAAGGCAGCTCATGAGATTATTGTATTGAAGTACATAGGAGAGAGATGAACCACATAGCTACCAGTACAGCCCTTAGCCTCGATGGAGAACTACTCCCTCCTCATGGGAGACAGCAGCGTTGATGAAGATGGCGGTGGTGTCGATGGAGGAGCCTTCCGGGGGCACTTCCCCGTCCCGGCGGCGTGCCGGAACAGAGAGTCCTGTCCCCCAGATCTTGGCTTTGCGATGGCGGCGGCTCTGGAAGGTTTCTCGTACCGTGGCTTTTCCGTGTCGAGGTTTTAGGTCAGGGACCTTTAAATAGGCGAAGAGGCGGCGTCAGAGGGTCGAAGAGGCGGTGAGATGATAGGGCGGCGCGGCCAGGGCCTGGGCCGCGCCGGCCTACCTCCTGGGCCCCCTGTGGGTCCACTCTGGCGACTCTCGGGTGTTCTGGATGCTTCCGGGGATTCTAAGATCTTCGGCGTTGATTTCGTCCGATTCCGAGAATATTTCCTTACTAGGATTTCTGAAACCAAAAACAGCGAAAACAGCAAGCGGCCCTTCGGCATCTCGTCAATAGGTTAGTTCCGGAAAACGCATAAATATGACATAAAGTATGCATAAAACATGTAGATATCATCAATAATGTGGCATGGAACATAAGAAATTATCGATACGTCGGAGACGTATCAAGCATCAAAATGCAAATTCAAAACACATTTAAGTCTAACCCACTTCCTATGAAAAGGAATCTTGTAAATAAACAAGTTCATGAAGCATAATGCAACAAGCATAGAAAGACTAGACAAGCGCAACTTCAAGATTTTCAGCAAAAAGAGAGGTGTTTTAGTAACATGAAAGTTTCTACAACCATATTTTCCTCTCTCATAATAATATCCAGTAGCATCATGAGCAAACTCAACAATATAACTATCAAATAAAACATTCTTATCATGAGTCTCGTGCATAAAATTATTACTCTCCACATAAGCATAATCAATTTTAGTAGTTGTAGTGGGAGCAAATTCAACAAAGTAGCTATCATTATTATTCTCATCATCAAATATAGGAGGCATATTGTAATCATAATCAAATTTATCCTCCATAACAGGCGGCACCAAAAGACCACTATCATTATAATCATCATAAATAGGAGGCAAAGTATCATCAAAGTAAATTTTCTCCTCAATACTTGGGGGACTAAAAAGATCATGCTCATCAAAACCAGCTTCCCCAAGCTTAGAATTTTCCATATCATTAGCAACAATGGTGTTCAAAGTGTTCATACTAATATGTTCCATGGGTTTTTTAATTTTCGCATCAAACCATCCATGTCTTAACTCAGGAAATAGCTTCAAAAGCTCACTATTACTTTCCATTATGCTTAACTAGTGAAATAAAAACATGCATGATATTAAGTAAAGTAAAACAAGTAACTATTTTTTTTTTGTGTTTTCGATATAATGCAGCAAACAAAGTAGTAAATAAAAGTAAAGCAAGACAAAAACAAAGTAAAGAGATTGGAAGTGGAGACTCCCCTTGCAGCGTGTCTTGATCTCCCCGGCAACGGCGCCAGAAAACAGTCTTGATACGCGTACATCACGCGACCGTTGGGAATCCCAAGAGGAAGGTGTGATGCGTACAGCGGAAAGTTTTCCCTCAGTAAGAAACCAAGGTTTATCGAACCAGTAGGAGCCAAGAAGCACGTTGAAGGTTGATGGCGGCGAAGTGTAGTGCGGCGCAACACCAGGGATTCTGACGCCAACGTGGAACCTGCACAACACAACCAAAGTACTTTGTCCCAACGTAACAGTGAGGTTGTCAATCGCACCGACTTGCTGTAACAAAGGATTAGATGTATAGTGTGGATGATGATGTTTGCAGAGAACAGTAGAACGAGTATTGCAGTAGATTGTATTTGATGTTAAGAATGGACCGGGGTCCACAGTTCACTAGAGGTGTCTCTCCCATAAGAATAAGCATGTTGGTGAACAAATTACAGTTGGGCAATTGACAAATAAAGAGGGCATGACCATGCACATACATGTTATGATGAGTATTGTGAGATTTAATTGGGCATTACGACAAAGTACATAGACCGCTATCCAGCATGCATCTATTCCTAAAAAGTCCACCTTCAGGTTATCATCCGAACCCCCTCCAGTATTAAGTTGCAAACAACAGACAATTGCATTAAGTATGGTGCGTAATGTAATCAACAAATACATCCTTATACATAGCATTGATGTTTTATCCCTAGTGGCAACAGCACATCCACAACCTTAGAGGTTTCTGTCACTCCCCCAGATTTAATGGAGACATGAACCCACTATCGAGCATAAATACTCCCTCTTGGAGTTACAAGCAAAAACTTGGCCAGAGCCTCTACTAGTAACGGAGAGCATGCAGGATCATAAACAACACATAGATAGATTGATAATCAACATAGCATAGTATTCCATATTCATCAGATCCCAACAAACACAACATGTAGCATTACAGATAGATGATCTTGATCATGTTAGGCAGCTCACAAGATCCAACAATGATAGCACAATTAGGAGAAGACGAACATCTAGCTACTGCTATGGACCCATAGTCCAGGGGTAGACTACTCACACATCACTCCGGAGGAGACCATGGCGGTGAAGAGTCCTCCGGGAGATGATTCCCCTCTCCGGCAGGGTGCCGGAGGCGATCTCCTGAATCCCCTGAGATGGGATTGGCGGCGGCGGCGTCTCTGGAAGGTTTTCCGTATCGTGGCTCTCGGTACTGGAGTTATTCTCGACGAAGGCTTAAGTAGGCGGAAGGGTAGGTTTAGGGGCGCCACGAGGGGCCCACACCACAAGCCGGCGTGGCCAGGGCTTGGGCCGCGCCGCCCTGGTGTGTGGCGGCCTCGTCGCCCCACTTCGTTTCCTCTCCGGACTTCTGGAAGCTTCGTGGAAAAATAAGATCCTGGGCGTTGATTTCGTCCAATTCCGAGAATATTTCCTTACTAGGATTTCTGAAACCAAAAACAGCAGAAAACAGCAACTTTCTCTTCGGCATCTCGTTAATAGGTTAGTGACAGAAAATGCATAAATATGACATAAAGTATGTATAAAACATGTAGGTATCATCAATAAAGTAGCATGGAACATAAGAAATTATCGATACGTTGGAGACGTATTAATTGGCGATGTTCCATGTAACTCACGTTTGGTACTAGATGGAACAGAACCATATCTGACTCAAGTCATGGCCGGCTGGATTGGAATTCAATCGAAAAAGAAAAGATCCAACTATGGCCCCAAGCCCATCTAAAATCGTTTTTCTACAATGTATAGTAAGCCTATATAGAAAATCCGGGCCCCTAATTTTTCCGGCCCTGCAACAAGGACATCAAGATTTCTAAGAACCAACCCGTTCCATCCATGGATGAAATAAGTGTGGTCACCCAGCATACCACTGCATGGTGTAGTATGCAAGTCGTTGACATAACACCAATGAAACATCGTTCCACTAGTATTACATCCCTCAGAGTGCTACAACAGAAACATATGCAGGTCCAAGGCATGTCTATAGAGTTATAACACAGACTTTTTACAGAAGATCAACAAAGCCTCCTACTTTACAATGAGGTAAAACGATAAATAATATTCATAAGAACAACTCGTAGTCTAACCTATCACGAACTATATCTATAGAGATACTTGGCTTACTACAGAGCTATAGATCAACTCTACCTATTTAGGTTCTAGGATTAGGGAATTGATTCCCTTCTACTCATGGTCTAGGTTTATATCATGGAGTGGCTGACTTTGTTGACTCCGCTAGCAGAGTCATTTCTCTTGAAATGGTTGACTCCTCTGTCTTCAAGCTTCACTGTAGATCCTCCTTCACTGTTTATATCATGTAGCAAGTTCATCATAGGAAAGAGGTGTTTAATGCACGAACTACAGCCATGGACTACAAATTCATAGGCAATGCAAGTTTTTGTAATCATTTCTTCAAAAGGTTTCTTTTATTCTGAAGAACTATGTCCGTCAGCCTTCACCGGGTGTCTAGAACTTCATGGAGTTTCTTTCCAGCAGCGTTCGCAGTTCCAAACCCGAAATAGGGATTGACAAGCCACAATTTGATACACTCTGCAGATGTGTGTTTCTGTACCCATAAGAGATCTTATCCTTGTTGCACATCCAAGTTGCAGGCTCGTCCACAATTCCTTGGTATGGGGCTAGGTATAACTCATAGCCAATCACTAGGACTTCCCGCGACCCCGCATTGATGTGGGGTGGCCTTCGGACACCTCCACACCAAGACCAACAAGTCCCCCAAGTGGACCGATGACACGAGCCCGAGTTAAAGCTCTACATGATGAGGTGAACTCGCTCCTCACCACTCTTGATCTTGGTACCCATTTGGATGGAATGCTACCTCATGCTGATGTGCTATGTGTCATTAGGTACAAGGCGCATCAAGACCCCGGAGAGGAGGACACGCCAAGGTCAAGGGAAGGAGAGAAGCAGCTGGACATGGAGATGATCACGAAGCCGAACCCGACGTCGCTTGAAGCGCTCCAAGGAAGAGAAGAGAGCTGGCCGGTCCAGGACCCGGTCAGACCGGCCCCACAACCGGACAACCCGGTCCCAGGCCTGGTCAACCGGGCGCCCAACCGGGCGCAGCTCCATCGTACCGGAAGGAAACCGGAAACCTCGCAGATTCCCGGTTGGCGCCCGGTCGACCGGACCCAGGACCGGACCGCCCGGTCATAGGCCCGGTCAGACCGGACCCAAACCGGGTTTGACGGGAATGACCCACCAAACTGCCTAAGTTATCCATTCGCGTACCTGTTCGCCCTTGCTGGCCATGTATGCCTATATAAGTAGCCTGGACCCCTCCTTTACCCCTTAGACTTGTTTTGAACTCAAACCTACCTTTGAGCTTAGTCTCCCTAGGGTTATCATCCCTCTGTAATCAAGGCATCCTGGTTGTTGATTTGGATCTTGTTGAGTGAGATTCTAGTACAAGTTACTCTCTCTCCCTCATCAAGCTCTTCTTCTCCAACCCCAATCTCTCTCCGGGAATTCTGCCGCGTGCCTCTTCCAGGAGATTCTATTGGCGTGGTCCATCGAGCCACGGGGGTAAGTATCGGGTGTATCGGGTTGGCGTGCGTGCGTGAGTACCGGCGTTCTTCGTGTTCTTCGTGTCCCTCGCGTTCTCCCACCTCTCCCCTTGGTCTTCGGGGTCAAATCGCTAGATCGGGCCACTCCCGGGATCTTAGATCTCATCATATGGTATCAGCAGCTCTTGGTTACCGCGGATTTGACCCTCCACCCACCCGATTTCGTTTCTAGAAAATTTTCCAAAAAATCCCCAAAAATAGCCCCAAATTGCCTCTTGACCGATCTGTGATTTGGTTGCGTTTTGAGTGGTTTTGGTCCGTGGATCTGGTGTTGTTGTGCTTGATCTACTATTTCCCCAACTTTGAGCCTCCAATTCCATCGTTTTCCCATCGATTTGCTCTTTGGATTTGGTTTGGGGAAGAACAGGAGAGAGAAATCGACGAACCCGGTTGAGACCCGGTCAACCGGACCCCAGACCGGATGGGCCGGCCCAGAACCCGGTCGACCGGGCGGCAATCGGATCCATCCGGTCCTCGGTTCGGTCCAACCGGCCCCAGACCGGGCGCAGCTCCGCGCCCTCCTTCGAGCTCGATTCCCGGCGATCACCACCACCACCATCATCGCAGGTATAACTTGCAGTTTTCCCTTGTAACCCTCTTCCTTTTGCGATCTATCCCATCGAGCATTGCTTGTTTAGTGTTGCGAGACATTGCACGTGGCCCCGCATTGTGAGGTGTGTGTGTCGTGTTGAGTAAAGCATCCAAGCAAACACTCGTGTGGCAAGATAGCAAAAGCGAGGCTAACGCTAACATAGTGTGTGAAAAAGCCCCAAAAACACAAAAATAGTGCAAGTCGCACCATACATCCATACATACAAAAAGTGTTAAAGTGCCACCATAGATACAAACGAGTGCAAGTGCCACCATATACAAAAGAGAAAAAGCTTTTAAGCAAAAGAGAGATAAGAGAAGAGAGGCCACGTGTGAATCTTGTTGTCTCTTCCTTTGCAACCGAAGCTTTGGCTCTCCTTGTGTTAGTGTGACACCGAGCACTTATACATACACTTGTCCGCTCACTTTTGGTTGCACTAACCCCGCTTATCCCGTGTGTGTGTTCCACAACTTTTCCGTGTTTATAGTGATCTTCACATCGACATTTGGATTTTTGGACCTTACCCACTTTTAACAACATACTCGATCTTGGATTTGTCTTTTGGTTTTCCACAACACTCGCCTAACACCATATTTGCTAGCTTTTGCGTGTGGTTTTGCGTGTGTCCCGATACACTTGATCTTGCTTTTGACTTGGTGGATTGCCTCAATACTATCTTACCTTGGTAAGAGTGCGAGGTAGTCTCCTTCCACTAACACACACAACATAGTTCTTGTCTTTCCATCATGGATAGGAACGGAGATACCACAAGGGATGAAGAAATCCTCCGCAACACCGAGAGGTTGGCTACTCAACACAACCTATGGACGCAACGACAAGAGTTCAAGGAGCAACTCACCCTCTTCGAGACGCGCATCGATGAGCAATACGATGAGGTGGCTCACAACTTCTCCGCCGTGAACCAAGACTTGGCTCTCCTTCGTGAAGCTACAGACAACTTGAATGGCCAAATGGCGGCCAATGATGCGAACATGGAGCGGCGCATGGATAGCCTCGAGCGCGCCATTACCAACTTGGGTCGCCATCGCTGACACCGCTCTACTTCATCGTCATCAAGCTCGCCACAAGATTACTACTCTCATGGTGGCTTTTCGTCCTCAAGCTCCTCTTCAAGGCATGAAGACCATCATCGACCTCATCGCCCACAAGCTCGTCATGAAGACTCTTGCTCCAACTCTAGGCGCGGAGAGATCCATCGCCATGCTCGTCCACATGAGCGTCTGCTTGATGTCTACGGGAGCTTCTATTCTTGTAGACAGTGTTGGGCCTCCAAGAGCAGAGGTTTGTAGAACAGCAGCAAGTTTCCCTTAAGTGGATCACCCAAGGTTTATCGATCTCAGGGAGGAAGAGGTCAAAGATATCCCTCTCATGCAACCCTGCAACCACAAAGCAAGAAGTCTCTTGTGTCCCCAACACACCTAATAGGTGCACTAGTTCGGCGAAGAGATAGTGAAATACAGGTGGTATGAATAAGTATGAGCGGCAGCAACGGCACCAGAAAAGTGCTTGCTGGCGTGCAGTTGACGGTGGTAATATTGCAGGCAGTAGAAATACAGTAGAACAGTAAACAAGCAGCGATAGCAGTATTTAGGAACAAGGCCTAGGGATCATACTTTCACTAGTGGACACTCTCAACATTGATCACATAACAGAATAAATAGATAGATGCTAGACTCTACACTCTCTTGTTGGATGATGAACACCACTAACTGTGTAGGATTACACGAACCCTCAATGCCAGAGTTAACAAGCTCCACAATATTCGATGTTCATATTTAAATAACCTTAGAGTGCATGACAGATCAACATAACCAAACCAAGTACTAACATAGCATGCACACTGTCACCTTCACGCTACGAAAGAAGGCATAGATCACATCAATACCATCATAGCAATAGTTAACTTCATAATCTACAAGAGATCACAATCATAGCCTATGCCAAGTACTAACACGATGCACACACTGTCACCATTACACCGTGCAGGAGGAATAAACTACTTTAATAACATCACTAGAGTAGCACACAGATAAATTGTGATACAAAACACATTGCAATCATAAAGAGATATAAATAAGCACTTCACTATGCCATTCATAACAGTGAATAAGTATTCTGTGAAATATAGCCTAAGAGACCCACACGGTGCACACACTGTCACCTTTACACACGTGGGACAAGGAGTCTCCGGAGATCACATAAGTAAAACCCACTTGACCAGCATAATGACATCTAGATTACAAACATCATCATATGAATCTCAATCATGTAAGGCAGCTCATGAGATTATTGTATTGAAGTACATAGGGAGAGAGATGAACCACATAGCTACCGGTACAGCCCTTAGCCTCGATGGAGAACTACTCCCTCCTCATGGGAGACAGCAGCGGTGATGAAGATGGCGGTGGTGTCGATGGAGAAGCCTTCCGGGGGCACTTCCCCGTCCCGGCGGCGTGCCGGAACAGAGAGTTCTGTCCCCCAGATCTTGGCTTCGCGATGGCGGTGGCTCTGGATGGTTTTTCGTACCGTGGCTTTTCCGTCTCGAGGTTTTAGGTCGAGGGGGATTAAATAGGCGAAGAGGCGGCGTCAAAGGGTCGAAGAGGCGGTGTCACCATAAGGCGGCGCGGCCAGGGCCTGGGCCGCGCCGGCCTACCTCCTGGGCCCCCTGTGGGTCCACTCTGGCGACTCTCGGGTGTTCTGGATGCTTCCGGGGATTCTAAGATGCTGGGCGTTGATTTCGTCCGATTCCGAGAATATTTCCTTACTAGGATTTCTGAAACCAAAAACAGCAGAAAATAGCAACTGGCCCTTCGGCATCTCGTCAATAGGTTAGTTCCGGAAAACGCATAAATATGACATAAAGTATGCATAAAACATGTAGATATCATCAATAATGTGGCATGGAACATAAGAAATTATTGATACGTCGGAGACGTATCAGCATCCCCAAGCTTAGTTTCTGCTCGTCCCGAGCAGGTAAACGATAACAAAGATAATTTCTGGAGTGACATGCCATCCTAACCTTGATCATACTATTGTAAACACATGTAATGAATGCAGCGATCAAAACAATGGTAAATGACATGAGTAAACAAATGAATCATATAGCAAAGACTTTTCATGAATAGCACTTCAAGACAAGCATCAATAAGTCTTGCATAAGAGTTAACTCATAAAGCAATAATTCAAAGTAAAGGTATTGAAGCAACACAATGGAAGATTAAGTTTCAGCGGTTGCTTCCAACTTGTAACATGCATATCTCATGGATAGTTGTCAATGCAAAGTAATATAACAAGTGCAATATGCAAATATGTAGGAATCAATGCACAGTTCACATAAGTGTTTGCTTCTTGAGGTGGAGAGAAATAGGTGAACTGACTCAACATAAAAGTAAAAGAAAGGCCCTTCGCAGAGGGAAGCATTGATTGCTATATTTGTGCTAGAGCTTTGGTTTTGAAAACATAAAGAGAGCATAAAAGTAGAATTTTGAGAGGTGTTTGTTGTTGTCAACGAATGGTAGTGGGCACTCTAACCCCCTTGCCAGACAAACCTTCAAAGAGCGGCTCCCATGAATTATTTTTATTTTTGGGTGGCACTCCTTCCAACCTTTCTTTCACAAACCATGGCTAACCGAATCCTCGGGTGCCTGCCAACAATCTCATACCATGAAGGAGTGCCTTTTTATTTTAGTTTTATTATGATGACACTCCTCCCCACCTTTGCTTTCTCAAGTCATGGCTAACCGAATCCTTCGGGTGCCGTCCAACAATCACATACCATGGAGGAGTGTCTATTTTTTTGTTAATTAATTTGGGACTGGGAATCCCATTGCCAGCTCTTTTTGCAAAATTATTGGATAAGCGGATGAAGCCACTAGTCCATTGGTGAAAGTTGCCCAACAAGATTGAAAGATAAACACCACATACTTCCTCATGAGCTATAAAACATTGACACAAATCAGAGGTAATAAATTTTGAATTGTTTAAAGGTAGCACTCAAGCAATTTACTTTGGAATGGCGGAGAAATACCATGTAGTAGGTAGGTATGGTGGACACAAATGGCATAGTGGTTGGCTCAAGTATTTTGGATGTATGAGAAGTATTCCCTCTCGATACAAGGTTTAGGCTAGCAAGGCTATTTGAAACAAACACAAGTATGAAGCGGTGCAGCAAAACTTACATAAAAGACATATTGTAAACATTATAAGACTCTACACCGTCTTCCTTGTTGTTCAAACTCTTTACTAGAAATTATCTAGACCTTAGAGAGACCAATTATGCAAACCAAATTTTAGCAAGCTCTATGTATTTCTTCATTAATAGGTGCAAAGTATATGATGCAAGAGCTTAAACATGAGCACAACAATTGCCAAGTATCACATTATCCAAGACATTATAGCAATTTACTACATGTAGCATTTTCCAATTCCAACCATATAACAATTTAACGAAGAAGAAACTTCGCCATGAATATTATGAGTAGAGCCTAAGGACATACTTGTCCATATGCTACAGCGGAGCATGTCTCTCTCCCACACAAGCATTTATTCAAACAAAAACAAAAACAAAAGCACACAGACGCTCCAAACAAAGTACATAAGATGTGGCCGAATAAAAATATAGTTTCAAGAGAAGGAACCTGATAATTTGTCGATGAAGAAGGGGATGCCTTGGGCATCCCCAAGCTTAGATGCTTGAGTCTTCTTGAAATATGCAGGGATGAACCACCGAGGCATCCCCAAGCTTAGACTTTTCACTCTTCTTGATCGTAGTATATCATCCTCCTCTCTTGACCCTTGAAAACTTCCTCCACACCAAACTCGAAACAAACTCATTAGAGGGTTAGTGCATAATCAAAAATTCACATGTTCAGAGGTGACACATTCATTCTTAACACTTCTGGACATTGCTCAAAGCTACTGGAAGTCAATGGAACAAAGAAATACATCCCACATAGCAAAAGAAGCAATGCGAAATAAAAGGCAGAATCTGTCAAAACAGAACAGTCCGTAAAGACGAATTTTATTGAGGCACCAGACTTGCTCAAATGAAAATGCTCAAATTGAATGAAAGTTGCGTACATATCTGAGGATCACTCACGTAAATTGGCATAATTTTCTGAGTTACCTACAGAGAATTTTGCCCAGATTCGTGACAGCAAAGAAATCTATTTTTGCACAGTAATCCAAATCTAGTATGAACCTTACTATCAACGACTTTACTTGGCACAACAAAACACAAAACTAAGATAAGGAGAGGTTGCTACAGTAGTAACAACTTTCAAGACTCAAATATAAAATAAAGTTACTGTAGCAAAATAAACACATGGGTTATCTCCCAAGAAGTTCTTTCTTTATAGCCATTAAGATGGGCTCAGCAGTTTTAATGATGCACTCGCAAGAAATAGTATTTGAAGCAAAAGAGAGCATCAAGAGGCAAATTCAAAACAAATTTAAGCCTAACATGTTTCCTATGCATAGGAATCTTCTACACAAATAAATTCATGAAGAGCAAAGTGACAAGATCAGGAAGATAAAACAAGTGTAGTTTCAAAAATTTCAGCATATAGAGAGGCATTTTAGTAACATGAAAATTTCTACAACCATATTTTCCTCTCTCATAATAACTTTCAGTAGCAACATGAGCAAACTCAACAATATAACTATCACATAAAGTATTCTTATCATGAGTCTCATGCATAAAATTATTACTCTCCACATAAGCATAGTCAATTTTATTAATTGTAGTGGGAGCAAATTCAACAAAGTAGCTATCAAATATAGGAGGTATATTGTAATCATAATCAAATTCACTCTCCATAGTAGGCGGCACCAAAAGGCTACTATCATTATAATCATCATAAATAGGAGGTAAAGTATCATTAAAGTAAATTTTCTCCTCAATGCTTGGGGGACTAAAAAGATCATGCTCATCAAAACCAGCTTCCCCAAGCTTAGAATTTTCCATAGCATTAGCAACAATAGTGTTCAAAGCATTCATATTAATAACATTCCCATTAGCATGCATATAAAGTTCCATGGGTTTTTTAATTCTCTCTTCAAACACATGATGTCCTAATTCAAGATAAAGTTCATAAAGATCTCTCATATTTTTGTTGTTTTCCATTATGCCTAACTAGTGTAAACAAGAAACAAAAAGATGCAATTGCAGGATCTAAATGAAATAGCTTCGAGCACACACACAATGGCGCCAGAAAAGTACTGTTACCTAGAACCGAAGTATGAGTGCCTTTTACCTTTCCTCCCCGGCAACGGCGCCAGAAAAGTGCTTGATGTCTACGGGAGCTTCTATTCTTGTAGACAGTGTTGGGCCTCCAAGAGCAGAGGTTTGTAGAACAGCAACAAGTTTCCCTTAAGTGGATCACCCAAGGTTTATCGATCTCAGGGAGGAAGAGGTCAAAGATATCCCTCTCATGCAACCCTGCAACCACAAAGCAAGAAGTCTCTTGTGTCCCCAACACACCTAATAGGTGCACTAGTTTGGCGAAGAGATAGTGAAATACAGGTGGTATGAATAAGTATGAGCGGCAGCAACGGCACCAGAAAAGTGCTTGCTGGCGTGCAGTTGACGGTGGTAATATTGCAGGCAGTAGAAATACAGTAGAACAGTAAACAAGCAGCGATAGCAGTATTTAGGAACAAGGCCTAGGGATCATACTTTCACTAGTGGACACTCTCAACATTGATCACATAACAGAATAAATAGATAGATGCTAGACTCTACACTCTCTTGTTGGATGATGAACACCACTAACTGTGTAGGATTACACGAACCCTCAATGCCGGAGTTAACAAGCTCCACAATATTCGATGTTCATATTTAAATAACCTTAGAGTGCATGACAGATCAACATAACCAAACCAAGTACTATCATAGCATGCACACTGTCACCTTCACGCTACGAAAGGAGGCATAGATCACATCAATACCATCATAGCAATAGTTAACTTCATAATCTACAAGAGATCACAATCATAGCCTACGCCAAGTACTAACACGATGCACACACTGTCACCATTACACCGTGCAGGAGGAATAAACTACTTTAATAACATCACTAGAGTAGCACACAGATAAATTGTGATACAAAACACATTGCAATCATAAAGAGATATAAATAAGCACTTCACTATGCCATTCATAACAGTGAATAAGTATTCTGTGAAATATAGCCTAAGAGACCCACACGGTGCACACACTGTCACCTTTACACACGTGGGACAAGGAGTCTCCGGAGATCACATAAGTAAAACCCACTTGACTAGCATAATGACATCTAGATTACAAGCATCATCATATGAATCTCAATCATGTAAGGCAGCTCATGAGATTATTGTATTGAAGTACATAGGGAGAGAGATGAACCACATAGCTACCGGTACAGCCCTTAGCCTCGATGGAGAACTACTCCCTCCTCATGGGAGACAGCAGCGGTGATGAAAATGGCGGTGGTGTCGATGGAGAAGCCTTCCGGGGGCACTTCCCCGTCCCGGCGGCGTGCCGGAACAGAGAGTTTTGTCCCCCAGATCTTGGCTTCGCGATGGCGGCGGCTCTGGATGGTTTTTCGTACCGTGGCTTTTCCGTCTCGAGGTTTTAGGTCGAGGGGGCTTAAATAGGCGAAGAGGCGGCGTCAGAGGGTCGAAGAGGCGGTGTCACCATAAGGCGGCGCGACCAGGGCCTGGGCCGCGCCGGCCTACCTCCTGGGCCCCCTGTGGGTCCACTCTGGCGACACTCGGGTGTTCTCGATGCTTCCGGGGATTCTAAGATGCTGGGCGTTGATTTCGTCCGATTCCGAGAATATTTCCTTACTAGGATTTCTGAAACCAAAAACATCAGAAAACAGCAACTGGCCCTTCGGCATCTCGTCAATAGGTTAGTTCCGGAAAATGCATAAATATGACATAAAGTATGCATAAAACATGTAGATATCATCAATAATGTGGCATGGAACATAAGAAATTATCGATACGTCGGAGACGTATCAGCGTCCTACAACAAGATCGTCACCAAGCGGACCGCCATACCCACCATGGGCGTGACGGCCAACCCCAAGACCAAGGTCCTCAAGATCCACCTCGACGAGACCTTCGGCGCCATCCTCGCCATGATCAACGTGGAAGAGGAGATCCACCACATGATCAAGATGAGAGGGCCAACAATGAGCCTCGCCAACAACCTCGACAAGATCTTCAACAGCATCATCACCGTGAACCAAGTGAAGCTAGTGTCCACCTTCAACGCCAACCCAATGCTATGGTTGGTCGTGCAAGACTCCCTATCCCACCTCAAGCCGCAAGAGAAGAAGGCATCCGTCCTCGCCGAAGAACCTTGGAGGATGAAGAGAACATGTTTCGACGGCTCAAGTTCACCATGCAAAAGTTCAAGGGAGAAGAAGATTCCGAGGCCTACCTCTCATGGGCACTCAAGGTTGACAAGATATTCCGCATCCACAACTACTCCGGTGCCAAGAAAGTGGCTATGGCGTCTCTTGAGTTTGAGGATTATGCAAACACTTGGTGGGAGCAAGTACTCACTCTTAGGGAAGAAAAGGGTGAACCTCCAATTGACACTTGGGAAGAAATGAAGAAAGAGATGCATGCTCGCTTTGTCCCAACTCACTACATGACCGACCTCTTCAACAAGCTCCAAAAGTTGAAGCAAGGCACCAAGACCGTTGAGGAGTTCTACAAGGAGATGGAGCTAACTATGATGCGAGCCAACATCCAAGAGTCCGAGGAACAAAACATTGCTCGCTTCTTCAATGGCCTCAACTACCCCATCAAGAGAATTGTGGAGTTCCAACCATACTCCAACATGGTTGAGTTGGTCCACCAAGCATCGAAGGCCGAGCGCCAAGTGATTGAGGACATCAAGTACTCCAAGGTCAAGACCTACTTCTCCTCCAAGCTCGTTTCATCAACTCCTCCGACTACATCAACTCCTCCTACTACAAGTGCCAAGCTCGACGTGTCATCTACGACATCCAAGAAACCGACTATCCAAAGTCGCATGAAGCAAACGGTCTCCTCCACCGCCTCCTCTAAGGCATCCACGGGACCCTCTAGTGTCACTTGCTTCAAGTGTGGCACCCAAGGCCGCAAATTGTTTGAGTGCAAGAACACCAAGGTTATGATCACTATGGAGAATGGTGACATTGAGACGCTCGATGAAGATGAATACGAGGCCCTTGTGCAAGCCGCCGTGGAAAGTGAAGAAGCTTATGAGCAAGAAAGTGGAGAAGATCCTCTCTTATGTGAGCATGACCCAAGTCCCTCACTTGTGGTCACAAGGGTGCTAACAACGCAACCTCAAGCTATGGAAGAACAACGGTGCAACATCTTCCAAACCCGTGCCGGAATTGGTGGCAAATCGATCAAGGTCATCATCGATGGTGGAAGTTGCCATAACCTTGCAAGCACCGAGTTGTGTGAGAAGCTCAACCTCACTCTCCGCAAGCATCCTCACCCTTACCATATCCAATGGTTGAGTGACAAGGGCTGAAGGAGATATGCCCTAGAGGCAATAATAAAGTGGTTATTATTTATATCTTTATGTTTATGATAAATGTTTATATATCATGCTATAATTGTATTAACCGAAACATTAGTACATGTGTGATTTGTAGACAACAAGAAGTCCCTAGTATGCCTCTTAAACTAGCTTGTTGATTAATGGATGATTAGTTTCATAATCATGAACATTGGATGTTATTAATAACAAGGTTATATCATTATATGAATGATGTAATGGACACACCCAATTAAGCGTAGCATAAGATCTCGTCATTAAGTTATTTGCTATAAGCTTTTGATACATAGTTACCTAGTCCTTATGACCATGAGATCATGTAAATCACTTATACCGGAAAGGTACTTTGATTACACCAAACACCACTGCGTAAATGGGTGGCTATAAAGGTGGGATTAAGTATCCGGAAAGTATGAGTTGAGGCATATGGATCAACAGTGGGATTTGTCCATCCCGATGACGGATAGATATACTCTGGGCCCTCTCGGTGGAATGTCGTCTAATGTCTTGCAAGCATATGAAAGAGTTCATAAGAGACCACATACCACGGTACGAGTAAAGAGTACTTGTCAGGAGACGAGGTTGAACAAGGTATAGAGTGATACCGAAGATCAAACCTCGGACAAGTAAAATATCGCGAGACAAAGGGAATTGGTAATGTATGTGAATGGTTCATTCGATCACTAAAGTCATCGTTGAATATGTGGGAGCCATTATGGTGTAGGATAACGTTGCATAGAAAACAAAAATTTTCCTACGGCGAACACGCAATCCAAGCCAAGATGCAATCTAGAAGACGGTAGCAACGAGGGGGTATCGAGTCTCACCCTTGAAGAGATTCCAAAGCCTACAAGATGAGGCTCTTGTTGCTGCGGTAGACGATCACTTGCCGCTTGCAAAAGCGCGTAGAAGATCTTGATCACGATCGGTTCCGGCGCCACGAACGGGCAGCACCTCCGTACTCGGTCACACGTTCGGTTGTTGATGAAGACGACGTCCACCTCCCCGTTCCAGCGGGCAGCGGAAGTAGTAGCTCCTTTTGAATCCGACAGCACGACGGCGTGGTGTCGGTGGCGGTGTAGAAGTCCGGCGGAGCTTCGCTAAGCTACGCGGGCAATATGGAGTGGAGGAGCAAAGCTAGGGTTTGGGAGGGGGTGGCCGGCCACTCAAGGGGGGCGGCCAGCTTATGGTCTTGGGGTAGGCCGGCCCCCTCCCTTGGCCCCTCATTATATAGGTGGATCCCAAGTGTTGGTGTCCAAGTCTTCGAATAAGACCCGAAACCAAAACCTTCCATAAGAGGGGGAAACCTAGCCCAACTAGGACTCCCACCCAAAGGTGGGATTTCCACCTCCCATGTGGGGGGTGGCCGGCCCCCTATGGTGGAGTCCACTTGGGACTCCACCCCATCTAGGGCTGGCCGGCCATGGAGGTGGAGTCCCATGTGGACTCCACCTTCCTTGGTGGTTTCTTCCGGACTTTTCTAGAACCTTCTAGAACCTTCCATAGAACCTTCCGCGACATTTTATTTCACATAAAATGACATCCTATATATGAATCTTATTCTCCGGACCATTCCGGAACTCCTCGTGATGTCCGGGATCTCATCCGGGACTCCGAACAAATATTCGAACTCCATTCCATATTCAAGTACTACCATTTCAACATCCAACTTTAAGTGTGTCACCCTACGGTTCGTGAACTATGCGGACATGGTTGAGTATTCACTCCGACCAATAACCAATAGCGGGATCTGGAGATCCATAATGGCTCCCACATATTCAACGATGACTTTAGTGATCGAATGAACCATTCACATATATTACCAATTCCCTTTGTCTCGCGACGATATTTTACTTGTCCGAGGTTTGATCTTCGGTATCACTCTATACCTTGTTCAACCTCGTCTCCCGACAAGTACTCTTTACTCGTGCCGTGGTATGTGGTCTCTTATGAACTCATTCATATGCTTGCAAGACATTTAGACGACATTCCACCGAGAGGGCCCAGTATATCTATCCGTCATCGGGATGGACAAATCCCATCGTTGATCCATATGCCTCAACTCATACTTTCCGGATACTTAATCCCACCTTTATAGCCACCCATTTACGCAAAGTGGTGTTTGGTGTAATCAAAGTACCTTTCCGGTATAAGTGATTTACATGATCTCATGGTCATAAGGACTAGGTAACTATGTATCAAAAGCTTATAGCAAATAACTTAATGACGAGATCTTATGCTACGCTTAATTGGGTGTGTCCATTACATCATTCACACAATGACATAACCTTGTTATTAATAACATCCAATGTTCATGATTATGAAACTAATCATCCATTAATCAACAAGCTAGTTTAAGAGGCATACTAGGGACTTCTTGTTTGTCTACATATCACACATGTACTAATGTTTCGGTTAATACAATTCTAGCATGATATATAAACATTTATCATAAACATTAAGATATAAATAATAACCACTTTATTATTGCCTCTAGGGCATATCTCCTTCAGTCTCCCACTTGCACTAGAGTCAATAATCTAGATTACATTGTAATATACCTAACACCCATGGCATTCTGGTGTTGGTCATGCTTTGCCCTAGGGAGAGCTTTAGTCAACGGATCTGACACGGTCATTAACGTATGTATTTTGTAATTCATTTGCGTCTCAACGCATCACTCATTTCCAAACGAGTTGGCATTATATATGTTTGATCTTCTGGTGGAACCTTAATTCCGCTGTCTGAAATATGTCACTTATATTGTCACACACAATATAGCTTCAAAATTCGACTACGTCGGAACTACACCAAGTTCTCAAAGAACCTCTTGACTTAACATCCTTTGTCATTGTCAAAACAATGACATACTCGCCTTCTTTTGTAGAATCCGTCACAATATTTAGATCTATTCTAAATCTAGCATAGACAACTTCTAGCTCATTGTGCTACCTTTTAAAACAACACTTAGTCTAATTTGAGATTGAAATTTTATTTTTATATGTGACAAAACAAATATCGGTGCAACATCTTACAGCGATTTGTTTGTCATTTCTCCATACAAAACTATATATATATATATATTCTTGGTTCTTCTTAAGTACTTCAAGAATATTCTTACTGTTTTTCAATGATCATCTCATGAATCATTCTGGTATATGCTCATAACATTTTAGAGCACAAGATATCTGATTGTGTACATATTATTCGTGATCTAAAGTCACTCATGTGTTTTTACTCATTGAGTGTCATATACACTCAAGTCTTGTTAAAACTTCACATGACAAGAACATTTTCTTAATATTTCTATATTGAACTATTTCAATATCCATTCTATGTACTTTGACTTAAACTTATCATGTGTTTCAATCTATCTTCATAGATCTTGACACTAAATATGTTTTAGTCCATATCCTTTCATTGAAGTTAATTTTCAATGAAACATTTTAATCAAGTATATAATTACATTATTTATAACCAACTATATGTCATCTACATAAAGTATTATAAATATGTCTCAGCGCTCCCACTTAATTTCTTGCAAATGCAAGCCTCTTCATCATTTCTGATGAAATCAAAAACTCTTTGACTATTTCATCTGGTGAAGATTCCAACTCCGTAATACTCACTTCATCCAATTGAAGTTCGTATTCCTATCTAGTATTCTACGGACTAGCAAAACAATTGGTTGTATCTTGTATACATACTTCTGTTAAGTAGTGTATTTTGCCATCCTACTAGCATATCTCATAAAAGAAATATGTAGTGATTACTAGAATAATCCACATAGACTATAAGCATTGCTACGGAAGATCTAATCTTATCGTAGTCAACTCTTTGAACTTTGTCGTAAACAACTTTTCGACAAGTTGAGCTTCTTCAATGATATTTCATCCAAGTCCATCAATTTCAAAGATCCAATTACTTTCAAAAAGTATTCATCTATCTTGGATTTCATGGTGTATAGCCATTTTAACGGAGTGAGGGCCCATCATAACTTCTTTATTTGTAGTTGGTTTATCATTGTTCAAAATCAATCCTTTGTCCACAAATCATTTATTTGATCACAAAGTAAACCATATCTACAAGGTTCAATATGTACTTCGATCTCCATGGCTAAAACACTTTGTAGTCATGGGAGCCATGATCGTCGTGGCCGCTTCGAAACCAATTCGATGCTGCGCTACTCTGATCATTATGCTCAGGTTCATAAACCTTATCAAATTATATTGTCCTCCCACTCAAATACTTCATTAGAAACAATTTCTCGGAAATAAGAAACATTGACAAACACTTTTGTCTTTGTCTCATGGGAAGAATTCCCAATTAAATTCTCTGGGATAACCAACAAAGACATTCATCCGATTTTGGTTGTAAACTCTTAGACCAAAATTTAAAGAAAGGACTATTAGGGTTTATACCCATGCCATAACTTGTATGGTGTCATTTCATCGGATCATGATGATGCTCTATTCAGTGTAAAAGCGGTAGTCACTAAAGCATAATCCACAAAAATATAATGACATCAATATTTTATCTCATCATTGACCCAACAAGTATTGGATACATCTCTTGGATACTTCTTCATCACTATGATACTCCAAGAAACGTGAGTTGTAGAACAATTTCATAACTCTCTTAGATGGTCGCTAAAACTCGTAATTCAAATATTTCCACCATGATCCAATCATAGATATTTGTCTTTTCTATTACGATGATTTCCACTTCATGCTGAAATTTATTTGAATCCATTCAAATGTTTCAAACTTTTCCTTATTGAATATATCCACATATATACTCAATTCATTGTTTGAAAGTTTTCATGAAGTAGAAGAATCTCCCGCACACAACTATGCTCAGTGAACCACATACATCATTATGTATTTTTTCACTAAGTTTGTTGCCCGTTCAACTCTTGGCCTATGAATGGTATTTTAATCATTCTCTTTAGAAAAGATTTTGCAAGCGCCAAATGATTCAAAAATCAAATGACTCCAAAAATCCATTTGCATGGAGTTCCTTCATGCGTTCCTTTCTAACATGACCTAAATGGCGGTTCCACTAATAAGTGGAATTCAAATCATTTGCCGTATGGCATTTTAGCGTCAGTGTTATGTATGTGTGTTTCACCATTAAGATTTATAATAACTTATCCATCATATATGGAGTAATGTCATAATTTGAACAACTCATTGTTTTCATTTGACCAGAGCAAAATAACAATTATTAAGTTCTTTATTATAAATTCTAAGGGCTAGATAGAATGCCAACGACGGACATAATAACACTTTATTTTGTTCCAGACGTGCATTTCTATCATATTCTTTGTCAGTCACTTAGGCCATTGTATTCTTGTATTGCGTTGTTTTGTATGACACTTCATACCAACCAATATGGTACAAATACCCAAGAATTTCATTGTGAGACCTAACTAGGAATACAACCATAACATGTATATCATTTATATACACCTGAGCTAGACATTCTAGTCTTTTCTTTCTTTCTGCCAATAATCTTTTGTAGTTTCTCTTTTAGCTTTCCTCATTATTCAGAAAAACACATCAACATCATTAACTTCTAGGTTTGTTGGTCAAATACCAATAACCTTGAGGTTCTTACTTTGAAGTTGATCATCATATGACAAGTGTTCCAGATTTCACTATTAGTAACTTTGTAATATGATGAACAGTTTCACTCATAATTTTATCCATCATATCATGACGACTTTCCGAGACCATGTCTGTACATGCTAGGCTCGTAAAGTTTTAACCTTGGTATTTGTATGTGCAAATCTAGCTTGCACCCGTTTTATGCACACGTAGAATCTATCACACCCGATCATCACGTGATGCTTCAAAACGACGAGTCTTAGTAACGGTGCATATTTAAGGATGGTCACTTCATGGATATGCGAATATCGTTAGTGCCCCAATAGTTGGAGGATTGTGACGCCTTGCGTCTTCAACCTTCGTACATTCCCATAAAACTTATGAGTTTATGTAGTCTCACCAAACTTTATTCTATCATCTTGCAATAAGGTCTTAGATATCACATATATCTCATACCTTGATTATTTCTGAAAACTAAATTTTCAGCTCCTTACTTTTCAAACAGATTTGAACTTCAAGTTTCACGGAGACAAGATAACTTTAGGTACTAATTGAAACCATAGCTCTTTGAATCAACAATGTGAGGTTTACTAAAAGTTTGCAATAGGACTTAATCAATTCTTGATTCTTTAACAATACGGTACCAATCCGTAAAGTTTCTTGTCAGATTTTAACAGTATTTCTATCTCAATTACAAGACTAGCGCATGGTAGAAAACGGATGCCAATACTACAAAATTAATTCAAAATACTACTCAGATTATGTTTATGATAATTAGTTCATGTTTTAATCTAATTACTAATGAACTCCCACTTAATACAACATCCCTCATAGTTGTTAAGTGGTACACGATCCAAATTCACTACACCAAAAACCGATCATCACGTGAGATGATGTAGCTTCAATGGTGAACATCAACATGTTGATCATATCGTCCATATGACTCGTGTTCAACCTTTCGGTTTCCGTTGTCCCGAGGCCATGTCTGTACATGCTAGGCTCGTCAACCAAACCCAAGTATTCCGCGTGTGCAACATGGCTTACACCCGTTGTATGTGAATCGTTGAATCTATCACATCCGATCATCACGAGATGCTTCGAAACGACGAACTGTTACAACGGTGCATACGAGGGAAGAACACTTTATTATCTTGATATTAATGTGAGGGATCATCTTATAATGCTACCGTCGCGATCTAAGCAAAATAAGATGCATAAAAGGATTAACATCACATGCAGTTCATATGTGATATGATATGGCCCTTTTGTCTTTGCGCCTTCGATCTTCATCTCCAAAGCACGGACATGATCTCCATCATCAACGAGCATGATCTCCATCATCGTCGGCGTAGCGTCAAGGTTCATGGCGCCGTCTTCATGGTTGTTCACCTCATGTATCAACTATTACAACTACTTTGAAATACTACTCAACATGAAAATTAAAGACAACCATAAGGCTCCTGCCGGTTGCCACAATACAATAATGATCATCTCATACATATTCATCATCACATTATGGCCATATCACATCACCAAACCCTGCAAAAACAAGTTAGACGTCTCTAATTTGGTTTGCATATTTTACGTGGTTTAGGGTTTTCGGGAGAGATCTAATCTACCTACGAACATGAACCACAACGGTGATACTAATGTTGTCAATAGAAGAGTAAATTGAATCTTCACTATAGTAGGAGAGACAGACACCCGCAAAGCCTCTTATGCAATACAAGTTGCATGTCGAACGAGGAACAAGTCTCATGAACGCGGTCATGTAAAGTTAGTCCGGGCCGCTTCATCCCACTATGCCACAAAGATGCAAAGTACTCAAACTAAAGATAACAAGAGCATCAACGCCCACAAACCATTGTGTTCTACTCGTGCAACCATCTATGCATAGACACGGCTCTGATACCACTGTAGGATAACGTTGCATAGAAAACAAAAATTTTCCTACGGCGAACACGCAATCCAAGCCAAGATGCAATCTAGAAGACGGTAGCAACGAGGGGGTATCGAGTCTCACCCTTGAAGAGATTCCAAAGCCTACAAGATGAGGCTCTTGTTGCTGCGGTAGACGATCACTTGCCGCTTGCAAAAGCGCGTAGAAGATCTTGATCACGATCGGTTCCGGCGCCACGAACGGGCAGCACCTCCGTACTCGGTCACACGTTCGGTTGTTGATGAAGACGACGTCCACCTCCCCGTTCCAGCGGGCAGCGGAAGTAGTAGCTCCTTTTGAATCCGACAGCACGACGGCGTGGTGTCGGTGGCGGTGTAGAAGTCCGGCGGAGCTTCGCTAAGCTACGCGGGCAATATGGAGTGGAGGAGCAAAGCTAGGGTTTGGGAGGGGGTGGCCGGCCACTCAAGGGGGGCGGCCAGCTTATGGTCTTGGGGTAGGCCGGCCCCCTCCCTTGGCCCCTCATTATATAGGTGGATCCCAAGTGTTGGTGTCCAAGTCTTCGAATAAGACCCGAAACCAAAACCTTCCATAAGAGGGGGAAACCTAGCCCAACTAGGACTCCCACCCAAAGGTGGGATTTCCACCTCCCATGTGGGGGGGTGGCCGGCCCCTATGGTGGAGTCCACTTGGGACTCCACCCCATCTAGGGCTGGCCGGCCATGGAGGTGGAGTCCCATGTGGACTCCACCTTCCTTGGTGGTTTCTTCCGGACTTTTCTAGAACCTTCTAGAACCTTCCATAGAACCTTCCGCGACATTTTATTTCACATAAAATGACATCCTATATATGAATCTTATTCTCCGGACCATTCCGGAACTCCTCGTGATGTCCGGGATCTCATCCGGGACTCCGAACAAATATTCGAACTCCATTCCATATTCAAGTACTACCATTTCAACATCCAACTTTAAGTGTGTCACCCTACGGTTCGTGAACTATGCGGACATGGTTGAGTATTCACTCCGACCAATAACCAATAGCGGGATCTGGAGATCCATAATGGCTCCCACATATTCAACGATGACTTTAGTGATCGAATGAACCATTCACATATATTACCAATTCCCTTTGTCTCGCGATATTTTACTTGTCCGAGGTTTGATCTTCGGTATCACTCTATACCTTGTTCAACCTCGTCTCCTGACAAGTACTCTTTACTCGTACCGTGGTATGTGGTCTCTTATGAACTCATTCATATGCTTGCAAGACATTTAGACGACATTCCACCGAGAGGGCCCAGAGTATATCTATCCGTCATCGGGATGGACAAATCCCACTGTTGATCCATATGCCTCAACTCATACTTTCCGGATACTTAATCCCACCTTTATAGCCACCCATTTACGCAGTGGTGTTTGGTGTAATCAAAGTACCTTTCCGGTATAAGTGATTTACATGATCTCATGGTCATAAGGACTAGGTAACTATGTATCAAAAGCTTATAGCAAATAACTTAATGACGAGATCTTATGCTACGCTTAATTGGGTGTGTCCATTACATCATTCACACAATGACATAACCTTGTTATTAATAACATCCAATGTTCATGATTATGAAACTAATCATCCATTAATCAACAAGCTAGTTTAAGAGGCATACTAGGGACTTCTTGTTTGTCTACATATCACACATGTACTAATGTTTCGGTTAATACAATTCTAGCATGATATATAAACATTTATCATAAACATTAAGATATAAATAATAACCACTTTATTATTGCCTCTAGGGCATATCTCCTTCATATGGATCTCCAGATCCCGCTATTGGTTATTGGTCGGAGTGAGTACTCAACCATGTCCGCATAGTTCTCGAACCGTAGGGTGACACACTTAAAGTTGGATGTTGAAATGGTAGCACTTGAATTATGGAATGGAGTTCGAATATTTGTTCGGAGTCCCGGATGAGATCCCGGACATCACGAGGAGTTCCGGAATGGTCCGGAGAATAAGATTCATATATAGGATGTCATTTTATGTGAAATAAAATGTCGCGGAAGGTTCTATGGAAGGTTCTAGAAGGTTCTAGAAAAGTCCGGAAGAAACCACCAAGGAAGGTGGAGTCCACATGGGACTCCACCACCATGGCCGGCCAGCCATAGATGGGGTGGAGTCCCAAGTGGACTCCACCATAGGGGGCCGGCCACCCCCCACATGGGAGGTGGGAATCCCACCTTTGGGTGGGAGTCCTAGTTGGGCTAGGTTTCCCCCCTCCTATGGAAGGTTTTGGTTTCGGGTCTTATTCGAAGACTTGGACACCAACACTTGGGATCCACCTATATAATGAGGGGCCAAGGGAGGGGGCCGGCCACCCCAAGACCACAAGCTGGCCGCCCCCCATAGAGTGGCCGGCCACCCCTCCCAAACCCTAGCCGCCCCCCTCTCCTCCATATTGCCCGCGTAGCTTAGCGAAGCTCCGCCGGACTTCTTCACCGCCACCGACACCACGCCGTCGTGCTGTCGGATTCAAGAGGAGCTACTACTTCCGCTGCCCGCTGGAACGGGGAGGTGGACGTCGTCTTCATCAACAACCGAACGTGTGACCGAGTACGGAGGTGCTGCCCGTTCGTGGCGCCGGAACCGATCGTGATCAAGATCTTCTACGCGCTTTTGCAAGCGGCAAGTGATCGTCTACCGCAGCAACAAGAGCCTCATCTTGTAGGCTTTGGAATCTCTTCAAGGGTGAGACTTGATACCCCCTCGTTGCTACCGTCTTCTAGATTGCATCTTGGCTTGGATTGCGTGTTCGCGGTAGGAAAATTTTTGTTCGATATGCAACGTTATCCTACAGTGGTATCAGAGCCGTGTCTATGCATAGATGGTTGCACGAGTAGAACACAATGGTTTGTGGGCGTTGATGCTCTTGTTATCTTTAGTTTGAGTACTTTGCATCTTTGTGGCATAGTGGGATGAAGCGGCTCGGACTAACTTTACATGACCGCGTTCATGAGACTTGTTCCTCGTTCGACATGCAACTTGTATTGCATAAGAGGCTTTGCGGGTGTCTGTCTCTCCTACTATAGTGAAGATTCAATTTACTCTTCTATTGAAAACATTAGTATCAACGTTGTGGTTCATGTTCGTAGGTAGATTAGATCTCTCTCGAAAACCCTAAACCACGTAAAATATGCAAACCAAATTAGAGACGTCTAACTTGTTTTTGCAGGGTTTGGTGATGTGATATGGCCATAATGTGATGATGAATATGTATGAGATGATCATTATTGTATTGTGGCAACCGGCAGGAGCCTTATGGTTGTCTTTAATTTTCATGTTGAGTAGTTTTTCAAAGTAGTTGTAATAGTTGCTACATGAGGTGAACAACCATGAAGCCAGCGCCATGAACCTTGACGCTACGCCGACGATGATGGAGATCATGCCCGTTGATGATGGAGATCATGTCCGTGCTTTAGAGATGAAGATCGAAGGCGCAAAGACAAAAGGGCCATATCATATCACATATGAACTGCATGTGATGTTAATCCTTTTATGCATCTTATTTTGCTTAGAACGCGACGGTAGCATTATAAGATGATCCCTCACATTAATATCAAGATAATAAAGTGTTCTCCCCTCGTATGCACCGTTGTAACAGTTCGTCGTTTCGAAGCATCTCGTGATGATCGGATGTGATAGATTCAACGATTCACATACAACGGGTGTAAGCCATGTTGCACACGCGGAATACTTGGGTTTGCTTGACGAGCCTAGCATGTACAGACATGGCCTCGGGACAACGGAAACCGAAAGGTTGAACACGAGTCATATGGATGATATGATCAACATGTTGATGTTCACCATTGAAGCTACATCATCTCACGTGATGATCGGTTTTGGTGTAGTGGATTTGGATCGTGTACCACTTAACAACTATGAGGGATGTTGTATTAAGTGGGAGTTCATTAGTAATTAGATTATAACATGAACTAATTATCTTAAACATAGTCTGAGTAGTATTTTGAATTAATTTTGTAGTATTGGCATCCGTTTACTACTATGCGCTAGTCTTGTAATTGAGATAGAAATACTGTTAAAATCTGATAAGAAACTTTACGGTTTGGTACCGTATTGTTAATGAATCAAGAATTGATTAAGTCCTATTGCAAACTTTTAGTAAACCTCACATTGTTGATTCAAAGAGCTGTGATTTCAATTAGTACCTAAAGTTATCTTGTCTCCGTGAAACTTGAAGTTCAAATCTGTTTGAAAAGTAAGGAGCTGAAAATTTAGTTTTCAGAAATAATCAAGGTATGAGATATATGTGATATCTAACACCTTATTGCAAGATGATAGAATATAATTTGGTGAGACTACATGAACTCATAAGTTTTATGGGAATGTACGAAGATTGAAGACGCAAGGCGTCACAATCCTCCAACTATTGGGGCACTAACGATATTCGCATATCCATGAAGTGACCATCCTTAAATATGCACCGTTACTAAGACTCGTCGTTTCGAAGCATCACGTGATGATCGGGTGTGATAGATTCTACGTGTGCATACAACGAGTGCAAGCTAGATTTGCACATGCAAATACCAAGGTTAAAACTTTACGAGCCTAGCATGTACAGACATGGTCTCGGAAAGTCGTCATGATATGATGGATAAAATTATGAGTGAAATTGTTCATCATATTACAAAGTTACTAATAATGAAATCTGGAACACTTGTCATATGATGATCAACTTCAAAGTAAGAACCTCAAGGTTATTGGTATTTGACCAACAAACCTAGAAGTTAATGATGTTGAAATGTTTTTCTGAATAATGAGGAAAGCTAAAAGAGAAACTACAAAAGATATTTTGGCAAAAAGAAAAGAGAAGACTAGAAAGTCTAGCTCAGGTGTATATAAATGATATACATGTTATGATTGTATTCCTAGTTAACTCACACTATGAAATTCTTGGGTATTAGTACTATATTGGTTGGTATGAAGTGTCATACAAAACAACGCAATACAAGAATACAATGGCCTAAGTGACTGACAAGGAATATGATAAGAATGCACGTCTGGAACAAAATAAAGTGTTATTATGTTCGTCGTTGGCATTCTATCTAGCCCTTAGGATTTATAATAAAGAACTTAATAATTGTTATTTTGCTCTGGTCAAATAAAAACAATGAGTTGTTTAAATTATGACATTACTCCATGTACGATGGATAAGTTATTATAAATCTTAATGGTGAAACACACATACATAACACTGACGCTAAAATGCCATAAGGCAAATGATTTGAATTCCACTTATTTGTGGAACCGCCATTTAGGTCATGTTAGAAAGGAACGCATGAAGGAACTCCATGCAAATGGATTTTCGGAGTCATTTGATTTTTGAATCATTTGGCGCTTGCAAATCTTTTCTAAAGAGAATGATTAAAAAACCGTTCATAGGCCAAAAGTTGAACGGGCAACTAACTTAGTGAAAAATACATGATGATGTATGTGGTTCACTGGGCATAGTTGTGTGCGGGAGATTCTTCTACTTCATGAAAACTTTCAAACAATGAATTGAGTATATATGTGGATATATTCAATAAGGAAAAGTTTGAAACATTTTGAATGGATTCAAATAAATTTCAGCATGAAGTGGAAATCATCGTAATAGAAAAGTCAAGTATCTATGATTGGATCATGGTGGAAATATTTGAATTACGAGTTTTAGCGAACATCTAAGAGAGTTATGAAATTGTTCTACAACTCACGTTTCTTGGAGTATCATAGTGATGATGAAGTATCCGAGAGATATATCCAAACCTTGTTGGATTAATGATGAGATAAAATATTATGACGCCATTATATTTTTGTGGATTATGCTTTAGTGACTACCGCTTTTACACTTAATAGAGCATCATCATGATCCGTTGAAATGACACCATATGAGTTATGGCATAGGTAAGAAACCTGATAGTCTTTTCTTAAATATTGGTATGCATAGCATAAGTAAATAAGTTTACAACCAAAATCGGATGAATGTCTTTGTTGGTTATCCCAGAGATTTAATTGGGAATTCTTCCCACGAGACAAAGACAAAAGTGTTTGTCAATGTTTCTTATTTCCGAGAAATTGTTTCTAGTGAAGTATTTGAGTGGGAGGACAATATAATTTGATAAGGTTTATGAACCTGAGCATAATGATCAGAGTAGCGCAGCATCGGAATTGGTTTCGGAAGCGGCCACAATGATCATGGCTCCCATGACTACAAAGTGTTTTAGCCATGGAAATCGAAGTACATATTGAACCTTGTAGGTATGGTTTACTTTGTGATCAAATAAATGATTTGTGGACAAAGGATTGATTTTGATCAATGATAAACCAACTACAAACAAAGAAGTTATGATGGGCCCTGACTCCGTTAAAATGGCCATGCACCATGAAATCCATAATAGATGAATACTTTTTGAAAGTAAATGGATCTATAGACTTGGATGAAATATCCTTGAAGAAGCTCGACTTGTCGAAAAATTGTTTACGACAAAGTTCAAAGAGTTGACTACGATAAGATTAGATCTTCCGTAGAAATGCTTATAGTCTATATGGATTATTCTAGTAGGATGGCAAAATACATTACTTATCAGAAGTATGTATTAAAGGTGTATACAAGATACAACCAAGAGTTTTGCTGGTCCGTGGAATATTAAATAGGTATACAAAACTTCAATTTGATGAAGTGAGTATCGCGGAGTTTGAATCTTCACCAGATGAAATAGTCAAAGAGTTTTTGATTTCATCAGAGACGATGAAGAGGCTTGCATTTGCAAGAAATTAAGTGGGAGCGCTAAGACATATTTATAATACTTTATGTAGGTGACATATAGTTGGTTATAAATAATGTAATTAAATACTTGATTAAAAAGGTTTCATTGAGAAATTAACTTCAATGAAAGGATATGGACTGAAACAAATTTAGTGTCAAGATCTATGAAGATAGATTGAAACACATAAATAAGTTTAAGTCAAAGTACATATGATGGATGTTGAAGTAGTTCAATATAGAAATATTAAGAAAATGTTCTTGTCATGTGAAGGTTTAACAAGACTTGAGTGTATCTGACACTCAATGAGTAAAAACACATGAGTGATTATAGATCACGAATAATATGTACACAATCAGATATCATGTGCTATAAAGTGTTATGAGCATATACCAGAATGATTCATATGATGATCATTGGACGACAGTAAGAATTTCCTTGAGTACTTTAGAAGAACTAAGGATATATATATTTTTGTATGAAGAAATGACAAACAAATCATTGTAAGGTGTTACACCGATATTGGTTTTGTCACATATAAAATATAATTTCAATCTCAAATTAGACTAAGTGTTGTTTAAAAGGTAGCACAATGAGCTAGAAGTTGTCTATGCTAGATTTAGAAGAGTTCTAAATATTGTGACGGATTCTACAAAAGAAGGCAGAATATGTCATTGTTTTGACAAATGACAAAGGATGTTAAAGTCAAGAGGTTCTTTGAGAACTTGGTGTAGTTCCGACAGAGTCAGAATTTTGAAGCTATATTGTGTGTGACAATATTAGTGACATATTTCAGACAGCGGAATTAAGGTTCCACCAGAAGATCAAACATATTTAATGCCGACTCATTTGGAAATGAGTAATGCGTTGAGACGCAAATGAATTACAAAATACATACGTTTCTGAGCGTGTCAGATCTGTTGACTAAAAACCTCTCCCGTGAGCAATACATGATAAAACACCGGAAGGCCAAGGTGTTATATCTTTACAAATGTAAACTAGATTATTGATTCTAGTGCAAGTGGGAGACTGAAGGAGATATGCCCTAGAGGCAATAATAAAGTGGTTATTATTTATATCTTTATGTTTATGATAAATGTTTATATATCATGCTATAATTGTATTAACCGAAACATTAGTACATGTGTGATTTGTAGACAACAAGAAGTCCCTAGTATGCCTCTTAAACTAGCTTGTTGATTAATGGATGATTAGTTTCATAATCATGAACATTGGATGTTATTAATAACAAGGTTATATCATTATATGAATGATGTAATGGACACACCCAATTAAGCGTAGCATAAGATCTCGTCATTAAGTTATTTGCTATAAGCTTTTGATACATAGTTACCTAGTCCTTATGACCATGAGATCATGTAAATCACTTATACCGGAAAGGTACTTTGATTACACCAAACACCACTGCGTAAATGGGTGGCTATAAAGGTGGGATTAAGTATCCGGAAAGTATGAGTTGAGGCATATGGATCAACAGTGGGATTTGTCCATCCCGATGACGGATAGATATACTGGGGCCCTCTCGGTGGAATGTCGTCTAATGTCTTGCAAGCATATGAAAGAGTTCATAAGAGACCACATACCACGGTACGATTTAGTAAAGAGTACTTGTCAGGAGACGAGGTTGAACAAGGTATAGAGTGATACCGAAGATCAAACCTCGGACAAGTAAAATATCGCGAGACAAAGGGAATTGGTAATGTATGTGAATGGTTCATTCGATCACTAAAGTCATCGTTGAATATGTGGGAGCCATTATGGATCTCCAGATCCCGCTATTGGTTATTGGTCGGAGTGAGTACTCAACCATGTCCGCATAGTTCTCGAACCGTAGGGTGACACACTTAAAGTTGGATGTTGAAATGGTAGCACTTGAATTATGGAATGGAGTTCGAATATTTGTTCGGAGTCCCGGATGAGATCCCGGACATCACGAGGAGTTCCGGAATGGTCCGGAGAATAAGATTCATATATAGGATGTCATTTTATGTGAAATAAAATGTCGCGGAAGGTTCTATGGAAGGTTCTAGAAGGTTCTAGAAAAGTCCGGAAGAAACCACCAAGGAAGGTGGAGTCCACATGGGACTCCACCACCATGGCCGGCCAGCCATAGATGGGGTGGAGTCCCAAGTGGACTCCACCATAGGGGGCCGGCCACCCCCCACATGGGAGGTGGGAATCCCACCTTTGGGTGGGAGTCCTAGTTGGGCTAGGTTTCCCCCCTCCTATGGAAGGTTTTGGTTTCGGGTCTTATTCGAAGACTTGGACACCAACACTTGGGATCCACCTATATAATGAGGGGCCAAGGGAGGGGGCCGGCCACCCCAAGACCACAAGCTGGCCGCCCCCCATAGAGTGGCCGGCCACCCCTCCCAAACCCTAGCCGCCCCCCTCTCCTCCATATTGCCCGCGTAGCTTAGCGAAGCTCCGCCGGACTTCTTCACCGCCACCGACACCACGCCGTCGTGCTGTCGGATTCAAGAGGAGCTACTACTTCCGCTGCCCGCTGGAACGGGGAGGTGGACGTCGTCTTCATCAACAACCGAACGTGTGACCGAGTACGGAGGTGCTGCCCGTTCGTGGCGCCGGAACCGATCGTGATCAAGATCTTCTACGCGCTTTTGCAAGCGGCAAGTGATCGTCTACCGCAGCAACAAGAGCCTCATCTTGTAGGCTTTGGAATCTCTTCAAGGGTGAGACTTGATACCCCCTCGTTGCTACCGTCTTCTAGATTGCATCTTGGCTTGGATTGCGTGTTCGCGGTAGGAAAATTTTTGTTTTCTATGCAACGTTATCCTACAAGGGCAACGTCAAGATACAACATACCGTCACCGTCAACTTCAAGATTGGCCCTTATGAGGATACTATTGAGTGTGACGTGGTACCCATGACGGTGTGCCACATGTTGCTTGGCCGCCCTTGGCAATTTGACAAGAAGGCTATACATGACGGACTCTCTAACATATACACCTTCAAGGTCAATGACAAGAAGTTCGAGTTGCGCCCGATGACTCCTAGCCAAATCATCGCGGATAATGCGAAAGCTTTAGCGAGGGCACAACTCCGCACCCACCATAGTGAGATGAGAGGCGAGGGAGCGACCCACCACAAAGATAGTGAGCGCCACAAGCCATACATGAGTGAATCAAAGAGTGTCCTACTAGCCACCAAGAGTGAGTGGAGAGAGGTCCAAGATAACCCATCCACCATATTGCACTATGTGCTCATATGCAAGGGACCATCGTCGGCGACTAACGACTTAACCAACATTCCTTCGTCTTTGTTGTCTCTTTTGAAGGAGTTTCAAGATGTCTTCCCCGACGAGCTCCCTCATGGACTACCACCACTCCGAGGCATAGAACACCGCATCGACCTCATACCCGGCGCTCCGCTTCCAAACCGTTCCGCCTACCGCACCAACCCCGAGGATACAAAGGAGATCCAACGCCAAATTCAAGATCTCCTCGCCAAAGGGTACGTTCGCGAAAGCCTTAGTCCTTGTGCGGTTCCCGTGATTCTTGTGCCTAAACCGGATGCGACACAACGGATGTGTATGGATTGTCGCCCCATCAATGCCATTACCGTCCGTTACCGCCATCCCATTCCGCGTTTAGATGACATGCTTGATGAATTGAGTGGTGCCACGATTTTCTCTAAAGTCAATTTGCGTAGTGGCTACCACCAAATCCGCATGGCCATTGGTGATGAATGGAAAACGGCATTCAAGACCAAACTTGGTCTCTATGAATGGCTCGTTATGCCTTTTGGTCTTTCCAATGCTCCATCAACTTTCATGCGTCTCATGAATCACATCTTGCGTCCTCTCATTGGCAAGAGTGTGGTTGTCTATTTCGATGATATTCTCATTTACAGCAAAAATCTCGAGGACCATGTGCAACATGTGAGAGAGGTCTTATGCATCTTGCGTCTTGAAAAGCTTTATGCCAACCTCCCTAAGTGCACCTTTGCTCAAAACAAATTGGTTTTCCTTGGCTTTGTGGTTTCCGCTAATGGGATTGAAGTTGATTCTTCCAAGGTGGAGGCCATCCACAATTGGCCTACTCCTACAAATGTTGGTCAAGTCCGAAGTTTTCATGGACTTGCCGGTTTCTACCGCCGCTTTGTGAAAGATTTTAGCACCATTGCTTGCCCTTTGAATGAACTTACCAAGAAGAATGTTCCGTTTGTTTGGGACAAGGCCCAACAAAATGCTTTTGATGAGTTGAAGAAACGCCTTACCGAAGCTCCCCTTCTTGTTCTTCCAAATTTTGCAAAAACTTTTGAGATTGAGTATGATGCAAGTGGGCTTGGTATTGGTGGTGTTCTTATGCAAGAGGGCAAACCCGTGGCATATTATAGTGAGAAGTTAGATGGCGCACGCCTCAACTATCCTATATATGACAAGGAGCTCTACGCTTTGGTTCGTGTTCTTGAAGTTTGGCAACACTATCTTTGGCCTAAAGAGTTTATCATTCATTCCGACCATGAGTCCTTGAAATATTTGAAAAGCTAACACAACTTGAACAAACGACATGCAAAATGGGTCAAGTTCATTGAGTCCTTCCCATATGTAATCAAATACAATAAGGGCAAGGACAATGTTGTGGCGGATGCTCTTTCCCGCAAAAACACCCTTTTGATTACTCGTTTGGATTTCCATGTTTTGGGACTTGAAGAGATCAAAGAACTCTATCCTTCCGATTCTTTCTTTGCTCCAATATTTGAGAAGTGCTCCGTTGAACGAGGAGTGGATGATTTCTATTTGCATGATGGCTACTTGTTTAAAGCTAACAAGATTTGCATTCCCGAGTCTTCCCTTCGAAAATTGCTTTTACAAGAGTCACATGGAGGTGGTCTTATGGGACATTTTGGTCGAGAGAAGACATATGCCATGCTCTCAACCCACTACTATTGGCCAAGAATGTACCGCGACGTGGAACGCCTTTGCCGCTGGTGCACAACATGCTTACAAGCTAAGTCTACCTCCAATCCTTATGGTCTTTACACCCCATTGCCTATTCCATATGCACCATGGACCGATATTAGCATGGATTTCGTTCTAGGATTGCCTCGCACTAAGCATGGTCATGATTCCATATTTGTGGTAGTGGATAGATTCTCTAAGATGGCTCATTTCATACCTTGTCACAAGAGCGACGATGCTTCACACATTGCTTCATTGTTTTTCAGGGAAATTGTCCGCCTACATGGAGTACCGCAAAGCATTGTGTCGGATCGAGACGTCAAGTTCATGAGTAATCTTTGGAAGTCGCTCATGGCAAAATTTGGAGTGAAGCTTTTATTCTCATCATCCTCGCACCCGCAAGCGGACGGCCAAACGGAAGTGGTCAATCGAAGCCTCTCCACTCTCCTACGCATCCTCGTGAAGAAGAACTTGGAGTCTTGGGAGGAGTGCCTTCCACACGCGGAGTTCGCCTACAACCGCGCCAAGCACTCGACAACATCAAGGAGTCCCTTCATGGTCGTCTACGGTTTCGAGCCGCTCACGGCACTCGACATACTACCACTTCCCCTTCATGAGCGGATGAACATGGACTTCGACAAGCGCACCGCTGCCGTGAAGAAACTACATGAAGAAACAAGAGCTACCATTCAAGAACATGTGCTTCGTCAAGCTACCCGCCTCAACGCCAAGAAGAAGGAACGCATATTTCAAGAAGGCGACCTCGTTTGGATCCACCTCCGGAAGGAAAGATTCCCTCATGAACGCAACTCGAAGCTCAAGCCAAGAGGAGATGGCCCCTTCAAGGTCCTCAAACGCATCAACAACAACGCTTACGTCATCGACATCCCAACCTCCAAGTACTTGGTGAGCAACACGTTCTACGTTGCGGACTTATCGCCATATCATGAAGATGAGGAGGCACAAGAGTCGAGGGCGACTCTTTCCCAAGGGGGGGAGATGATGTGGGGTGGCCTTCGGACACCTCCACACCAAGACCAACAAGTCCCCCAAGTGGACCGATGACACGAGCCCGAGTTAAAGCTCTACATGATGAGGTGAACTCGCTCCTCACCACTCTTGATCTTGGTACCCATTTGGATGGAATGCTACCTCATGCCGATGTGCTATGTGTCATTAGGTACAAGGCGCATCAAGACCCCGGAGAGGAGGACACGCCAAGGTCAAGGGAAGGAGAGAAGCAGCTGGACATGGAGATGATCACGAAGCCGAACCCGACGTCGCTCGAAGCGCTCCAAGGAAGAGAAGAGAGCTGGCCGGTCCAGGACCCGGTCAGACCGGCCCCACAACCGGACAACCCGGTCCCAGGCCCGGTCAACCGGGCGCCCAACCGGGCGCAGCTCCATCGTACCGGAAGGAAACCGGAAACCTCGCAGATTCCCGGTTGGCGCCCGGTCGACCGGACCCAGGACCGGACCGCCCGGTCATAGGCCTGGTCAGACCGGACCCAAACCGGGTTTGACGGGAATGACCCACCAATCTGCCTAAGTTATCCATTCGCGTACCTGTTCGCCCTTGCTGGCCATGTATGCCTATATAAGTAGCCTGGACCCCTCCTTTACCCCTTAGACTTGTTTTGAACTCAAACCTACCTTTGAGCTTAGTCTCCCTAGGGTTATCATCCCTCTGTAATCAAGGCATCCTGGTTGTTGATTTGGATCTTGTTGAGTGAGATTCTAGTACAAGTTACTCTCTCTCCCTCATCAAGCTCTTCTTCTCCAACCCCAATATCTCTCCGGGAATTCTGCCGCGTGCCTCTTCCAGGAGATTCTATTGGCGTGGTCCATCGAGCCACGGGGGTAAGTATCGGGTGTATCGGGTTGGTGTGCGTGCGTGAGTACCGGCGTTCTTCGTGTTCTTCGTGTCCCTCGCGTTCTCCCACCTCTTCCCTTGGTCTTCGGGGTCAAATCGTGAGATCGGGCCACTCCCGGGATCTTAGATCTCATCACGCATACCCACCCTTTTGTAAACCACTGGCCGCGAACTGATTCTTTGATCTAGTCCCTTGGGCCAGCCCGTTACAATCCATCATAGATACATCCCGCAGTAGAAGCGATAGGGGCTTTCTCCCTTCTAGCAGATGCTAGCCGACCTGCATTGTACCCGTTGATATGCGAGAGGGAAAAGACCAGCCGACTACTCCGTCCCACTCCAGATCTTATGGTAAACACAGGTATTACAACGCAAGAATCACTGAACGACATTTGTTGTTAATTCCTAGGTCAATAACCCAATAAAATGGAACCTCCACCGAACTCATACCATGGTTCCATTGCCCACCACATAGTCATATTCATAATTGTGAAAGTAATACTTTACTTTTAATGCATGAGTGATAAGTATAGTACTTTGCAAGTAATTTGGTTAAAATACTCAAAGTGACATGAGCAAGCGATGAACTTGCCTTTCTTGACTGCAAGATTATGCAGGCAATGACTTCGATACGGGATAACTCCAAATTCTGAAATGGCATCATCGTCCGGTAAGGATAATGTTTAAAAGATTGGCAAATATGCTAAAATGCATAAGTATGGGATGCAATCGCTCTAAGCCTAACCTAACCCCGATGATTTAGGATTAGTGTGTTGAAATGATTGGTTCAAGGTGTGTTGCACTTTTAGAGATGGTTCACAAACAAAGTTTTTATTAAGGTTTTATTAACTTGGTAGCATAAACAAGTAGTGTAATACATCACAACAATAACGTTACTAACACACAACAATAACATTTGTTATAATCCTAACATGTAATGAATAGTTATCAGTTTTAGTACTATATGACATGGTTAATGATTACTTCTCATATAATTCAAAAGAATAACTTTTGAAGAACATGTTCCTTAATAAAGAACAAGTATGATAATTAGGGTTGTGGAGTTCTTGGTTTACTATGGGTTCTAATTTAGTTTCTTGAGTAAGTATTAGATGGATCACAAGACATTTGGATTCATCAGCATCTACAGCTTGTATGGTTTTAGTTAAGCATAAGAAAATAAGGTTGCTACTTTAGGATTGATCACAATGGTGTTATACTAATTAGTGATGATAAAAGGTGATGCCACGAATTAACATGTTAGAGTTTTCTTATATTTCATACTACTACATCACTTAGGGTTTATTAGAAGGATCACATGAAATGAACAACTTTGCTTGCATTTGGAACTAGTGTTGTTTTAGTAAAGCATGATCATATTAAGCAACTAATTATACATAGTTACTATCATGGTTAGTTATATCTTACTGGTGATAGATAGCTATGGTCTATAGGTCCTATTAGGCAGGGTGTTGATGACTACTCTTTATTTACTTTAAAAGAATAACTTTTGAAGAACATATTACTTAAGTAATAAGACGTATTTTAATTAAGCCTTATGGTTTCTAGGGTTTACTCTTGGATTCACTAACTAAGGAATAATTGGTTGCTAAACAAGATGGTTTATAATTCCTTAGTATTTGTAGGGTTTAGTGAGGTATGGTTATCTATGTAAGATTTAGTACTAGACATGGTTACTATTAGGTTGGATCACAATGGTTTGATACTAATAATGGATGGTTAAGGTTGATGAATTTGAGAATAGGAACTAGGGTTTACACTTAGTTGACCCTACTTGATCATCTAGGTTTTATTAGGATGAGTACATGAAATATCAACTTATTAGTAATAGGGCTTCTACTATTTTATGAGAACAAGAATATGTATTTAGTTGTTTAATTATAGATCTATGAGTGAAAGAAAAGTAACATGATCACATTTTATAACCACCTAGGGTTTTAGAGATATATATATTGTTTAAGTGGAAGCACAATAGGTTTCACATATAAAACTAGGATTTTAGGGTTCTCACATGAAATTATAAGGTTGTAGTTTTATTCATAATGGATTAGGTTTCCTATTTAGCATATAATGTTAAAAAATAATTTGACAAGTAAATTTGAGCTAATAAATAAATCTTATGTTCAAGTTACTATTGAGTTTGGCATTTATCTTATTTTTTATTATGATTTAAAGGAAATGACAAATAAGTAATTGCAAATTAGGTTTTTAAATTCCAATAATAATAGTATTGATGGTAATATGATGAAAGAGAATTACTTTTAATATTTTATTTATTTACTGGATGGTTTTTATTTATTTTAGTAAGTTTTAGTAATTATTAAATTCTATTTGAATTTTGGATAAAAGAAAAGGCCTAAATAATAAAGGTTAAACAATTAATTTTTATTTTAAATACAGATTTCATATTTTATTTTTATTGGATAGAGTTTATTTTTATGAGCATTTTGATATCTCATTTGTATTTTTTTGAGTTGAAATAAATTTTATATTCATTTGCAAAGTTTTAGTAATTTATGGAATTTGATTTAAAATAGAAATACTAAATGTACCCAGACAAAACCTACCCGCAATCACTGATTGGTGGGCCAGTAGCCACGTTGGTGGCCACGTAGGCATTGACAAAGGTCAAAATTGAGAATGTAGCTGGGGGCACGGTCACCGACGGGATGTCGTGGACGCCGGCGACGGTCTCGTGTTCCCGCGGTGTCGTGTGGGTGTGCGTTAGAACTAGGACCAGTGAGGCGAGTCTAGTGGTGGTTGCGCCACTCGCTATTGACCACCAGACCATGGCCAGCGGCGAGGTGCTGTGGCGGCGGGGACAGTCATACGGTGCGACAACACAACGGAATGCTAGGGAAGAATAGAGAAGAATATAATAAATGGAAACTAGGGAACAATACTAGTGTTGATCTTCTTGTCATGAATCCAATAATGAGGTGGAAGGAATACCATGAGGTTCATGGTATGAACATGTATTAGTTTATGACATGGAAAAGATAAGTCAAGAATAGTTTCTCCATTTTATTGTTACTTGGTTTGCAGTTGAATAAATATCCATATGTTATGGCAAGAAATACCATATTATGATCTTTTAGAAGATCAAGTAATTGATCCTTACTTAATGTGTTGTTGTGTTAGTTTTAGTTCCATTTTATCTAACCCATAGATCAAATCATCTCTACCCAAAACAAGGTTTTAGCAAATGTCACATTGAGGTTTATAGCACTTGACTTGATGATCTACTTCAATTTCATCAATTCAAGTAAAACTTCAGTTACCGTGACAGGTTTTATTTGAAAGCGCGAAAATTCCCCAGATTTTCTATGCATGAATGCAATGCACACATCTATTTTCTCTATTTTTGTAACCCCAATTCCTGGGATGTTACAATAAGTTTCTTGTTGACTGCTTTTATATATCATTGCTTTCTGTAAACCACTCGAAATTCCTTACGATTGGTACTTCATTGATTGCTGCGCAACCGATAGCCCGTGAGATCGATGATGGACAAGGCCATATGATATATCGGGCTCTGAGACGAAGCTACCAAACTTACGGGTAATACATACAAAAAAAATTATCTCTTTGTGTAATCGTCCATGATGGAATATTTGATCGTCTCAACTCCTTTTGCTTTATTGTAGTTGCCTTGAAGAAATCTGAAAAGTGTGCCGATGAACTGGAAGCCAAGCTGAAGAGGCACTGGAGGATGCCCGGACCAAGGCCATGTCCGAGGAGAAAAGGTGGGAGGAGGAGAAGTCGAAGATGGCAACCCACAAAGCGGACATTCGCCAAAGACTAGACACTCTAAATGCCTCCTTCATATATAAGTTTGAATATTCCCTCGTTGATATTCCATCGAGTTTTCCATTCTTGTCCTTCATCTTTATCTGCTTCTCTTTTTGCTGTAGTAGAGTGAACCGGGCGTTCCTTGGAGCTGAATGAGGATCAGCGGGTGGATCCGCTACTCTCTGACTACGTTGGAGGCGAACATCGTGTAGGTTCACAATCTGCTGCTCTGGTCGCCCCGATCTTTTCGGCGATTCTTCGATAATCTTTTCCCCAAGGAAAAGGAACTAGAGGACTTTCTCGACCTTGTAAAAAGCCTTAATTTTAAATGTTTGTATATCCTCGATGTATGTTATATCTTTTTACTATTATTTTAGATATCCATGTATACTTGTTGAATAGGATTTAAGCACATCTGTTCACGGGTACCCGCAGATGAAGAATTCATGGGGGCAAGTACTTGCCCTCAATACCCGTGCTTCATGAGAATATTATTACCGCATATTGTTCTGTGCAAAATTAACATCCATATAATGCACAATTACATCGTCATCATGCAGACAAATTTTACACACTTAATATATATACATATACATTATTATAGAGATGTTCAAATTTGGAGTTTACACAACTTATCGTGTACATACACGACTACAGAGATACTATTACACACAACTGAACATATACTTTTGTAGTTTTGTTCATAAGTAGACGGTTATAAAGATATACACCAAACATACATGCATTTATATATGCACATGTCTTCTACTAGGTACCAAGCAACTTACGTCTCTGGTAGCTCACCATTACTTTCCCTTGTGGTTCTAGAGCAAACTTGCCCCGCTCAGCCTTTGGGAACGGAGATACCAGTTGGAGCTCAAAGTTCCTAAGTAAATGGCTCAATATTACTTTAATTTGCATGTAAGAATAGGCCTCACCAGGACAAGCATGCCTTCCACCAGAAAATGATGTGTATGAGAACTTGCCTCCAACTTTGTCCTCCTCTCTTCCAGGACCAAACCGTTCTGGATCATATACCTGAGGGTCCTTATAAATGGAAGGGATATTGTTGTTTAACATTATAGGGCTCACAAGGGTATGTCCTGCTGGGATGGTGTATTCATTGCCTTCTTTTGTAAACAGATTGAAGTGCTTATGTGTCTTACGAACTAATATTGGTGTTGCAGGGTGCAACCGTAGTGCCTCTTTAATACACCAATGCAGGGCAGTCATCTCTAGTAAAACATTATAGTCAATCTCGCCACCAAATTTTCCAATGATTTGCTTTTGCTCCTCGATGACAACCTCCAAGCATTTTGCATTGTCAAGTAAGCAAGCTCCAGTCCAGGCACTAGTGTGGGAGCTCGTGTGCTTTCCAACAAATACCAAGGCAATTATTAGCCCGGTAATCTCTTCTTCTGTTGTGGAGCGCCCGTCTTTATACTTGGAATCTATTAATTTTTGTAGTGTATCCTCCCCGACTTTGCCAAAGCTCCTACGTGACCTCAAAGTTTTAGAGAGTATTTCTTTGAGCTTGATACGTGCACTGTCGCGTCGGCGATTAGCCGGGATTGGGATATACGGGAATACGAGATTGACTAAGTTAAGACCATTTTCAACCTCACGAAACAATGTGTAGAACTCATCGAGCATCTTCTCACGGATCTCCTTTCCGAGTAGGCACCGACCAGCACTGGTGGAAAAAAGGGCTTTGGTCGCGGTTGGCAACTGCCATTAGTCGCGGTGGCGCAACCGCGACCAAAGCTGCGCGACTAAAGGCCCCCCCCTTTAGTCGCGGTTCCTTACGAACCGCGACTAAAGGCCCGTCCACGTGGGCCGCAGGCGAGCGCCAGGGCGGAGGACCTTTAGTCGCGGTTCTTCTGGCCAGCCGCGACTAAAGGCCTCCGCAGGGTTTAGGGTTTTAGCCCCCCTCCCCCTAAATCTGGTTTCTTTTTAATTTGTATTATTTTATTTCTTTTGGGTTTTAATTTTGAAGGAGTTTCACATATTCTACGGTACTGTATACATACATGCATATGAATGTACAATTTCAAACAAATTTGAAATTAGAACCAAAAAGAATTCAAGAGGAATATACAATATATATTCAATATCGGATCACCATATACAATATATATTCAATATCGGATGACCATATACAATTTTGAACAAGTTAGTTACAAATTCTGGTGCATATAAAGTTCTACGTCATCGTAATAGTGTTCTCCTTTAGGATCGATGACTTCCCTCGCCAACCATCCAGCTAGTTCCTCTTGAAGTGGTCGGAAGCGAGCTTCTGGACTAAGCGTCTTCCGGAGGTTATTCCTCAGGATGTTGTTCTCACACGTCTGGTCCCGCTCATTGCAGTATCTCCGGATCCTCTCACAAACATAGTATCCACATAGATTGGTCCCCGGTGGCTGAGTATCCCCAGTCGTCCGCACTGCCATTTTAAAAGATAGCTCTTTTTTGAATTCACCGACCTTGGTATCTACGAACCGTCTCCAAACCCTACGAGGCAAAGAAAATTAAATAAACAAGAGAGTTATTAATTAGTTACTTGATATTAGGAAATGATGAACGAAATAGGCCGATCGATATAGAGCGCAAATGAATGAAAATAATTACTTTTGCAACATTTTTCTCATGTCGCCCCAAAGCGCCGGATCCATATTCAGAGAGTCGTGGACGAGAACTGAGGAGGTCTGAACTTTAATTACCATAAGAATCCAGTGGAACCTGCGGACACGATACATGCACAGTCATGCATAACTCATCGATTAGCCACATACCATGCATGGAGTAAACAAAAGAGAATGTGCTCAAGACAGAAACACTCACCCAAAATGGTAAGGAAATAGAATATCACTTTTCTGTTGCTGTTTTCTAATAAACCGCCACAGGTCATCCTCCACGTCGGCGGGGTGGTGTTCTAACACATGTGAATTAACGATGTGTGGGTCAATGAACCCAACATCATGGATGTTCCTTATTCGCATTTCCCGCTTCTTCATTCTGCATAATAGCGTACACAACAAGATAGTTAGGACAGTGCAAGGCAATGAACGAGATGGGGTAGTCATTAATAAATCACTTACGTAACGGAGCAACCGATGATAGATTTGTCGAGGTCGCGCAGATTGAACAGCTGGAACAATTCACTCAGAGGAATTTGTACCCAGTAATGTTTGAAGTGATGCTCATATCTAACTTCCGCATAGATATAGTCTTTGGCGTTTTTATGTTTTATGTAACCCTTGTACCAATTTAGCAGACCTAGCATTTGTCGAGGTAGATCCCCTTCTGCGCAGTGCTCGACGAGAGGGCCATTCTTCACATATGTAAATACTACGTCCTTCATTGGCGCCTCATCAAGGCCTAGCGGTGCACGAAGAGTGATACCTAACTCGGCCGCTTGTTCTCTCGGCACTCGTTACGGTCAATCCATGTCTGCCGCAGCTGCTACGATATCGGGGCATCCGGATCGGCGGCTTGCACTATGAGCGGGGCGATCGATTGTTTACTTTGTTCCCCGAGCTGGGCAACTTCTTTCCCCTTTCTAATTTTGACTCGGCCTCGTCCTTCACGGCTTTCTTCTCCGCCAACTCTTTCCTGTTCTTGAACGCGAGTGCTTGCCTACGAAGTTCACGTAAATAGTCGTCAGCAGATTCTTCGCGGCTTGGGACGGTGTGTTCAAAAATGACTTAGCCCATGCTTTTCCTTGTCGAATATACCGGCTTGGGCTCGCCCTCTATTTTCCTCTTGACGCTCGCCTTCCATTTCTCTAAATCAGCAGCCGCGCCCGCCTCGACTTCCTCGGCACTACTTTCCCAAGGCCTCGTGGGGAGAGGCTTCAGTGATACCTCCGGTACCTTTGTTTTCTTAGGTACGTAAGGGTCCGGTTAATAACCCAGGACTGCTTCGCTTCTTCGCCGGAGGTGGATTGGGGCGGTACCGGTGTCCGATCACCCGCCGGACGAGGACCGGGGGCGGCGGCGTGGGCTGACGTGAATGAGGTGTATTAGGTGAAGCACCACCGCCACCGTCACCGCCACCGCCACCGTCACCGCCACCGCCACCGCCACCGTCACCGCCACCGCCACCACCACCACCGTACGGGGTGGACTTGTTGGCGCCTCGCCCGGAAACTTGATAAATTTCTTCTGCCATAGAATGAACTCGGCGCTTGACATCTCCAAGTCTTTTCACCCCTTCGTGTGTAGCAATGTCAATGTCCAGGTTCTCAAACCCTTGGACTATCTCCTCCACCGTCACACGAGCATAGCCATCTTGAATGGGGTTGTTGTGGTGGAGTGCTCCAGGTGGTAAAGCACTGCCGATGGCTACCTTCATGGACATGTTCCCGATAGGATAATACAGATGACATGCTTTCATCTCCTTTATATCGTCCACGGGGTAGCGAGGAGGCTCCGGTGCAGTAATTTCGACCACCGCAGGCTCCGGTGCAGTAATTTCTATCGTCGGTGCACCAGCCGGTGAGGCCTCCGTGGAAGCCACGCTGCTTCTTCTCTGCTGGCTTCCGAGATCCATTGGATGATCTTCAGCATGTCGCGCCCGAGCTGCATCTCTTTCGGCGACTAGTACACTCACGGTTTTCTTCATCACATCCATTTCAGTTACCAACTTCGCCACAACATCTGCATCCCGATCCATCTTTCTCTTACGGCTTCAGAACCGTACGGGTCATCGTTCCGGGGAACCCTATTTTCCACGGAATGGGCCCCATGCCTCGTATACGTCCTCCGTGTTCAGGATTCCCGAGGGCTTTTGTCGTGGCGTCGTTCTCTCCGTTGAACCTGATCCTCCCTCTTGAGCCTCCCTCATTGCCTCAATAAGCTTTTGGGTGGGTGTAATTATTTTGCCCCGATAAACACACTCCCCGTCTCCGGGTTCAGCGATCCCCCATGCCCGTACCACCAGCTTTTGGCCCTTGGGTCCCATCCCCCCCCACCTGGACGGATTCCTCGCGCCCTCAGCTCGTTCTCCATCTTCTCCCACTTAGGCTGCCAAAAGCGATACCCTCCTGGCCCCATTTTATGATTGTACTCCTTCTTGGCCGCATTTTCCTTATTTTTTCTCGATAGTTCAAGGAACTGCTCCGATTTCTTTTGCTTCACAAATTCTGGCCAATCATGTTGCAGTTTCTCATATTGTCCTATGAAATCCGGAGTCTTGCCCTGGTTGACAAAGTCATGGGCTAGATTTTGCTTGTATTTCCGGAATGCGTTGGCCATCCTAGAAAGAGCGAACTGTTTGACTAGCTTGCGCCTCTCCTTGTTTTCCGCAATCTTGTTACCCTCCTCATCGTATTTGCGGTATTCCGGAGGTAGAACGAAATGTTCCATAAGCTTGTTGAAGCAATCTTTTTTTTCTCTCTTATCGACAAAAGTGAAACCAACACGTGCCTTCTTTGGCTCATTCCACTCCTGGCGGGTGATCGAGACGTTGTCTCTAACAACGGCTCCGCATTGGCTGACAAACTTGGTGGCGTTCTTGCTGGGCTCCAGGCGGCCTGCCGGTTGCTTCATCGACAACATCGATGGTGCATGTTTCTCCTGCTTTCATCGTCTTGGTTGCGCCACGCTTTGACGACGTACTCGATTTTTTCGACGATCCGGCCGAGGGCTAAAATAAGAAAGAGAGTCGCGCGCGTTAGTACACACACATTTATTCAAATCAGTTAGTTTGTATCACCAGACGCTCAATATGTATATATATATACCTCGGCGCCGGAGGTGGTTGCTACTTCCAATTGAAGATCGTCGTTTATCGACGTTTCTTCGGCATCATCTGCTTGCTGACGGCGCCCTTCATCTTCACCCTCAAGGTTCAGATAAGAAGAGATATCATCTTCTTCTTCTCCGGTCGGCACATATAGAATATCGCCTTTTATGATGCCGAACATATGGTCTTCAGCTTCCGGATCATAGTTGGCCAGAATCGGGTCAGCTCTATCGTCCGCCATATGTCAGTCCTGAAAACATGTAGTCAAAACAAATTAATTGTGTATATGCCAGCATTATCACATCTCTTCTACATATAAAGAGAGAGGGCGACGAGGGAGGCGAGGGGGGACGCGTGTTATATGCGGACGATCGACCTCGCAGTGACCGCGTGACCGAGAGACCGGTGGCGGTGGCGAACCGGTGGCGAAAGGGCGGTGGCGGTGCCGACGACACATAACCCTCGCCGCCCTCTCGATCCCAAAAAACACCGCGCGTATACGGACCCTCGTAACTCTCTCGATCTCTCCCGCGACGCGCGGCGGCGGCGCCTCGATCTCTACCGTGGGACTCGAGGGCGCGGTGGCGGTGACGTTGGCGGTCCCTCCTTTCTCTCTGGCTCGCGAGAGGGTCGCGCGGTGCCCCCTCCGTATACACGCGGGACGAGCGCGAGAGTTTTTTTAAAGTCAAATTTTACTTTTTTTAAGTCAAAATTTAGTTTTTTTAGACAAACTTTTTAAGTCAATTTTTAGTTTTTTAAAATCAAATTTTAGTTATTTTTTATATTTGTTTTTTGTTTTAAATTAAAATTAACAACAATTAAAACTAAAAAAAAAAAGAAAAAACGTCGGCGCCCCGGCCTCGCAGGGCGCCGCCCTCCCTCCGTGACCCCGGCCTCCTCTCCTCCTCTCTCTCACATGGGCGCGGCGGCGTCAATGGCGCGGCGGCGGTCACGGCGTGGCGGCGGTCACGGCGGCCGGCGGTCACGGCGGCGGCGCGGTGCACGGCGGCGGTCACGGCGACGGCCGGCCACGGCGGCGGCGCTGGTGCATGGCGGCCGGCGGTCGAGCGCGGACGACGGAGGCGGCGGCGGGCGAGACGTACGGGGTCGACGACGGAGGCGGCGGCCGGGTGACAGAGGCGGCGACGACGAGGGCGGCACGGCACGCAAGACGGCAACGACGTCGACGTCGAGGGCGAGAGCTTCCGCGCGGGAGAAGAAGAGACCGGGGCGGCGGTTCGTGCCGCGCAAAGCATTTATAGCTCCCCACTTTAGTCGCGGTTGGGGAGCCCAACCGCGACTAAAGGGTACTTTTAGTCGCTAAGCAGGTGAGCCCAACCGCGACTAAAGGATTTTTTCGCGACACTCGCGGTTCTCGCGAGAGGACCTTTTAGTCGCGGCCGTGCCAACCGCGACTAAAGGCCTTTTTTCAAAATTCTTTTCATAAAACTAATTCATTTCAAAATTTCAAAAATACATATAATATATCAATAAATTCCAAAAAATAAAACTAATTCATTTCAAAATCTTAAAAATACAAATAATATATCAAAAAATTCAGAAAAATAAAACTAATTCATTTCAAAATGTTAAAAATACAAATAGTATATCAAAAAATTAAGAAAAGTAAAACTAATTCAATTAAAAATGTTAAAAATACAAATAATATATCAAAAAATTCAGAAAAATAGAACTAATTCAATTCAAAATGTTGAAAATACAAATAATATACCAAAAAAATCAGAAAAATAAAACTAATTCAATTCAAAATGTTAATAATACAAATAATATATCAAAAAATTCAGAAAAATAAAACTAATTCATTTCAAAATGTTAAAAATACATATAATATATCAAAAAAATCAGAAAAATAAAACTAATTCAATTCAAAATTTTAAAAATACAAATAATATATCAAAAAAATCAGAAAAAAAACTAATGCAATTCAAAATCTTAAAAATACAAATAATATATCAAAAAATTCAGAAAAATAAAACTAATTCAATTCAAAAATCTTAAAAATACAAATTATCAAAAATTCAAAAAAATAAAACTAATTCAATTCAAAAGTTCGTTGGCCCCCTCTTCCCGCCTCTTTCCGCCGACCCCTCGCCCCTCCGCGTCGCCCCGCCAGTTCTTCCCGGTCTGCCCGCCTCTCTCGTCCCCCCAATTGTTGCCCGCCAATTTCTTCCGGCCTCGTTCTTCCCGCCAATTTTTTCCCGCCAATTTCTTCCCGCCACTTTCTCCCCGCCTCTTACTTCCCGCCTCTGTCTTCCCGCTCCCATTTTTCCCGCCATTTGTCACTACATATAGGTAGCTCCGCTTGGCCAGCATCACATCTCTACAATCTCTCATCACTCTCTCATGGCTTCCACCGCACCCACTCTAACCTACCAGCAGGTGGAGGAGCTTTGCGCCTCGAACTACCCTTGCCCTCCGGCTACCGCGTCCTCGCCGGCCGGAGCCTAAGCGCCGGCGGCGTGCGGTCCCTCCCGTCCCTCGTGGTACCGCGCGCCGGCGGCCATCACGAACCACTACTACCTCGACCTCACGCCGGAGCAGCGGATGAATCCGCCGCCGGCATCCCGATAACCAGCATACTTGGGACGCCTTCTTCATCAATCGGCGTGAGAGGGCGCTCGCTGTATGAGGAGGACGGTTCCGCCTCCCGGAAACTTCCACGAGGCCGGCCGTCGGCTATGGTGGTACGGCCGGACTCTGCAGAGCGTCATGGACTACATCACGGCCGGCGATATCCCCCGCCCGCGCTACCCTCGCTTCGAGCCACGAGCGCCGCCCGACGACAGCTGACGACAAGAAATGACGACGACGCCGGCAACTTAGAAGGCGACGACTACCAAGACAATGGCGGCGGCTATGAAGACTACGAGTATGCATATTATACGCCTAGGCAGGAGTATGACTAAATCACTCCAAATTTCAAGTATGTAGGAGTATGACTTAGTCACTCCAAATTTCGTATGCAGGAGTATGACTTAGTCACTCCAAATTTCATGTATGCAGGAGTATGACTTAGTCACTCCAAATTTCATGTATCATCGGTGCTATCTCGAGTCAATTGAATCATTCGAAAATGGACACCAAACACATCACGGGTAATATAATTCACATGATTCATTCAACAAAGTTTGGTACAATAAATTATTACACATCATTTCTTCCCTTGTGTCCCCGCTTGCTTACGATTGTGCCGTATCCATGGAGCATCCTCATCATTTAACTTAATGCTTGGGTCGGTGTTCACTTTGAAGGGCGGAATTTCAGCAAACATATTATAATCTTCTCGACATGTCTGTCTTGTCCTCCACTCCCACGATGTTTCTTTTCCCCGAAAGAACAATGTGGCGCTTTGGATCATCGAACGATGTACTGATCGTTTTCTTATCTTTCCGTTTCCTCGGTTTGCTACTCATGTCCTTCACATAGAAAACCTGAGCGACATCTTTCGCTAGGACGAATGGTTCGTCAAGATAACCAAGATTGTTGAAATCCACCATTGTCATTCCGTATTGCTGGTCCACCTTTACCCCACCTCCTCGTTAGCTTGAACCATTTGCACCGGAACAAAGGGACCCTAAAGGAGGGTCCATAGTCAAGTTCCCATATCTCCTCTATGTAACCATAATATGTGACCTTTTGCCCATTCTCGGTTGCTGCATCAAAGCGGACACCACTGTTTTGGTTGGTGCTCTTTTTATCTTGGGCGATCGTGTAAAATGTATTCCCATTTATCTCGTACACTTGGAAAGTCGTTCTAGTCGAAGATGGTGTCTTGGCCAACATGTACAGCTGATCTACAACCTTATTGTAACTCATTAAATGTTTTCTCAACCAACCGCCGAAAGTCTCCATGTGGGCCTTCCTAATCCAGGATTCAGGCTTCCTGTGGTTGTCCGAGCGTAAAATATTCTTGTGTTTCTCAAAGTACGGAGCAACCAAGCTGGAATTGGTCAGAACCGTGTGGTGTGCTTCACTGTAGAATGGCCGTCCATACATATCATTGATTTCCTTCCGATCGTGCCTTTTCCACTTAGTCTCCCCTCGTGCCGCGATTGAGGAAGACCAATCGGCTTAAGGTCAGGAACAAAGTCAACACAAAACTCAATTACCTCCTCATTTCCATAGCCCTTGGCGATGCTTCCTTCTGGCCTAGCACGGTTACGAACATATTTCTTTAATACTCCCATGAACCTCTCGAAGGGGAACATATTGTGTAGAAATACAGACCGAGAATGGAAATCTCATCGACTAGGTGAACCAGGAGGTGCGTCATAATATTGAAGAAGGATGGCGGGAACACCAACTCGAACCGACAAGACATTGGATCACATCGTTCAGAATCGTGGTAGAACTTCTGGATTGATTACCTTCTGAGAGATTGCATTGAGGAATGCACATAGCTTCACAATGGGCAGTCGAACATTTTCCGGCAGGAGCCCCCTCAAAGCAATCGGAAGCAATTGCGTCATAATCACGTGGCAGTCGTGAGACTTCAGGTTTTGGAACTTTTTCTCCGCCATGTTTATTATTCCCTTTATATTGGACGAGAATCCTGACGGGACCTTCATACCGCTCGCATTCAAAAAAGATGACCTTCTCTTCTTTGGTCGTAGCGTAGCCGGCACGACCTTGAAACCGTTCCGGATGCCGGTCATCGTGGTCTTTCAAACTTTGCTGGTCCTGCCGTGCTTCCTTTGTATCATTTGACTTCCCATACACGCCCAAGAAGCTTAGGATGTTCACGCAAATATTCTTCGTAACGTGCATCACGTCGATTGCAGAGCGGACTTCTAGGACTTTCCAATATTCTAGCTCCCAGAATATAGATTTCTTCTTCCACATGGCTACGTGCCCGTCCAGCCTCCCTTCGGAACTGATTGTCCGCCAGACCCTTTCCAAAGATGACTTTCAAACCCTTGACCATATCAAATACCTCAGCACCAAGCAGTGTTCCGCAGGCTTCGGCCGGTGATCTGCCTTGCCGTTGTAATGCTTGCCTTTCTTTCTTACTGGATGACCTTTCGGAAGAAATCGACGATGCCCAAGGTACACGTTCTTCTTACAATTTGGCAAATGTACACTTTCAGTCTCATGTAAGCAGTGCGTGCATGCATTGTATCCCTTATTTGACAGTCCCGAAAGGTTACTAAGAGCAGGCCAATCGTTGATGGTTACGAAAAGCAACGCTCGTAGGTCAAATTCCTCTTCTTTGTGCTCATCCCACACACGGACACCAGGTCTGCCCCACAGCTGTAAAAGTTCATCAACTAATGGCCTTAGGTACACATCGATGTCGTTGCCGGGTTGCTTCGGACCTTGGATGAGCACTGGCATCATAATGAACTTCCGCTTCATGCACAACCAAGGAGGAAGGTTGTAGATGCATAGAGTCACGGGCCAGGTACTATGGCTGGAGCTCTGCTCGCCAAAAGGATTCATGCCATCCGTACTTAGACCAAATCTTATGTTCCTTGCGTCGGCTGCAAAATCTTTGAACTCTCTGTCGATCTTTCTCCATTGCGTTCCATCTGCGGGGTGTCTCAACTCCCCGTCCGACTTACGGTCCTCTTTGTGCCATCGCAACAACTTGGCATGCTCTTTGTTCCCGAACGTACGTTTCAACCGTGGTATTATAGGAGCATACCACATCACCTTGGCGGGAACCCTCTTCCTGGGTTTCTCGGCCCTCAACATCGTCACCAGGGTCATCGCCTCCGATCTTATAACGCAATGCAAAGTGCATACCGGGCATTCATTCAAATTCTCGTATTCACCGCGGTAGAGGATGCGCCGTTGATGCATGCATGTATCTTCGAACCTCTAAACCTAGAGGGCAGACAACCTTCTTTGATTCTTACGTACTGGCGAGAAACTCGTTATTCTTTGGAAACATATTCTTCAACATTTTCAGCAAGTTTTCAAATGCCGAGTCAGCTACACCTGCTCGTGCCTTCCATCTCAGCAAATCCAGTGTCCAGCCCAGCTTTTTCAGACCATCATCGCATCCGGGGTACAGCGCCTTCCTGTGATCCTCTAACAAGCGATCCAAATTCTCCCTCTCATTTTCAGTTTCGCAGCGTCTCCGTGCATCAGCAATGGTCCGACCAAGATCATCAACGGGATCATCACGTGCCTCTTCTTCACCTTCCCCTTCACCTTCCCCTTCACCTTCAGCATCCTCCATGAAAGTATCACCGAAATGAGCAAGATAGCTTTCATCGATGAAATCATCCCCTTCTTCATCTTCTTCCATTATAACCCCTCTTTCTCCATGCTTGGTCCAACAATTATAGCTTGGCATGAAACCGTGCCGAAGCAGGTGCATGTGAACATCTCTTGAGGAAGAGTAACCCTTCTGATTCTTACATTTAACACATGGACAGATAACAAAACCCTCCTGCTTGTTCGCATTAGCCACTACGAGGAAATCTTTCAAACCCGCACTGAACTCGCCGGAGAGTCGGTTACCGTACATCCATTGTCGATTCATCTGCATTATTATAATATAAAATATATAATTAACCATCATGCATTTGTTAAACTAACTAGCTACAAACAATATAAATTAAACAATGAACTACACACACATGCACATTTTATCAACGACACATCAAAGGTTCAAGTTGCTAACCGCGATCGAGGAGGAAAAAATAAATGAGAAAGCTCAAGTGTGGCTCCAACACTTCATATCATGTTTGTTTCATGCTCTTGGGGCATTTCATCAAACACCTTATGTGCATAAGAGGAACCAAAAGCAAACCTAACACCCACTTGTGAGCTTGTGAAGAGAATGGCACCAAATGGCTAAGTGTTGGCTGCTGGATGGGTATATATAGGGGAGGGGCTTTAGTCCCGGTTGGCCTGGCCAACCGCGACTAAAGGCCTTCGGGCACCTTTAGTCGCGGTTGGCCTGGCCAACCGCGACTAAAGACCCCCCACGTGCACCGGCTGGCCACCGAGCGCCCTGGGCCCAGGCCTTTGGTCGCGGTTCTCCTCCCGAACCGCGACTAAAGGTACCATTTGTCGCGGATCCTGCAGCATCGCGACTTATGGGGCTCACCCGAAGCCTGTTTTTCCACCAGTGCAGAGATCAACATTAGTACTTGGCTGAGTTCATGTTTTAGGTCTATCATGCCATGTTGACCCCATTTTGCAAAATACTCCTAGGAAAACATAAACACATGATCACATCGTAAGTTAACTGCAGACCAAAAAGTGAGTTAGTGAGTATGACTTTTGCTACGAGTATATACCTCCACTTCTTGTAGCATTGGCTTAACGTGGCCCCTCAGCTTGGATGGATTGAGTGCATCGATAATGAATCGATTCTGTTCACTTCTTGTGGAGGTGTCAATGCCAAAGCCAACCTCTTGGCCAAACATTGGCACAGTGAATTCATAAAAATTACCTTGGCTAATCTTTGAAGCTGGCCCTTGAAAGAAATGAGCTGACGCCTCTGGACCAATCAAGAAGGTTATCTTTGATCCAAAGAAATTTATTGTGAACACACTTCCAAACTTTGTATATAGATTATGGATCGTAGCTTGAATACCCTTTGTCAAAACCGTAAGTAAAATTCCCACGAGAGCAATGCCATTAACAACCGGGGGAAATTGTTTTGTGCTCATTGGGACAAAGGTGATTCTTCTTCTTATGATGTTGGTGAGTACTGCAGTGATGAAAAAAATAGCTACGGCAACCCAAAGGTCGCTAATTTCGAAGTCCATGTTGGGGTTTGCCATGATGCCACCAACAAAATTGCTAATAGGATTTTCACTGCAGGAATATCAAGATGAGTTGGATCAGATATATGTATGTTGTCTTCTGTTAAGACTAAGTTACATTGCATATTTAATGTGCTTATTATACTCTCAAAAAAGGTGATTATAATAGAGTTGGATGAACAAAGTAGTTGAAATGGTTAAAACTTTAGCACAATATAATTATAATAATTTAACGAACAATTCACATTTTATCAACTATATTGATATGTAGTCATATGGAAAGTCGATGTCAACAGTCACAAAGGTTCACCGACGTTACAAGATAACAGTCAAAAGAGAAAACAGGAGAATAAACAATACGTTGTGTGCATAGTGGAGCTGGTTGTACCCCAAACCCACATGGGATAAAATGTTTGTTTTACGTCCCGTGTCTCACAATACAGGTTATTGTTTCCATAGGATTCAATGCACATGTCGATGGCAAGCTGATACATCCAAAGCATATCTACTTGTTCGATGACTTTGCTTATGGTTTGCCTTTCTATCTTGTCTAAATGAATTCATATCGTAAGACACGATGTTGTTTTCAACCCAAATCATCCAATGTATTTTAATGTGGAGGAAATCATTTCCACAAATTAGAGGAGATATGACACTGAGCTTCGGGACATAAGGAGGGCAACCACGACAGAGGGGTTGTGCGATTATGTGTGTGGCTAGGCGCACTACCTGATGTTGGATCCATGTGGCTCCTCCGACGCCACTTTTCGGACTTACTATTCCTTTCCAATGAGAACCCTATGAGCATTATCCACGTATTTTCCATGACCTAAGAGTTACGGTCACCGCATATACTCGTTCCATAGGGAAATCGGATCCATGTATTCATTGCCGGATAGGGCTAGCTCGTCTCCTCTATATTCGACACCACTCCATCCTCCGTTGATAGCTATGATCATGTTTCCCCACATGTGAGTAATTCTTGGTAGGAACTTGTGATGGATAGAAATAGGATAGTCACATTATGTTTTGTTGTTTAGATCACGGCTGGTTGTTCTATTATAAATATTGAATTATTTTATGCAAAGCTCGCTCTCAATTTGTTGTTTACCTGAACCATATATGTTATAACGGTGTTTTTGTGTTATGATGATAACTGCTTGCCGTATCACCTGACATAGTTCCAAACTGGCAACCAGAGAGTAACAGACCAGAATATCATTGGGGAAGACTATGGTTTGAGGATCACAGTATACATTAAGTGTCAATGCATTGCTCTGGTAGTATAGAAAGGAATATCTTAGTTATCATTTATTTTATAGTATAGTTGTAGACTTGTGGTGACAGGCAGGTTTAGAACAATAGGCATTGGACCTCGTTGTAGGACAACCTGGTTACTTATGAAACGCATGCCTATATTACTACGAGAGCATGAACTTTATTAGCATTAGCAAACATGTACGTGCACACAATGTTAAGGAAATCGGTAATCGTTAACTGCTCGGTTGGCTTGGGAGTAGCGATTAATCGGAATTCGGACGATTAACTGATTTAATCGTTCGGCTATTAATCGGTGCAAACTACACAAATTAACACTTAAAATAGTTTGTATAAGAAAAAATAATAGTATATGAGCCTCTATATGTCTGTCCCTACATCTCTGGAGGCTAAAATCCTAGAAAAACATGTACGCTTCTCCTGTGTGACCTAATTTTCAAGGTTACGAGCGAATCAGGATCCACTAGCCGAAGCCGCCTTCCTTCCTTTCACTTATTCTTCTTTCACCATCTGAAGGTTGTATTCTCCCACCACCTACCTAGGGTACGATCCCTCTTACACCTCAACCATCTAACCTATTGAAGGCATCCTCGAGCTCCTGGACGAGCTCCTCAAGGTGGTCGAGCTCCTGTATCTGAGGTCTGGAAAACTGCGAGTAACTGGTCTAGGAGGGCAAGAACTATTTGGCAACAGTGAAAATCAAGCTACTGGAGCCTGCAATGTAGCGGGAGATTCACAAAATCTACTTTATTGGGGAGGGGTAGCGCTTGTATTAGCGATATGCATTGAAAATTTTGTAACTTTTTTTGCCAAGTGTAATAGTTAATCGGGAACATACCTAGTAATTGGACTTTCAGACTGATTAATCGGGCTAAAGGATTAACCCAAGTGATTAATGGTAATCGACACGGCTAGACCCCTAGTAGCGATTAATCGGCCTAGTAATCGTTGAATCGGCCTAGTTTTTGAACAATGACATGCAGTACTGCTTCCGTTCGAGATTACAAGGCCGACGCGTATACGTAGGTAATTAATTTAACCAACATAGTATGAATTATACAAAACAAAATTTATAACATTAGAAAGCCCATCTAAAATCGTTCGGGGAGTCCGGACGAGAGAAAAGAGGAGACGGGCCCACTCTGTCGGCGAGAAAACATGCGAACCCCACCACTTTCTCACCACAAATCCCCCACCCCTCTTGTAGCCGTCTCGCCGCCGGCACCACTCCTCGCCAATCCGTCGGCTGGTTGCCTGTATTCCGTTGTCCCTCCTCCCACCAGCCTATATTCCGCCATCCCTCCTCCCGTCTGCCTATATTCTGCCGTCGGGCAACTCCTCGCGTCGACCACGCCCGGCAGGTGTTCGTCTATTTGCCTGGGCGGATTTGGACTCGGACGAGGAGGAGCAGATGTTCGCAGAGATTTTTGAGGAAGATATGGCAGCCGCCGCCCAAGACGAGGAACACATGTTGGTCCTAGCTTGCTTGTCAGGCCTGTACGCGGAGAAGGCCATTGGTCGACGTGGTGAGTCGGCACCATGTCGCCGGAAGTGCAAGCCGAGGCAGCGAATGGAGGGCTACTGCATTCTCTACGCCGACTACTTCGCCGACAATCCATTACACGGTGAGGCTGTTTTTAGGCGTCGTTTCAGGATGAGCCGGAAACTCTTCCTGACAATTGTGTATGCCCTTCGAGACTACGACTCCTACTTCGGATGCAAGTTGGATTGCACCGGCATGGCAGAGTTTTACGCCCTCCAAAAGTGCACGGTGGCTATGCGGATGCTAGCATATGGAGCTCCTGGTGATGATGTGATGATTATCTTCGGATGGCGGAGTCCATCGCCCTTGATTGTTTCTACCGGTTCTGTAGGGCGGTGATAGAAGTGTTCGGGAACATCTACTTGAGATTTCCGGGATGTTTGGAAGCATTGACTGCATGCATTGGAAATGAAAGAACTGTTTGTTTGTCTGGCTGGGAATGTACAAGGGTCATAAAAAGCCTGCACTGTGATACTTGAGGCAGTGGCTACCCATGATCTCTGTATTTGGCATTCCTTCTTTGGTATGCCGGGATCGAACAACGACATCAACATCTTGCAGTGCTCGCCGATCTTCTCCATGCTTGTTGAGGGTCATGCTCCCCCGATTGACTTTGTGATCAATAGCCGGCACTGCTACAACAAGAGATACTATCTTGCAGACGGTATCTATCTAAAGTGGGCAACATTTGTGAAGACTATCTCAAACCCCGTCCCCTCGAAGGAGGCGGGGTTTTTTCAAGAAACAAGAAAGTTGCCGAAAGGACGTCAAGCGTGCATTTGGTATTCTGCAGCAGAAATTTGTTGTAGTCCGGTTCCCCGCTATGACTTGGTCCAAAGATCAGATGTGGGAGATGATGAACTGTTGTCTGTGCTTACACAACATGATTATTGAGAATGAGCGAAAGTATTCAGTTCCTCTGAGCGAGCAAGCTGCACCATATGACAGAGAGGATCCTCTTGCACAGCTTAATCACCAGGTGCCGACATCGTGGACTTCGTTCATCGCTTTGCGTCAGAAGATTCGAGACTCCACAATGCATCAACAGATGCAGGATGATTTGATGGAGTACATATGGAGGCTTCGAGGTAACACCAACTAGTTTTCATTTGATTTGTTTCAAAACTTGTTAAATTATTTGCTTGCTTTATTGAACTATTAAATTTATTTGTAAAAATAGGTCAAATATTAGCCAAAATTTGTCAAATACACTGAACTGTGAGTTTATTTGTGAAAATAAAGCCAAGTAGGCCGATCATCGGGCGCCTAGCTGGGGCACGGCTGGAAGTTCAACGCTCCCCACACCAAACTTTCGTCCAATCCGACGATAATCCACCCCGAAATTAGCCGTCGGGAGCGCCAACAGCTGAAGGTGCTCTAACAGACCAGTATATCATTGGGGAAGACTATGGTTTGAGGATCACGCATGTTCATTCAGTGTCAACGCATTGCTCTGGCAGTATAAAAAGTACTGGAGATGACATGCAGGTTTATGACAATAGGAACTGGACCTCGTTGTAGGGCAACCCTGTTACATATGAAACACATGCCTATATTACTAAGAGCGCATGAACCTTATTAGCATTAACAAACATGTATGCAATATATATGATGAATCGGTCCGTCGGGAGCGCCAACGGCTGAAGGTGCTCTAACAGACCAGTATATCATTGGGGAAGACTATGGTTTGAGGATCACGCATGTTCATTCAGTGTCAACGCATTGCTCTGGCAGTATAAAAAGTACTGGAGATGACATTATCTCCATGCAGGTTTATGACAATAGGAACTGGACCTCGTTGTAGGGCAACCCTGTTACATATGAAACACATGCCTATATTACTAAGAGCGCATGAACCTTATTAGCATTAACAAACATGTATGCAATATATATGATGAATCGGTCCGTGTAACGTCCAAATGTCCACTTTGCGCTTGCTCTTTTCAGTATTGTTTGCTCTAATTTACTGCCAAATTTCCGATTAACGCCGAGCAATTACTGTTTTACTTATTTTCTATAATTATCAGAACTAACAATTTTTCATTTTATCTGTTACTAGTAAATCACATGAAATTATTTTAAGAATAGTGTGGTTGGCAGTGTCGCCTCATCTTACAAATATTATTTGGCTCCAATCTTGAGAAATATGAAATATAAATGAATACTACCTAACACTACATCGATCTCCTACACTTGTAGGTATAATATTCATTTGTGGTGACCTCGACAATTTGGAAGTTCTGCTACACTAGTCTTCTTTCTTAGCGTCGTGGGTGTGTATTTATGTGGTGGTATCATATTTATGTTGTTCTCGGTTTAGCATATACTCCATCCATCCGAAAATGTAAGAAACTGTTGGGTTTTTTTGTTTTGTTTTCATTACTCATATTTGATTATGGTTTTTACTTATGATACATCTGCAAAGAGATGAATAAATATGGGGGAAAAAGTAGTTTGTAAGACAAATACAACGGTATCATTTACCTAATACATAAAATTAAGTATATATTGGTGGTTAAAGTCTTGGATTAAAGACAGTGCAAGTCAACTATTCCTACATTTCGTGATGGAAGGAGTACATCACAAAAAAACATATTATATAGAATGTTTATATAGCCAAATATACATTTTGATCAATGGAGGATGTCTGCGGAAAATATTCGAATCAGCAGTGGATTTCGATGCTGTACAGGAACATGCGCCGATACCTAGCTATCTAGCTAGGCGGCTTAAAAGAGAAAATCAAATGCCAGAGAAATAAATAAATAACAGAGGCATGCCTTCACCTACTTCACGTAGTTCAGCACCATACGCGTCATGGAGTGGAACGTGTGCATCCAAGAGGATTTGCAGTCGGCCAAGTGTTTTCTGCATCTGCAAGCTCTCGCAGGAAGGTGTCACATTTATAGTGTGGTAGTGAAGCATGAGCAACAGCGTGAGTACTGTTGCACCATAAATACTCCGTATAACTTAATGGCATGTACGGTGAGGGTAGCTTCGACTTCGCATTCCAACTGTGGCAAGAGTACAACGATTAGCTGCTGAGTCTTTGCGTGTGGGCGGCCTGCTCGACTAGGACACCAGGGTCTAGGCCGGCTGTCACCGTGAGCACGCCCACCCGATTGGACGATTCGGGTCTTGTTGTGACTGTCCTGATCGAGAGGAATGGCAAAATTGATTCTTTCTCTTTTCTCTTCTCATTAATGAGGACGTGGAAAGGTAGACACTAGATGTAAATTAAGCGGCCCGAGGCAAAAAAAAAAAAAAACACCAAAACTGGCTGCTTTGCTTCTTTTGGGGCTGACACAAAAAAAAAATTGAGATTCATCAAAATTGAGAAATCAAATGAGATCCATATTCTAAGGACCTTTATACAGGAGGTAAGGAGGTACCCTTTGTGACACTTGATTAAAACATATGTATGCGATGAAAATTCATAGAAGTCCAAGCTAATTAGGACAAGGTGTGAGCACTATTGGTATATTATGCATAAGGCAAGCAAACTTATAGGAAGTAATTATGCATAAGTCATACTATTTATCACTACCTTTGACATAAGTAGCACCTATCAAAATAAATATTTTCAACACTCCTATTACTTTCAAAATAAAAAGCTCTAGCACATGGGTAATCTTTGTTTCTCTCTGCGAAGAGCCTTTCTTTTACTTTCATGTTGAGTCTCCATCTTCTACTTTATGCATCGATTAAGAGAGCATAGTTATCATTGTTAGTGCAATGTGCATAGTTTCAAAATTATTATTGATTGATTCATGATTGTGCTATTACTTGCTCTCCAATTATTTGTATCTAGTCACCCTTTAAACTTTGAAGGTGTCCTTACATTTATGTTTTGCTATTCCATAAGGACATGTTCAGTGCCACTTTATTATGTTTACTTTATGATTATAAACACGCAGTTGCTTTCAATACACTATTATTCATGATCTTTTGTTTGAGTTACTCTTCATGTTATAAGATAGTTGCTAAGTTCAATTAAATCCTATCTATCATGCCTATGTTAGAGTACTTAGATGCTAGCTCACAATGCTTTACATGCTTGATCAAGATTGTGTTGGCTTTATGTCACCTCAAAAATTATTTTGTTATCACTTACCTACTCGAGGACGAGCAGGAGTTAAGCTTGGGGATGGTGATACGTCTCAAAGGTATCAATAATTTTTGATGCTCCATGCTTATTTTACACCAATTCATATGTGTTTTGTTTGCACTTTGTTGCACTTTTACATGATTTCCGGCACTAACCTATTAACAAGATGCCACCCTGCCAGTTCCATGTGTTTCTACTGTTTTTGTATTTCATAAAAGTTGTACATGAAATATTCTCGGAATTGGACGAATCAAAAGCCGAAGTCAATATTTTACCGAAGACGAAGTCCGGAGGGGGGACGAAGAGGCGCACCTGGGCGCCCACACCACCCCTAGGTGCGGACTAGGGCTAGCCCGCGCCTAGGGTAGGTGTGGGGCCCACAGGCGCGCCACCGACCTGAGTCATCTGCCTATTTATACATCTTCTCGGGAAAACCCTGGATACCCGAGCCTCCTGCCACGAAAAGTTCTGTCGCGGCCGCCATCGCCAAACCCATCTCGGGGGGTTCTGAAGCTCTTCCCGGCACCCTGTCGGAGGGGGAAATCACCATCGGAGGCATCTACATCGCCATGCCCACCTCCGAAGTGATGTGTGAGTAGTTCATCCCTGGACTATGGGTCCATAGGAGTAGTTAGATGGTTGTCTTCTCCACCTTGTGCTTCATGTATCGATCTTGTGAGCTGCCCTACATGATCAAGATCATCTTTATGTAATCCTCTATGTTTGGTTTGCTGGGATCCGATGAATGTTGAATACTATGTTGAGATTGATTATATATGCATGGCATATGTTATTTGTGATCTTGCATGCTCTCCGTTGCTAGTAGAAACTCTGCAAGTGGACACTTGTGACTCCAAGAGGGGGTATTTATGCTCGATAGTAGGTTCATGCCTCTAGTTTCCTGGGAGAGTGACTATAACTTCTAAGGTTGTAGACGTGTTATTGCTACTAGGGAGAAAACAACGATGTTTTATCCAAGGATAATTCTATTATTTACTTTACACACATTGTTTAATGCGATAGTCTATTGCTTGCAAATTTATACTGGAAGGGGTGCGGATGCTAACCTGAATGTGGATTATTAGTCATAGACGCAGTTGAATTACGATCTATGTATTATGTTGTAATGCCCAATACTAAATTATCATAGTAATCATTTTGTCATGTATGGTCGATATTCTGTCAATTTCTTAGCTGTAATTTATTTACCCAATATGCTATTTCTTTATGGAGAGACACCTCTATTGAACTGTTGACCCCGGTCCTATTTTCTTTACTGATAAATTCAAATGCAATCATGTTCCGTTTACTTTCTGCAAACATCTCTTTCCACTCGACACGTCTAATCATTTGTGTTCAGCAAAACGGTGAGATTGACAACCTCACTGTAAGTTGGGGCAAAGTATTTTGGTTGTGTTATGTGTAGGTTCCACGTTGTTACTAACGCCGGTAGTGCGCCCTGCCACTAGTCAGTCAGTAACACATTTAGATGTCACGCATTTCTCCTATTGGTCGATTAAACCTTGGTTTCGTACTGAGGGAAAACTTGCTCTGTTGTGCTCATCACACCTTTCTCTTGGGGTTCCCCAACAGTGTGTCTGCATACGAAGAGCACACGCCATCGCCGACACGATCGGAACAGCCGATGAAGTGCCTTGTACCAGCAGGTTTGCCACACACGGCGCCAATTGACGAGGGAGCTCCTCAGCAATGCCCACCATGAGGGGCTTAGGGTTGACGGAATCCTGCAGGCTAACACGAGACATCGGATACCAAACGAACAGGGAGAGAGATTTACCCAGGTTCGGGGCCCTCGGTGAGGTAAAACCCTTACTCACTGCTTGTCTGATCTTGATTTATCGAGTAAAGCAGGTTACAAGGGGATAGCCGATAGACTACTATGGTCGACTCGCCGGGAGGCAAGGATTCTAGGGTTTGTGTATGCTAAATTGCGATGGTTTCGTGTGTGTTCTTCTTGTTCTGTTGTTCGGCAGGCCCTCTCCTGGCCTTTATATAGGAGGCCATGTCTCGAGAGTCCTGTCCGAACTTGACTAGATTACAAAGAGATCTAAACTAATCCTTCCTTTACTGACGTCTTCTTGCCTTGTCCGTCAAGAATCCATCTTCTAGTAGGTTTCCTTCATTGCAACCGACGTACGGGTCCACCTTGGTCTTGGATAATCTTCGTGGGCCCCTAATTGGGCCAAGGGAGGTAGACTAATGTCGGGTACCCAAAGGGTATTGCCCACATCACTGGACGCTGCTCAGGCGATCTGCCGCCCGTTCAAACCTTGCTTTCCCGACCTAAGTTTCCTCTCCCTTCCTCTTCACGCCCGTAGCCGCCCCGCTCCCCCGTTTCCTCGCCCTCACCATCGATCCACCATCCGAGTTCGCCATGGAGGAAGCCGACACAGCTAGAGCGACAGGCGTGCGCGTGGCGCCGGCCAAGTGCGGGCACACCGACGTGATGAGCAAGGAGAGTGATTGTGGCATCGTGGGGAAGGCGTCGACATCGAGGTGGAGGGTTGGGGGCTGTGGCAGCGTCGATGTGCCCTGTGAAGGGCACGGGGGTAATAAATGGCATGTGCGCCGACGAGTTCTACAATCTGCAAGACCGCCTTGGCTTCGACCATCCCAACAACTCAGCAAGGACGTCGACTGGCTCATCAACTCCCAGCAGGTTCGGCCTCATAGCTATAACTAGTAGTACAAACATGAAGTCTTCATAGTCAGTTTTGCTAGCTAAAAGAATGGGCACACAACAAACGCATTCCACATGCTGTTAGGTGTTCGGTTCCATTCATCATGTTTCATTTTATTTTTTGAGAACAACTAGTAAACATGCCCGTGCGTTGCACCGGGAAAAAAGGCACAAAGTTCTTGCAGGTACAGTTTCAGCACATCCATGACGCGCGCTCCGTAATGAGGTGGCCGTCAATGCCTCATCTCACTCCTCGAAGGCCTTTACCTTGCTCATGATCGGAAAATAGAGGAAGCAAACAAAGACGATGCATCATTGCAGGAGGAGTCAAACAGGGGAAGCTCATAAATATCTCACTTTTCAGAGTTTTGTACCTTCGCCCACATCGAGTTCAGAAATAACAATAGGGAAGCCAAGCAAAAGTTACAAGTTCCAGACCAAATAGCTAGGTGAGCTCAATTGCAGTGAAAAGGGATTAAACTTTCTGCTAGTATATTGGACCACACAACCAGGCAAACGCATAGCAACATCAGAAATATTCTTGCACACGTTCTAGAGCTTAGATAGGTTCGGGACATGGCTCCTTGACGCATTGACAACAGTTATGCAGCCAGAGATATAAGTATAGACTGGTGAAGACCAACCTCGATGCCCAACGGCAGGCCGGCTTGGATCGATATGGCCTTATTAGCTTCTCCCGTGTCTTGGCATGACGGAGCCGTCGTGGTCGCGTACCGCTGCCCCGATGGCCAAGTCGCTGGTCAGCGCTTGTATATATGCTGCATCGACATTGATCACCGCAGTTTCTTCCGTAGGCATGATCCAAGAAGACGTATGTATATCTTCCACTCTGTTTGGGCAACCAAAAATATAGATAATCACAACACTATTTCCTCTCAGAGCCTGCAGAAGTTGTTACAATAAGATACGAGTTATAACTGGAACCGATGAAAGTAGCCAAGATAATCTAGCAGGACATTTAGATGAAGGCACTCCTAATCCTGAGTGTCTCATCACAAGAGAACAAGTGGAAGAAAGAATTACTCTCCACCATCCCTATGTCAGTGTTCTCCACGAGCAAATCATGAACTGATCAAATCGTTTCCATGGGTATATCAATTAATATGTCAGCTCCTAGGTCAGTGCCACCATAGCAAATCCTCTGTAGCACCACGATTGATTTGTTGGAGAATTTTTTTTAAATTCTTGCGAGCAGGAGGGCACATGAGAATCAAGATTTTTTTACGGATGGCAGGCGCACCTCCAACTTGAAACCGTTGCAGGCTGCCACAGCTGCCTTGGCGGCGGCACGCACATACGCCCTCAACGCCACCAGAAGTTGACGCTCCCCGAACACCTGATGGACAAATGAGCAGCCCATTCCTTTTTAGCTTGTTGCTCCCAGGAGGCCGGGAGACCCATGTATCCGCCACACTAAACTTCATTTGCTCGCGGATCTGCGACAAATTCCTCCCAGTATTTTGACGTGGCAGCCAGCAGCCAGAACATGATCTCCTTTTGGAGCCGGGTCAGGGCTACCGGCAGTTCGCATGCTTCCGCGCCGCGCGCTACGTGCTCAGGGACGTGCGGCCGCTGCCGGGCCTCACGGTCAACAGGCTCAGCGCCGAGCAGGCAAACATATGGGATCTGCGGTGGATGGAAGAGGAATAGAGGATGACCTGGTACTGTTTGTTCCTGAGGTCCCGTGTGTGCACGTGGCGCTCATGTCGGCCTGAGGTGTTCTACGACCAGGAGATGCCGACGCTGGTGGCCACCCAGCGGGCGTTGTTGCTGGACGACATGATGGGTGGTGGTCGGCGAGCGAGGTGGTCGAGGTCGAGGTCGACGGTCTCACCTGGCCACTGCTGCGTGACCCACAGCGCTCCACTTTGCCTTTCTTGATTGTGCTCAGGAAGTCGCCGTTTAGCGCCACCGGCCGCCATCGATCGGGATATCTAACGCATAAGGAGGAGGACGCCCCAGTAGATTGCGTAGGAATTTTTTATGGAAATCCTTGAACATCATCTACGGCTTGTCCTTCTCCCCATCTTGGCGATCACTGAGTCGAGGATCAGGTTCTGCAGCTATCGTCCTACACCTCGGCGTCATCCTTGATCTGCCTGGTTCCCCGTCCAGTTTAGCTAGCAGGTCCGCCGCCACGGAACTTTGTTTCGATCTGATCCGCAACCTAGAAAAACGTACCTCTCACAAAAGTCGATCGATTGATCGCGAGTTCGCGTGCAGATAGAGTTGGTCAAGCGAGGTATATATGACCGTTTTTTATTTGAAACCCTCACGGCCGGATATACGTAGGTTACCGATCGGGAGAAGGAGATAGGCTATCGATCGACCACCGACACTGGCCGGGCCAACAGTTTATGGGCCACGAGTCAGTGCCACGGGCCTGGGAAAACGATAAATTCAATCGGTACGGACGAAACAAAGGAATATGTCTTGACTTGGCGGTGGCAGTCCAGTAATTTTGACAAAAATTAAAGGTAAAAATAGACGGACGAACAAGAAACCTTATTTTCTTTATTATTTTGAGAACAATATGAAGAACAAGCTCTAAATCTCGCCAACAATTTTGAAATTTTATGCGAATCTCTCAAAATTTTCAAAAATCTAGCACGTACAGAAAATATTACTGAAACGAAATATCAAAACCATTCTAAAAGGTGTGGTCCAGAGCAATGAAGAGAGACTAACTAGATAGGCTATGATTCTCATGTTTGCATGTCAAGTTCATTTTGCAAACGGCATAGCTTTTTGATCGGACAACTAACTAGGGATAGGCGAGCAATGATGGGCTGTGACGGATAAAAATACGGGGCACTGAAAGCTCTCGCGAGGCAGATGATTCGGAGGAGACCATTAGACTGGACAAGTAGATGCAAATCCACTATGGGCGTCTATAATAATTATATTGAACATATTCTTGAATTAATGCGCAAAAAAGTTGAGGCATTGGTTCGATGCTACTCTTGGGAACATGATCAAAGATGGCGTAGCTGAGCCAGAGTATTGCTGTCCCATCAACAGTACCAAAATGAAAAAAGGACCGTTGAATATGCATGGATAGAACGCGTGTCGAATCCCCCACATATCTTTGTTCATTCGTGCTCCTTTTGACCTGAATGTATATATACGTCGGCCTGAATGACGCAGATTCGGTTCTACACATTATGTTGCTATTCAAATTAATGGAAAAAAAACTAATCGAAAATTAATGGAAAATTAAAAAATACAACACCACCAAGCAAGGCGATTAGTTATGCATGAATGTGAATAGAGGAAAACAAAATCTCTATTACCTAAAAAGATTCTAAATGTCAGCCTAGAATTTTTGTGTCAAGTTAGGTATCAATGCTTTACTTTGTTCGGTTATCTTTCACATAGCTACAATTTGTACACGTTTCCTACCTCATATGTGAATATGTTGGAGGAAAATAAGGTCGAACTTCGTAGTGCACCGCTAGAATCATTTGATCAAGGTATGGTTAAATCGTTGTATTCAAGGATCTAGGGCCACGGATTATGGTTATAGATATATCAACCAAACATTTTCCTTTCTTGTTACATTGTTGATTAATATAATAAATGAACGATCAATGAAGTATTGATGTTAATACAAATTTCTAATCGTCGTATGAAAGTGTGCGCGATTAAATCGTGCCTCATTCCCCTAACAACCCAAAGATTTTCTTGTCACGGTGTCGCAGCCGAGGACCAACTATACCAAATGTATTGTCCCCTTGCTAGTAGAATCGCTAGATTAAGATGGGATTTGTGATGATTATTGTCGTTAGATAGAAGGGAGAAGTGATAAAGTGCTTTTTATCGAAAAAAAGGTATAAGAGAGATGCAAAAGAGACCGGAGATTTCCGAGTTCTTCTCACTAAAGCCATACCGTTTCTGTTAAAATGAATTGCTTAAGTAGCATCATGCACGCCAACAGCTCTCACACTTCGAGAGCCACCCTAATACGCCTTTCCTTAAGGCGGTGTCCTCGTTGCTGCTTTAATGTTTTGTTGATTAAAAAGTATGAAATTCATATGTTTTTCTTTAAAAAAATTAGGAAGTTTAAACTTCATATGTTGTCTCTTCTATCTAGGGGGGAAAAAGAGAAACTTTCAAGTAGCATCAACTAACCGATCTCGACGGCAACATGGACGATCCAGATATAGCAGACACCAGCCCTGAGTTAGAAAGTCCACGTCCCCGATTTAGGCCGCACCCGGAGGCAGACCTAGCGCCAGACCTCCGTTGCGCGCGGCGGCCTGAGGTGGCTACGCCTCCGCTCCCTCCCACTGTTCGACGGCCACGCATTCGCGCACGGCACGGCCGCGGGGCGCCTCGCGCTCCCCTGCTAGTCCCAGCTGCGGGAACTGCTTTCCGCCCCAGTGTTTGTTTGGCTGATCACTAGGTATTGCTCTTTTCATCCTACAGTATTCAGTACATAGTGTAGAAATTTGTTTAGGGAAGATGCTCCCATGCACCTGATGCCTTCGCATCTAGTATGATTCTACTGGCGTGCTGTGACATGGAACCAGTGATTCTACTGGTATTATTCAGTATCGATCTCTAAGTGCTATATCCTTCCTTTCATAAATAAATAAAAAATGTTAGTGATATGTTCCCATTTGAATGTTGCAGGCAGTTATCTGTCCAGTTAGTTGTTGGTTTTGGTGGATTTTCTCGCTCGATTAAGTATGCTCGAAATAGTACACCAAAAGTAAAACAGGAGCACATATCGCAAACCAGGCACAGTTATTACCACCTAAAAGGGGAATGCAATATTATTGAACACCCCTTGCAGCACAGAGCTTCCCCAATTACATATATCTGGGCTTTTAATTGCCCAAAGCAGCGAAAAGAATGCCCGGGAACGATGTTTATTCCTGTATGAATGGTATTTACCAAATATCCTACTGCCTTATACAAGAATCTGGTTCTGATGGTGTCGTGCGGCCATAGCCAGCCAGCGGTGCAGCAGCGACCCGTCTTTCGTTCAGCAAACACCTAAAACGTGCCAATCTTGCAGTGACTGTTGATGGGTCCTTTGCGAGCTTCTCAAGGGGTGTCCACAGCCGCTCTTCAAAATAGCAAGTGAATTTGTGAGTCAAAGCAACATGATGGAGAGGTAGCTTTCATGTGTTTTATGTTGTATTTTGACAGCATTAAGTAGCATGCTTAACGTATATTTTTCTAAGCTACAATTTATAAGACCACACATATGTTTTTCTCCTTTGGTTACTTCTAACGCAATACATAACAAGTTGCCAGAATTAAGCTTGTGTACTATGTTGTAAGCCTTCAACTAAAAAGGAAAGCATATTAATATACTCTCATATTCATGATGCATATATGTGGTGCTTGACTATACAGTAGCACTATCCTATTAGTTGTCAAAGTGTATACTCTCATTGATTACAAAAATGAAATATTAGTTTTCTTCGAAGATTTTATGCCCACGGTGTGGGCTGTGCCTCCCCATCCTTTGAATACCATGCAGCATATTAGACCACATGCTTTATGTGAAGATTTCCATTCCGACAGAATGATTCACTGAATCTCAATGAACATCATTCTGCTTGGTATACTCATGTACAGATTACAGAGCGGAGATGTTATATCTATTCAGCAGGAAGGACTAGATGCGATCGCGCTAGTTTGTGATGAATTGATGATCAACCATAACACTACAAGTTATATTATATTGTGCCATGGCATATATACGACAAAAATCTTTTATTTAGTTCCTGATATAGCATACAGAACTCTGGTAAATATATAGTATTATTTAGATATAATTAGAAGATGAAAATGAATACTTTGCTCATTATACCTGCAGCTGCAGCAGCACGGGGCCAAATGGTTTGCTGAATGTCAGATGCATCTATGTGTTCACCCCACATGCATACCTCACCACCAAGGATCAACTTCCGTTGTTCCGGGTTGTAGATATTTGTCCATGGTTCATTCATATAAAATCCTTGCCATAAAGCATCCAAGTGATCTAGGTACCACTTATCCTGGTTGCTTACAATGCATCTCAGACCAGCAGAAACCACTTGCTCTGCAACTCCACCTCCGAGCCTATTAATCAGTGATAACAGAATTACCAGTTAAGGTCCGATGCACGAACACCGATTATATACTTTATTGTCCAATAAGGATGCTGGTATTTTTTAGCAAAAGGAAGGACTTAGTAAATACCAGTTATGCACCACAGTTTTGCGGTCCAACTTGTCCCCAAAGTTGTTAAATGTTTCTTCCCTACAACCACGAGAACCATTCAATGACTGATAGAATCTTTGAACATGCAGTAGTAGTCATAACAGTTGCCTTACCAGTTAATAATGTCGTAGCCATGCTTTATTGCTATCTGTTGAGCTCTCAACACAAAATATCTGTAGGCATCCGACTCATTCATACCATGTTGAAGCAACCTGCACATCAGTAAAATGACGTCCAAATCGATTACTACCAAACACATACTGAGGACTGTAGTTACCAGGGCTTATCAAAGCACATATAAAGCCATCCGTTTTTATAATTGTGTATGGATATCTAAAGTGCATACCATGTTTTAATGCGTGGTGTGGTAGTCCAGCAACCTGAAATTCATAGTAAATAATGAATATGTAGATTGATGTGCTATTGTGCAAAGAGCAAGAGATTTCTGCAAACTTACTTGTATTGACTTCATCCCCTCCCAAATGGACAAACTTGAACTTAAAAACCTTGCTAAAATCTGAATGGTTAACAAAAAATAACATTAGCACTGTGTCATGTTCTTCTGCGCCAATGGATTTATTTTTGTTCAGGCCATTTTACCATCATTTGTTGCTGTTTCCGATTTTAATATATTGTGCTAATTTTCTTCCTTTTTGTGACACAGGTATATTCGGGTTGGATCTTTCAAAGAGATGACTGATGCGTGGTATGGTGTATGTCATAACATGATTTCTATTTGTTGTATGTGTATTACCTGACAGAATTCCATCGATCACTTTAAATGTAAAGTCGTTGCTGACATCAAGTGGTTGTTGACAGGTAGCTGATGGTGACAGTGCCGGATATCCTATACCCCTGAAGCCAAAGAAATGCACCACAATTTTGAGACATGTAATGTATGCTTATTGTTGTACTTATTAGTACATAATTCCATTTATATGTTAAATTATACCTTTAGGACTCAAATAATATAGTGCAAGTATGTAGTACAGCAAGAACAAATGATTTCATGAACCATCAGTACACTTATCCACAAATCATATTCTAGAGATATCATATTGCACAATTTCATTGAACCAGTGTCTTACCACGAGCGACTATGGCCAGGGACATCGATCTCGGCCAAGACATTCACACCTCGTTTTTCAGCATATCTGCAAATTAATGATAAGCCATCTTAACTTGGGTGAGTCTAGCAGCATAGCTGGGAGATATCTACTTTTGAGTACATCAATTATTTTGTGAGTTCCTGTGCAACCTTAACTCTAAAGTGAAAGCTATTTTGCATCGTTTGCTGGCATACTCAGGTTTTGGGACTTACTAGCTTCTGGTCTAAGTAATAACTCAAGGGAAAGTGATTTGCTAGTAAAATAAAAACTCACTGTACAATGTCGAGTGCATCATTCATTGTATATTTTTCGGAATAAGAGTATGCACCATTCGATAACTTTGGGTATGAAGGTATCTCAAGAGGAAAGGACTGCTCATCCACCATGTGCCAATGGAGAACATTCTGCATTGCGAAAGGGTAAGCATGTCACATGATGAAACTGCAACTCATTTATGAAGAATATACATAGAAGCCATTGTACTGAAGGAAATATGTAGACGTTAGGATTAACGAGCTTGTTTGAGTGTAGAAAGGTGAAACATACCAACTTGCTGTAGGTCATTGAATCGATTACACCTTTGATTACTGGGATAGGAAGATAATGCCTTCCAGTATCTGGAGCATGTAATGCACAAATTAATATCAATAGCTTTCTTCAAATAGTGCAAGGATAAAAAGTAAGCTATTATATCACTATCTTAACTTGAAACTCCAAGTTCTTAGATGTAGTATGTATCTATGAAGCATATCAAATGTAGGAAGTTCAACAAATGCACTAACCAATCTTGATAGTTGATATTACTTGGAATGTTGGTTGACACGAAAATGAAATATGGACTGAATACTGTGCACAAATGGAAATAGATGATGAGGAATTCCAAGGAGTGTAAAAAAAAGACTCACGATATGCTCGGTTATTTTTTTGGGCATGTTTGTCTAATTTTACTGTGTTACAGTAGTATGTCACAGTTGATCCAGTTATGATGTTTATGCAAATCAGCTTGATGGTCAATCTATTCAAGTGGCACTTTATATTTCAGAGACATTATGTAGGCGATTATAATAACAGAGAAACAGTTGGAACCAACGGAATTGGAGCTACATTGGGCAAACACTGACGAATCCAATTCATAAGCTCCACTACTCTAAATTGTGATTAAATTTATTGCTTCTAAAACGATGTCGAAATTCAGATTGCATCTTACCAATAAGAAGCCCTCGATAAGGAAACCTGGGCGCGTCGACGATAGTCCAAGGGGCCGAATGGAGCCCAGTCACACCCAAGATGAAATCGAAGTAACACAGTTGGCTGAATGTCTGCATCAACAAAAAAGCTTAGTATCAGTATAGCTGGAGGTAATATTGATTGATTCCGAAGTTTATCTAGCGGTCATGCATAACGTCGTGAATCGTGCGGAAGTTACCTCCAAAGCATGGAGCGCCCCGAAAACTGTCTGGGCCTGCAGAATGTGGCGAAAGGATGTCAAGTGGACATCTAAAAGAAGGTATTGTTGCAGCACAAAGCTCACTGAACATGTTCTTATGTTCAGGTTGAGAATATAATAGTGCATTGACTATTGGTATACTTGATATGTTCAGGTTGAGCGCGAGTCTTTTACTAACCTCGATTTGGGCGTAGATTGGAGTCCCAGTCGCGGGCACGGTCAGCTTGTACGACTCATCCACCCCGAACTTGAGCTGGAGAGAGGAAAATAAACGCAGAGCATGAGAAAAACAGAGGAAGCAACCCGCAGCGCGGCTCGCGGAAAATCCATTACATTCATACCTCGTCGTCGAGAGAGTGGACGGCCACTTTGACGCCGGCGAGCACGGGGAGGCCGGCGTAGCTGCCGTTGATGGCGTGGTCCATCTGGACGACGGCCAGCATCCTGCTGAAGGCGCCCGCCAGGATGGCCTTCCCGTCGGCGTAGGCGCTCCCGGCCGTGGACAGCCGGAGGTCCTTGGCGACGTAGAGCGTCCTGGCCCCGCGGCTCACCGACGCCGGCATTGGCCACAGGTCGACGCGGCCGCGGCCTCCGCCGGCGGCGGCCCCTGCGACGGCGCCGCACGCGGCCACGGTGAGCGCCAGCAGCAGCCTCAGCGCCGGCGCCATCTCAAGCTAGCTACCTGCAGAGCAAAGCCGGCACGGGGAAATGTCGTCACCCTGGCGCTACGGAACATACGGGTATGTAGATTTGGACGACGGGGGCGGAGTGCATGGAGTGGGAGAGCGGCCGAGAGTGACAGGGATCGAACACCTACTGGACGCAAACCGTCGCTGCAAGAATCCGAAGGAGCCGGCCGACGCCGGAGCCAAATTCTGGCGCGCACGTCGTGGAGCAAGTGGTGGAGAAACTACAGTACTGTACCACGGAGTACTAAACAATAAGTACTATAGTGCGCGTGCCAACTAAACGGAGTGGTAATATGATGATCCGCTTTCCGCCCTGCCCTCCCTAACTTTCTGAAGAAAAACAACAACAAGATGATGATGATATACCAGATTGATGATATATCTATCCTCTCCGTGCCATTATGAGGTGTGACGAGTGGGAGCAGAGGTAGATGGACGTGCCCCACTACAAGAGCACAAACACAAATGCAGTCATAAACCTAGGGATCTGATGGCATGTGGGCGTGTGGTGACTCGATCAGTTTTGAGGAATCTTTGGAGTAGGTAAAGTAGTTTACAGACAAATGGTCATGCGTGTGGTCATGTATGTTTACGGTTTTACCTAGTGCGTCCGGTAGGTACAGTACATACCTGTTGTAGCAGATGGTAGTAAGAAATGGCAAGTGGTAAGTGAAGTGAAATGGTCATTTGTTGTGATCGACAAAAAAGTCTGGCATAGTTTATCATAGGATTGAACCTGTAATTTGCTAGCCTTCTGATGTACCTTTCAAAGCCCTATCTCATCTAGTTTATAGTATATACAGTGATCAAGTGGTGAGTGAAATGGTGGTTTGTGCGACCTACCAAAAGTCTGGCATAGCTTATCATCGGATCATGTTGCGTTGTTGTTAGACATGTGTAATTTGCTGGTTTTCTTGGGATTCAAGTGGCGCCATGCTGCGTATCCGTATCAGAATCGACTCGCTATCTGTTGTACTACTACTGTAGAGCGTATTCATCGGTTTGATGGTCTGCTGCAGATTCGCGTCGCAAGGGAAGTTTAGAGTAATCCGGTTTGGTGGCTCACTCCTCAGTCCTCAACTCACATGTACTTGTCTCTTTGCTCTCATGTCCCAAAGGCACGTGATGGTCCTATGATAAGCTGTGCCAGACCCTCCAGATCGAAATGGGAAATCTATATACTTTGTCAGCCTATCTCTATCCATGTGCAACTGTATACTGTTTGCCCTTTATTGGCTACCAAGGGATGTGAGTTGAGCTGGAACCCATTTTTTCTGGACTAGTATTAAAAAAGATTCTCAAGCCGGGATATGCATGTAGCTGGTACGATCTCGGGAGCGCCTATGCTCCGCCTTTAGCGGGAGCGATGGTACGCTCCGCCCGAACAGATTCTTCCTGGGCCGCTCCTAATGCGGCCCAAAAAAAGGTACTGCTTCTTTCTGTTTTTTCTCCTTTCAGTTTATATTTTAAAAATACTTTAATTCAAAAAATATTTAAATATAAAAATAACTGGATTACAAAATGTTCAGATTTACCAAATACTCGAATCTAAAAAAGTTTAAATTTCAAAATTCTAAATTCAAAAAAGTTCAAATTAGAAAATTGTTTAGATTAAAAAATGTTCGAATCTAAAAAGTTCAAAATTCAAAAAAGTTCAAATTAAAAAATGTTCCGATTAAAAAAATGTTCGAATCTAAAAAGTTCGAATTGAAAAAAGTTCAAAGTAAAAAAAGTTCAAAATTACAAAATGTTCAGATTAAAAAAATGTTCGAATCTAAACAATTTCGAATTTAGAAAAAGTTCAAAAATCGAAAAAGTTCAAATTTTGAAAAGTACATAAAAACCGACCGAAAAAACCAAAAAAAAGCGCAGGCAAAAATCGTTAAGAAACCAACACACAAACAACCACTTGACAGCCAAAAAACTGAGAAAACCGAGGAAAAAATCATCACTAGCAGAAACTCGGTAGTAATGGGCCGGCCCAAAAGCATCGCTCCCTGAGCGGAGCCCCGGATATATCCCGCTATAAGCGGAGAATAGGATTCACGTACGATCTCGGCACCCGTAAGAAAACAAATTAAGCGTGGGGCAGCATGTGTTCCTACTAGCACTACTGACTGTTTCTTGCTGCCGCATCGGTCAGTGTTGGAGCATCTGCTAAGAGCATGTCTAACAGATCCCTTAAAAGTAGCAAACCCGTATAATAATCGCCGGAATACGGATTTCAGTTCTACTCGGTCGTCTAGCACGCCCCATAAAAACGGTCCCCGCATCGAATTTTCTTGTTTTCGATTACGGGGCGGGTCGTCGCCCCCTACTTGTGCGGGGTGGGAGCGGGGATAGAGGGTCAAACCGGTATCGCCCACTCCACTGCGCGCGAAGGGTTTCGCTGAAGCCAACCGCCGCCGCCCGATCTCCTCCGCCGCGCCCTTCCCGGCCGGATCCCGCTGCCATGGATCGTCCGCAAGAGCCGCCTACCGCCGGCGATGCATCTCCTTCGGCCGCGGTGGTCGATGTCCCCGTCGGAGGTCCGCCGAACGCCGGCGTCGTGTCGGCCATGATCTCCGCCACCATCCCGTCGAAGAGGAAGAGGATTCCGAAGCAATTCCTCGAAGCTCCTGCGGCAGCCGCAGCTTCGCCGGCCGAAGCCCCGCCGGCTGCCAAGAAGGCGGGCAGGATGAAGACCAAGGCGGCCGGGCCGAGGGGCGCCGCGCCGGCCAAGGTGCGGACAAAGGCAATCAGCCGCATCGGCCTCGCGCCTCCACCGCCCTCCAAGGCCACGACCTCTCCTCCCTCTGTTCCGTCCGATGCGCCGCCCGCGCCGCCGCCACCCACCATGGACGTAGACAAGGTGTTCGATCTTGAGTCCACAACATCCTACATGGACATGCTCAACAATTCCGCGGTGAATTTGGACACCGGTATCGATGCATTCGATGGGGAGTGCAACGTCGAAGAGATTGATGACGAGGAGGAGGACGAGGGTGACGAGGAGGAGGTGGTTGAGGTTGATCCGGCTGCCGCCGGTTCTTCGTCGACGCCGAAGCCACGCACAACGAACTACGGCGAGATCGAAGACGCCATCTTGGTCCGTGCTTGGAGCAAGGTGGGGATGGATGCGTGCACCGGAGTGGACCAACGCGGCAAGCGCTATTGGCAGCGCATTGAGGATCTGTACCACCAGCTGAAGCCTCGCACGAAGAGCATGGCGGACAGATCCTACCGCTCCCTTGAAGGCCGATGGAACATCATCAAACCGGCTTGTTCTCGTTGGAGTACTGCCATGGATCAAGTGGCCGACAACCCCCCTAGTGGATGCGTGCCGGAGGACTATGTAAGTTTTCCTTGTGTTGATGATGTGGAAACATCACATGCTATCCATATTATGTGTTGATGATGTGGAAACATCACATACTATTGTTGTGCAGCCCAAGTATGCTCAAGCACGGTACAAGGACATGGCCGGCTCCAAGAACAAGGAATTTCAATTTCATCATTGCTTTTCCATCCTTCAACATCTTCCTAAGTGGAAGTTGAGGGACAACGAGCTAAAGTGCAAGAAGGAGGCACTGCTCACCATGGATGATGAAGCGGAGGACATGAGTGGGAGAAACGCCGGCAAGCCCGAGGGCAACAAGAAGGCCAAGGAGAGGGTCAAGGTAGAAGGCGGAGCAGCTAGCTTCCGGGAGAAGTTGGATCAACTCATGAAGTCCAAGGAGGCATTAACGATGAAGACGTTGGAGACCAAGCTCCTCATCACCGAGAAGAAGAAGGAGGTGAAGCTTGCCAAGGTGCAAGCAAGGCGGGAAGATGCCAAGTTGAAGGCCGAGCTTGACATGAAGATGATCGCACTCAAAGAAGCCAAGGCCATGAAGGAGCTCTTGGCCGAGGAGAGGGATATCATGATGATGCGCGCCGACGGAAGGGACGAGGATCAGCTGGCGTGGTGGAACGAGACCAAGGCGGACATCATTGCGAGGAAGAAGGCTGCGCGTCAAGCTCGTGCTCAAGGTGAGTCTCCGGCGAGTGGTGGCGCCGGTGGCGATGGACTCGTTGATGGTTGATCACATTTGGGAACTTCCGTGGCTTGAACATTGCCTATAATCGCGTTGTGATGTTAAAACTATGAATTATGTATCACATATTTTGGATGTGCTATGTTTGATCTGAAATTATTGTGCAAATTGATGTCTAAAACCCTGTTTTGAGGGGCCGAAAACTCGGACGAGCTAGCAGAACCCGTATCCCTACCCCGTAAAACAGAAATTCTGTTTTACGGGGTGGGTTCTGTTTTACGGGGTGGGGATACGGGCTCTGCTAGCTCGTCCGAGTTTTCGGCCCGTGAAAACAGGATACAGGACCCTCTACTCGCGTTCTAAGGGGCGAAAAAATACGGGGCTTGTTAGACATGGTTATAGGCATTGGGTAAGAGCACGAGTAGCTAAGTGTACATGGCATGTTCTTGGAGGCGATCGGTACGACATAATTCTATGGATGCTCCTTGCAATCGGCATCGCGCTTAAGCCCGAAAAATATATTATCTAGATCAAACTAGACTAATTTATTGAAAAAAGTTACAACTAACATAGCCGATTTTGACTAGGAAAGGGGCGGATCGGGTGCCGCTTTACATCCCTATAAGTATAACTATGTATATATATCCTCTAACTGCAAGTCATTTTCTCTATCAAATAAGATAAATGAGGAGTAACTGGGTTCAAAAGTGACCCTACGAATCTTTTACAAAATAAAAGCTGATGCAGGTGTTTGTAAAAAAAAGGTTTGGACCAGTATATTGCAGCCAACTTGTGATGGGTATGATTTGCTAGTCTCCAGCTTATTGGGCCGCAGATACATGATACTGGTAGGCGGTAGCAACTTTCTAGGCCTGATGGATAAAGTCATAAAATGGTCCACTCCATCCAGTATAAGGAATGGGCATAACCGCATAAGAGGGTCCTTTGTGCTACTGGGCCTTTAACAAGCCTATCTTAGACACTACGGCCTCCACAACAAATATCCTTTCACTGAAAAACAGTATCCCTTTTTTCTTCTTAAAAGAAAGAATGGTACTCATTTTCGTAGGAATAAAAACACAACGCTATCTAGTAAAGTAAAAAAAAATCCATAAAAAATGTGTACAAAGTTATAACAAGTGATACGTAGTATACAACAAACAACATTCGGAAGATTTTTTCTAACTAAATAAATGGTCAAACAAAAGATGGGATCTCCAATGGAAAAGAAACAGCAAAAGGAAGAACAAAGCATGTCGCGCATCCGGAAATACGAAACAACCGGTCACACTGGCATGCTCTATAGTGCCAATCCTGATTGAACTACAAGAATGGTAAGTTCCGTACCTTTCGTGCGTCTCTGATCCTTCCGCTGGCCGAGTGTAATGCTTATGTATCTGTTCTGGTTCTCTCTCAACCTCTAACCCTGGTAGTCCTTTTATACCAGTATACTCGTATGAAACGATTAATCCCAGCGGTAGAAACGAATGCATGCAGCGTGCAAATGTGTAATCGCTTCACAACTTTTACTCCATTAATTGGCGAGGCCAGCTTATATACTCCTTTAATTCTTAATTGTACAGTAGTAACCATCTAATAATATATATAGTAGCAAATTTCCACCAGCAAATTTCCACCAGCATTCAAGGAGTAGCACTGAAATCTTTAGTGCTGTTATATTTGAAGATCTGTCATTTAATGTACAGCTCTCTGTATCAAAGTACTTATCACGGATTTATCTAGATACACATGTATCTAAAGATGTTTTATTGTACAAATATATGCAAATTTAGATAAATATATGACATCTAATTGGGGATAGAGGGAGTATCTTATTTATCATATGAAAGGTATAAATACCCTTCGTCTAGCTGTGTCACGAATATCTTTCTCTCTCTCGCTCCTTAATTTGGTCACCGCAACCTATTTTGACTAGCTTAGACTCAGTAAGCACTAAGTCTATTTTAGCTCATAAAACAACCAAAAGCACATCAATCTGATATAAATGCGTGCGGAACAAACAAAATCCAAGGTGTATGTACCTTTTGATTTCAGGAATCCCACATGTGTAAAGACAAACCTTTTAGGGGAACCAAAAAAGTTTCAGGGTCCTTGAAACGCCTTACGGTAATGGCTTCAACTTGAGTTTGCCTTAAGAAAGGTCAAGTCCGACCTTTTTGGTGGCACTTCCATATAGAGATTCTTCAGTCGCCTAGGCGTATGCCCAAGGTTGCTAGATTTGCATTTAAATGGCGATTGTTATTGTGTATCATGTACACACTTGAGTATATGTGGCCATGGGAAGCCCGGTCTGGCCCAAAATTTGTGGTCTTGGGACAGCCCAAGTATGCGTGCGGGCCGGGCCTAGGCCGAAGATTCAGGCCCGGTGTCAGTCCAGGCCTGAGAAATGTGTCAAATGGGGAAGAGGCACGACTAGAGGCCCGAAGCCCAGCATGCTTTTGCTGTGATGGGTCGGGCTTGGGCTGAAATTTTAGGCCTGGCGATTGGGTTGGGCCGGGCATGGGCCTAGTTTTTTGCGTTGGGCTTTGTTAGGCTCGACCCGAATAATGCCCAGGTATACACTTGATTATTATTACGCAAAGTTTTGTCTTAAACTATCAAAGGTACGCCGCCCTTCCTTGTGCACTGAGAAATATCTTCGAAAGGTAAGATCTGTTATGCACTGTCGCGAGGTTCTTCTCTTTACATTCAAAGGCCTCTTACATTTATCCTTCCATACCTTGGTACATTGTTGGCTTGAATGTTCTCTATCTTTTTTTCATTGCTCACAAAGAACTTAAAGTTCTAGACAACCAATGGGCATATGGTTGGTACGGTAGTTGTACTTGTTACGCACTAGGGTCACACGTGTGCCCTCTTGTATGTCTGAATGATGGAGTTCTAAACAACAAGACATATCCTTTTAGTAAAAACGAACATCCTGGTAGTTTGATCAGTTTACAGACAGAGGTATAAACATCTAATACAATATGAAATACATTCCATGCTACATTTATGGATGTTGATTTAGTGCTATTATAGGTGTTCGTATTTTAGTCTACAAAACTGATCAAAGTAACGAGATATTGACTTTTGACCGAAAATACACGACTTGTTTTGGGCAGGGGAAATACTGATCCTGTGACTCTTCGAGCCAACATTCATGTTGGCCGTTGACAGTGACTCACTTAGTCGTCGTATGTGGTTATTTCGTTGATCATGAAGCTCGGCGTCCATGGTGTCTTGCAAGTGCGGTGTGGGCTTGCCTATGTTGCACAGATGTCTATATCTTCCCTAGAATTTCCTAGTGGCATCTAGGTTCATGAGAACCTGATAAATTGCCGAGTACACCGTGCACCGCAAACGGAACCTTATCTCGCGCACGAAAGAGACTCACTCATGACTCCTGTGGGAAACCGGGAAACCTGCATCGCTCGAAACGGAAACGGATGATGTCTCTGACGAGAAAAACGAGTCTTAGACTGATCGGCGTGGAGTGTGAGCACAAACAAGTGTCACCACTCTGTTGGCGTTTCCATCCTTTTGTTGACTACTACTACTCCACCTTATTTCCGTGGTGTGGGCCAATCCAACTTTGCTTGACCAGGCAAACCCTGAAGACGGGCTAGTGCTCGAGGAATCAAGACCTAAACAGTAAACACGACACAAGAACAGCGCTAGCTTTTCCACACGTATCCGTGCACAATTGAGCGCTTGTTGTTTTGTTTGAGCATCTCCAACAGCACCTTCTGTAGCGGCTCCGATAGCAATTTAGGGGTCGAGAGAGAAAATGGGCTCACACCGGCGCGTCTTAAATAGCGTCGGCGCTTTCCCAAGCCCAATAGGAGCGCCGGCAACCCCGTGTTGGCCCCTTGGTCAAGGGCGCGAATCGGGCGCGCCGGGCGCCGGCGCCTCTCGAAGCGCAAAATTTTGGGTGTGGAAGCCACCTGACAGTCAAACATCCCAAAAGTAGACGCCAGCGGGGAGTGGCGGGGCCGATGCGTCAGCGGCACATTCAATTTTAACCTAACCGTCGCCTACCTCGCGACGGGAGTTATTTGCGCGCATCGGCGGTGCAGTTTCTGCAGACGCGCAGCGAACCGTCCCGTCGCGACTAGCTCTCTGTGCCGGTGTTAATGAGCTCCACCGCTCCCCCGCCTCCCTCCGGCCTATAAAAAGGGCGCTCTCGCGTCGTCCCTCCCACACAAACCCTAGCGCCTCTCTCCCCAACCCTAGCCGCCACCATTTGAAGAGACGACGCCATGTCTGGTAGAGGCCGAGGTCGTGGTCGTGGCCGCGGCAGAGCTGCACGCTCGCCGTCGCCTGCGACGTCGTTGTCTTCATCGTCAGACTTGCAGGAGGAGGAGCGGCAAGTGTTGTTCGAGTTTGTCGTCGTCCTCAAGGGCGATCCACTCGGCATCCAGAGGCTGTCGGACAAGTTCGCCGACTTCTTCGCCGGCAACGAGCCGGCCTCTCTGCATATGTGGGAGGCTGCATGCGGCTGCTGCCGGTGGATTGTGGACGTGATCTTCGACGCGCACGGCAAGATGTACCTCCACATCGGCTGGGAGAAGTTCGTGCGCTACCACCACCTCGAAGCCGGCTTCATGCTCACGTTCTCCTACCTTGGTGAGGGGGATATGAGCGTCAAGGTGTTCGACGAGACGCGCTTCCGCCGGCACTACCACGGTGGTAGCGATGAGGAGGACGGCGACTGAGTGTTGTTTCTTCGCAGTGAAAATAAGCACGCATGTTTTTGGATGTTCTTCCTCGAAAGAACCAACAGGTGTACCGTCACCAGCTGGATTTTCCAGTTTCGGTGTCTAGGAGTGCCTGAGAGTGTTCTTTCTTGGCAGCGAACACACGAAACATGCGATGTCAACACTAGTTAGGTTTCGTTATTTTGCAATGTTTTATATTTTTGTCAACCGTGGTTCAAAATATGTATTAGTTTGTGAAAACATGTTCCAAATTATATCTTCGTGTAAACCATGTTCCCAATTATGTATTAGTTTGCGGAATGTTTCTTCTCTTTATTTGAATTTCTATGCTTTTATTTGAGATTTCAATTTAAATCATCTATCGGGGCCGCCGGTTGGGGGCGTCGGTGTGGGAACATCATCCCAAATAGAGGATGCATTGTGGACGTCCCCCATACGGAAGTGCCGGCGCCTCTGTCGGCAACTATTTGGTGGACGTTGGTGGAGATACTCTAAGTTACATAATTTTATCTTGATATGGATGTATTTATGAAGGTAGTGTGTTCGGACGTTCGTTCAGGTATGAAACAGGTACCGAGATACCTACTACCACAAAAGGAGCTTTTTTCAGAATACGTCAAATCTTTAAAAAAAAAGACTACCACAATGGAGCCTATAGTAAGTGTGCTAAAAAACCATCTATAACATAAATTACGTAGCCGAAACATTTGTCTAGGGCTTCGGGAGAGAGGTGATCAGGAGGCGATCACATCTACCCTCGGCTATCGGCACCGCCGCCGCTAGCCGCTAAGGCGAAAGGTGGGAAGGGGGTGGAAATCGGTGCATCCGGTCCCATAGGGTTTTCGAGTTCTTCGTCTCCGGTAAAGAGGCATCAACGGTGATGAGAATAAAGCTCCTCCAGCCCGCCCCTGATCAATGTCCTTCCGCGGAGGAGAGTCGACGGAATAGAGTTTGGAGTCGATCGTGGGACATTAGGTCTGGTATGTTATGTGTTTATCTACTACGGCGGCGTTATGTGTTTATCCACCTTCGCCTGGTGAGGCTTTGTCAGGTACGGCTACGTCGGGGAACCTGCGATTGGTGCCTCACATTTCTATTTGGCCGGAGCTGGGACTATCTCCCGGTATGTCTCAGTAGTAGCTTCTTCAAGATGGCGATCTCTCGAGATTGTGACCATCGGCATCTTCTAGTCTACGTCAACAATTTTCAAGCCGCTGCTTCTACAAGCGTTTTGGTTTTTTCAAGTTTTTTTTTTTTGACACAAGCGTTGCTACGCCGGAGGCTCAGAGGAGGCATCAAGCTTTGCTCAAGGCGCGCCATCAAAGGATGCAACAGGAAGATGAAACTGAACTTTTCAGAAACTTGTATGTTTTCTTTGCAAGGTTGGTCCTGTAAAAGCTGATTTCAACTCGGCTGCCGTTGCCCATAAAACAAAGTATGTGTGCTCCCTCAAAGAAAAAAAGAAAAAGCATGTGTGTGCTCAAAAGTCTCGAGAAAATCTTCGTACACACATGACACATATCCGGGAACAAAAGCTAGTACGAAGATTTCAACTCAGCTGCCGTTCCGTTGCGACAAATCCACTCCATGATCATGGCAGCGAAAACCAGTCGGACCGTTCCGGGCACCGCGCGCGCGGTTCAAGGCTTTCGCACGGCAGACAGGGACGTGAGAGACCCGCAAAATTTGACTCGGCCAACCCTCCTTCCAAGAACACACCCGTACGTGCAGCATCTCCGGCTCACGGAGCTACCACATATTCTCCGTGATCGGCACTTGTTTTTCTCGGTGCCTGCTCTACGAAAAAATATATACTTGTGTACCGAGGTGCGTGTGGGTTCTGGCCCCTCCAAGAAGTTTCAGAAGCGAAAACAAATAACTAACCTGCCCCAAGTGACGTAGTACCACAAAGTAAATAAATCAAATTTGCGTGAAACCAAATGAGAGCTTCGGCATATACCCCGCCCAAGAACCCTCGATGCGGGTGTTAAAGAAAGAGTGCAGACACGTCACGTTAAAAGGTTGAATGGGCGGTCAAAATTGAAATGTGGTCGTAAAAAAGGACTACCCATGATTGCTACACTGAAATCGCCTCTCTAGCTATATGATGTGTTAAAAATGCGGAGAAATGTTACACAACATACAAAAACATGGGCAATCATCGACATATCAAACCTGTATGGACGTATGAGCTACTGATCCTCCGTAACACAAAGTATAATAACCGTGCTCAGTGTTCACTACATCAGCACGAGCATGTGGATACCTTGCTTCCTCTATTTGTGTGATTTCATGCCATGGCCTTATAGAAACTCCCGGTTCTTGGGATGCCCTCGCGCCTCGCCTAATCATACAAATTGTTGAAAACAAGTCGTGTTTTTATCTAAAAGATCAAATGCAACAATTCAACAAACATGATGACAGACACACACACCATAAAAACAAATATATACTTACTCAACGCCTAATGACTATTGGTAAGCACAGTTGCGGCACTCGTACACAATGTCTGTTGGGGACCTAAAGCTATGAAGCTTGATAAAGTTATCATGACCTCTGGATATCGATCACATGTCTACCATGCAAGGAAACTCCCTCCTAGTGGGTTACATTGAATGTGGCGACAAGGTTTAACCTCTCTTGGTGAGGAGAACAACCACCTAAACAGGTTAACCATCCAAACAATAACCCCAAGAACCCAAAAAAATGGGAATACGGAAAATGTAAGAATTAAGATGCCATGTATCCTAGATCACCACATGAATCAAAAACTATGTTGGAATTTTTGAATTGAGATGCCACATATCCTAGATTTCTACATGAACCAAAATCATATGAACCTCCAAAAAATCATTTGAATATCACACGAAAACGTAGAAATTGTATGCACATAGATGAAAACATGCACTGGTAGAAAAACAGGCTTCCGGTGAGCCCCATAAGTCGCGAAGCTGTAGGAACCGCAACTAATGGGACCTTTAGTCGCGGTTCGGGAGGCGAACCTCGACCAAAGGCCTGGGCCCAGGGCGCTCGGTGGCCAGCCGGTGCACGTGGGGGGCTTTAGTCGCGGTTGGCCAGGCCAACCGCGACTAAAGGTGCCCGAAGGCCTTTAGTCGCGGTTGGCCAGCCAACCGGGACTAAAGCCCCCTATATATACCCATCCAGCAGCCAACACTTAGCTATTTGGAGCCATTCTCTTCACAAACTTCACAAGTGGGTGTTAGGTTTGCTTTTGGTTCCTCTTATGCACATAAGGTGTTTGATGAAATGCCCCAAGAGCATGAAACAAACATGATATGAAGTGTTGGAGCCACACTTGAGCTTTCTCATTTATTTTTTCCTCCTCGATCGCGGTTAGCAACTTGAACCTTTGATGTGTCGTTGATAAAATATGCATGTGTGTGTAGTTCATTGTTTAATTTATATTGTTTGTAGCTAGTTAGTTTAACAAATGCATGATGGTTAATTATATATTTTATATTATAATAATGCAGATGAATCGACAATGGATGTACGGTAACCGACTCTCCGGCGAGTTCAGTACGGGTTTGAAAGATTTCCTCGTAGTGACTAATGCGAACAAGCAGGGGGGTTTTGTTATCTGTCCATGTGTTAACTGTAAGAATCAGAAGGGTTACTCTTCCTCAAGAGATGTTCACATGCACCTGCTTCGGCACGGTTTCATGCCAAGCTATAATTGTTGGACCAAGCATGGAGAAAGAGGGGTTATAATGGAAGAAGATGAAGAAGGGGATGATTTCATCGATGAAAGCTATCTTGCTCATTTCGGTGATACTTTCATGGAGGATGCTGAAGGTGAAGGGGAAGGTGAAGGGGAAGGTGAAGAAGAGGCATGTGATGATCCCGTTGATGATCTTGGTCGGACCATTGCTGATGCACGGAGACGCTGCGAAACTGAAAAAGAGAGGGAGAATTTGGATCGCATGTTAGAGGATCACAGGAAGGCGCTGTACCCCGGATGCGATGATGGTCTGAAAAAGCTGGGCTGCACACTGGATTTGCTGAAATGGAAGGCACAGGCAGGTGTAGCTGACTCGGCATTTGAAAACTTGCTGAAAATGTTGAAGAATATGTTTCCAAAGAATAACGAGTTGTCCGCCACTACGTACGAAGCAAAGAAGGTTGTCTGCCCTCTAGGTTTAGAGGTTCTGAAGATACATGCATGCATCAACGACTGCATCCTCTACCGCGGTGAATACGAGAATTTGAATGAATGCCCGGTATGCACTGCATTGCGTTATAAGATCAGAGGCGATGACCCTGGTGACGATGTTGAGGGCCAGAAACCCAGGAAGAGGGTTCCCGCCAAGGTGATATGGTATGCTCCTATAATACCACGGTTGAAACGTCTGTTCAGGAACAAAGAGCATGCCAAGTTGTTGCGATGGCACAAAGAGTACCGTAAGTCGGACGGGGAGTTGAGACACCCCGCAGATGGAACGCAATGGAGAAAGATTGACAGAGAGTTCAAAGATTTTGCAGCTGACCCCGTAATTTGTATTTTTAATATTTTGAATTGAATTAGTTTTATTTTTCTGAATTTTTTGATATATTATTTCTATTTTTAAGATTTTGAATTGAATTAGTTTTATTTTTCTGAATTTTTTGATATATTATTTCTATTTTTAAGATTTTGAATTGAATTAGTTTTTTTTTCTGAATTTTTTGATATATTATTTGTATTTTTAAGATTTTGAATTGAATTAGTTTTATTTTTCACATTTAATTTCGAAATAATTTCGAAAAAGGCCTTTAGTCGCGGTTGGCCTGGCCAACCGCGACTAAAGGTCATTTTCCGCGGGAACCGCAAATGGGGCGAAAAATGGGCTTTAGTCGCTCGGTTGGGGTCACCAACCGCGACTAAAGGGTGACCTTGAGTCGCGGTTGTTGTCCCCAACCGCGACTAAAGCCCATTTGGTATAAAAACTCGCGCCCTCGCCCGCGCACTTCATCTTCTTCGCAGACTCGTCGCCTCTTCGCCTCTTCCGCGCCGAAGGCCTGCCGCCGTGTCGCCCTCGCCCTCGACAACGCCGCCCGCCGTCGTCCTCGCGCGCCGGCCGCCCGTCGCCGCCGCCCCGTCGTCGTCCTCGCGCGCCCCGGCCGCCCCGTCCTTCGAATTCCTCGCCGTACGTCGTCACCGCCCCGCCCGGCCCACGCGCGCCGCCCCTCTCGCCCACGCCGCCGCCACTATCACCGCGCGCCGGCCGCTATCACCGGCCGCCCTCGCCACCGCGCCCGCCGCCTCTCGCTCGCCGCCCTCAACGGCGCCGCCTCGCTCGCCCACGCGCGCGGCCGGCGGTGTACGAGAGATGAGGAGATCGAGACGAAGGGCCGTGGCCGGCGCCGCCCCTTTTTTTTTGTTTTTATTAATTATCTCACAATTTGTTAATTAAAATTGTACACTAAAATTTGACTTAAAAAAGATTGTGTAAAGAAAACTAAAATTTGACTTAAAAAATTAAAATTGACTTAAAAAAGATTGTGTAAAAAAACTAAAATTTGACTTAAAAAGATTGTGTAAAAAAATAACCACCGCGCGTATACGGAGGGGGCAGCGAGCCCTCGTCGCCCGTCCGTATACGAGCGGTGTTTTTTTTTTGGGTCGAGAGGCGGCACCACCATCGCCTTTTCGCCACCGCCGCCCTTTCGCCACCGCCCTTTCGTCACCGACCCCGCGTGTATACGGAGGGGCGGCGAGGCCCTCGCCTCCCCTCCTTATACGCGCCGGCCGCCGGTGTTCGCGGCGAGGCGGCGCCACCGCCACCGCCGCCCCCCTTTCGCCACCGCCACCGCGCGCCCAGCTTCCGCCGCCCCCCTTTCGCCACCGCGGCCCCGCATATATGCATGTGTTGTGTCTCGACTCCGACTCCGCGTGCACCCCTTCCTCGCCCCCTCCTTTTGCCACCGCCCTTTCGCCACCGCCACCGCCCCCCTTCTTCACTTAATTAATTTGTTTGGACTACATGTTTTCAGGACTGACATATGGCGGACGATAGAGCTGACCCGATTCTGGACAACTATGATCCGGACCTTGAAGAACATATGTTCGGCATCATAAAAGGCGATATTCTATATGTGCCGACCGGACAAGAAGAAGATGATATCTCTTCTTATCTGAACCTTGAGGGTGAAGATGAAGGGCGCCGTCAGCAAGATGATGCCGAAGAAACGTCGATAAACGACGATCTTCAATTGGAAGTAGCAACCACCTCCGGCGCCGAGGTATATATATACATTGAGCCTCTGGTGATACAAACTAACTGATTTGAATAAATGTGTGTGTACTAACGCGCGCGACTCTCTTTCTTATTTTAGCCCTCGGCCGGATCGTCGAAAAAATCGAGTACGTCGTCAAAGCGTGGCGCAACCAAGACGATGAAACCAAACGAAACATGCACCATCGAGGTTGTCGATGAAGAAACCGGCAGGCCGCTGGAGCCCAGCAAGAACGCCACCAAGTTTATCAGCCAATGCGGAGCCGTTGTTAGAGACAACGTCTCGATCACCGTCCAGGAGTGGAATGAGCCAAAGAAGGCACGTCTTGGTTTCACTTTTGTCGATAAGAGAACAAAAAAAGATTGCTTCAACAAGCTTATGGAACATTTCGTTCTACCTCCGGAATACCGCAAATACGATGAGAAGGGTAACAAGATTCAGGAAAACAAGGAGAGGTGCAAGCTAGTCAAACAGTTCGCTCTTTCTAAGATGGCCAACGCATTCCGGAAATACAAGCAAAATCTAGCCCATGACTTTGTCAAGCAGGGCAAGACTCCGGATTTCAAAGGACAATATGAGAAACTGCAACATGATTGGCCAGAATTTGTGAAGCAAAAGAAATCGGAGCAGTTCCTTGAAATATCGAAAAAAATAAGGAGAATGCGGCCAAGAAGGAGTACAATCATATTATGGGGCCAGGAGGGTATCGCTTTTGGCAGCCTAAGTGGGAGAAGATGGAGAACGAGCTGAGGCGCGAGGAATCCGTCCAGGTACGGAGGGATGGGACCCAAGGGCCAAAAGCTGGTGGTACGGGCATGGGGGATCGCTGAACCCGGAGACAGGGGAGTGTGTTTATCAGGGCAAAATAATTAAACCCACCCAAAAGCTTATTGAGGCAATGAGGGATGCTCAAGAGGGGAGGATCAAGTTCAACAGAGAGAACGACGCCCTGACAAAAGCCCTCGGGAATCCTGAACACGGAGGACGTGTACGAGGCATGGGGCCCATTCCGTGGAAAGTAGGGTTCCTGTAACGATGACCCGTACGGTTACAGAAGCCGTAAGAGAAAGATGGATCGGGATGCAGATGTTGTGGCGAAGTTGGTAACGGAAATGGATGTGATGAAGAAAACCGTGAGTGTACTAGTAGCCGAAAGAGATGCAGCTCGGGCGCAGCATGAAGATCATCCAATGGATCTCGGAAGCCAGCAGCGGAGAAGAAGCAGCGTGGCTTCCACGGAGGCCTCACCGGCTGGTGCACCGACGATCGAAATTATCGCACCGAGCCTCTGGTGGTCGAAATTACTGCACCGGAGCCTCCTCGCTACCCCGTGGACGATATAAAGGAGATGAAAGCATGTCATCTGTATTATCCTATTGGGAACATGTCCATGAAGGTAGCCATCGGCAGTGCTTTACCACCTGGAGCACTCCACCACAACAACCCCATTCAAGATGGCTATGCTCGTGTCACGGTGGAGGAGATAGTCCAAGGGTTTGAGGACCTGGACATTGACATTGCTACACCTGAAGGGGTGAAAAGACTTGGAGATGTCAAGCGCCAGTTCATTCTATGGCAGAAGAAATTTATCAAGTTTCCAGGCGAGGCGCCAACAAGTCCACCCCCCTACGGTGGTGGTGGTGGCGGTGGCGGTGGCGGTGGCGGTGGCGGTGACGGTGGCGGTGGCGGTGGTGGTGGTGGTGCTTCACCTACACCTCCTTCACGTCAGCCGACGCCGCCCCCCAATTCACCTCCGGCGGGTAGCGACGCCGCCCCCGATCCTCGTCCGGCGGGTGATCGACACCGCCCCCAATCCACCTCCGGCGAAGAAGCAGAAGCAGTCCTGGGTTATTAACCCGGACCCTTATGTACCTAGAACCACAAAGATACCAGAGCCATCACTGAAGCCTCTCCCCACAAGGCCTTGGGAACGTAGTGCCGAGGAAGTCGACGCACACGCGGCTGCTGAATATGAGAAATGGAAGGCGGACTGCAAGAAGAAAAGAGAGCCCGAGCCCAAGCAAGTATTTTCTGACAAGGAAAAGAGCTGGGCTAAGTCATTTTTGAACACACCGTCCCAAGCCGCGAAGAATCTGCCTGACGACTATTTACGTGAACTTCGTAGGCAAGCACTCGCGTTCAAGAGGAACCAAGAGTTGGCGGAGAAGAAAGCCTTGGAGGAGGCCGAGAAAAAATTAGAAAGGGGGAAAGAAGTTGCCCAGCTCGGGGAACAAAGTAAACAATCGATCGCCCCGCTCATAGTGCAAGCCGCCGGTCCGGATGCCCCCGATATCATAGCAGCTGCGGCAGCACATGGATTGACTGTAACGAGTGCCAGAGAACAAGCGGCCGACTTAGGTATCACTCTCCGTGCACTGTTAGGCCTTGATGAGGCGCCAATGAAGGACGTAGTATTTACATATGTGAAGAATGGCCCTCTCGTCGAGCCTGCGCAGGAAGAGGATCTACCTCGACAAATGAAAGGTCTGCTAAATTGGTACAAGGGTTACATAAAACTTAAAAACGCCAAAGACTATATTTATGCGGAAGTTAGATATGAGCATTGATGACCCACAAGTATAGGGGATCGCAACAGTCTTCGAGGGAAGTAAAACCCAATTTATTGATTCGACACAAGGGGAGACAAAGAACACTTGGAAGCCTTAACAGCGGAGTTGTCAATTTAGCTGCACCTGGAAACAGACTTGCTCGCAAGAGTTTATCAGTAGTAACAGTTTTATAGCAGTAGCAGTAGTGAAATAACAGCAGCAGAGTAACAAAGACAGCAGTAGTGATTTTAGTAAACAGCAGGATTAAAATACTGTAGGCACGGGGACGGATGACGGGCGTTGCATGGATGAGAAAAACTCATGTAACAATCATAGCAGGGCATTTGCAGATAATAATAAAACGGTATCCAAGTACAAAGCAATCAATAGGCATGTGTTCCATATATAGTCATGCGTGCTCGCAATGAGAAACTTGCACAACATCTTTTGTCCTACCAGCCGGTGGCAGCCGGGCCTCAAGGGAAACTACTGGATATTAAGGTACTCCTTTTAATAAAGTACCGGAGCAAAGCATTAACACTCCGTGAACACATGTGATCCTCACATCGCTACCATTCCCTCCGGTTGTCCCGATTTCTGTCACTTCGGGGCCATCGGTTCCGGACAGCGACATGTGTATACAACTTATAGGTAAGACCATAAACAATGAATATCTTGATGAAGCAATAACATGTTCAGATCTGAGATCATGGCACTCGGGCCCTAGTGACAAGCATTAAGCATAACAAGTTGCAACAATATCATCAAAGTACCAATTACGGACACTAGGCACTATGCCCTAACAATCTTATGCTATTACATGACCAATCTCATCCAATCCCTACCATCCCCTTCGGCCTACAGCGGGGGAATTACTCACACATGGATGGGGGAAACATGGCTGGTTGATGTAGAGGCGTTGGCGGTGATGGCGGCGATGATCTCCTCCAATTCCCCGTCCCGACGGAGTGCCAGAACGGAGACTTCTGGCTCCCGCGACGGAGTTTCGCGATGTGGCGGCGTTCTGGAGGGTTTCTGGCGACTTCGACTTCCCTCTGTGCGTTTTTAGGTCGAGGCCGATAAATAGTCCGAAGGAGGGCGTCGGAGGCCGGCCGAGGGGGCCACACCACAGGGCCGCGCGGGCCCCCCCTGGGCCGCGCCGCCCTATGGTGTGGGGCCCTCGGGCCTCCACCTTACTTGACCTTCTGGCTCCGTCATTATTCTGGGAAAATAGGGCCTTCTGCATAAATTCCGAGGATTTTCCCGAAAGTTGGATTTCTCGCACAAAAACGAGACACCAGAGCGGTTCACGAAAACAGCGTTAGTCCGTGTTAGTTGCATCAAAAATACACAAATTAGAGGCAAAACAATAGCAAAAGTGTTCGAGAAAGTAGATACGTTTTGGACGTATCAACTCCCCCCAAGCTTAGCTTATTGCTTGTCCTCAAGCAATTCAGTTAACAACTGAGCGATAAAAGAACTTTCACGAACACATTTGCTCATATGATGTATATATTCTCATGCTATGGCTAATACTTAAGCAATTCATAATGAGATACATGCAAATAAGATCATCTAACAGCTATGCCAAACATGGAGAGGTACCAACAATTAATAATAAGCATCATGAATCATGTATATAAGCAGGATTGCAATGTTCATAAGAGAGTATGATAAAGTGGTATCTCGCTTGCCTGTATTTGATTGGCAAAACATAAATACCCGGGCACCTCTGGAGTTCATAGAAAGACTAGAAGTAGTGATTGTCAAAAGATAAATGCATCAAAGTTATACCACAATCAATCATATTTTGAGACAAGCATATTATACTAAGAATGATAGTTGTGCTCTCAAGATAGTGCTCAAAGAAATAATGGAGACACAACATAAAAGTAAAAGATTGACCCTTCGCAGAGGGAAGCAGGGATTAACATGCGCTAGAGCTTTTCATTTTTATAAAGACAGGAGTAAAATTATTTTGAGAGGTGTTTGTTGTTGTCAACGAATGGTAATGGGTACACCAACTACCTCGCCAACCGGACTTTCAAGAGCGGCTCCCATGAATTATTGCATGTTTATTTGGCACTCCTTCCAACCTTTCTTACACAAACCATGGCTAACCGAATCCTCGGGTGCCTACCAACAATCTCATACCATGAAGGAGTGCTTTTTTTATTTTAGTTTTATTATGATGATGACACTCCCCCCAACCTTTGCTTACACAAGCCATGGCTAACCGATGAAGGAGATATGCCCTAGAGGCAATAATAAAGTGGTTATTATTTATATCTTTATGTTTATGATAAATGTTTATATATCATGCTAGAATTGTATTAACCGAAACATTAGTACATGTGTGATATGTAGACAAACAAGAAGTCCCTAGTATGCCTCTTAAACTAGCTTGTTGATTAATGGATGATTAGTTTCATAATCATGAACATTGGATGTTATTAATAACAAGGTTATGTCATTGTGTGAATGATATAATGGACACACCCAATTAAGCGTAGCATAAGATCTCGTCATTAAGTTATTTGCTATAAGCTTTTGATACATAGTTACCTAGTCCTTATGACCATGAGATCATGTAAATCACTTATACCGGAAAGGTACTTTGATTACACCAAACACCACTGCGTAAATGGGTGGCTATGAAGGTGGGATTAAGTATCCGGAAAGTATGAGTTGAGGCATATGGATCAACAGTGGGATTTGTCCATCCCGATGACGGATAGATATACTCTGGGCCCTCTCGGTGGAATGTCGTCTAATGTCTTGCAAGCATATGAAAGAGTTCATAAGAGACCACATACCACGGTACGAGTAAAGAGTACTTGTCAGGAGACGAGGTTGAACAAGGTATAGAGTGATACCGAAGATCAAACCTCGGACAAGTAAAATATCGCGAGACAAAGGGAATTGGTAATGTATGTGAATGGTTCATTCGATCACTAAAGTCATCGTTGAATATGTGGGAGCCATTATGGATCTCCAGATCCCACTATTGGTTATTGGTCGGAGTGAGTACTCAACCATGTCCGCATAGTTCTCGAACCGTAGGGTGACACACTTAAAGTTGGATGTTGAAATGGTAGCACTTGAATTATGGAATGGAGTTCGAATATTTGTTCGGAGTCCCGGATGAGATCCCGGACATCACGAGGAGTTCCGGAATGGTCCGGAGAATAAGATTCATATATAGGATGTCATTTTATGTGAAATAAAATGTCGCGGAAGGTTCTATGGAAGGTTCTAGAAGGTTCTAGAAAAGTCCGGAAGAAACCATCAAGGAAGGTGGAGTCCACATGGGACTCCACCACCATGGCCGGCCAGCCCTAGATGGGGTGGAGTCCCAAGTGGACTCCACCATAGGGGGCCGGCCACCCCCCACATGGGAGGTGGGAATCCCACCTTTGGGTGGGAGTCCTAGTTGGGCTAGGTTTCCCCCTCCTATGGAAGGTTTTGGTTTCGGGTCTTATTCGAAGACTTGGACACCAACACTTGGGATCCACCTATATAATGAGGGGCCAAGGGAGGGGGCCGGCCACCCCAAGACCAGAAGCTGGCCGCCCCCCTTGAATGGCCGGCCACCCCCTCCCAAACCCTAGCTTTGCTCCTCCACTCCATATTGCCCGCGTAGCTTAGCGAAGCTCCGCCGGACTTCTTCACCGCCACCGACACCACGCCGTCGTGCTGTCGGATTCAAGAGGAGCTACTACTTCCGCTGCCCGCTGGAACGGGGAGGTGGACGTCGTCTTCATCAACAACCGAACGTGTGACCGAGTACGGAGGTGCTGCCCGTTCGTGGCGCCGGAACCGATCGTGATCAAGATCTTCTACGCGCTTTTGCAAGCGGCAAGTGATCGTCTACCGCAGCAACAAGAGCCTCCTCTTGTAGGCTTTGGAATCTCTTCAAGGGTGAGACTCGATACCCTCTCGTTGCTACCGTCTTCTAGATTGCATCTTGGCTTGGATTGCGTGTTCGCGGTAGGAAAATTTTTGTTTTCTATGCAACGTTATCCTACAGTGGTATCAGAGCCAGGTCTATGCATAGATGGTTGCACGAGTAGAACACAATGGTTTGTGGGCGTTGATGCTCTTGTTATCTTTAGTTTGAGTACTTTGCATCTTTATGGCATAGTGGGATGAAGCGGCTCGGACTAACTTTACATGACCGCGTTCATGAGACTTGTTCCTCGTTCGACATGCAACTTGTATTGCATAAGAGGCTTTGCGGGTGTCTGTCTCTCCTACTATAGTAAAGATTCAATTTACTCTTCTATTGACAACATTAGTATCAACGTTGTGGTTCATGTTCGTAGGTAGATTAGATCTATAACGAAAACCCTAAACCACGTAAAATATGCAAACCAAATTAGAGAGCGTCTAACTTGTTTTTGCAGGGTTTGGTGATGTGATATGGCCATAATGTGATGATGAATATGTATGAGATGATCATTATTGTATTGTGGCAACCGGCAGGAGCCTTATGGTTGTCTTTAATTTTCATGTTGAGTAGTATTTCAAAGAAGTTGTAATAGTTGCTACATGAGGTGAACAACCATGAAGACGGCGCCATGAACCTTGACGCTACGCCGACGATGATGGAGATCATGCCCGTTGATGATGGAGATCATGTCCGTGCTTTAGAGATGAAGATCGAAGGCGCAAAGACAAAAGGGCCATATCATATCACATATGAACTGCATGTGATGTTAATCCTTTTATGCATCTTATTTTGCTTAGATCGCGACGGTAGCATTATAAGATGATCCCTCACATTAATATCAAGATAATAAAGTGTTCTTCCCTCGTATGCACCGTTGCATTGTTCGACGTTTTGAAGCATCTCGTGATGATCGGGTGTGATAAACTCGACATACAACGGTGTAAGCCATGTTGCACACGCGGAATACTTGGGTTTGCTTGACGAGCCTAGCATGTACAGACATGGCCTCGGGACAACGGAAACCGAAAGGTTGAACACGAGTCATATGGATGATATGATCAACATGTTGATGTTCACCATTGAAGCTACATCATCTCACGTGATGATCGGTTTTGGTGTAGTGGATTTGGATCGTGTACCACTTAACAACTATGAGGGATGTTGTATTAAGTGAGAGTTCATTAGTAATTAGATTAAAACATGAACTAATTATCATAAACATAGTCTGAGTAGTATTTTGAATTAATTTTGTAGTATTGGCATCCGTTTACTACTATGCGCTAGTCTTGTTATTGAGATAGAAATACTGTTAAAATCTGACAAGAAACTTTACGGATTGGTACCGTATTGTTAAAGAATCAAGAGTTGATTAAGTCCTATTGCAAACTTTTAGTAAACCTCACATTGTTGATTCAAATAGCTATGGTTCCAATTAGTACCTAAAGTTATCTTGTCTCCGTGAAACTTGAAGTTCAAATCTGTTTGAAAAGTAAGGAGCTGAAAATTTAGTTTTCAGAAATAATGAAGGTACGAGATATATGTGATATCTAAGACCTTATTGCAAGATGATAGAATATAAAATTGGTGAGACTACATAAACTCATAAGTTTTATGGGAATGTACGAAGGTTGAAGACGCAAGGCGTCCCAATCCTCCAACTATTGGGGCACTAACGATATTCGCATATCCATGAAGTGATTGTCCTTAGTATGCACCGTTGCTAAGACTCGTCGTTTCGAAGCATCACGTGATGATCGGGTGTTATAGATTCTACGTGTGCTTCCAACGGGTGCAAACCAGATTTGCATATACGAATACTAAGGTTTAAACTTTATGAGCCTAGCATGTACAGACATGGTCTCAGAAAGTTATCATGAATTGATGGATAAAATTATGAGTGAAATTGTTCATCGTATTACAAAGTTACTAATAGTGAAATCTGAAACACTTGTCATATGATGATCAACTTCAAAGTAAGAACCTCAAGGTTATTGGTATTTGACCAACAAACCTAGAAGTTATTGATGTTGAAATGTTTTTCTGAATAATGAGGAAAGCTAAAAGAGAAACTGCAAAAGATATTTTGGCAACAGAAAAGAAAAGACTAGAAAGTCTAGCTCAGGTGTATATAAATGATATACATGTTATGGTTGTATTCCTAGTTAAGTCACACAATGAATTTCTTGGGTATTAGTACCATATTGGTTGGTATGAAGTGTCATACAAAACAACGCAATACAAGAATACAATGGCCTAAGTGACTGACAAGGAATATGATAGGAATGCACGTCTGGAACAAAAATAAAGTGTTATTGTGTTCATCGTTGGCATTCTATCTAGCCCTTAGAATTTATAATAAAGAACTTAATAATTGTTATTTTGCTCTGGTCAAATGAAAACAATGAGTTGTTTAAATTATGACATTACTCCATGTACGATGGATAAGTTATTATAAATCTTAATGGTGAAACACACATACATAACACTGACGCTAAAATGCCATAAGGCAAATGATTTGAATTCCACTTATTTGTGGAACCGCAATTTAGGTCATGTTAGAAAGGATCGCATGAAGGAACTCCATGCAAATGGATTTTTGGAGTCATTCGATTTGTTGAATCGTTTGGCACTTGCAAAATCTTTTCTAAAAAGTAATGACTGAAATACCGTTCATAGGCCGAAGAGTTGAACAGACAACTAACTTAGTGAAAACATACATAATGATATATGTGGTTCACTGGGCATAGTTGTGTGCGGAAGATTCTTCTACTTCATGAAAACTTTCAAACAATGAATTGAGTATATATGTGGATATATTCAATAAGGAAAAGTTTGAAACATTTGAATAGGATTCAAATAAATTTCAGCATGAAGTGGAAATCATCGTAATAGAAATCAAATATCTATGATTGGATCATGGTGGAAATATTTGAATTACGAGTTTTAGCGAACATCTAAGAGAGTTATGAAATTGTTCTACAACTTACGTTTCTTGGAGTATCATAGTGATGATGAAGTATCCAAGAGATATATCCAAACTTTGTTGGATCAATGATGAGATAAAATATTGATGCCATTATATTTTTGTGGATTATGCTTTAGTGACTACCGCTTTTACACTGAATAGAGCATCATCATGATCCGTTGAAATGACACCATACAAGTTATGGCATGGGTATAAACCCTAATAGTCAACCAAAATCGGATGAATGTCTTTGTTGGTTATCCCAGAGATTTAATTGGGAATTCTTCCCACGAGACAAAGACAAAAGTGTTTGTCAATGTTTCTTATTTCCGAAAAAATTGTTTCGAGTGAAGTATTTGAGTGGGAGGACAATATAATTTGATAAGGTTTATGAACACGAGCATAATGATCAGAGTAGCGCAGCATCGGAATTGGTTTCGGAAGCGGCCACGACGATCATGGCTCTCATGACTACAAAATGTTTTAGCCATGGAGATCGAAGTACATATTGAACCTTGTAGGTATGGTTTACTTTGTGATCAAATAAATGATTTGTGGACAAAGGATTGATTTTGATCAATGATAAACCAACTACAAAACAAAGAAGTTATGATGGGCCCTGACTCCGTTAAAATGGCCATACGCCATGAAATCCAAAATAGATGAATACTTTTTGAAAGAAAATAGATCTATAAAATTGATGGACTTGGATGAAATATCCTTGAAGAAGCTTGACTTGTCGAAAAGTTGTTTACGACAAAGTTCAAAGAGTTGACTACGACAAGATTAGATCTTCCGTAGCAATGCTTAAAGTCTATATGGATTATTCTAGTAATCACTACATATTTCCTTTATGAGATATGTTAGTAGGATGGCAAAATACATTACTTATCAGAAGTGTGTATTAAAAGGTGTATACAAGATACAACCAAGAGTTTTGCTGATCCGTGGAATACTAGATAGGTATACAAACTTCAATTTGATGAAGTAAGTATAGCGGAGTTTGAATCTTCACTAGATGAAATAGTCAAAGAGTTTTTGATTTCATCAGAAACAATGAAGAGGCTTGCATTTGCAAGAAATTAAGTGGGAGCGCTAAGACACATTTATAATACTTTATGTAAGTGACATATAGTTGGTTATAAATGATGTAATTATATACTTGATTAAAAAGGTTTCATTGAGAATTAACTTCAATGAAAGGATATGGACTGAAACAAATTTAGTGTCAAGATCTATGAAGATAGATTGAAACACATAAATAAGTTTAAGTCAAAGTACATATGATGGATATTGAAGAAGTTCAATATAGAAATATTAAGAAAATGTTCTTGTCATGTGAAGGTTTAACAAGACTTGAGTGTATCGACACTCAATGAGTAAAAACACATGAGTGATTATAGATCACGAATAATATGTACACAATCAGATATCATGTGCTATAAAGTGTTATGAGCATATACCAGAATGATTCATATGATGATCATTGGACGACAGTAAGAATATCCTTGAGTACTTTAGAAGAACTAAGGATATATATATATATTTTTTTTATATGAAGAAATGACAAACAAATCGCTGTAAGGTGTTACACCGATATTGGTTTTGTCACATATAAAATATAATCTCAAATTAGACAAAGTGTTGTTTAAAAGGTAGCACAATGAGCTAGAAGTTGTCTATGCTAGATTTAGAAGAGTTCTAAATATTGTGACGGATTCTACAAAAGAAGGCAGAGTATGTCATTGTTTTGACAATGACAAAGGATGTTAAGTCAAGAGGTTCTTTGAGAACTTGATGTAGTTCCGACAGAGTCAGAACTTTGAAGCTATATTGTGTGTGACAATATAAGTGACATATTTCAGACAATGGAATTAAGGTTCCACCAGAAGATCAAACATATATAATGCCAACTCATTTGGAAATGAGTGATGCGTTGAGACGCAAATGAATTACAAAATACATACGTTTCTGAGCGTGTCAGATCCGATGACTAAAAACCTCTCCCGTGAGCAATACATGATAAAGCACCAGAAGGCCAAGGTGTTATATCTTTACAAATGTAAACTAGATTATTGACTCTAGTGCAAGTGGGAGACTGAAGGAGATATGCCCTAGAGGCAATAATAAAGTGGTTATTATTTATATCTTTATGTTTATGATAAATGTTTATATATCATGCTAGAATTGTATTAACCGAAACATTAGTACATGTGTGATATGTAGACAAACAAGAAGTCCCTAGTATGCCTCTTAAACTAGCTTGTTGATTAATGGATGATTAGTTTCATAATCATGAACATTGGATGTTATTAATAACAAGGTTATGTCATTGTGTGAATGATATAATGGACACACCCAATTAAGCGTAGCATAAGATCTCGTCATTAAGTTATTTGCTATAAGCTTTTGATACATAGTTACCTAGTCCTTATGACCATGAGATCATGTAAATCACTTATACCGGAAAGGTACTTTGATTACACCAAACACCACTGCGTAAATGGGTGGCTATGAAGGTGGGATTAAGTATCCGGAAAGTATGAGTTGAGGCATATGGATCAACAGTGGGATTTGTCCATCCCGATGACGGATAGATATACTCTGGGCCCTCTCGGTGGAATGTCGTCTAATGTCTTGCAAGCATATGAAAGAGTTCATAAGAGACCACATACCACGGTACGAGTAAAGAGTACTTGTCAGGAGACGAGGTTGAACAAGGTATAGAGTGATACCGAAGATCAAACCTCGGACAAGTAAAATATCGCGAGACAAAGGGAATTGGTAATGTATGTGAATGGTTCATTCGATCACTAAAGTCATCGTTGAATATGTGGGAGCCATTATGGATCTCGAGATCCCACTATTGGTTTTTGGTCGGTGTGAGTACTCAACCTTGTCCTCATAGTTCTGGAACCGTAGGTTGACACACTTAAAGTTGGATGTTGAAATGGTAGCACTTGAATTATGGAATGTAGTTCGAATATTTGTTCGGAGTCCGGATGAGATCCCGGACATCACGAGGAGTTCCGGAATGGTCGGAGAATAAGATTCATATATAGGATGTCATTTTATGTGAAATAAAATGTCGCGGAAGGTTCTATGGAAGGTTCTAGAAGGTTCTAGAAAAGTCCGGAAGAAACCATCAAGGAAGGTGGAGTCCACATGGGACTCCACCACCATGGCCGGCCAGCCCTAGATGGGGTGGAGTCCCAAGTGGACTCCACCATAGGGGGCCGGCCACCCCCCACATGGGAGGTGGGAATCCCACCTTTGGGTGGGAGTCCTAGTTGGGCTAGGTTTCCCCCCTCCTATGGAAGGTTTTGGTTTCGGGTCTTATTCGAAGACTTGGACACCAACACTTGGGATCCACCTATATAATGAGGGGCCAAGGGAGGGGGCCGGCCACCCCAAGACCAGAAGCTGGCCGCCCCCCTTGAATGGCCGGCCACCCCCTCCCAAACCCTAGCTTTGCTCCTCCACTCCATATTGCCCGCGTAGCTTAGCGAAGCTCCGCCGGACTTCTTCACCGCCACCGACACCACGCCGTCGTGCTGTCGGATTCAAGAGGAGCTACTACTTCCGCTGCCCGCTGGAACGGGGAGGTGGACGTCGTCTTCATCAACAACCGAACGTGTGACCGAGTACGGAGGTGCTGCCCGTTCGTGGCGCCGGAACCGATCGTGATCAAGATCTTCTACGCGCTTTTGCAAGCGGCAAGTGATCGTCTACCGCAGCAACAAGAGCCTCCTCTTGTAGGCTTTGGAATCTCTTCAAGGGTGAGACTCGATACCCTCTCGTTGCTACCGTCTTCTAGATTGCATCTTGGCTTGGATTGCGTGTTCGCGGTAGGAAAATTTTTGTTTTCTATGCAACGTTATCCTACAACCGAATCCTTCGGGTGCCGTCCAACAATCACAAACCATGGAGGAGTGTCTATTTAAGTTAATTAATTCGGGACTGGGAATCCCATTGCCAGCTCTTTTTGCAAAATTATTGGATAAGCGGATGTGCCACTAGTCCATATGAGAGTCCGTCAAAAGTAAATGACAAGGTTGAAAGCTAAACACCACATACTTCCTTATGAGCTATGAAACATAAACACAAATTGAGAAGCATTTTGAAGGTTTTAAAGGTAGCGCACGAGAATTTACTTGGAATGGTTTGAAATGCCATGCATAGGTATTTATGGTGGACACTTTTGGAACAACTTGGTTTTCAGGTATTTGGAAGCACGAGCAGCGTTCCCGCTCAGTACAAGTGAAGGCTAGCAATAGACTAGGGAGCGACAAATCAAGAGAGCGATGCTTGTCATAATCATGCTTGCGGCAAAATAAATTAACGGAGGCATAAAAGTGATACAAGGACTCTGAAGCAATATAGATCATCGAGGCTTAATTGACTTTTTGTTCAGTCATATGCATGCGTGAGCATGTGCCAAGTCGATATGAATGAATTATTCAGAGGAGGATACCACAATGCCATACTTACTTATGAATAAAACAATGCAAGCAAACATCCATGACATGCTACTCATATTAATAGATTGGAGCTAATCATGAGAGATCATAAACTACTAGACTTTCTCAAATAACATATACCTCACATGAACCAACTAAGCATGCTCACATGGATGAGTATATGTACAAAAATGAAAACAAATAGAGTTCATACCAGCCTCTCACCACAATCCAATTGTCGTAGATCGTCATTATTGCCTTTTCACTTGTGCAGCTTGGATAATATGAAATGAAAACCACGCTCCAGCCACCGAAGACCATTGAACTCATAAAGAACTTTACAAACCAAAGAAGAACAGCAAATATTTTTGGTGTTTTCGAATTGCAAATAAGAACAAGAGGAAACAAACAAACAAAGCAAAATCTTTTTGGGTTTTCTTATAGCAAACTAGCAATAGCAAATAAAGTGAAACAAATGCAAGAAACCAAAGCAAACAAATGGTGAAGAGAAACAACAGAAATATTTTTGGTCTTTTTGTGTTTTGGGGAAGAAACAAAGCAAAAACAAGAAATAGCAAACTAAAAGAAACGCAGAAAAGCGAGATGGCAGAAATCTGCCAAAACCTGACAGCAGTACAGAAATCGATTTTTACAAAAATCTTACGTTGCTCAGATCGAAAAGTGTTCAACTAATGAAAGTTAGATAACAACCTGGGGAACCTGCACAAAAATTGGCAGCTCAAAATGACGCTCTGGATATTTTTGAGAATTTTTACGGTAACGTTCCAGAATCTGTTTTCAGGCAGCACTTCCCCAGATATCATCTTCCTCTCATTAGAAAACCACTCAAACGAACAAAGCAAGTGTGTGCAAGTATCCAGCAACCATAATATGCAAAGAATGAGTGATGCCGGTATACCTCCCCCCAAGCTTAGGCTTTTGGCCTAAGTGGAGTTCAATCCCATCGATCCCATGAGGTAGTGTCTCCGTAGTATGACGAAGATGGATCGTATTCCGGGTATGTGCTAGAAGAAGCACCCGGATACATGACGGTGTGGTCGTAGGAGGCCCCGGCGTCCTCGGAGTCATGTTGCTGGTGGAAGTCCTTTATCTTCAAATGTTCATCCACTTCCTCCTTAGTGCACGACCATGATTGCCTGTCAATACTGAACAAACCTGGTTGGGGAAGAGGAATTTCTTTCTCATCCCCGTCAGAAAACAACATTCTATAAACCATATTATCTAAAGTAGAATCAGTGGTAACAAAATAATGACTCTTCATAGCAGTAATATCGAGTCTCCTAGGGGCCAATGGCACATCATTAGGATCAATAGGAAGATTTAGATATGTTAAAACGCGCAGTGCGATAGTTCCTCCAAAAATAGGCCCCCTGGTAGTCAGGCGGCGAGCAATAAGAGCACCAAGGTGATAGGATGTCTGACCAGTAAGTGCAATATTCAAGAAAGCAAGATGGTAACTAGAAATGTTGCTAGTGTTCTCCCTACCAAGAATGCTAGTAGCAATGTAGTATGCAAAATACTTAATAGCGGGGAGTTGAATGTTCCTTATCTTGCCCCGCTGAATGGTGCGACAATCATCATCGGTGATCCCTCGGTAGAGCTCCAACAAGTCCCGGGGGTTGTCATCAATCCTACTCGCTGTACCTACAGGGACAATATCCATTGCACGACAGAAATCCTCCAATTTCATAGTAACAGGATTACCATAGATCCTGAATGCAACCGTCGGCTCATATTGTTTGTTGTTGAACTGGAAACTCTCGACGAAGATCTTGGTGAGCATGTAGTATTGCTCCCTTTCATCGCCCACATAGGTGGTTAACCCTGCCCTGTTAACAAGGGTGAAGAAATCCTCCAATATCCCTGCATTCCTAAGAAAATCATAGCATGGAAAAGACGAAGCATTAGGAGCCCCGTTGTCCTCTTCGGGCGCGAAGCTAGGCGCGATGATGTCTTCATTGTATGATCGCCTAATCCGGGTGGCGGCCCTAGAAGGACTACGGGGTGTTGTTGTACCTATCTTGAACAACTCTCCAAAGTTGAACTTCTTCATAGCTTCTCTGAAATTTTTAACAAATGATATAAAATTTGATTTGGTGACATATAATTGAGGGAAACTACCATAGGAACTTGCTAGAGTACTAATCATGCATCAAAACTAGTTTCTACTACTTAGAACAAGCATGCAAGCTCACTAAACATGTTACCTACAGCAGCAAAATATTCAAGATATACTCAACCAAACAAAATTCTACTTGGATGGGTGGAGGAGTCACATACCAAGGAGCAAATGTGCCAAATTTCAGCAGGAAATCTGGGCTGAGCAAAGAGATCGAGAAATCTGGAGCTCTGGAGCAAAAACGCGAGAGAGAGGAACTTGGTACGAGTTTTTTCGGGAGAGAGAAGGTGCTGGGAGAAAGAGATGACAAAGTGGGGCAAAGGGGGGCCCACACCACATGGTGGCGCGGCAACCTCCTTGGCCGCGCCGGCTGTGGTTTGGCGCCCTACGGTGCCCCACAGGTCATCCTCTGGTGCTCCCAGTGCCTCGTCGAAAAATAGGACCAACGGTATAATTTTTGTGAATTTTTGAAAACTTTGAAAAATGCACATTTACGGGTATTTAGTTTATTATTACTGGCGGGAAAATTTTTGACATCTCCAAATAACTAAGGAACTTTGCAAACTAAAAGTGCTACAGCAACTAGAGCAAGTGGAGGAAGAAAGATATGTTGTTTACCTCCTCTATGCATATAAAAAGTATCCGTTAACAAGGTTGATCAAGTCTTGTCACCAAATAACTTTTTCATAGCATAAGAAGAAATAAACCTCAGATCAATCATGTTACCTTGAATTGTATTGATATGGATCCAATCACGAGAGTTTGATATTCTTCTTTAGGCTCATATATAGGACAATCAATAGTTCCCACTTTGATAGTTCTCACATTAGAAATAGTATTAACTCCACACGCTTTCTCAATCCTCTTGGAAAAATAAACGGTATGCTCCCTATCATCAACATTGAAAGTAACCTTTCCTTTATTGCAATCAATAACAGCCCCTGCGGTGTTAAGAAAAGGTCTCCCAAGAATAATAGACATATTATCATCTTCAGGCATTTCCAACACAACAAAATCAGTTAATATCAAGCAGTTAGTAGTAACTTGAACAGGAACATTCTCACATATACCAACAGGAATAGCAGTAGATTTATCAGCCATTTGCAAAGATATATCAGTAGGTATCAACTTATCTAAGTAAAGTCTCTTATAAAGAGAAAAAGGCATAACACTAACACCGGCTCCCAAGTCACATAGAGCAGTTTTAACATAATTATTCTTAATAGAACAAGGAATAGTAGGTATACCTGGGTCGCCCAACTTCTTTGGAACTTTACCATTGAAAGAGTAATTAGCAAGCATAGTGGAAATTTCCTCATTTGGGATTTTCCTTTTGTTAGTAACAATATCTTTCATATACTTTGAATAAGGAGGCAATTTAATAGCATCAGTCAAAGGGATTTGCAAGAATAAAGGTTTCATCCAATCACAAAATTTATTATAGTGTTCTTCTTCCTTTGATTTTAATTTCTTAGCAGGAAAAGGCATTTGCTTTTGCACCCAAGGTTCTTTTTCATTACCATGTTTCTCAGCAATAAAATCTTCTTTAGTGTACTTTTTATTTTTAGCATGCTTTTCAGGTTCTTCTTCAACCTCTTCTTTATCAGGAGCATCATTCTTATCATTATCTTTATCATGTTCATTACCACTTTCAGTTTCAGCATCAGAAATAGAAATACTATTAGGATCATTAGCAGGTTCAGAGGATTCTACAACATTTTTATGTTTCTTCTTCTTTTTCTTCCTAGAATGAGCACTAGGTTCAATGTGTTGAGAATCTTGTTCAATTCTTTTGGGATGCCCTTCAGGATATAGAGGATCCTGGGTAGAGACACCACCTCTAGTTGTTACTTCATAAGCATGTTTCTCTTTAGAATTATTCCCTAACAAGTCATTTTGCACTTTAGTGAGTTGATCAATTTGAGTTTGAATCATATGAAAATGTTTAACAAGCATCTTAACATCATTGGAGGTTCTCTCCACAATATCATGCAATTCACTAATAGCTCGAGAATTTTCCATTAAATGATTCTCTACTCTCATATTAAAATTTTCTTGCTTAACAATATAATTATCAAACTCATCTAAGCATTGCGCAGGAGGTTTCGAATACGGAATATCTTCCCTAGTAAAGCGTTGAAGGGAATTTACCTCAATCATGGATGAAGGGGGAATTATCTCACATATATCTTCTATAGGAGGTAGATTCTTCACATCTTCAGATTTAATACCTTTCTCCTTGAGAGACTTCTTGGCTTCCCTCATATCTTCATCATTCAATTTAATTAAACCCCTCTTCTTCAATATTGGCGTTGGAGTTGGTTCAGGCGTAGTCCAATCATCATGATTCCGGCTTATTTTAGCCAATAATTCTTCAGCGTCGTCTGGAGTTCTTTTCCTGAAAACACAACCAGCACAACTATCCAGGTATGCCCTAGACTCAATGGTTAGTCCACTATAAAATATATCAAGTAAATCATGCTTTTCCAAATCATGATCAGGCTGAGCTCTAATAAGAGAGCAAAATCTCGCCCAAGCCTCAGGCAATTTCTCTTCATCTCCCTGGTCAAAATTATAAATTCTCTGCAAAGCAATATGTTGAGCACTAGCAGGAAAGTATTTGCGGAAGAAAACATCAAGCAATTCTTTTGGACTTTTAATAGAATTAGGTGGCAACCTATTATACCAAGTTTTAGCGTCATCCTTTAATGAGAATGGAAATATTTTAGCAACAAAGTAAGTACGCATCTTGACATCATCAGAAAACAAGCTACTCAAAGTAGATAACTCAGTCATGTGTTCAACAGCACTTTCTTTTTCAGTACCACAAAAGGGTGTTTTCTCAACAATAGCTATATGAGATAGATCAAGAGAAAAATCATAATCTTTATCCTTAATGTTTATAGGAGATGTGGCAAACTTAGGATCAGGAGATAGTTTATACCTAACAGCATGTTCTGCAAGCAACTTTTTAATTTTTCTTGCATCAGTAGTAGCATTGCATTTTTCAATAAAATCATCATTAAGCTCCACATAATCTTCCTCAGGATCATCACTAAAATAATCAAGTTCAGGTGAACTAACAGGTGTAGTAGCATTAGGAGTTTCAGTATTTTCAATTTGTCTAGACCTAGCAATTGTAGCATCTAGAAAGGATCCCAATGAACCACTATCATCAAGCACAGCAGAAACATTATCAATATTATGAGAGTTTTCAGATTCAGCGAAGTACCCGCATGTGAAGCATGCGGCGGTGAAACAAGTTTATCAATCACGAGATGGTGAATCAAGAGCAGCAGAGGTATTCAGAATTGTACCTTTTCTTGTAGTGGATGGTAATATGGCGATCTTAGTATCGCGAGGTTTACCCATGATGGAGAATTTGCAGCGAACAATATTAATCCAAGTGAACTTCCAAATAAAGCTATGCTCCCCGGCAACGGCGCCGAGAAAATAGTCTTGATGACCCACAAGTATAGGGGATCGCAACGATCTTCGAGGAAGTAAAACCCAATTTATTGATTCGACACAAGGGGAGACAAAGAACACTTGGAAGCCTTAACGGCGGAGTTGTCAATTCAGCTGCACCTGGAAACAGACTTGCTCACAAGAGTTTATCGGTAGTAACAGTTTTATAGCGATAGCGATAGTGAAATAACGACGACGAGTAACAAAGACAGCGGTAGTGATTTTAGTAAACGGCAGGATTAAAATACGTAGGCGGGGACGGATGACGGGCGTTGCATGGATGAGAGAAACTCATGTAACAATCATAGCAGGGCATTTGCAGATAATAATAAAACGGTGTCCAAGTACAAAGCAATCAATAGGCATGTGTTCCATATATAGTCGTGCGTGCTCGCAATGAGAAACTTGCACAACATCTTTTGTCCTACCAGCCGGTGGCAGCCGGGCCTCAAGGGAAACTACTGGATATTAAGGTACTCCTTTTAATAAAGTACCGGAGCAAAGCATTAACACTCCGTGAACACATGTGATCCTCACATCGCTACCATTCCCTCCGGTTGTCCCGATTTACTGTCACTTCGGGGCCATCGGTTCCGGACAGACGACATGTGTATACAACTTATAGGTAAGACCATAAACAATGAATATCTTGATGAAGCAATAACATGTTCAGATCTGAGATCATGGCACTCGGGCCCTAGTGACAAGCATTAAGCATAACAAGTTGCAACAATATCATCAAAGTACCAATTACGGACACTAGGCACTATGCCCTAACAATCTTATGCTATTACATGACCAATCTCATCCAATCCCTACCATCCCCTTCGGCCTACAGCGGGGGAATTACTCACACATGGATGGGGGAAACATGGCTGGTTGATGTAGAGGCATTGGCGGTGATGGCGGCGATGATCTCCTCCAATTCCCCGTCCGGCGGAGTGCCGAGCAGAGACTTCGGCTCCCGCGACGGAGTTTCGCGATGTGGCGGCGTTACGGAGGGTTTACGGCGACTTCGACTTCCTCCGTGCGTTTTTAGGTCGAGGCCGATAAATAGTCCGAAGGAGGGCGTCGGAGGCCGGCCGAGGGGCCACACCACGGGGCCGCGCGGGCCCCCCCTGGCGCGCCGCCTATGGTGTGGGGCCCTCGGGCCTCCACCTTACTTGACCTTACGGCTCCGTCATTATTCTGGGAAAATAGGGCCTTCGCATAAATTCCGAGGATTTTCCCGAAAGTTGGATTTCTGCACAAAAACGAGACACCAGAGCAGTTCTGCTGAAAACAGCGTTAGTCCGTGTTAGTTGCATCCAAAATACACAAATTAGAGGCAAAACAATAGCAAAAGTGTTCGGGAAAGTAGATACGTTTTGGACGTATCAAGCATCACTTCAAACATTACTATGTACAAATTCATCTGAGTGAATTGTTCCAGCTTTTCAATCTGCGCGATCTCGACAAATCTATCATCAGTTGCTACGTTCTGTAAGTGATTTATTAATTTCTACCCCATCTCGTTCATTGCCTGCACTATATATATATATATATATATATATATATATATATATATATATATATATATATATATATATATATATATATTGTCCTAACTATCTTGTTGTGTACGCTATTATGCAGAATGAAGAAGCGGGAAATGCGAATAAGGAACATCCATGATGTTGGGTTCATTGACCCACAAATCGTTAATTCATATGTGTTAGAACACCACCCCGCCGACGTGGAGGATGACCTGTGGCGGTTTATTAGAAAACAGAAACTCAAAAGTGATATTCTATTTCCTTACCATTTTGGGTGAGTGTTTCTGTCTTGAGCACATTCTCTTTTGTTTACTCCATGCATGGTATGTGGCTAATCGATGAGTTATGCATGACTGTGCATGTATCGTGTCCGCAGGTTCCACTCGATTCTTATGTTAATTCAATTTCAGACCTCCTCAGTTCTCGTCCACGACTCTCTGAATATGGATCCGGCGCTTTGGGCCGACATGAGAAAAATGATGCAAAAGTAATTATTTTCATTCATTTGCGCTCTATATCGATCGGCCTATTTCGTTCATCATTTCCTAATATCAAGTAACTAATTAATAACTCTCTTGTTCATTTAATTTTCTTTGCCTCGTAGGGTTTGGAGACGGTTCGTAGATACCAAGGTCGGTGAATTCAAAAAAGAGCTACATTTTAAAATGGCAGTGCGGACGACTGGGGATATTCAGCCACCGGGGACCAATCTATGTGGATACTATGTTTGTGAGAGGATCCGGAGATACTGCAATGAGCGGGACCAGAAGTGTGAGAACAACATCCTGAGGAATAACCTCCGGAAGACGCTTAGTCCAGAAGCTCGCTTCCGACCACTTCAAGAGGAACTAGCTGGATGGTTGGCGAGGGAAGTCATCGATCCTAGAGGAGAACACCATTACGATGACGTAGATCTTTATATGCACTAAATTATGGATGGAAACTTGTTCAAAATTGTATATGGTCATCCGATATTGAATATATATTGTATATGGTCATCCGATATTGAATATATATTGTATATTCCTCTTGAATTCTTTTTGGTTCTAATTTTAAATTTGTTTGAAATTGTACATTAATTCATATGCATGTATGTAGTACCGTAGAATATGTGAAACTCCTTCAAAATTAAAACCCAAAAGAAATAAAACAATACAAATTAAAAAGAAACCAGATTTAGGGGGAGGGGGGCTAAACCCTAAACCCTGCGGAGGCCTTTAGTCGCGGTTGGCCAGAAGAACCGCGACTAAAGGTCCTCCGCCTCAAGCGCTCGCTGCGGCCCACGTGGACGGGCCTTTAGTCGCGGTTCGTAAGGAACCGCGACTAAAGGGGGGGCCTTTAGTCGCGCTACTTTGGTCGCGGTTGCGCAACCGCGACTAATGGCAGTTGCCAACCGCGACCAAAGGCCCTTTTTCCACCAGTGATGAGGCGAGACCCTATTTTATTTTTCCTCCAAAATGTCTATGGAGTAGCCCATTCATAAGAATTTCAAATAAATGTTACTTCACTTTGTTCCAAAGGATACATTAATAATATAGGAACCCTATACAAACTGAGCTTGGCTGTGATTGTTAAGTTCCTTTGGTGGAACCAACCCACCGAGGTTCAAGTTTCTATGTATAGTATATAGGTTTGCACTTCTGGATTTATTTCCGAATTTAACCAGAACTATTCTTGTTCATAGGTGTGGGTGTACATACATGTTTGTAAGAATGCTGCACGGTGTTCCAAAAAAAAAAGAGAGGAAGGAACCGTACTCGAAACTACAAGTGTAGACCGAGCTACGTGTAGCTTGCTTTTTGAAAAATTCAAACTCAGCACTTTAAAGTTTTAGAAAAATCTGAAAATAGATGTAGATGTCAACAATGTTGTGATCTACGACCGTGTAAAAATCTCGACTCGAAATACCTTATATTGTGGGATGCACAAAAATGACAAAGTCTGACATCTGTAGTATTAACAGTGCAAGATTTCAAAACCTCAAATCTGTCAGATTTTATTTTTTTTATTTTTGTGCAGCCCATAATATAGAGCATTTCAAGTTGAAATGTTTCACGTACCTAGATCACAACATCGTCTATATCAAGATTTTTTCTTAAAAAATTAAACCTTAAAATATTGTTTTCGAATTTTTGAAAAAAGAGAGCAATGTGCAGTTCGAGCTACAATAATCACACACACACACAAACCTTAATATGGAGTACCTAGGATTTTCATTTGTTGTAAACCAAACGGGAGTGATGTTTTGTTGTTTCCTGGTGTAGAGCGAGTGAATCGTAGAGGAGAGACCCGAGGTCCCGAGACCTCACCGAACTCCATTATCACTTTCTCAGCTTCAGTGGCACGGTGGCGCCGTAGCCATTCGTCCAGGTCCGGCCGGCCATCCCATCCAGACGGGTTGACTGGGGCAGTTGACCGGGAAAGTCCGTGGATTTCCGCGTCCCCATGTCGCTCTCCCGGGCCCACCGGGCCGGGCTTGGGCCCCCACACGCTTAGAAAAACCTCCCACTTTCTTTTCCTTTCCTTTGACGGGCGCCGGGCGGCTTCTCCTCTCTCCCCTCTCCTCCCCCTCCTACTCCCCTCACTACTACTCCTCTCCCCTTCCGCGCCTCGGGTCCTCCTCCCTGCTTCCCTCCCCACACCAGCCGACGGCGGTCGGGGCGAGCTTCAGGTGAGCAGCCCACCGACTCCGCCTCCTCTCTCAGATTTCTTTATCCCCTTAGCTTGGTGTGGTGCGAATGATCTGTGTTTCTTTATATATATACACGGTCTTGGCGAGCTCCGGTTTGGCCGGCTGCTCAGGGTTCTTGTGGGTTAACAACAGAGGATGCAAATTATGTGGATTAGGGGAAAATATTTGGTGTTTAGTGTTCTGTTCAGGGTTGGAATTTCGGGAGAGGAACTCCGGCCTCCAGGCCCTGGTTATTGGTGGGGGTTTGTTGCTTGCTGGAGGGGGAGCAGCAGCAGCAAGGGTTTGCCCAGTGTTCTTTTTTTCTTCTTCTTCTTTTGGTAAAAGTCAGACAGTCCGTGGGTGTGAAATCAGGGAGAAAGATATGGTATGGTATGGATGGTGCGGTGCCATTATTTCGAGAGATAGAGTTATTTCTCTCCCCCTTCTTAGATTTTCCTCTTTCTGGAAAGTAGGGCGCCTTTTGGCCGTTCGAGCCGTTCGGCTCTGGCATGAGAAATCGAGATATGTATTAAATATGAGATCATTTTGGTTGTAGTAGTATAAAGAACTGATGCCACGATTGATGGCTTGGGGCAACCGCATCCGTTCGTACTGTTATTCTTAGGGACGATGCAAATTGCAATTATTCTCTGGTGCTAATCTTGGCAGAATATTGGCATCATTTGTTAGTAGTATTTGCTATGTCTATAGTGGGGATCAGTTCTCCACTGATGGTGTCTGCATGTTACTGATACTCCTTTTGCTTCCCAGTGCTGCAATCAAGTCAATATTTCCAATTCAGCAAATTGGTATGTCTTTGAGAATTTAAATTGTACTACGGTTACGTGTAGGTGAAGCCTGAGCTTACAAGTGGTGTCGCTCGCGGGTTGGTTCCTACAAGTGTCCGATGACAAATCACTGTGTTCCGCTCAGGATTATTCCACTACTGTTGTTGATCTCCGCTTGTTTCGCTTCTCAAGCCGATATCGAATGCTTGAGATCTGTTAAGCAGTCAGTCATTGACCCCAATGGTGTACTCAATTCCTCATGGAATTTCAACAATGCCACTCCTGGTTTCACATGCAAATTTACCGGTGTCGAGTGTTGGCACCCGGACGAGGACAGAGTTCTTTCTTTGCGCCTCAGCAACCTCGGTCTCCAGGGTTTGTTTCCGAGAGGTCTTCAGAATTGCACCAGTATGACTGGGCTGGACCTGTCCAGTAACAGCTTCACAGGGCCAATCCCTGCAGACATCTCCCGGGAAGTGCCCTATTTGACATCGCTGGACCTCTCCTACAATAGTTTTTCAGGCAGTCTCCCGCAGAATATATCAAACATGACATACCTAAACACCCTCAATCTCCAACATAACCAGTTCAGTGGTCCAATTCCACTGCAGTTCAGTCTTCTTACTCGGTTAACTGCATTCAATGTCGCAGACAACCAACTGTCAGGGCCTATTCCATCTACACTAAAGAATTTCTCGGCGTCAAACTTTGCCGGTAATCCAGGGCTATGTGAAAGTCCATTGGATCGGTGCCAGGCTTCATCAAAGAGCAAAAACACCGCAGCAATCATTGGAGCTATTGTTGGTGTCGTAGTTGTGATAATAATTGTTGTGATAGTTGTGTTTGTTTGTCTGCGGAAATTACCAGCCAAGAAGGCAAAAGCTGACGAAGATAATAAGTGGGCAAAGAGTATCAAAGGAACAAAAACAATCAAGGTAATTTGTTGTTACCTTCTCTTTCTTTTGACACAAACGGCACTGTCCAATAGCATCGTTCAGAGAAGCTTTAACTATAACTTACTGGTGTCATGGTTTTCTCGATTATCCAGGTGTCTATGTTTGAGAATCCGGTTTCAAAGATGAAATTGAGTGATCTTATGAAGGCTACCAAACAATTCAGCAACGAAAACATCATAGCTACTGGGAGGACAGGGACTATGTACAGGGCAGTGCTACCTGATGGTTCTTTTCTTGCTGTCAAAAGGCTACAAGATTCACAGCATTCTGAATCACAGTTCACTGCTGAGATGAAGACGCTAGGCCAAGTAAGGCAACGCAACTTGGTTCCTCTCCTAGGATTTTGCATTGCTAAGAGGGAGAAGTTGCTGGTGTACAAGCACACGCCCAAAGGTTCACTCTATGATCAGTTACATGAAGAGGGAAAAGATTGTAAGATGGATTGGCCTCTGAGGTTAAGAATCGGCATTGGTGCAGCAAAGGGCCTTGCATATCTTCACCACACATGCAATCCTCGAATCCTTCACCGTAATATAAGTTCCAAATGCATCCTCTTGGACGAGGACTACGAACCAAAGATTTCGGATTTTGGGCTTGCTAGGCTTATGAATCCCCTAGACACCCATCTCAGCACCTTTGTCAATGGAGAATTTGGAGATATTGGTTATGTGGCACCAGAGTATGGAAGCACCCTGGTGGCCACGCCAAAGGGGGATGTCTACAGCTTTGGCGTGGTTCTGCTCGAGCTTGTCACCGGTGAGAGGCCTACTCAGGTTTCCAATGCTCCGGACAATTTCAGAGGGAATCTAGTAGAGTGGATCACTTACCTGTCGAACAATTCGATTCTACAAGACTCAATTGACAAGTCGTTGATCGGGAAGGATGCTGATAGTGAGCTGATGCAATTCCTGAAAGTGGCATGTTCTTGCACAGTCTCCACTGCGAAAGAGAGGCCCACCATGTTTGAGGTTTATCAGCTCCTCAGAGCCATCGGGGAGAAGTATCATTTCTCGGCCGGGGACGACTTGATGCTGCCACCACTAACCACGGATGGAGAAACCCCGGACGAGCTCATCGTCGCCATGTAACTGCAAATCCAAATACTGCAGGAGGCAAGTATGATCCCGAGCAAAGGCGCTCCACCTTGTATGATCCTTATTTTTTCGATGGGCATTACCATGCTCGAGTAGCAGCAGTACGCTGCATGCACTGTTGTGTATATATAGTTCTTGTAGCTTGGTTCTTCTCCACCCTTGGGCGGTGGTGCTAGTAGCAGCGAGGATAATTTTCATACGACCTATTTGGGAAAGTGGTACCTGTTAGTTAGCTAATTCTTGTGTCACTATGTGATCATGCCATTATTATGGGACTGCGCTCTTTGGTAGGCCATTTCTTACTGTCATTGTTTGTATATTAGATAATGAGCAGGCCCTAGCACACAAATGTCTGAAATGGTATGGTACTCCTTTGGGAAGTTTGATGCCTGAGATTAATGCAGTCATCATAACGTTTTGGAAGTTTTTTTGACCTGGGACCTTTTGGAAGTTTGATTACTACTCTGTATTTTGTAGGCAACAATACGGATTGACCGAGTGAAAATGATAGCACTGGATTTATCAGCCTGAATTATGTTTTGTTGTGTTCTGAATTTGGTTTCTGTAGCATATTGTGACTGAAAACTGTAGACAAAGCTTGTAGTTCAAAGGTCTTGACAAATGTGTTGCGTACTGAAACATCTTTCAGACTACAGCAAATATTCCTAACGATAAATTAGTTGCGATGTACGCGTCGTGAACTGAAACGTGATCAGTGTTTCGTACAGATCCTTACCCTGTCTCTGTGTGCAACTTGGAGTATGCCAGTACTTAAAATTCCAATTGTTGTGTTCTGTCTGTCTGCAATTGTCATCGCCTGGAGCTTGAACAGAGAGGCACTGAAAATTGGTGGCCCATGATGTCAGCGTTTATAATTTCTTTAGCACTCCAGGTCACGGAGGGGAGCTAATTTTCAGCAACGAGAAGATCACCAGTCTGATTTAGCTAATGATTACATTGTTCACAGTTAATTCCAGCAAATGGTTGCTCTCATATCTGTATACAGGTGAAATTCCAAGGCGCAAAATACATACAGAACATATGCACTACAGTAATGTACTTAAGACGGCGCAAATTACACGCAGAACACTTTTACATTCAAAACAAAAATCACTCCACAGGGCTCTGCTGGCAAGTATGATACCTAGAATACAGAAATGGCGAATATTGACTATACAAGGGAAGTAGATAGATCTTGATTTTATCTGACTATTTCATATTAAAGATGGTATTCTTTTGAACGGTGATGAAATTGACATGATAGTGGTAGACGCACCTACGCAGGTCAATGGATCCGTTTAATCGGAACACGAGCTATTTTATCCCATTCTGGTCCGTCCTTGAGTTGCAGTTGGTTCAAGAGCGCTGGCTTGCACCCAATCAGATCAAGAACTTGCAGTGAAGACGGGAAGTCACTTGGCAGCGACTCCAGCTCCGTGCAGCACATTATATTCAATTTTTTCAGGGAACCGAGCCTGCTGAAGTCGGTAGGGAAAGATTCCACGGTGAGCTTGGAGCAATTTTCGATCGACATGCTTTCCAGTGCTGCAAGATTTGGCAAGGAATGCAGAGAATACAACTCGGAGCACTGCCGAATGTGCAACGTCGTTAATCCGCTCGGATTCTCAACATGTGGAAGAGATGTTATGTTGCTGCAGTTGTCTATCTCCAGATTGGTAAGCGATTGTAAACCTTGCATGCAAGTACCCAGCTGCTCATCTGTTATGTCTAAATGAGATATTTGCAGCTTCTTGAGTGAGGTAAGTCCCTGAAGCTCCTCAAACTTCACACCTTGGCAGTGCCGCAGAGTCAAAACTGAAATTGCTTCCGCCTGTTGCTGGTGCAGCAAGCCATCTGTAAGGATGCTGGTAGAACATGTCTCTAATGCCGCATTGCAAGCTTTTGATGATGATGAGAAGGATAGCTTCATGTGTGAAACAAACCCTGTATTTCTGACCGTGACCTTCCGGATAGACAGAGAGAAAGGTGGCATTTTGACCAACTTGGGACAGTTCAAAAGATTCAGCTTACGGAGCTTGGGAAAAACATTGTTGATCGTATTATCTGCTTTAGTCCACTCAGCCCACAGTGGCATATCATCAAATTCAAGGTCTGTCAGGCATGGAAATGCAATCAATTTGACTCCATAGAACTCACTGCCAATCTGTTTCAGTGCGCACATCTCTTTCAAATGCAAAACCTTCAGGCACGGAAGCTGCCCAAGAGGAGGCAGGACCTCCCACTTTCTACAGTTGGTCAAATATAAAGATTTAAGCAGGCACAGCTTACTGTCCTTCCTGAAACTCATGTTCAACCAACGCGGTGGAGTATTACCATGATATCTTCTGATACGGACCTCTTCAACATGCGGGTGAGGTTCAAGGCCTTCTAAGACATCAGCGTCCACGGAAGGGTCACTCTTAACAGTGGAATTCCATTCCAGTTCTAGCACCTTAAGGCCATGTTTGTTTCTTAGGCCAGCTTTGCAGGCCTCTTGTTCGCTGGCTACAACATCAAGGTTCTTGATATGGAGCTTTCTGCAGAGATCATTCATATAATTCAAATCTTCTAACGTGTGACCCTTTTCCCTTTTAACATGGAACTCAATTGATCCCTGGAGATGAATTAGTTCACCAATACCCACAACTTTCGATGTACTTGCCCTGTCCATATCCAAATGGCGCAAATATTTCAAGTTCCGCATATCTTTCGGAAACTCCTCGAGGCGGCACCTCTTAGGGATGCTTAAGGTTTGAAGAAGGAATAACTTTGTCAATGACTGTGGAAGCCTTGTGATTGTCTTGCAAAGAGCCAGGTACCTCAGGTGGATCAGTTGACCGATTTTATCGGACAAATCAGCCATACCACAGCCATCCAAACCAAGCACACGGACACCTTTTAATTCTTTGAGGATATCATCTGGCAGTTGAGCGAGGGAAGACGAAGATTGCTTGAGAATTATGAATGTGCGTAGCCTGTCAAGATGGCACCGGCCTTTGAGATGCGTGACAGCCTCATCAGTAACAGATAAGTGCCGAACTGTACTAGGTATCTGTTTGCCATCAACATTCTCGACTCTTGCACAGTCAATTCGTGAGACATTCTCGGCCAGATCATGCATCAGGTCATGAATGTAATAGTAATTCTGATGGCCCTCCTTGCGCTCGTGGAAGAAAGACCCATCCACAAGTTGATCAAAGTACTTCTTCCCTACATCCTCCAGTTTCTTCCCATCAGCTGGCTGGATGAAATCCAATGCCATCCAAATCTTAACCAACTTGTCACGCTTAAACCGCCAGTTCTTGGGGAATATGCTACAGATTGCAAAGCATGGCTGCAGGTGTTCCTGCAAGTTCCGATAACACAACTCCAGCGTCAAGTTTACATTGTCATAGCTTTCCATTTCCGAGATCCTCTTCCACTCACGGATACTCCGGGTACTCTTAAGCATCCCACCAACGACCCTGGCAGCAAATGGCAACCCCTTCAGCTTTGGAACAAGCATCTCCGCAATTGCGTGCAATGCCGGATGCTTGTCAACGCTGTCGTTGCCGAAAGCAATCCTTGTGAACAGCGACCAAACATCGGCGAACGCCAACCCGCCCAACATGACATGCTTGCTCGCATTCAGCGAGGTGGCTACAATCTTTTTTCGGGTGGTGACCATGATCTTACTCCCAGTCCCAGGATTCCCAAACTTAAGAGGAGCCAACACCTCGCTCCACATATACTCATCCATGTCCCCTCTATTCCAGACATTGTCGAGAACCAGCAGGAACCTCTTGGATGAGACGGTCTCCCCTAACTGCTTCTGGAGCACAGCGAAGTTCTTCATGTTGTCAGGGACTTGTACTCCTGCAGACTGCAAGATTTGCTTGACGAGCTCAACCTTGTGGTAAGTGGCACCAGGACAGACCCACATCACCAAATCGAACGCCTCCTTCACGGAACGGTCGTGGAGCAGGACGCGCGCCAGCGTGGTCTTCCCCATCCCACCGAGCCCCATGATCGCGGCGACGGGGACGGCGGCGGCGCGCCGATCTGGGCAGTGGGGCGGGCCGGTGGCTAGCAGCCAAGAAACCATCTCCTTCCGCTCCGCGTCACGCCCAAACACCTCGCCTTCCTCCAGCAGCGAGCCCGTGTCGGGGTCCTCCCAGGTGGGGTGGCGGCCGCTCAGCTCGCCGGACAACGACGCCTCCAGCCCCGCCGCTTGCATCAGCCGCCCGGAGCTGGCCTTGATGCCGGCCAGCTTCTCGATGACGGCCTTGAGCCTGTTGAGCGGCTCGTCGGTGCCAGAGAGCTGCTTGCCGAACTTGACGAGGGAGGAGCGCGCGCGGTCGACCTTGCCGCCGTCGGGGCGGAGGCTCCGGTACTCGAACTCGTCGACGACCTCGTCGGCCTCGTGGACGGCGTCCTTCAGCTGCAGCAGCCACCGATCGAGGTCGCGGCCGCCGTTGCCCCTCGCGCCGCGGCTCAGCTCGACGGCGCTGGCCACGGTCCGCAGCTCCGTGAGCGTCCAGTCCAGCTGGTTGAGCGCATCGGGGACGCCGCCGTTGAGCCACCTAATCCGGTCGGCGGCGCAGGACTTGGCCTTGTCGACGACGATCCGGATGACCGGGCACACCAGCCAGCCGGCCACCGTCTCCGCCATCTCGCCGGCCGGTCGTCGGAGACCGAGGGGCTCTGAGCGTGTAGAGGATTACGAGGAGTTGACGAGGTTCGAGGGGTCAGCGCTGCCGTGCCGTGCTCGCCGTATTGTGGGGTTTTTTTGTGGTTCGGCCGCGGAAATTTCGGTGCTCTGTTTGGGGTTTTCCGGGCTACTTCTCACACCGGCGACGCCGACGGGCTCGAAATCGAGAGAATAGCCAAAATACCACACACATGAAAACCAAAAGTGCCAAAATACCACACTTCAAAACCAAAGTGCTAAGAGCATCTCCAACGTCCCCAAACCGTCCCCCAAACGGCGCAGGATTTGACGGTGGTGTGTTCGACGGTTCTGCCCCGTTGTCGCCACCCCTCCGCCGCAGCTCCTGCTGCGCGCGCCGCCTCTCCATGCGTAGGGCAGTGGCCAGACGCCGCTGCTCCAGCAGCGCGTCGTCACATGCTCTCCCCTGCTGGGCCGCCTGGAGGGAGAGCTCGACGGCGCGGTGAATCTGCGCCTCTTCGCGGGCACGTGCGGCGTCTTGAAGCTTCTTCTCCGACTCGAATGACTCGACGAGCGTGCGTTGCTGATCAGCCGTCTCATTCGGGTGCGGCCCGTCGTCGTCGGACCATTCGAACTCATCGTCGTCGTCCTCCACCTCGGTCTCCTCCTCCTCCTCCTCCTCCATTGGCGCCTCCTCCTCATCCGTTGGCGCCTCCATCATCGCCGCCGCCAACTCCTCCGCTCGCCTCCTCCAGACCGCCTCCGTTTCCGCCAGCGCCGCCTCCCGCTACTGACACTCCTCCGCCGCCAGCTGCTGCTGGCGCTCGATCGCCTCCCGCCGCCGGCGCTCGATCGCCACCTGCCGTTCACGGTACTGCGCCTCCCGCTCCTCGCGCTGGCGCCGGCGCTCATCATCCCACCGCCGGATCATCTCCTCCGTCCGGCGCCGCCGCGCCTCTTCTGCCGTGGAGGCGTCGAACGCCGCAATGGTGACCGACAGCGCCTCCTTCTGCCACGTTGCTGCCGCCGCGCTCTCGTCAGCTGCGGGGCCAGGGGCGTAGAACGCCGCTACATCCGTCGTGTGTGCCGCCTCACGCTGCTGGCAGGCCTGCTGCTCGAGTGCCTCCCGCCGCTCCTGACGATGTTCACGCCAATTCTCCGTCCCTCGCCGCCGCCGCTCTTCACGGGTGGCGACGTCGATGCCGAACTGCGAATCCGGTGCTGGAGGTGGTGCTGGAGAAGACGACGGTGGAGGGAACTGGCCATCGCCGGTGCGGTTCGTCATTGCGAACTGGTGGTGGAGGAGACGGCGGTGGAGCGACGAGAGCTGTGCTTGTGGTGGAGAAAGGGGTGCCGGTGGCTGTGGTGGCTGCCATTGAGCCGGGAGGGCCTTTTATAGACGCCGGCGTCGGGAAGAAAGCGCGGGAAGAGGCGAGAAGAGGCGGGAAGAAAGCGCGGGAACACGCGGTGGCGTGCGAACGCCGGCGCCACGTGGAGGCTACGCAGCACCGACGAGACATCTCGCCCGCCCCTCCGTCGCCATTAAGGCAAAGATGTCGTCGTGTGTCACTGCGCGCGAATAACTTCCTTCGCGAGGTAGGCGATGGTTAGGTTAAATTCAATGTGCCGCTGACGCGTCGGGACCGCGTCGCTTCGCCTCGCTTTTCGTTGTGTCCGGCGTGCCCGGAGCGTCCCCTGTGGGGCGGGGACGGGCTCGGGCGCCGGACACCGTATCGGGCCGCGCCGGACAAAAAGTGGCTTTGGGGGATGCGGCTAGGAACGCTTTTTTGTCCAGCGCGCCCCAAATCCCTTTGAGGAACAGTTTGATGGATGCTGGAGATGCTCTAAAATACCACTCTTTTTCAGTTTTTCGTGCCAAACTACCACTAGTGACTAACTGAGACAAACTTTTTCAAATAAAGACATAGATGCCCTTACCTAGAACACCATCCCACTGTGATGGGCAATCTCCCATGGTTGACATGCCGATGGAGGCACAGCCGGAGCAAGGGATGGCGTGGTACTCCTCTACCTGTTGAAATATTGGGCCCACTTTTAGAGGCCCAAATTAGATTTCAGTTTTCCCTATAAATCTCAAAGCCCACATAGTGGCAGCCTTGTGAGTTTGAGCCCAAGTGGGTGGCAACTCACTAGGGAGTGGCAAGTGGTGGGAAGTTTAGTCCCACATGGAAAGTTGGGAGGAAGTTAGACCACCTTATAAGGTGGGTTGTTCCACCACTAGTAAGTGAGTGAGAATAGGAGTGCTACACGCGCGCTCCTCCTCCTCCTCGCTCGTCTCGACTCGACTCGACTCGACTCGACTCGACACGACACGACACGCGCCGCGCTCGTGGTGAGTGGATTGAGCCTCGAGCGGAGACTTTCCTTACTTTTTGCAGCTCAGGAAAACAAACAGTCCTAGACGGACGCGTCACAGTTAGTCGGTTCGGGTCGCTCCTGGACCGTGGACTCGAAACGTGCGCGCGACGTGGGCGTGCCCCACGTTGCCTAGGGTTTCCTGAGCCTATATAATCTCTTGCCCGGCTACCGCAGAAAGATATCTAATACACGAGTTAGGGTTTCCACCTCTCTCTGTTTGCGCCGCCATCGTAGCCTACTCCATCCCGCGCGCCGACGTGCATCGGCGAACGGGAGAGCAGGTTTCCGGAACCGCTCATCCTTGCGATCCTGTATGGGAGAGGGTGAATTAGGTTTTTGGGAAGCGCTCTGCACGACTGCTCAAGCTCTTCATCACGGGTCACCTTCCGTCCAAGTCAGGCGGTGCTGACTACCGTCGTCTTCAACGCCGTCTACTTCGACCCGTCGTCCCTGCTGCGACATCATCTGCTACACCTCCAACGGCACCTCCACCAGATCGGTACGTGCGACATATCTCGATCTGTTTAGCAATGAATGCTTTACCGTTTGCGCTGCTGCTACTCATGTTGATTAATGCATCTAGTATGTTCGAGTTTCACATGTTAGTAGTTGCTGCCATCATGTTTTATATTCTGGAATTAATCATGGAAATTGTGCCTAATTATCCAACAATCCAAAAACCTAATTGTAGGCAATTTCCTGAGTTAACAATGGCTGGTTTTTCTGATGCACTTGTCGTCGTGGTGAACAGACAGATGCCATGGGATGGCTTAAGTTGGGGCCAAGTTGGACGCTAGAGGATTCGGGGGAGGGTTTTGGATCAGGTAGGATGAACTTCCGGGTGCTTTCCTCAAGAACTTGGCCACGACCAGAGGTAGAAGAAGAGAGACACAAGGATGAACTCCGTTCTAGATCTTCTCTATTCCATGAACAACAAGGTTACAATAGGTATCTTCGTACATACATGCGTGCCCGTGAAGGGGGCTGCCCCCTCTCCTTATATAGGGGAGAGGGTGGCTTACAGGGGTAGAAACCCTAATGGCATCTTTGAACAGACAAACTACTTTACAAAGCTACTTTAATCATAGGTGACGCCGGTATCTTCTTTAATCAGGGAGACTGATGTCCTCCGGTTGCTTTGGGCGTCACCCTCGTCTTTTACGTCATGGCTTCGTTTAAAGCCACTTTGCTTAGGTCATGCTTGTCTTCTAGCTCCCGAGGGAATCTTTGACCGGTCCTGCCGACGTGCTACAGTGCACTTCTTACCGGCAGTCCGGTGTCTTCTTAGCCCATACCGGTATACCTACCTTTGGGGATACCGGTACAGATTTACTTAGCCAATCGCTTAACTTCGTTCTCCGGAATGAACCTCAAACCGGTATCTTGATGGCTCAAACCATCCGGTTTGGCATGCCTTTGGCATACCGGGGGTCATCCCCCCAACATTAGTCCCCGAAGCTGGTATAGTCCGGCTGACCTCATCCGGCGGGCCATACCAGGTTCCTATCTCACAAGGTGCCGGTTTGATCTTTTTGGCACTCTGTTCGAAGATGCCGGCCTCTTTTCCTTAGCCTTTTTCTATTATCTTCCGGATTCTTCCGGTATCTCATGTCATACTCACATCTTTCTTTCTTTGCAAAGTATTTCCGGTGTCTCTTCCTCCGGTATCATTGACATTTACTCTTTCCTCGGCGAAGTCGAGAATTTCTCGGGTACAGTGCCTGTCAGAGACATGCGCCTTTGTTTACGACGCGTCGATGTCGGTGGTCATTTCCGTTAAACCTCGCGCCAACATTAAATGTGCCACACCGGATCCTTCTGGCCATTCCGGATCCGTGCGGCGACTCTGTGGCCTCTTAATTTCCGCGCGTGTATATTCGCGCCACGTGGCGGCCCACGAGACGAACCGCCGTGGCCCGACGGTTTTCGGCCCACTAACTCCTTCTCCTATATAAGGGCGGAGCGGTTCCACTCCATCCTCTTCTTCGCACTTGCCCCCATTTCCAGAGTACTTCGAGCTCTTCGCCTCCTGCAACCTCGTCGCCGCCGGTCGCCGCCAGAGCCCTGCATCCGACGAACTCGCGCCGCCGCTCTCGCTGCGCCGAAGATTTTCGCCGCGGAGAGATCTACCGGCGCTTCTTCGCCGCCGCTGCTTCGAGCTTTCATCGGCGGCTTTCACCCTTCGCCGTCGCCAGCCTCCGTCGGCCTTCGCGAGTTCACCGTTGCTCCGGCGACCTTCTCCTTGAGCGTCTCCGCCGCCCCAGGTCAGGTTCGATTCGCATTTACCCCTCTTTTCTTTGCCTTTCAGATCTTGGGCCGGTAGAATATTTACTTCCTCCTTTCTTTTGCTTTTCTTCTTACTCGTAGATCTTCGCGCGAGGGTAGTTCTTGGGAAAACTGTTTTTCGAGTAGATACCGGCGTTTCTCAGATCCATATGTCTAGAGAGGAGTCTCTCTCCGCTTCGTCCTCCAGTAACCAAGAGAGTAGAGATTCCGACGGGCTAAGCGCAGATCTCGCCCAGATGGAAATCGACGCCGGCAAGGATCAAGAAGCCGGCAGTTCTAGCCACGCCCCCAGAAAAGATCTTTCCGGTATCACACGCGGAGCCTGGAGGGGCTCCGACGTTACGCAACACGAGATCGACTGGCTCCGCCGGTCTAGGAGGATACCGGAGGGAGTATTCTGCCGGCTCCCTGGCGATGAAATCGAACCGGTACTCAATCCCGGTGAGTTCGTGGTTTTTCTTGCTCACTTTGAGCGTGGCTTCGGCCTTCCCGCCTCCGACTTCTTCCGCCAGGTCCTGGATTTTTATCAACTCCAGCCTCACCATCTTCCCGGCAACGCCGTTTTCTACCTTTCTTGCTACGCCACTTTCAGGGAGGCCTACATCGGCATCCGCCCCACCCGCGAGACTTTTGCTCGCTTTTTCTCTCTTCGGATCAATTCGGTCCAGGGCAAGGACATTCCTAAGCCCAAACCCCCCGTTCAATGCGGGTCTTGTATTATCGGCTTGATGGGATTCGTAGCATAGAAAACAAAAAATTTCCTACCGCGAGAACGCAATCCAAGCCAAGATGCAATCTAGAAGATGGTAGCAACGAGGGGATGAACGAGACTAACCCTTGAAGAGTTCCAAAGCCTACGAGAGGAGGCTCTCGTTGCTGCGGTAGACGATCACTTGCCGCTTTCAAAAGCCCGTAGAAGATCTTGACGGTGCCACAATCGGGCAGCACCTCCGTACTCGGTCACACGTTCGGTGTTGATGAAGACGACGTCCTTCTCCCCGTTCCAGCGGGCAGCGGAAGTAGTAGATCCTCCTCGGAATCCAGACAGCACGACGGCGTGGTGGCGGTGTCGATGGAGAACTCCGGCAGGGCTTCGCCTAAGCGTATGCGGGAGAAGTGGTGGAGGAGGAGAAGCTAGGGTTTGGGGAGAGGGGGTGGCTAGGGCGCCGGCCATGGGCAGCCCTAGGTGGTGCGGCCAAGAGTGGCTGCCCCCTCCCTCTCCTCCTCATTATATAGGTGGAAATCCCCAAGAGTTGTAGTCCAAGTCTTCGAATAAGACCCCAACAACAAAACCTCCCATAGGTGGGAAACCTACTCAAGGGGGGAGTCCTACCCAAGGTGGGACTCCCACCTTTCCCTTAGGTGGGGTGGCCGGCCACCTATGGTGGAGTCCACCTGGGACTCCACCCCTTAGGGTTTGGCTGGCCATGCAAGGTGGAGTCCCTTCGGGACTCCACTTTCCATGGTGATTTCTTCCGGACTTTTCTAGAACCTTCTAGAACCTGCCATAAATGCACCGGATCATTTCCAAACTTGGAATATGACTTCCTATATATGAATCTTATTCTCCGGACCATTCCGGACCTCCTCGTGATGTCCTGGATCCCATCCGAGAATCCGAACAAAACTTCGAACTCCATTCCTTATTCCATATCTACTTAAACGACATCAAACCTTAAGTGTGTCACCCTACGGTTCGCGAACTATGTAGACATGGTCGAGATCTCTCTCCGACCAATAACCAATAGCGGGATCTGGAGATCCATAATGGCTCCCACATATTCAACGATGACTTAGTGATCGAATGAACCATTCACATACGATACCAATTCCCTTTGTCACGCGATATTTTACTTGTCCGAGGTTTGATCATCGGTATCTCTATACCTTGTTCAACCTCGTCTCCTGACAAGTACTCTTTACTCGTACCATGGTATGTGGTCTCTTATGAACCATTCATATGCTTGCAAGCTATTTAGACGACATTCCACCGAGAGGGCCCAGAGTATATCTATCCGTCATCGGGATGGACAAATCCCACTGTTGATCCATATGCCTCAACTTATACTTTCCGGATACTTAATCCCACCTTTATAACCACCCATTTACGCAGTGGCGTTTGATGTAATCAAAGTACCTTTCCAGCATAAGTGATTTACATGATCTCTTGGTCATAAGGACTAGGTAACTATGTATCGAAAGCTTATAGCAAATAACTTAATGACGTGATCTTATGCTACGCTTAATTGGGTGTGTCCATTACATCATTCACATAATGATATAACCTTGTTATTAATAACATCCAATGTTCATGATTATGAAACTAATCATCTATTAATCAACAAGCTAGTTAAGAGGCTTTACTAGGGACTCATTGTTGTTTACATAACACACATGTATCAATGTTTCGGTTAATACAATTATAGCATGGTATATAAACATTTATCATAAACATAAAGATATATAATAACCACTTTTATTATTGCCTCTTGGGCATATCTCCAACAGTCTCCCACTTGCACTAGAGTCAATAATCTAGATTACATTGTAATGTACCTAACACCCATGGCATTCTGGTGTTGGTCATACTTTTCCCTAGGGAGAGCTTTAGTCAACGGTTCTGACACACTCAGAAACGTATGTATTTTGCAATTCATTTGCGTCTTCACGCATCACTCATTTTCCAAATGAGTCGGCATTAAATATGTTTGGTCTTCTGGTGGAACCTTAATTCCGCGGTCTGAAATATGTCACTAATATTGTCATACACAATATAGCTTCAAAGTTCTGACACTATCGGAACTACACCAAGTTCTCAAAGAACCTCTTGACTTAACATCCTCAGTCATTGTCAAAACAACGACATATTCTGCCTTCGTTTGTAGAATCCGTCACAACATTTAGAACTCTTCTAAATCTAGCATTGTGCTACCTTTTAAACAACACTTAGCCTAATTTTGAGATTGAAATTTTATTTTTATATGTGACAAAACCAATATCGGTGCAACACCTTACAGCGATTTGTTTGTCATTTCTCCATACAAAACTATTTATATATCCTTGGTTCTTCTAAAGTACACAGGGATATTCTTACTGTTTGTCCAATGATTATCACATGAATCATTCTGGTATATGCTCCTAACATTTTAGAGCACAGGACATCTGATTGTGTACATATTAATTGTGATCTAAATCACTCATGTGTTTTTACTCATTGAGTGTCAGATACACTCAAGTTTTGTTAAAAACTTCACATGACAAGAACATTTTCTTAATATTTCTATATTGAACTACTTCAATATCCTTTCTATGTATTTTGACTTAAACTTATTATGTGTTTTAATCTATCTTCATAGATCTTGACACTAAATATGTTTCAGTCCATATCCTTTCATTGAAGTTAATTCTCAATGAAACCTTTTATAATCAAGTATATAATTACATCATTTATAACCAACTATATGTATCTACATAAAGTATTATAAATATGTCTCAGCGCTCCCACTTAATTTCTTGCAAATGCAAGCCTCTTCATCATTTCTGATGAAATCAAAAACTCTTTGACTATTTCATCCGGTGAAGATTCCAACTCCGTGATACTCACTTCATCCAATTGAAGTTCGTTTACCTATCTAGTATTCCACGGACTAGCAAAACAATTGGTTGTATCTTGTATACACCTTTAATACACACTTCTGTTAAGTAATGTATTTTGCCATCCTACTATCATATCTCATGAAAGAAATATGTAGCGATTACTAGAATAATCCACATAGACTATAAGCATTGCTACGGAAGATCTAATCTTATCGTAGTCAACTCTTTGAACTTTGTCGTAAACAACTTTTCGACAAGTCGAGTTTATTCAATTTTATAGATCCGTTTACTTTCAAAAAGTATTCATCTATCTTGGATTTCATGGCGTATAGCCATTTTAACGGAGTCAGGGCCCATCATAACTTCTTTGTATGTAGTTGGTTTATCATTGTTCAAAAAACAATCCTTTGTTCATAAATCATTTATTTGATCACAAAGTAAACCATACCTACAAGGTTCAATATGTACTTCGATCTCCATGGCTAAAATACTTTGTAGTCATGGGAGCCATGATCGTCGTGGCCGCTTCCGGAACCAATTTCGATGCTGCGCTACTCTGATCATTATGCTCAGGTTCATAAACCTTATCAAGTTCTATTGTCCTCCCACTCAAATACTTCGCTAAAAACAATTTCTTGGAAATAAGTAAGAAACATTGACAAACATTTTTGTCTTTGTCTCCATAGTGGAAAGAATTTCCAATCAAATCTGTGGGATAACCAACAAAGACATTTATCCGATTTTGGTTGTAAACTTATTTACTTTATGCTATGCATTCCAAAATTTAAGAAAAGGACTATTAGGGTTCATACCCATGCCATAACTCGTATGGTGTCATTTCAACGGATCATGATGATGCTCTATTCAGTGTAAAAGCGGTAGTCACTAAAGCATAATCCACAAAAATATAATAGCATTAATATTTTATCTCATCATTGACCCAACAAGGTTTGGATACATCTCTCGGATACTCCATCATCACTATGATACTCCAAGAAACGTGAGTTGTAGAACAATTTCATAACTCTCTTAGATGTTCGCTAAAACTCGTAATTCAAATATTTCCACTATGATCCAATCATAGATATTTGACTTTTCTATTACGATGATTTCCACCTCATGCTGAAATTTATTTGAATCCATTCAAATGTTTCAAACTTCTTCCTTATCGAATATATCCACATATATACTCAATTCATTGTTGGAAGTTTTCATGAAGTAGAAGAATCTCCCGCACACAACTATGCCCAGTGAACCTCATACATCATCATGTATGTTTCCACTAAGTCAGTTGTCTGTTCAACTCTTGGCCTATGAACGGTATTTTAGTCATTCTCTTTAGAAAAGATTTGCAAGCGCCAAATGATTCAAAAATCAAATGACTCCAAAAATCCATTTGCATGGAGTTCCTTCATGCGTTCCTTTCTAACATGACCTAAATGGCGGTTCCACAAATAAGTGGAATTCAAATCATTTGCCTTATGTCATTTTAGCGTCAGTGTTATGTATGTGTGTTTCACCATTAAGATTTATAATAACTTATCCATCGTACATAGAGTAATGTCATAATTTGAACAACTCATTGTTTTAATTTGACCAGAGCAAAATAACAATTATTAAGTTCTTTATTATAAATTCTAAGGGCTAGATAGAATGCCAGCGATGAACATAATAACACTTTATTTTTGTTCCAGACGTGCATTCCTATCATATTCCTTGTCAATCACTTAGGCCATTGTATTCTTGTATTGCGTTGTTTTGTACGACATTTCATACCAACCAATATGGTACTAATACCCAAGAATTTCATTGTGTGACCAAACTAGGAATACAACCATAACATGTATATCATGTATATACACCTGAGCTAGACTTTCTAGTCTTCTCTTTTCTTTCTGCCAAAATATCTTTTGTAGTTTCTCTTTTAGCTTTCCTCATTATTCAGAAAATACTTTACCTTCAATAACTTCTAGGTTTGTTGGTCAAATACCAATAACCTTGAGGTTCTTACTTTGAAGTTGATCATCATATGACAAGTGTTTCAGATTTCACTATTAGTAACTTTGTAATATGATGAACAATTTCACTCATAATTTTATCCATCATATCATGACGACTTTTCCGAGACCATGTCTGTACATGCTAGGCTCGTAAAGTTTAACCTCAGTATTCGCATGTGCAAATCTGGCTTGCACCCGTTGTATGCACACGTAGAATCTATAACACCCGATCATCACGTGATGCTACGAAACGACGAGTCTTAGCAACGGTGCATACTAAGGACGATCACTTCATGGATATGCGAATATCGTTAGTGCCCCAATAGTTGGAGGATTGGGACGCCTTGCGTCTTCAACCTTCCTACATTCCCATAAAACTTATGAGTTTATGTAGTCTCACCAAATTATATTCTATCATCTTGCAATAAGCTCTTAGATATCACATATATCTCATACCTTGATTATTTCTGAAAACAAAATTTTCAGCTCCTTACTTTTCAAACAGATTTGAACTTCAAGTTTCACGGAGACAAGATAACTTTAGGTACTAATTGAAACCATAGCTCTTTGAATCAACAATGTGAGGTTTACTAAAAGTTTGCAATAGGACTTAATCATTTCTTGATTCTTTAACAATACGGTACCAGTCCGTAAAGTTTCTTGTCAGATTTTAACAGTATTTCTATCTCAATTACAAGACTAGCGCTTGGTAGAAAACGGATGCCAATACTACAAATTAATTCAAAATACTACTCAGACTATGTTTATGATAATTAGTTCATGTTTTAATCTAATTACTAATGAACTCCCACTTAATACAACATCCCTCATAGTTGTTAAGTGGTACACGATCCGCATCCACTACATCAAAACCGATCATCACGTGAGATGATGTAGCTTCAATGGTGAACATCAACATGTTGATCATATCATCCATATGACTCGTGTTCAACCTTTCGGTTTCCGTTGTCCCGAGGCCATGTCTGTACATGCTAGGCTCGTCAAGCAAACCCAAGTATTCCGCGTGTGCAACATGGCTTACACCCGTTGTATGTGAACGTTGAGTCTATCACATCCGATCATCACGAGATGCTTCGAAACGACGAACTGTGCAACGGTGCATACGAGGGGAGAACACTTTATTATCTTGATATTAATGTGAGGGATCATCTTATAATGCTACCGTCGCGATCTAAGCAAAATAAGATGCATAAAGGATTAACATCACATGCAATTCATATGTGATATGATATGGCCCTTTAGTCTTTGCGCCTTCGATCTTCATCTCCAAAGCACGGACATGATCTCCATCATCAACGGGCATGATCTCCATCATCGTCGGCGTAGCGTCAAGGTCCATGGCGCCGTCTTCATGATTGTTCACCTCATGTAGCAACTATTACAACCTTTGAAATACTACTCAACATGAAATTTAAAGACAACCATAAGGCTCCTGCCGGTTGCCACAATACAATAATGATCATCTCATACATATTCATCATCACATCATGGCCATATCACATCACCAAACCCTGCAAAAACAAGTTAGACGCCTCTAATTTGGTTTGCATATTTTACGTGGTTTAGGGTTTTCGAGTAAGATCTAATCTACCTACGAACATGAACCACAACGGTGATACTAGTGTTGTCAATAGAAAGAGTAAATTGAATCTTCACTATGGTGGGAGAGACAGACACCCGCAAAGCCACTTATGCAATACAAGTTGCATGTCGAACGTGGAGCAAGTCTCATGAACGCGGTCATGTAAAGTTAGCCCGAGCCGCTTCATCCCACCATGCCACAAAGATGCAAAGTACTCGAACTAAAGACAACATAAGCATCAACGCCCACAAAACAATTGTGTTCTACTCGTGCAACCATCTATGCATAGACACGGCTCTGATACCACTGATGGGATTCGTAGCATAGAAAACAAAAAATTTCCTACCGCGAGAACGCAATCCAAGCCAAGATGCAATCTAGAAGATGGTAGCAACGAGGGGATGAACGAGACTAACCCTTGAAGAGTTCCAAAGCCTACGAGAGGAGGCTCTCGTTGCTGCGGTAGACGATCACTTGCCGCTTTCAAAAGCACGTAGAAGATCTTGACGGTGCCACAATCGGGCAGCACCTCCGTACTCGGTCACACGTTCGGTGTTGATGAAGACGACGTCCTTCTCCCCGTTCCAGCGAGCAGCGGAAGTAGTAGATCCTCCTCGGAATCCAGACAGCACGACGGCGTGGTGGCGGTGTCGATGGAGAACTCCGGCAGGGCTTCGCCTAAGCGTATGCGGGAGAAGTGGTGGAGGAGGAGAAGCTAGGGTTTGGGGAGAGGGGGTGGCTAGGGCGCCGGCCATGGGCAGTCCTAGGTGGTGCGGCCAAGAGTGGCTGCCCGCCTCCCTCTCCTCCTCATTATATAGGCGGAAATCCCCAAGAGTTGTAGTCCAAGTCTTCGAATAAGACCCCAACAACAAAACCTCCCATAGGTGGGAAACCTACTCAAGGGGGGAGTCCTACCCAAGGTGGGACTCCCACCTTTCCCTTAGGTGGGGTGGCCGGCCACCTATGGTGGAGTCCACCTGGGACTCCACCCCTTAGGGTTTGGCTGGCCATGCAAGGTGGAGTCCCTTTGGGACTCCACTTTCCATGGTGATTTCTTCCGGACTTTTCTAGAACCTTCTAGAACCTGCCATAAATGCGCCGGATCATTTCCAAACTTGGAATATGACTTCCTATATATGAATCTTATTCTCCGGACCATTCCGGACCTCCTCGTGATGTCCTGGATCCCATCCGAGACTCCGAACAAAACTTCGAACTCCATTCCTTATTCCATATCTACTTAAACGACATCAAACCTTAAGTGTGTCACCCTACGGTTCGCGAACTATGTAGACATGGTCGAGATCTCTCTCCGACCAATAACCAATAGCGGGATCTGGAGATCCATAATGGCTCCCACATATTCAATGATGACTTAGTGATCGAATGAACCATTCACATACGATACCAATTCCCTTTGTCATGCGATATTTTACTTGTCCGAGGTTTGATCACCGGTATCTCTATACCTTGTTCAACCTCGTCTCCTGACAAGTACTCTTTACTCGTACCATGGTATGTGGTCTCTTATGAACCATTCATATGCTTGCAAGCTATTTAGACGACATTCCACCGAGAGGGCCCGGAGTATATCTATCCATCATCGGGATGGACAAATCCCACTGTTGATCCATATGCCTCAACTTATACTTTCCGGATACTTAATCCCACCTTTATAACCACCCATTTACGCAGTGGCGTTTGATGTAATCAAAGTACCTTTCCAGCATAAGTGATTTACATGATCTCATGGTCATAAGGACTAGGTAACTATGTATCGAAAGCTTATAGCAAATAACTTAATGACGTGATCTTATGCTACGCTTAATTGGGTGTGTCCATTACATCATTCACATAATGATATAACCTTGTTATTAATAACATCCAACGTTCATGATTATGAAACTAATCATCTATTAATCAACAAGCTAGTTAAGAGGCTTTACTAGGGACTCATTGTTGTTTACATAACACACATGTATCAATGTTTTGGTTAATACAATTATAGCATGGTATATAAACATTTATCATAAACATAAAGATATATAATAACCACTTTTATTATTGCCTCTTGGGCATATCTCCAACACGGCTCCCGCCAAGGGAGCCCCTTTTTTAAGTTCTCCGGCCTCGAGTCCTGCCGGTTATGGCAAACAACGTTCTTTTACGTGAAGAACGACGGCGCCGCGGATCTCATCAACCTGCCGGCTTTCAACCAGGCGCCGCCCACCAAGGTCAACTGGGGCTACTTCCCTGGGACGAATCACATCGAGACGAACCGGGTCATACGCTTCATGGAGAAGCTAATGAGGGAGACCAACATCTGTTCTGACGACATCATCCGCGCTTTCATCTCACGCCGGGTGCTTCCCCTTAAGCGCCGGGCTCATAAGATGAGCGAGATGTACGGTCCCGGCGATCCCACCAAGATCACCGGCCTCCCCCTAAGTAAAGCAGATGTAGTCCTCAAAGCTAAACAAATCTGCCAAACGGACATGCCGGATGACTGGGAGTGGGGCTTCATGCCTCTTAGCTCCACCAACCCTCCAACCGACGAAGTAAGAGATTGCCACTCGGGCTGCTCTACCGGTAACTTTTATGCTGCAGCTGACTGACTTTCTTTTTGTTTCCAGGCCAAGGACCGCTTCCCTCGCATCGAATCGGATAAGCGAGGTCATTGTCGGAAGCGCCCGCTGGACAAGGTTGACCCAGATCCTTACGTCCCTTGGACGGATCTCAAGATGGGCTGCACGCACACCTCGCGCCCCGGTAATGTTTCATCTGAGGCTTCCGGCTCCGTCGATGATCTTACTGTGCTTGAGGTAGTTTTCTTTTCCGGTCTCTCATGCTTTACTGTTATTCTCCCTCTGTAGATGCTTCCTCAACTGGCCCCCAACCACAGGTCCACGAGCGCGTGGTTCCCCTTCAGGCCGAGGTTGGCCAGGAATTCCTGGACAAGCTCGCCTCCGAGGGCAGGAAGAACAAGGCTCCAGCACCAGATGCTGGATCAAGCCAGGCCCCTCCAGCCAAGCGCCCCCGGACAGAAATCCTTGGAGGCAAGGAAGTAGGCAAGAGGCGCTATAAAAAGAAGACAATGCCTGTCTCTTCCGGGTGAGTTTTTTGTTTCTCCTACTCGCTTGTTTTCACAAACTTCTTCTTCCGGTTGCTTTTTCTTATCGTCTCTTCCTTTCTTTTTAGCCCTGCGCTCTCGCTCTCCAAGGGCGCTACCGGTACGATGCCGGGGAGCTCCGAGGGAGTGGCTAGGACCTCGTCCCCTCCTCGTTCAAGCCCGGTACACCTAGGTACCGGCAGCCCTTCTGCCTCCCCTTTGGGAGGCACTCCAAGTGCGGGGCGCGCGGCCCCTACAACTTCTGATCACCGCGCGGAGGAGGATCTTGTCCCTCCTCCAAACACACAAGATACCGGCGCCAGTAACATCGGCGCCGACACTGAAGCTGCCGGGCGGGCGGAACCTCAAGTTCCTCCCGTCCTGAAAGAAAAGAAGAAGAAGAAGAAGAAGAGCTCATGCTCTTCCCCCTCCAAGGCCGTGCCGGACTCTTCCGCGCCAGCAAGCTCAACGCCGCCGCCAGAAGCTCCTGTTCTTGAGCCAACCGGGGCTACGCCGACGCCGCCGCCAGAAGCTCCTGTTCCTGAGCCAGCTGGGGCCACGCCAACACCGCCGCCAGAAGCTTCTACCGCCAAGCCCACCAGGGACGCGCCGATGCCGCCGCCAGCCCAAGGACCCTCTGCGTCCAAGCCAACGCCGCCGTCAGAAGGTGCCAAGCTTCGCGTGTCCGAGCCCTTCAAGGGGAAAGGCACGGCTTCCGGCCCGCAGTCCTTGGTGCTGCACGCCGGCCCCGCCGCTGTCGTGGCTGCAGAGAGAGCTACCGGCCTCCTTGGCCGGATTACGGAGCTGAAGCGCGAGGGCAAGGAGCTGGGGCACCTGCTTGATTACACTGAGAAGTGGAATCAGGCGGATGTGTCCGCAGCTACGCGCGGCCTGGGCAAGGACCGGCTTCCTGCTGTTGACCCGGCCGGCCCCCGGTGCACCGAAGAACACTTCATGCGACTCAAGCGCGCAGTGAAGGAGTTCGACAATGCGTGGCATGATGCCACCAGCAATGTGGTGGTAAGTTTCACCAACTTTGTTGTAACTTTTCTGTTGATGCCGGGTTTGTTCTTTCCGGATTCATATATATCCTCCCAGTCCCCGAGTTTTGGGTTTAGAGCGCAGCTCTGAGCGCGAAACTTTTTTTCAAATTTCTCGAAACCGGCAGCTTTCTCATAGTTACTTCATTTTGAACAGAGCACCACGAACGCCCGGAAGCAGCTCTTCGAGGAGCTTCTTTGGGAGCACCGGGACCTTCCCGAGGCCCACAGCCACTGCCAAGGTTTGTTTCCTTTGGGCATCCGGCTTCTTTCTTATGCAAAGATTTTGCTTCTTAGTACTTATGAATTTTTCCCTAACAGCCATTCCGGAAGCCTCCCTTGAGGCCCTCAAGACCCAGGTTGGCAATCTCCAAGGTACTGTTCTTTCTCCGGTTGCATTGTCTTTCCGTGCTTTACCGGTTAGATTTTTGTTCAAATTTCTTTTTCCTGATTTCAGCTGAAAAGGAGCAGCTCATCCGGGATCACCAGAAGGCCCTGGACGCCCAGAAGACTATCTCCAGGGAGCTCAAGGACCAGGCTATCCAGGCTGCGGTCCGACATGAGCAGGAGCTGAAGGGTGCCAAGGCAGCAGCCGAGGCCAGGCTGGCGGAGGTTGTGGATGATTCCGCCAACTCCACTGCGGTGCTGAGGGCAGAGCTGGAGGAAATGGGCAAGTTCCGGAAGGCTTCCGAAGACCAGGTCGCCCGCTTAACCGCGGAGCAGAAGGAGTACGATGAGCTGGTCACGCGAACCGATGCCCTCGCTCTCCGTAAGTGTTTCTTCTTTTCTTTTCCGGCTTTTGCTTACAAGCTTATATTTTCCGGTAGCATGTCCTTATCCTCTTTCTTTGCTTCGTAGGGCTCTTTCCGGACTCCCAGCCCCATGCGCAGAAAAAGGTGGCCGAGCGCCGGGTTGCGCAGCAATTCCGGAATCTGGATGCGGCTTGGGATCCTTATGATCACCTGGTTGCACTTTCTGCCCTGATCACCCACATGCGCGCGGTGGACCGGAACCTCGCGGATCTGCCTGACTTGGCGATCCATCTCTTCAAGGTTCTTTGGCCTGAAGAGCAGGTACCGGCAAGCTTAACGTTCACCTCCGATTGCTTGAAGGGTGCCGGAAGGAGAATCCGGGAGTGGCAGTGCTCCGCCGCGCGTGCCGAAGCCGATGCTGCGCTACGCGTCGCGTGCTCCTGGTACCCGGATTTGGACTTGGATGCTCTCCAGGGCGTGCGCGAAGGTGCTCCCACCGATACGGATCCGATCCTCACCGCGAAGCGGCAGGATCGTGCCTATCGGATTGCTGATTATGCGCCGGTCCGCACCTTCATCGCCCCTCCTTCCGACATCAAGGACTTCCTCAGCGATGAAGAGGAAGGAGAAGATGAGGATGAAGATGCCGGAGACGTGCTCCCGGAAGCTGGCGACGCACCCCCAGAAGCTCCAGAGGCTGACGCTACTCCCCCTGAAGCCCCCCTTGCCTGAATATTCTCTGCTATGTCTGTTAACTTAAAACAATGCTTGTTAAATTCTACCCCGGTATGCCGGGGTTTGAGATGTAAGATAAAACTTATCATTTTGGTTGTGGTACAACTTTTATGCCGGTGTCTTGCATACCGGTATCTTATTAAGTTATGTTGGTTTGTTAACTTAGCATGTTGCCTTTGTTATTTGTCTTTATCTTGCACTGTGAAGATTCCGGAATCATTTCCGCATCCAATTTGATGCACACTTGGTTCTTTCCCTTTGCCTCTGCCTACCTCTTTTGGGTGTTTTGGCGTATGAGTTACAAAGTTCTTTCACCAGGCGAACACTTCCTTGAACTTAGGTAAGATTCGAATTTTTTCACAAAAAACCGGTAAAACCGGGGTTAGTTAAACTTTCCGGATTGTTCGTTCCCACTTCCTCTTTTCGCAGTTCACGTGCTTAATTCCTACCGGTTTATCTTGCTTGCCATGAAGCCGGTTTGCGGACAGCAGCAGAGTCGAAGACTCCGGTAGGTTTAGCACGTTACTAAACCGGAAAGAAAAAATGATCGCAAGCAACCGGTGAACGGAAAAAATAAACATATTACATGCAAGTTTGATAGAAGTAGTCCCCGAGAAACATTCGAGGTGCCGGATTCTTTTATTCATAGCATGAGATACAAAAAAGGAACTTCTTACAGTACAACTTCATGAGTAGAAAGGGCGCAACAATGCTATGTTCCATGGACGCTTGGTCTCATCTCCGGATTTGTCCGCCTTTCCTTCTTTCCATTCCTGTGCGTCAATCAGGTAGTAGGCATCATTGTGCAGAGCTTTGCTTACAATGAATGGCCCCTCCCAAGGAGGTGAGAGCTTGTGCCGGCCTTCAGTGCGTTGCACTAAGCGTAACACCAAGTCTCCTTCCCGGAAAACTCTCGGGTTAACCTTCCGGCTGTGATAGCGTCTGAGGTTTTGCTGGTAAATGGCTGTTCTTGCCAGTGCCAGTTCTCTTGCTTCTTCCAGCAAGTCCACATCGTTTTCTCGGGCCTCTTTTACCTCTTTTTCGGTATAGAGTTTCACCCTTGGTGAGTCATGGAGAATGTCGGTTGGTATTACCGCTTCTGCTCCGTAAGCCATGAAGAATGGAGTGTATCCGGTAGACCGGTTTGGAGTCGTTCTTATGCTCCACGGTACTGACGGTAGCTCATCGAGCCAACATCCCGGTGTCTTTTCGAGTGGTTCAATGAGCCTTGGTTTTATACCGGAAAGCACCAGTGCATTGGTTCTTTCAACTTGGCCATTGCCTTGTGGGTGTGCCACTGAGCACAGATCTAGCCGGATATTGTTGTTCTCACAGAACCGCTTGAACTCTCCTTGGGCAAAGTTTGAGCCATTGTCAGTTATGATGCTATGCGGATATCCATACCGGAGGATGACATCTTTTAGGAACTTCACCGCTGTGTGGCCATCACACTTTGCGATAGGCTTCACTTCCAGCCATTTGGTGAATTTATCCACCATCACCAAGATGTGGGTCATGTTCCCTCTTGCGGTTTTGAATGGTCCAACCATGTCAAGGCACCAAACAGCAAATGGCCATGTTAGCGGTATGGTTTTTAAGCCGGAGGCTGGGGTATGATTTTGCTTGGCGTATCTCTGGCAACCATTGCACCTTCTTACCAAATCCTCAGCATTTTCCAAAGCAGTGGGCCAATAGAACCCATGCCGGAATACTTTTGCCACCAGCGCCCTTGACGAGGCGTGGTGCCCACACTCTCCTTGGTGAATCTCCTTGAGCATCTCTTTTCCCTCTTCCGGTTCCACACACCTTTGAAGGACACCGGTAACACTTCTTTTGTACACCTCGCCATTAATGAAGGTGTATGCTTTAGCTCTCCGCTGGATTCTCCTTGACTCAGTTTCGTCAACCGGCAAGGTGCCGTTGATCAGGAATTCCTTAATAGGTTTAACCCAAGATGGTGCTTCTCTAACCACAAACACGGGCACGTCTATGTCCATGCTGTCCACAAGCATTGCTTCTTCCGGTATGGGCGTCGCAGTCCCCGAGCTTACCAGTGCAGTCCCCGGGTTTGCCGGAGCAGTCCCCGAGTGTGCCGGAACAGTCCCTGGGTTTCCTTCGTCAATATCCATCGGCACCACGTGTGATTCCGGCACGAAAATTGATTCCGACTCCGGACTTGGCTTGATTGATGGAACTCTTAAGTGTGCCAAGGCTATTCCGGGAGGAATCTCTTGCCTGGATGAACCTAGCTTGGATAAAGCATCCGCGGCATCATTTTTAGCTCGCGGCACATGGTGAAACTCACACCCTTCAAAGAAGCCGGCAATCTTTTGCACATGAAACCGGTATGAGGCCATGTTGGCATCTTTTGCATCCCAATCTCCGGAACACTGCTGTACCACAAGATCTGAATCGCCGTAGCAAATGATCCGGTGCGCACCGATTTCTTTTGCGACCTTGAGCCCATGGATTAGAGCCTCATACTCAGCGACATTGTTTGATGCCCTGAAATGTACTTGCAAAACATACCGGAGATGATCTCCCTTTGGTGAGGTGAGTACCACACCGGCACCTAGACCCTCTTTGAGCTTGGATCCGTCAAAATGCATCTTCCAGTATTCTATTTTGTGCTCTGGCGGCTTGTATTGCATTTCCGCCCAATCAACCAGGAAGTCAGCCAAGGCTTGTGATTTTATGGTATCTCTTCTTTCGTATACCGGCACGTACGGTGACAGTTGAATTGCCCATTTCGCAATCCTGCCGCTGGCATCTTTGTTGCCCATGATATCTGAAATGGGTGCTTCACTCACCACTTTCATGGGGTGCTCCTCGAAATAGTGTTTGAGCTTGGTGGCGGCCATGTGCACGCCGTAGGTCATCTTTTGGAAGTGGGGGTAGTTTTGTTTTGAGAGGGAGAGCACCTCGCTCAAGTAGTATACCGGCCTCTGCACGATTTTTTCTTCTTCCTCTCTTTCTACCACCACCACAACACTTACAACCCGGTTAGTTGCTGCTATGTACAACAACATGGGCTCTCTCTCCAAAGGCGAGGCCAACACCGGCGCAGTGGCTAGCATTGTTTTCAGCTCTTTGAACGCTGCATCTGCCTGTGGGGTCTAGACAAAAGTATCGGATTTTTTCATTAAGGCGTAGAGCGGCAAGGCCTTTTCTCCCAGCCTACTTATGAATTGGCTTAGCGATGCCAAGCTTCCGGTAAACTTTTGCACATCCTTTAGTTCCTGCGGGATAGTCATTCTTTCTATTGCCCGGATTTTTACCGGGTTCACTTCAATGCCCCGGCTTGACACAAGGAAACCAAGCAGCTTACCGGTAGGGACACCGAAGGTACATTTTGCCGGATTAAGTTTCATCTGGAACCTTCTCAAGTTATCAAATGTTTGCCGGATATCGTCAATTAGGGTGTCTTTTACCTTAGTTTTTATCACGATATCGTCTACATAGACTTGCACATTCTTTCCAATTTGATCAAACAAGCATTTTTGTATACAGCGCTGGTACGTTGCACCAGCGTTGCGTAAACCAAAAGGCATAGTGACATAGCAATAAGCCCCGTGCGGGGTAATGAACGCAGTTTTTATTTGATCTTCCTTTTTCAGGGGGATTTGGTGGAAACCGGAATAAGCATCAAGGAAAGATAACAACTCACACCCAGCAGTAGAATCAATCACTTGATCGATCCGGGGCAGAGGGAAAGGATCTCTCGGGCAAGCTTTGTTGAGGTTGGTGTAGTCGATGCACATGCGCCACACCTTTGGAGCTTTTGCCTCCAGGTTCTCGTCCTTCTTCTTTTCAACCATTACCGGATTGGCCAGCCATTCTGTATGCGTGACCTCCACGATGAATCCGGCAACCAACAGTTTTGTCACCTCTTCTCCGATGATTTTCCTCCTATCTTCAGCGAATCGGCGCAAAGGTTGTCGCACCGGCTTGGCATCCTTCCGGACGTTTAGAGAGTGCTCAGCCAGCTCCCTCGGAACACCCACCAAGTCATCAGTAGACCAGGCAAAGATATTCCGATTCTCACGGAGGAAGCTGACGAGCGCGCTTTCCTATGCTTGATTCAGGCCGGCACCGATGCGAACGGTGCGCTCTGGGTAAGCCAGATCCAGCACGATGTCCTTTGTTTCATTTGTCGGCTTGAATGCCAGTGTGCCCAAGTTTCCACTCATTGCCGCTAAGCTCAACTGTGAGGACTAAGCCAGCGCAACTGCGGTTTGCATCCTTCTTTTTTCCTCTGCGATCACCAGCGATTCCGCTAGGTTTGATCCGGCAGATGCTGTTTCCAGTGAAACTTTGTAGTTTCCTACCACAGTCAAGGGTCCACGAGGTGCCGGCATCTTCATCTTGAGGTAAGCCGTATGAGTTGAGGCCATGAAAGCTGCCAATGCTAGTCTCCCTAGCAGTGCATGGTAGGGACTGTCTAGGTCCACCACCTCAAACAGAATGTTTTCCACCCGGCAATTGTCACGTCCTCCGAAAGACACATCCACCCGGACTTTTCCTACGGGTGCACAGGACAATCCCGGAACGATTCCATGGAAAGTCGTGTGAGTTGGCTGGAGCATGTTTTCTGTTATCCCCAGCGTGCGCATCGTATGCTTGTACATGATGTTTATGCTGCTTCCATTGTCTATCAGCACTTTGCTGAACTTGACTCGAGTTTCTGGCCCTCACATGATTGGGTCCACAACAAGAGCGTAACCACCCGGATTCGGCATGATCTTGGGGTGATCCTTCAACGACCAGGTGATTTCCTGATCTGACCACAACATGTACTTGGGAACTGCTGGCATCACGGCGTTTACTTCCATGGAGCGGCGATGCACACTTTGCCTATCGGTTGGCTCAGTGACAAAGACAACACAGCACAAATGTGGGTCCTCGTAAACATTCCGGCCTAAAGGTGCCGGCGGAGGTGGTTGATCATGATTTTCCTCCACCCGGTTAACTTGCTGGTATTGTTGTACCGGTATGGTATTGGCTCCGGTAAGCGGTGGTGGTGGTGGTAATGGGTGCTGGTGTAGCATGTCGTGCGAGGGCGGCAGCACTGTGGAATAGCCATCTGCTTGCGCATCCTTTGCCGCTCCTCTCAGCATCAAGTGCTTGATCCAGGAACAATCTTTCGTTAAGTGGTTCGCCGGCTTCGATGGATGTGGGGTATGCAGCTTGCATGGCATGTCCATAGCCGCTTCCATGGTGTATCTCATATGCTCTTGCCAATCTTTTTTCTGTCCCCATCCTTCTTTTTGAACCCATTTCTTCTCAGGACCCGCCCACGGCCGCGATCCTGTTTTTTGCCTCTAGTTCCCGCTAGGGCCAGAATTTTCCTGTACTGCGGCTACTTGTTGCGGACCGTACCTTCGATCCGGAAAATCTTCCCTTCTTTTGTTGTGCCGGTTATCCCGGTGTTGATCTTGCCGGGGTTGGTTTGACTGCACCGGTTCGGCTTGCACAGCCGGTTGCAGTGGGTCTCCCAACGCATAGTTTTCCGCCACTCGCATCATTTCAGCCAATGTGCTTGGCATGTTTCTCTGCAGCCTTTGCCACATCGGTGATCCTCTCCGGCATCCCTGACTGAACCAAGCAATCGCTTGTGTTTCAATCACTCCTTCACACGTGTTTCTCGTTGAGTTCCACCGGGTGAGATAGTCCCGGTCTGTTTCACTCGCATGCTGCTGGCACAAGGCGAGCTGCTGGGGCCGGTTAGGCCTCTTGTAAGTGCTGCTGAAGTTGCTCACAAAAGCTTCCTCAAAGTCCAACCATCCATTTACGCTTCCTGCCGGCAAGTTGTTAAGCCAGATACGGGCAGGCCCTACTAGGTAGGACGGTATGATTCTTACCGCCCAACGCCGGTTTACTCCGCCACCAGCTACATAGACAGCTGTGACATAGTCCGCCAACCAATCTTTCGGCTTAGTCGTGCCATCGTATGTTTTTGTGTCTCGAGGCAATTGGAAATTGCGCACCGGTGGCTCTTCTCCCATGATTCGCGGGCCAAAGCACTTTGGGCCAGGAGGACCCTCAGATTCGATTATTTCGGAAAGATGCACTCTGTCCAGCCTGTGCCTCGCATCCTGGCCTGGCAAGCATCTTTCCCCCACACTTTCCCCCAAAGGGTTCCGGTAGGCTCTAACTCGTTCCACCTCGGAATCTCCTTCTTCATATCTTTCTGGTTCCGCGGCTCTTGCCTGCTGGTACCTTGGTGGTCGTATTTCTTCTTCAGCGTATGCTGCCCTTGCAGCACGATAATTTTGCCCGGTTTCACGTCTACCAGCATGATTGTTTCCGGCATAACCATTCCGCGCATAGCCATTTCCGGCATAGCCGCGACCTGCTCCATAGCTTTTTTCTCCGGCATCATGTGGCCCGACTTTTTGTTTTCCGGCAAGAACCGGATCATACACGGTCATCTGCCACGCATTCATTTCTTTTTCCCTTCTTTTATCCGGATGGGGGGACGAGGCCTACCCCTGAGACTTGCTTCCGGCAACTTTTGTCGACCGGATCGATTTTGACTCTAGCGATGCTTTGTTCATCCTAGCAAGCTCATCATTTTGTGCCTGTATGGTATCAAGCAGCTCTCTAACTCTATCCTGTTGCTTTGCCAGAGCCTCGCCGGATAGCGAGTCACACATCTCCAGAGCGGCCTAGCAGCTTTTATAGTTTTATCCGGACTACTGTACTTAGGTTTCTCTACGATGCTCACAGATGCAGAGGTACTTTTGCCGGCATGAATTTCCTTACGCAAATCCTGATCTAGATTGCGAGCCTTAAGCCGGTTTTCGGGCACCCTAGCGGCATGAGCGCTAACTGAAGCAAAGCCATGGGCAGCGTTGTACTCACGTAGGGTTAGGTTCAGCTCGCGCTGCGCTTGGAGGATGTTTGCACCGCCGGTAAGCAGCGTCTTGCGAGTCGCCTCCAGCTGCGCTTGGGCCGCAGCCGGGTCGATGTTCTGCGCGATAGGCATCGCCAGCACGTTCATCGCCGCTTGGAGTGGCGTTTCCGGTGGTGCTGAAGATGCTCCCGCGGCTCTTGCGTCGCGCTCCAGTGGTGGCTTGGCCGCACGGGTCGATGCCGCACGGCCAGCACGTTCTTCCACAGCGTCCTTGCCGGTGCCAGCCACGCCAGCCATCATGACCTCCACGCTGCCGGCGGCGCGGCCAGCACATAGCCACCTTGGCGGATCCGGTGCCACCAGCACCGGCGAGAGGCACTGGCGCATAGGGACGGTGCCGAAGTAGATGCGGTGGCTGCCGAACTCGATGATGCGGCCGTTCTTGGGGAACTTACCGCCGTTGGCGAAGCAGCCCGCGTTGTCGTTGATGAAGTCCATGGCGTAGATGTTCTGTACAAGCGCGGACACCGTACGCTCGCCTGCAACATCGAGGAGGCCCGCCCGAATATGAACTCCAGCAAGCGCCTCTCTCTGCCCCACGGTGGGCGCCAACTGTCGTCGTGGTGAACAGACAGATGCCATGGGATGGCTTAAGTTGGGGCCGAGTTGGACGCTAGAGGATTCGGGGGAGGGTTTTGGATCAGGTAGGATGAACTTCCGGGTGCTTTCCTCAAGAACTTGGCCACGGCCATAGGTAGAAGAAGAGAGACACAAGGATGAACTCCGTTCTAGATCTTCTCTATTCCATGAACAACAAGGTTACAATAGGTATCTTCGTACATACATGCGTGCCCGTGAAGGGGGCTGCCCCTCTCCTTATATAGGGGAGAGGGTGGCTTACAGGGGTAGAAACCCTAATGGCATCTTTGAACAGACAAACTACTTTACAAAGCTACTTTAATCATAGGTGACGCCGGTATCTTCTTTAATCAGGGAGACTGATGTCCTCCGGTTGCTTTGGGCGTCACCCTCGTCTTTTACGTCATGGCTTCGTTTAAAGCCACTTTGCTTAGGTCATGCTTGTCTTCTAGCTCCCGAGGGAATCTTTGACCGGTCCTGCCGACGTGCTACAGTGCACTTCTTACCGGCAGTCCGGTGTCTTCTTAGCCCATACCGGTATACCTACCTTTGGGGATACCGGTACAGATTTACTTAGCCAATCGCTTAACTTCGTTCTCTGGAATGAACCTCAAACCGGTATCTTGATGGCTCAAACCATCCGGTTTGGCATGCCTTTGGCATACCGGGGGTCATCCCCCCAACAGCACTGAGGCCGGATAAGTTTACCGGTGTGCACTTTAAGAGGTGGCAGGTTAAGGCCACGCTCTGGCTTACTCATCTGAAAGTGTTCGAAGTTAGTGATGGTTTACCTGAACGAACTATATCTGACCAAGATCAGAACAATTTCAAGGAAAACAATACTCTCTTCGTCGGATGCGTTCTGAGCATTCTTGTTGATCGTATGTGTGATGTTTACATGCACATAACAGATGGTAAAGAGCTCTGGGATGCACTGAATGCTAAATTTGGTGCAACCGATGCAGGCAGTGAACTGTACATCATGGAGAGCTTCCATGACATCAGGATGGTAAACAACCGTTCTGTAGTCGAACAAGCTCATGAGATACAGTGCATTGCAAAAGAGTTTGAACTCCTTAAGTGTGCCTTACCTGACAAGTTTGTGGCTGGATGCATCATCGCTAAGTTGCCCCATTCATGGAGGAACTTTGCCACAACTCTCAAACACAAGAGACAGGAGATATCAGTTGAAAATCTGATAGCGTCTCTTGATGTTGAGGAGAAAGCTCGGGCTAAGGATACTACTGAGAAAGGAGAGGGTCAGTCTAGCGCCAACATGGTGCAGAAGAAACCCTACTACAAGAAGAAAGGGAATAACAAGCCCTCCTTCAATAAGCCTATGAAGACTACAACCTTCAAGAAGAAGAAGATGATAAACAAAGCAGATCTGAGCTGCTTTACCTATGGAGAGACTGGCCACTTTTCTAAGGACTGTCCAGAGAGGGCAGACCGCAAGAAAAAGGCGAGGCAAGTCAACACGGTGACCGCTAGCAATACTGATGGGTACGGTAATCTCTTTACTGTTCTTTCGATATTTCAATCTCCATGTTGGTGGATTGATACAGGTGCTAATGTTCATGTGTGTGCTGACATATCCATGTTCACTTCTTACCAGGTCGCCCGGGATTCTTCTGTCTTGATGGGGAATGGGTCACATGCTTCTGTTCGTGGTGTTGGCACGGTAGATCTGAAGTTCACTTCGGGGAAGATCGTGCAGCTGAGGAACATGCAGCATGTCCCTACTATGAACAAGAATCTCGTTAGCGGCTCCCTTCTATGCAAAGATGGGTTTAAGGTTGTTTTAGAGTCAAATAAAGTAGTTGTTTCCAAGTTTGGACAATTTATTGGTAAAGGCTATGAGTGCGGAGGCTTGTTCCGCTTTTCGCTTTCCGATTTCAGTAATAAGTTTGTGAACCATATTTGTGGCAATGTTAGTGATGATGCCAGTGTATGGCATTCTCGTTTATGTCACATTAATTTTGGTTTAATGTCTCGGCTATCCAGTTTGAGTTTAATTCCGAATTTCACCATTGCCAAAGGTTCTAAGTGCCATAGTTGTGTGCAATCAAAGCATCCTCAGAAGCCTCACAAGGCAGCCGAGGAGAGAAACTTGGCACCTCTAGAACTCATACATTCTGATCTATGTGAGATGAATGGTGTGTTGACAAAAGGTGGAAAGACATATTTCATGACATTGATTGATGATGCGACTAGATTTTGCTATGTTTATTTGTTGCGAACTAAAGATGAAGCTTTAGACTACTTTAAAATTTATAAGGCCGAAGTTGAAAATCAACTAGAGAGAAAGATCAAGCGTCTTAGGTCGGATCGTGGTGGCGAATATTTTCCTAAAATCTTTGATGAATTCTGTGAGGAACATGGCATTATTCATGAGAGTACACCTCCCTATTCACGCCAATTAAACGGGGTTGCCGAGATGAAAAACCGCACGCTAACTGACTTGGTGAATTCCATGTTAGCCACTGCTGGTTTATCAAAGGCATGGTGGGGGAGGCTTTGTTGACTTCATGTCATGTCCTGAATAAAGATAAAACCCCTTACGAGGAGTGGTCTGGGAGAAAGCCATCACTTTTGTATTTGCGCACATGGGGATGTTTGGCGAAAGTCAATATTCCAATTACTAAGAAACGCAAACTCGGACCAAAGACAATGGATTGTATCTTTCTAGGTTATGCTCCAAGGAGTTTAGGCTATTGATTTTTAGTAGTTCAATCTGAGGTACCAGATATGCATGTTGATACTATTATGGAATCTCGTGATGCAACATTTTTTGAGAATATGTTTCCTATGAAAGATATGCATAGCATTGCTAGAATTTCTACTGAGATAATTCCTGAATCTAGTACATCTAATGAGTATTTTGAACAATCACATGAGAATCTTACTGAGAAGGATGACAATGAAGCTCCTAAACGGAGCAAGAGACGGAGGATTGAAAAATCCTTTGGTGATGATTTCATTGTGTACCTTGTGGATGATACTCCCACGTCCATTGCAGAGGCATATGCATCTCCAGATGCAGATGACTGGAAAGAAGCTGTCCATAATGAGATGGACTCTCGATTCTTTCTAATGGAACTTGGGAGCTATCAGAACGACCCCATGGATGCAAGCCCGTGGGCTGCAAATGGGTGTTCAAGAAGAATCTAAGACCTGATGGTACTATTGAGAAGTACAAGGCGCGGCTTGTAGCTAAAGGCTACACACAGAGAGAAGGCGAAGATTACTTCGACACCTATTCACCTGTCGCTAGACTTACAACCATTCGAGTACTACTGTCCATGGCTGCCTCCTATGGTCTTATCGTTCATCAAATGGACGTAAAGACAACTTTTCTTAATAGAGAGTTGGAAGAGGAAATCTATATGGATCAGCCTGATGGGTTCGTAGTAAAAGGTGAAGAAAGAAAGGTGTGCAAGTTGCTAAAAAATTTATATGGCCTGAAACAAGCACCTAAGCAATGGCATGAAAAGTTTGACAGAACTTTGACTTCAGTAGGCTTTGTTGTCAATGAGGCTGACAAGTGCGTTTATTATCGCCATGGTGGGGGCGAAGGTGTTATACTGTGTTTGTATGTGGATGAGATTATGATATTTGGTACAAACATGAAAGTAATACACGAAGTCAATTCTTTCTTGTCAAAGTGTTTTGATATGAAAGACCTGGGAGAAGCTGATGTGATTCTGAACATCAAGCGTATTAAGAACGAGAGTGAGATTACTCTAACACAATCCCATTATGTTGAGAAGATCTTGAGCCGGTTCGGCTATATTGATAGCAAGTCTTCTCCAACACCTTATGATCCCAGTGTGACATTACGCAAGAACCGGAGGATTGTCGTAGACCAACTGAGATACTCTCAGATCGTTGGCTCGCTCATGTACTTAGCTAGCGTGACTAGACCGGATATCTCTTTTGTTGTTAGCAAGTTGAGTAGGTTCATGTCAAACCCGGGTACTGATCATTGGCATGCACTTGATAGGGTCATGCGCTACCTATGTGGTACAATGAGTTATGGGATTCACTATTCAGTGCACCCAGCTGTGCTTGAAGGATATAGTGATTCGAATTGGATCTCAGATGTAGCTGATCTGTACGCCACAAGTGGGTATGTGTTTACCTTTGGAGGTGGCGCAGTGTCATGGAGATCTTGCAAGCAAACCATATTGACGAGGTCAACTATAGAAGCAGAACTTACTGCTTTAGACACAACCACTGTTGAATCAGAATGGTTCCGTGAGCTCTTGATGGACTTGCCTGTGGTTGAAAAACCTGTTCCGGCAATCCTTTTGAATTGTGACAATCAAACTGTAATTGTCAAAGTGAACAATTCTAAGGATAATGCGAAGTCATCAAGACACGTCAAGAGACGTTTAAGTCTGTCAGGAAATTGCGAAACTCCAGAGTAATAACTGTTACATATATTCAAACAGACAAAAACCTGGCAGATCCCTTTACAAAGGGACTATCACGTAATGTGATAGAAAGTGCATCGAGCGAGATGGGTTTGAGACCCGTTGATGTTACGCCATAGTGGTAACCCAACCTTTGTGATCGGAGATCCCGTGAATTAGGACCTGGGAAGAACAAACTAGTGGTTTAATTGAGGAGAGTATTATGTAACCCTCTCTATGTGAAGATGCACAACTCTCATTTGCTGTAAGGCAGGTTGGCAACAAGCCTTAATGTGTTTATGTTGGCTATTTTAGTAAAGATGCTGTCCTACAGAGCATTCTTGAAATAACACACCTATATGAGTCCGATTGTTAAACGTCGCAATCTATGAGATTTTGGGTGATCTCTAGTAAACTCATGAAGAGACCACGAAGTATGACGCATATGCTTCACCCGTGGGGTAGGTGATACGTCTCCAACGTATCTATAATTTCTTATGTTCCATGCTAGTTTTATGACAATACCTACATGTTTTATTCATACTTTACATCATTTATATGCATTTTCCGGAACTAACCTATTAATAAGATGCCGAAGTGCCAGTTCCTGTTTTGTGTTGTTTTTGGTTTCAGAAATCCTACAAAGGAAATATTCTCGGAATTGGACGAAATCAACGCCCAGTATATTATTTTTCCCGGAAGCTTCCAGAGCACCGAAGAGGGGCCAGAGGGGAGCCAGGGGGCCCCACCCCACAAGGCGGCGCGGCCAAGGGGGGGGCGCCCCCTATGGTGTGGCCCCACCAAGACTCCTCCGAGGCTGCCCTTCCGCCTACTTAAAGCCTCCATCGCGAAAACCCTAAAGGAATAAGCCACGGGACGAGAAAAGTTACGCAGCCGCCGCCATCGCGAAGCCAAGATTCGGGGGACAGAAGTCTCTGTTCCGGCACGCCGCCGGGACGGGGAAGTGCCCCCGGAAGGCATCTCCATCGACATCACCGCCATCTTCATCACCGTTGCTGTCTCCTATGATGAGGACGAAGTAGTTCTCCCTCGAGGCTAAGGGCTCTACCGGTAGCTATGTGGTTAATCTCTCTCTCATGTACCTCAATACAATGATCTCATGAGCTGCCTTACATGATTGAGATCCATATGATGAGCTTTGTATCACTATTAATCTATGTGCTACTCTAGTGATGTTATTAAAGTAGTCTATTCATCCTTCATGATGTAAAGGTGACGGTGTGTGCATCATGTAGTACTTGGCGTAGGTTATGATTGTAATCTCTTGTAGATTATGGAGTTAACTATTACTATGATAGTATTGATGTGATCTATTCCCCCTTTCATAGCTTAAAGGTGACAGTGTGTATGCTATGTTAGTACTCGGTCTAAATTGCAAAGGTCTATTATGCTCTAGAGGTTACTTAAATATGAACTCCGAATGTTGTGGAGCTTGTTAACTCCGGCTTGAGGGAGCTCTTGTAGCCCTACACAATGAATGGTGTTTGTTATCCAACAAAAGAGTGTATGTAGCACAAAGGAAGAGAAGTTATTTATTTATGTGATCATTGTTGAGAGTGTCCACTAGTGAAAGTAGGATCCCTGGGCCTTGTTCCCGAATAGAAAAGTTACACCACAGAAAATTGCCTCCCACGCCAGCAAGCTATTTTCTGGCACCGTTTCCAACAAGTTCTGCTACATGTTTACTTGCTGCCATCTTTATTTCAGATTGCTATTACCACTCATATTCATCCATATTACTTATATTTCACTATCTCTTCGCCGAACTAGTGCACCTATACATCTGACAAGTGTATTAGGTGTGTTGGGGACACAAGAGACTTCTTGTATCGTAATTGCAGGGTTGCTTAAGAGGGATATCTCTGACCTCTACCTCCCTGAGTTCGATAAACCTTGGGTGATTCACTTAAGGGAAACTTGCTGCTATTCTACAAACCTCTGCTCTTGGAGGCCCAACACTGTCTACAGGAATAGAAGCGTGCGTAGACATCAAGCTATTTTCTGGCGCCGTTGCCGGGGAGGTAAGGTAAAAGGTATTCACAACCTCCGACTACTAAGCTATTTCCTAGCACTGTTGCCGGTGTGTGAGTGCTCGAAGATATTTCCTTTAGATCCTGCAATTATATCTTTTTGTTTCTTGTTTTCACTAGTTAGGCTTAATGGAAAACAACAACAAAATGAGAGATCTTTATGAACTTTATCTTGAATTTGGACATGATGTGTTTGAAGAGAGAATTAAAAAACCCATGGAACTTTATATGCATTCTAATGGGAATTTTATTAGTATGAATGCTTTGAACACCATTGTTGCTAATGCTATGGAAAATTCTAAGCTTGGGGAAGCCGGTTTTGATGAGCATGATATTTTTAGTCCCCCAAGTTTTGAGGAGAAAATTTTCTTTGATGATACTTTACCTCCTATTTATGATGATTATAATGATAGTGGTATTTTGGTGCCACCTACTATGGAGGATAAAGGTTATTATGATTATACCATGCCTGCAATTTATGATGATTACAATGATGGTTATGGTAGTTTTACTCCCACTATTACTAATAAAATTGATTATGCTTATGTGGAGAGTAATAATTTTATGCATGTAGCTCATGATAAGAATGTTTCATGTGATAGTTATATTGTTAAGTTTGTTCATGATGCTACTGAAAATATTTATGAGAGAGGGAAACATGGTTATATGCATCTTAATAATATTAAGTTTCCCCTCTTTATGTGGAGAATCTTGAAGTTGCGCTTGTGTTGCCTTTCTATGCTTGTTGCATTGTGCTTACATGACTTGTTTATTTACAAGATTACTTTTAATAGGAAGTGGGTTAGGCTTAAATGTGTTTTGAATTTGCTTCTTGATGCTCTCTTTTACTTCAAATCTTATTTCTTGCGAGTGCATCATTAAAATTACTGAGCCCATCTTAATGGCTATAAAGAAAGCACTTCTTGGGAGATAACCCATGTTTTTATTTTGCTACTGTTTTGTTGTGTCTTGGAAGTTGTTACTAATGTAGAAACCTCTCCTTATCTTTATTTTATTGCATTGTTGTGCCAAGTAAAGTCTTTGATAGTAGGGTTGATACTAGATTTGGATTACTGCGCAGAAACAGATTTCTTACTGTCACGAAATTGAGCAGCCCCGTCTGTAGGTAACTCAGAAAAATCTGCCAATTTACGTGCGTGATTCTCAGATATGTACGCAACTTTCATTCAATTTGAGCTTTTTCATCTGAGCAAGTTAAGTGCCCCTGAAATAATCGTCTTTACGGACTGTTCTGTTTTGACAGATTCTGCCTTTTATTTCGCATTGCCTCTTTTGCTATGTTGAATGGATTTCTTTGTTCCATTAACTTCCAGTAGCTTTGGGCAATGTCCAGAAGTGTTAAGAATGATTGTGTTATCTCTGAACATGTGAATTTTTGATTATGCACTAACCCTCTAATGAGTTTGTTTCGAGTTTGGTGTGGAGGAAGTTTTCAAGGGTCAAGAGAGGAGGATGATATACTATGATCAAGAAGAGTGAAAAGTCTAAGATTGGGGATGCCCCCGTGGTTCATCCCTGCATATTTCAAGAAGACCCAAGCATCTAAGCTTGGGGATGCCCAAGGCATCCCCTTCTTCATCGACAACTTATCAGGTCACCTCTAGTGAAACTATATTTTTATTCAGTCACATCTTATGTGCTTTACTTGGAGCGTCTATTTGTTTTTATTTTTGTTTTTGTTTGAATAAAATCGGATCCTAGCATTCTTTGTTTGGGAGAGAGACACGCTCCGCTGTTGCATATGAACACATGTGTTCTTAGTGTTACTTTTAATGTTCATGGCGAAGGTTGAAACTGCTTCGTTCATCGTTATATGGTTGGAAACAGAAAATGCTTCATGTGGTAATTGGTATAATGTCTTGAATAATTTGATACTTGGCAATGGTTATGCTCATATAGATCATGTTTAAGCTCTTGCATCATGTACTTTGCACCTATTAATGAAGAACTACATAGAGCTTGTTAAAATTTGGTTTGCATGATTGGTCTCTCTAGAGTCTAGATATTTTCTGGTTAAGGTGTTTGAACAACAAGGAAGACAGTGTAGAGTCTTATAATGCTTGCAATATGTTCTTATGTAAGTTTTGCTGTACCGGTTTATACTTGAGTTTGCTTCAAACAACCTTGCTAGCCCAAAGCCTTGTACTGAGAGGGATTACTTCTCGTGCATCCAAATCCTTGAGCCAAAAACTATGCCATTTCTGTCCACCATACCTACCTACTACATGGTATTTCTCTGCCATTCCAAAGTACATTACTTGAGTGCTACCTTTAAAATTTCATTCCTTGTCTTTGCAATACATAGCTCATGGGAAAATAGCCTTAAAAACTATTGTGGTATTGAATATGTTGCTATGTATCTTATTTCTTATAAGTTGCTTGTTGAGCGGTAACCATGTTTCTGGGGACGCCATCAACTATTACACCTTTGTTGAATATCATGTGAGTTGCTATGCATGTTCGTCTTGTCTGAAGTAAGGGAGATTTATCATGATCAAATGGTTTGAGTATGCATATTGTTAGAGAAGAACATTGGGCCGCTAACTAAAGCCATGTATCATGGTGGAAGTTTCAGTTTGGACATTAATCCTCTATCTTTTATGAGAATATTATATGTTGTTGAATGCTTATGCATTAAAGAGGAGTCCATTATCTGTTTTCTATGTTGTCCCGGTATGGATGTCCTTACTTGAGATCTATCAAAAACGAGAAATCAAATGTGATCTATCTCCTTGGACCTTTGTACAGGCGGCATAGAGGTACCCCTTTGTGACACTTGGTTGAAACATATGTTATGCAATGATAATCCATGTAAATCCAAGCTAATTAGGACAAGGTGCGAGCACTATTGGTATTCTATGCATGAGGCTTGCAACTTATAGGATGTCTTATGCATAACACATATGAATTATTACTACTGTTGACAAAATTGTTTCTATATTTTCAAAATAAAAGCTCTAGCACAAAAATAGTAATCCATGCTTCCCTCTGCGAAGGGCCCTTTCTTTTACTTTATGTTGAGTCAGTTTACCTACTTCCTTCTATCTTAGAAGCAAACACTTGTGTCAACTGTGTGCATTGATTCTTACATGTTTACCTATTACACTTGTTATATTGCTTTATGTTGACAACTATCCATGAGATATACATGTTACAAGTTGAAAGCAATTGCTGAAACTTAATCATCCTTTGTGTTGCTTCGATGCCTTCTACTTTGAATCTATTGCTTTATGAGTTAACTCTTATGCAAGACTTATTGATGTTTGTCTTGAAAGTACTATTCATGAAAAGTCTTTGCTATATGATTCAGTTGTTTAGTCATTGTCTTTACCATTGCTTTGAATTACTTCATTCATCTTATATGCTTTACAATAGTATTGATCAAGATCATGTTGGTAGCATGTCACTTAAGAAATTATCCTTGTTATCGTTTACCTACTCGAGGGCGAGTAGGAACTAAGCTTGGGGATGCTTGATACGTCTCCAACGTTTCTATAATTTCCTATGTTCCATGCTTGATACGTCTCCAACGTTTCTATAATTTCCTACATGTTTTATTCATACTTTACATCATTTATATGCATTTTCCGGAACTAACCTATTAACAAGATGCCGAAGTGCCAGTTCCTGTTTTGTGCTGTTTTTGGTTTTAGAAATCCTACAAAGGAAATATCCTCGGAATTGGACGAAATCAACGCCCAGTATCTTATTTTTCTCGGAAGCTTCCAGAGCACCGAAGAGGAGCCAGAGGGGAGCCAGGGGGGCCCCACCCCACAAGGCGGCGCGACCAAGGGGGGGCGCCCCCCTATGATGTGGCCCCACCAGGACTCCTCCGAGGCTGCCCTTCCGCCTACTTAAAGCCTCCGTCGCGAAAACCCTAAAGGAATAAGCCACGGGACGAGAAAAGTTACACAGCCGCCGCCATCGCGAAGCCAAGATTCGGGGGACAGAAGTCTCTGTTCCGGCACGCCGCCGGGACGGGGAAGTGCCCCCGGAAGGCATCTCCATCGACATCACCGCCATCTTCATCGCCGCTGCTGTCTCCTATGATGAGGAGGGAGTAGTTCTCCCTCGAGGCTAAGGGTTCTACCGGTAGCTATGTGGTTAATCTCTCTCTCATGTACCTCAATACAATGATCTCATGAGCTGCCTTACATGATTGAGATCCATATGATGGGCTTTGTATCACTATTAATCTATGTGCTACTCTAGTGATGTTATTAAAGTAGTCTATTCCTCCTTCATGATGTAAAGGTGATGGTGTGTGCATCATGTAGTACTTGGCGTAGGTTATGATTGTAATCTCTTGTAGATTATGGAGTTAACTATTACTATGATAGTATTGATGTGATCTATTCCCCTTTCATAGCTTAAAGGTGACAGTGTGTATGCTATGTTAGTACTCGGTCTAAATTGCAAAGGTCTATTATGCTCTAGAGGTTACTTAAATATGAACTCCGAATGTTGTGGAGCTTGTTAACTCTAGCTTGAGGGAGCTCTTGTAGCCCTACACAATGAATGGTGTTTGTTATCCAATAAAAGAGTGTATGTAGCACAAAGGAAGAGAAGTTATTTATTTATGTGATCATTGTTGAGAGTGTCCACTAGTGAAAGTAGGATCCCTGGGCCTTGTTCCCGAATAGAAAAGTTACACCACAGAGAATTGCCTCCCACGCCAGCAAGCTATTTTCTGGCACCGTTTCCAACAAGTTCTGCTACATGTTTACTTGCTGCCATCTTTATTTCAGATTGCTATTACCACTCATATTCATCCATATTACTTGTATTTCACTATCTTTTCGCCGAACTAGTGCACCTATACATCTGACAAGTGTATTAGGTGTGTTGGGGACACAAGAGACTTCTTGTATCGTAATTGCAGGGTTGCTTGAGAGGGATATCTCTGACCTCTACCTCCATGAGTTTGATAAACCTTGGGTGATTCACTTAAGGGAAACTTGCTGCTGTTCTACAAACCTCTGCTCTTGGAGGCCCAACACTGTCTACAGGAATAGAAGCGTGCGTAGACATCAGTAGGCTACTGGCAGCCATGTACTGGTCATGACTTTGAGTGAAACCATGTTCACGCAAAACTTGCAATTCAAGGCTTAGTCCATTGTTCAAGTGTGAATGGATGTAGCTTAAGGTTCTAGGCGGAAGTTCAACTTAACAGTCTCCGCTGAAACACTGGTATATAAACAAGCAGCGAGTATTGGTAAATCTCTAAATGGGGATTTGAGATCTGGTGGGGGATTGTTGAAATATTGGGCCCACTTTTAGTGGCCCAAATTAGATTTCAGTTTTCCCTATAAATCTCAAAGCCCACATAGTGGCAGCCTTGTGAGTTTGAGCCCAAGTGGGTGGCAGCTCACTAGGGAGTGGCAAGTGGTGGGAAGTTTAGTCCCACATGGAAAGTTGGGAGGAAGTTAGACCATCTTATAAGGTGGGTTGTTCCACCAGTAGTAAGTGAGTGAGAATAGGAGTGCTACACGCGCGCTCCTCCTCCTCCTCGCTCGCTCGTCTCGACTCGACACGACACGACACGACACGTCACGCGCCGCGCTCGTGGTGAGTGGTGAGTGGATTGAGCCTCGAGCCGAGACTTTCCTTACTTTTTGTAGCTCAGGAAAACGAACAGAGTCCTAGACGGACGCGTCACAGTTAGTCGGTTCGGGTCGCTCCTGGACCGTGGACTCGAAACGTGGGCGTGCCCCACGTTGCCTAGGGTTTCCTGAGCCTATATAATCTCTTGCCCGGCTACCGCAGAAAGATATCTAATACACGAGTTAGGGTTTCCACCTCTCTCTGCTTGCGCCGCCATCGTAGCCTACTCCATCCCGCGCGTCGACGTGCATCGGCGAACGGGAGAGCAGGTCTCCGGAACCGCTCATCTTGCGATCTTGTACGGGAGAGGGCGAATTAGGTTTTTGGGAAGCACTCTGCGCTACTGCTCAAGCTCTTCATCACGGGTCGCCTTCCGTCCAAGTCAGGCGGTGCTGCCTACCGTCGTCTTCAACACCGTCTACTTCGACCCGTCGTCCCTGTCGTCAACAACATTGTCATCAACAACGTTACTGCTGCGACATCATCTGCTACACCTCCAACGCCACGTCAACAACTAGTATGTTCGAGTTTCACATGTTAATTAGTAGTTGCTGCCATCATGTTTTATATTCTGGAATTAATCATGGAAATTGTGCCTAATTATCCAACAGTTCCTATCGTTGAAGCACGAGATCGTGGGGGCGAGCAGAGAGCGGCGGCCCGAGATGGGTGGCCGGCGGTCAGGGACGGGAGAGTGGCGGCCGGGGATAGGAGAGTAGCGGCGAGGCGGGGCACTAGGGAGAGGCTCACCGGCGGGATCCCAGCGGCGGGGCGTGCGGGAGCGAGGAGGTTGCGCCGGTGCCGCCATGCTTGGCCTCGCAAAAGGCAGAACAGAGGCAAGGTTGGGGACGGGAATAGCTGGGCACAAAAGGCAAGTATTTTTTCCTTTATTTTTTCACAGGGGTAGTTTTGGTAAGTTCCAAATGCTTCATGGTTTGACTAACGGAGTTTCTCTGAGAATAGACGGTAGTACTATTTTGGCACTTTGGTTTTGAAGTGTGGTATTTTAGCACTTTGGGTTTTCATGTGTGATATTTTGGCTATTCTTCCTCAAAATTTCGGGGTGTCGAGATGGGAAGACCGGGATCGTTCACTGGACACTGGAGTGTAGTCCAATTGTTGTTGGGCAATTCGATCATACAATTACGGTCTTGTTTGATTTGTAGGATTTTTAGGAATATGAATACCATAGGATTGAAATGTCATGTCCACTTGAATCTTGCAGGATTTAAACCTATAGAAATATTTTTTTTCTAAGTAGTGTTTGATTCACAAAAAATCAAATAAATTGGAAGATGAGGTTGAAGTGGATGAATTTTTTTCCTTCAAAATATAGTGCAATGCAATCTCATAGGAAAATTCCTATGCATTTCTAAGGATTCAATCATACGAATCAAATGGTGCACCTAGAAAAAATTCTTAAGGATGAAAATCCTACAAAATTCCTATAAGATTCCTTTAAATCAAACAAGCCCTACAAGTGTTTAGCATTCTTCCTCGTGTTGATAATTTATGGTGTTTGATTGAACTTTCCTTGGATAAATTTTTTTCAAAATTTATATCTGAAGAATGTGCGATTAAGTAAAGTGCACGTGTAAGGGTATATTGCCCCTATGTGGGGTTTTGGTAATTAATGACAACCCCTATGGACTAATGTTTTCATTGAGTTTATATGAAGGAATATTCCATAGGTACTACTTGTATTCCATGTGTTGGATTCAAGTATGGATGCCATGAAGATAAAGATACAACTTGTGTATTGGCATCAAGATCATCGATTTAAAGATACATATGTAATATGATCAAGAATAAGAAATGAAGATGGAGTTCTTATGTGGAACTCAATATTAGCCATACTCTATCTTATGTGATAAGCAATGGATGATCAAGATCTTGAGAGCTTGATTCCAAGTGAAGAACTCTTTATATACACCTCAAGATAGTATGATAGAGTATGAGAAGATACAAGGTTGAGTTGGGCAAGTTCAAGATGAGCATCTCAAGTGGATCACATGCTTGAAGCTTGCCGTCCATTTGGTGATAATCGACATGTGAAGATGTGCATCAATGAAGCCTTCCCATCATGGTGTATGGGGGAGCATTTGTGAGTCTTCACGAAGCAACGTTGATCAAGTTGAGGCATTCCGGTTTGAGTAGAGCTTGAAGAGCTATCATCAAGATCAAGCGGGATGCGCAAGGCAAAGGTATGGCCTTGCTAGGTTTTCCTTTTACCGGTCTCAAGGTGGTTGATGGGAGACCGGATTATAGGATAGATAGCCGCACTATTAAGAGGGGCTTTCGGTCGGGTAACTTGATCACATCGTCTTAGGGAGCTCAATCCTTTGCATACTTTGCATATCCCTATTGCTTCTTGGTGTTTCTCTGTGTGAGGTTCTTGAGCTTGTTGCTAGCTTTACAACAAGCCCAAGTTCATCGAAAACGGAATCCGCATGCATCTTCTATTGCGTTTTCGAGGTTGGGTGATTTTACCGGTTATTCATGATATAAGGTTCTACCTTTTATATTCATGATAAAATCTCCTCCTACAGATTCTTGTGTTTTCACTTTCTATAGGATAGCATTTGTTGTTATCTTTCAAACAAAACTGGTTTCATTCGAATCGGAGTTCGGGAGCATTTGCTATTAAAGAAAAGGGAAAAAGGAGAAAAGAATAAAAAGAAAAGAAAAAGAAAAGGGGGGCTGCCGGCCGGCCGACCGGCCTGACCGGCCCACACGCCGGCCCACCCGGCCGAAACCGGCCCGGGCGCTGATGCCGGCCGGGCGCCTTGCGAGGCGGCCCCGGTCTGGTCCAGCCCGAGAGCCCGGCGCCCGCCGGCCCGCTCGGCGCCCGCCGGCCGGCCGGCCTCTGGCCGGGCCGGGCCGTCTCCGCCTCCCCGCGCAGCCCACCTCGCGACGTGATCGGCTCGCCCCCGCGCGTCCAGCCTCCTCTCCGCTGCTCGCCTTGCTCGCCGGCGCGGTCCATCGCCCGGCGCGGCCCGCTCCGCCCCGCGCGGCCCACCCGGCGCGGCCAGCTCCCCGCGCGGCCTAGCCTATCCGCCGCTGTGCGGCGCGCAGCTCCGCCCGGCTGCAGGTCCGGCTGGGCCGGATCCCAGACCGGCCTGTCCAGCCTCAGCCCCGGTCAGCCGGCTGGGCTGCTGGTTGGGCTGTTTTCTGGCCCGTTTTTCTGCCCATTTTCTCTGTCTTTCCCCCCCAACGGTTTTATTTGCTCCCTAGCTATAAATAGCCCTTCTTCCACCTTGAGCAAGTTAGTTCTTCCCCTTCTCCCCCTCCATTGTTGCTATTTGAAGAACTTGCTTCCCCCCTTGATTCCTCCCATGATTTTTGCCCATTCTTGAGGATTTGAGAGAGGAGATCTAGATCTACAATCCCCTCCAATCAATTTCTCCTCTAAGTGAGGGGAACCCTTTGGATCTAGATCTTGGAGTCTTTTGTTGACTTTCCCCATTGTTCTTCCTCTCCAATATCATCTTAGCATTTGTTGCTTGGGTGGGATTTGAGAGTGAAGGACTTGAACACCTCTAGTGTTCTTGCTTTGCATCATTGCATAGTGTTGAGCTCTCCACCACGATTAGTTCGAGTGAGAGATGATACGTCTCCAACGTATCTATAATTTCTTATGTTCCATGCTAGTTTTATGACAATACCTACATGTTTTATTCATACTTTATATCGTTTTGATGCATTTTCCAGAACTAACCTATTAACAAGATGCCGACGTGTCAGTTCCTGTTTTCTGGTGTTTTTGGTTCCAGAAAGGCTGTTCGGGCAATATTCTCGGAATTCGACGAAACAAAAGCCAGACATCTTATTTCACCGAGACGAACCAGAACACCGAAGGGGAGATGGAGAGGAGGCCCAGGGCCCCCAGACCACAGGGCGGCGCGGCCTAGAGGGGGGGCATGCCCAGATGTGGTGTGGGCCCCCAGGCACCCCCTTGCGCCGCCTCTTCGCCTATATAATCTCTCGTGACGTGAAAACCCTACAACAATTGACGAAACTTCAGAAAGACTCCAGGGACGCCGCCGCCATCGCGAAACTCCGTTTCGGGGGACAGAAGTCTCTGTTCCGGCACGCCACCGGGACGGGGAATTGCCCCCGGAGTCATCTCCATCGACACCACCGCCATCTTCATCGCCGTTGTTGTCTCCCATGATGAGGAGGGAGTAGTTCTCCCCCGAGGCTGAGGGCTCTACCGGTAGCTATGTGGTTCATCTCTCTCTCCCATGGTGTGATCTTTATGTGATCATGAGCTTTGTATCACTATTAATCTATGTGCTACTCTAGTGATGTTATTAAAGTAGTCTATTCCTCCTCCATGATGTAATGTTGACAATGTGTGCATCATGTAGTACTTGGCGTAGGTTATGATTGTAATCTCTTGTAGATTAGAGTTAACTATTACTATGATAGTATTGATGTGATCTATTCCCCCTTTCATAGCTATTGTTGACAGTGTGTATGCTATGTTAGTACTCGGTCTAAATTGCAACGGTCTATTATGAACTCTAGAGGTTACTTTAATATGAACTCCGAACGTTGTGGAGATTGTTTACTCCGGCTTGAGGTGTGCTCTTGTAGCCCTACACAATGAATGGTGTTTGTTATCCAACAAGAGAGTGTTTAAGAGTAGCATTTATTTATTCAGTTATGTGATCGTTGTTGAGAGTTTCCACTAGTGAAAGTATGATCCCTAGGCCTTGTTTCTAAGCATTGAAACACCGTTTCCAACAAGTTCTGTTGCATGTTCGCTTGCTGCCATTTTTATTTCAGATTGCAATTGCTACTTATAATCATCCATATTACTTGTATTTCACTCTCTATTCGCCGAACTAGTGCACCTATACATCTGACAAGTGTATTAGGTGTGTTGGAGACACAAGAGACTTCTTGTATCTTAATTGCAGGGTTGCTTGAGAGGAATATCTCTGACCTCTACCTCCCTGAGTTCGATAAACCTTGGGTGATTCACTTAAGGGAAACTTGCTGCTGTTCTACAAACCTCTGCTCTTGGGGGCCCAACACTGTCTACAAGAATAGAAGCACACGTAGACATCAAGAGACCGTGAGCTTGTTACTCTTGGAGGGAGATGATACGTCTCAAACGTATCTATAATTTCTTATGTTCCATGCTAGTTATATGACAATACTCACATGTTTTATATACACTTTACATCATTTTGATGCATTTTCCGGCACTAACCTATTAACAAGATGCCGAAGCGCCAGTTCCTGTTTTCTGCTGTTTTTGGTTTCAGAAATCCTACATAGGAAATATTCTCGGAATTGGACGAAACAAAAGCCCACGGTCTTATTTTGCACGGAGCCTTCCAGAAGTCCGAAGAGGAGACGAAGAGGGGCGACGAGGCAGCCACACCCTAGGTGACAAGGTATCAACTTATCAATGCCTACGTATTGTAGACTAGGGTTTCGTCGGAAGTAGAGGGCAAGTAGATCTCGAAGGTTTCAGTCGAAAAGTACTCGACGATTAAGAAACTAGGGTTGTGTTGACAATTGATTCGATCCTCTCTTTGTCCCTCGACTCCCCCTTATATAGGAGGCGGAGCCGAGGGATTCGTAATACACAAGTTACAGAATCCGGGAGGGTTTCCAACCCGTCCCGCAAGATTACAAGTAGTACTTCCTAATACAACTCTAGCTTTCCTTAATAATAACTTGGGCTTCCGATTCTTCTTATTCTTCGAGTCGTGGGCCTTCAGTAAACCCCTGGTACCATCTTCGGCAGGCCCATTGGGGATGCCTATGTCAGTAGCCCCCGAGATTTTGCTTGAATCGAAGAATCAGGGAAAATCTCCAACTTTAATCATTCAATAACTCTGCCGAATTTATCACATATCTTCATATATGCAATCATATATTGTACAGGGATAATGGTAGTTGGGGCTAGTTCATCTGATAGATCAGGTACTAGTTAACTGCTCTAGTGGCAATCCGCAAAAACCTACTTCAAGATCACGTCCCTGGACATGATCTCGGGATACTGGTGTAAACTTCGACAGGTGCCGCTTAATGTCTTACCATTCTGTCGAGTCCCAGTCATATTTTATCGGGTACCTAACGCGTCCGTTAGGATTTTTCTTCGTATCTGTTGATACGGAAAAAAATAGCAAACTGACGTCAGAGACGGCGCCACGCCACTCAGAACGGATCTGGGGTCTTACCTTCGCAAAGTTTTGCGGCATTCAGAGATTATTCGCTACTTTGGCGCTCTGAGAATATATTGTCGAGTGCTTTTTCGGCTGTTGGAATAGCACATTTTATTGAGTCAACGGATGACTTATTTTGCCTTCCCGATGGGAGTATATGTAGAGTTATTTGTATAACTCGAAATATGCTCACTTCTTCTTTTTTCTTCTCTCTTTTTCTTTCTTTTCTTCTCTTCCTTTTTTTTATAATTTCATCGGGCACGCGAACAGCGTTCTCGATGGGAGTACCCCCCGAGGTTGCAGCCAAGGACTTGTGCTTGGTTGTAGGCTCAACACTTTAATGCCTCATGTTACTATATTTTCGTTCTTTCTCGAACTTCTCATATCTATCGGGTGCGCGACTAGCGCTCCCGATGGGAGTAGCCCCCTAGGCTATGAACAAATGCTTGCATTTGGTCATAGGCTCTCATCATTTCTATTTTGTCATACTTGAATTTTTACTTTTTTCCAAAGTAGCCCCCGAGCATTTGAGCAAAAACTTGTATTTGATCAAAAGCTCTCGAAATAATCAATAATCTTCCTCTATCACCATTCTTATAAAGCTTCATAGCCAAGATTTTCTCTTGCTAAGGTGACATCATTACTGACGATAGCCACGATCACTGTATCGGGAAATCACGAGAACTGCTCTCTCTGTGTCTTGCGGGCCCAAATTTCTTATTAGGTTGACACGTCGTGCAAGTGGGGGACACACGTCCTCCACTTTTCCTGGCGCACGTACTGTAGCGCCTGTTCCTTCCCATCTTAGTGAAATTGCATTTTTACCACTTGTCCACGTGTACACCATCTATCTCACAATTTCTTCATCCAACGGTGCGTCGATTCACCGCACCTCTATTTAAGGTCATCGTCTTCCTCCTTCCACACTTTCGCTCGCGCCGCTCCTCTGCTCTCCTCTGCCAAAATCCTCCCTTGCATCTCACAGTTCTTGAGCTCAACCACGCTCGCGCTTTGCTCCTACGCCATTGTTGATGCCACCGCGCAGACTCACCAGGCACAGCACTCCCGAGTCCAAGATGGCAACCGCGGATCTGGGGAGCACTGAGTGGGAGAGATCCAAAATCTCCCCCCAAGACATCAACTTGCTGAAGAAACTTGGGATCAGCAAGAAGCAGGACGCGCTGCGCTTCCCCAGCGAAGAAAGCTATCCAACCCCTCCAATGGAGTATCGGGTCAGTTTCGTTGACCACCTCATCCGCTGCCTTTCTGCCCCCATTCATAATTTTCTACGGGGGTTGCTTTTTGTGTACGGATTGCAACTTCACCATCTTACTCGCAACTCCATCCTCCACATCTCGATCTTCATCACTCTTTGCGAATCCTTCCTTGGAGTCCAGCCCAACTGGTCTTTATGGAAACGCATTTTTCTCTACCGCCGTAATGGCTCTGCCAACGTTGCCTATAACATAGGCGGCGGCGTTATCTGCGTTCGCCCTGATGTCGAGTACTTTGACGTCAAATTCCCTGACTCAGTTCAAGGGTGGCGCAAAAAGTGGTTATATATCCACGAGGAGAACCATGGCTCAGTTGAAGACAATATTCCTCCTTTTGATGGTGCCGAAAAAATCTGTCGCCATCGGTCTTGGGATGCAGAGGCTACCGACGAAGAAAAAGCGGCGACAGAGGCGCTAATGACACGCATCCATCAGCTTCAAAATACCCGTGGACAAGAATTGTCGGGTATCCAAATCACAGCGTATTTCCTTAGGATTAGGGTGCAGCCTCTACAAGCTCGCAAAAACCCCCTTTGGATGTATGTTGGCGATGAAGATGTGGATCGCCTGTCGACAGATTTATCGGTCAAGGACTTAGAAAAACTTGTCCGAAAAATCTCGTCGCTTAGCAAGAAAGACACTGTCCCGTCATCTTGCCGTGTGACGCCATATAGCGCCACCAACTCTCTCCCGCAGGTAATATGTTTTTATCATCTGTTTATTCATGCAATCTTTTCTTCTTTTCTTTGATACTGTTATTTCTTCGCCTGCTGTTACTGATATAAATCCATGTCGATGCTTTGTCTATCTTGTCTAGAACCATAAAACTGCGTCACCTCTTCCTCCCCTTCCCGAAGGTGGGGAAGTCGAAGAACGGGCTGTTGTCACCGACGACAACCAGGGTACTTCTCGCCCTGAGAGTGAAATCGCGGGTTCTTGAAAATCCGCGACATCCTCTGAAAAGGAAGTTGAAACCGAGGCTACCGCATCGACACACTCTCCTCCCCCAGCTGCTTCTCCAAAGAACAAGCGAAAAAGGGACGAAGTTGTCGATTCCGGCACCTCCAAAGCCGGCGCTTCGCGTGCCGAAGAAGTTGTTCCTGACGCTGGAAGGAAAACTTTCAATCCTTATGAAGATGCTCTTGTCAGCTCGTAAGTTCCTACTGCTCTTTATTGCGTGCTCTCGATATTTTCTCTATTTTGTTTCTTATCTTGTCGCCTAATTTATTGTAGTGGTGACGAGGATGAAAATACACCTATTGACGCGACTGCTCGAACGAGTACGTCCCGTACTTTAGTTGTCTCTGAAGCTCAACCTGATGGGGACGAAACTTCGCCTCCTCAACAAGACACAGAGCATCCAACTCCATCTGCGAGCCCCCGAGCCTCTTCACCAAAGAGAGCTAGGGTAGAACCAACCAAGGAGCCTCTCCTGTTGGCTGGTGGTTCCACGACTCCTTCATTAGATGATGTAATTTTTTTACTCTTCTTTTTCCGAGCATTTCAGTACTTTCAACTCCCCTTTGTTTCTTGCTAGGTGCTGTCGAACTTTCTCTTCCTATATTGACTTCTCTGTTTCTTTTGGTCTTCTCTTCAGCCTTTGATGAAGGAGTTTATTCGCCTCGGTACCCAGTTCATCGGGTACCGTGACCATGCCAAGAAGCTTGAAGGTACTTTTTTATCTGCCTCCTTTGCAAAATATACTCCACTATTTTGTCATAACTTCTTACTGTCGTTGATTATGCCAGAAAATCTTGCGGAATCCAACAAACGTGCTGACGCTCTTGCTATCAAGTTAGAGCAAAGCGAAAAAACTCGCCAGAAAGCTGAAGCAGATGCTGCCGCCGTCGACGATCTTCGAAAAAGACTTCACGATGCACAAACTTCTTTGAGCGAAAATATAGCTCAGCAATCTGCTCGTGAGACAGAAATTGTTGCTCGCTTGGAGACGCAAAGTCGTCGTTTTGTTAGTAAGTACTCATATCTCTTCTATTTTTCGGATCAACAAATTCTTCTTGTCTCGCTTCTGACAAACTTTTTTGTGACTCACTTAGGGAGGATGTAGCAAGATTATGAACTGGATAACCCTGAAGGTGATTGCCTTCTCGATGCTCTTTCTCTCCTGGAAATCCACGGAGATGAGGCGCGTGAAGGTCTTGCCGATGCCAGAGCAGGTCTGTCACAGCTATTTCCTTACTTCTTCCCGAAGAAGGAAGAACCCACGCCTTTTGCTGCTCTCGCCAAATGCTTCAAGTCCCAAGAAGATCTTGGGCTCAAACTTCGCCAGGAAGGCTTGAAAGTTGGCGTCGAAGGCACTATCGCCTTGATCGCCGACAGCCAGCAAGATGTCGACTGGGCAAGAGTTGGCGACGCAAAGGAGATGGAGACGAAGAGGTGGCAGTCGCTGATTAAGGCTGCCAAGCCAAATTCAAAGAAAATCCTCGCCTACCTCGGATGCAAACCAACTCCTGCTCCAAGCTCTTCCAAGCCAGAGGTCAAGTAGACCGTCTTGCCTGCCTTTTCTTTCTTTTCTCTTTTGACGTCTGTCACCATAGATGTAGTTTGCGACAGCGCGCTGTTGATTTACTAGGATCCCAACTCTTGCGAGAGCTATGTAAATACTTTGAAGATCAATGGAAATCTATTTTGCTTGATGATTGATGTCGCACTTTTTTTTCCAGTTGGTATTTGATAACTACACTTCAACTCCTCGTCCTTCCGATGCTTTTCCTTCTTCGTCCTGTTTGAAGAAAACACATGTTGCTGATGAAATTAATGAGGATTCCTCGAGTAAGGGTTCGGCGCAAGATTTGGAAGAACTCCGCCAACAACTCCAGTCTATGAAGAAACAAGTGCTTATGACAATGGAGCAGTCTCGAAAATCGCTGGAGAGGGAAAAATTGCGCTTCAGCAAGCTCAGGATGCTCTAGCTGTAAAAGAGGCCGCGATTAAGGAAGCTGCCGAAGCTTCTTCTCGGGAGAATTACATGCTCCAAATGATGAATGATTCCAGCTTGGATATGACAGGTATACTCCATTCACTCGACCATGCTTGATGTTGTTCTTGCTGTTCTTCCTTCCTTACTGATTTTTCCACTGATACATGTTCATTTTTGGATACCGCTGCCGAGGATCAACGTGTTGAAGCCCGATCCAATGTGCTTCTCAGACTTGCCGAAGAACATGGCTCCAATTTTTGGGGTACACCTGAATGTACCCGCCAAATCGTCAGATTTCAAGATCGTGCGGGTCAGGTCCATGATTTCCTTGACTTCTGTACAAGGACGTTATCCTTAGTTTACAACACCATGTTCCCGCGCAATAAGATGCCGGAAACCCTTCCTGATCTGATGGATAAATTTCGGGATGCACCTCGAATCCATGGATTTGTGCGGGCCCAACTATCTGCCGGCGCCAGATTTGCTATGATGATGATACAGATCTGCCATCCCAAGTTAGACATGATTCAAATTGTTGCCAAGTGCCTAGCTAAGATGGCGAAAAGGAAGAGGAACATTGGCAAAATTGACGACATCGTGACCCCTGTCGCAGAAGAGATGATGGATGAACTTCTTCGGATGGATGCTGAGTTCTTCGTGAAGGGCAGCTATGCTGAACATAGCACTCGTACTGCAAACAATGAACGGATAACCATAGATGATATACTAGGTAGCAATTGAGAGTCTCTTTTTTAACTTGTCGACTTCTCTCATGAGTTGCATATTGTATGTTGTAAACATAATCTATATTGTAAAGCCATGAAATATTTTTATTTTTCCTTATCAAGCCCCCGATCGTTTTTGGTGGCGGTTTTCTCTATTGTGTATGCGAGGTTGAACCAAGGCAAGATAAATTATATTGAGTGTACTATTTTTGCGGGTATTAGCCCCCGAGCTTTTTTTGTTGATAACTATTTTGTACCGTCTTTTTATTTGGCGAGGTGCTTTGCACCAAGGCGAAATATTTTTGCAAGCTGTCTTCGTCGGTATTGTATATATATGTTGTGCCTTCTGGGCGCAAGCCTCCAAGCATATCGAAGAAAAAGATGTATAACTCCACTATCTTTATTATATTGCAGCACCGCGAGTCCGCCTCATTAAAAACCTTTTTCAGCCCCACTCGGTGCCCTGAAAAAGGAAAAGAGTGCGTCTGAAAACTCGCGGGCGTTTCAGTACATTGTAGTTTTACAAGGAGGACTATATTTCGACTCTAGGCATAAAAGCGCCTGAGATGTGCCACGTTCCAAGGATTTGGCTCGACAGCTCCTGAGTTCTTGTCCTTTATGCTGTATGCTCCTCCTTCGATTACTTCTGTGACGATGTAAGGTCCAAGCCACGGCGACTCGAGTTTTTCATGGCTTTTCTGATTGAGTCGCAGAACTAAATCTCCCACCTGAAAAGATCTTGGTCGCAAACGTCGACTGTGGTAGTTTTTCAGATCTTGCTGGTACTTAGCGACCCGTGATAACATTTCGTCTTGAGCCTCATCAAGTGCGTCGACATAGTCTTCCAATGCTTTTCTGGAAGCTTCTTCATCGTATTCCGTGACTCTTGGAGAATCATGCTCTATTTCTATCGGCAGTACTACCTCAGCTCCATGGACCAGAAAAAACGGAGTCTCCTGTGTCGCTGTATTTGGTGTTGTTCGGATGCTCCATAACACACTTGGCAACTCCTCTGGCCAGGTGTGTCGAGCTTTCTCCAATGGTCCTAACAAGCGCTTCTTAATGCCATTGCAGATGATACCATTGGCTTTCTCGACTTGGCCGTTGGTCTGCGGGTGCACAACTGACGCGAAGTGCAATTTGATGCCCACCTCTGCACAGTATGCTTTGAATTCCTTGGATGTGAAATTACTGCCATTGTCCGTGACGATGCTATGAGGTACTCCAAATCGAAAGACAATGCTTTTCACAAACTTGATTGCCGACGCTCCGTCTGGTGAATTTATCGGCTTTGCTTCTATCCACTTGGTGAATTTGTCGACAGCGACGAGCATATACTCGTATCCTCCTGGCGAGGCCTTGTGTAGTTTTCCCACCATATCAAGACCCCATTGAGCAAAGGGCCAAGACAGCGGTATTGGCATCAACTCTGCTGCCGGAGAATGAGGCCTTGCGGCGAATCTTTGGCACGCGTCGCAAGTTCGTACTATCTCCTTCGCATCCTCGATTGCTGTCAACCAATAAAATCCTGCTCTGAAAACCTTGGCCGCGATAGCTCGACTGCTTGCATGATGACCACATATTCCCTCGTGGACGTCCTTCATAATTATCCTTCCTTTTTCGGGTGTCACGCACCTTTGTAGCACACCCGAAATACTTCGCTTGTACAACTCCCCTTTGACTACAGTGAAAGCTTTGGATCGTCTAATAACTCGCCTTGCTTCAACTGGATCGTCGGGTATTGTTTTTCTTAAGATGTATGATATGTACGCCTGCATCCATGGAATTTGCACCATCATTACTACATCATGTTCCTCTTCTTCTTCTAGTGCTTCTTTCGTAGCCCTCAATGGTTTCTCGTCCTTCTCTTTCTTCTTTGGGTTTTTCGGCTTTGTAGATCTCTCTGTTATTTCCTCCCAGAACACGCCTGGTGGAATCGCGAGACACTGCGACCCAATGTTTGCAAGAACGTCGGCTTCATCATTACTTAGCCTGCTGATGTGGTTTACCTCGCATCCATCAAACAGTTTCTCCAGATCGTTATACACTTCCTTGTATGCTATCATACTTTCGTTGACTGCATCGCACTGATTCATGACCTGCTGGGCCACCAATTGTGAGTCCCCAAAGATTTTTAATCGGGTTGCACCACAAGCCTTTGCCATCTTCATCCCATGTATGAGAGCTTCGTACTCTGCCTCATTGTTAGATGCGTTTGGGAACGTCATCCGTAAGACATACTTTAATTTGTCGCCTTCAGGTGATATCAGTATCACGCCTGCTTTAGCTCCCTCTAATCTCTTGGACCCGTCGAAGTTCATAGTCCAGGTTCTCGATAGATCTGGTGGTCCCGTATTTTGTAGCTCCATCCACTCTGCGATGAAGTCTGGTAGAATTTGCGACTTTATTGCTTTTGTTTTTTCGTACGTGATATCCTGAGGGGAAAGCTCTATTCCCCAAAGGGAGACACGACCCGTAGCTTCTGGATTGTTTAATATATTGGATAAAGGCGCCTCATTGACCACTATTATCGGATGTGCCGAAAAATAGTGTCGCAACTTTCTTGCTGTTGTAAACACTCCATATGCTAACTTCTGGTACTGCAGGTACCGCTGTTTTGAAGGCGATAATACTTCACTGATGAAATATACTGGCCTCTGTACTCCATGGAGTTTTCCTTCTTCCTCCCTTTCAACTACGAGAGCTGTGCTGACCACTTGCGGTGTGGCTGCAATGTACAGCAAGAGGGGTTCCTTCTCCTTGGGCGCCACCAAGATTGGTGGTGTCGAGATTGTGCGCTTGAGATCCTCGAAAGCCTTGTCCGCTTCTTCGTTCCATTGAAACTTCTCTCCTTATTTGATCAACGCGTAGAACGGTAATGCCTTCTCTCCTAGCCTGGCGACGAATCTGCTTAAAGCTGCGACTCGCCTAGTCAACTGTTGTATTTCTTTCAACTTTGTTGGCTTCCTCATTGTTACGATGGCTTGGATTTTCTCTGGATTGGCCTCAATCCCTCTTGCTGATACTAGGAACCCGAGAAGTTCTCCTGCAGGGACGCCAAAAGAGCACTTTGTCGGGTTGAGTTTGAGGCAAAACTTGTCAAGGTTGTCGAAAGTTTCCTTTAAATCCTCGATCAATGTTGTCCCCTTTTTTGATGTTATGACGACATCGTCAATATACACTTGTACGTTTTTTCCAATCTGTGTTGCCAAGCATTTCTGCATCATCCGCTGATATGTTGCTCCCGCGTTTTTCAGACCAAAAGGCATTGTTCTGTAGCAGAACACGCCATAAGGTGTTATGAATGCTGTCTTGACTTCGTCGTCTTCTTTTAATCTAATCTGGTTATAACCAGAATATGCGTCCAGGAAGGAAAGACGTTCACATCCTGCCGTGGAGTCGATGATTTGATTGATCCTTGGAAGGGGAAAGTGATCCTTTGGACAGTGTTTATTGAGACACGTAAAGTCGACACACATGCGAAGGACTTTCGTGTTTTTCTTCAGGACCAGCACTGGGTTAGCTACCCACGTGGCCTCTGTATGTAGCTCTTTGATAAAACCAACTTCTCTGAGTCGATCAATCTCTGACAGCATGGCTTTGCGGTTTGGTTCCGAAAAATGCCGCAAAGGTTGTTTGATTGGTCTCGCTATTGGATCCAAGTTTAGGTGGTGCTCGGCAAGTTCCCTGGGTACTCCTGGCATGTCAGCTGGACACCATGCGAAGATTTTCCAGTGCTCACGGAGGAACTCGATGAGCGCGCTTTCCTATGCGAGGTCCATGTCTGTTGCAATGGACATCGTTTTCTTTGGATCTGTCGGGTGAATCTGCACCTCCTTGGAGTCCTTAGTAGTGTTAAAGGTTGGCTCCCTGAGTGGCCTTCCTGCATCTGGCAATACATCATAGTCAGTTGTGAGCCTTGACGCCATATATTCTGCTTGCATCCCGAAAGTTTCTGACAATCGATGAAAATCCTTATCGCATTTATCAGCTAACGCGAAACTTCCTTTGACCGTGATTGGTCCCTTAGGTCCAGGTAACCTCCACAACAGATACGTGTAGTGTGGTACCGCCATAAACCTGGCATATGCTGGTCGTCCCAACAAAGCGTGATATTGCGACGGGAAATCCACAACTTCGAACTCCAGCCTTTCTATCCTGTAGTTTTCTCGGGTCCCAAACTGAACATCGAGATTGATCCTCCCCAACGGATAACTCGGCTTCTCTGGTGTGATTCCATGAAAACGTGTGTCAGTTGGTTTTAGATTTGCCAGGGATATGTTCATCTTCCTTAGTGTATCCGCGTACATAAGGTTTAAACTGCTGCCTCCATCTATGAATACCCGAGATACGTCGAATCCTGCGATCACCGCTGGTAAGATAAGTGCTGATTGCCCTGGTCGAGGAACTTGCTGCGGGTGATCCGCAATTGTGAAGCCAATGTCCTGTCCCGACCAATTAAGTACTCAATCGTTGGTGGAGGCATCTTTTCTGCCATGAACACTTGTCGCGAGATTACTTTCTGACCCCTATTAGATGGCCTAGCTTTCTGAATCATTGAGACCGCGCCGTTGGAGTTAGGATCAACATATGGGGGTGGGTGTGGTGCTGCCGCAATTCTGAGCTGGTGCCGATTTTCGTCCGTTATTGCGGGAGGAGGTGGCAGGTGGATTTCACTCCTGGGCCCTTGGGGGTTTCTATTTATTGTCTGAGCATTGGCTAGCCCTGCGACCCTCAACATTGCTTGAAAATTGCGACAATCCTTCTGCAGGTGTCCTGACTGCCTCTTCCCATTATTGTCGAGATAGAAATGCATCTGACATGGTCTGTTCATCATATCCTCGGGAGTTACAAAAGGTCTTTGAAACCTTGACCCACTATTTTGCCTGCTAGTCCGAGAGTCATCTCTATTGTCGCCTCGCTGTTCGTTACTCCTTTGGTATTCGTCTCTATTGTTTCCTCCTGTGTTTCCCCGAAACCCAGCCGATATTTGGCCGGGAGCATCGTAACTCGAGAATTGTCGAGGAAATGGTCGTCTGTTTTGAAAATTTCGACTACGGTCTTCCTCTGGTGACTTGTGTCGTTTATTGTGAACATCATCTTCTCCATCTGCCCATCTGTTTGCTATCTCCATCAACGCTGATACTGTCCTTGGGTTGGTTCTCACCAAGTCTTCGACAAAATCTCCTCGTCGAATTCCTGCTATAAACGCATCTATTGCTCTCTCGTCCGATATATTTTCTGCCGAGTCTTTGATGATGTTCCACCTTTGGATGTATTTTCTCATTGATTCATCATGCTTTTGTCGACACGATCTCAACTCCTCTAGAGATGCAGGTTTTTTGCATGTTGATCGGAAGTTCTTGACGAACACATCCTCAAAACTATCCCAGTTGTCGATGGAACCTGGGGGAAGCTTTTTTATCCAAGATCTTGCGGCTCCACTTAGGTGTATTTGAATGCTCTGCATGGCTGTTGCTCTAGTGCCACCTATTAGTTTCACCGTCTCAAGGTAATCGACTAGCCAATCCTCGGGGTCTTGCAGGCCATCGAATTTCTTGAAACTATGGGGTAACTTAAATCCTGACGGGACTCGAGTTTTTCGAACTCGTCTCGTAAAACACGGGAGTTGATACGTCTCCAACGTATCTATAATTTCTTATGTTCCATGCTAGTTTTATGACAATACCTACATGTTTTGCTCACACTTTATGATGATTTCATGCATTTTCCGGAACTAACCTATTAACAAGATGCCGAAGTGCCAGTTCCTGTTTTCTGCTGTTTTTGGTTTCAGAAATCGTACAAAGGAAATATTCTCGGAATTGGACGAAATCAACGCCAGGGTCTTATATTTCACGGAAGCTTCCAGAGAGCCAGAGAGGGACCAGAGGGGAGCCCTGGGGGCCCCACCCCACCTGGCGGCGCGGCCAAGGGGGGGGGGCGCCCTCTATGGTCTGGTGATACGTCTCAAACGTATCTATAATTTCTTATGTTCCATGCTTGTTTTATGACAATACCTACATGTTTTGTTCACACTTTATGTCATTATTATGCATTTTATGGAACTAACCTATTAACGAGATGCCGAAGTGTTAGTTCCTGTTTTCTGCTGTTTTTGGTTTCAGAAATCCTAGTAAGGAAATTTTGTCGGAATTGGATGAAATCAACGCCCAATATCTTATAATTCCACGAAGCTTCCAGAAAACCGGAGAGGGGCCAGAGGAGAGCCACAGGCCCACCACACAGGTGGCCGGCGCGGCCCAAGGGGGGCGCCCCCCTGGTGTGTGGAGCCCCCAGAACCCTTCCGAGGCTGCCCTTCCGCCTACTTAAGGACTCCGTCGCGAAAACCCTAAAAGAATAATCCACGGGACAAGAAAAGTTACGCAGCCGCCGCCATCTCGAAGCCAAGATTCGGGGGACAGAAGTCTCTGTTCCGGCACCCCGCCGGGACGGGGAAGTGCCCCCGGAAGGCATCTCCATCGACTCCATCTCCATCTTCATCGTCGCTGCTATCTCCCATGATGAGGAGGGAGTAGTTCTCCCTCGAGGCTAAGGGCTGTACCGGTAGCTATGTGGTTCATCTCTCTCTCCCATGTGATCTTTATGTGATCATGAGCTTTGTGATCTAGTTGAATATCATCTATGTGCTACTCTAGTGATGTTATTAAAGTAGTCTATGCCTCCTTCATGATGTAATGGTGACAGTGTGTGCATCATGTAGTACTTGGCGTAGGTTATGATTGTAATCTCTTGTAGATTATGGAGTTAACTATTACTATGATAGTATTGATGTGATCTATTCCCCCTTTCATAGTGTAATGGTGACAGTGTGTGCGCTATGTTAGTTCTCGGTCTAAATTGCAATGATCTATTATGCACTCTAAGGTTATTTAAATATGAACATCGAATGTTGTGGAGCTTGTTAACTCCGGCATTGAGGTGCTCTTGTAGCCTGATGCGCGTGAGACACACGTCCGTTGGGAACCCCAAGAGGAAGGTGTGATGTGCACAGCAGTAAGTTTTCCCTCATAAAGAAACCAAGGTTTATCGAACCAGTAGGAGCCAAGAAGCACGTTGAAGGTTGATGGCGGCGAAGTGTAGTGCGGCGCAACACCAGGGATTCCGGCGCCAACGTGGAACCTGCACAACACAACCAAAGTACTTTGCCCCAACGTAACAGTGAGGTTGTCAATCTCACCGGCTTGCTGTGAAGAAAGGATTAACCGTATTGCGGCATTGAGGTGCTCTTGTAGCCTGATGCGCGTGAGACACACGTCCGTTGGTAACCCCAAGAGGAAGGTGTGATGTGCACAGTAGTAAGTTTTCCCTCAGAAAGAAACCAAGGTTTATCGAACCAGTAGGAGCCAAGAAGCACGTTGAAGGTTGATGGCGGCGAAGTGTAGTGCGGCGCAACACCAGGGATTCCGGCGCCAACGTGGAACCTGCACAACACAACCAAAGTACTTTGCCCCAACGTAACAGTGAGGTTGTCAATCTCACCGGCTTGCTGTGAAGAAAGGATTAACCGTATTGTGTGGAAGATGATTGTTTGCGAAGAACAGTAAAGAACAAGTATTGCAGTAGATTGTATTTCAGATGTAAAGAATAGGACCGGGGTCCACAGTTCACTAGTGGTGTCTCTCCCATAAGATAAATAGCATGTTGGGTGAACGAATTACAGTTGGGCAATTGACAAATAAAGAAGGCATAACAATGCACATACAAATATCATGATGAGTACTATGAGATTTAATCAGGGCATTACGACAAAGTACATAGACCGCCATCCAGCATGTATCTATGTCTAAAAAGTCCACTTTCAGGTTATCATCCGAACCCCTTCCGGTATTAAGTTGCAAGCAACAGACAATTGCATTAAGTATGGTGCGTAATGTAATCAACACAAATATCCTTAGACAAAGCATCGATGTTTTATCCCTAGTGGCAACAACACATCCACAACCTTAGAACTTTCTCATCCTTTGTCCCAGATTTAATGGAGGCATGAACCCACTATCGAGCATAAATACTCCCTCTTGGAGTCACAAGTATCAACTTGGCCAGAGCCTCTACTAGAAACGGAGAGCATGCAAGAACATAAACAACTCATATATGATAGATTGATAATCAACTTGACATAGTATTCAATATCCATCGGATCCCAACAAACACAACATGTAGGATTACAAATAAACGATCTTGATCATGATAGGCAGCTCACAAGATCGAACATGATAGCACAATGAGGAGAAGACGACCATCTAGCTACTGCTATGGACCCATGGTCCAGGGGTGAACTACTCACACATCGAGCCGGAGGCGATCATGGCGATGAAGAGACCTCCGGGAGATGATTCCCCTCTCCGGCAGGGTGCCGGAGGCGATCTCCTGAATCCCCCGAGATGGGATTGGCGGCGGCTGCGTCTCTGGAAGGTTTTCCGTATCGTGGCTCTCGGTACTGGGGGTTTCGCGACGAAGACTTTAAGTAGGCGGAAGGGCAGGTCAGGGGGCCACACGAGGGCCCCACACAACAGGCCGGCGCGGCCAGGGCTTGGGCCGCGCCGCCCTAGTGTGGCGTCGCCTCGTGGCCCCACTTCGTTTCCTCTTCGGACTTCTGGAAGCTTCGTGGAAAAATAGGCCCCTGGGCGTTGATTTCGTCCAATTCCGAGAATATTTCCTTACTAGGATTTCTGAAACCAAAAACAGCAGAAAACAGCAACTGGCTCTTCGGCATCTCGTCAATAGGTTAGTGCCGGAAAATGCATAATAATGACATATAATGTGTATAAAACATGTGAGTATCATCATAAAAGTAGCATGGAACATAAGAAATTATAGATACGTTTGAGACGTATCAAGCATCCCCAAGCTTAGTTCCTACTCGCCCTCGAGTAGGTAAACGATAACAAAGATAATTTCTGAAGTGACATGCTATCATAATCTTGATCAATACTATTGTAAAGCACATGAGATGAATGCAGCGATTCGAAGCAATGATGAAGATAATGAGTAAACAACTGAATCATATAACAAAGACTTTTCATGAATAGTACTTTCAAGACAATCATCAATAAGTCTTGCATAAGAGTTAACTCATAAGCAATAAATTCTTAGTAGAAAGCTTTCAAACAACACAAAGGAAGATATAAGTTTCAGCGGTTGCTTTCAACTTCAACATGTATATCTCATGGATAATTGTCAACACAAAGTAATATAACAAGTGCAATAGGTAAACATGTAAGAATCAATGCACACAGTTTACACAAGTGTTTGCTTCTAAGATAGAAAGAATAGGTAAACTGTCTCAACAATAAAGTAGAAGAATGGCCCTTCGCAGAGGGAAGCATGGATTACTATTTTTGTGCTAGAGCTTTTCATTTTGAAAACATAGAAACAATTTTGTCAACGGTAGTAATAAATCATATGTGTTATGTATAAGACATCCTATAAGTTGCAAGCCTCATTCATAGTATACCAATAGTGTCCGCACCTTGTCCTAATTAGCTTGGATTAACACGGATTATCATTGCATAACATATGTTTCAACCAAGTGTCACAAAGGGGTACCTCTATGCCGCCTGTACAAGAGTCTAAGGAGAAGGTTCGCATTGGATTTCTCGCTTTTGATCATTCTCAACTTAGACACCCATACCGGGACAACATAGACAACAGATAATGGACTCCTCTTTTAATGCTTAAGCATTCAACAACAGGTAATATTCTCATAAGAGATTGAGGTTTTATGTCCAAACTGAAACTTCCACCATGATTCATGGCTTTAGTTAGCGGCCCAATGTTCTTCTCTAACAATATGCATACTCAAACCATTTGATCATGAAAATCTCCCTTACTTCAGACAAGACGAACATGCATAGCAACTCACATGATATTCAACAAAGGTAAAAGTTGATGGCGTCCCCAGAAACATGGTTACCGCACAACAAGCAACTTATTAAGAAATAAGACACATAAGTACATATTCTTCACCACAATAGTTTTTAAGGCTATTTGTCCCATGAGCTATATATTGTAAAGGCAAAGAATGGAAATTTAAAGGTAGCACTCAAGTAATGTACTTTGGAATGGCGGGGAAATACCATGTGGTAGGTAGGTATGGTGGACACAAATGGCATAGTATTTGGCTCAAGGATTTGGATGCACGAGAAGAATCCCTCTCAATACAAGGCTAGGCTAGCAAGGTTGTTTGAAGCAAACTCAAGTATGAAATGGTGCAGCAAGACTCACATATAAACATATTGTAAGCATTATAAGACTTTACATCGTCTCCTTGTTGTTCAAACACCTCAACCAGAAAATATCTAGACTTAGAGAGACCAATCATGCAAACCAAATTTTGACAAGCTCTATGTAGTTATTCATTAATAGGTACAAGGTACATGATGCAAGAGCTTAAACATGATCTATATGAGCACAACAATTGCCAAGTATCACATTATTCAAGACATTATACCATTTACCACATGCGGCATTTTTCGTTTCCAACCATATATCAATGAACGAGGTAGTTCAACCTTCGCAATGAACATTAAGAATAAAGCTAAGAACACATGTGTTCATATACAACAGCGGAGCGTAATATCTCCAATATAAAGAATGCTAGGATCCGATTTTATTCAAACAAAAAACAAAAACTAAAGCAAACAGACGCTCCAAGCAAAGCACATAAGATGTGACTGAATAAAAATATAGTTTCACTAGAGGAACCTGATAATGTTGTCGATGAAGAAGGGGATGCCTTGGGCATCCCCAAGCTTAGATGCTTCAGTCTTCTTGAAATATGCAGGGATGAACCACGGGGGCATCCCCAAGCTTAGACTTTTCACACTTCTTGATCATAGTATATCATCCTCCTCTCTTGACCCTTGAAAACTTCCTCCACACCAAACTCGAAACAAACTCATTAGAGGGTTAGTGCATAATTGAAAATTCATACATTCAGAGGTGACATAATCATTCTTAACACTTCTGGACATTGCACAAAGCTACTGAAAGTTAATTGAACAAATAGATCCATCAAACATAGCAAAACAGGCAATGCGAAATAAAAGGCAGAATCTGTCAAAACAGAACAGTCCGTAAAGACGAATTTTACAGGGGCACTTAACTTGCTCAGATGAAAATGCTCAAATTTAATGAAAGTTGCGTACATATCTGAGGATCACGCACGTAAATTTGCAGATTTTTCTGAGTTACCTACAGAGAATTCTGCCCAGATTCGTGACAGCAAGAAATCTGTTTCTGCGCAGTAATCCAAATCTAGTATTGACTTTACTATCAAAGACTTTACTTGGCACAACAATGCAATAAAATAAAGATAAAGAGAGGTTGCTACAGTAGTAACAACTTCCAAGACTCAAATATAAAACAAAATACTGTAGTAAAAACATGGGTTGTCTCCCATAAGCGCTTTTCTTTAACGCCTTTCAGCTAGGCGCAGAAAGTGTGAATCAAGTGTTATCAAGAGATGAAACATCGACATCATAATTTGTTCTAATGATAGAATCATAAGGTAACTTCATTTTCTTTCTAGGGAAGTGTTCCATACCTTTTTTGAGAGGAAATTGATATTTAATATTACCTTCCTTCATATCAATAGTAGCACCAACAGTTCGAAGAAAAGGTCTTCCCAATATAATGGGACAAGATGCATTGCATTCAATATCCAAGACAAAAAAATCAACGGGGACAAGGTTATCGTTAACCATAATACGAACATTATCAATCCTCCCCAAAGGTTTCTTCGTAGCATTATCAGCAAGATTAACATCCAAATAACAATTTTTCAATGGTGGCAAGTCAAGCATATCATAGAGTTTCTTAGGCATAACGGAAATACTTGCACCAAGATCACATAAAGCATTACAATCAAAATCATTAACCCTCATCTTAATGATGGGCTCCCAACCATCTTCTAACTTCCTAGGAATAGAAGTTTCAAGTTTTAGTTTCTCTTCTCTAGCTTTTATGAGAGCATTTGTAATATGTTTTGTAAAGGCCAAATTTATAGCACTAGCATTGGGACTTCTAGCAAGTTTTTGTAAGAACTTTATAACTTCAGAGATGTGACAATCATCAAAATCTAAACCATTATGATCTACATCAATGGGATCATTATCCCCAATGTTGGAAAAAATTTCAGCAGTTTTATCGCAAGCAGTTTCAGCAGTTTTAGCAGTTTCAGACAATTTTGCACGCTTTACACTAGGAGTAGAAACATTGCCAACACCAATTATTTTACCATTGATAGTAGAAGGTGTAGCAACATGTGAATCATTAACATTACTAGTGGTGGTAATAGTCCAAACTTTAGCTACATTATTCTCTTTAGCTATTTTTTCATTTTCTTCTCTATCCCACCTAGCACGCAATTCAGCCATTAATCTTATATTCTCATTAATTCTAACTTGGATGGCATTTGCTATAGTAACAATCTTATTTTAATTATCCTTATTAGTCATAACTTTCAATTTTAAAAGATCAACATCAGAGGCAAGTCTATCAACCTTAGAAGCAAGAATATCACTTTTATCAAGCTTTTCCTCAACAGATTTGTTAAAAGCAGTTTGTGTACTAATAAATTCTTTAAGCATGGCTTCAAGACCAGGGGGTACACTCCTATTATTGTTGTAAGAATTACCATAAGAATTACCATAACCATTACCATTAGCAGAAGGATATGGCCTATAGTTGTTACCAGAATTATTCCTATAAGCATTGTTGTTGAAATTATTATTTTTAATGAAATTTACATCAACATTCTCTTCTTGAGCAACCAATGAAGCTAAAGGAACATTATTTGGATCAACATTAGATCTACCATTCACAAGCATAGACATAATCACATCAATCTTATCACTCAAGGAGGAGGTTTCTTCGACAGAATTTACCTTCTTACCTTGTGGAGCTCTTTTCGTGTGCCATTCAGAGTAATTTATCATCATATCATCAAGAAGCTTTGTTGCCGCCCCCAAAGTGGTGGACATAAAGGTACCTCCAGCAGCTGAATCCAATAGGTTCCGCGAAGAAAAAATCAATCCTGCATAGAAGGTTTGGATGATCATCCAAGTAGTTAGTCCATGGGTTGGACAATTCTTTACCAAAGATTTCATTCTCTCCCATGCTTGAGCAACATGTTCATTATCTAATTGTTTGAAATTCATTATGCTACTTCTCAAAGATATAATTTTAGTAGGAGGATAATATCTACCAATAAAAGCATCCTTACATTTAGTCCATGAATAAATACTATTTCTAGGCAGAGATAGCAACCAATCTTTAGCTCTTCCTCTTAAGGAGAAAGGAAACAATTTCAATTTTATAATATCACCATCTACATCCTTATACTTTTGCATTTCACGTAGTTCAACAAAATTATTAAGATGGGCGGCAGCATCATCAGAACTAACACCAGAAAATTGCTCTCTCATAACAAGATTCAGTAAAGCAGGTTTAATTTCAAAGAATTCTGCTGTAGTAGCAGGTGGAGCAATAGGTGTGCATAGGAAATCATTATTATTAGTGTTTGTGAAGTCACACAACTTAGTATTTTCAGGGGTATTCATTTTAGCAACAATAAATAAAGCAAACTAAACAAAGTAAATGCAAGTAACTAATTTTTTTTTGTGTTTTTAATATGGAGAACAAGACAGTAAATAAAGTAAAGCTAGCAACTAATTTTTTTGTGTTTTGTTTTAGTGCAGCAAACAAAGTAGTAAATAAAATAAAGCAAGACAAAAACAAAGTAAAGAGATTGGAAGTGGAGAATCCCCTTGCATCGTGTCTTTATCTCCCCGGCAACGGCGCCAGAAAACAGTCTTGATGCGCGTGAGACACACGTCCGTTGGGAACCCCAAGAGGAAGGTGTGATGTGCACAGCAGTAAGTTTTCCCTCAGAAAGAAACCAAGGTTTATCGAACCAGTAGGAGCCAAGAAGCACGTTGAAGGTTGATGGCGGCGAAGTGTAGTGCGGCGCAACACCAGGGATTCCGGCGCCAACGTGGAACCTGCACAACACAACCAAAGTACTTTGCCCCAACGTAACAGTGAGGTTGTCAATCTCACCGGCTTGTTGTGAAGAAAGTATTAACCGTATTGTGTGGAAGATGATTGTTTGCGAAGAACAGTAAAGAACAAGTATTGCAGTAGATTGTATTTCAGATGTAAAGAATATGACCGGGGTCCACAGTTCACTAGTGGTGTCTCTCCCATAAGATAAATAGCATGTTGGGTGAACGAATTACAGTTGGGCAATTGACAAATAAAGAAGGCATAACAATGCACATACAAATATCATGATGAGTACTATGAGATTTAATCAGGGCATTACGACAAAGTACATAGACCGCCATCCAGCATTCATCTATGCCTAAAAAGTCCACTTTCAGGTTATCATCCGAACCCCTTCCGGTATTAAGTTGCAAGCAACATACAATTGCATTAAGTATGGTGCGTAATGTAATCAACACAAATATCCTTAGACAAAGCATCGATGTTCTATCCCTAGTGGCAACAGCACATCCACAACGTTAGAACTTTCTGTCACTGTCCCAGATTTAATGGAGGCATGAACCCACTATCGAGCATAAATACTCCCTCTTGGAGTCACAAGTATCAACTTGGCCAGAGCCTCTACTAGCAACGGAGAGCATGCAAGAACATAAACAACTCATATATGATAGATTGATAATCAACTTGACATAGTATTCAATATCCATTGGATCCCAACAAACACAACATGTAGGATTACAAATAAATGATCTTGATCATGATAGGTAGCTCACAAGATCGAACATGATAGCACAATGAGGAGAAGACGACCATCTAGCTACTGCTATGGACCCATGGTCCAGGGGTGAACTACTCACACATCGATCCGGAGGCGATCATGGCGATGAAGAGACCTCCGGGAGATGATTCCCCTCTCCGGCAGGGTGCCGGAGGCGATCTCCTGAATCCCCCGAGATGGGATTGGCGGCGGCTGCGTCTCTGGAAGGTTTTCCGTATCGTGGCTCTCGGTACTGGGGGTTTCGCGACGAAGACTTTAAGTAGGCGGAAGGGCAGGTCAGGGGGCCACACGAGGGCCCCACACAACAGGCCGGCGCGGCCAGGGCTTGGGCCGCGCCGCCCTAGTGTGGCGTCGCCTCGTGGCCCCATTTCGTTTCCTCTTCGGACTTCTGGAAGCTTCGTGGAAAAATAGGCCCCTGGGCGTTGATTTTGTCCAATTCCGAGAATATTTCCTTACTAAGATTTCTGAAACCAAAAACAGCAGAAAACAACAACTGGCTCTTCGGCATCTCGTCAATAGGTTAGTGCCGGAAAATGCATAATAATGACATATAATGTGTATAAAACATGTGAGTATCATCATAAAAGTAGCATGGAACATAAGAAATTATAGATACGTTTGAGACGTATCATAGCCCTACACAATGAATAGTGTTTGTCATCCAACAAGAGAGTGTAGAGAAAGTAGTATTTGTTTATTCAGTTATGTGATCAATGTTGAGAGTGTCCACTAGTGAAAGTATGATCCCTAGGCCTTGTTTCCGAATAAGTTACACCACAGAGAATTGCTTCCCACGCTAGCAACCTATTTTCTGGCACCGCTTGTTTACTGTTTTACTGCATCTTTACTTCCTGCAATATTACCATCATCTATACCACTTGTATTTCACTATCTCTTCGCCGAACTAGTGCACCTATACATCTGAAAAGTGTATTAGGTGTGTTGGGGACACAAGAGACTTCTTGTATCGTGATTGCAGGGTTGCTTGAGAGGGATATCTTTGACCTCTTCCTCCCTGAGTTCGATAAACCTTGGGTGATCCACTTAAGGGAAAACTTGTTGCTGTTCTACAAACCTCTGCTCTTGGAGGCCCAACACTATCTACAGGAAAAGAAGCGTGAGTAGACATCAAGCTATTTTCTGGCGCCGTTGCCGGGGAGGAAAGGTAAAAGGCACTCATACTCCGGTCCCAGATAACTAAGTTATTTTCTGGTGCCGTTGTAAGTGATCGAAGTATTTCCTTTAGATCCTGCAATTGCATCTTTTTGTTTCTTGTTCACTAGTTAGGCATAATGGAAAACAATGAGCTTTTTATTCTATTTCCTGAGTTAAGACATGGATTGTTTGCTGCGAAAATTAAAAAACCTATGGAATCTTATTTGCATGCTAGTAGCAATGATATTAGTATGAACGCTTTGAACACCATTGTTGCTAATGATATGGAAAATTCTAAGCTTGGGGAAGCTGGTTTTGATGAGCATGACATTTTTAGTCCCCCAAGCATTGAGGAGAAAATTTTCTTTGATGATACTTTGCCTCCTATTTATGATGATTATAATGATAGTGGTCTTTTGGTGCCGCCTACTATGGAGAGTAAATTTTATTATGATTATATTATGCCTCCTACACTTGATGAGAACAATAATGATAGCTACTTTGTTGAATTTGCTCCCACTACAACTAATAAAATTGATTATGCTTATGTGGAGAGCAATGATACTTTTATGCATGTAGCTCATGATAAGAATGTTTCATGTGATAGTTATATTGTTGAGTTTGTTCATGATGCTACTGAAAATCTTTATGAGAGAGGAAAATATGGTTGTAGAAATTTTCGTGTTACTAAAACACCTCTCTTTTTGCTGAAAATCTTGAAGTTACACTTGTTTTATCTTTCTATGCTTGTTGCATTATGCTTCATGAATTTATTTATTTACAAGATTCCTTTTCATAGGAAGTGGGTTAGACTTAAATGTGTTTTTAATTTACTTCTTGATGCTCTCTTTTGCTTCAACTCTTATTTCCTGGGAGTGCATCATTAAAATTGCTGAGCCCATCTTAATGGCTACTAGCTAAATGCCCGCGCCTTGCTGCGTGTAACAAAATCATAGACAATAGACTTCTACAACGGTAATCATATGTGCCAAATGGTGTACCAACTGAAGATGATGTTTATAATCCAATAATATCTTCCAAATTCAGCGAGCAGGCTGTAGTAAAATTTAGTGGCTAGTAGTAACAGTAAAATTCAGTAAGGAGCCTCCTATCTATATCACTAATTGTACTTTAGGTGTATTCTGACTCTGTACTTTTCTCACTCCTTTTGATTTTTCCTTGAAGTAGTTGTATGACTTGTATCTTCGTCATTTTGCCTTCCGCGCATTGTTGTCTCGCGCCATTACATCCACACTGATTTGGCCTCGCACGCCTTAGCTTCTTGCCCACATCGCCTTCCACATGATTTTTCTTGCGCCTCACACTGATTTTGCCTCGCACGCCTTGGCTTGCCCACATTGTGCTTGCGCTTCCAAGGGTGACCTTCTGTTCACCTACATGGCATCAAAGCGAGTAATGAACATCAAATTGTTGAAAATATTTAGGAGCACAAACATAATTTGAATTTGTTTATATATGTAGAAATACTTATTCTTTGCGTGGTCTAAATGTCCATGAAATAAAAACTAAATTTTGCTGCTAGGTAAACGGATGTATGTTCGTGAAAATAGGTTGTGGTATAAGATGAGGTAAACATAAATGTCAGAATTCATTTACTACACCTGCTTACTTACTGTAGTAAATTATTAACTAACAAAACTATTTGCACATGATGAATAATTTTTAACTGCAAATATGTGGTCAGGTATCAAGTACCAAGGTGTAAGAAACAAATTTGCAATTGTCTGCAATCAATTAGCACCCTGGTTATAACGGAAAGAACTACCCGTGTTGACCACCGCATATTCGCAAAAAATGATTTGGAAATCTGCCAAACTCCCACCGTCTCCTGCTGCCCATGCCTCAGGAGAAAGAGCAGGCTCCAGGCAGGGGATTCCAGGGCGGCGCTGCATCGGCCGTGTGGGGCAGGTCGGCGAGCTTCTCTCTGCCATGAAGTGTATCCCTCGCGCCGCCGTTTTCCTGATCTGCTGCGCCACGAGCCTGCACGGCGGCGCTGCGATTCTCTCGAGGACGGGCGTGAGCGGGGCCGGCGGCCGGACGAGCCTGCACGGCGGCGCTGCGATTCCTCTCGAGGATGGGCGTGAGCGGGACCGGCGGCCGGAGTGGACTGTGGAGGCGGCGGCGACGGGGTTGAAGCTGGAGGAACAGCTCGCATCCTGCACGGCGGCGCTGCGATTCCTCTCGAGGATGGGCGTGAGCGGGACCGGCGGCCGGAGTGGACTGTGGAGGCGGCGGCGACGGGGCTGGAGCTAGAGGAACAGCTCGCGTCGCCGGGGTGCTAGATTTTTTCGCCTGTCTGTGCGTGAAGGAGATTGGACTATGGGGTTGATTACACGATTAATGAGGGGCTATAATGCAAAATGGCTGACGACGTACGACGCACCGGTCGCATACGAATTTAATAGTAAAGATAAAGAAAGAACTTCTTGGGAGAAAACCCATGTTTTTATTTCGCTACTGTTTTGTTGTGTCTTGGAAGTTGTTACTACTGTAGCAACCTCTCCTTATCTTGTTTTATTGCATTGTTGTGCCAAGTAAAGTCTTTGATAGCAAGGTAGATACTAGATTTGGATTACTGCGCAGAAACAGATTTCTATCTGTCACGAATTCGGGCAGGGCTCTCTGTAGGTAACTCAGAAAAATCTGCCAATTTACGTGCGTGATCCTCAGATATGTACGCAACTTTCATTCAATTTGAGCTTTTTCATCTGAGCAAGTCCAGTGCCTCTAAAAAATTCGTATTTACGGACTGTTCTGTTTTGACAGATTCTGCCTTTTATTTCGCATTGCCTCTTTTGCTGTGTTGGATGGATTTCTTTGTTCCATTAACTTCCAGTAGCTTTGGGCAATGTCCAGAAGTGTTAAGAATGATTGTGTCACCTCTGAACATGTGAATTTTTGATTATGCACTAACCCTCTAATGAGTTTGTTTCGAGTTTGGTGTGGAGGAAGTTTTCAAGGGTCAAGAGAGGAGGATGATATACTATGATCAAGAAGAGTGAAAAGTCTAAGCTTGGGGATGCCCCCGTGGTTCATCCCTGCATATTTCAAGAATACTCAAGCGTCTAAGCTTGGGGATGCCTAAGGCATCCCCTTCTTCATCGACAACTTATCAGGTCACCTCTAGTGAAACTATATTTTTATTCAGTCACATCTTATGTACTTTACTTGGAGCGTTTGTGTGCTTTTATTTTCGTTTTGTTATTTTCATTCCCTGAATAAATTCATGCTTGTGTGGGAGAGAGACATGCTCCACTTTTTCATATGAACACTGGTGTTCTTAGTTCTATCTTTAATGTTCATGGCGGAGTTGAAAACCGCTTCGTTAATTGCTATTTAGTTGGAAACAGGAAATGCTTCATGTGGTAATTGGTATAATGTCTTAAATAATTTGATACTTGGCAATTGTTGTGCTCATATAGATCATGTTTAAGCTCTTGCATCATGTACTTTGTACCTATTAATGAAGAACTACATAGAGCTTGTTAAAATTTGGTTTGCATGATTGGTCTCTAAGTCTAGATATTTTCTGGTTGAGGTGTTTGAACAACAAGGAGACAATGTAAAGTCTTATAATACTTACAATATGTTCATATGTGAGTCTTGCTGCACTATTTATACTTGAGTTTGCTTCAAACAACCTTGCTAGCCTAAGCCTTGTATTGAGAGGAATTCTTCTCGTGCATCCAAATCCTTGAGCCAAAAACTAGGCCATTTGTGTCCACCATACCTACCTACCACATGGTATTTCTCTGCCATTCCAAAGTACATTACTTGAGTGCTACCTTTAAACTTTTATTCTTTGCCTTTACAATACATAGCTCATGGGAAAATAGCCTTAAAAACTATTGTGGTGAAGAATATGTATCTATGTATCTTATTTCTTATAAGTTGCTTGTTGAGCGATAACCATGTTTCTGGGGACGCCATCAACTTTTACACCTTTGTTGAATATCATGTGAGTTGCTATGCATGTTCGTCTTGTCTGAAGTAAGGGCGATTTTCATGATCAAATGGTTTGAGTATGCATATTGTTAGAGAAGAACATTGGGCCGCTAACTAAAGCCATGAATCATGGTGGAAGTTTCAGTTTGGACACTAATCCTCAATCTCTTATGAGAATATTATCTGTTGTTGAAATGCTTATGCATTAAAGAGGAGTCCATTATCTGTTGTCTATGTTGTCCCGGTATGGATGTCTAAGTTGAGAATAATCAAAAGCGAGAAATCCAATGCGAACTTTCTCCTTAGACCTTTGTACAGGCGGCATAGAAGTACCCCTCTGTGACACTTTGTTGAAACATATGCTATGCAATGATAATCCGTGTTAATCCAAGCTAATTAAGACAAAGTGCGGGCACTATTGGTAATCTATGCATGAGGCTTGCAACTTATAGGATGTCTTATACATAACACATATGCTTTATTACTACCGTTGACAAAATTGTTTCTATGTTTTCAAAATAAAAGCTCTAGCACAAATATAGTAATCCATGCTTCCCTCTGCGAAGGGCCATTCTTTTACTTTATGTTGAGTCAGTTTACCCACTTCTTTCTATCTTAGAAGCAAACACTTGTGTCAACTGTGTGCATTGATTCTTACATGTTTACTTATTGCACTTGTTATATTACTTTATGTTGACAATTATCCATGAGATATACATGTTACAAGTTGAAAGCAATTGCTGAAACTTAATCATCCTTTGTGTTGCTTCAATACCTTCTACTTTGAATCTATTGCTTTATGAGTTAACTCTTATGCAAGACTTATTGATGCTTGTCTTGAAAGTACTATTCATGAAAAGTCTTTGCTATATGATTCAGTTGTTTAGTCATTATCTTTACTATCACTTCATATGCTTTACAATAGTATGATCAAAATTATGATAGCATGTCACTTAAGAAATTATCTTTGTTATCGTTTACCTACTCGAGGGCGAGTAGGAACTAAGCTTGGGGATGCTTGATACGTCTCAAACGTATCTATAATTTCTTATGTTCCATGCTTGTTTTATGACAATACCTACATGTTTTGTTCACACTTTATGTCATTATTATGCATTTTACGGAACTAACCTATTAACGAGATGCCGAAGTGCCAGTTCCTGTTTTCTGCTGTTTTTGGTTTCAGAAATCCTAGTAAGGAAATATTCTCGGAATTGGATAAAATCAACGCCCAGTATCTTATAATTCCACGAAGCTTCCAGAACACCGGAGAGGGGCCAGAGGAGAGCCACAGGCCCACCACACAGGTGGCCGGCGCGGCCCAAGGGGGGGCGCGCCCCCCTGTTGTGTGGAGCCCCCAGAACCCTTCCGAGGCTGCCCTTCCTCCTACTTAAGGACTCCGTCGCGAAAACCCTAAAAGAATAAGCCACGGGACGAGAAAAGTTACGCAGCAGCTGCCATCGCGAAGCCAAGATTCGGGGGACAGAAGTCTCTGTTCCGGCACGCCGCCGGGACGGGGATGTGCCCCCGGAAGGCATCTCCATCGACTCCATCGCCATCTTCATCGTCGCTGCTGTCTCCCATGATGAGGAGGGAGTAGTTCTCCCTCGAGGCTAAGGGTTGTACCGGTAGCTATGTGGTTCATCTCTCTCTCCCATGTGATCTTTATGTGATCATGAGCTTTGTGATCTAGTTGAATATCATCTATGTGCTACTCTAGTGATGTTATTAAAGTAGTCTATGCCTCCTTCATGATGTAATGGTGACCGTGTGTGCATCATGTAGTACTTGGCATAGGTTATGATTGTAATCTCTTGTAGATTATGGAGTTAACTATTACTATGATAGTATTGATGTGATCTATTCCCCCTTTCATAGTGTAATGGTGATAGTGTGTGCGCTATGTTAGTTCTCGATCTAAATTGCAATGATCTATTATGCACTCTAAGGTTATTTAAATATGAACATCGAATGTTGTGGAGCTTGTTAACTCTGGCATTGAGGTGCTCTTGTAGCCCTACACAATGAATGGTGTTTGTCATCCAACAAGAGAGTGTAGAGAAAGTAGTATTTGTTTATTCAGTTATGTGATCAATGTTGAGAGTGTCCACTAGTGAAAGTATGATCCCTAGGCCTTGTTTCCGAATAAGTTACACCACAGAGAATTGCTTCCCACGCTAGCAAGCTATTATCTGGCACCGCTTGTTTACTGTTTTACTGCATCATTACTTCCTGCAATATTACCATCATCTATACCACTTGTATTTCACTATCTCTTCGCCGAACTAGTGCACCTATACATCTGACAAGTGTATTAGGTGTGTTGGGGACACAAGAGACTTCTTGTATCGTGATTGCAGGGTTGCTTGAGAGGGATATCTTTGACCTCTTCCTCCCTGAGTTCGATAAACCTTGGGTGATCCACTTAAGGGAAAACTTGCTACTGTTCTACAAACCACTGCTCTTGGAGGCCCAACACTGTCTACAGGAAAAGAAGCGTGAGTAGACAACATCTGGCTCCACCAGGACTCCTCCGAGGCTACCCTTCCACCTATATAAAGCCTCCGTCGCGAAAACCCTAAAGGAATAAGCCACGGGACGAGAAAAGTTACGCAGCCACCGCCATCGCGAAGCCAAGTTCGGGGGACAGAAGTCTCTGTTCCGGCACGCCGCCGGGACGGGGAATTGCCCCCGGAAGGCATCTCCATCGACATCACCGCCATCTTCATCGCCGCTGCTGTCTCCTATGATGAGGAGGGAGCAGTTCTCCCTCGAGGCTAAGGGCTCTACCGGTAGCTATGTGGTTAATCTCTCTCTCATGTACCTCAATACAATGATCTCATGAGCTGCCTTACATGATTGAGATCCATATGATGAGCTTTGTATCACTATTAATCTATGTGCTACTCTACTGATGTTATTAAAGTAGTCTATTCCTCCTTCATGATGTAAAGGTGACGGTGTGTGCATCATGTAGTACTTGGCGTAGGTTATGATTGTAATCTCTTGTAGATTATGGAGTTAACTATTACTATGATAGTATTGATGTGATCTATTCCCCCTTTCATAGCTTAAAGGTGACAGTGTGTATGCTATGTTAGTACTCGGTCTAAATTGCAACGGTCTATTATGCTCTAGAGGTTACTTAAATATGAACTCCGAATGTTGTGGAGCTTGTTAACTCCGGCTTGAGGGGGCTCTTGTAGCCCTACACAATGAATGGTGTTTGTTATCCAACAAGAGAGTGTATGTAGCACAAGTGAGGAGAAGTTATTTATTTGTTATGTGATCAATGTTGAGAGTGTCCACTAGTGAAAGTATGATCCCTAGGCCTTGTTTCCAAATACTGCAAACATCGCTTGTTTACTGTTTTACTGCATCTTTACTTCCTGCAATATTACCACCATCTATACCACATGTGTTTTACTATCTCATCGCCGAACTAGTGCACCTATACATCTGACAAGTGTATTAGGTGTGTTGGGGACACAAGAGACTTCTTGTATCTTAATTGCAGGGTTGCTTGAGAGCAATATCTCTGACCTCTACCTCCCTGAGTTCGATAAACCTTGGGTGATTCACTTAAGGGAAACTTATTGCTGTTCTACAAACCTCTGCTCTTGGAGGCCCAACACTGTCTACAGGAATAGAAGCGTGCATAGACATCAAGCTATTTTCTGGCGTCGTTGCCGGGGAGGTAAGGTAAAAGGTATTCACATCCTCCGACTACTAAGCTATTTCCTAGCACTGTTGCTGGTGTGTGAGTGCTCGAAGGTATTTCCTTTAGATCCTGCAATTATATCTTTTTGTTTCTTGTTTTCACTAGTTAGGCTTAATGGAAAACAACAACAAAATGAGAGATCTTTATGAACTTTATCTTGAATTAGGACATGATGTGTTTGAAGAGAGAATTAAAAAACCCATGGAACTTTATATGCATGCTAATGGGAATGTTATTATTATGAATGTTTTGAACACCATTGTTGCTAATGCTATGGAAAATTCTAAGCTTGGGGAAGCTGGTTTTGATGAGCATGATATTTTTAGTCCCCCAAGTTTTGAGGAGAAAATTTTCTTTGATGATACTTTACCTCCTATTTATGATGATTATAATGATAGTGGTATTTTGGTGCCACCTACTATGGAGGATAAAGGTTATTATGATTATACCATGCCTGCAATTTATGATGATTACAATGATGGTTATGGTAGTTTTACTCCCACTATTACTAATAAAATTGATTATGCTTATGTGGAGAGTAATAATTTTATGCATGTAGCTAATGATAAGAATGTTTCATGTGATAGTTATATTGTTGAATTTGTTCATGATGCTACTGAAAGTTATTATGAGAGAGGGAAACATGGTTATATGCATCTTAATAATATTAAGTTTCCCCTCTTTATGTTGAGAATCTTGAAGTTGCGCTTGTGTTGCCTTTCTATACTTGTTGCATTATGCTTACATGACTTGTTTACTTACAAGATTCCTTTTCATAGGAAGTGGGTTAGACTTAAAAGTGTTTCTTATTTGCTTTTGATGCTCTCTTTTGCTTCAACTCTTATTTCTTGCGCGAGCATCATTAAAATTACTGAGCCCATCTTAATGGCTATAAAGAAAGCACTTCTTGGGAGATAACCCATGTTTTTATTTTGCTACTGTTTTGTTGTGTCTTGGAAGTTGTTACTACTGTAGCAACCTCTCCTTATCTTTATTTTATTGCATTGTTGTGCCAAGTAAAGTCTTTGATAGTAAGGTTGATACTAGATTTGGATTACTGCGCAGAAACAGATTTCTTACTGTCACGAAATTGAGCTGCCCCGTCTGTAGGTAACTCAGAAAAATCTGCCAATTTACGTGCGTGATCCTCAGATATGTACGCAACTTTCATTCAATTTGAGATTTTTCTTCTGAGCAAGTTAAGTGCCCCTGAAAAATTCGTCTTTACGGACTGTTCTATTTTGACAGATTCTGCCTTTTATTTCGCATTGCCTCTTTTGCTATGTTGAATGGATTTCTTTGTTCCATTAACTTCCAGTAGCTTTGGGCAATGTCCAGAAGTGTTAAGAATGATTGTGTTACCTCTGAACATGTGAATTTTTGATTATGCACTAACCCTCTAATGAGTTAGTTTCGAGTTTGGTGTGGAGGAAGTTTTCAAGGGTCAAGAGAGGAGGATGATATACTATGATCAAGAAGAGTGAAAAGTCTAAGCTTGGGGATGCCCCCATGGTTCATCCCTGCATATTTCAAGAAGTCTCAAGCATATAAGCTTGGGGATGCCCAAGGCATCCCCTTCTTCATCGACAACTTATCAGGTCACCTCTAGTGAAACTATATTTTTATTCAGTCACATCTTATGTACTTTACTTGGAGCGTCTGTGTGCTTTTATTTTCGTTTTGTTATTTTCATTCTCTTAATATGCTTGTGTGGGAGAGAGACACGCTCTGCTTTTTCATATGAACACTAGTGTTCTTCGCTTTTACTTTTAATGTTCATGGCGGAGTTGAAAACCGCTTCGTTAATTGCTATTTGGTTGGAAACAGAAAATGCTTCATGTGGTAAATGGTATATGGCCTTGAATAATTTGATACTTGGCAATTGTTTTGAGCCCTCTTAGATCATGTTTAAGCTCTTGCATCATGTACTTTGCACCTATTAATGAAGAACTACCATAGAGCTTGTTGAAATTTGGTTTGCATGATTGGTCTCTCTAAAGTCTAAATATTTTCTGGTGAAGTGTTTGAACAACAAGGAAGACAGTGTAGAGTCTTATAATGCTTGCAATATGTTCTTATGTAAGTTTTGCTGTACCGGTTCATACTTGTGTTTGCTTCAAACAACCTTGCTAGCCAAAGCCTTGTACTGAGAGGAAATTCTTCTCGTGCATCCAAAACCTTGAGCCAAAACCTATGCCATTTGTGTCCACCATACCTACCTACTATGTGGTATTTCTCTGCCATTCCAAAGTACATTACTTGAGTGCTACCTTTAAAATTCTATTCTTTGTCTTTGCAATACATAGCTCATGGGAAAATAGCCTTTAAAACTATTGTGGTAAAGAATATGTAGCTTAATTATGTATCTTATTTCTTATAAGTTGCTTGTTGAGCGATAACCATGTTTCTGGGGATGCCATCAACTTTTACACCTTTGTTGAATATCATGTGAGTTGCTATGCATGTTCGTCTTGTCTGAAGTAAGGGCAATTTTCATGATCAAATGGTTTGAGTATGCATATTGTTAGAGAAGAACATTGGGCCGCTAACTAAAGCCATGAATCATGGTGGAAGTTTCAGTTTGGACACTAATCCTCAATCTCTTATGAGAATATTATCTGTTGTTGAATGCTTATGCATTAAAGAGGAGTCCATTATCTGTTGTCTATGTTGTCCCGGTATGGATGTCCTAAGATGAGATCTATCAAAAACGAGAAATCAAATGTGATCTATCTCCTTGGACCTTTGTACAGGCGGCATAGAGGTACCCCTTTGTGACACTTGGTTGAAACATATGTTATGCAATGATAATCCGTGTTAATCCAAGCTAATTAGGACAAGGTGCGAGCACTATTGGTATTCTATGCATGAGGCTTGCAACTTATAGGATGTCTTATAAATAACGCATATGAATTATTACTACCGTTGACAAAATTGTTTCTATGTTTTCAAAATAAAAGCTCTAGCACAAAAATAGTAATCCATGCTTCCCTCTGCGAAGGGCCATTCTTTTACTTTATGTTGAGTCAGTTTAGCTACTTCTTTCTATCTTAGAAGCAAACACTTGTGTCAACTGTGTGCATTGATTCTTACATGTTTACTTATTGCACTTGTTATATTGCTTTATGTTGACAACTATCCATGAGATATACATGTTACAAGTTGAAAGCAATTGCTGAAATTTAATCATCCTTTGTGTTGCTTCAAAGCTTTCTACTAAGAATTTATTGCATTATGAGTTAACCCTTATGCAAGTCTTATTGATGCTTGTCTTGAAAGTAATATTCATGAAAAGTCTTTGCTATATGATTCAGTTGCTTATTCATTGTCTTTACCATTGCTTCGAATCACTTCATTCATCTCATATGCTTTACAATAGTATTGATCAAGATCATGTTGGTAGCATGTCACTTAAGAAATTATTCTTGTTATCGTTTACCTACTCGAGGGCGAGTAGGAACTAAGCTTGGGGATGCTTGATACGTCTCCAACGTATCTATAATTTCTTATGTTCCATGCTAGTTTTATGACAATACCTACATGTTTTGCTCACACTTCATGATGATTTCATGCATTTTCCGGAACTAACCTATTAACAAGATGCCAAAGTGCCAGTTCCTGTTTTCTGCTGTTTTTGGTTTCAGAAATCCTACAAAGGAAATATTCTCGCAATTGGACGAAATCAACGCCCAGGGTCTTATATTTCACGGAAGCTTCCAGAGAGCTAGAGAGGGACCAGAGGGGAGCCCTAGGGGGGCCCACCCCATCTGGCGGCGCGGCCAAGGGGGGGCGCGCCCCCTATGGTCTGGCTCCACCAGGACTCCTCCAAGGCTGCCCTTCCGCCTATATAAAGCCTCCATCGCGAAAACCCTAAAGGAATAAGCCACGGGACGAGAAAAGTTGCGTAGCCGCCGCCATCGCAAAGCCAAGTTCGGGGGACAGAAGTCTCTGTTTCGGCACGCCGCCGGGATGGGGAATTACCCCCGGAAGGCATCTCCATCGACATCACCGCCATCTTCATCGCCGCTGCTGTCTCCTATGATGAGGAGGGAGTAGTTCTCCCTCGAGGCTAAGGGCTCTACCGGTAGCTATGTGGTTAATCTCTCTCTCATGTACCTCAATACAATGATCTCATGAGCTGCCTTACATGATTGAGATCCATATGATGAGCTTTGTATCACTATTAATCTATGTGCTACTCTACTGATGTTATTAAAGTAGTCTATTCCTCCTTCATGATGTAAAGGTGACGGTGTGTGCATCATGTAGTACTTGGCGTAGGTTATGATTGTAATCTCTTGTAGATTATGGAGTTAACTATTACTATGATAGTATTGATGTGATCTATTCCCCCTTTCATAGCTTAAAGGTGACAGTGTGTATGCTATGTTAGTACTCGGTCTAAATTGCAACGGTCTATTATGCTCTAGAGGTTACTTAAATATGAACTCCGAATGTTGTGGAGCTTGTTAACTCCGGCTTGAGGGAGCTCTTGTAGCCCTACACAATGAATGGTGTTTGTTATCCAACAAGAGAGTGTATGTAGCACAAGTGAGGAGAAGTTATTTATTTGTTATGTGATCAATGTTGAGAGTGTCCACTAGTGAAAGTATGATCCCTAGGCCTTGTTTCCAAATACTGCAAACATCGCTTGTTTACTGTTTTAATGCATCTTTACTTCCTGCAATATTACCAGCATCTATACCACATGTGTTTTACTATCTCATCGCCGAACTAGTGCACCTATACATCTGACAAGTGTATTACGTGTGTTGGGGACACAAGAGACTTCTTGTATCTTAATTGCAGGGTTGCTTGAGAGGAATATCTCTGAACTCTACCTCCCTGAGTTCGATAAACCTTGGGTGATTTACTTAAGGAAAACTTGCTGCTGTTCTACAAACCTCTGCTCTTGGAGGCCCAACACTGTCTACAGGAACAGAAGCGTGCGTAGACATCAGGAGTCCACACATATCTTCTTCAGCAACTTCTGGTGAATGCCGATGTTCCCTTCTATCCTGTCGCGCTCTATCCACTCTAGCCTGAGTCGCTGTATCTCTGACTCCACTTGCTCTTGGTGGATCTTGCACTGCTGCGGTAGGTCTCGGACTATTTTGTCTTGCAGTTCCTTCGGGAGATGTGGCTGCGAAAGCCGCTCCCATGGCTCCACACCCTGCCATGGCCATGTTATACAATGCTTCTCTTGGATCTCCGGGAGGTGGCCTGGATGCTAGGATGAAAGCTTGCGTTGCCATGTATCCTGCTTCCGGTGTTTTGGGAATAATATTCCCCCTCGTATCGATTGACATAAAAGACATATCGAGGTTTTGAATTAAAGTCTCTCTTTCTGCTTCAGGTATATTTTGTAGCCGAGATCTTGATCTCCTCCGAGCTTCTCTATAGCTATCTCCCGAAGTTCTTGACTGTCGACTTAGATCTGCCCTTCGCCTGCTTGACGCGGAAGCTGCCTCCTTTCTTCTATTTAATTCAGCTGTCTGTTTTTCTAACTCTCTGCCAACACGAGCGAGTCTATATTGGTAAGCTTGAAATTCTTCTGCCGTAGCAGTCGTGGTCATTGGTTCCGTACCATCCATAGCTCTTGCGGCTCTATCCCATGCTTCTTGCGGGAATTGAACCCTCAAACGCGGTGTAGGCCCGACATATTTGGTGCCTAAACCTCGCCTGAGATCAGCGGGATCGACGTATGGGTTTCCCGCATCGTCGAAAGCCTCTAACGTCTCCGGCTCTACTCGGCTTGTTTCTCCAATTGCATAGATCTGATGATATTTTGAATTTTGATTTTTGTCAAGGTTGGTGACACCATCGTACAGATTGGTGAAGACCTTTTCAACAGCAATAGATCTATCGATGAAATTGAAGCTGTCGATGCTGTCTGAATCGCTGCTTATATCAGAGTCTGCAGACGACTCGAAGGACATGTCGCCGAAGATCTTGGCGAGCTTTACGCTTGCCAAAGTGTTGATGAAGCGTGGCGATGAAATCTCCTCTTCGTCTGACGAAAAGTCGGAATCGACCGCTGATAATCCCGACGAGATCGGAACTTCGAGACGATACGATCCTTCTTTCTCGACACAGAATCGGAACTTTCCGAACGTCATCTCCATGGGCTCCTCCAGATACGCATATGCATCCAAACGGGAGGGCGGGTGAGGAACAAAATCAACTAGATCAGTTTCGACCTGTTTACCTCGATCCAATGCGTTGCTTGCTAGCGACGAAGTCGACGATCTTGATCGTGCCATCGAGATCAGCTACTTGTCTCCTATAATCCCCACGGTCGGCGCCAATTGACAAGGTATCAACTTATCAATGCCTACGTATTGTAGACTAGGGTTTCGTCGGAAGTAGAGGGCAAGTAGATCTCGAAGGTTTCAGTCGAAAAGTACTCGACGATTAAGAAACTAGGGTTGTGTTGACAATTGATTCGATCCTCTCTTTGTCCCTCGACTCCCCCTTATATAGGAGGCGGAGCCGAGGGATTCGTAATACACAAGTTACAGAATCCGGGAGGGTTTCCAACCCGTCCCGCAAGATTACAAGTAGTACTTCCTAATACAACTCTAGCTTTCCTTAATAATAACTTGGGCTTCCGATTCTTCTTATTCTTCGAGTCATGGGCCTTCAGTAAACCCCGGGTACCATCTTCGGCAGGCCCATTGGGGATGCCTATGTCACTAGGGGGGTGCGGCCCCACCCCTGGGCGCGCCGCCCTATGGGGTCGGCCCCTCGAGCGTCCCCCGACTCTGCCCCTTCGCCTATATATTCTCTCCGTCGCGAAAACCCTATCACCGAGAGCCACGATACGAAAAAAAAGTTCCAGAGACGCCGCCGCCAATCCCATCTCGGGGGATTCAGGAGATCAACTCCGGCACCCTGCCGGAGAGGGGAATCATCACCGGAGGGCTCTACATCATCATGCCCGCCTCCGGATTGATGCGTGAGTAGTTCATCCTTGGAATATGGGTCCATAGCAGTAGCTAGATGGTTGTCTTCTCCTCTTGTGCTATCATGTTTAGATCTTGTGAGCTGCCTATCATGATCAAGATCGTCTATTTGTAATGCTACATGTTGTGTTTGTTGGGATCCGATGAATATGGAATACTATGTCAAGTTGATTAATTGATCTATTATATATGTGTTGTTTATGTTCTTGCATGCTCTCCGTTGCTAGTAGAGGCTCTGGCCAAGTTGATACTTGTGACTCCAAGAGGGAGTATTTATGCTCGATAGTGGGTTCATACCTCCATTGAATCTGGGACAGTGATAGAAAGTTCTAAGGTTGTGGATGTGCTGTTGCCACTAGGGATAAAACATCAATGCTTTGTCTAAGGATATTTGTGTTGATTACATTACGCACAGTACTTAATGCAATTGTCTGTTGTTTGCAACTTAATACTGGAAGGGGTGCGGATGCTAACCCGAAGGTGGACTTTTTAGGCATAGATGCATGCTGGATAGCGGTCTATGTTCTTTGTCGTAATGCCCTAAGTAAATCTCATAGTAGTCATCATGATATGTATGTGCATTGTCATGCCCTCTCTATTTGTCAATTGCCCAACTGTAATTTGTTCACCCAACATGCTATTTATCTTATTGGAGAGACACCACTAGTACTGAACTGTGGACCCTGGTCCATTCTTTTACATCTGAAATACAATCTACTGCAATCTCTGTTCTCTGTTGTTCTTCGCAAACAAACATCATTCTCCACACCATACGTTTAATCCTTTGTTTACAGCAAGCCGGTGAGATTGACAACCTCACTGTTAAGTTGGGGCAAAGTATTTTGATTTTGTTGTGTAGGTTCCACCTTGGCGCCGGAATCCCTGGTGTTGCGCCGCACTACACTCCTCCACCAACAACCTTCACGTGGCCTTCATCTCCTACTGGTTCGATAACCTTGGTTTCTTTCTGAGGGAAAACTTACTGCTATGCGCATCACACTTTCCCTCTTGGGGTTCCCAACGGACGTGTGCATCACGCGCCATCAAGACTGTTTTCTGGCGCCGTTGCCGGGGAGATCAAGACACGCTGCAAGGGGAGTCTCTCACATCCAATCTCTTTACTTTGTTTATTGTCTTGCTTTACTTTATTTTATTTTCTATCTTGTTTGCTTTCTTATATCAAAAACACAAAAAAAAAGTTACTTGTTTTAGTTTATTTAATTCGGTTTTGCTTTGTTTATTTTTACTATTGCTAAAATGAGTAATCCTGAAGTTGAAGTTCGTTCTTTTAAGCAACAAGGGGGAGAAAGTTTTAAAGATGCTTGGTATAGAATTAGTGATGCTCATAGGTGCACTAAGAAACACTCCACTATTATCCTCCTTAGGAACTTTTATGTTGGTATATCTAGCTGGAATAGGTATGTTCTTGATACTCTTTCAGGGGGTAATTTCCTAGGTACTCCTACTTTAGAAGCTAGTTGCATCATTAAGAGTCTAGTTGGAATACCACCTGTTAATGAAGCTAAAATTGAAATCTCTCTTGAGGATGTCATGAAAAAGTTGGAAGCCATAGAGAAAAATCTTTCAAGTGTTGAGACTAAATTGGGAATATTACTTGTAATACTGATAAACTTGATAAATCCCTAGGAGGAATTAATGAAAGAATTGCTATCTTAGAAACTTGTGCTATCCATGATAATCAAACTCATAGGATTAGTGAACTTGAAGAAGCTATGGGAACCTTGGGTTCAACTTTTTCTCTCTTAAGTTTAAGGAGAAAGCTTATGTGGGTAAGGAGCAAAAATTCATGTATGTCTCTAAAGTGCCTAAGCCAAAGAATTATTATAAGCCTAAAATTGATAAAACCCTTAGTACCACTATGGGAAATTTAGATAATGGAGCATCTAAGGTACCCTCTGCGACAAGTTGTGTTTTTAAGGAAAATTATGATGTTGATGCTTCTTCTCTTGATGTTACTTGATTTGCACTTTCTGCGCCTAGCTGAAAGGCGTTAAAGAAAAGCACTTCTTGGGAGATAACCCATGTTGTTTTTATTTATTTTGCTACTATTTTGTTGTGTCTTGGAAGGTTTTACTACTGTAGCAACCTCTCCTTATCATATTGTTGTGTCAAGTAAAATCTTTGATAGTAAAGTTGATACTAGATTTGGATTCCTGCGCAGAAACAGATTTTTACCTGTCACGAATTTGAGTAGATCTCTCTGTAGGAAACTCGTAAAATGCTAAAATAATTCATGCGTGATCCTCAGATATGTACGCAACTTTCATTCAATTTGAGCTTTTTCATCTGAGCCTGTTAAGTGCCTCGAAAAAATTCATCTTTACGGACTGTTCTGTTTTGACAGATTCTGCCTTTTATTTCACATTGCCTCCTTTACTGTGTTGAGTGGATTTCTTTGTTCCATTAACTTTCAGTAGCCTTTGGTAATGTCCAGAAGTGTTAAGAATGATTGTGTCCTCTCTGAACATGTGAATTTTTGATTATGCACTAACCCTCTAATGAGTTTGTTTTGAGTTTGGTGTGGAGGAAGTTTTCAAGGGTCAAGAGAGGAGGATGATATAATATGATCAATAAGAGTGAAAAGTCTAAGCTTGGGGATGCCCCCGTGGTTCATCCCTGCATATTTCAAGAAGACTCAAGCATCTAAGCTTGGGGGTGCCCAAGGCATCCCCTTCTTCATCGACAACTTATCAGGTCACCTCTAGTGAAACTATATTTTTATTCCGTCACATCTTATGTGCTTTACTTGGAGCGTCTGTTTGTTTTTGTTTTTGTTTGAATAAAATCGGATCCTAGCATTCCTTGTGTTGGAGAAAGACACGCTCCGCTTTTTCATATGAACACTGGTGTTCTTAGCTTTACTTTAATATTCATGGCGAAGGTTGAAAACCGCTTCGTTGATTGCTATTTGGTTGTTAAAAAAATGCTTCATGTGGTAATTGATATATGGTCTTGAATAATTTGATACTTGGCAATTGTTTTGAGTTCTCATAGATCATGTTTAATCTTTTGCATCATGTAGTTTAAACCTATTAGTGGAGAACTACCATAGAGCTTGTTGAAATTTGGATTGCATGATTGATCTCTCTACAGTCTAGATATTTTCTGGTAAAAGTGTTTGAGCAACAAGGAGATAGTGTAGAGTCTTATAATGCTTGCAATATGTTCTTATGTAAGTTTTGCTGTACCGGTTCATACTTGTGTTTGCTTCAAACAACCTTGCTAGCCAAAGCCTTGTACTGAGAGGAAATGTTTCTCGTGCATCCAAAAACCTTGAGCCAAAACCCATGCCATTTGTGTCCACCATAACTACCTACTATGTGGTATTTTTCTGCCATTCCAAAGTAAATTGCGTGTGTGCTACCTTTAAAATTTCATTCCTTGTCTTTGCAATACATAGCTCATGGGAAAATATCTTAAAAACTATTGTGGTATTGAATATGTTGCTTATGTATCTTATTTCTTATAAGTTGCTTGTTGAGCGGTAACCATGTTTCTGGGGACGCCATCAACTTTTTACACCTTTGTTGAATATCATGTGAGTTGCTATGCATGTTCGTCTTGTCTGAAGTAAGGGTGATTTATCATGATTAAATGGTTTGAGTATGCATATTGTTAGAGAAGATCATTGGGCCGCCAACCAAAGCCATGTATCATGTTGGAAGTTTCAGCTTGGACATTAATCCTCAATCTCTTATGAGAATATTATCTGTTGTTGAAAGCTTAAGCATTAAGAAGAGGAGTCCATTATCTGTTTTCTATGTTGTCCCGGTATGGATGTCCTCAAGTTGAGATCTATCAAAACTGAGAAATCAAATGCGATCTATCTCCTTGGACCTTTGTACAGGTGGCATAGAGGTACCCCTTTGTGACACTTGGTTGGAACATATGTAATGCAATGATAATCCATGGAAATCCGAGCTAATTAGGACAAGGTGCGGGCACTATTGGTATTCGATGCATGAGGCTTGCAACTTATAGGAGGTTTTATGCATAACACATATGAATTATTACTACCGTTGACAAAATTGTTTCCATGTTTTCAAAATAAAAAGCTCTAGCACATGAGTAATCCATGCTTCCCTCTGCGAAGGGCCTTTCTTTTACTTTATGTTGAGTCAGTTTACCTACCTCTTTCTATCTTAGAAGCAAACACTTGTGTCAACTGTGTGCACTGATTCTTACATGTTTACTTATTGCACTTGTTATATTGCTTTATGTTGACAACTATCCATGAGATATACATGTTACAAGTTGAAAGCAATTGCTGAAACTTTAATCATCCTTTGTGTTGCTTCAAAACCTTCTATTAAGAATCTATTGCTTTATGAGTTAACTCTTATGCAAGACTTATTGATGCTTGTCTTGAAAGTACTATTCATGAAAAGTCTTTGCTATATGATTCAGTTGTTTAGTCATTATCTTTACCATTGCTTTGAATCACTTCATTCACTTCATATGCTTTACAATAGTATTGATCAAGATTATGATAGTCGCATGTCACTTCAGAAATTATCCTTGTTATCATTTACCTACTCGAGGGCGAGTAGGAACTAAGCTTGGGGATGCTTGATACGTCTCAAACGTATCTATAATTTCTTATGTTCCATGCTAGTTATATGACAATACTCACATGTTTTATATACACTTTACATCATTTTGATGCATTTTCCGGCACTAACCTATTAACAAGATGCCGAAGCGCCAGTTCCTGTTTTCTGCTGTTTTTGGTTTCAGAAATCCTACACAGGAAATATTCTCGGAATTGGACGAAACAAAAGCCCACGGTCTTATTTTGCATGGAGCCTTCCAGAAGTCCGAAGAGGAGACGAAGAGGGGCGACGAGGCGGCCACACCCTAGGGGGGCGCGGCCCCACCCCTGGGCGCGCCGCCCTATGGGGTGGGCCCCTCGAGCGTCCCCCGACTCTGCCCCTTCGCCTATATATTCTCTCCGTCGCGAAAACCCTATCACCGAGAGCCACGATACGAAAAAAAGTTCCAGAGACGCCGCCGCCACCAATCCCATCTCGGGGGATTCGGGAGATCGCCTCCGGCACCCTGCCGGAGAGGGGAATCATCACCGGAGGGCTCTACATCATGATGCCCGCCTCCGGATTGATGCGTGAGTAGTTCATCCTTGGACTATGGGTCCATAGCAGTAGCTAGATGGTTGTCTTCTCCTCTTGTGCTATCATGTTTAGATCTTGTGAGCTGCCTATCATGATCAAGATCGTCTATTTGTAATGCTACATGTTGTGTTTGTTGGGATCCGATGAATATGGAATACTATGTCAAGTTGATTAATTGATCTATCATATATGTGTTGTTTATGTTCTTGCATGCTCTCCGTTGCTAGTAGAGGCTCTGGCCAAGTTGATACTTGTGACTCCAAGAGGGAGTATTTATGCTCGATAGTGGGTTCATGCCTCCATTGAATCTGGGACAGTGACAGAAAGTTCTAAGGTTGTGGATGTGTTGTTGCCACTAGGGATAAAACATCGATGCTTTGTCTAAGGATATTTTTTTGATTACATTACGCACAGTACTTAATGCAATTGTCTGTTGTTTGCAACTTAATACTGGAAGGGGTGCGGATGCTAACCCGAAGGTGGACTTTTTAGGCATAGATGCATGCTGGATAGCGGTCTATGTTCTTTGTCGTAATACCCTAAGTAAATCTCATAGTAGTCATCATGATATGTATGTGCATTGTCATGCCCTCTCTATTTGTCAATTGCCCAACTGTAATTTGTTCACCCAACATGCTATTTATCTTATTGGAGAGACACCACTAGTGAACTGTGGACCCCGGTCCATTCTTTTACATCTGAAATACAATCTACTGCAATCTCTTTTCTCTGTTGTTCTTCGCAAACAAACATCATTCTCCACACCATGCGTTTAATCCTTTGTTTACAGCAAGCCGGTGAGATTGACAACCTCACTGTTAAGTTGGGGCAAAGTATTTTGATTGTGTTGTGCAGGTTCCACGTTGGCGCCGGAATCCCTGGTGTTGCGCCGCACTACACTCCTCCACCAACAACCTTCACGTGGCCTTCATCTCCTACTGGTTCGATAACCTTGGTTTCTTTCTGAGGGAAAACTTACTGTTGTGTGCATCACACCTTCCTCTTGGGGTTCCCAACGGACGTGTGCATCACGCGCCATCAGGAGACCTCCTAGTTGGCTTGGCGGTTGGTGCTCCGGTGATCTCTTCAAGAAGATTGTGAAGAGGCCCGGGCTTCTCCTTCGTGGAGCTTGTGAAGTGGTTGTGGAGCTTGCCATCTCCGGAGCGGAGGAAAAGCTAACCATAAGGAAAGGGCCATTATCCTTCGCGGGCGTGGTTCGGAGAATAGGGTGAGCCTTCGTGGCGCGGGGAATCCTTCGTGGACCTCCACTCCTCCAAACGTGACGTACCTTCTTATAAAGGAAGGGAACACGGGAATACATCCTCGTCTCCGCGTGCCTCGGTTATTTGTATACCCGAGCTCTCTTTCCTTGTGATAGCCATTGTACTTGAAGTACATATATCTTGCTATCACTTGTGCTACATATATCTTGTGCCTATCTTGCTTAGCTCTAGTTGCCATTGTTACACTTAGTTGAGCTTACCATATTTAGGGCTTGTGCTTGTAAACTAAACGTTAGTTTAATTCCGCATTCTTACAAGACAAATCCGCAAGAGTTTGTAATTGCCTATTCACCCCCCCCCCCCCCCTCTAGGCGACATCTCGATCTTTCAGCGTGTTTGGTAGATCCCAGGCCTTTTAATCCCAGGCCTTTTAATCCGTATTTGAGGAGATGAAATATGCTTATTGATTGACTGGGTTACCTCCACGTTGTGGTCAGCACGAACATTAGAGCACCTGTGGGCTAGGCATGGGTGGAACAACCGAATCAAACGTTTCCAGCGAGCCACCCTCTTGTCATCCAAAATCGAGAATGCATCGTTCCAGCAGGGCCACCAACAAGATAGTGTGAGCTCGTGGGGAGTGGCCAAAATCCGGCGGGACGAATTCGGTCACCGCCCGTGAAATTTAGCCATCGCATTTAGGGAAACACTCTCTCCGCCAAATCCAAATCCTCCATTTCCCCCTCTCTGAGCTCCTCCACCCTTCCACTTCTACTGGCATGGGGAGCTTCCTCACCGGCTAGGTCCACGAGGTTGGCGGCAGCAACCGGCCACGGCTTGTCGGCTTCTTCTTCTTCCCCAAATTCTCCGGTGGTTGTAAGCATCTCAGATCGTGGTTCCATCTCGGATCTCTCGTAGGTGGGGGAAATCGGATGGCTTCGACTGTAGATTGGCTCTTCTCTCTCGAGCATGGCGAAGCTCGTCCTGCGAAGTTCTCCATGAGGCATTGCAATGGTGGTCCTACCAGGTTCACCACCGGAATCTCCTTCTTCCCCAACATGTGTGCTACGTCTTGTCACATGTAAGAAATCTCTACTTTTTATGTTCTAGCTAAGACATGTATCATTATGTTAGATATTGTTCGTTAGTGCACAATGCGTAGTATGTTCTTCATAACATAGTGTAGGTGATCGACCATGTTAGCTCCCTCAGTTTGCATGTCCTCAATTATGCTCCTGCCGTTTGTGCATGATGAATCATTGTATGCACACAAGGCTTTAATGGTTTGGCATGCTTCTCTATGTGAGTTCGTCCTTAATCGTTTGGTTGAGCTCGTCAATAGCGGCATTTTCTTTACCCGTGGCTTCAAAGAGGCACGGGTGAAGAAGGTTGCCAATGACATTCTTGACTTCACTGGAATCGCTGTGAGCAATCTTCAACTTTCAACAACACCACGAATTGGAGGACTATTTTTCATCTAGTTTGTTCATACATACGTGTTTATGTGCACTAACAATTTGTGATTCTCAATCGTAGTGCAACCCGAGGCATATTGAGTTCTTGAAGAATCCAATAGTCAACTATATTCAGATGGAGGTAATCTTCACGCCTAGGCTTGTTAGCAAGCAGCAGCTGGATGAACCATATTTTTTGATCGAGGCACTCAACTTCATTGTTGATAACAAAGATATATATGTTGAATATCGTGGGATGCAACCATGGCAGAGGATGGCATGGCTTAAGACCTGGCTACGCAAGCATTTTTCTTAGTGATGTTTCTATGTTGTTCACTGTCTAGTAGATGTTGCTCATGATCTGGTGAAGACTGTTGCTAATGAATGTGCATGTTTTACTGATGTTGTGAGCGGCCATTTTGATGGGGCTTGTTTTTTTCTCCATTTTGTATAGTTTTTGTGCATTCATGATGTCTCGACTAGTTCTTATATTATGTTGTTGCACACATGACGGGTGTAATTGTAGATATGTAAGATATGCACGTCAAGTTGACAAGTTGTAGGGATGAAACCCTATCAACAACTTGATTCAGGAGGTGCCGATGGCGATGACCACGTTGAACTAGTCGAGACATCATGTTGTTGATACTTATATTATGTTGTTGAAGATCAATCAACATGTGAATTTATGACAAAACATCAGGCGCTACAGGTTTTCCTTTTCCTTTGCATGGTGGCTTAAAAGTGGTACAAAAAACTACTTTGTCATAACATCTCGAAGTGATTTTACCTATCCTTTCCGGGTAAATGGATGAAGACTGCATGTATACAAAGATAATAGCAACGGAATCATGCATTTTGCCTCTATATACTCGGTTAACAACTGCTACTAGTAAGTGTTACTACTACTTTTCTTCGCCATCCCCTTCGTCTCCTGTTCATGAGTTCTTTCTCTTCATTTTTTTCTTCGTGATAGAATCAACTGCTTCATCCACCTCTTTCTCTATTTGCTCAATCTGCATTGAATCGAGGAAGAAAATAAAATAGTTTAATTTTTATATGACATCAAACATCTTCACATAGTAAGCACCACACCTCTTACTTGATCTACTCTTACCGATTACTCAACTCAAAAAAGTTTTATAGTAGCCTTATTAGGTGCTTGGGATGGGGGATTTGAATCCTTTGAAAAGTTTCCATGTTGTTTAATTTACATAATTAAAATTCTTCAGGATTAATATGAAAAATTCCTTTGCACCTTATTTCGGAGAAAAGTTCTATCCACTTAAAAGTTGAGTTAATTGCTTTATTTTTTCTTGCCATGTGTCAAAAACTCTTTGATGCTACTTCAAGTAGTTTTCCCTAAAAATTCTGTTTTCAAGGTTTGAGCTAGCTAAGTTACACTAACACAGAAACACAGCTCAACAAGTAAAATTAGTAGGCAGTTGATCTAACCTTATGAAGTAGGGCCTCGGCTTTGTTCGCATCTTCCTCGACCTCATATGTGATGGCCTTGATCCTAGATGCTGCCTTTTTTAGGCTTTTATTCTCAGGAAACGCTTCAGCGACATCTTCGGCAATTTTCTCAGCCGTCTCCGCCACCCTTTCGACCGCTTCGATTGCTTCCTCTGCTGCTTCCTCCACCCTTTCTATTGGATCGATGTTATTTACACACAGAGAGATGTTAAAATCAAGATGCACTAGTACACAAGTGTGTCAATTGGTAATATAATTTATTCGAAGTTACCTTCCATTGCCCTCATCTGCCAGTAAAATGGTACTGCAGCAAAGTAGGCACCAACGACCAACTTCACCCTGAGAAGCTCATATATAACTTTTCAATGTGAGAAAGAAATTCATGAAACAAATCTAGAAACATGTGGACAAGAAACGCATGCAACCGTGTAACTTTTATGTAGTACGTACGAACCATGGAGGTATGTTGGGTAAGGAAAATTTCCCTCGTGCTGGCGGTTCTCCGGGTACTGGGTCAACTGCTGAGGTTTTTCCTCCCGCTGGCGGTTCTCCGGCTCCTGGATCAACTGCTGGGAATTTTCCTCCTGCTGGCGGCTCTGCGGCTCCTGAATCAACTGCATCGATTCTGAAACAAAATAGGTGAACTTCAATATTCCTTGTATACCTATTTTTACACAAAACCTGGCAAAATTTCTAGCCTATTCACTAATCGAGAAAAGATAATTCCTCGATTAATTAGTGGAAAATTGAGAAAAAACTGATACAACCTGCCTAAGCATCATCCGGACAAAAACATCTAGCCAAGAAACCCGCTCCACCAAAACACACTTTCGCCCCGCTTTATATATAAAACCACACAACCGAACAAATAAAAAAAAGATGAAGGAACTCTCTTACAAAGTGGGTCAAAGATAGAGGAAAACAAGAGCAACCACACCCCACAAAAACCACCCGAGACTACCGACTAGAGGTGACATGGCACTTCCTTGGGAAACTACAAGGCATCGCCACACCGCACACCCCAAGATGATGTTGGAGAGTGTCATATGCCCTCTCACTCCGGCCCGTGGAGCGTGGATCCTGTCCGCGGACAACGAGGACCGGGAATGGTGATGACTCAAGCATGTGTAAAAGATAGAAGGCTGACGATAATGACACACACCCGAGATGAAGGTACATAGAGACAAGATCCGAACTTGCCTGCCAATGATGTCGAGGCATGACCAAAGGTAACAAAAACTCCACGGCGACGCCCTTAAGAGGGTGACAACGCTAGGCACCGTCGTCACACTAAGACCTATACTGTAAAGGGTTTTCATTAGAGTCCTGGCACCAAAGGTGACGATGAGGATGCCCCCATAGAGGATCACGACACCCACATGCATCATGCTCGTTGGTGTTGGAGCGCTGGGCTTTCGCCCGAATCACCCTCACTTTATCTGCATGGTGCCAAAGATAAGACACTTCCATGCCACAAGACCCTCCATGCATATGCATATGGCACAACTGACACGCCGATGAACAACACAGAGGACAATTGGCTGCTCTCCTACGCCTTGTGCAGTTGTGCAACCTGCCGACACCACTTGTGGAAAATACCTTCCTGAGATCGCTACACCGCCGCATCACCAATCCACATATATTCCAAGTTGCTACCACCCGCAGACTATGATCGTCGCACCAACACATCCGAAACCGAAAACCGAAACCGCCGCCCCGATCGATATCAAGTCATACCGTCTCGGGTCGACCGAGTCCACAGCCTCGCCGCATTAACGACACAAGAATGACACCCAAAGCCATATTCCACATGATTGCACTGTCCCATAGAGCCGCCGCTGCATCGATTATCGAGCCATCGCACTGCACGCCGAGTCTGCAGGACGAGAGACCCTCGCGGACGTCCGCCCGATGCCAAACCTGGAGCTGGCACGCCAGCCGCTCCAGATCCGCTGCGCACGGCGCACGCAGCTCAGCAGGAAGCCGTCGCCCTGCCGCTCCACGTCCACGGGGAGCACACGCGCGTTGCCGGCCGATAGCATTACCGTCACACCGGGACACCGGGTATAGCTTTATCACAGACAGGGCTCTGCATCGCTCACCGCAGAAGCTCCCTACACCTCCCCAACTCCCCGCTCCCTCTGCTCCTCAGCACGCCGCACCGTCGCCGCCGGCTAGTTTCAGGACGCCCCGATGCTGCCGTACACTGGCTAGCACGTGTGGAAAGCTTGTTGGCACTACTCTACAATATACATGCATGCATGCCGCTATCGACGTGCGAATTAGATGGGCCAAATGATAAGCAACAGGTGTCAGGTATATATGCACTTACGGTGTTGCTCTTGTAATCGGCGGGACACAGCTGATGCCCCAAGACTCCGTGGTTAAGCCGACGGGGATTCGCCGGCGGCGAGCTGATACAGATATACCTGTGCTCGTTTGCCGACGAGAAACCTCTCGACTGTGTAGCGCCGAGGCTCTGGTAGGAACGCAAGATACGAGGATCGCCATGAGATCTTAAAAGGAGTCTCAGCTGGCTTCTTCAACCTTGAAGCTCCTCTTTCACGAGTTTCGAACTTCTCGCGATCTCCCCTGCTGTGCTCCTATCTCCTGTCCAGAGTTCTGCTCGACTCAATTTAAATCTTATCAGTCTGAACATATCGCATAAAATGACAAAGTGAGAACTATCGGTAGTCAGGCTAGCTAGGGCCCAGCACACGCCGTACACGAGGACACATACGACAGGCAGAGAGATATGGGAGGCCACACAGTTTTGTCGACGCGTATATGCAACTTGCCCATTCCCAGTTACGGGTAACCGTGTACATGCAATGCACGTTTCCTACAAATACTTGTCTAAGCAGATCCCGTAGCAAGAACAACACGTTAAGACGCCACGCAGTGCTCTTAAAATCGGCATCGATCTGGTGTGATAGTAGTAAATCATGCCACGAAAAGAGCCCTCGTCAATATTCAGCGACGATGTGTTTGCTATTTGCTATACAGTCTCCACTATGCTGTGTACCCTACGCAATGGAATGATTCACGTGCACCTAAAGCCAAAATGTCGGCATCGATTAGTTGTCATTTCTGTACCGAGTATGTGCGAAATTAATGGCGCACACATGTGTGCTGTTCCTTGCTCGGCACCAACATCATAGATGAAAAAAAAACACCAAATGCCACAAACATGTGTGTGTTGTTCCTTGCCCGGCACCAACATCAGAGATAAAGATACTCAATAGTTGGTTCCCGAACCGATACAAGAGAAGAGAGGAGGAAAAGAAGGCGATCACAAGGCAACTAGGGTTTCTGCCCCTCCGTCGTCGATGTCGCCGGTCTACCACGACTCTGATAGCCTTTCACACCTTGGACGTGTGGCAAACCGCGGTCTCTCGCCGGCGGGAGGGTTCCCGTTTCTTAGTTTAGGTATTTGTATATGTCTTCTTCGGATGGTGGGACAGCGGGGACACCCAGATGTCAGAATAAGGTCCTCCCCGTTCTATCCTCGCTCTGGTGGTGCGCCAAGCACCAACAGAAGGTGCGTGAAGTTGTGTGTTCGGTGGATCTCCTAGGATTCGGTCGGTTATCATGTTTGTTTGTGTGGTTTTAGTCCGGCTCTTTTGGTCTATGGTTCTCATCATTCTGCTAGCACTACAAAAAAAGCCTCAGCCTAAACGCCCCTACGGAAGTTGTGCATCCTTTCCTCGGGTTCGTAGAGTCAGGTTTCCCATTTAGCCACAACAGAGGAGCCGCCCCCACGACCATGGTTGCTTCTCAAGTGTGTTGGTACTTTGTGGCATTAGCACAATGATTTCACTTCTGTCTAATACAACGAGATCTACAACAATAAGTTATTTTCCCGGTCCCGGTGATGGACGGGCGAGGAAAGCGGTGCGCTTTCGGCTCGCATCCCTATAATCGTCGCTAGGTGTTCCAAGGAGTGGCTCGACTATTGTGGTGACCCAGCATACCACTGCATGTTGTAGTATGTCAGTCGTTGACATAACATGTACGAAGTACCAATCCGCAAATATTACATCCCTCAGAGTAGTACAACAGAACATAGCTGGTCCATAACTCATTCATTTATTATTACAAATCATATGTACATATCATCACGGAGTTCCTCCTAGGTCCAAAGAGGTATACTCCTGGGTTCGAGGTGAACCCAACTTAGCTTACAATATAAGAGTCTAAGCAGGTTATACATTTATTCTACTCGAGCAGCTAAGTACTATAGTGTGCGCACTGCTCGGTTACTACTACTACTCCTCCACTAGTCTAGGCTTGCTCTCCTTCGGGAACCTCCCCGGTTCCGTAGACGATAAGGTAATCAACTCCTTCTACCCCTCCTGAGAGGTCTGGCTCCTCATAGCAGATCCCATCTGCTCCATCTTGGTCGTCGATGTCCTCTTCAAGATGATTCAGGCAATCTAAGCAGGGGATTATAAGAGGTATGAGTACGAGCGTACTCAACAAGTTCATAATAGGAAAGAGGTGTTTAATGCACTAGCTACGGTACTAGACCAGAAAGTCTAATACCAATGCATGTTTTTATAACCATTTCTTCAAAAAGTTGCTTTTATTCAGAAGAACTATGTCCGTCAGCCTTCACCGGTCTACTAGAACTTCATGGAGTTCCTTTCCGGGAGCGTTCGCATTTCCATATCCCGGAACAGGGAGTGACAAGTCACAGTTCGTTACACTCTGCAGAGGTGTGTTGCTTTACCCATAAGAGATCTTAACCTTGGTGCCAACCGGGCAGCTTTCCCGTCCACACTTCCTTTGGTGTGAGGCCCGGTATAAGGTCCTAGCCAATCATTATGTTTCTCCGCGACCCCGAACACCCACCCTTTGTTGCAATTCCGACCTTGGGTCCTCGCCGGCCAGCGTATCCATAGGATACCATCCGACCTCGACTACTATCAGGCATCCTGGCCCGATACCTTCGCCGGTCGTTGCAACCCGTCATAGACCGCATTACCGTGGGGACTTAGGGCTCCCCAACCACTCCGCTTGTCCCTCGGGATTCAAGTGACTACGGTAAGCGCATCCGTTGATGAACGAGAGCAAGAAACACAACTGACTACACCGTCCCATTCCAGATATTATGGTTAACACGGGTATTACGGCACAAGAATCACTGGACGACATTTATTGTTTAATCCTAGATGGATACAAACCCTTGCAATGGAACCTCCACCATACTCATGCCATGGTTCCATTGCCCACCACTTAGTCATATTCATAATTATGAAGATAGCACTTTTAGTTTTGATGCAAGAGTGATAAGCATAGTACTTTGCAAGTAATTTGGTAAAAAATACTCAAATGACATGAGCAAGCGATGAACTTGCCTTGCGACTACAATGTAGTGCAGTTGGATGTTTTGGACTGACCCTGGTCCTCTGTTTCTGAAAGAAGCATCATTGTCCGATAAGGGCAATGGTTAAAGAAGCAATTATGCATGCTTTCAGCTTTTAGGGTTTAGTCCCCCCCTTCCCGGTGTTTTATTATTTCATGTCAGGGGTGATTACTAAGAATAATTTAGGGATACTCCTTTAAGAGTAAAATACTACCTTGGAATATTGCCAAGGTGTTTTTAAGTCCAAAAGCAATTTATGGACTTATCTTTACCATTAAAAATATGAGGTGTTATTTTTAATGATTATTATAATATTTATTCTTTGCATTTAATTATGACTCAATTTCATTTGTCTCAAAAATTCCATTTCATATTTTATTATGATAGAGAATTTTATTCTGAGTGGTTTACATATTTTTTATTTTTTAGAGCTATATTTTTTTATAAAATTCCGTGAAAGATTCAATTAAATGGTCATTTATGAAATGACCAAAATGCCCTCGTGCCCCACCTGTCAGGTGGCCCGAGCTGGTTAGGTTGGACCAGTCCGTTGGGCTCGGTCCAACCGACCCAGTCGCGCCCGTAGACGCCGTCTCGTCCTAACCCTAGCTCTCCCTCGACGCTCTGGCGATTGGCGGTTGATACGTCCCAAACGTATCTATAATTTCTTATGTTCCATGCTACTTTTATGATGATGCTCACATATTTTATACACACTTTATGTCATTATTATGCATTTTCCGGCACTAACCTATTGACGAGATGCCGAAGAGCCAGTTGCTGTTTTCTGCTGTTTTTGGTTTCAGAAATCCTACAAAGGAAATATTCTCGAAATTGGACGAAATCAACGCCCAGGGGCCTATTTTTCCACGAAGCTTCCAGAAGACCGGAGGACTTACGAAGTGGGGCCACGAGGCGATGCCACACTAGGGCGGCGCGGCCTGGCCCTTGGCCGCGCCGGCCTGTTGTGTGGGGCCCTCGTGTGGCCCCCTGACCTGCCCTTCCGCCTACTTAAAGCCTTCGTCGCGAAACCCCCAGTACCGAGAGCCACGATACGGAAAACCTTCCAGAGACGCCGCCGCCGCCAATCCCATCTCGGGGGATTCAGGAGATCGCCTCCGGCACCCTGCCGGAGAGGGGAATCATCTCCCGGAGGTCTCTTCATCGCCATGATCGCCTCCGGATCGATGTGTGAGTAGTTCACCCCTGGACTATGGGTCCATAGCAGTAGCTAGATGGTCGTCTTCTCCTCATTGTGCTATCATGTTAGATCTTGTGAGCTGCCTATCATGATCAAGATCATCTATTTGTAATCCTACATGTTGTGTTTGTTGGGATCCGATGAATATTGAATACTATGTCAAGTTGATTATCAATCTATCATATATGTTATTTATGTTCTTGCATGCTCTCCGTTGCTAGTAGAGGCTCTGGCCAAGTTGATACTTGTGACTCCAAGAGGGAGTATTTATGCTCGATAGTGGGTTCATGCCTCCATTAAATGGGGACAAGGATGTAAAGTTCTAAGGTTGTGGATGTGCTGTTGCCACTAGCGATAAAACATCGATGCTTTGTCTAAGGATATTTGTGTTGATTACATTACGCACCATACTTAATGCAATTGTCTGTTGTTTACAACTTAATACTGGAGGGGGTTCGGATGATAACCTGAAGGTGGACTTTTTAGGCATAGATGCATGCTGGATAGCGGTCTATGTACTTTGTCATAATGCCCTGATTAAATCTCATAGTACTCATCATGATATATGTATGTGCATTGTTATGCCTTCTTTATTTGTCAATTGCCCAACTGTAATTTGTTCACCCAACATCTGCTATCTTATGGGAGAGACACCACTAGTGAACTGTGGACCCCGGTCCTATTCTTTACATCTGAAATACAATCTACTGCAATTGTTCTTTACAGTTCTTCGCAAACAAACATCATCATCCACACTATACATCTAATTCTTTGTTTACAGCAAGCCGGTGAGATTGACAATCTCACTGTTACGTTGGGGCAAAGTTCTGTGATTGTGTTGTGCAGGTTCCACGTTGGCGCCGGAATCCCTGGTGTTGCGCCGCACTACACTCCTTCGCCATCAACCTTCAACGTGCTTCTTGACTCCTACTGGTTCGATTAAACCTTGGTTTCTTACCGAGGGAAACTTGCTACTGTGCGCATCACACCTTCCTCTTGGGGTTCCCAACAGACGTGTCAACTACACGCATCAAGCAAATTTCTGGCGCCGTTGCCGGGGAGATCAAGACACGCTGCAAGGGGAGTCTCCACTTCCAATCTCTTTACTTTGTTTTTGGCTTGCTTTATTTTATTTACTGCTTTGTTTGCTGCATTATATCAAAACACAAAAAAATTAGTTGCTAGTTTTACTTTATTTACTGTCTTGTTCTCTATATTAAAAACACAAAAAAATTAGTTACTTGCATTTACTTTATTTAGTTTGCTTTATTTACTACTGCTAAAATGGGTACTGTTGAGAATACTAAGTTGTGTGACTTCACTAGCACAAATAATAATGATTTCCTATGCACACCTATTGCTCCACCTGCTACTACAGCAGAATTCTTTGAAATTAAACCTGCTTTACTGAATCTTGTTATGAGAGAGCAATTTTCTGGTGTTAGTTCTGATGATGTTGCTGCCCATCTTAATAATTTTGTTGAACTATGTGAAATGCAAAAGTATAAGGATGTAGATGGTGACATTATAAAATTAAAATTGTTTCCTTTCTCCTTAAGAGGAAGAGCTAAAGATTGGTTGCTATCTCTGCCTAGAAATAGTATTGATTCTTGGACTAAATGTAAAGATGCTTTTATTGGTAGATATTATCCTCCCGTTAAAATTATATCTTTGAGAAGTAGCATAATGAATTTCAAGCAATTAGATAATGAACATGTTGCTCAAGCATGGGATAGAATGAAATCTTTGCTAAAGAATTGCCCAACCCATGGACTGACTACTTGGATGATCATCCAAACCTTTTATGCAGGATTGAATTTTTCTTCGCGGAACCTATTGGATTCAGCTGCTGGAGGAACCTTTATGTCCATCACCTTGGGGCGGCTACAAAGCTTCTTGATGATATGATGACAAATTACTCTGAATGGCACACGGAAAGAGCTCCACAAGGTAAGAAGGTAAATTCTGTTGAAGAAACCTCCTCCTTGAGTGATAAGATTGATGCTATTATGTCTATGCTTGTGAATGGTAGATATAATGTTGATCCTAATAATGTTCCTTTAGCTTCATTGGTTGCTCAAGAAGAACATGTTGATGTGAACTTCATTAAAAATAATAATTTCAACAACAATGCTTATAGGAATAATTCTGGTAACAACTATAGGTCATATCCTGCTGTTAATGGTAATAGTTATGGTAATTCTTATGGAAATTCTTACAACAATAATAGGAGTGTACCCCCTGGTCTTGAAGCTATGCTTAAAGAATTTATTAGTACACAAACTGCTTTTAACAAATCTGTTGAGGAAAATAAGATTGTTACTACAGCAAATGCCATCCAAGTTAGAATTAATGAGAATATAAGATTGATGGCTGAATTGCATGCTAGGTGGGAAAGAGAATAAAATGAAAAACTAGCTAAAGAGAATAATGTAGCTAAAGTTTGGACTATTACCACCACTAGTAATGATAATGATTCACATGTTGCTACACCTCCTACTATCAATGGTAAAATAATTAGTGTTGGCAATGTTTCTACTCCTAGTGCAAAGCGTGCAAAATTACCTGAAATTGCTAAAACTGCTGAAACTGCTTGTGATAAAACTGCTGAAATTTTTTCCAACATTGGGGACAATGATCCCATTGCTGTAGATCATAATAGTTTAGATTTTTATGATTGTCACATCTCTGAAGTTATAAAGTTCTTACAAAAACTTGCTAAAAGTCCCAATGCTAGTGCTATAAATTTGGCCTTTACAAAACATATTACAAATGCTCTCATAAAAGATAGAGAATAGAAACTAAAACTTGAAACTTCTATTCCTAGGAAGTTAGAAGATGGTTGGGAGCCTATCATTAAGATGAGGGTCAATGATTTTGATTGTAATGCTTTATGTGATCTTGGTGCAAGTATTTCTGTTATGCCTAAGAAAATTTATGATATGCTTGACTTGCCACCATTGAAAAATTGTTATTTGGATGTTAATCTTGTTGATAATGCTATAAAGAAACCTTTGGGGAGGATTTATAATGTTCGTATTATGGTTAACAATAACCTTGTCCCCGTTGATTTTGTTGTCTTGGATATTGAATGCAATGCATCTTGTCCCATTATATTGGGAAGACCTTTTCTTCGAACTGTTGGTGCCACCATTGATATGAAGGAAGGTAATATTAAATATCAATTTCCTCTCAAGAAAGGTATGGAACACTTCCCTAGAAAGATAATGAAGTTACCTTATGATTCTATTATTAGAACAAGTTATGCTGTTGATGCTTCATCTCTCGATAATACTTGATACACACTTTCTGCGCCTAGCTGAAAGACGTTAAAGAAAAGCGCTTATGGGAGACAACCCATTATTTTACTTCTGCACTTTTGTTTTATATTTGAGTCTTGGAAGTTGTTTACTACTGTAGCAACCTCTCCTTATCTTTATTTTATTGCATTGTTGTACCAAGTAAAGTCTTTGATAGTAAAGCCAATACTAGATTTGGATTACTGCGCAGGAACAGATTTCTTGCTGTCACGAATTTGAGCAGTAGTCCATGTAGAAAAATAAAAAAAATCTGCCAATTTACGTGCGTGATCCTCAGATATGTACGCAACTTTCATTCAATTTGGGCATTTTCATCGGAGCAAGTCTGGTACCACTTTAAAATTCATCTTTACGAACTGTTCTGTTTTGACAGATTCTGCCTTTTATTTCGCATTGCCTGTTTTGCTATATTAGATGGATTTCTTTGTTCCATTAACTTTCAGTAGCTTTGTGCAATGTCCAGAAGTGTTAAGAATGATTATGTCACCTCTGAATATATGAATTATGCACTGACCCTCTAATGAGTTTGTTTCGAGTTTGGTGTGGAGGAAGTTTTCAAGGGTCAAGAGAGGAGGATGATACAATATGATCAAGAAGAGTGAAAAGTCAAAGCTTGGGGATGCCCCCGTGGTTCATCCCTGCATATTTTAAGAAGACTCAAGCGTCTAAGCTTGGGGATGCCCAAGGCATCCCTTCTTCATCGACAACTTATCAGGTTCCTCTAGTGAAACTATATTTTTATTCTGTCACATCTTATGTGCTTTACTTGGAGTGTCTATTTGTTTTTGTTTTTATTTTCGTTTTGTTTGAATAAGATCGGATCCTAGCATTCTTTGTTTGGGAGAGAGACACGCTCCGCTGTTTCGTATGAACACATATGTTCTTAGCTTTATCTTTAATGTTCATTGCGAAATTTGAACTATTTCATTCATTGTTATATGGTTGGAAACGGAAAATGCCGCATGTGGTAAATGGTATAATGTCTTGAATAATGTGATACTTGGCAATTGGTGTGCTCATATAGATCATGTTTAAGCTCTTGCATCATGTACCTTGTACTCATTAATGAATAACTACATAGAGCTTGTTAAAATTTGGTTTGCATGATTGATCTCTAGAGTCTAGATATTTTCTGGTTGAGGTGTTTGAACAACAAGGAGATAATGTAAAGTCTTATAATAGCTACAATATGTTCATATGTAAGCTTTGCTGCACCTTTTATACTTGAGTTTGCTTCAAACAACCTTGCTAGCCTAGCCTTGTATTGAGAGGGAATTCTTCTCATGCATCCAAATCCTTGAGCCAATAACCATACCATTTGTGTCCACCATACCTACCTACTACATGGTATTTCTCCACCATTCCAAAGTACATTACTTGAGTGCTACCTTTAAAATTTCTATTCTTGACCTTTACAATATATAGCTCATGGGACAAAATAGCTTAAAAACTATCGTGGTGAAGAATATGTACTTATGTGTCTTATTTCTTAGTAAGTTGCTTGTTGAGCGGTAACCATGTTTTCTGGGGACGCCATCAACTCTTTTACCTTTGTTGAATATCATGTGAGTTGCTATGCATGTCTGCCTTGTCTCGAAGTAAGGGCGGTTTTCACAATCAAATGGTTTGAGTATGCATACTGTTAGAGAAGAACATTGGGCCGCTAACTAAAGCCATGATTCATGGTGGAAGTTTCAGTGTGGACAGCTAATCCTCAATCTCTTATGAGAATATTAACTGTTGTTGAATGCTTATGCATTAAAGAGGAGTCCATTATCTGTTGTCTATGTTGTCCCGGTATGGATGTCTAAGTTGAGAATAATCAAAAGCGAGAAATCCAATGCGAGCTTTCTCCTTAGACCTTTGTACAGGCGGCATAGAGGTACCCCTTTGTGACACTTGGTTGAAACATATGCTATGCAATGATAATCCGTGTTAACCCAAGCTAATTAGGACAAGGTGCGAGCACTATTAGTATACTATGCATGAGGCTCGCAACTTATAAGATGTCTTATACATAACTCATATGCTTTATTACTACCGTTGACAAAATTGTTTCTTGTTTTCAAAATGAAAAGCTCTAGCACAAACATAGTAATCAATGCTTCCCTCTGCGAAGGGCCTATCTTTTACTTTATTGTTGAGTCAGTTTGCCTATTCTTTCTATCCCAGAAGCAAACACTTGTATCAACTGTGTGCATTGATTCTTACATGTTTACTTATTGCACCTGTTATACTACTTTGTGTTGACAATTATCCATGAGATATACATGTTGAAGTTGAAAGCAACTGCTGAAACTTAATCTTCCTTTGTGTTGCTTCAATACCTTTACTTTGAACTTATTGCTTTATGAGTAACTCTTATGCAAGTCTTATTGATGCTTGTCTTGAAAGTATTATTCATGAAAAGTCTTTGCTATATGATTCATTTGTTTACTCATTATCTTCATCATTGCTTCGAATCGCTGCATTCATCTCATATGCTTTACAATAGTATGATCAAGATTATGATAGCATGTCACTTCAGAAATTATCTTTGTTATCGTTTACCTACTCGAGGGCGAGTAGGAACTAAGCTTGGGGATGCTTGATACGTCTCAAACGTATCTATAATTTCTTATGTTCCACGCTACTTTTATGATGATACTCACATGTTTTATACACACTTTATGTCATTATTATGCATTTTCCGGCACTAACCTATTGACGAGATGCCGAAGAGCCAGTTGCTGTTTTCTGCTGTTTTTGGTTTCAGAAATCCTACAAAGGAAATATTCTCGGAATTGGACGAAATCAACGCCCAGGGGCCTATTTTTCCACGAAGCTTCCAGAAGACCGGAGGACTTACGAAGTGGGGCCACGAGGCGATGCCACACTAGGGCGGCGCGGCCTGGCCCTTGGCCGCGCCGGCCTGTTGTGTGGGGCCCTCGTGTGGCCCCCTGACCTGCCCTTCCGCCTACTTAAAGCCTTCGTCGCGAAACCCCCAGTACCGAGAGCCACGATACGGAAAACCTTCCAGAGACGCCGCCGCCAATCCCATCTCGGGGGATTCAGGAGATCGCCTCCGGCACCCTGCCGGAGAGGGGAATCATCTCCCGGAGGTCTCTTCATCGCCATGATCGCCTCCGGATCGATGTGTGAGTAGTTCACCCCTGGACTATGGGTCCATAGCAGTAGCTAGATGGTCGTCTTCTCCTCATTGTACTATCATGTTAGATCTTGTGAGCTGCCTATCATGATCAAGATCATCTATTTGTAATCCTACATGTTGTGTTTGTTGGGATCCGATGAATATTGAATACTATGTCAAGTTGATTATCAATCTATCATATATGTTATTTATGTTCTTGCATGCTCTCCGTTGCTAGTAGAGGCTCTGGCCAAGTTGATACTTGTGACTCCAAGAGGGAGTATTTATGCTCGATAGTGGGTTCATGCCTCCATTAAATCTGGGACAAAGGATGAAAGTTCTAAGGTTGTGGATGTGCTGTTGCCACTAGGGATAAAACATCGATGCTTTGTCTAAGGATATTTGTGTTGATTACATTACGCACCATACTTAATGCAATTGTCTGTTGTTTACAACTTAATACTGGAGGGGGTTCGGATGATAACCTGAAGGTGGACTTTTTAGGCATAGATGCATGCTGGATAGCGGTCTATGTAATTTGTCGTAATGCCCTGATTAAATCTCATAGTACTCATCATGATATATGTATGTGCATTGTTATGCCTTCTTTATTTGTCAATTGCCCAACTGTAATTTGTTCACCCAACATCTGCTATCTTATGGGAGAGACACCACTAGTGAACTGTGGACCCCGGTCCTATTCTTTACATCTGAAATACAATCTACTGCAATTGTTCTTTACTGTTCTTCGCAAACAAACATCATCATCCACACTATACATCTAATTCTTTATTTACAGCAAGCCGGTGAGATTGACAACCTCACTGTTACGTTGGGGCAAAGTTCTGTGATTGTGTTGTGCAGGTTCCACGTTGGCGCCGGAATCCCTGGTGTTGCGCCGCACTACACTCCTCCGCCATCAACCTTCAACGTGCTTCTTGACTCCTACTGGTTCGATTAAACCTTGGTTTCTTACTGAGGGAAACTTGCTACTGTGTGTATCACACCTTCCTCTTGGGGTTCCCAACGGACGTGTCAACTACACGCATCAGCGGTCGCCGCTACCGTCGCCGATTTATCCTGGCCGCCTCCGGCCATCTCCAGCGACGAGATGGGTCGCGGATGAACCGCCGCTCGACGGCGCACCTATCGGTCCGCGTCGATCTGGGATTCGTCGTCGTCACCGCTCGTCCCCAACTCCTCTGCAACATGGCCGCACGGATCTGTGATGATTCGCCGCCCGCCGGCGCTCCTGGTGCTGTGGCGCCGCCGTGAGCCCTGCCGTGGTGGTGCTAGGCTCTGCGGCGTTGCCATGGCCTGGCTTGGCCTGGCACCGTCGTGCCCCCGGCGTGTGCCGTCGTGGCCGCCATGGCTGCGATCCACGACCGCTCCGCCTGTAAGTGCCCTTCTCCATCTCTCTCTCATCTGTTCCTCCTCCTCCTTCTAGCTTGAGCCATGCCGTGCTGCTGCTACTGCTCTACTGGCTGCTGCTAATGTGCTTGTTGTTGCTGTGCGTATGTTGTTGTGCTCTCCTCTCTCTGGATTATGCTTGTGTGCTTGCCATTCTTGCTGATGTAGCTCATGACTGATACGTCCCAAATGTATCTATAATTTCTTATGTTCCATGCTACTTTTATGATGATACTCACATGTTTTATACACATTATATGTCATTATTATGCATTTTCCGGCACTAACCTATTGACGAGATGCCAAAGAGCCAGTTGTTGTTTTCTGCTGTTTTTGGTTTCAGAAATCGTAGTAAGGAAATATTCTCAGAATTGGACGAAATCAACGCCCAGGGTCCTATTTTCACACGAAGCTTCCAGAAGACCGAAGAGGATAAGAAGTGGGGCCACGAGGTGGCCACACGCTAGGGCGGCGCGGCCCAAGCCCTGGCCGCGCCGGCCTGTTGTGTGGGCCCCTCGTGACGCCCCTGACCTGCCCTTCCGCCTACTTAAAGTCTTCATCGCGAAACCCCCAGTACCGAGAGCCACGATACGGAAAACCTTCCAGAGGGGCAGCCGCCGCCAATCCCATCTCGGGGGATTCAGGAGATCACCTCCGGCACCCTGCCGGAGAGGGGAATCATCTCCCGGAGGTCTCTTCATCGCCATGATCGCCTCCGGATCTATGTGTGAGTAGTTCACCCCTGGACCATGGGTCCATAGCAGTAGCTAGATGGTCGTCTTCTCCTAATTGTGCTATCATGTTCGACCTTGTGAGCTGCCTATCATGATCAAGATCGTTTATTTGTAATCCTACATGTTGTGTTTGTTGGGATCCGATGGATATTGAATACTATGTCAAGTTGATTATCAATCTATCATATATGAGTTGTTTATGTTCTTGCATGCTCTCCGTTGCTAGTAGAGGTTCTGGCCAAGTTGATACTTGTGACTCCAAGAGGGAGTATTTATGCTCGATAGTGGGTTCATGCCTCCATTAAATCTAGGACAGTGACAGAAAGTTCTAAGGTTGTGGATGTGCTGTTGCCACTAGGGATAAAATATTGATGCTTTATCTAAGGATATTTGTGTTGATTACATTACGCACCATACTTAATGCAATTGTCTGTTGCTTGCAACTTAATACCGGAAGGGGTTCGGATGATAACCTGAAAGTGGACTTTTTAGGCATAGATGCATGCTGGATGGCGGTCTATGTACTTTGTCGTAATGCGCTGATTAAATCTCATAGTACTCATCATGATATATGTATGTGCATTGTTATGCCTTCTTTATTTGTCAATTGCCCAACTGTAATTCGTTCACCCAACATGCTATTTATCTTATGGGAGAGACACCACTAGTGAACTGTGGACCCCGGTCTATTCTTTACATCTGAAATACAATCTACTGCAATACTTGTTCTTTACTGTTCTTCGCAAACAATCATCTTCCACACAATACGGTTAATCCTTTGTTCACAGCAAGCCGGTGAGATTGACAACCTCACTGTTACGTTGGGGCAAAGTACTTTGGTTGTGTTGTGCAGGTTCCACATTGGCGCCAGAATCCCTGGTGTTGCGCCGCACTACACTTCGCCGCCATCAACCTTCAACGTGCTTCTTGGCTCCTACTGGTTCGATAAACCTTGGTTTCTTTCTGAGGGAAAACTTACTGCTGTGCACATCACACCTTCCTCTTGGGGTTCCCAACGGACGTGTGTCTCACTCGCATCAAGACTATTTTCTGGTGCCGTTGCCGGGGAGATCAAGACACGCTGCAAGGGGAGTCTCCACTTCCAATCTCTTTACTTTGTTTTTGTCTTACTTTATTTTATTTACTACTTTGTTTGCTGCACTAAACAAAACACAAAAAAATTAGTTGCTAGCTTTACTTTATTTACTGTCTTGTTCTCTATATCAAAAACACAAAAAAAATTAGTTACTTGCATTTACTTTATTTACTTTTTGTTTATTTCATCATGTTTCCTCCTAAGTACACTCTAAAAGACATACCGGTAGGCCGAGGGTCTATAATTGGAAGAGATAATATAGAAGATTTTTTCACTCATGTTAGTACAGCTGAAGATTTTGAAGATAGACACTTGGTAGAACTTGCTCCTACTTATGAAATTGCTGCTGCTTCTTTAGTACACATGTTGGAAACTAAATTTGTTAATCTCAATCCTATAATTCAGCATATGTTTCTTACACTCTTTGATATGGAGGAAGGAGAAAAGAAAGATTTTGTCTTAGAAACCCTGATACGTCCCCGACGTATCCATAATTTCTGTCGTTCCATGCTTGTTTTATGACAATACTTACATGTTTTGCTTGCACTTTATGATGATTTCATGCATTTTCCGGAACTAACCTATTAACGAGATGCCACAGTGCCAGTTCCTGTTTTCTGCTGTTTTTGGTTCCAGAAAGGCTGTTCGGGCAATATTCTCGGAATTGGACGAAATCAACGCCAAACCTCCTATTTTTCCCGGAAGGCTCCAGAACACCGAAGAAGAGTCGGAGAGGGGCCAGGGGGCCACCACACCACATGGCGGCGCGGGCCAGACCCTGGCCGCGCCGGCCTAGGGTGTGGCGCCCCCAGGTGCCCCCCTGCGCCGCCTCTTCGCCTATAAAATCCCTTTCGACCTAAAAACGCAGTACCAATTGACGAAACTCCAGAAAGACTCCAGGGGCGCCGCCGCCATCACGAAACTCCAATTCGGGGGACAGAACTCTATTTCGGCACCCTGCCGGGACGGGGAATTGCCCCCGGAGCCATCTCCACCGCCGTCTTCACCGCCATAATAACCGCCATCTCTGCCTCCATGAAGAGGAGGGAGTAAGCCATCCCCGTGGCTTAGGGCTCCGCTGTAGCTATGTGTTTAATCTCTATCCCATGTACCTCAATACAATAATCTCATGAGCTGCTTTACATGATTGAGATTCATATGAGTTTTGTATCACAATTCATCTATGTGCTACTCTAGTGATGTTATTAAAGTATTCTATTCCTCCTGCATGGTGTAAAGGTGACTAGTGTGTGCACCATGTGGTTCTTGTCGTAGGCTATGATCATGATCTCTTATGGATTGTGAAGTTAACTATTACTATGATGGTATTGATGTGATCTATTTGGTTATGTTGATCTATCTTACACTATAAGGTTACTAAAATATGAACATTAATTGTGGAGCTTGTTAACTCCGGCATTGAGGGTTCGTGTAATCCTACGCAATGTGTTCATCATCCAACAAAAGTGTAGAGTATGCATTTATCTATTCTGTTATGTGATCAATGTTGAGAGTGTCCACTAGTGAAAGTCTAATCCCTAGGCCTTGTTCCTAAATACTGCTGCGTTACTACCGCTTGTTTATCGTTTCACCGTGTTACTATCGCTGCAATACTACCACCATCAACTACACGCCAAAGCAAGCTATTTTCTCGGCACCGTTGCTACTGCTCATACTTATTTATACCACCTGTATTTCACTATCTCTTCGCCGAACTAGTGCACCTATTAGGTGTGTTGGGGACACAAGAGACTTCTTGCTTTCTGGTTGCAGGGTTGCATGAGAGGGATATCTTTGACCTCTTCCTCCCTGAGTTCGATAAACCTTGGGTGATCCACTTAAGGGAAAACTTGCTGCTGTTCTACAAACCTCTGCTCTTGGAGGCCCAACACTGTCTACAGGAAAAGGAGGGGGAAGTAGACATCAAGCTATTTTCTGGCGCCGTTGCCGGGGAGGAAAGGTAAAAGGTACTCACACTCCGGATCTCGGCCACTAAGCTATTTTCCGCCGTCGTAAGTACTCGAAGCTATTTCCTTTAGATCCTGCAATTGCATCTTTTTGTTTCTTGTTTTACACTAGTTAGGCATAATGGAAAACAACAAAAAAATTGGTGAGCTTTTTAGTCTTTTTCCTGATTTAGAATTGTTTGATGCGAAAATTAAAAAACCTATGGAACCTTATTTGCATGCTAGTAGCGATGTTATTAGTATGAATGCAATTACTGCTAATACTATGGATAAGTCTAAGCTTGGGGAAGCTAGTTTATATAAAAATAATCTTTTTTGCTCCTCAGCTTTGGAAGAAATATTTTGCTCTGATAATGCTTTATCTCCCATATGCGATAACTCTAATGATGCTTCTGATATTTTAAATCCACCTGCTGAAAGTATTCCGTATAAAATACCTATGAAAATTATTGAACGTGTTATGGACAACCACTATAAAGGGGATGGAACTGTCCATCCTAGAGATCATTTACTGTTTTTGCACGAATTATGCGGGTTATTCAAGTGTGCAGGTATCTCTATGGATGAAGTGAGGAAGAAGCTATTCTCTCGTTTCATTGCCCGGTAAAGCGGCGCATTGGTATAAATTGTTGGAGAATAGACATTCTCTTGGTTGGGAGGAAATTGCATCTCTCTTTTATTCTAAATTTTATCCTCCTCATGAAGTGCATATTGATAGGAATTATATTTATAACTTTTATCCTCGTGATGGAGAGAGTATTTCTCAAGCGTGGGGGAGACTGAAGTCACTAATGCTCAAATGTCCCATTCATGAGCTCCCCCGTAATGTTATTGTTAACAATTTTTATGCGAGGCTTTCAGGACAACACAAGGACTATCTGGATGCCTATTCGGAGGGATCTTTCACAAGCAAGGAGGTTGAAGCTAGGTGGGATCTTCTTGATCGGATTAAGGAGAACGCTGAAGGATGGGAGAACAATGAAGGTAAAGAGTCAGGTATAAATTATGATTATGAATGCATTGAAGCTTTTATGGATACCGATAAATTTCGAAATATGAGTGCTACTTATGGTCTTGACTCTCAAGTTGCTGCAAATCTTTATAAATCCTTTGCTTCTCATTTTGAATTGCCTAAGAAGAATTTTGATAAGTATCATGAACCTTTTAAAGAGGCTTGCATGAAGAATGAAATTGTTGTTAATTATTGCAATAAGCATGCTCAAACTCCTAAGAATGCTATTTCCTATAAGCATGTTAATTTTTGTGGAATACATAGACCTTGTGGAATTAATCAAATCAAAGATGAATATTGTATCCATCATACTACTGAAAAAACTAGAAAGTGGCTTAGGGCTCTAGATGATCTTGGTAAAAAAGTTTGTGCCCTCTATCCTTTTATTTGTGAAGTTTGCCATGAAGTGGGTCATTTTAATTTTCAATGCTCCTCCAATGATAATTTGAACCCAATGAGTGCTGCAAATTTGTATTGTGATGGTGAAATTACTCCTAATCAGCATGATGAACTTACTTTATTTTTGGGGTGTGAAGAACCTATCGAGAAAAATCTCTTTGTTACATATGAGTGATCTTGATATTGATGATGTCCTGCATGGGTGTTTTTCTTATTGCATTGATAATAGCCATACAAATACTTACATACAAAATATTTTAGAAGATAACACCTTGCCAAAATATGATAGGACCGCCATGTGTTTTGAACTAATTAATGAAAAGGAGGAATCCTCCCAAGTTTCTTCTATTGTTTCTGAAAGTAAATCAGGTTATGTGGACAAGCCACCCTTCAAGCCTCTTCCTCCTAAAGAAGGAAATGAGGAGAAGGAAGAGAAGAAGAAGAAGAAGAAGGGAACGAAGAAGAAGAAGAGGAAGAAGAAGGAGAATAAAAAGAAAGAGGTAACGGCGTATCCCCGCGTGAATGAGATAACGCTAAGTAACTGTAAGTATGTTGCTCCTAATGATTATTGTGATAATGAATCTAAATATGATGATCTTCCTATGCCCTTTACATACATTAGAGATCATGATTTGAATGAGCATACTACTTTTGATATTGCAAATCTCTGGGAAACTAATTCTGAAAATGATGATGATAATAATTGCCATAGTGTCAGTGCTATCCATGCTTCCTCCCAAAATGATATAGAAAGCTCTAAGCTTGGGGAAGAGGTGTTTGAAAATCCTTTTGCTACTGGTCATTATGTTCTTGATACATCTCCTTCTAATAACAATGATGGTGTGGACACAGATAAACAGACTGTGAAAGATAACTATTCTATTTCTAATGATGACACTGTGCCTCCGATCTTTGATGATTATTATAAAGAATGCTATGATATAGGTAATAACTATCCTTATGAAACTTGTCATAGTCATGATTGGATTACCAAAAACAATTCCCTTAATATGCAACTTGTTTACCATGTTCAAATTCTTGATAATAATCTTGCTCCAGTTACTATTAGTGAGAAGAACTCTTCCTATGCCAAAATTAATGATACTTCTATGCATATGAATCATGATAAGAATGTTTTAAGTGATGGGTATATTGTGGATTTCATCAATGATGCTACTGAAAGTTATTATGAGAGAGGAAAATATGGTTATATGCATCTTAATAATATTAAGTTTCCTCTCTTTATGTCGAGAATCTTGAAGTTACTCGTGTTTTATCCTCTTATGCTTGTCACTTTGTTCTTCATGAATTCATTTGTGTACAAGATTCCTCTTCATAGGAAGCATGTTAGACTTAAATTTGTTTTGAATTTGCCTCTTGAAGCTCTCTTTCGCTTCGAATACTATTTCCTGCGAGTGGATCATTAAAACTGCTGAGCCCATCTTAATGGCTATAAAGAAAGAACTTCTTGGGAGATAACCCATGTGTTATTTTGCTACAGTACTTTGTTTTATATTTGTGTCTTGGAAGTTGTTTACTACTGTAGCAACCTCTCCTTATCTTAGTTTTGTGTTTTGTTGTGCCAAGTGAAGCCTCTAATCGAAGGTTGATACTAGATTTGGATTTCTGCGCAGAAACAGATTTCTATCTGTCACGAATCTGGGCTGTTTTCTCTGTAGAAAAATCATAAAAATATGCCAATTTACGTGCGTGTTCCTCAGATATGTACGCAACTTTCATTAGTTTTGAGTTTTCTGATTTGAGCAACGGAAGTATTTATTAGAAATTCGTCTTTACGGACTGTTCTGTTTTGACAGATTCTGCCTTTTATTTCGCATTGCTTCTTTCGCTGTGTTGGGTGGATTTCTTTGTTCCATTACCTTCCAGTAGCTTTGAGCAATGTCCAGAAGTGTTAAGAATGATTGTGTCACCTCTGAACATGTGAGTTTTTGATTATGTACTAACCCCTCTAATGAAGTTTATGAGAAGTTTGGTGTGAAGGAAGTTTTCAAGGGTCAAGAGAGGAGGATGATATACTATGATCAAGAAGAGTGAAAAGTCTAAGCTTGGGGATGCCCCGGTGGTTCACCCCTGCATATATCAAGAAGACTCAAGCGTCTAAGCTTGGGGATGCCCAAGGCATCCCCTTCTTCATCGACAAATTATCAGGTTCCTTCTCTTGAAACTATATTTTTATTCGGTCACATCTTATGTGCTTTACTTGGAGCGTCTGTATGCTTTTATTTTTGTTTGTGTTTGAATAAATTGGATTACATCATGCCTTTGTGGGAGAGAGACACGCTCCGCTGTAGCATATGGACAAGTATGTCCTTAGTTTCTACTCATAGTATTCATGGCGAAGTTTCTTCTTCGTTAAATTGTTATATGGTTGGAATTGGAAAATGATACATGTAGTAATTGCTATAAATGTCTTGGGTAATGTGATACTTGGCAATTGTTGTGCTCATGTTTAAGCTCTTGCATCATATGCTTTGCACCCATTAATGAAGAAATACATAGAGCATGCTAAAATTTGGTTTGCATATTTGGTCTCTCTAAGGTCTAGATAATTTCTAGTATTGAGTTTGAACAACAAGGAAGACGGTGTAGAGTCTTATAATGTTTACAATATGTCTTTTATGTGAGTTTTGCTGCACCGGTTCATCCTTGTGTTTGTTTCTAACAACCTTGCTAGCCTAAGCCTTGTATCGAGAGGGAATACTTCTCATGCATCCAAATACTTGAGCCAACCACTATGCCATTTGTGTCCACCATACCTACCTACTACACGGTATTTCTCCGCCATTCCAAAGTAAATTGCTTGAGTGCTACCTTTAAATTTCCACTCTTCACCTTTACAATATATAGCTCATGGGACAAATAGCTTAAAAACTATTGTGGTATTGAATATGTACTTATGCACTTTATCTCTTATTAAGTTGCTTGTTGTGCGATAACCATGTTCACTGGGGACGCCATCAACTATTCTTTGTTGAATTTCATGTGAGTTGCTATGCATGTTCGTCTTGTCTGAAGTAAGAGAGATCTACCACCTTATGGTTAAGCATGCATATTGTTAGAGAAGAACATTGGGCCGCTAACTAAAGCCATGATCCATGGTGGAAGTTTCAGTTTTGGACATATATCCTCAATCTCATATGAGAAAATTATTAATTGTTGTTACATGCTTATGCATAAAAGAGGAGTCCATTATCTGTTGTCTATGTTGTCCCGGTATGGATGTCTAAGTTGAGAATAATCAATAGCGAGAAATCCAATGCGAGCTTTCTCCTTAGACCTTTGTACAGGCGGCATAGAGGTACCCCTTTGTGACACTTGGTTAAAACATGTGCATTGCGATGATCTGGTAGTCCAAGCTAATTAGGACAAGGTGCGGGCACTATTAGTACACTATGCATGAGGCTTGCAACTTGTAAGATATAATTTACATGATACATATGCTTTATTACTACCGTTGACAAAATTGTTTCATGTTTTCAAAATCAAAGCTCTAGCACAAATATAGCAATCGATGTTTTCCCTCTATGGAGGACCATTCTTTTACTTTCAATGTTGAGTCAGTTCACCTATTTCTCTCCACCTCAAGAAGCAAACACTTGTGTGAACTGTGCATTGATTCCTACATATTTGCATATTGCATTTGTTATATTGCTTTGCATTGACAATTATCCATGAGATATACATGTTACAAGTTGAAAGCAACCGCTGAAACTTAATCTTCCTTTGTGTTGCTTCAATGCTTTACTATGAATTATTGCTTTATGAGTAACTCTTATGCAAGACTTATTGATACTTGTCTTGAAAGTACTATTCATGAAAAGTCTTTGCTATATGATTCACTTGTTTACTCATGTCATATACATTGTTTTGATCGCTGCATTCACTACATATGCTTTACAAATAGTATGATCAAGGTTATGATGGCATGTCACTCCAGAAATTATCTTTGTTATCATTTTACCTGCTCGGGACGAGCAGAACTAAGCTTGGGGATGCTGATACGTCCCCGACGTATCCATAATTTCTGTCGTTCCATGCTTGTTTTATGACAATACTTACATGTTTTGCTTGCACTTTATGATGATTTCATGCATTTTCCGGAACTAACCTATTAACGAGATGCCACAGTGCCAGTTCCTGTTTTCTGCTGTTTTTGGTTCCAGAAAGGCTGTTCGGGCAATATTCTCGGAATTGGACGAAATCAACGCCAAACCTCCTATTTTTCCCGGAAGGCTCCAGAACACCGAAGAAGAGTCGGAGAGGGGCCAGGGGGCCACCACACCACATGGCGGCGCGGGCCAGACCCTGGCCGCGCCGGCCTAGGGTGTGGCGCCCCCAGGTGCCCCCCTGCGCCGCCTCTTCGCCTATAAAATCCCTTTCGACCTAAAAACGCAGTACCAATTGTGAAACTCGAGAAAGACTCCGGGGCGCCGCCGCCATCGCGAAACTCCAATTCGGGGGACAGAACTCTGTTTCGGCACCCTGCCGGGACGGGGAATTGCCCCCGGAGCCATCTCCACCGCCGTCTTCACCGCCATCTTCACCGCCATCGCTGCCTCCATGATGAGGAGGGAGTAATCCACCCCCGAGGCTGAGGGCTCCACTGTAGCTATGTGGTTCATCTCTCTCCCATGTACCTCAATACAATAATCTCATGAGCTGCTTTACATGATTGAGATTCATATGAGTTTTGTATCACAATTCATCTATGTGCTACTCTAGTGATGTTATTAAAGTATTCTATTCCTCCTGCATGGTGTAAAGGTGACTAGTGTGTGCACCATGTGGTTCTTGTCGTAGGCTATGATCATGATCTCTTATGGATTGTGAAGTTAACTATTACTATGATGGTATTGATGTGATCTATTTGGTTATGTTGATCTATCTTACACTATAAGGTTACTAAAATATGAACATTAATTGTGGAGCTTGTTAACTCCGGCATTGAGGGTTCGTGTAATCCTACGCAATGTGTTCATCATCCAACAAAAGTGTAGAGTATGCATTTATCTGTTCTGTTATGTGATCAATGTTGAGAGTGTCCACTAGTGAAAGTCTAATCCCTAGGCCTTGTTCCTAAATACTGCTGCGTTACTACTGCTTGTTTACTGTTTCACTGTGTTACTACTGCTGCAATACTACCACCATCAACTACACGCCAGCAAGCTATTTTCTGGCACCGTTGCTACTGCTCATACTTATTTATACCACCTGTATTTCACTATCTCTTCGCCGAACTAGTGCACCTATTAGGTGTGTTGGGGACACAAGAGACTTCTTGCTTTGTGGTTGCAGGGTTGCATGAGAGGGATATCTTTGACCTCTTCCTCCCTGAGTTCGATAAACCTTGGGTGATCCACTTAAGGGAAAACTTGCTGCTGTTCTACAAACCTCTGCTCTTGGAGGCCCAACACTGTCTACAGGAAAAGGAGGGGGAAGTAGACATCAAACCCTTCTTAAAGAATTTGGTGGTGTAGCAAGAGAGGCTAGAAAAGTCTTTATTAAATATAAGATGCTTGGTTCTTACACCAACTTTGCTAGTACCCTTGAAAAGATGGACATTGATAGAATAAAGTACACCAATAATGTTAATGATGGAGGGGAAGTTAAAGTACCGATACCTAGCAAGCTCCTAGGAATGCATGAAGCTCTAGAAAATAACTATGGTTGGCTTGTTCCTGAAAATTTGTTTGATGAGAATAGCAAGCCTAAGAATAATGAAAAAGGATCCTCTGAAACTTACATAGATAAGATAACATGTATAGTTGAGGAAACTCCCAACACCCCTGGTAATAATGTCGATGCTTCATCTCTTGATAATACTTGATTCACACTTTCTGCGCCTAGCTGAAAGGCGTTAAAGAAAAGCACTTATGGGAGACAACCCATGTTTTTACTACAGTATTTTGTTTTATATTTGAGTCTTGGAAGTTGTTACTACTGTAGCAACCTCTCTTTATCTTTATTTTATTGTATTGTTGTGCCAAGTAAAGTCTTTGATAGTAAAGTCAATACTAGATTTGGATTACTGCGCAGAAACAGATTTCTTGCTGTCACGAATCTGGGCAGAATTCTCTGTAGGTAACTCAGAAAAATCTGCAAATTTACGTGCGTGATCCTCAGATATGTACGCAACTTTCATTAAATTTGAGCATTTTCATCTGAGCAAGTTAAGTGCCCCTGTAAAATTCGTCTTTACGGACTGTTCTGTTTTGACAGATTCTGCCTTTTATTTCGCATTGCCTATTTTGCTATGTTCGATGGATTTCTTTGTTCCATTAACTTTCAGTAGCTTTGTGCAATGTCCAGAAGTGTTAAGAATGATTATGTCACCTCTGAATATGTGAATTTTCAAATATGCACTAACCCTCTAATGAGTTTGTTTCGAGTTTGGTGTGGAGGAAGTTTTCAAGGGTCAAGAGAGGAGGATGATATACTATGATCAAGAAGAGTGAAAAGTCTAAACTTGGGGATGCCCCCGTGGTTCATCCCTGCATATTTCAAGAAGACTCAAGCATCTAAGCTTGGGGATGCCCAAGGCATCCCCTTCTTCATCGACAACATTATCAGGTTCCTCTAGTGAAACTATATTTTTATTCAGTCACATCTTATGTGCTTTGCTTGGAGCGTCTGTTTGTTTTTGTTTTTGTTTTGTTTGAATAAGATCGGATCCTAGCATTCTTTGTTTGGGAGAGAGACACGCTCCGCTATTCCGTATGAACACATATGTTCTTAGCTTTATTTTTAATGTTCATTGCGAAAGTTGGACTATTTCATTCATTGCTATATGGTTGGAAACGGAAAATGCCGCATGTGGTAAATGGTATAATGTCTTAAATAATGTGATACTTGGCAATTGTTGTGCTCATATAGATCATGTTTAAGCTCTTGCATCATGTACCTTGCACCTATTAATGAATAACTACATAGAGCTTGTTAAAATTTGGTTTGCATGATTGGTCTCTCTAAGTCTAGATATTTTCTGGTTGAGGTGTTTGAACAACAAGGAGACGATGTAAAGTCTTATAATGCTTACAATATGTTTATATGTGAGTCTTGCTGCACCATTTCATACTTGAGTTTGCTTCAAACAACCTTGCTAGCCTAGCCTTGTATTGAGAGGGATTCTTCTCGTGCATCCAAATCCTTGAGCCAAAAACTATGCCATTTGTGTCCACCATACCTACCTACCACATGGTATTTCCCCGCCATTCCAAAGTACATTACTTGAGTGCTACCTTTAAATTTCCATTCTTTGCCTTTACAATATATAGCTCATGGGACAAATAGCCTTAAAAACTATTGTGGTGAAGAATATGTACTTATGTGTCTTATTTCTTAATAAGTTGCTTGTTGAGCGGTAACCATGTTTCTGGGGACGCCATCAACTTTTACCTTTGTTGAAAATCATGTGAGTTGCTATGCATGTTCGTCTTGTCTGAAGTAAGGGCGGTTTTCATGATCAAATGGTTTGAGTATGCATATTGTTAGAGAAGAACATTGGGCCGCTAACTAAAGCCATGAATCATGGTGGAAGTTTCAGTTTGGACATAAAACCTCAATCTCTTATGAGAATATTACCTGTTGTTGAATGCTTAAGCATTAAAAGAGGAGTCCATTATCTGTTGTCTATGTTGTCCCGGTATGGGTGTCTAAGTTGAGAATGATCAAAAGCGAGAAATCCAATGAGAACCTTCTCCTTAGACTCTTGTACAGGCGGCATAGAGGTACCCCATTGTGACACTTGGTTGAAACATATGTTATGCAATGATAATCCGTGTTAATCCAAGCTAATTAGGACAAGGTGCGGGCACTATTGGTATACTATGCATGAGACTTGCAACTTATAGGATGTCTTATACATAACACATATGATTTATTACTACCGTTGACAAAATTGTTTCTTGTTTTCAAAATGAAAAGCTCTAGCACAAAAATAGTAATCCATGCTTCCCTCTGCGAAGGGCCATTCTTCTACTTTATTGTTGAGTCAGTTTACCTATTTCATTCTATCTTAGAAGCAAACACTTGTGTAAACTGTGTGCATTGATTCTTACATGTTTACCTATTGCATTTGTTATATTACTTTGTGTTGACAATTATCCATGAGATATACATGTTGAAGTTGAAAGCAACCGCTGAAACTTATATCTTCCTTTGTGTTGTTTCAAAGCTTTCTACTAAGAATTTATTGCTTATGAGTTAACTCTTATGCAAGACTTATTGATGCTTGTCTTGAAAGTACTATTCATGAAAAGTCTTTGCTTTATGATTCATTTGTTTACTCATTATCTTCATCATTGCTTCGAATCGCTGCATTCATCTCATATGCTTACAATAGTATTGATCAAGATTATGATAGCATGTCACTTCAGAAATTATCTTTGTTATCGTTTACCTACTCGAGGGCGAGTAGGAACTAAGCTTGGGGATGCTTGATACGTCCCAAACGTATCTATAATTTCTTATGTTCCATGCTACTTTTATGATGATACTCACATGTTTTATACACATTATATGTCATTATTATGCATTTTCCGGCACTAACCTATTGACGAGATGCCGAAGAGCCAGTTGCTGTTTTCTGCTGTTTTTGGTTTCAGAAATCCTAGTAAGGAAATATTCTCGGAATTGGACGAAATCAACGCGCAGGGTCCTATTTTCACACGAAGCTTCCAGGAGACCGAAGAGGATAAGAAGTGGGGCCGTGAGGTGGCCACACGCTAGGGCGGCGCGGCCCAAGCCCTGGCCGCGCCGGCCTGTTGTGTGGGCCCCTCGTGACGCCCCCTGACCTGCCCTTCCGCCTACTTAAAGTCTTCGTCGCGAAACCCCCAGTACCGAGAGCCACGATATGGAAAACCTTCCAGAGGGGCAGCCGCCACCAATCCCATCTCGGGGGATTCAGGAGATCGCCTCCGGCACCCTGCCGGAGAGGGGAATCATCTCCCGGAGGTCTCTTCATCGCCATGATCGCCTCTGGATCTATGTGTGAGTAGTTCACCCCTGGACCATGGGTCCATAGCAGTAGCTAGATGGTCGTCTTCTCCTAATTATGCTATCATGTTCGATCTTGTGAGCTGCCTATCATGATCAAGATCGTTTATTTGTAATCCTACATGTTGTGTTTGTTGGGATCCGATGGATATTGAATACTATGTCAAGTTGATTATCAATCTATCATATATGAGTTGTTTATGTTCTTGCATGCTCTCCGTTGCTAGTAGAGGCTCTGGCCAAGTTGATACTTGTGACTCCAAGAGGGAGTATTTATGCTCGATAGTGGGTTCATGCCTCCATTAAATCAGGGACAGTGACAGAAAGTTCTAAGGCTGTGGATGTGTTGTTGCCACTAGGGATAAAACATCGATGCTTTGTCTAAGGATATTTGTGTTGATTACATTACGCACCATACTTAATGCAATTGTCTGTTGCTTGCAACTTAATACCGGAAGGGGTTCGGATGATAACCTGAAAGTGGACTTTTTAGGCATAGATGCATGCTGGATGGCGGTCTATGTACTTTGTCGTAATGCCCTGATTAAATCTCATAGTACTCATCATGATATATGTATGTGCATTGTTATGCCTTCTTTATTTGTCAATTTCCCAACTGTAATTCGTTCACCCAACATGCTATTTATCTTATGGGAGAGACACCACTAGTGAACTGTGGACCGTGGTCTATTCTTTACATCTGAAATACAATCTACTGCAATACTTGTTCTTTACTGTTCTTCGCAAACAATCATCTTCCACACAATACGGTTAATCCTTTGTTCACAGCAAGCCGGTGAGATTGACAACCTCACTGTTACGTTGGAGCAAAGTACTTTGGTTGTGTTGTGCAGGTTCCACGTTGGCGCCGGAATCCCTGGTGTTGCGCCGCACTACACTTCGCCGCCATCAACCTTCAACGTGCTTCTTGGCTCCTACTGGTTCGATAAACCTTGGTTTCTTTCTGAGGGAAAACTTACTGCTGTGCACATCACACCTTCCTCTTGGGGTTCCCAACGGACGTGTGTCTCACGCGCATCAATGAGCACTTGCTCATGAGTATCCTATGATGCTCATAGCCTGGTAGGTTGCTCCTGCTGTTGCTTCTGCTGCTAGGCTATCATGTATATTGATATTCTTGACCCCTGGCTTGATTACTACCGTATGAGTAATCCTTGCATTCTGCAAGAACCAGTGCCTCTGGTGTGTTGCTCATTGAGCTGTGATTCATGGTGATGCTCCATTGAGAATGATTGTTGGCTAGACAGCTCCATCCCTTGATAGTGTGCTTCTGCATACAATTATATCTCATATGTTTGATTATCTGTGATGTAACTGTTAATGAATTGTTACTATTTGATTTATCTGATCAATGGGTTGGTGCTAGGCTTGGCTCTAGCATTCCCTTGCATGCTCTGTCAAGCCCTGATGATCATATGATCACCATTTTCTTGGTGATTGACTGTTGTCCTATGGCTTCTGTCTCACTGATGCTCTTCCTTGACCTGTGTGGCACTCAAGTCTGTGATGGTGCATGCTCTTGCCTGCTCCAGCACCTTCTGATGCTTGCAGTGATCCTCTGGACCATTTGCAAGTGTCTGGTGCATGGTTTACTTATGTATTTCATTTATGTGTGTAGCCTTGCTTGATTAAATAGATAAATGGGGTGAACTGCTTGTCAGTGATGATCCTATTGTTGGATATATTGGATCTAGAGGGATGCCAACCACTGGTTGGGAACCCTAGCTCACGTCTGAACCCTATTGGGTGATGATGCAGTGACTTGGTGTGTTGGTCTGTGGGTTTGAGGTGACCCTAACAGCATCCTGATGATGTCCAAGGGTAGCTCCCCCTCTGTGGCTTAATTTGGTGTGGCTCTCAAATGCTTTCTGGTTGATCCATAATTGGATTTCCAGTAACCCTTGCTGTTGAAACATAAATGGACACTATATTGTCTATCTGTCTGATGGTGTAGCTAGCTATAGGTGCTAGGTGAATTTGGCTGGCTAGATAGGATCAATCCTTGCTGGATTTCCTGGGTTGTGCCATTGGTTTGACACAACCAGTGTTCCCTTGGATGATTTCCTGCTGGCTTCTCCCATGTTTGCTTGCACCAAATGGCTAGCAGCCAAGTGATGATACAAACAGGGTATTCTACCCCTTTTTGCTTCTGTGATATACGCATATGCTTATTTATGAGCAAAACAACTGCTTGCTCATGATCATCTGTGTATACCTCACTCCAGCTCCTAGATTTATGTGCTGTTGTAGAGGATTTGCTTCTGGTTGATGATCAAAGCTTGTCATGCTCCCCCTTGCTAGCTTGTGATGATCTCTGATACGTCCAAAATGTATCTACTTTCCCGAACATTTTTGCTATTGTTTTGCCTCTAATTTGTGTATTTTGGATACAACTAACACGGACTAACGCTGTTTTCAGCAGAATAGCCCTGGTGTCTTATTTTTGTGCAGAAAATCAACTTTCAGGAAAATCCCCGAAAATAATTGCGAAGGGCCTATTTTTACAGAAGACACACGGAGCCAGAAGGGCAAGCTAGGGGGAGGCCCACGGCCTCCACACCATAGGCCGGCGCGGCCAAGAGGGGGCGCGCCGCCATATGGTGAGGCCGCCTCGGCCAGCCCCCGACGCTCCCCTCTGGACTACTTAAAGCCCTTGACCTAAAAACGAGAGGGGGTTCGACCACTTTTCCAGAAGACATCCAGAACTCCGCCGCCATCATGAAACCCAATTTCGGGATCAGAAACTCCGTTCTGGCACCCTGTCGGGACGGGGAATTGGAGGAGATCATCGCCATCATCACCACCGACGCCTCTCCATCGACCATCCATGTTTCCCCCATCCATGTGTGAGTAAATCCCTTGCTGTAGGCTGAAGGGGATGGTAGGGATTGGATGAGATTGTTCATGTAATAGCCATAAGATTGTTAGGGCATAGTGCCTAGTATCCGTTGTTGGTACTTTTATGATATTGTTGCAACTTGTTATGCTTAATGCTTGTCACTAGGGCCCGAGTGCCATGATTTCAGATCTGAACATGTTATTGATTCATGATGATATTCATTGTTTTATGATCTTACCTGCAAGTTGTATACACATATTGCTGTCCGGAACCCGAGGCCCCAAAGTGACAGAAATTGGGACAACCGGAGGGAAAGGCTGTGATATGAGGATCATATGTGTTCACGGAGTGTTAATGCTTTGCTCCGGTACTCTATTAAAAGGAGTACCTTAATTACCAGTAGTTTCCCTAGAGGGCCGGCTGCCACCGGCTGGTAGGACAAAAGATGTTGTGCAAGTTTCTCATTGCGAGCACGTACGACTATATACGGAACACATGCCTATGGTTTTTTAGTACTTGGATACCGTTTTATTATTATCTGCAAATGCCTTGTCTTGATTATTACATGAGTTATCTTATCCATGCAGCGCCCGTTCATCCATCCCTATGCCTACAGTATTTTAATCCTGTTGTTTACTATAATCACTACTGCTGTCTTTATTACACTGCTGCTTATATTTCACTACTGCTGCTGCTATAAAACTGTTGCTACTGATAAATTCTTGCGAGCAAGTCTGTTTCCAGGTGCAGCTGAATTGACAACTCCGCTGTTAAGGCTTACAAATATTCTTTGGCTCCCCTTATGTCGAATCAATAAATTGGGTTTTACTTCCCTCGAAGACTGTTGCGATCCCCTATACTTGTGGGTCATCAAGACTATTTTCTGGCGCCGTTGCCGGGGAGCATAACTTTATTTGCAAGTTCACTTGAATTGATATTGTTCGCTGCAAATCCTCCATCATGGGTAAACCTCGCGATACTAAAGTCGCCATATTACCATCCACTACAAGAAAAGGTACAACTCTGAGTACCTCTGCTGCTCTTGATTCACCATCTGTGATAAGTCAACTTGTTTCACCACCACAAGCTTCACGTGTTGGTACTTCTGCTGAATCTGAAAATTTCTCTGATAATTTTGATGATGCTTCTACTGTGCTTGATGATAATGGTTCATTAGGTCCTTTTCTAGATGCTACAGTTGCTAGGTCTAGACAAATTGAAAATACTGAAATTCCTAATGAAAATACTGTTACACCTGTTAATTCACCTGAGTCTGTTGAATACTCTAGTGATGATCTTGATAAAGATTATGTGGAACTTGATGATGATTTTATTGATAAATGTAATGCTACTACTGATGCAAGTAACATTAAAAAGCTTCTTGCACAACGTGCTGTTAGATATAAACTGTCTCCTGATCCTAAATTTGCCACGTCTCCTATAAACATTAAAGATAAGGATTATGATTTTTCTCTTGATTTATCTCATATATCTATTGTTGAGAAAACACCTTTTTGTGGTATTGAAAAAGAGAGTGATGTAGAGCACATGATTGAGCTTTCTACTTTGAGTAGCTTGTTTTCTGATGATACCAAGAAGCGTACTTATTTTGTTGCTAATTTTTTTCCTTTCTCATTAAAGGATGATGCTAAAACTTGGTATAATAGTTTGCCTCCCGATTCTATTGATAGTCCAAATGGTTTGCTTGATGTGTTCTTTCGAAAATATTTTCCTGCTAGTGCTCAACATATTGCTTTGCAGAAAATTTATAGTTTTGACCAGGAAGATGGAGAGAAATTGCCTGAAGCTTGGGCAAGGTTTTGCTCTCTTATTAGAGCTCGGCCTAGACATGATTTGGAAAAGCATGACTTACTTGATATATTTTATAGTGGACTAACCACTGAGTCTAGGGCATACCTGGATAGTTGTGCTGGTTGTGTTTTCAGGAAAAGAACCCCAAACAAAGCTGAAGAATTACTGGCTAGAATAAGCCAAAATCATGATGATTGGACTACACCTGAACCAACCCCAACACCAATATTGAAGAAGAGGGGTATGATTGAATTAAATGATGAAGATATGAGGGAAGCCAAGAAATCTCTTAAAGAGAAAGGTATTAAATCTGAAGATGTGAAGAATTTACCTCCCATAGAAGATTTATGTAAGATAACTCCCCCTTCATCCACGATTGAGGTACATTCTCTTCAACGCTTTGATAAAGAAGATATTCCTTACTCAAAACCTCCTGATCAATGTTTAGATGAGTTTGATAACAATGTTGTTAAGCAAGATAATTTTAATATGAGAGTAGAGAATCATTTAATGGAAAATTCTCAAGCTATTAGTAAATTGCATGATATTGTGGAGAGAACCTCCAATGATGTTAAGATGCTTGTTAAACATTTTCATATGGTTCAAACTCAAATTGATCAACTCACTAAAGTGCAAAATGACTTGTTAAAAAATACTTCTAAAGAAAAACATGCTTATGAAGTAACAACTAGAGGTGGTGTTTCCACTCAGGATCCTTTATATCCTGAGGGGCATCCCAAAAGAGTTGAACAAGATTCTCAACGAACTAAAGAAATTAGTGCTCCTTCTAAGAAAAAGAAGAAGAAACATAAAACTGTTGTAGAATCTTCTGAACCTGTTAATGATCCTAATAGTATTTCTATTTCTGATGCTAAAACTGAAAGTGGTAATGAACATGATAATGATAATGATAAGAATGATGTTTCTGATAAAGAAGAGATTGAAGATGAACCTGAAAAGCATGCTAAAAATAAAAAGTACACTAAAGAAGATTTTATTGCTAAGAAACATGGTAATGAAAGAGAACCTTGGGTTCAAAAGCAAATGCCTTTTCCTGTAAAGAAACTAAAATCAAAGGAGGAAGAACATTATAATAAATTTTGTGATTGGATGAAACCTTTGTTTTTGCAAATCCCTTTGACTGATGCTATTAAATTGCCTCCTTATTCAAAGTATATGAAAGATATTGTCTCTAACAAAAGGAAAATTCCTAATGAGGAGATTTCCATTATGCTTGCTAATTATTCTTTCAATGACAAGGTTCCAAAGAAGCTGGGAGACCCAGGTATACCAACTATCCCTTGTTCCATCAAAAATAATTATGTTAGAACTGCTCTATGTGATTTGGGAGCAGGAGTTAGTGTGATGCCTTTTTCTCTTTACAAGAGACTTTATTTAGATAAGTTGATACCAACTGATATATCCTTGCAAATGGCTGATAAATCTACTGTTGTTCCTGTTGGTATATGTGAGGATGTTCCTGTTCAAGTTGCTAATAATTGCTTAATATTAACTGATTTTGTTGTGTTGGAAATGCCTGAAGATGATAATATGCCTATTATTCTTGGAAGACCTTTTCTTAACACTGCAGGGGCTGTTATTGATTGCAATAAAGGAAAAGTTACTTTCAATGTTGATGACAAGGAGCATACTGTTTATTTTCCTAAGAAGATTGATAAAGTATATGGAGTTAATACAATTTCTAATTTGAGATCTATCAAAGTGGGAGTTATTGATTGTCCTATATATGAGCCTAAAGAAGGATATCAAAATATTATGATTGGATCCATATCAATACAATATAAGGTAACATTATTGATTTGAGGTTTATTTCTTCTTATGTCATGTAAAATTTATTTGGTGGCAAGACTTGATCAACCTTGTTAACAAGTACATTTTATATGCATAGAAGAGCTAAACAACATTTCTTTCTTTCTCCACACTTGTTTACTTTCTGTAGTGCTACTTGTTTTGCAAGATGCTTTAGTCGTTTAGAATTTTGGAAATCTTTTTCTGTCCTGAAATAGTTATTTTAACACCTAGAAATGTGCATTTTTCGAAGTTTTCAAAAATTTACAAAAATTATATCACTGGTCCTATTTTTCAAAATGCAACCTGGGAGTGCCTGGGGCTGACCAGTGGGGCACCCCAGGGCTGCACCCCATGTGTCGGCGCGGCCAGCAAGGGGGGCGCGCCACCCTGTGGTGAGGGCCCCACCTGGCCCTCCACTCACTCACCCACCTACCACTCCACACTCTTTCACAGGAAAACACACCACCATTGTTCAAACCCGAGTTTCCTGCTGTTCTTGCTCGAAATTTTCGATCTCCTTGCTCAGCCCATCTTTGCTGCTAGATTTGGAGCATTTGCTCTCCGGTATGTGACTCCTCCGATTATCCAAATAGAATTTTGTATAGTTGAGTATATCTTGAGTAATTTGCTGCTGTAGGTGACATGTTAAGTGAGTTTGCATGCTTGATTCAAGTTGTAAAAATTAGTTTTGATGCATGTTTAGTACTCTATCAAGTTCCTATGGTAGTTTCCCTTATTTATATGTCTCAAAATCAACTTTTATAATGATTGTTGAAAAATTTCAGAAAAGGAAAATGCATAACCACACCTTTGGAGAAGTGTTTGAGAGGGACGCGACAAGAGCGGCAAGGCCTTCAAGGGCAGCCACTCGAGTTAGGCGATCCTATGATGAGGATGTCATTGCACCTAGCTTTGAAGATGATGAGGACAACGGGATTCCTAATGCTTCATCCTTTCCATGCTTTGACTTTTTGCGTAATGCAGGGCTACTTGATGACTTCTTGTTTCTCATTAATAGTGTGGGCTTATCCACCTATATGGAAGATGAGAGCGATCAATTTTATAGGCTAACTAAAATCTTTGTTGAAAGCTTTAAATTCAGCAACTCATCTTTCACACCATCAGTTAAATTTAAGATTTATGACATGCCTATTACTATGAAGTTGAAGGATTTTTGTGCTGCATTGGATATTACTCCTATAGGTACAGCGAAGAAGATCGAGAACCGCCCCAAAGATTTGACGGAACTCTATCGAGAAGTTACCAACGATGATAGCCGCACCATTTAGCGCGGCAAGATAAGGAACATTCAGCTCCCTGCCATTAGATATTTTACTTACTATCTTGCCACTAGCATTCTTGGTAGAGAGAACACTAGCAACATTTCTAGTTATCATCTCGCTTTTCTGGTTGCTGCACTTACTGGAAGTACACCTTACCATCTTGGTGCTCTTATTGCTCGTCGCCTAGCTAGTAAGGGACATATTTATGGAGGGATTGTTGCTTCACGTATGGTTGCATATCTAGGTCTTTCTGTTGAGCCTAGTGATGAGAAATTAACTCCTATTAAGCTTGATATTGCTGCTATGAAGAGTCACCAATTTGTCACAACTGACTCTAACTTAGAAAATATTGTCTATAGAATGTTGTTTATTGACGGGGATGCGAGGGAAATCTCTTTGCCGCAGGCTGATTTGTTCAGTGTTCGCAGGAGACCGTGGTCGCGTTCCAAGGAGGAAGTGGATGAGCAGTTGAGGATACTCGGCTTTCACCAGCAGCACGACTCCGAGGACGCCGAGCCCTCCGACGGGTACACTGTCACATATCCTGGTGCATCCTCCAGCTTGTACCAAGGACAGGATCCTTCTTCATCATATTACGGAGGTGCCACTTCATGGGCACCGTGGGGTTGATCTCCACTTAGGCCAAAAGTCTAAGCTTGGGGGGAGGTACGCCGGCATCACTCATTCATTGCATATTACAATTGCCGGTCATTTGTATATACTTGTTTCACTTCTTTTGGTTGTTTCTCTTTCGGTTATTTTTATTTTCAGTAGGTTCTTATTTTAGTTTTTGAAGGTTGTTACTACTGTAGTAACCTTTACTTTTACTTTTTATTTCATTTGTGTGCCGATGGTTGCCTCTAATATGAGGAAGATGATATTTGGAGAAGTGCTGTCTAAAAAACAGATTCTGGACTGATACTGAAAAAATTCCTGTGCGTAGCCAGAACGTTATTTTGAGCTGCCAATTTTTGTGCATGTTCCCCAGGTTATTATTTAACTTTAATTAGTTAAGCACTTTTCGAGTTGAACAGCAGAAGATTTTCGAAAAAAATGATTACTGAACTGCTGTCAAGTTTTGGCAGATTTCTGCCACTTTGCTTTTCTGTGATTCTTTTAGTTTTCATTCTCTTGTTCTCGCTTTGTTTCTTTTCTAAAACACAAAAAGACCAAAAATATTTTTGTTGTTTCTCTTCATCATTTGTTTATTTGGTTTCTTGTCCGTATTTTGCTTTATTTACTATCGTTGGTTTGCTATGAGAAAATCCAAAAAGATTTTACTTTCGTTCTTGTTTCCAATTCGAAAACATCAAAAATATTTGTTGTTCTTCTTCGGTTTTGTAAATTTTATTATGGAGTTCAGCGGTCTCCGGTGGTTGGAGCTTGGTTTTCATTTCATATTATTCAAGCTACACAAGTGAAAGGCAATAATGACGATCTACGACAACTCGACTGTGGTGAGAGGCTGGTATGAACTCTATTTGTTTTCATTTTTGTACATATACTCATTCATGTGAGCATGCTTAGTGATTCATGTGAGGTATATGTCATTTAATGAAAGTCTAGTAGTTTATGATCTCTCATGTTTAGCTCCAATCTATTAATATGAGTAGCATGTCATAAATATTTCCTTGCATTGTTTTATTCATAGACAGGTATGACATTGTGGTATCCTCCTGTGAATAATTCATTTGGATTGACTTGGCACATGCTCACGCATGCATATGACTGAAAAACAAAAGTCAATTAAGCCTCGATGATTTACTTTGCTTCAGAGTTCTTGTATCACTTTTATACCTCCGTTAATTCTATTTTGTCGCAAGCATGATTATGAAGGTTATTGCTCTCTTGATTGTCGCTTCCCAGTCTATTGCTAGCCTTCACTTGTACTGAGCGGGAATGCTGCTCGTGCTTCCAAACCCCTGAAAACCAAGTTATTCCAAAGTGTCCACCATAAATACCTATGCATGGCATTTCAAACCATTCCAAGTAAATTTTCATGTGCTACCTTTAAAACCTTCAAAGTACTTCTCAATTTGTGTCAATGTTTTATAGCTCATGAGGAAGTATGTGGTGTTTTATCTTTCAACCTTGTCATTTACTCCTGACAGACTTTCACCAATGGACTAGTGGCACATCCGCTCATCCAATAATTTTGCAAAAAGAGCTGGCAACGGGGTGCCCAGCCCCAATTAATTAACTTTTATTAATAATTCTCTTCACATGTTTTGCCCTGATTTATCAGTAAGCAACTTAATTTGCAAATAGGCACTCCTCCATGGTATGAGAATGTTGGAAGGCACCCGAGGATTCGGTTAGCCATGGCTTGTGTAAGTAGAGGTTGGGGGAGTGTCATCCATAATGAAACTAAAATACATGTGTAAACAAAAGAGGAGAGGGATGATCTACCTTGCTGGTAGAGATAACGTCCTTCATGGGAGCCGCTCTTGAAAGTCTGGTTGACAAGGTAGTTAGAGTACCCACTATCATTCGTTGACAACAACAAACACTTCTCAAAACAATTTTACTTCTGTTTAAAAAATGAAAAGCTCTAGCACATGTTAATCCCTGCTTCCCTCTGCGAAGGGTCAATCTTTTACTTTTATGTTGAGTCACCATCCTTTCTTTGAGCACCTTCTTGAGAGCATAATTGTCATTCTTAGTGTAATATGCTTGTCCCAAAATATGATTAATTGTGGTATAGCTTTAATGATTTTATCTTTGATAATCTTTACTTCTAGTCTTTCCATGAAATTCAGAAGTGCCTGGGCATTTATGTTTTGCTGTACAAATACGGGCAAGCGAGATACCACTTTATCATATCTTTTTATGAACATTGCAATCATGCTGATAGATATGATTCATGATGCTTATTATTAGTTTGTTGGTATCTTTGTCATGATTGACATAACTATTAGATGACTTTATTTGCATTTATCTTATTATGAATTGCCTAAGTACTCATCCATATAATGAGAATATTTACATCATATGAGCAAATGTGTTCGTGAAAGTTCTTTTATCGCACTCAGTTGTTGACTGAATTGCTTGAGGACAAGCAATAAGCTAAGCTTGGGGGGAGTTGATACGTCCAAAACGTATCTACTTTCCCGAAAACTTTTGCTATTATTTTTCCTCTAATTTGTGTATTTTGGATACAACTAACACTGACTAACGCTGTTTTCAGCAGAATTGCCCTGGTGTCTTATTTTTGTGCAGAAAATCAACTTTCAGGAAAATCCCCGGAAATAATTGCGAAGGGCCTACTTTTACAGAAGACACACGGAGCCAGAAGGGCAAGCCAGGGGGAGGCCCACGGCCTCCACACCATAGGCCGGCGCGGCCAAGAGGGGGGGCGCGCCGCCATATGGTGAGGCCGCCTCGGCCAGCCCCCGACGCTCCCCTCTGGACTACTTAAAGCCCTTGACCTAAAAACGAGAGGGGGTTCGACCACTTTTCCAGAAGACATCCAGAACTTCGCCGCCATCGCGAAACCCAATTTCGGGATCAGAAACTCCGTTCTGGCACCCTGCCGGGACGGGGAATTGGAGGAGATCATCGCCATCATCACCACCGATGCCTCTCCACCGACCATCCATGTTTCCCCCATCCATGTGTGAGTAAATCCCTCGCTGTAGGCTGAAGGGGATGGTAGGGATTGGATGAGATTGTTCATGTAATAGCCATAAGATTGTTAGGGCATAGTGCCTAGTATCCGTTGTTGGTACTTTTATGATATTGTTGCAACTTGTTATGCTTAATGCTTGTCACTAGGGCCCGAGTGCCATGATTTCAGATCTGAACATGTTATTGATTCATGATGATATTCATTGTTTTATGATCTTACCTGCAAGTTGTATACACATATTGCTGTCCGGAACCCGAGGCCCCAAAGTGACAGAAATTGGTACAACCGGAGGGGAAGGTTGTGATATGAGGATCACATGTGTTCACGGAGTGTTAATGCTTTGCTCCGGTACTCTATTAAAAGGAGTACCTTAATTACCAGTAGTTTCCCTAGAGGCCCGGCTGCCACCGGCTGGTAGGACAAAAGATGTTGTGCAAGTTTCTCATTGCGAGCACGTACGACTATATACGGAACGCATGCCTATGGTTGTTTAGTACTTGGATACCGTTTTATTATTATCTGCAAATGCCTTGTCTTGATTATTACATGAGTTATCTTATCCATACATCGCCCGTTCATCCATCCCTATGCCTACAATATTTTAATCCTGTTGTTTACTATAATCACTACTGCTGTCTTTATTACATTGCTGCTTATATTTCACTACTGCTACTGCTATAAAACTGTTGCTACTGATAAATTCTTGTGAGAAAGTCTGTTTCCAGGTGCAGCTGAATTGACAACTCCGCTGTTAAGGCTTACAAATATTCTTTGGCTCTCCTTGTGTCGAATCAATAAATTGGGTTTTACTTCTCTCGAAGACTGTTGCGATCCCCTATACTTGTGGGTCATCAATCTCCTCCTTGTGGCTTGCTCTACAGCAACAGTTCTTGGTGGAACTGTTCTGGATGCTTTGGATGGTTTGGAGGAATTTGGTGTTCTTCCTGTTCTATGGTTTTGGCTGTTCTTACCCTTGGATGATCCTGTCGATGGATTCTAGGGTTTGCTGTGAAAAGATTTTATACTGTCCCTCTCTTCACTCCTTTGGTCGACAACACAGCCTGTGCTGGGTGCTTCACCTCTGGTCTGTGTGTGTGTGGAGAGCATGCAGCTAGCCTTGTGAGCTGGTGTGCATGCTCCCAGGTTGGGACTTGGATCTTGTCCTGGTTCCCTCGACAGACTTGATATTATCCACCAATTTTACCATATTTTCACTAATCTGCCAAGTGGCTTTGCCACTTGGCCTAACTTTTGTTTCTCTGTGTTGTATTTGTTTGCAGGGATGAATTAGATGATCAAATGAAGACCATTCAAGTGTTGATCAAGCAATCCATGAAGATTTACTTGTCTAATTTAGAATTCTGTCAACAATTGTAATTCTTTTATTTTCATTTTTCATTTATTCATATGTGTAAGGTGTTGTAATATTTATAATTCAATTTGGATAATGTAAATGACAATGTAATATTTGTGTTAATCAATAAAGCTCAAGGTTTTCTCTAATGAACTTTAAATATATGTTATTTTATTTTATATACTTGATTTATCCATTTGTTTATGAATTATCCATTATTTGAATTATAATATACTTAATTGTTGTTTGAATTTGAAATTCAAACATAACTTGTTTGAATTCAATCATGCAACTTAAGTTGAGAAGGAAATTGTACCCCTCTCTTCTCAAAAACCCTAATTGAGTTTAGATAGGTCCAAGTCTATCGCACTATCGAAACTCTAATCCTATGTGGTGTCGAGAGAGAAACTTGTCCCCCTAAGATGCATTTTTTTAATAAAGCGCGAAATTTCCCCAGATTTTACGATGCAATGCACACCCCTTCCTAAATTCTACCCCTCGATCGTCTCTAATCCTGGGATATTACAGCTGTGGCGTCGTGCTGGTGGCGGGTGGTAGGACACCGCCACATCGATGACCGGCATTGTGCCGTCGTCAGCCACCATGGAATGGCCATAATGCACTTATTGAAGCTTTGAGGCACTAAGTGTGTCATCATCCCGGTGGTCCACTAACACATGCAGCAACAGTGATATCTCAATGAGTTGCATTTTTCCATAGGCGCTAGCAATAGGAAGGAGGCCGCTAGATCCTCGGCAAGGACTAGAGAAAGACAAAAATTGCTACAAATGAGTTTTGATAGCCTATACAGGATCATGGAGAGAAGTTGGCTAGGAGAGAGACTGGAGGTGGAAGATATGTATGACACATAGGCCAACTTAGAGTCTAGCGAATTATTCCGTTTGAGATTGTTTTCTAGCGTGTAAAAACACTCACAGGTCGAGATAGATCGAGAACACCAAGTTTGGTGTGCCAAGTTTTAGGATCCGGAGCTTAGGATTTGACTTAAGTGACCACAAATTAAGTTTTTTTTCAAAGGCCACTACAAGTTAAGATAAATGTTTAAAATGGACAATTTCTCTTTTACAATCTTCGATTTAAAAAATAAGAAGGGTTAACACTCGTGGGCCATTGGCGGCTCACAATCGGCATAGGTGCACCTATGCATCGCTTGTTGGCGTACCTTTATACGCAATGCATGCACGGGTGTTCGAGTTGGGCTTGGCCCATCTTGTTCGTGCGTTATGCACTGGATCTGGAACCAGTTGAAAATTGTGTTCACACACATATAGGTGTACATACGGTTCACCATTTCAACAAATTAATTTGCAATCATTTTTTTCAAATTTTAAAAAATTCAAACCTAACTGAAAATAGCATTTGAACAAAATTAGAATGTGAATAAATTTTGAAACTGAGAAAATTTGAATTTTAACAAAAATGTTTGAATACATAAATGTTGGAATAGAAGGTTTCCAAAACCCAAGTAAACAGAAACATCCGGTGTTAATGGGCCTCGGCCCAAATAGTAGTGGGCTCTATGGGCCATAAGACTAATTCATTGTTATTTGGTCTTAGTTTTAAACATAAGGCTCGAAAGCCCGACTTTGAATTAACAAAGCCCTTGACATGCCAAGATTACACAAGGCCCTCCGTACCACACAACACCACACCACACCACTACGGCCGAAAGATACAAGGGAACACTCTAAGAAGCTTACAACACTACGCTACAGCACAAGCACACGTCTTGCAGAAGCGAAGACCGCAGCTCCACGACACCAAGGACTAGCGGGGCACGACGAGTCACTGCCAGGGGCAGAGAGGAAGTCTTGAATGAGGAGAAGAACCCGGGACGAAGAGCACCAAACCTTCCTATTCTCATGCCGAAGAGGGGCCCTACCCTCTCGCCATGGCTCGGAGGCGTCGAACCATCGGACATGAGAGAAGCTCACCCGAGAGCTGGAGAAGAGTTGGGCTCGAGAGCCAAGGACCTCATGGAGCACGACCACCATGACAAGAAGAGCACACCTCACCGGCCGCACTACCACCGCCCTTGAACAACCTAGAGCAGCAGGAAAGCCACCGGACACAACAGCAGATCACGAGCAGTGGCCATCGAGGTCCAAAGTACCCACCTTCGACTCCCCACCTGAACCACACATCTCCCTAGGCGACGCCCCCAAGGAGGTCACGGTGCAGCACGTCGACGCCACCCAATCGAGGGATTTTGGACTTTCGTTCGGGAGATGGGTCGGGGGTGGGAAGAGGGGTCGCGGCGTCGCCTCCAAGGAGGAACCCGGCACCCGAGGGCGTCGACAACGCCGGGCCGGACCAGCCAGCCTAGGGTTTCCCCTGACCCCAAACGGCCCACCAGCACCCCTTGCCCCAGAGCCGGCGGCGGCGCCACCAACAGCCGAACGGGCGGGGGAGAGAGCCGGGAGCACCTGCCACAGAACTTGACGCAGAGAACCACGCCGCCGTCGACGCCCACCGCCGCCTCACTTCTCGCGAGGTCGAGGACAGCCACCGGAGCCGCCCGCCACGACGCCCGCCGCAGGGCCCCATAGCCACACCGCCAGAGGCCGCCACCTCAGATCCTGAGCCCCCACCGGGGAAGCCGCCGGAGAGACCACCCGCGAAGGAGAGGTCCGTCGAGCCGCCGCCATGATCCTGGCGAGCTCCGCGCGGGTTTCCTCCATCTAGTAGCCGCGGGAGGAGCTGAGGGCTCAGATCCCCGCCGCCCCCTTAACCGGCGACGCGGCCTTCGGCCGGTGTCACCTCTGCGGGCGACGAGAAGGGGAGGAGGAGGAGGAGGGGTGGCTGGGTGGCGGCGCTTTAGGGTTTCGCTCGGTGGAGGGGGCGACGCGAGGGGAACGACCCGCTATTCTTATTCCGTATTTGGTCTGAGTCATGGGTATTTACAGGAATAGACCAGAATACCCAGCGCCCCACTCGCCGGCCTTCTCGCCGCACGTTCGCTCGGTTGGGTAGGCGAGGTGCTGCCTCGGCACGATCCGCACCGGCGGCGGTTGCAGGAGAAACTGGCCGAATCCAGCAAGGGCAGAGGACAGGAAAGGGATTTGAGGCAGCCGCCCAAACCCTAGGTCTGACCCGCTCGTCTTTCCGCTTTCACATCGCCGCCCACTCGCTTCTACTTGGGGATTTTTTTGCTAGCGTGCACTGTGATTTTTCGCCATTTTGCTGCTTCAGTTTTCCAAAATAAGCCAACACGGTCTATCTTGGGTTAGTGTAGTTGTGTGGATAGCTCAGTTAACCAAGATTTCTGTTCGTTTACAAGTGGCCTAGGATTTAGGCAGATGTGTTCTCTTGTAGGTAAACAAAAAATTAGAAGTACGTCATCTTAAGTGTCTCTTTTCAGCTGCATGTATAAAGTGTTAGCCGATAATCGCAATCTTAATCATGTCATGTAATTTGTACCAACATTATGGTGCAGATTATACTGAGATGTCCAATCAATTAAAGTGGTACCCGTTTAACCTTTTCTGGGTTGTTCTACTCCCTCCGATCCATATTAGTTGCAACTAATATAAATGTATCTAGACATATTTTAGTTCTAGATACATTCATACTAGTGACAAGTAATATGAATCACAGGGAGTGCAGAAATGCTCATTTGATTACTTTCTCATATGACGTTACTTCCTTAAACATTTTTTGTGTATATCTTTTCATTTCGATAGGATATCATATCAAGAAGAGGAATTCATCCAGTTACGGATTGTCTACTTTTGCGCCCGTTTCTAATTTTGGCATGTTTGAGATTTATAAGTTTCCTTTATCACACCGCGTGCAGGTTCTCAGTTTCTCACAGTAGAAGTGTACCAGATGGACCATGAATGCGCCTCAACGAAAGTATCTAAATATGTTGCAGAGGAAGATATCATCAGCAATCTACCAGACGGCCTCAAAGACAAAATTCTTTGTTGTCTGCCAATAAAAGAAGCTGTTGGAACTTGCCTCTTGTCAAGGAATTGGCGGTACACATGGACTTCGATGACTGAACTGATGTTCAGGGGAGATGATTTTGCTTCAGATAATGGCTATGATGAATGTAGGTTTCTTAAGTTCACTGATATGTTTCTCTCCCTCCACAATGGCCCAGTTCTTAAGTTTGGACTGGATACCCAAGGGATTGAAATATCTACTGGAGGACACATTCATCGTTGGATGCTCATGCTTTCAAGAAACAGAATTAAGGAAATTCAACTTATGACAAGTATGCATGAAGATTACAACATCCCTTCTTGTTTTTTCTCCTGTGCTGAGCTCCAATATGTGCAGCTGCGGCTATGTGTATGGACAACTTCACAGCTGCCAATGCTATATAAAGGTTTCAAACACTTGCATACTCTTCATCTTGAATTCTTCACTGTTGAAGGAAACAATTTTGGGGATTTAGTAGCAAGTTGCCCAAACTTAGAAAAGCTTACTTTCTTTTGGCTTATCAGCTTTGCCAATATCAATATCCATTCAACAAAGCTCAAGATACTTACAGTTCATGGCCAGTTTAATCACCTCAGTCTGCACACTCCATATCTTACTTCGGCAGTCATCGAACTGAAACAAGTTGCTGGTGACGCTTTGAATGCCAGATGCAATTTCAATGTTTCTCAATTTATTGCTTCTCTTTCAGATGTTAAAAATATTTCACTTCATGGGTCAATATTTGAGGTAAGAATCAGTGATAGTCCAGTTTTCCTTGGTGCCTGTTATTTCACAGTTTAGTATTATATTTATGGACCTCTTGCTAGTTTACAGCTTGCAGAACATGAATTCTTGGTTTACAAGCCGCCAAAATCATTCAACCAGCTTACAGAGATAAGCCTGAACTTAGATCTTGGTAATCTGAAGCAGGCAAATCTTGCTCTTTGCTTATTTCAGCATGCCCCCAACTTGCAGCTTATTATTTTGGAGGTGAATTGATAAAATCTTTGACTTGCTACATATTATAAATAAATCTCCATAGCTCTTGTTAATTTACAGTTTGTACTTTGCAGCTCACTTCCAAGAATCCCATGGTACCCACAGTGCATTTATGGGAATCAATAGATGGCTGTCTCTTCCAGAATGTTCGTTTAGTTGGTATGAACAACTTTACTGCTTCATCTGCAGAGCTAGCGTTCTTGAAACGTATACTTGAAGATGCACCAGTTCTAAGAAAAGCAGAAATAAGAGATAAAGGAAAATTAGGAAAAGATGACCTCAAGAGCCTCCTGAAGATGAGAAGGGCATCGAAGGATGCAGAAATAGTGATTTTTTGAGGATTGGTTCCACCACTCTGAAAAGGTTCAAGCTTATGCTTTTATAGTGAAGGAACAGAACATACATTTACATTCCACTGGTCTATTCTGTTACTTGCAAAACTTAGTGTTTTTTACATAAACTTAGTGTTTTTTATCTAGTGACAGAACCCTGCCTTTGCATCGACTGACGTACATAGTCACATGCAAAAAACTTACGTTTAGTCTTCATAAGAATACATAGAGCTTCATGTAAACAAAAAGCGAGTTATTCTATTTGGAAATATCAATATCCTCTTCAGCAAATTAAAACGTTGCACATGGCACATCACTTGTGTCACCATTTTGGGTAATATGTGAAATTTAGTAGTACTATTATTTCATCAGCAAATTTCAGTTTACTATGGGATAATGTGCAAAAAGAGAATTTGGAGCACCAAAATGTTCGTAAAGGATGAACCTATTGACTAATAGTTCCTCACTTTAGTACTTTACATAATATTGTTCTCTTGGGCTAGTCAATCATGCCACACTTTTTTATTTTCTGATGGGCAGAATCAACGCCAATCTCTGAAGGAACAAGTCAGGACCACAAAACAGCTATCAAACTCATGTTTGGAACTTCACAAAACTCCTACTTTGTTTTAGCGCGATCTTGTAAGACGTGGGCTTTGAAATTCTGAATTGTGGGTGTGCAAGCACAAATGTTTGCGTACTTCCCCTAGTGAAGCTATTGTGTGGTCTTTGGAAAACAACGGTCTCTCTAAGAAGTGCTTACTTGTTGTGTCAAAGTTCAGAAAATATTATGTTCTTGCCAACTAAGCAGTTTCCCTTTGCAGCTTAATTCCAGTATTTCCGAGGTAATATATATAGATCAGTATATAGTCAGGCCTGTAGGTATGATAAACTTTACTAGTTGCCAGGAATATCTGGCCCTGAACCTTGACGTAGTTCATACTGGCTCCGGTCTGGAGCTAGGCTTCGACTTATACTTGAAAATTGGAGAAAACAGACCCAAGACCCTCCTGAATACGTGAAGAACTTTTAAGGATGATGGTTGTTCACTAGTGAATGAATATTATGTCCATTTTCTGGTGATATTTTTGTTACTAACAATACCTAGGAATTTTTCTTTATAAGCATTGCACGGCCTTTTACCGTGTTAGATAGTACGTAGCAATTTAGACGCATTGCATTTGTCAATATGTCCATGTCTGTTGGTCAATTGACTTTGGTGTAATGAGCAAAAGGAGGACCCCGAAAGATATTTTTACCTAACCTGATCGGTCTGACTATTTTTGTACACCTTAACCGGAAAAAGTGCAGCTTTTGGGCTAAACGCATACATTATACAGGCAGGTTTAATTTAATAAAGTTGAACGTGTTGACTCTAACTTTGATCTTAAAGTTTAGGAAGTCAGCCCTGCTAATTGTTCCGGTCAACTTTGCTGCCCTTAAAAATATATGCATCTGCTGTTTTCTCAAGGATAAGATCGAGTTTGATCTCTGAATGAGCAAAACTGGTGGCTTGAACTTGGGAAACTTCCGCCTCTCTTGTCTAGTGTGATCTTGCACGACGGGAGCTGTACACTACGGGGTACCATGTGCAACAGCAGTGCAAGACAACGACATGGTCACAAGTACAGTAGCTAGTTTCGAAATATTGATTGCTGAAGTCGTCATACCATGTTAGTGTTGCTTTGCTTGCCGTGACAAAGTGCAGAAAAGAAAAATAATCCAAACTTGTTCTTGTTTGTCAAGCAGGAAATTTTCCTACTGAAATGGACAGCAAAAATTATGCGTTTCAAGCTGACCAATATGTGATTGGTACACATATTTAACTTAGCAAAGTAGAAGAGCTTAGTTAATGGCTGTTGGTTGAATAATGATCACCGGTCTTTTTGAGAAGCCGTCAGTGAAATTGTGATTAAACAATCGGGGGCGCTGGTCCTGAGACCAAATGCCTGAACACATGACGTGGATGCAGTAGACATTGTCGGTTTGCCATGTGGCAACTAATCGTATAAAAGTTTATCTTCGGTACTCCTGGAGTTCACTGATATAAAATGTTTTATCAAACTAATTTAGCTTGGCAAAATATCTTATATTAGTTTATATTAGTGAATACGGGCATAATATATATGTTGCCGTACAAGAGGATTGTCATTTTGATCATAAAAATTTATAGCTGCCTGTGATCGCTACGGAAAGTTCTCCAGATAATGATGTGAGTTGCTTTGGAAACATCAAACAATACTCAGACATGGAACTTATTCTAGAGCATAACACACACACACATAGCCCTAGTCTAACGGAGCATCGACAGATTGGCATGTACTAAAAATAATGAAATTGCTTTAAAGATTAAAAGACTTGAGATTGCTTCGTCTGATGGTCGGATGAAGAGAGAAGGAAACCACAGAAAAAAATCAAACAAAAATGTGCTTGTGAGTTGACTTGTCCAAAAAAAAAAACTGAAATCGGTTTTATACATCATGTTATAATGTGATCCAAATTCATATACTAAAGGGAGGCTAACTTCTGACGAGCGGAGCGAGGCCCATCGCCGGTAGGCTTGGGTCGAGATGAAGAAAGAAAACACTACAATACCCACCCCCCCTAAGGATTAATCCTCCGAGTCCTTGCTCTCACTTCTCTCTCTCACCTCCCATGCCCCATGGTCTATTGTTGTTGTTGTTGTTGCCTCAGCTCCCCTCATCGGCTACCACTAGCCTCCTCGCATGTTGCTCCTCTACCACCCCCTTTTGCTCCTTGTCCTTCTCCCCCATCTCCCCCATAGTTTGGAGGTCACGGTCATGGCCATGGTCATGGTAGTCGGTAGAGTGTCAAATTGAAGAGATGGTGGTGTGAAAGACAAAAGGGTAGAGGGAAGGAGTATGTGGTACCCCAGAAATAGCGGTGACAAGGTACCGACTAGCCGGATTCACGGCTGACGAGTTTGAATTGTTGAAATCAAGGCCGCCATAGACTGTTTGCAGATTTCTGATATCGCACGGGTTCTTTCAACATGCTTCAAACTTGTGTGTGTTTTGTTGCAAACAGACGAGCGAGGTGTTGCAGTGATTCTAGGCTTGTGCCACAAATGCTGCTTCAATGTTGCAAATGTATCCATGGGCAGCTGCGGGCGATGTCATCTCATGGTGCATACATGCGTTGACATTTTTGGTGGATTCATCACAACGGTTGGGAATTTGCTACGATTAGTAGGGATTTGTTACACACTCATATATTTTTTTGCTACTTGGTGTTTTGGAAAGCCTGCTATACTGTTGGTGTACTTATGTGTAATACTAGAAGTATAGGAGGGTGGAATTGTAAAAGGTACTTTGTATATTTGTAACCAGTGAGGAATAGAGAGAGATGAGAAGTTCCAGAAAAATCTACAATCCCCATCGAGTGGTCCTGTAGCTCTGGTGGTATCCAGTGATAACGACATGGTATCAGAGCAGGAGGCACCGGTCGACCCTCGCCGGTGGTGAGTTGGTAGCGTGCGGCGGAGCTCTAGGCAGCCAGGGGAGTTGGCGCAGGCGGGGACAAGATCCAAGAGAAGGGCAACTGTCTGGGAGGAGGCGTTGTGCTGGTGCGGAGCCGGCGGCCGGCAGCGTGCACAAGTACGGGCTGGAGGAGGTGCTTGGCCTTGGAGGCGATTCCAGGTCCTGGTGCTCGTGGTGTGGTATTGCAAGTGGTGAAGATTGCCAGGGAAGCTGCTGTGTACTTGAGAGGAGGAGCGACCAGAAGGAAGGAGGAATTGCTGTATTGACTGAATGAAGAGGTGGCTGGTGGATTGTTTTTCTGTGTGTTGACTATTGAGATTTCAGAAGAGGGGACCGTTGCAGATTGGTCTGAAACTCTGAGGAGAGAGTTGTGGCAGAGGATAAAATTGCTGCTAGTGGTGTGCTGTTAGCAGAACCAGGAAGATGTCAAGGTCAGTGAACACATTTGATAAAATTTGTTTCTGGTGTGGACAGTCAGGACATGTGAGGGCATGTTGTCCTGAACTGATCAGAGAAGGTTATGGACACAGATAGAATTGGTATAACAGAGAACATGGTTATGGTTTTGGTATGCGGGATTGGGTTGCAAAGTCTTGGCAGAGAAGTGGGGATTGGCTGTGTCCAGAGACAAGCTGTGGGAATGTAAATTTTGCATTCCGTGGTGCTTGTAATCGTTGCGGAACTGTACGTCCTTCTAGTGTCAGTGGAGTATGTGCTAGTAGAGGGTCTCAAAAGGTCACTGTCCGAATGACTGTTGATGATTTGAAAAAATGGTACCAGTTCAAAAATTGGTACCAGGTCAAAGGTACAGAACATGGTGATAAGAAAATGTGTGAAGTTGCTGCTGTCTGTGCTAAGCATTGTAGTAATATCTCAACTCCTGTTTGGTCTGATCGCAAAGGTGCACCATGGCTGATTGATTCAGGTGCATCTCGACATATGGCTGGTTCCTATGGAGAATTTCATGATTATATTCCTGAGATAGGTAACCAAAGTGTTAAATTGGCCGATGGTTCAGCTCAAGCCATCACGGGTTCAGGAAAAGTTATATGTAATCCTAACTTGTCACTTTCATCTGTGCTCCATGTTCCCACATTCCCAATTAATCTCATGTCCATAAGTTGTATCACACGGGAACTTAATTGTGCTGCTATTTTCTTCCCATCATGGTGTATATTTCAGGAACTTGGGACTGGAAAAAAACTCGGGATGGGAAGCTTACGTGATGGCTTATATTACCTAGACAAGGAGGTGTCACCCTTTGTTGCAGCTATGTTATCTTCTTCACCATTAGAAGAGTTTCTACTGCAACATCGCAGGTTGGGTCATATGTCATTCCCTATTTTGAGTCAGCTGTATCCTGATCTTTATAATAAAGTTAAGAAGGAGAAATTAGTATGTGATGCATGTCAATTTGGAAAGCAAACTAGAAGCTCTTATGTGCCATCTAATAATCGAAGTACAACACCACTTGAAGTTATTCATTCTGATGTCTGGGGTCCCAGTGGAGTTTCAGCCCTAAATGGTTATCGTTCATTTGTTACCTTCATTGACTGTTGCACTAGAGTCACTTGGGTTTATGTGTTGAGAAACAAGGATGATGTGTTCGAATGTTTTGTCGACTTTCATAATATGATCAAAACACAATATAATGCATGCATGAAAATATTTCGTACTGACAATGGCACGGAGTATGTCAACAAGGAATTTGATAAGTACTTGTCCAGTTTTGGGATTATTCATCAAACAACTTGTCCAGGTACTTCTGAACAAAATGGCTTGGCTGAAAGGAAGAACAGACATCTTTTGGAGGTTACCCGGTGTTTAATGATGGCTATGAATGTTCCAAAAATTTTGTGGAGTGAGGCTGTGATGACAGCAGCTTACCTGATAAATAGAATGCCATCTAGAGTGCTTGGGTATAAAGCCCCAATAGAATGTTTAACTGGTGAGATTTCTTATGTGGTTCCACCCAAGGTATTCGGGTGTGTGTGCTTTGTGAAAGATTATAGACCTTCTGTGAGCAAGCTTGATCCAAGAGCTCTAAAGTGTGTGTTTGTGGGATATTCAGGAAAACAGAAGAGATATAAATGTTGGTGCCCATCAGAGAGACGAATGTTTGTAAGCATGGATGTAGTGTTCAGAGAATATCAACCATTTTATGGAGAACCGGTGGATTTATCTGATGTTTTTCCTGATCTATATGTTAATGATATTCCAGGTATGGACAGCGAGACAGGGGGAGACAAAGAAGAAAATAATGAAACAACATCTAGAAAGATGATTGTTGGAGTAATTCCAACCGGAGATGAGCCTGATGGTAGAGATGAAGATACATCAAATGCTGAACAAGACCACACTCAGGGGGAGCAGCAAGAGCATTGATACGTCTCCAACGTATCCATAATTTCTGATGTTCCATGCTTGTTTTATGACAATACTTATATGTTTTGCTTGCACTTTATAATGTTTTTATGCGTTTTCCGGAACTAACCTATTAACAAGATGCCACAGTGCCAGTTCCTGTTTTCTGTTGTTTTTGGTTCCAGAAAGGCTGTTCGGGCAATTGTTGAATACATAATTTGGCTACTAAGTATTTATGGGCCAAATTGAGTTTGGTTAAATTACTAAGATAGATATTTGGACTTCATGTTTAGTTCAAAATGCAGGCGTAATAAGATCCCAATACGAATGTTGCAGCGGAGGATCTAGCCTAATAAATTATTTATTCAGGACAAGGATGTGATGCTTTGCATGATTAAATGGCCAAATTGAAGATGTAATTTGGCTAGTAAGTTTCTATAATGGATCAAATTAATGTAATAGTCGATCCAGTTGATCAGTTAGTACTTTGTTTAAGAATTGTTAACAGGGATTTGCATGGACAAGAAGCTAAGAAGCTACGTGGGGCATGTCCTAGCCAGAATCAAGAATATTTTGAGCTACAAGCTGCTGCTACTCAGAACAAAGTTGTAACAAAAGTCAGATGCCAATTTGAAGCTTTGAGGTTGCAAAGGCTATCACGTAATAGCTTTGTGCATTAGGGAAAATGCCACCTGCCCGGTGATACACACAGCACACGACGCCTACAAGGTTATTGTACGTAACATGGTCTAGGCTTTAGAGGTGCTACGTGTTGGAACAGATTAGCAGATTATTTGGCAGGTGTGGATTTGTACGTGACCGAATCAAAGAAGGACATGATCGGTTTCAGTTTTGGAAGTTTTCTTCTTGTACGTCAAGTTAGATCCCGTACGCGAAGTCCAGCACCTATATATACAGGTCGTGGCCGATTGAAGAGGGGATCCAATCGATATATCAAATACATCTACTTTTTACTGTTCGTTTCTTTTATCGTTTTTCTTTGTCATGCTCTAGCAACTCTAGGGTTTGGTTCATCTTTGCCGTTTTGCGTTGAAAAACGGTCGTCTCTCCTCTCCGAAATTGAGGTTCCTTTGTTGCTTTGCCGGAAAAGCAATCGTTCGTCGTCACGAAAGTACGACGGTTATCCTAGTGTTGCGCGGCAGTTTTGCGTGCCAACACAATTGGCGACTCCGCTGGGGACGAAGCATCGAGCGGTCTTCAGCCTGTTCTTGCTACGTAGAGGGCGTCATCAAGAGGCTGCAATCTACAAAGGTAACATGAATTCTCAATATTTTTATGTAGATGCAAATAACTCTTATGTTAATATTGCTAGATCCTATGATATATCTACTGTATCGGCTAGCCCTAGTTCTCACTATGTGCAAACACCGATGCAAAATAATCTACATGCTTCAGATTTTTATAATTTCAGCAACTTGCAACATGTATACTCGAATTCTCATGCTTCGGCAACCCCAGAAGTCCATATGCCGATGAACAACGCGATGAATTCAGTTAATCAATATGAAACACCCAATGCCATAAATTTCAATAACATGCAAAATAGTGTTTCACCCTTTTATTCATCGGTAAATAACTTGCAGTATGTTAGTTCACCTTCACACATGCCGATGGATGCAAAAATTGACCATGTTACTACTAGCTATTTAGGTAATTACTCTCAGCCATCATATGCTACACCTTATGTTACTAACTTTTCAGCACCATATGCAACTGGCGATAATCATAATTCGGCTACTCACCTTCATAATGATTACAGCCGAATAAATGAAAGTTCAATTGGAGCTCATGTGCCTTCGTGTAATATTGTAGCATATGACACACCCCCTACAGAATTGCGAAATTTCGGTAATACCCAATTGTCATTGCCGAAAAATACTGAGACATATGAGGGACGATCAGCAGAAGAGTGGAATGATATATATCTGAAATCTTGTGAAAATCTTGCAAAAAAGCTTCTCGAAGTTAGAGCTATGCGAGCCAACCAGCAGATAAATGTTGACTCAGTCAGTACCGCAAATTCGGCTAAGGACGGGTTGGACAATTCATGTGCCGAGTCCAATCAACAAATTATGATTGACGCATCTACCACGACCGACTTAGTTCAAGCTAAATTAAATTTGGGTAAAGCCAAGTCGGACACACACACCAAGTTTGTCAAGCAGGTGGATACAAGCTTTGTTGATCAAGAACATGGTGAGTGTGAAACAATTGTGCTTGATTTTTCTGGATGTAAGGAACCTTTTATGTTGCCCTATGAATTTCGTGCCAAAGAAATTGATGAGCATCAACAAGAAGAAAATATGGCCGAACCATCTCTGGTTGAAGAAGAGCATCTAAGTGAAGAGACACAAGATTCGGAAAAGAAGGAAGGCAAGACGTTGGAAAATCATCAAGAAGCGGAGCAATATAATGTTCAGACCAAGTCTACCAGTGGAAAGAATATGGTCATTGATGATAATGCTCCTCTGAAGATGATCATGCCAAAAGATCCAGAAGTACGAGTTTCAAATGTCAATGAAAGAAAGACACAATCAGTTCCAAGATCAAAGTCGACGGTTAAGCATTTGTTGGACAAATACACTTCACGCAAGTCCAAGAATGTGTTTAATCGGCTTGGAGGTAATAACCGGCTTGGAGGTAATAAGCGTCGTAGGTCTCCTACTCGACCCGGGGGGCATGTACGCTGGCGAGAAAATTCGTATAACCAGCAGTCTTATTTTCCAATGGCGCGGACATATTGGAGTTGTGCACCTCCTACATATCCTCAGTTTCCACCACGGGATGTTATTCCTTGGGCACCATATCTTACAAATTCAGCAAGTTATTTCCAGGCAGAATTTATTCGGCCGAGGCCTATCTTCAGACGACACTTTCATGAGAAAAAGGCTCGGTTTACTCACGAAGCTAGGTCAGATGCTGCCATTATGATTAGAGGAAGCCGATCACAGGAATACAATGTAGGCGGTAAAAAATACGTTGGTGATCGTAAACTTGCATGGGTGCCTGTGAGGTCTGCTGGAACTAAAGCTAGTAGTACCATCGCGAGTCAGCCTCCAACAAATTCAAATGGAACTGATGCTGACCATTGTGTGAAGTCGGGAGAAACAAAAGTATCTGACATTAGCTGTGGTGTACAACAACATGGGTCTGGTCGTGTTGAGAAGGATGGTATTTTGGAGATGAACGGCAAAGGTAGCAATAGCCATGCAGAAAGTACTTTTACACATGATGGATCCATGCATGGCTGCACTAATAGTATTACAGCCAAAAGTACTGGTTTGCATGCTGATTTGATGCCTAACGTCGATACACATTCAGAGAAGCATGTTGTACGTCGCAGTGCTGGTGAGCGTGAGCCAACTGATGCATCTACTGATATATCCGTGAATGGCAATAGGAGATCTGAGGCTGGTGGTAAACAACGGAAGTACAGAGAGTTTCCATCAAATGCGCCAGTATGTCAGCACATGTCAGGAAACTTCAGTGTTGATGGAGTAGGTTGTGGTTCAGTTCAAGGAAAAGCTGCCGGTAGAGAAGGGAAACATGCAAATTATACACTCGTTGCATCCTCCAGTACAAGTACAAGTCAGATGTCTGAATCGGCCAACACTCTTGCCGTTTCAGCTTTGAGAAGCAATAGTTCTGGGACGTCGCAGCCAATGGTTTTCAGATACAGTGCTAGTACACCTGCGCAACGCTGGAATTCAAGGAGTGGAGGCAACCGGAGAGTTGCAGCTAGCGACGTATTTGATCAGCAGAGGTTGTTTTTGGCCAAGGAAAAAATGTTTGCCCCGCAGGCATCAGTAAGTCAGTACAGGCCGAGAAACTCCCGACGCAACAGAATCATATCAGTTGCACCGGGTACTAAACCAGGAACTCGGTGGTGTCCGATAGGGCTTTCACACACTCAGAAACGCCGGGTACAGAGGCTGCGAGCATTGGAGATCAAAGAAGAGATAACTGAGAAAGAGCTCGAAGAGTGGTTCCATAGAGGCAGACCGATGGTTCCTCTAAAACTGATTTGGAAGAAGAAGCACATCATGGCAGATAAAAATAGAAATGCCGATGACATAGTTGCTGATAGAATTTCAGATAATTTTAGAGATGCAGCTACTCAAATGGATGTTCATCAAGGCGGGTAATCCAGCCTGCATGATGTTGACTTAAGCATCAGTTGATTTGCAACACGGTTAGGTACTATGTTTGATTGATGCTCGTATTAAGTGGCCACAAAGTAGTACCGGGGATTATCGTTCCGGAAGAGCGATATGCATGAAAAAAGACGGCAGGAAGGAGTATATCATGGCATGCTTAATTCGTCGACACTAAAGCACGGTACGTGTTTATCTAAAAGTTATGGTTGACTTTATATTATGCATGTACCAAGTTTCGGACTTATCTACTTTCTAGTACATGTGTGATAGTTTTCCAAGCCGACGTGATTAAATATATGATTTCACAACCGATTTCTAGTGATAGGATTAGAAAGTGGGCCTATCACTATTATAATATGATTTATCGTATGAATCGTTGCGTGCTATGAAAGGTAAATTATCGCCGATTCTATTTTGATCATTGGGCTAAGGATGAGGAAAATAGTATTTATGTTGGTTTTACCATGACAACTTTATTTTGGTGGATCGGTTTGTACAGATATGGCGTCGGCAATGTTTAATTTCCTCTAACAATATAGTTTATGAAACATCGGTCCATTTGAAATATCCTTATACTAATAGCTAAACTGAATATGAGGCTTTATTGTTTGGTTTTCAAATTTTAGTAGACATGGGTGCAATGGAAATTCGCTTCTGGTAGTGCGCCAAAATAAAAGCGAATTCCAATGTTTTAATGAATTAATAAATAGCTATTTCAGCCGATGTTTAGATATAGTCAATATTCCTAGAGAAGATAATGCTAGAGCAATTTTGCACTGCAGGCATCTGGCCGGTTACCACATTAGTAAAAAAAAAAATCATATGAGAAAGGCCGATGTTTGCTGCTATAGAAAACAAATTATCACTGTCGGATGCTACTTTCGGAACAACGAGTAGTTCAGTTCAGAAACTACTTTTGGGACAACGTACGTGCAACTGGTTCTGGTTGCTAGCGGTACATTACAAATAAGGTTCAGTGCATGATGCGGCTGGTTAGTATAGTTCAGCAACTAGTAGTACATGGTAATCATGATTCGGTTTATGATTCCCAAATAACCGAGTTAGCAAATAATTTAGAGGCATGTGATTACAAAGTTCCACTTATAACTTTTTAAAGGATCCAAGTCGGACAGGTGAGAGGAATATTCGGGGACAATCTTAAAAATATACTTTGTTGAATGACTAAATTGTATCGCTGAATATGGTGCTACTTATTGTTCAATTGCTCGGATTCCGATCAATTTAGATTAGGAATGACTGAAGTGCATGAACAAATATGCAAAGCACACCAGTCGGCTCAAGAGATGTGATCGTTAAAATAGTGGATTGGCCGACATTGTTAGGAAGTTGCTGCAGGAAATCCATATTTTGTGCAATCTTTGTAGGGAGAGAAATTGCTAAAAGCTATGAATGAAAAAATACTTGAAAATGTATTGTCCTAGCATGTGGTAAGAGGCTTGAAGAGATTATGGCCGATACATTATTAAAACTAAATTGCCCCTAAGAAAAATCTGGCCGATATCTTGGTTGAAGTATCGCCCTAAGAAAAAATTGGCAGGTGTGTTCTTTCCACATCGCCCTAAGAAATTACATGGCTGGTGAAGTTGTCAACATCGTCCTAAGGTATTGTTTTACTATAGTGTTTTTGATAAATACAATTGTACCAAAAACAGGGGGGCATGTGTTGAATACATAATTTGGCTACTAAGTATTTATGGGCCAAATTGAGTTTGGTTAAATTACTAAGATAGATATTTGGACTTCATGTTTAGTTCAAAATGCAGGCGTAATAAGATCCCAATACGAATGTTGCAGCGGAGGATCTAGCCTAATAAATTATTTATTCAGGACAAGGATGTGATGCTTTGCATGATTAAATGGCCAAATTGAAGATGTAATTTGGCTAGTAAGTTTCTATAATGGATCAAATTAATGTAATAGTCGATCCAGTTGATCAGTTAGTACTTTGTTTAAGAATTGTTAACAGGGATTTGCATGGACAAGAAGCTAAGAAGCTACGTGGGGCATGTCCTAGCCAGAATCAAGAATATTTTGAGCTACAAGCTGCTGCTACTCAGAACAAAGTTGTAACAAAAGTCAGATGCCAATTTGAAGCTTTGAGGTTGCAAAGGCTATCACGTAATAGCTTTGTGCATTAGGGAAAATGCCACCTGCCCGGTGATACACACAGCACACGACGCCTACAAGGTTATTGTACGTAACATGGTCTAGGCTTTAGAGGTGCTACGTGTTGGAACAGATTAGCAGATTATTTGGCAGGTGTGGATTTGTACGTGACCGAATCAAAGAAGGACCTGATCGGTTTCAGTTTTGGAAGTTTTCTTCTTGTACGTCAAGTTAGATCCCGTACGCGAAGTCCAGCACCTATATAGACCTATATATACAGGTCGTGGCCGATTGAAGAGGGGATCCAATCGATATATCAAATACATCTACTTTTTACTGTTCGTTTCTTTTATCGTTTTTCTTTGTCATGCTCTAGCAACTCTAGGGTTTGGTTCATCTTTGCCGTTTTGCGTTGAAAAACGGTCGTCTCTCCTCTCCAAAATTGAGGTTCCTTTGTTGCTTTGCCGGAAAAGCAATCGTTCGTCGTCACGAAAGTACGACGGTTATCCTAGTGTTGCGCGGCAGTTTTGCGTGCCAACAGCAATATTCTCGGAATTCGACGAAACGAAGACCAAAGATCATAATTCACCGAGACGGACCAGGACACCGAAGGGGAGTCAGAGGGGAGGCCTGGGGCCCCCACACCATAGGGCCGCGCGGGCCAGCCCCTGGCCGCGCCGGCCTATGGGGAGGGCGCCCTGGCGCCCCTCCGACTCCGCCTCTTCGCCTATTTAAGCCCTTTCGACCTAAAAACGCGATACCAATTGACGAAGTCGCCAGGAACCCTCCAGAACGTCGCCACATCGCGAAACTCCGTCTCGGGAGCCAGAAGTCTCCGTTCTGGCACTCCGCCGGGACGGGGAATTGGAGGAGATCATCGCCGCCATCACCACCGACGCCTCTACATCAACCAGCCATGTTTCCCCCATCCATGTGTGAGTAATTCCCCCGCTGTAGGCTGAAGGGGATGGTAGGGATTGGATGAGATTGGTCATGTAATAGTGTAAGATTGTTAGGGCATAGTGCCTAGTGTCCGTAATTGGTACTTTGATGATATTATTGCAACTTGTTATGCTTAATGCTTGTCACTAGGGCCCGAGTGCCATGATCTCAGATCTGAACATGTTATTGTTTCATCATGATATTCATTGTTTATGGTCTTACCTGCAAGTTGTATACACATGTCGCTGTCCGGAACCAATGGCCCCGAAGTGACAGAAATCGGGACAACCGGAGGGGATGGTAGTGATGTGAGGATCACATGTGTTCACGGAGTGTTAATGCTTTGCTCCGGTACTCTATTAAAAGGAGTACCTTAATATCCAGTAGATTCCCTTGAGGCCCGGCTGCCACCGGCTGGTAGGACAAAAGATGTTGTGCAAGTTTCTCATTGCGAGCACGTACGACTATAATTGGAACACATGCCTATTGATTGCTTTGTACTTAGACACCGTTTTATTATTATCTGCAAATGCCCTACTTGATTGTTACATGAGTTTCTCTCATCCATGCAACGCCCGTTATCCGTCCCCGTGCCTACAGTATTTTAATCCTGATGTTTACTATATTCACTACTGCTGTCTCTGTTACTCTGCTGCTGTTATTTCACTACTGCTACTGCTATAAAACTGTTACTACTGATAAACTCTTGTGAGCAAGTCTGTTTCCAGGTGCAGCTGAATTGACAACTCCGTTGTTAAGGCTTTCAAGTATTCTTTGTCTCCCCTTGTGTCGAATCAATAAATTGGGTTTTACTACCCGCGAAGACTGCTGCGATCCCCTATACTTGTGGGTTATCAAGACTGTTTTCTGGCGCCGTTGCCGGGGAGGCATAGCTCTACTCATAAGTTCACCTGGGGAGTACACTCTACCTCTCTCTCTGTTTTATTTTATTTTGTTTTGCTTAGTTTACTTTTGTCTAGTTTATTTGTGCTTAGTTTATTTCCGTCTAGTATTATTTTGCCTAGTTTACTTTTGTTTTTGTTTTGTTTTACTTTCCTCATATACCCAAAAATCCATAAAAATTTGAAAAACCGAAAAATTAAAAACTGTTGCTATGGGAGAACCTACAACCTACTTGGAGCTTATAGAATATTATAATAATTATAGAGAATCAAGAGCGGGAAAAGTGATGAGTGCTGTGATAGAAAAATTGAATACAATTGCTAAAATCTTGCTTAAACGCCATGATATAAACTGTTGCTCTCAACAGGACACTAAACATCTTAAATTTCAATGTGGCTTTAGTGAGGAATTTTTAATTAAGAACTATAATCGGAATAGCTATATTCATTTTGGGTTTGAAGAGGTAGAACAATTTGTCATATTTATGGGAGCCTCTGAGATAGAATCCTTCATGGTTAAAAATTATGAAACTTGTGTTGTTTGTAAGGACCTTAAAGATTATGTCTCTTCTATCCTTAATTTTTGCAATGAAAGTTACACTGATAATCCTTATATCATTGATTATAAAGAGAGACTCATTAATGCACAAGAATGCACTCACAATTTGCAGGAACCAGTGGAAGAAGAAATTGATGAACCTGAAAGCTCATTGGATGAAAAAGAGGAGGAAATTGATGAACCTGAAAGCTCATTGGATGAAAAAGAAGAGGAGAGTGATGAACAAAAGGAGGAAGAATAGATTAGCTACCCATGCCAACCTTCTAATGAGAGTAACTCTTTATCTCTTACACTATTTGATTGTCCTCCATGCTTACCAAAGGAGGATGAATGTTATATTCATGTGGATTCTCTTGAAATATTCCCTATGAGTAAAACTTGTGAGAATAATTATGCTACTGTTATCTATGATAATCCATGCTACTTTGATAAATCTTATGATAATGCTTTGTTTGTGCCTGATGTCGAAATGCATGGTACTAAAGAGTTTTGCTTGGCAAATGTTTATGATAAATCTCTAGATGATGGTCCTATGTTACTTGATAATATTAATTGTACTACTAATGAAAATGGGATTGGAAAGGTCTTGACTTTATCTAGGAGTCTCATATCTCTTGAGATTGATCAATCATCTTATTATATTATTGATAAAAGTGGATTTGAAAGTTTTAATCCCGCTATTTTTGAGCTTGATAAAAATTATATGTTTATGGATCATGAGAAATATGCTGCATGTGATAGTTATATTGTTGAGTTTATCCATGAAGCTACTGAAAATTATTATGAGAGAGGAAAATATGGTTGTAGAAATTTGCATGGTACTAAAACACCTCTCTATATGCTGAAAATTTTGAATTTACTCTTGTTTTACCTTCTTATGCTTGTCACTTTGTTCTTCATGAATTTATTTGTGTACAAGATTCCTATGCATAGGAAGTGGGTTAGACTTAAATGTGTTTTGAATTTGCTTTTTGATGCTCTCTTTTGCTTCAACTCTTATTTCTTGCGAGTGCATCATCAAAATTGCTGAGCCCATCTTAATGGCTATAAAGAAAGCACTTCTTGGGAGATAACCCATATGTTTATTTTGCTACTGTTTTGTTGAGTCTTGGAAGTTGTTACTACTATAGCAACCTCTCCTTATCTTTATTTTATTGCAATGTTGTGCCAAGTGACGCCTCTAATCGAAGGTTGATGCTAGATTTGGATTTCTGCGCAGAAACAGATTTCTATCTGTCACGAATCTAGGCTGTTTTCTTTGTAGGTAACTCAGAAAAATATGCCAATTTACGTGCGTGTTCCTCAGATATGTACGCAACTTTCATTAGTTTTGAGTTTTCTGATTTGAGCAACGGAAGTACCTGTTTAAAATTCGTCTTTACTGGCTGTTCTGTTTTGGCAGATTCTGTCTCTGTTTTTTGCATTGTCTCTTGTGGACCTTAAGCAAGGCTTTCTAGACGTGGAGAGCTGTAGCTAATGTTTTATTGAGTACTTGCAATATGTCACTACAGGACCAAGGTGGATTCAAGTTTTTTTTTGAGTATTAACCCCTCTAATGAAGTTTATGAGAAGTTTGGTGTGAAGGAAGTTTTCAAGGGTCAAGAGAGGAGGATGATATATGATCAAGAAGAGTGAAAAGCCTAAGCTTGGGGATGCCCCCGTGGTTCATCCCTGCATATTTCAAGAAGACTCAAGCGTCTAAGCTTGGGGATGCCCAAGGCATCCCCTTCTTCATCAACTTATCAGGTTTCTTCTATTGAAACTATATTTTTATTCGGTCACATCATATGTGCTTTACTTGGAGCGTCTGTTTGTTTTTGTTTATGTTTGAATAAATTGGGATCCAAGCAATCCTTGTGTGGGAGAGAGACACGCTCCGCTTTTTCATATGAACACTGGTGTTCTTAGCTTTATTTTAATGTTCATGGCGGAGTTGAAAACTGCTGCACTTATTGATATTTGGTTGGAAACAGAAAATGCCTCATACTGTCTTGAATAATTTGATACTTGGCAATTATTTTGAGTTCTCAAGTAGATCATGATTAAGCTCTTGCATCATGTAGTTTAAACCTATTAGTGGAGAACTACCGTAGAGCTTGTTGAAATTGGTTTGCATGATTGGTCTCTCTAAGGTCTAGATATTTTCTGGTAAAAGTGTTTGAGCAACAAGGAAGACAGTGTAGAGTTTTATAATGCTTGCAATATGTTCTTATGTAAGTTTTGCTGTACCGGTTCATACTTGTGTTTGCTTCAAACAACCTTGCTAGCCAAAGCCTTGTACTGAGAGGAAATGCTTCTCGTGCATCGAAAACCTTGAGCCAAAACCTATGCCATGTGTGTCCACCATATCTACCTACTATGTGGTATTTCCTGCCATTCCAAGCAAATACTTCATGTGCTACCTTTAAACAATTCAAAAGCTATTATCTCTTATTTGTGTCAATGTTTTATAGCTCATGAGGAAGTATGTGGTGTTTTATCTTTCGATCTTGTCATTTACTTTTGACAGACTTTCACAATGGACTAGTGGCTTCATCCGCTTATCCAATAATTTTGCAAAAAGAGCTGGCGCGGGGTTCCCAGCCCCCAATTAATCAACCTTCATTAATAATTCTCTTCACATGTTTTGCTCTGATTCATCAGTAAGCAACTTAATTTTGCAAATAGACACTCCTTCATGGTATGTGAATGTTAGAAGGCACCCGAGGATTCGGTTAGCCATGGCTTGTGAAAGCAAAAGGTTGGGAGGAGTGTCAACCATAAATAAAACTAAAGTACATGTGTAAACAAAAGAGAAGAGGGATGATCTACCTTGCTGGTAGAGATAACATCCTTCATGGGAGCCGCTCTTGAAAGTCTGGTTGATGAGGTAGTTAGAGTACCCGCTACCATTCGTTGACAACAACAAACACCTCTCAAAACTTTACTTTTATGCTCTCTATATGATTTCAAAACTTGAAAATCTCTAGCACATGATTTAATCCCTGCTTCCCTCTGCGAAGGGCCATTCTTTTACTTTATGTTGAGTCAGTTTACCTACCTCCTTCCATCTTAGAAGCAAACACTTGCGTCAACTGTGCATTGATTCTTACATACTTGCTTATTTGCATTCATCATATTACTTTATGTTGACAATTATCCATGAGATATGCATGTTGAAACTTTAAAGCAACTGCTGAAACTTAAGTCTTCCTTTGTGTTGCTTCGATGCCTTTACTTTGAATCTATTGCTTTATGAGTTAACTCTTGTGCAAGGCTTTTGATGCTTGTCTTGAAAGTACTCTTCATGAAAAGTTTTGCTATATGTTATCTATTTGTTAGCAACTATAGATTATTGCCTTGAGTCACTTCATTCATCTCATGTGCTTTGTAATAGTATGATCAAGGTTATGTAAGTAGCATGTCACTACAGAAATTTTTTTTTTTATCGTTTACCTACTCGAGGACGAGTAGGAACTAAGCTTGGGGATGTTGATACGTCTCCAACGTATCCATAATTCCTGATGTTCCATGCTTGTTTTATGACAATACTTACATGTTTTGCTTGCACTTTATAATGTTTTTATGCGTTTTCCGGAACTAACCTATTAACAAGATGCCACAGTGCCAGTTCCTGTTTTCTGTTGTTTTTGGTTCCAGAAAGGCTGTTCGGGCAATATTCTCGGAATTCGACGAAAGGAAGACCAAAGATCATAATTCACCGAGACGGACCAGGACACCGAAGGGGAGTCAGAGGGGAGGCCTGGGGCCCCCACACCATAGGGCCGCGCGGGCCAGCCCCTGGCCGCGCCGGCCTATGGGGAGGGCGCCCTGGCGCCCCTCCGACTCCGCCTCTTCGCCTATTTAAGCCCTTTCGACCTAAAAACGCGATACCAATTGACGAAGTCGCCAGGAACCCTCCAGAACGCCGCCACATCGCGAAACTCCGTCTCGGGAGCCAGAAGTCTCCGTTCTGGCACTCCGCCGGGACGGGGAATTGGAGGAGATCATCGCCGCCATCACCACCGACGCCTCTACATCAACCAGCCATGTTTCCCCCATCCATGTGTGAGTAATTCCCCCGCTGTAGGCTGAAGGGGATGGTAGGGATTGGATGAGATTGGTCATGTAATAGTGTAAGATTGTTAGGGCATAGTGCCTAGTGTCCGTAATTGGTACTTTGATGATATTGTTGCAACTTGTTATGCTTAATGCTTGTCACTAGGGCCCGAGTGCCATGATCTCAGATCTGAACATGTTATTGTTTCATCATGATATTCATTGTTTATGGTCTTACCTGCAAGTTGTATACACATGTCGCTGTCCGGAACCAATGACCCCGAAGTGACAGAAATCGGGACAACCGGAGGGGATGGTAGTGATGTGAGGATCACATGTGTTCACGGAGTGTTAATGCTTTGCTCCGGTACTCTATTAAAAGGAGTACCTTAATATCCAGTAGATTCCCTTGAGGCCCGGCTGCCACCGGCTGGTAGGACAAAAGATGTTGTGCAAGTTTCTCATTGCGAGCACGTACGACTATAATTGGAACACATGCCTATTGATTGCTTTGTACTTAGACACCGTTTTATTATTATCTGCAAATGCCCTGCTTGATTGTTACATGAGTTTCTCTCATCCATGCAACGCCCGTTATCCGTCCCCGTGCCTACAGTATTTTAATCATGCTGTTTACTATATTCACTACTGCTGTCTCTGTTACTCTGCTGCTGTTATTTCACTACTGCTACTGCTATAAAACTGTTACCTCGATAAACTCTTGCGAGCAAGTCTGTTTCCAGGTGCAGCTGAATTGACAACTCCGTTGTTAAGGCTTTCAAGTATTCTTTGTCTCCCCTTGTGTCGAATCAATAAATTGGGTTTTACTACCCGCGAAGACTGCTGCGATCCCCTATACTTGTGGGTTATCAAGCATCCAACAGGAGATGATCCTGGTGGTAGAGATGACGATACATCAAATGCTGAACGAGATCACACTCAGGGGGAGCAGGAAGAGTATCAAACTGAAAGATCAAGGTGGCCACAAAACCTTAAGGTGTACTCACGGAGACAGAGAGCTGAGGATGATCAAGTGCAAGGGGAGGAAGAAATCTCTTTGAGTCAGAATCCTGACGCTCAAATACAGCCAGATTTACATGACTCAAGTTCAAGTCCCTCTACAAGTGATGGTATAGTTTCTACTCCATTTGATGATCTTGATATCCCTATAGCTCAGAGGAAACAACCTCGCTCCACTACTAGGAAACTGCCATCACATTTGTCCCAATATGATATTTCTAATTATGTCTCATATTCTTCTATGGGACCTCAGTATAGAGCTTTTATTGTTGCACTTGACTCGGCTGTACCCATTCCCCATGATTGGCAGGAAGCGAAGAGGTGCCCCACATGGAGAGATGCCATGCTAGAAGAAATGGCAGCACTTGACAAGAATAACACATGGGTACTTACTACACTTCCTCCTAATAAAAGGGTTGTTGGTTGTAAGTGGGTATTTACGGTAAAACAAAATTCAGAGGGAAAGGTAGAAAGATATAAGGCCAGGTTGGTGGCTAAAGGGTACAGTCAAACATATGGGGTAGATTATGATGAAACTTTTGCACCTATGGCAAAAATGAACACCATCAGGGCGCTCATATCGATAGCAGCAAATAATAAGTGGAAGTTGTACCAAATGGATGTTAAAAATGCTTTTCTTCATGGGGACTTATATGAAGAAGTGTATATGGAAATTCCACCAGGTTTTGGTAGTAAAGAAACTGAAGGCAAGGTGTGTAAATTAAAGAAATCCTTGTATGGGCTTAAACAATCACCTAGAGCCTGGTTTGGGAGGTTTAGAAATGAAGTGTGCAAGCTGGGCTATCGACAGAGCAATGCAGATCATACTTTATTTTTTAAGCGCCATAATGACAAGGTTACCATTCTGGTTGTTTATGTTGATGACATTGTAATTACAGGTGATGATGATGAAGAAATATCGAGGTTAAAGAAGGCATTGGCATGTTCATTTGAAGTCAAAGACCTGGGATACCTTCACTACTTTCTTGGGATTGAGGTTGTTTATGGTGCACAAGGTATTTATCTCTCTCAAAGGAAGTATGTACTTGATTTACTTGCTGAGACTGAAATGTTAGAGTGTAGACCAGCACCCACACCTGTTGAGCAAAATCTTCGAATATTAGCGGATTCTGGTGAGTCAGTGGACAAAGGTAGATATCAAAGATTAGTGGGGCGCTTAATTTATTTATCACATACTAGACCAGACATTGCATATGCGGTTAGTATTGTGAGCAGATACATGCATGACCCTAGAACCAGCCACTTGGATGCTGTATACAGAATTTTAAGGTATCTAAAAGGGTGCCCGGGTAAAGGAATTTTATTTTCTAATTATGGGCATCTTAAAATAGAAGGATATACTGATGCTGATTGGGCTGGATGTCTAGACGATAGAAAGTCAACCGCTGGCTATTGCATGTTTTTGGGTGGAAATTTAGTTAGCTGGCGGAGTAAAAAGCAGAGTGTAGTTGCACGTTCAACAGCTGAAGCTGAGTTTAGATCTATGGCATCAGGTTTATGTGAACTGATGTGGTTGAGGATACTATTGTCAGAGCTTGGACTGCTTGTTAACGTACCCATTTGCTTGTACTGTGATAACCAAGCTGCTATTAACATAGGATATGTTTGGTTCATGCCCCGTCTTGCCCTACCAATTCGCGGGCGTGACCAAATTTTTGGCGAACGAATCGGCCGCCCTCGTCTCGCCCAGGATTTGGCTGAAAAATGAACTGCAGCGCACACTTCGGCATGGGCTAGCCAAAATATTGGAAGCCAACCAAACAGGATTAGTAGACTATGGGCTTGCCAACTTTTTGGTAAGGCTGTCGTTGGCTCAAAACCAAACGTATCCATAGTTCACAATCCGGTTCATCATGATCGAACTAAGCATGTCGAGATAGATAGGCACTTTATTAAGGAGAAACTGGATAAAGGTGTACTCAAAATTACTTATGTTAGGTCATCAGATCAACTAGCAGATATCTTGACAAAAGGTGTGAGTGTGGTATCATTTGTAAATATTTGTAGCAAGATGAGGCTCATTGACATCTTCACCTCATCTTGAGGGGGAGTGTTGGTGTACTTATGTGTAATACTAGAAGTATAGGAGGGTGGAATTGTAAAAGGTACTTTGTATATTTGTAACCAGTGAGGAATAGAGAGAGATGAGAAGTTCCAGAAAAATCTACAATCCCCATCGAGTGGTCCTGTAGCTCTGGTGGTATCCAGTGATAACGACATATACTTTTTGTACGTTATTAACACATCGCTGGAAAAAATACTGCAACAATACTACAATGGCATGAAAGCTTTGCTACGAATAGGGAGGGTATGCTGCAATGGAGGGTATACTACAATTGCATTTTAATGATATCCGATGAGAACGCTGCTACACGTACGACCATGTACATCCCATACTTGTACTCCGTACATCAAATCAGGCCGTGGGCATCTCAAGGTGCAGAGACGAGTCGTATGCACATCGGACAAGTAAGGTCGTATGCACAGCAGCTTCGATCCGACAATAAGTCGAACCGCACTTGAAGCGAAGCGGGGAGGCTGCAGGGGACCCAGTTTCTTTTTTTTGAGAATAAAGAGCATATATTCATTCAAACAAGAACAAGTACAGATTTAGCACAAGATCGAAGTCGAACACAGGAACAAGCAAGAAGGAAGAAGAGAACACCAGGAAGAACCACACATCTAAACCAACAGAAGGAGCAGCAAGAGCCCCTAGCCAAAGGCGTTTTGAACCGCTGCAACCACCAGCTACAAAGCTGGATCTAAGACGATGAACGATCATCGGTCGGCACGACGCGCCGAGCTCGCGCCACTCCAGGTCCAGGCCTCCAAACAGGCGCCCGAGACCACCACCATCAAGCCACCATCCCGCTCCTGGGTCACCTTCTCCTCCCGGCATCCAGCGTCCAAGCACCCTCCAGAACACGTACCTCAGTAGCCTCGCGTCGTCGGTGGAGGAAACGGCGGCACGTCGACCGAAGGCCCGAGGACGGGATCCCCACCAGGCGAAGACGGCCCCGTCGCTACGCCATCCACGCGGGGGAACTCCGACAGATCCATCACCGCTACACACAGCACCGGCGAGGAGGAGCTGGATCCGCGGAGACCAAGAGGCTGACCACGCCGACGCCGCTCCTACTCGGACGCCGCCGCCAGCCACCAACGTCCACGCCCTATTTACAAGCCGGACACCAGATCCGCGGTTCCCCCCCTCTCCCACCGCCACAGCGGATGGAGGAGAGGGGGAGAACCGACGGCGGCGCCGGAGAAACGGGGGGGAACGACCGACGACTCTCAAAATCGCCTCTCTCGACTGTAGCACGGGAGAGGGGATAACTCACGGGCGATTTAGGAGCCTTAGCAGGGGACCCAGTTTCGATCTTCGGCTTCGGCTGCTCGCAAGCACCTGGCCGCCTGCTCGGCAATCGGTATCCACTCGCCGGCCGCCGCCGCATTCTCTCAGTTGGGTCGGCCCGGCGCAGTGCTGCCTCTCCACGACCAGCGCAGGCGGCCGCAGCGGGAGGAGGTGACGGGAACCCGGCAAGCGCCGGGAACAGGAAGAGGTCCGAGGCAGCCGCCAAACCCTAGGTGAGGCCCGCTTGTCTTTCGCTTTCGCCTGCTAGCTTCGGCTTGGCTCCGTGTCGTTGCTCCTTGTATGCTCGCTCCGCCCGCGCTATTGCGACACCTTCGGGTGCGATTCGTATGTTGTGATGTTTCGACGATGTCTTTGGGGATTTTAGGCTAGTATGTGCTGTAATTTTACGCCATTTGCCTGCTTCAGTTTTGCAAAACAAGCCAACACAGTCTATCTCGGGTTAGTGTACGTAATTGTGTAGATGGCTCAGTTAACCAGGATTTACAAGAGGCCAAGGATTTAGACATGTGTGCCCTCTGCCCCTCTTGTAGGTAACCAGAAATTAGAGCAATGGCATCTTCAGTGGCCCAGTTCACCTGCATGTACAGATTGTTTAGCCGAGAACCGTAATCTTAATCATGTGACAGAATTTGTAGCAGCAATGTGGTGCACATTGCGTTGAGATGCCCAATCAATTATAGTGGTGCCACTTAACCTTTTCCTATGAACTGTGGTGGTAGATGCCAAATTCCTCATATGGCAATATTTCCTTAATCATTTATTGTGTACTACTCCTATATCTTTTAGTTTCGGTAGGATATCATTTCAAGAACCGGAATCTATCCAATTACGGATTGTCTACTTTTGCCCTATGTCTAATGGACATGTTATGATGTGTGGCATGTTATAGACTTGTAAGTTGCTTTATCGCACCTCGCAGGTTCTCACAGTAGAAGTGTACCAAATGGACCACAGGCGTTCCTCGAGGAAAATATGTAAATCTGTCGCACATGAAGATTTCATCAGCAATCTGCCAGATGGCCTCAAGGACAAAATTCTTTGCTGTCTGCCAATAAAAGAAGCTGTTGCAACTTGCCTCTTGTCAAGGAATTGAAGGTACACATGGACTTCAATGACCGAACTGATGTTCAGGGGAGATGATTTTACTTCAGAAAATGGCAATGCAAATGATGACAAATCCAGGTTTCTTAAGTTCACTGACATGTTTCTGTCCCTTCACGATGGCCCAATTCTTAAGTTTGGACTGAATACAAAAGACGTTCAAATATACGCTGGAGGACACATCTATCGTTGGATGCTCATTCTTTCAAGAAAGAGAATTAAGGAACTTCAGATTCGAACACCTATGCGGGGCTGTTACAAGATCCCTTCTTCTTTTTTCTCCTGTCATGAGCTGGAATCTGTGTACCTGTGTTTTTGTAGGCTGACAACTTCACAGCTGCCACTGCTATCGAAAGGCTTCAAACAATTGCATACTCTTCATCTGGAATGCTGCTATATTCTTGGAGGAAACAATTTTGGGGATTTAGTAGCTAGTTGCCCAAATTTAAATAAGCTTATTCTCAATAGAATTTATAGCTTAGCCGATATCAATATTCATTCAACAAAGCTCAAGATGCTAACACTTGATGGCCATTTTAAGCACCTCAATCTGCATACTCCATATCTTACTTCGGCGGTCATCAAACTGAGACCTCTCCCTAGTGATGCTTCGAAGATCAGATGCAACTTCAATTTTTCTCAATTTATTGCTTCTCTTTCTGATGTTGAAAGTATTTCATATCTTGGGCCAATACTTGAGGTAAAAATCTGTGATATGCCGGTTTTCCTTGGTGCTTGTTATTTCACAGTTGGTATTTTGTTTATGGACCTGTTGCTATTTTACAGCGTGCAGAACATGAATTCTTGGTTCTCAAGCTGCCGAAATCATTCAACAGGCTAAAAAGGATAAGCCTGAACTTAGATCTTGGTAATCTGAAGGAAGCAAATCTTGCTCTCTGCTTATTTCAGCATGCGCCGTACCTGCAGTTTATTAATGTGCAGGTGAATTCAGTAAATCTTTGACTTGCTACACATTATAAAAATCCATAGCTCTTGTTAATTTACAGTTTGTACTTTTCAGCTCACTTCCAATGAGCCCATAGTACCCGCAGTGCATTTCTGGGAATCAATAGACCGTCACGTCTGTCTCTTCCAGAATGTTCGTGCAGTTGGTATGATCAACTTTACTGGCTCCGGTGCAGAGCTAGGCTTCTTGAAACTTATACTTGAAGATGCACCAATGCTAAAAAGAGCGTTCATAAACGACAACGGAAAATTGGGAAAAGATGACCTCAAGAACCTCCTGAAGTTGAGAAGAGCATCGAAGGATGCAGAAATAGTGATTTTTTCAGGCTCGGTTCCACCACTCTGAAAAGGTGCAAGCCCATTCTTTTTTGTGTAGGAACAATATATGCACATTTCTATTTCACCTGTCTATTCTGTTACTTGCAAAACCTTAGTTTTTTTTTTTACATAAAGGAGGCCTGACCTTGGCATCGACTGGTGCACGCAGCCACATGCAAAAACTTAGGTTTAGTTTTCGTTAGAATAGTTTGAGTTTTATGTAAACAAAAACTGCAGTCAATTTATTTGGAAATATCGGTATCCTCTTCAGCAAATCAAAACGTTGCGCCCGGGACATCACTTCTTTTTCGCCATTTGGGCGTAATATTTGAAATTTAGTGATTAGTGATACTATTTAATCAGCCAATTTCAGGTTATTTTGGGATAGTGTGCACAAGGAGAATTCGGAGCACCGACATGTTCGTAGAAGATGATCCTATTAAATAATTGTTCGTCCCATTATGTAATATTATGCTCTTGTGCAGGTAAATTTGCCACCCCTAAAGTTTTCTCTGATGCATAGTTTCTAGTCCAATCTCTGAAGGAACAAGTCCTGACCACATAGCAGTTATCAAACTCATGTTTGGAGCTTCACAGAGCTACTAATTTCTTTCAGTGTGATCTTGTATGACGTTATCTCTGAATATTTTCGTACTTCCGATACTGAAGTTATCTTGTAGTCCTACTGAAAACAAAGTTGTCTCTACAAGAGTTGCTTGCTTGTTGTGTCAAGGTTCAGAAAATATTTCCAGTGTTTCGAGGTAAGATCATTAGGTAGTCAGGTTTTTCTCTTTCAGAACCTTGATGAAGTTGATATGATCAACTTAACCGGTTGCTAGTAGGAATATCTGGCACAGAACCTTGATGTAGTTCATACGATCAACATTACTCACCCCTGTCTAAGCTAAGCTCTGGAGACTTATACTTGTGGATGCACCGTGCTAAGTAAGTGCAAATAAGAGACATTGGAAAATTGGAGAAAACAGCCCTCGTGAAGACGAGAAGGCCGTTCAAGGATAAGTTCAGCAGTTAATGAATAATATGAATATTATGTCCATTTTATGGTGATATTTATGTCACAAACAACACCTGGGAGTTTCTCGTTTTAAGCATTGCTCCCTTTTACCTTGTTGGGTCGTACTAGAAATTTGGCCCCATTTCACTAGTCAATGTCAACTTGTTTAATTGCTTGGGTGTGATGAGCAGAAGGACGACCCGAAAGACGTTTTTACCTAACCTGATTGACCTGACTACTTTTGTATACTAATTTTGTACACCTTTACCGGAGAAAAGCGTGCAGGTTTTGGGTTAAACTCATACGTTGCATCGGACACTTTAATTTGTAAACAAGCTGAGCGTGTTGACTCTGACTCTTATCTTAAAGTTTATGAAGGCAGCCCTGCTAATTGTTCTGGTCAACTTTGTTGCCCGTAAAAAAAATCTGCATCTGCTGTTTTCTCAAGGGTAGGATCAAGTCTGATGTCTGAATGAGAAAGACAAAGACTTCGGGAACAGTCAACAAACTCGTGGTTTGAATTTGGGACGCTTCGACGGTTCCACCTCTCTTGTTCAGTGTGATCTCGTAAGATATGAGCTGTGAACTGCAAGTACTACGGGGTACTACCGTACTATGTGCTATAGCAGTGCAAGAAAACGACAAGATAGCTAGTTCCAATATGATAGCATCGTTCTTTGTAACGATCAAGACTGGCAAGTCCATTAGTCCAAACAGTTGTCCATGTACCAGTAGAAGATTCAGCAGCTACTGCAGCCCCTGCTTCTTCCGGCGGAACCCCAAGCTATTACTCGGAATGCTGTCAAGATATCAGTATCCTTGGTTTCATACTCCGGGGTGTAGTAAGTCAATTTATAATCTTTAACACCAGCTTGAAATCCAACACTTGCTTTAGTTTCTGTTTGTGGTGACATAAGTCCCTCCCTACAACTCTTGAATTAAGAATTCTCACACTAGCAGGGTCTACTCGATGTGAATTAGGCGTAAATCCAACTTTAGAAAAAATCTCGTAAATCAAAAAGGATATTCAATTAATATAATATCAACTCATTAAAGAAAATTGAGGGCATACTTAAGTTAATGAAGATGTTTCATTCATATATACTGTACACTCTGTGTATCTTCTATCCTACAGGAATTCCGTTATAGGAATTCAATTGGAATTGAGTTGTTGTTACGGTAAGTTAACACGGTTCATTATTAAACCATTTGGATTTGATTTACCAAATCCTTCATTATTGTATACTCTTTGATAGATATAGGGCAACCCAAATCAATTCCTAATTCTTATTTTACAAGTTATTAATAGGCTCCTTTCTTATTTTGAGTGCAAATACCTAAGTAAATACTAAGAAAATTCTCTGTTGACAACAATCTATGCTTCAGAGTAGTATTTGTATATCGAAGTCCTAGATAGGAAAGTAGAGTAGGCACGGATCTTTGATTGCTGAAGTTGACACCATCACTATAGGAATGGCGCGCTACGCCGATGGCTCCGAGCCCTCGGCATAGCCTTAAAAAGCCGTCGGCGTAGGCTATGCCGAGGACAGCCCTCGCCATAGCTCCTCCGGCAAGATCCGCCTCGGCAGAGCCACGTGTGCCGTCGGTGTAGACCCGGCTCTCGGCGTAGCTGTGATACGCCGACGGTGACCATCGGCGTCTAGGCCGTCGGCGCAGGCCACACCGTCCCGTCTGTTAACTTCAAAAAAAATCAATTTTTTTTCAAATGTTCTTAGTCTCTCACATGGATCATTTTAATTATAACACTACACTTAATCTTAGGTCAAGTTAACCTTCATAGTCAAACTTCTCACCCGCTCACCCATCCTCACACTACTCCGCGTCTCCACCCCCACCACGCTTAACATCTTGGTTCCTTCCGGTTGAATTTCTATCTTCTTCACGAAACATTGCTGATAATACTACCATATCAATCATATTAACCCCTAGATCATGATATCACAACTCTTTATTATTTTGAATTTAAATAATTATTTAAATAAGCATCAATGGTTGAGTAATAATAATCTCTACCAAGGATGCAATTAGTTTTTAAAAAAAAAATATAAAATCCTGAATTTCTGGCAAAAATAAAAATCTTCCTGCTTTCATATTTCCATTTGAAATTTTGAGAATCTAAAAATTGGCTAACCAAGTAGTCCCCGGTGAATTCGGAACTAACTTTTTCCCATGATCATTTTAATATATTATACGTTTTTTCCGACTTCATATGCAACCAGAAAAGTCGTTTTACCGATACATCACGCAATTTTGCAAAAAAAAAATCGAAATTCTTTTTTGTTAAATTCTCTTGCAACTAGATGACATAACACATGGACATCTCGAAGGATTTATTTTTTGAATTTTTTTTATCATTTTCTTCCACTCAGTTGAAAGTTAAAAAAGGCGATCCGGGGGGTGCGTGGAGGGAAAATTTTCAACCTCTACGCAAGGGGTGGTCGTCGGCGTAGTTAAAAAAAAGAGGAGATGGCTATGCCGAGGGTGGCCGTCGGCGTAGCCTTGACGCCGTGACAACACCATCACGGCCTAAGTTTGGTGGGCCGCATGCATGTTAGTGTCGCTTTGCTTCCTGTGACAACAAAGTTTAGAAAAGAAAATAATCCAAAACTTTTCTTGTTTGTAAAGCAGGAAATTTCAAGCTGACCAATATATGATTGGTGCACACTATTTTAGTTAGCAAAGAGGAGAGCTTAGTTACGGGCGGTTGGTTGATATTACTTGCAAAAGTTTAGGTTTTATTTGCATGAATAAAGGAGGCAACACCCCCTGCCCAAGAGCATAATATTAAGTAAAGTGACATACGCTATCAAACTCATTTTGGGAACTTCAAAAAACTCTACTTTCCTTCAGTGTGAATGATCTTGTAAGGTGCGAGCTCTGAATTGTTGTTGTGCAAGAATAAGTATTTCAATGCTTTCGCTAGTGAATTTATCGTGGTTTCTACGGAAAACAACGATGTCTATGTTAAAGTTCAAAAAGTATTATGTTCTTGGCAACTTAACAGTTGCGCTTTGCAGCTTATTTCCAGTCTTTCCGAGGTGAAATATAGATCAGTAAATATTTTTTTTTGGAACCTAAACAGCAGGAGCTTTGCTTACTTTTTATTAAAAATAGGAAATATAAACGAAAATACTTTTATACTTGCAGGCATAGGTGTGGTTATTTCTATCACTGTTCGTTTTGCTTTGAGATTCAAGTAAACTCAATGCGTCACTGAATGTATAGGTGTGGCCGTGGCCAATGCATGTGTACAAAATCTGCTCTCGAATACAAAACCGAGTGAATTACAACGAAAGAGTAACCCTCCCACTCAACAACGCCCATGCTCAAGCAAGCAGGGCGACAACAAGAAACCAAAACTGCACACTACACTATTACATGGGACAAAGCCAAATCCACCATTTGCACCTCTTCGCGGATAATAATAGCTAAACTCTCCGCCGTCAAGTTCAGGTTCTGAAAGATGCGTCTACCTTTTTCCTTCCATATGTGACACACGATGTAGATAGAAACTGCTGCATCTGTTCTTACATTTTCGTCCTTGGGCTGCTGAGCTAATTTGCTCCACCAACCACTAATGGAAGATGAATAATTAGTGTAGAGAAACAATTTCGATGACTGTTTTGAAACTGAGCTCAGACTTCTTTGGCATAAGGGTAGTGCAGTGTCAGGTGAGCAGCGGTTTCCAAAGTTTGGTCACACAACCCGGAAATGCAATTCTAACGGCACCGTGGCCTAACGGTCAAGTATCCACCACTCAAACAACGTCACGATTCGTGCATCCTTGCGTGCATCATTAAGTTATAGACTAAGTTACAGAAATTGAAACTTAATCGTCGCGATTTTGTAGCATGAGTCACGAGGAGAAACGGACGGCAAAAACTTGACCGGTAGGTCATCGGGTCACTAGAAAAATCACTTTGCCATGAGGCCATCCTCTGGCAAGAAGTCTGTCGGCAGCCCAACACCTGGTTTGAATCATCAACCAGACGAATTTTTTTGACCTTGCCTTCAGCGCGGAGGCCACACTTTCATCAATTCAGCCTGAGGAATTATCCCAAAGAACTGAAAGCAATATGCTGATTTAGCTGAGTACTTTCCATCTACAGCGATTTTCCATAAGATCTTGTCATTAACTCATTATCATAGCCAAGCACAATGCCCTGAAGTTGTGACCACAGATCGATAAACGGATCCAGTTGAGTTGTTGTTCATTAGTTATCCTGTTTAAGCCACGCATCCATCTCCCATTTGTCAACCCAGCCTGGTTACAATCAGATTTCCTTCTGGCCAAAGGGAAGATATCAGGTGCAATCAAGCGCAGAGATTTGCCATTGAGCCACCTATCATGCCAGAAACTTGCTTTCTACTGCGAATAGAAACCACAGTACAAGCAGCAAAAAGTTGCTTTGTCAGTCTCATCGCAGGATTAAATTTCTGGTATCTCACCCGAGTGAGCTTCTTCTATAAAAATACGCCACCAGGGCTAGTCCTGGCTGGTCTTGTTTTTTTTTTTATTTAGTACACACTACACATGGGCATTTCTCCGGCCGGGCTTTAAAAAAGCCCAATCGTAAATTCCCAAGCCCGAGCCCGGCCCGGCCTAAACTTCAGACTTGCAAATCAGCCCCGCACCTGGCCCGAACGGGGAAAGCCTGGCCTGAACTAGACTTAAATCCAATTTTCTGCAAGCCCAAATCCAGCCCGGCTCGACGTTCGGGCTCCAAAATCAGGCCCGAACTTGGCCCGACATGCAAGCCCGGCCCAGGATTTTTGGTCCGGGCCGGACCGGACTGCCCATGTCCAGCTGTAGTACACACGATCAACATTACTGGTTCCTTCTAGAAATAGGCATCTCGAGGTTTATATTTGAAAATTGCAAAAACAGACCTAAGACCTTGCTGCAGACGTGAACGTTGAAGGATAAGGCTGGTGCCATTGCGGGCGGTAGCAGGGGCGGTAGCGCCCGAGGCGGGGCGAGAGAGAGGCGAGAGAGGGGCGAGACGAGAGCGGGAGGCGGCGGCGCGGGCGCCCGGCGGTATCGCCCGCTCCCGCCCGGCTACCGCCTGCGTTGGGGGCGATAGGGGGGTGAGAGGGGGGCGGCAGCGATGGCAGGACGGGGCGAGAGGCGGGGCGAGAGGGAGGGGGTAACGGCTAGCTAAGGTGGCGCGATCTGATTCGTCCACCTCAGCTAGCCGTTGGGGTAGCCGTTGCTGGCTCAAAAAATTCGAAAAAAATGCCAAAAACCCCAAAAATTCATCCCCACCCCCTATAAATACCCCCATGTGGTTTCACTCATTCCACACCTCACTTCATCTCCTCCACTCTCCATTTCCACTCCTCTCAGCGCCATGTCTTCGTCTAGCAGCAGTTCGAGCGACGGAATGGAGGGTGATATGATCGATGCATTCCAGGCGGAGTATGAGGAGGAGATGCTCAACGAGGAGGCGGAGCCAAGACGGCCGCGACGCCGCCGAGAGTTCATCAGGCGTGATCGTCTGGGTGCCCACGATCGGCTCTTCGAGGACTACTTCGCCGACGACTGCAATTATCCTCCGAGCTTCTTTCGGCGAAGGTATCGGATGAGGCGATCCCTTTTTCTGCGCATTGTGGATAGATTGGGTGAATACTCTCCGTATTTCACCCAAAGAGTTGATGCTCTCAACCGTGCTGGTTTTTCTCCCCTACAAAAGTGTACTGCGGCTTTGCGTCTGTTAGCTTATGGAGCCGCTGCAGATACGATAGATGAGTGGCTTAAGTTAGCTAGACAAACTTCATCAGATTGTCTAGATAGATTCTGTGAATGCATCATTGCCTGTTACGGGGAGACGTTTTGCCGTCGACCAAATGTCGAGGATACTCAGCGTCTGTTAGCGAAAGCCGAGGAGCGTGGCTTTCCGGGCATGTTAGGGAGCATCGATTGCATGCATTGGCAGTGGAGGAACTGCCCAGTGGCTCATGCCGGTCAATTCACAAGGGGAGACATCAAAACACCCTACCATAATCTTAGAAGCCGTTGCGTCGTATGATCGTTGGATCTGGCATGCCTTTTTTGGAGTGGCCGGGTCCAACAACGACCTCAATATACTCAACCAGTCGCCGTTGTTCACTGATGTGCTTAGGGGAGAAGCACCCGTAGTGAACTTCACGGTGAATGGACACGAGTACAACTATGGTTACTACCTTGCCGACGGCATCTACCCCTCCTGGCCGGTGTTCATGAAAGGTGTTACTCTTCCACAAAGTGAAAAGCAGCGAGTGTTCACTGTTGCTCAATCAGCTTGGCGCAAAGATGTCGAGTGTGCCTTTGGAGAGCTGAAGGCTAGGTTCAACATTCTAGCAGTTCCGGGACGCTCCTACTCGAGGCGTACTCTTGGGTTGATCATGCGTGCATGTGTCATTCTGCACAACATGATCATCGACGATGAGCGTGGTACAAATTTGGAGAACATCTATGAGACAGTTGATTCCAATGTCGGTCCTGCAATACACAACCATGCACCACCAAGCCTAGCAGCCAGGATTCAGATGGACAACGAAATGAGGGACTCACCGATGTATACACAGCTCCAGCATGATTTGATTGAGCATGTGTGGGCTAATGCCTAGATTATGTAATTTTTTCAAATTATTATGTAATCTTTTCAAATTTTTATGTAATTTTTTTTATGATGTAATCGGTAACAAGTTTAGTTCAATAAAATAATTTCCTTGCATTATTTGTAATGTTGTAATCTAAAAAAAAATGCTGATGTCGAGGAGAGAGAAAAGTTGATGTGGAGGAGAGAGAAGTGAGAGCTGGCACTATAGCCCGTGCACTGGCACCGTGGGGTGAGAGTGGGGTGAGAGTGAGGAAAAAAGCTGACGTGGCGGGCTATAGTGGTGTGGTGCATTGGCACCAGCCTAATGGTTGTTCACTAGTGAATGAATATCACGTGCATTTTCTGGTGTTACCTTCATTCCGAAATATAAGCTTTTTTAGAAAGCAAACTTAACTTTCTAAAAAACCTTATATTTTAAAACGGAGGTAATATGTAGGAATTTAGACCACTTTTTATTAGTCAATACGTGTTCCTTGGATTGACTTTGGTGTAATGAGCTAAAGGAGGACCCGGAAGGTATTTTTACCTAACCTAATTGACCCGACTATTTGTGTACACCTTATAACTGGAAAAAATAAGTGCAGCTATTGGGTTTAGCGCATACATTATACCGTCCACTTTAATTTTCATAAGGTGAACATGTTAACTCTAACTCTTATCTTAAAATTGTAAAAGTCAGCCCTGCTAATTGTTCGAGTCAACTTTGCTGCCCCAAAGAGATTAAGCATCAGTTGCTTTCTCAAGGATACAATCGAGTCTGATCTCTAAGAGCATCTTCACCGGCGGCCCCGATAGCTTTTTGGAGGTCGGCGGCTAAAAAAGGCTCACACCGGCGCCCCAAAAAGCGTCGGCGCGTTTTCGAGCCCAATAGAAGCGCCGGCAACCTCGTGCCGACCCCTTCGGATCGGACGCGCCGACGCGTCGCATTTTGCGATGGGGTCGCGCTGTCAGTGACGCTAGGGCGTCGCGCGGGAGATTTTCCGCATCGCCGCCAGTCCATATTAACCCCTCCTTCCCCGCCTCTCACTTCATTCGTGCAAAAAATCTAAACCCACAATGTACGATGCGTGGGAGGAGGCGGCGTTAGCGGCGACCGTAGATGTCGTGGCGAAGGACCCGCAGCTCGCAAAGTACGATGCGTGGGAGGAGGCGGTGCTAGCGGCGACCGTAGATGCATTTGTCGCCGACGAGAGGCAGCATTAGGAGGCGGTGCAGCGGCAGCAGACTGTCGAGTGGCGGTAGCAGCGGTGGAGGAGTTTGCGCGGCGGCGGGAGGTGCGGGAGGAGCAGCAGCGCCAAGATGAAGTCTACGAGCGGCAGCGCTTGGAGGAGATGTAGCTACGTCTACGGAGGCAGGAGGTGGAGCACCGTCGGCGGCGGGTGGAGCTGGAGCAGTTGTTGCGTCAGGAGGTGGCGGCCACGGATAGAGCGGCCTAGTTGGCGTTCGCGGCGGAGAGAGAAGTGGGGGATCGACAACGGAGGAGAAGCGAAGAGGGCAGCGATGCAACATCGGCGATCGTCCACCTCTCCATAGAGCCGGGTGGCCAGTAGACTAGAGCTGAAGCCGATTTCACATGTCATCTGAAATTGAGAAATAAATAATGTTTTACTGCCCGCAAAATGAACCCGAATTCGTTCTGCTAAAACATTATTCATTCATCGATTCTGAATAACATGAAAATGAAATTATAAGAAAATGTTCAGTTTGTCTAAAAAATCCTATCGAGGCTATCGTATGGGGAGTGCCGGTGTGGAAACATCTTCCCCAAATATAGGATGTAATGTCGACGCCCTGCCAGCGTCTATTTGGAGGGTACCGGTGGGATGCTAACAACTAAACAGGATTTGGGAACAGTCAACAATCTGGTGGTTGGAACTTCAGACACTTCCACCACTCTTGTCTAGTGTGATCTTGCAAGACTGGGCAATTATGTTACTACGGGGTACTATGTGCTACAGCAGTGCAAGACAACGACATGATCACAAGTAGCTAGCTTCGAAATATTGATTGCTGAAGTCGTCATGCCATGTTAGTGTCGCTTGCTTGCTGTGGCAACAAAGCTCAGAAAAGAAAAAGAAAAAATCCAAAGCTTGTTCTTGCTTGTTAAGCAGGAAATTTTCCCATTGAAATGGACAAAATAATAAATGTTTCAAGCTGATCAAGATATGATTGCAAAACACTATTTTAGATAGCAAAGGGAAATAGCCTAGTCATTGGCAGTTGGTTGAGTAATAAGCATCAGTCTTTTTCAGAAGCGGTTAGTTAAATCGTGATAAAATAATCTTTGGGCGCTGGTCCTGGGACCAAGTGCGTGAATATATGACGTGGATCCAGCAGACATTGTCGGTTTTGCCAAGTCGGAACGAGTCGTCCATACATTTATCTTTAGTATTTCCAGCTGCCTGTGATTGCTACATGAAGTTCTTCGGCAGGTCAAGCATTATCTCCAGGAAATGATGTGAGTTGCTTTGGAAACATCAAAAAATACCCAGACATGGGGCTTAGTAGTATTTTCTAGAGCACACCACACACATCTTGAAGAAATCGATAGATTGGCAATGTACTAATATAATTGAAGAAATCGCACTGAAGATTCAAAAGCTTGATGTAGTTTTCCTGGATAGTTGGACGGAGAGGGAAGGAAGTAATCCCGGAAAAAAAAGTCAAACCTGAAACAAAATGAACAGTGATACTACTAGCTGCCGCTAGAACCGTGGATTTGCTAAAACATGGATGCGCGTGAACCAATAGTAAAATTGGAAAGAGAAAATACTAAGCAAAAACAAAAATAGCATAAATCACGCGTGTAAAGAACATACATATGTATGCGTATGTCAAGTTTAAAAATAAAGCCGAAGCCGATACCCCTTAATTTTTATAAGGCATCGGGCCAGATAGATTCCTCGTTGCCTTCTTCCAGACCTGTTGAGGTGTCATTTAGTTTTATGCGTGGGCCGTCATCCAAAACTTCTTTCGACTGGGAAGATTGATTAAGGAGGATCATCATAGAGATGATTAGGGCTCTCATGCCTCATGTCGGTGCCTTTGCCAATCTGCCTCGCTTTTGTAGCCTTCGGGACATGGAGGCGGGGTGGATATCTCGGTCCCCCCCGGTGAGAGGGCTCTGTCCTTCATAGGTTTTAGGGCTAAGGTTTGGTGGGGCGGTGCTCAGGTGGTGGCGGCGGCGCCTTGTCGAATAAAGTCTCCCTGGCTTCATCCCCATCTCGGCGGCGACATCGAGAAGTTTGTGGGAGTTGTGTGGTTCTAGAGGACTTCTTCTGGTTGTGGGATCTCCAGATCTTCAAAGAGCTTCATCGACGATTATTCTTTTTTTTCATCTTTAGGACGAATGTGGTCTTCTCAGGGAGTAGCGTGTCATTCATTGTAATTTTTATTTTTTTGTTGAAGTGCTTGTTTCTTTTAATGTACGTACCCTTTTGGCAATAAAAAGTTTGAAACTAAAATACAAGGTAAATAACTTATGCGAAAAAAGATAAAGTATCCAAGAACAATATTTGCACCAAATTTTTACTGTGTAGAAGCGTACAATTTTATTTTCTCTCTTCCATATGATCAAAATCTGCACGAGTATCACGGTGATGTGTGCATTTGTTACAGAAATGAAATTTTAAAAATACTACTGTACATGGTTTAGATTAATTTTTTTTGAAAAATTAGATCCACCTAAACCCTGGATATTCTCGCTGCTGCTTGTGCTAGCCGCGGAGCTGCACCGTATACTGCAGTAGGACTAGCAGTACGGGTCTACCTAGGATGCCGCCGTCGGCCTATGTGATTGTGAGGTCAGCGCTCAGCTCACGCACCCATGCCGCGGTTTCCCTGGTCCGGTCCACGGAAATCACAAAACCAACCAATCCGCCGCCCCGCCCGGAATCGCAACAAAACTCCGCCCCTTTCCCGCCTGCTTCGCTTTCCCGGCGGCCGGTGGTCACGTGGCCTCGCTCGCCGTCGTCCACTCGTCCGCCGACCGCGCTCGTGGCCTGCCCTGCCCTTTGAGGCCGCGTGTAGCGTAGATCCCTTGGACGATTAGAGTATTTTGGTTCTCTAGCTCTGTCTTTTTTTTTGCGTATCCTCTTGCATACCAGCAGGTGAAACACATGCGATGCTCGCCGCTCTCTGGAGTCTGGACTGGAGTACGTGGAGAAGCGGTCTGTCCATTGTTCCCGTCAACTGCTATTTGGATTGGCCGCGTGCTCAGCTCAGTCGTCGAACTGGATTATACTTCGTATATGCTTCCACCGCATACGTACGCAGGAAAACATTTTTTTTTCGTACTGCGCGGTTTGGTTGCTGCAAGGATGGTGGTCTGCTACACGTTTATTTTTTTTCTGTGCATTATGGGGACGTTTCTCCGCTAAATGCGCGCTACTACTGGTCGAGGAGCTGGTAAACCACTTCCTTACAATAAGCACATACTCTCTCAAAAAACAGCACGTACACGATCTTTATTTTCCTTTTTTTTTTCCTTTTCTCCGTGGTTGCACACTCTCTCTGAAATGTATTAGTAACCCGCGTAGACATCGATTCACTCCATCAGAAGATGCAGTCGTCGAACAATAAAATACAGTGTAAAAATGCATCGCACCTCAATGACGTGTGCTAGAGCTACATGGAGCCATTTAATTTGAAAAATTCAAAGATAATACAATTGACTATCTATAGATTTTTTTTCGGATTTTTTTAAAATTTTAAAATATGAGTACATGGAGCTCGTCCTCCGTTTTGGGTTTCTCGTGGTAGGAACTAGTATAAAAAAAGGCAGCAAAAGCTAAAAGTGAAACCTCGAACTAGTGTGTGCAATGGACGCAAAAATGTACAAAAGGAACTGTGTAACAACACATTAATAACTACTCCCGCCGTCCACGAGTAAGTGTACATGCTAGTTTTATAAGATAATTTATGAAGTGGAGTAAAAAATACATTAAAAACATGCAATTTTTCTCTTTAATTTTTTCACCTCCAATACGCTAAGTGCATGTAGAAAATAAGAAAAATATGTGCTTAATATTATTGGGTTTGATTCCGTACGATGAGAGAGAAACAATTAAAGTGAATTGGGAAGATAGGTGTACACTCTTTTGTGGACAAAATTTAGAACTAGATATCCACTTATTTGAGAATGGAGGGAGTAGTGTCAAGATGTAGTACTCTAGAAACCAGTGTACAATATAATTGTACAAACTAGTGTCTATCACATAAGGGCATCTCTAGCGGCGCGACGCATCGTCCGCCGTGACCGAAAATGCGTCTGGCACCACCTCCAGCGGGCGACGCAAAGTGACCGGGCCGTCCGCGGAGACGCAAACCTGACCCAAATATGTGTCTCGGATGCGTCTCCGCGGACGTCCGGAAAGTGTCCGCCCGCGTATGGTGGACGTTTCGTCGGGCCTGCCTAGCAGCGACTCTGCGTCGATGCATCTTCTCAAATGCGCCAGTGACTGCGCCGTTGCGTCGCTTCGGCAGCCTGCGCCACGTTAATGGCGATGCCTCGGCTGCCGAGCGGCCGCAGCCCACCTTCGTCAACCACGTTAATGGCGACGCCACGCGTCCCGCGGCCACCGCATGCCTCCGGCCTATATAAAGGGGGCGCGCGTTCTTCTTCCTCATCCACTTCTCCAAAGAAACCCTAGCCGCCACAAAGCTCGATCGTACTGCCGCCTAGGTGTTCTTGTGACGCATCTAGGCCCGCGAGGAAGTCCATGGCCGGTCCTGGTGGCCGGCGAGGCGGTCGAGGACGCGGCCCTGGGCGCCCCCGGGGCCGGGGAAGGGGCCGCCGTGGTGGAGCAGCTACGGCCCCACGCTCGTCGTCGCCTGCGCCCTCCTCGTCTTCGCAGGACGACCGCTGCTTCGAGTTCCTCCTCCGCATCGACGACGACCCACTCGGTATCAAGCGGCTCCCGGACAAGTTCGCCGAGTTCATCGATGGCGTCGAGCCGGCGCATTTGCAGCTACGGGAGGCCAGCTGCAACTTCTGCCGCTGGACCGTGGAGGTCCTGTTCGACGGGCAGGGCAAGATGTACCTGCACACGGGGTGGGACAAGTTCGCCCGTGACCTCGCGCTCGAGCCCGGATGCCAGCTCACCTTCCTCTACGAGGGGGACAGTGAGATGATCGTCAAGGTGTTCGACGACACAGCCTGCCGCAGGCACTACCACACCGGCGAATCCGGCTCGAACACTGATAGTTAGAACTTAGAATGTTCTTTCTTTGCAGCGAATCTGGCTACGGGCCAGACGAAGCCAGTAGTGTAGGTCTCTATCTGTTCTTCCTCGGTAGAACCAACAAGGGCACCGTCTCTTCCCGCTGGATTTTTCAGTTTGGGTGATTGGGTGTACCCTCGAATGTTCTTTCTTGGCAGCGAACATACGAAAATCAACACACAACTGGTTTCTTGTTTTTAATGTTATATTTGTGTCAACCATGGTTCAAACTATGTGTTAGTTTGTGTAAACCATGTTCCAAACTATGTGTTAGTTTGTGTAAAATCATATTTCAATATGTAATATTTGGAACTATGTTTAAATGAGGAAGAGGAAAAAAACAAGAAAAAAATAAATGCGTTGCCCCGCTGGAGCAGCCCCCAGACGCAAATGAACGCGCGGACAAAAACGGTCATTTTAGCGTCCGCAGGGTGACGCAAACGGACGCTCGCGGACATTAAAATGCGTCGCGCCGCTGGAGATGCCCTAAGATAGAAAAGACATCAGATACACCAAGTATGTACGTTGTTCCAAGATCTAGTAAAAATAAAGATAATGATAAAAATACATATTTCGATTTGGACGTCCCACTTGAGGAATAGGTTTCATATTCAGTTTTTCATCGGAAGAATCACCAACACCGAAAGCTACTACTTTTGTGAACTAACAAATGTAATGCCGGAAGGTGTCACTGCATATTAAAAAAACCAAAAATGATAGGTAAAACACACAAAAAATAGAAATACAAGAAACTTAAATTGTTTACTCAAAATAGATGCAGTGGAAACTGATGTATAAGCATAAGACGAACTGGTTCAAAATGGTTTATCCAATAACAAATTTATACTAAATCTTTTTATTTAATCATAACTCAACACTTCCTTAATTGGTTGCTATTCTCATAGTGAATCTTTTAACACAAATACTACATCCTGAGACACAACTAACAATATTACATTTAAACTCTCTCTTTAATATATCAATGTAGATATTTGTACTACTCCAAATTAATGTGTTCCTATTTGCTAAACTATAACTATATATCATTGCAAATTTGTCTTATTTTAATTTGAGATGTAAGTTTTTTTGTTACATCGGGTTTAACCATAAATCTAAGAAAGTCGAAAATTTCACTCCACCATGAATTAGTTATTTGCCTTTAGTCCGTTGCGGTGCATTTATGCCTATATTTTTCATATATACTTTTCTAATTATATATATATATATATATATATATATATATATATATATATATATATATATATATATATATATATCCTTAAATGGAGTGTACAAATTTTATAAATATATTAGAGTGTGTGAGTCCTACCAGATCACTTGAAGTATGTTTCTGAAGCAAATAGATAATTCTAAAGTATGCGAAGCATCAACTAGTAGTGTGTCGCCTAATGTCTTCAACTCTCTTTTGTTGGATGTGTTCATTACTTGGTCAAGTTCACACCTTTTGTTCTTCCATAGACCCAGTGGAGGAGCTGCAAACTGTTTGTGATGTCAACTCACATTTCAAAAATCTGTTTAACACCATGATATCAACTAGGAATGTATTAGTTTTAACCCTCAAAGTACTATATAAAGACATCACAGGTCTCATATATCACTCCTTTTAGACTTTTTATGGAAACAAGCTTTCCCTGTGCTTTATAAATAAAGCCAACACAACCCCTAATCCTACATGTCCCGCTACATAGACCAGTGGGTAAGCATCGATACATGTGTGTTGTACATCATATCAAAATCATAATATGCATGAGTACTTAGAGTTCAAACTGTCCAAAATACCATTCACCCTCCATCTTTGCAACTCTCTTAAAAACGACTTAATCCTTCATTAATCAACCCAGTTCAACTGACCTAATCCTTCATTAACTGACCCAAATCAACTGACCTAATCCTTAATTAACCAAACCAATTCAGTAACTCACGGTGTCACATGGTAATTTAAAAAAATCACATATGACGCCCGAAATGTTGAGCGATTACCACCAGACCATTTTTCATAGCGTCTCCTAGGTGGAGGATCGTATAACATATACACAAGAAACGATAATCATACTTCTGCTAGAGTGTGGATAAATTAAACCCGAGCTATCACTAGTACAGATTAGTCCTTTTAAGGCTCCCATGGCACACATAATGCCTTTTCCGTGTGTGGTGTGGAACATCGGTGGCGCCCAATAATTTGAACTGTATGCGCGCGATCCAAGCAGTCCCCTACGCGGGTACAACGCACACGATAGTGCTTTCTGGACCGTAACATTTACTTCCCACACGTCTCGTTTCGAAACCACCGTCAGTGTACACACCCAACATCGCAAACGTTTCGCGAAACATCAGTCGTGTGTAAATCTTACGCGACATTTCCTTCAACGCACCCTCCTTCTCGTTTTCTTCTCCTAATCCCAAATGGTAATATATCAATAATTGTGTGTAGAACTTTCCTGAGTAGCCTATTTGCCTTCCTCCCACGTGCCAAGTTGATAACGTTAGGAGTCCAAGTGACAAGGGATTAACTTATCAATGCCTACAGATTGTAGACTAGGGTTTAGTTGGAAGTAGAGGGCAAGAAGATCTCGAGGGTTTTAGCTGAAAAGTACTCGACGACTAAGAAACTAGGTTTATGTTGACAGTAGATTCGATCATTTCTTTGTCCCTCGACTCCCCCTTATATAGGAGGCGGAGCCGAGGGTACCGTGTTACACAAGTTTACAGATTCCGGGAGACTCTCTGAGTTCAACCCGTAAAGTTACAAATCTCTATATTTCCTAATACAACTCTATCTTTCATTAACAACTAATTGGGCTTCCGAACTTCATATTCTTCGACCTGTGGGCCTTCAGTACACCTCGGGTACCATCTTCGGCAGGCCCATTGGGGATGCCTATGTCACCAAGTGCAGAGTGTTGTGTCAGCTGATTATTTTCCCCACAAGGGTGACTCGAGAGTTGATACGTATCCAACGTATCTATAATTTCTGATGTTCCATGCTAGTTTTATGTCAATACCTACACGTTTTATTCACACTTTATAATGTTTTTATGCATTTTCTGGGACTAACCTATTAACAAGATGCCACAGTGCCAGTTCCTGTTTTCTGCTGTTTTTGATTTCAGAAAAGTTGTTTTACAAATATTCTCGGAATTGGACGAAACAAAAGCCCACGGCCCTATTTTCCACGGAGTATTCCAGAAGACCGAAGAGGAGTCGAGGAAGGCTAGCAGGGGGCCCTCCCCATATGGCGGCGCGGGGGGGGGGGCACAGCCGCGTCGTGACGTGGGGAGGGAGCCCCCTGGCTCCCCCGACGCTGCCCCTTCGCCTATTTATTCCTTCGTCCCCGAAAATCATAGTACCGAGAGCCAAAATACCAGAACAGTTCCAGAGACTCCGCCGCCGTCAACCCTAACTTGGGGGGTTCAGAAGATCTCCTCCGGCACCTTGCCAGAGAGGGAATCATCACCGGAGGGCTCTACATCACCACGACCGCCTCCGGACTGATGCGTGAGTAGTTCATCCTTGGACTACGGGTCCATAGAAGTAGCTAGATGGTTGTCTTCTCCTATTGTGTCATCATGTTTAGATCTTGTGAGCTGCCTATCATGATCAAGATCATCTATTTGTAATGCTACATGTTGTGTTTGTTGGGATCCGATGAATATGAAATACTATGTCAAGTTGATTATTGATCTATCATATATGTGTTGTTTATGATCTTGCATGATCTCCGTTGCTAGTAGAGGCTCTGGCCAAGTTGATACTTGTGACTCCAAGTGGGTTCATGTCTCCATTGAATCTGGGGGAGTGACAGCAACCCCTAAGGTTGTGGATGTGTTGTTGCCACTAGGGATAAAACATCAATGTTTTGTCTAAGGATATTTGTATTGTTTACATTACGCACAGTACTTAATGCCATTGTCTGTTGCTTGCAACTTAATACTGGAAGGGGTGCGGATGCTAACCCGAAGGTGGACTTTTTAGGCATAGATGCATGCTGGATGGCGGTCTATGTTCTTTGTCGTAATGTCCTAAGTAAATCTCATAGTAGTCATCATGATATGTATGTGCATTGTTATGCCCTCTTTATTTGTCAATTGTCCAACTATAAATTTTTTACTCAACATGTTATTTATCATATTGGAGAGACACCACTAGTGAACTGTGGACCCCGGTCCATTCTTTTACATCTGAAATACAACCTACTGCAATCATTGTTCTCTTTTGTTTTCTGCAAGCAAACATCATTTTTCACATCATACGTTTAATCCTTTGTTTTCAGCAAGCCGGTGAGATTGACAACCTCACTGTTAAGTTGGGGAAAAGTAGTTTGATTGTGTTGTGCAGGTTCCACGTTGGCACCGGAATCCCTGGTGTTGCGCCGCACTACACTCCTTCACCAACAACCTTCACGAGATCTTCATCTCCTACTGGTTCGATAACCTTGGTTTCTTACTGAGGAAAAACTCGTTGTTGTACTCATCATACCTTCCTCTTGGGGTTCCCAACGGACGTGTGCTTTACCGTCACAAGCAGCTACTTTTCTGGCGCCATTTCCGGGGAGGTCAAGACACGGTGCAAGGGGAGTCTCTCACACCCAATTTATTTACTTTGTTTATTGTCTTGCTTTATTTTATTTTCTGTCTTGTTTGCTTTCTTTATATCAAAAACACACAAAAAATTAGTTACTTATTTTACTTTATTTAATTCGGTTTTGCTTTATTTATTTTTATTATTGCTAAAATGAGTAGTCCTGAAGTTGAAGTTCATTCGTTTAAGCAACAAGGGGGAGAAAGTTTTAAAGATGCTTGGTATAGAATTAGTGATGCTCATCATAGGTGCACTAAGAAACACTCCACTATTATCCTCCTCAGAAACTTTTATGTTGGTATCTCTAGCTGGAATAGGTATGTTCTTGATACTCTTACAGGGGTAATTTCCTAGATACTCCTGCTTTAGAAGCTAGTTACATCATTGAGAGTCTAGTTGGAATACCACCTGTTAATGAAGCTAAAATTGAAATCTCTCTTGAGGATGTCATGAAAAAGTTGGAGGCCATGGAGAAAAATCTTCCAAGTGTTGAGACTAAATTGGGAATATTACTTGATAATACTGATAAATTTGATAAATCCCTAGGAGGAATTAATGAAAGAATTGTTGTCTTAGAAACTTGTGCTATCCATGATAATCAAACCCATAGGATTGGTGAACTTGAATAAGCTATGGAAACCTTGGGTTCAACTTTTTCTTCTCTTAAGTTTAAGGAGAAAGCTTATGTGGGTAAGGAGCAAAAGTTCATGTATGTCCCTAAGATGCCAATGCCAAAGAATCGTTATGAGCTTAAAATTGATAAAACCCTTAGTACCACTATGGGAAATTTAGATAATGGAGCATCTAAGATACCTTTTGCGACAAGTTGTGTTTTTAAGGAAAATTATGATGTTGATGCTTCTTCTCTTGATGTTACTTGATTTTCACTTTCTGCGCCTAGCTGAAAGGCGTTAAATAAAAGCGCTTATGGGAGACAACCCATTATTTTATTTCTGCAATTTTTGTTTTATTTGAGTCAAGGTGCTTGTTACTACTGTAGCAATACCTTTGTATCTTTATTTTCTTGCATTGTTGTACCAAGTAAAATCTTTGATAGAAAGTTGATACTAGATTTGGATTTCTGCGCAGAAACAAATTTTTAGCTGTCACGAATTTGAGCTTTTCTCTCTGTAGAAAAATCTAAAAATTCTGAAAAAAATCATGAGTAATACTCAGATATGTACGCAACTTTCATTCATCTGGAGCTTTTCCATCTGAGCATGTTAAGTGCCTCAAAAAAAATCGTCTTTACGGACTATTTTGTCTTCGATAGATTCTGCCGTTTATTTCGCATTGCCTTTTTTACTGTGTTTGAGTGGATTCCTTTAATCCATTAAATTTCAGTAGCCTTGGGTAATGTCCAGAAGTGTTGGGAACCTTGCTAAACATGTGAACTTTTGATTATGCACTAACCCTCTAATGAAATTGCTTTGAGTTTGGTGTGAAGGAAGTTTTCAAGGATCAAGAGAGGAGGATGATATAATATGATCAACAAGAGTGAAAAGTCTAAGCTTGGGGATGCCCCCGTGGTTCATCCCTGCATATTTCAAGAAGACTCAAGCGTCTAATCTTGGGGATGCCAAAGGCATCCCCTTCTTCATCAAACTTATCAGGTCACCTCTAGTGAAACTATATTTTAATTCCGTCACATCTTATGTGCTTTACTTGGAGCGTCTGTGTGCTTTTATTTTCGTTTTGTTATTTTAGTTTTCTGAATAAATCGGATCCTAACATGCTTGTGTGGGAGAGAGACACACTCCACTTTTTCATTTGAACACTTGTGTTCTTCGTTTTATTTTTCATGTTCATGGCGAAACCTGAAAGCCGCAGCACTTATTGTTATTTGGTTGGAAACAAAAAATGCTTCATGTAGTATTTGGTATATTGTCTTGAATAATTTGATACTTGGCAATTGTTTTGAGCTCTCAAGTAGATCATGTTTAAGCTTTTGCATCATGTAGTTTAAACCTATTAGTGGAGAACTACCGTAGAGCTTGTTGAAATTTGGTTTGCATGATTGGTCTCTCTAAGGTCTAGATATTTTCTGGTAAAAGTGTTTGAGCAAGAAGGAAGACAGTGTAGAGTCTTATAATGCTTGCAATATGTTCTTATGTAAGTTTTGTTGTACCGGTTTATACTTTTGTTTGCTTCAAACAACCTTGCTAGCCAAAGCCTTGTACTGAGAGGGAATGCTTCTCGTGCATCCAAAACCTTGAGCCAAAACCTATGCCATTTGTGTCCACCATAACTACCTACTATGTGGTATTTTTCTGCCATTCCAAGTAAATACTTCATGTGCTACCATTAAACAATTCAAAACTTTATTATTCCTTATTTGTGTCAATGTTTCATAGCTCATGAGGAAGTATGTGGTGTTTTATCTTTAAATCTTGTTGGGCAGACTTTCACCAATGGACTAGTGGCATATACATCCGCTTATCAAATAATTTTGCAAAAAGAGCTGGCAACGGGGTGCCCAGCCCCGATTAATTAACTTTTATTAATAATTCTCTTCACATGTTTTGCCCTGATTTATCAGTAAGCAACTTAATTTTGCAATAGACACTCCTCCATGGTATGTGAAATGTTGGAAGGCACCCAAGGTTTCGGTTAGCCATGGCTTGTGAAAGCAAAAGGTTGGGAGGAGTGTCATCTATAAATAAAATTGTTGGCGTCCGAAACCCATCGGCGAGCTGCGGCTGGCAACACGAAGAGCCGGGAGGCTCCCAGAACTGCGGCTGGCCCTGGTCCCTCCGAGCGACGGCCCGCAAAGCTCCTGGTACGCACGTCCCGATGCTGGTGCAAGGGCGTGCCACCTGACCTATACCTGGTCAGGAAGGTGATGGATTTGCTTCGCTTAGTTTCCTGCATGGCATACACGTAAACATTAAATACGAGCCTCGATCGGCTCTTAGGTTTTCCTATGAATCGGCTCAAGGAGCCGATCCACCCATGGTTCGTATGAGGTCTACGATCACATGGTGGTCCTGCTTGATCAATATATAGCTAAAACGACCTACGACGATTTAGGGTTTTCACCGCATAATCGGAACGTCCTACACGTGATTGAGCCTGGCAACCACGTAAGATGATAATAAACCAGCCCTAGATAAGGCCTAAAAACCAACATAGAGTTGATCCCCATAACATCTTATCTAGGGCTAGCAAACTACACCCTACGTGCTACTGGATCCTTCAACCCGTTTGCAAGGCCTAACTATGCAGATATCAAACTAATCCTTGAAGAACAAGGAGCAATCATAACAGATCAGATCTACTAAACACGGATCAAGCAAGGTGCCGCCCTTACACCTAAGATAGGTGTAAAGGCGGCTAGACGTCTAAGGATAGCATGGAGCAAAGCATGTATCGTGGTAAAACAATGCTAACCCTAACACATCTATGATAACTACGTTGCTCGCCATCAACAAGACTTCAGCACGAGCAGCGCATGAACAATGAATAAACGTATACTGCCTAGATCGCAAGATGCGATCTAGGCAGCATGATGCTTACCCGGAAGAAACCCTCGAAACAAGGGGTTGGCGATGCGCCTAGATTGGTTTGTGATGAACGTGATTGTTGTTTTTCTCAATAACCCTAGATACATATTTATAGTCAGTAGACTTTCTAACGTGGGAATAATCCCAACCGTGTACGAGCCAAATTCTAACTAACCGACACGTATCCTACTATATTTACAGATACACGGGCAAACTAGCCCAAAACTTTGTGCACAAGGCCGATTCATGTATATCTTCCGTGTATATCCTTCAAGTCCATCTTTAATCACGGCCCACCTCTGATCCGGTCAAATTCTGGTGATAACACATGCCCCCCTGGTTTTGGAAATGATAATTCCAAAACCACTCTGCTTTTTCCTCGTCGGGTCATGTCGTGGCAGGGTAAAACCGCCGCAGTATCCTTCATCATGATGCCTTGCCTTCTCAACTTCTCCGCGTGATTTGACAGTTGTTTTTTTTCTTTGGGCACCACTTCCTCGGAAACTGCTGTGGTATTGAATCTCCACTATATCCCCTTTTATTTAACCACTCCAAACAATTCGCCACTTCATCCCCTTGCTCTGTTCTGGCCATCGGCACCAAGAAACCCCAATCTCATAGCAATGTCTTCCTCTTCTTCCTCCTCCGCCTCGTCGGATCTTTCTTCCCAGTCCTTCTCCTCTTCGTCCTCCTCCACCTCGTCAGATCTCTCCTCCAATTCTTCTTCATCTCGTGAGCCGACGCCGGAGTGGGGCTCGCTGGCGGCGCACGACATCCTCGCCGCAACGGAGTGGGACAACGAGCCCTACGTCTGGTCCGAGGATGACAAGTCCTTGACCAGCGGCGACGACGACCTCCAGTTCCTTGCCGATGGGGAACTGGAAGCGACGAGCGAGGACGACTCGTTCTCCTGGGACGGCTACACTTCCTCCGAGGAGGAGGAAGAAGAAGACGATGACGACGACTCCTTCGAGGACTATCCGCCGGCGAAGCGCTTCCGCGCCGGATCGGATGATGACGACGACGACGAGGAGGAGGAGGAAGCTCCCATAGAGGGCTATGGGAGCAGCGACTAGGAGCCCGCCGGCAGCAGCGCCGACGAGAGCTCCGACGACGAGGGCAGCAACGGCCCGTAGGGTAGCGTCTACTAGTATAGGTCTAGTAGTAGTAGCAGATTGGTCAATAGACCTTTCTTTTGTTCTTCCACCCTTGAGCAATCGGCTCTTTCTTTGTAAGAAACCCTCTTATTAATGAAGAAAATATTCCTCTATTAATTTTGCTTTCTTGTCAATTTTGCCGATTGTCAAACGAAGTCAACGCTCAAAGAGCCGATGGCAGAGCATCGGCTCCTACCATAACACGCATTTTAAGGCCAAATCGGTTGCCTATTCATGCAGTCAAACAGATCTTATCCGTGTCTACGCCATCCTCCAATCTCAAACGCGCAGATTCCACTCCTCAGCAAATCCAATGAGAGAATCATCTCAAATGCCATGGACTCTGGCTTGAAACTGATCTGTTAACCTGCTCAATTGAGCTTGTTCTGTCTAGAGTCGATGGCTCTGCATCGGCTTTTTATTGTTCTAAAGTCGATGTCCATGCATCGGCTGTACTGGTATCCATATTTCTCAAGTCGATGTCTACGCATCGGCTGTGATTTGCATATAAATTTTTTTTTACTGGCCGATTTTATACATCGGCCCCCATGTTTCACTATCCATCGTCCCACATGCTTGGGAAATATTTCTTGAGGTGCTGACCATTGACAGCTGCTGGGAACTTAGCGCCGTCCAGCTCCAAAGATGTATGCATTACCCTTCAAAACCTGGACGACTTTGTATGGTCCGTGCCAATTAGGAGACCATTTGCCATATGCTTTATCCTTGGTTCCTAATGGCAACACGGCTTCCCATACTAGATCACCAACTTGAAACTCCTTTGGTCTCACCTTCTTATTATATGCACGAGCTACCCTGGCTTTGTTCTCTTTAATCTTCTCCAAGGACCAAAGTCTAAGTTCCGTTGCATCCTCAATAGTGTCACTCATCAGGGCTGCATATTCTTCAGCTGTTAGATCATTCTGAAACGTGACACGTCTCGATCCAGCCGTAATTTCCCAAGGCAATACGGCTTCCTGCCCATAGACGAGCTGGTATGGCGAAGTTTTTATAGCTCCATGGCATGACATGTGATAGGCCCACAAAGCTTCTGACAATGTTTCATGCCAAACCCTAGGGTTCTCGTCAATTTTCCTCTTAATCAGCTTGATCAGGCTCTGATTGGAGGCTTCAGCTTGCCCGTTGGCTTGAGCATAGTATGGAGATGATCGGATCAGCTTAATTCCCATCTCATCACAGAATTTTCTGAATTCTTTAGAGATGAAGACCGAACCTCCATCGGTCGTGATGGTTTGAGGAATCCCGAACCTATGAATGACGTGTTCTTTCACAAATTTGATAACATCTTCTAATTTTACCTTCTTCATAGGGACGGCCTCCACCCATTTGGTGAAGTAATCTGTAATGGCCAGGATCCACTCGTGGCCTTTGCTCGACGCGGGATGGATTTTGCCGATCATATCCATGCCCCAACCTCGGAATGGCCAAGGCTTGATGATGGGATTCATTGCCGATGCGGGTACCATCTGAATCTTCCCGAACATCTGACACGCTTGGCATCCCTTGTAGTACTTGAAGCAGTCCTCAAGCATGGTGGGCCAATAAAACCCTGATCGCCTGATCAGCCACTTCATCTTATGAGCCGATTGGTGAGTTCCACAGGCGCCTTCATGCACCTCATGTAGGAGCCGATTAGACTCGCTTGGTCCTGTGCATTTGAGTAGTAACCCTTCCAACGTCCTGTAGAACATGTCATCTCCTATAAGGACATATTTCATGGCCTTGTACCTTATCCGTTTAGGTGCCCCCCGAGCCGAATCCTTCAAGTAATTGAAGATATCGGCTCTCCAGTCATCCTGCTCCAGGAACTGCACCTGAACTTCTGACCCGTCTGGTATGTCCTTGTATCCTGACGCCATCTATGCGAGATCATTGGCGTCGGTATTCTGAGATCTTGGGACCCAATTGAAGTTGATGTACCGAAAATGTGTCATCAGCTCACGACATTCCATCCAATATGGGAAGAGTGACTCACTCTCGCACTTGTATTCGTACGTGAGCTGGGAGATCACCAACTTCGAGTCTCCGAAAAGCTCCACCGCCTCTGCCCCGGCTTCCAAAAGCAACTCCATTCCCTTGCGCACTGCCTCATATTCAGCGACATTGTTGGTGCAAGGGGTAGATAGTCTGATAGAGAAGGAATATGTTGCCCCCCGAGGCGACACGAGCAGAATGCCGATGCCACAACCATCGTCACAAGCCGATCCATCGAAGAACATAGCCCATGCACGCACAGATAGTGCTGCTATATTAGTATTAATCCGTTCAGCTATGAGATCGGCCAACGCTTGTCCCTTGACTGCTTTCGCAGGCTGATACCGGAGATCAAATTCCGATAACGCAAAGATCCACTTACCAAGTCGGCCTTTCAAAACAGGAGCCGACAGCATGTGCTTGACAACGTCTGACTTGCATATGACGATGATTTCTGCCGTCAAAAGGATATGATGAAGCTCGGTGCAGGTGAAGAATAGGCAGAGGCATAACTTCTCGACCTCAGGATACCTTGTCTCTGCATCCAACATCCTCCGGCTGAGGTAGAATACGACCTTTTCAACACCCTCGTAGAGTTGCACCACCACTGAGGCAATGGACGTGTCAGCTACTGACAAGTAGATATAGAACGGCCTGTCTTGCTGAGGTGGAACTAGCACAGGCGGCGTTGTTAGATACCGCTTAATCTCGTCAAACGCCTGCTGCTGTTCTGCACCCCAGTGAAACTCATCATCAGATTTGATCTTCACCAACGCCATGAACGGCTCGATTCGTTCTGACAGATTAGAGATGAACCGTCGGACGAAGTCGATCTTGCCGATGAGACATTGGAGCTCCTTCTTCGTGGTAGGCGGCTGCATGGTGCGTACTGCCTCCTGACTTTTCAGGCCGATCTCAATTCCTCGTTCATGAACCAAGAAACCTAGGAACTGACCGGCCGTCACACCAAAGGAACACTTCTTTGGATTCATTCTCAGCCCGAATTTCCGAGTTCGGTCTAGGATGCGTCGCAAATCATCCAAGTGTCCTTCCATGGAGACAGACTTGACCACCACGTCATCGATGTAGATTTCCACCAACTTGCCGATCAGATCATGAAAAATATAATTCATGGCTCGTTGGTACGTTGCACCGGCATTCTTCAGTCCAAAAGTCATGACCACATATTCAAACAAGCCCACCGATCCTGGTACTCTGAATGCAGTCTTGTGTATATCTTCTGGAGCCATGAAGATTTGGTTGTAGCCAGCATTGCCATCCATGAAGCTTAATACCTTGTGGCCAGCAGCTGCATTGATCAATGTTTCTGCCACAGGCATTGGATATTCATCCTTAGGAGTGGCTCTGTTGAGATCTCGGAAATCTATGGCCACGCGCCATCGGCTGTCCTTTTTCTCTACAGGTACGATACTGGAGATCCATTCAGCATACCTGCATGGCCTGATGAACCCGGTGGACAACATTTTCTCGATCTCTTTCTTGACTTCTTTCAGAATTTCGGCCTTCATCTGACGTGCTCGTTGTTGGAATGGCCGAAATCCCTTCTTGAGCGGGAGCCGATGCTCAATGATGCTCCTGTCTAACCCAGGCATCTCTGTGTAATCCCATGCAAAGCAATCTGGGTATTCTTTTAACAGAGCTATCATCTGGCTCCTGAGGTGTGGATCTAACTTTTTGCTGATGAAAGTTGGTCGTGGCTTATCCCCAGGACCAATGTCGACTTCTTCTAGCTCATCAGCCGATGTAAACCCATACCCTAGCTTTCCGTCACCTGTTAGATCGATGCTGAACACAGGCGAGACACATGGCGAGGATAATAATATGGGCCGATTGCTGGAATCGGCCCCCATTTTGATTGCATTGCTCAATGAAGGTTTACATCTTGGTCTTGCTTTACTATGACTACGTGACATGCTTGAGACAAGATCATCACTTTTTATTTTTTGGGGCCGATCACAAGGATCGGCCTTGCCACGTACATCCATAGCCTTTGCTCTTGTTACATGGTCAGGCCGGTGGATAAGACCAGCCTCACCCCGTTTTTTGTCACGTCAATGCGCTCGCAGTCGTCCAAAGTGATTCCGGAGAGTGGCTCTTGGCCTGCCGTCTCCCAAACGTTCATGCCAGCCGTTGAGATCTCGGCTGAGTCATCTGCGTGGACGACCTCGACTTCATCTCCATCCCACTGTATTAAGCATTGGTGCATCGTGGATGGAATGCAACAGTTGGCGTGGATCCAATCTCTCCCTAGCAGGACAGCATAGGTGCTCTTGCTATCGACAATGAAGAACGTCATAGGGATGGTTTTCCTCCCCACGGTCAGATCCACGTTCAGAACACCTTGTGCTTCTGATGCTTGGCCGTTGAAATCGCTCAGTGTTATGTTGGTCTTGATCAGGTCCGAGCTAGAGCGTCCCAAACGACGTAGCATGGAGTATGGCATGATGTTGACTGCCGCTCCGGTGTCCACCAACATCTTGTTTGACAGGCTGCCCATTGATATAACCTCGTAAGTACAGGGCCTTCAGGTGTCTGTAACTTCTTTCTCGTGGCTTCTCAAAAATAACCGGCCGCGGGCCGCAGTCAAGTTGAGCCACAGATGCCTCTTCTGTTCCAGGAGCACAAAACTCCGCTGGAAGGATGAACACCATGTTTGTACCAGCCGATGTCTCGTCATCGGCTTTCCTTTGCTTGGGGTGCCACTCCATCTTTTGTGGTCGACCCTCCTCATCCAGAGTTCGCTAAATTTTCGCGGCCAGATCAGGCCGCGCTTTCCTCAACGTATGCAGGTATAACCTTTCAGCTTCCTCCAAGCCACGTAGTCGCTGAACCCTACGTTTTTGGGAACGGCTGAGTCCATCAGGGCACCACCTTGGCCGGTGGTACTTATCTTCTTCTTCTTCATCGTCATCTTCTAACTCCTCGAGATCTTCCACCCGAGAGGACTCAGCTTGCTTGTTCCGAGATGGGAGAGGTCCCAGACGCTTGAACACTGACACGTCTCCTGTGCTCTTCTTCTTCTGTCTACATTCTGGGCAGTTGCCGATTGTGGGCAATCGGCTCATTCCTGAATCCCAGCAGTGTTTGAAGAAGGGACAATCCTAGTGCTTGTCCACGTCGTCCTGTTCTCTTGACTTCTCCTTGGCATGGCGCTCATATCTTTCCTCATCTCGATCATGCCGACGATATCTCCTGGCGTCTCTGCTAGCCAGACGATCTCTTTCGTGGCCGGGACCGGAGCGGTATCTCTCCTTGGTGAGTCCCTAGAGCAGGTCCTGACGGAGAGTACTGATGCCTCATGATTTCCTGGATCACCCGAAGGGCGACACGCTCCAAAGTGTTCACCAGGCTTTCAGAATGGCGGTGTAGCGAATGAGCTACCATGAAATTAATCTCCTGACGCAGAGACCTGGTGCGTTCTTCTGAAGGGGTAGACAGGTCCACTCCATCGAGCGCGCCTTCAGGCGAGAACCCTTTCCACCTGATGCCGTGTGAGCGGGTCCTCTGGAAAGAGCCGATGAGGTCGGCTTCGAGGATAGCTTTGACCTCGTCATACTTCTTCTTGAGCTCCTCAGTCAGGTCGTCGTACGTGACTGGAGTACCTTCCGCCATCTCAGATGTAGATGGCGATGCAGTTGATGTCGAAGACGGTCCCACCGGGCGTGCCAGAATGTGTTGGCGTCCGAAACCCACCGGCGAGCTGCGGCTGGCAACACGAAGAGCCGGGAGGCTCCCAGAACTGCGGCTGGCCCTGGTCCCTCTGAGCGACGGCCCGCAAAGCTCCTGGTACGCACGTCCCGATGCTGGTGCAAGGGCGTGCCACCTGACCTATACCTGGTCAGGAAGGTGATGGATTTGCTTCGCTTAGTTTCCTGCATGGCATACACGTAAACATTAAATACGAGCCTCGATCGGCTCTCAGGTTTTCCTGTGAATCGGCTCAAGGAGCCGATCCACCCATGGTTCGTATGAGGTCTACGATCACATGGTGGTCCTGCTTGATCAATATATAGCTAAAACGACCTACGACGATTTAGGGTTTTCACCGCATAATCGGAACGTCCTACACGTGATTGAGCCTGGCAGCCACGTAAGATGATAATAAACCAGCCCTAGATAAGGCCTAAAAACCAACATAGAGTTGATCCCCGGAACATCTTATCTAGGGCTAGCAAACTACACCCTTCAACCCGTTTGCAAGGCCTAACTATGCAGATATCAAACTAATCCTTGAAGAACCAGGAGCAATCATAACAGATCAGATCTACTAAACACGGATCAAGCAAGGTGCCTCCCTTACACCTAAGATAGGTGTAAAGGTGGCTAGACGTCTAAGGATAGCATGGAGCAAAGCATGTATCGTGGTAAAACAATGCTAACCCTAACACATCTATGATAACTACGTTGCTCGCCATCAACAAGGCTTCAGCACGAGCAGCGCATGAACAATGAATAAACGTATACTGCCTAGATCGCAAGATGCGATCTAGGCAGCATGATGCTTACCCGAAAGAAACCCTCGAAACAAGGGGTTGGCGATGCGCCTAGATTGGTTTGTGATGAACATGATTGTTGTTTTTCTCAATAACCCTAGATACATATTTATAGTCCGTAGACTTTCTAACGTGGGAATAATCCCAACCGTGTACGAGCCAAATTCTAACTAACCGACACGTATCCTACTATATTTACAGATACACGGGCAAACTAGCCCAAAACTTTGTGCACAAGGCCGATTCATGTATATCTTCCGTGTATATCCTTCAAGTCCATCTTTAATCACGGCCCACCTCTGATCCGGTCAAATTCTGGTGATAACAAAAACTAAAATACATGTGTAAACAAAAGAGAAGAGCGATGATCTACCTTGCTGGTAGAGATAACGTCCTTCATGGGAGCCGCTCTTTGAAAGTCTGTTTGACAAGGGGGTTAGAGTGTCCACTACCATTCGTTGACAACAACAAACACCTCTCAAAACTTTATTTTTATGCTCTCTTTATGATTTCAAAACTTGAAAAGCTCTAGCACATGATTTAATCCCTGCTTCCTGATGTCTACTCACGCTTCTTTTCCTGTAGACAGTGTTGGGCCTCCAAAAGCAGGGGTTTGTAGAACAGCAGCAAGTTTTCCCTTAAGTGGATCACCCAAGGTTTATCGAACTCAGGAAGGAAGAGGTCAAAGATATCCCTCTCAAGCAACCCTGCGATCACAATGCAAGAAGTCTCTTGTGTTCCCAACACACCTAATACACTTGTCAGATGTATAGGTGCACTAGTTCGGCGAAGAGATAGTGAGATGCAGGTGGTATGAATATATATGAGCAGTAGTAACGGCACCAGAAAATAGCTTGCTGCTACAACTGGTGTGTGGTTGATGGTGGGAATATTGCAGGCATTACAGATGCAGTAAAACAGTAAACAAGTGATGATTGCAGTATTTGGGAACAAGGCCTAGGGATCATACTTTCACTAGTGGACACTCTCAACATTGATCACATAACAGAATACATAGATATATGCTATACTCTACACTCTCTTGTTGGATGATGAACACCACTAATTGTGTAGGGCTACAAGAACCCTCAATGCCGGAGTTAACAAGCTCCACAATATTCGATATTCATATTTAAATAACCTTAGAGTGCATGATAGATCAACACAACTATACCAAGTACTAACATAGCATGCACACTGTCACCTTCATACTATGAAAGGAGGAATAGATCACATTAATACCATCATAGTAATAGTTAACTTCATAATCTACAAGAGATCATAATCATAAACTACGCCAAGTACTACATGATGCACACACTGTCACCATTACATCATGAAGGAGGAATAGAGTACTTTAATAACATCACTAGAGTAGCACATAGATGAATTGTGATACAAAACTCATATGAATCTCAATCATGTAAGGCAGCTCATGAGATCATTGTATTGAAGTACATAGGAGAGAGATTAACCACATAGCTACCGGTACAGCCCTTAGCCTCGATGGAGAACTACTCCCTCCTCATGGGAGACAGCATCATTGATGAAGATGGCGGTGGTGTCGATGGAGATGCCTTCCGGGGGCACTTCCCCGTCCCGGCGGCGTGCCGAAACAGAGACTTCTGTCCCCCAGATCTTCGCTTCGCGATGGCGGCGGATCTGGAAGGTTTCTCGTACCGTGGCTTTTCCGTATCGAAGATTTAGGTCAGGGACCTTTAAATAGGCGAAGAGGCGGAGTCGGAAGGCTGACGAGGCGGTGACACACTAGGGCCCCCCCTGGGCCGTGCCGCCCTGGCATCTGGTGGCCCTGTGGCCCCCCTCTGGTTCCTCTCGGGTGTTCTGGAAGCTTCGTGGAATTATAAGATGCTGGGCGTTGATTTCGTCCAATTCCGAGAATATTTCCTTACTAGGATTTCTGAAACCAAAAACAGTAGAAAACAGGAACTGGCACTTCGGCATCTCGTCAATAGGTTAGTTCCGGAAAACGCATAAAAACGATATAAAGTGTGAACAAAACATGTAGGTATTGTCATAAAACAAGCATGGAACATCAGAAATTATCGATACGTTGGAGACGTATCAGCATCCCCAAGCTTAGTTCCTACTCGTCCCCGAGTAGGTAAACGATAACAAAGATAATTTCTGAAGTGACATGCTACCAACATAATCTTGATCATACTATTGTAAAGCATATGAGATGAATGCAGCGATTCAAAGCAATGATAAAGACAATGATTAAACAACTGAATCATATAACAAAGACTTTTCATGAATAGTACTTTCAAGACAAGCATCAATAAGTCTTGCATAAGAGTTAACTCATGAAGCAATAGATTCAAATTAAAGGCATTGAAGCAACACAAAGGAAGATTAAGTTTCAGCGGTTGCTTTCAACTTGTAACATGTATATCTCATGGATATTGTCAACATAAAGTAATATAACAAGTGCAATATGCAAGTATGTAGGAATCAATGCACAGTTCACACAAGTGTTTGCTTCTTGAGATGGAGAGAAATAGGTGAACTGACTCAACATAAAAGTAGAAGAAAGGTCCTTCGCAGAGGGAAGCATCGATTGCTATATTTGTGCTAGAGATTTTATTTTGAAAACAAGAAACAATTTTGTCAACGGTAGTAATAAAGCATATGTATCATGTAAATTATATCCTACAAGTTGCAAGCCTCATGCATAGATTACCAATAGTGCCCGCACCTTGTCCTAATTAGCTCGGATTATCTGGATTATCATTGCAATACATATGTTTTAACCAAGTATCACAAAGGGGTACCTCTATGCCGCCTGTACAAAGGTCTAAGGAGAAAGCTCGCATTGGATTTCTCGCTTTTGATTATTCTCAACTTAGACATCCATACCGGGACAACATAGACAACAGATAATGGACTCCTCTTTAATGCATAAGCATTCAGCAGCAAATAATATTCTCATAAGAGATTGAGGATTGTTGTCCAAAACTGAAACTTCCACCATGGATCATGGCTTTAGTTAGCGGCCCAATGTTATTCTCTAACAATATGCATGCTCAAACCATTCAACTCATGGTAAATCGCCCTTACTTCAGACAAGACGAAAATGCATAGCAACTCACATGATATTCAACAAAGGGTAGTTGATGGCATCCCCAGGAACATGGTTATCGCTCAACAAGCAACTTATAAGAGATAAGATGCATAAGTACATATTCAATACCACAATAGTTTTTAGGCTATTTGTCCCATGAGCTATATATTGCAAAGACAAAGAATGGAAATTTAAAGGTAGCACTCAAGCAATTTACTTTGGAATGGTGGAGAAATACCATGTAGTAGGTAGGTATGGTGGACACAAATGGCATAGTGTTTGGCTCAAGGATTTGGATGCACGAGAAGTGTTCCCTCTCAATACAAGGTTTAGGCTAGCAAGGCTATTTGAAACAAACACAAGTATGAACCGGTACAGCAAAACTCACATAAAATACATATTGCAAGCATTATAAGACTCTACACCATCTTCCTTGTTGTTCGACCCTTACTAGAAAATATCTAGACCTTAGAGAGACCAATCATGCAAACCAAATTTAAGCAAGCTCTATGTAGTTCTTCATTAATAGGTGCAAAGTATATGATGCAAGAGCTTAAACATGATCTATATGAGCACAACAATTGCCAAGTATCAAGTTATTCAAGACATTCTACCAATTACCACATGTAGCATTTCCCGTTTCCAACCATATAACAATTAACGAAGCAGTTTCAACCTTCGCCATGAACATTAAAAGCTAAGAACACATGTGTTCATATGAACCAGTGGAGCGTGTCTCTCTCCCACACAAGCATTTATTCAAACAAAAACAAAAACGAAAACAAACAGACGCTCCAAGTAAAGCGCATAAGATGTGATGGAATAAAAATGTAGTTTCACTAGAGGAACCTCATAAATTGTTGATGAAGAAGGGGATGCCTTGGGCATCCCCAAGCTTAGTTGCTTGAGTCTTCTTGAAATATGCAGGGATGAACCACGGGGCCATCCCCAATCTTAGAATTTTCCACTCTTCTTGATCATATATCATCCTCCTCTCTTGACCCTTGAAAACTTCCTCCACACCAAACTCAAAACAAACTCATTAGAGGGTTAGTGCATAATCAAAAATTCACATGTTCAGAGGTGACACAATCATTCTTAACACTTCTGGACATTGCTCAAAGCTTCTGAAAGTTAATGGAACAAAGAAATCCATCCAACATAGCAAAACAGGCAATGCGAAATAAAAGGCAGAATCTGTCAAAACAGAACAGTCCGTAAAGACGAATTTTAAGGAGGCACCAGACTTGCTCAAATGAAAATGCTCAAATTGAATGAAAGTTGCGTACATATCTGAGGATCACACACAAAAATTGGCAGATTTTTTTGAGTTACCTACAGAGAACCCTGCCCAAATTTGTGACAGACAGAAATCTGTTTCTGCGCAGTAATCCAAATCTTGTATCAACCTTGCTATCAAAGACTTTACTTGGCACAATGATGTCTACGCCCCCTCCTTTTCCTGTAGACAGTGTTGGGCCTCCAAGAGCAGAGGTTTGTAGAACAGCAACAAGTTTTCCCTTAAGTGGATCACCCAAGGTTTATCGAACTCAGGGAGGAAGAGGTCAAAGATATCCCTCTCATGCAACCCTGCAACCACAAAGCAAGAAGTCTCTTGTGTCCCCAACACACCTAATAGGTGCACTAGTTCGGCGAAGAGATAGTGAAATACAGGTGGTATAAATAAGTAGTAGCAACGGCACCAGAAAAGTGCTTTGCCCAGGACAGTAAACAAGCAGTAGTAACGCAGCAGTAGTAACGCAGTAAAATAGTAAACAAGCAGCGATAGCAGTATTTAGGAACAAGGCCTAGGGATCATATTTTCACTAGTGGACACTCTCAACTTTGATCACATAACAGAATAGATAAATGCATACTCTACACTCTCTTGTTGGATGATGAACACCATTGCGTAGGATTACACGAACCCTCAATGCCGGAGTTAACAAGCTCCACAATTCAATGTTCATATTTAAATAACCTTAGAGTGCATGAAAGATCAACACGACTAAACCAAGTACTAACATAGCATGCACACTGTCACCTTCACACTATGTAGGAGGAATAGATCACATCAATACCATCATAGCAATAGTTAACTTCATAATCTACAAGAGATCATAATCATAGCATACGCCAAGTACTAACACGGATGCACACACTGTCACCATTACACCGTGCAGGAGGAATAAAACTACTTTAATAACATCACTAGAGTAGCACATAGTTGAATTGTGATACAAAACACATTGCAATCATAAAGAGATATAAATAAGCACTTCACTATGCCATTCATAACAGTGAATAAGTATTCTGTGAAATATAGCCTAAGAGACCCACACGGTGCACACACTGTCACCTTTACACACGTGGGACAAGGAGTCTCCGGAGATCACATAAGTAAAATTCACTTGACTAGCATAACGACATCTAGATTACAAGCATCATCATATGAATCTCAATCATGTAAAGCAGCTCATGAGATTATTGTATTGAAGTACATAGGAGAGAGATGAACCACATAGCTACCGGTACAGCCCCGAGCCTCGATGGAGAACTACTCCCTCCTCATGGGAGACAACAGCGTTGATGGAGATGGCGGTGGTGTCGATGGAGGAGCCTTCCGGGGGCACTTCCCCGTCCCGGCGGCGTGCCGAACAGAGACTCTGTCCCCCGGATCTTGGCTTCGCGATGGCGGCGGCTCTGGAAGGTTTCTCGTACCGTGGCTTTTTCGTGTCGAGGTTTTAGGTCCAGGGGCTTTATATAGGCGAAGAGGCGGCGTCAGAAGGTCGAAGGGGCGCCGACACTATAGGGGGGCGCGGGCCCCCCCTTGGCCGCGCCGGCCTAGGGTTTGGTGGGCCTGTGCCCCCTCTCTGGCGGTTCTCGTGTGTTACGGATGCTTCCGGCAAAATAGGAACTCGGGCGTTGATTTCGTCCGATTCCGAGAATATTTCTTTACTAGGATTTCTGAAACCAAAAACAGCGTAAAAACAAAGAATCGGCACTTCGGCATCTTGTTAATAGGTTAGTTCCAGAAAATGCACAAATATGACATGAAGTGTGCACAAAACATGTAGAAATCATCAATAATGTGGCATGGAACATAAGAAATTATCGATACGTCGGAGACGTATCAGCATCCCCAAGCTTAGTTCCTGCTCGTCCCGAGCAGGTAAACGATAACAAAGATAATTTCTGGCGTGACATGCCATCATAACCTTGATCATAATATTGTAAGCATATGTAATGAATGCAGCGATCAAAACAATGGTAATGATATGAGTAAACAACTGAATCATAAAGCAAAGACTTTTCATGAATAGTACTTCAAGACAAGCATCAATAAGTCTTGCATAAGAGTTAACTCATAAAGCAATAATTCAAAGTAAAGGTATTGAAGCAACACAAAGGAAGATTAAGTTTCAGCGGTTGCTTTCAACTTATAACATGTATATCTCATGGATAATTGTCAACATAGAGTAATATAATAAGTGCAATATGCAAGTATGTAGGAATCAATGCACAGTTCACACAAGTGTTTGCTTCTTGAGGTGGAGAGAAATAGGTGAACTGACTCAACATAAAAGTAAAAAGAATGGTCCTCCATAGAGGAAAAGCATCGATTGCTATATTTGTGCTAGAGCTTTGATTTTGAAAACAAGAAACAATTTTGTCAACGGTAGTAATAAAGCATATGTGTTATGTAAATTATATCCTACAAGTTGCAAGCCTCACGCATAGTATACTAATGGTGCCCGCACCTTGTCCTAATTAGCTCGGATTACCTGGATTATCATCGCAATGCACATGTTTTAACCAAGTGTCACAAAGGGGTACCTCTATGCCGCCTGTACAAAGGTCTAAGGAGAAAGCTCGCATTGGATTTCTCGCTATTGATTATTCTCAACTTAGACATCCATACCGGGACAACATAGATAACAGATAATGGACTCCTCTTTTATGCATAAGCATGTAGCAACAATTAATTTTCTCATATGAGATTGAGGATATTTGTCCAAAACTGAAACTTCCACCATGGATCATGGCTTTAGTTAGCGGCCCAATGTTCTTCTCTAACAATATGCATGCTCTAACCATTAAATGAGTGGTAAATCGCCCTTACTTCAGACAAGACGAACATGCATAGCAACTCACATGATATTCAACAAATAGTAGTTGATGGCGTCCCCAGGAACATGGTTATCGCACAACAAGCAACTTAATAAGAGATAAAGTGCATAAGTACATATTCAATACCACAATAGTTTTTAAGCTATTTGTCCCATGAGCTATATATTGTAAAGGTGAAGAATGGAAATTTTAAAGGTAGCACTCAAGCAATTTACTTTGGAATGGCGGAGAAATACCATGTAGTAGGTAGGTATGGTGGACACAAATGGCATAGTGGTTGGCTCAAGTATTTTGGATGCATGAGAAGTATTCCCTCTCGATACAAGGCTTAGGCTAGCAAGGCTATTTGAAACAAACACAAGGATGAAGCGGTGCAGCAAAACTCACATAAAAGACATATTGAAAACATTATAAGACTCTACACCGTCTTCCTTGTTGTTCAAACTCAATACTAGAAATTATCTAGACCTTAGAGAGACCAATTATGCAAACCAAATTTTAGCAAGCTCTATGTATTTCTTCATTAGTAGGTGCAAAGTATATGATGCAAGAGCTTAAACATGAGCACAACAATTGCCAAGTATCACATTACCCAAGACATTATAGCAAATTACTACATGTATCATTTTCCAATTCGAACCATATAACAATTAACGAAGCAGTTTCAACCTTCGCCATGAAAATTAAAAGCTAAGAACACATGTGTTCATACGAACCAGCGGAGCGTGTCTCTCTCCCACACAAGCATTTATTCAAACAAAAACAAAAACAAACAGACGCTCCAAGTAAATTACATAAGATGTGACCGAATAAAAATATAGTTTCAAGAGAAGGAACCTGATAATGTTGTCGATGAAGAAGGGGATGCCTTGGGCATCCCCAAGCTTAGACGCTTGAGTCTTCTTGATATATGCAGGGGTGAACCACCGGGGCGTCCCCAAGCTTATACTTTTCACTCTTCTTGATCGTAGTATATCATCTCCCTCTCTTGATCCTTGAAAACTTCCTCCACACCAAACTTAGAACAACTCATTAGAGGGTTAGTGCACAATCAAAATATACATGTTCAGAGGTGACATAATCATTCTTAACACTTCTGGACATTGCACAAAGCTACTGAAAGTCAATGGAATCGAAATATCCATCGAACATAACAAAACTGGCAATGCGAAATAAAAGGCAGAATCTGTCAAAAACAGAACAGTTCGTATTGACGAATTTTATCGATGCACCAGACTTGCTCAAATGAAAATGCTCAAATTGAATGAAAGTTGAGTACATATCTGAGGATCACTCACATAAATTGGCATAATTTTCTGAGTTACCTACAGAGAATTTTGCCCAGATTCGTGACAGCAAAGAAATCTGTTTCTGCGCAGTAATCCAAATCTAGTATGAACTTTACTATCAACGACTTTACTTGGCACAACAAAACACAAAACTAAGATAAGGAGAGGTTGCTACAGTAGTAAACAACTTCCAAGACACAAATATAAAACAAAGTTACTGTAGCAAAATAAACACATGGGTTATCTCCCAAGAAGTTCTTTCTTTATAGCCATTAAGATGGGCTCAGCAGTTTTAATGATGCACTCGCAAGAAATAGTATTTGAAGCAAAAGAGAGCATCAAGAGGCAAATTCAAAACAACTTTAAGCCTAACATGCTTCCTATGAAAAGGAATCTTGTAAATAAATAAGTTATGTAGGCATAATGCAATAAGCATAGGAAAACTAGACAAGCTCAATTTCAAAATTTTAAGCATATAGAGAGGTGTTTTAGTAACATGAAAATTTCTACAACCATATTTTCCTCTCTCATAATAACTTTCAGTAGTATCATGAGCAAACTCAACAATGTAACTATCACACAAAGCATTCTTATCATGAGTCTCATGCATAAAATTATTACTCTCCACATAAGCATAATCAATTTTATTAGTAATAGTGGGAGCAAATTCAACAAAGTAGCTATCATCAAATATAGGAGGTATATTGTAATCATAATCAAATTTACTCTCCATAGTAGGTGGCAACAAAAGACTACTATCATTATAATCATCATAAATAGGAGGCAGAGTATCATCAAAGAAAATTTCCTCCTTAATGCTTGCGGGACTAAAAAGATCATGCTCATCAAAACCAGCTTCCCCAAGCTTAGAATTTTCCATATCATTAGCAACAACGGTGTTCAAAGTATTCATACTAATATGTTCCATGGGTTTTTTAATTTTCGGATCAAACCATCCATGTCTTAAATCAGGAAATAGAATAAGAAGCTCATTGTTGTCCATTATGCCTTACTAGTGTAAACAAGAAACAAAAAGATGCAATTGCAGGATCTAAAGGAAATAGCTTCGAGCACACACACAATGGCGCCAGAAAAGTACTTAACCTGAAACCGAAGTATGAGTGCCTTTTACCTTTCCTCCCCGGCAACGGCGCCAGAAAATAGCTTGATGTCTACGCCCCTCCTTTTCCTGTAGACAGTGTTGGGCCTCCAAGAGCAGAGGTTTGTAGAACAGCAGCAAGTTTTCCCTTAAGTGGATCACCCAAGGTTTATCGAACTCAGGGAGGAAGAGGTCAAAGATATCCCTCTCATGCAACCCTGCAACCACAAAGCAAGAAGTCTCTTGTGTCCCCAACACACCTAATAGGTGCACTAGTTCGGCGAAGAGATAGTGAAATACAGGTGGTATAAATAAGTAGTAGCAACGGCACCAGAAAAGTGCTTTGCCCAGGACAGTAAACAAGCAGTAGTAACGCAGCAGTAGTAACGCAGTAAAATAGTAAACAAGCAGCGATAGCAGTATTTAGGAACAAGGCCTAGGGATCATACTTTCACTAGTGGACACTCTCAACTTTGATCACATAACAGAATAGATAAATGCATACTCTACACTCTCTTGTTGGATGATGAACACCATTGCGTAGGATTACACGAACCCTCAATGCCGGAGTTAACAAGCTCCACAATTCAATGTTCATATTTAAATAACATTGGAGTGCATGAAAGATCAACACGACTAAACCAAGTACTAACATAGCACGCACACTGTCACCTTCACACTATGTAGGAGGAATAGATCACATCAATACCATCATAGCAATAGTTAACTTCATAATCTACAAGAGATCATAATCATAGCATACGCCAAGTACTAACACGGATGCACACACTGTCACCATTACACCGTGCAGGAGGAATAAAACTACTTTAATAACATCACTAGAGTAGCACATAGTTGAATTGTGATACAAAACACATTGCAATCATAAAGAGATATAAATAAGCACTTCACTATGCCATTCATAATAGTGAATAAGTATTCTGTGAAATATAGCCTAAGAGACCCACACGGTGCACACACTGTCACCTTTACACACGTGGGACAAGGAGTCTCCGGAGATCACATAAGTAAAAGTCACTTGACTAGCATAACGACATCTAGATTACAAGCATCATCATATGAATCTCAATCATGTAAAGCAGCTCATGAGATTATTGTATTGAAGTACATAGGAGAGAGATGAACCACATAGCTACCGGTACAGCCCCGAGCCTCGATGGAGAACTACTCCCTCCTCATGGGAGACAGCAGCGTTGATGGAGATGGCGGTGGTGTCGATGGAGGAGCTTTCCGGGGGCACTTCCCCGTCCCGGCGGCGTGCCGGAACAGAGACTCCTGTCCCCCAGATCTTGGCTTCGCGATGGCGGCGGCTCTGGAAGGTTTCTCGTACCGTGGCTTTTTCGTGTCGAGGTTTTAGGTCCAGGGGCTTTATATAGGCGAAGAGGCGGCGTCAGAAGGTCGAAGGGGCACCGACACTATAGGGGGGCGCGGGCCCCCCCTTGGCCGCGCCGGCCTAAGGTTTGGTGGGCCTGTGCCCCCTCTCTGGCGGTTCTCGTGTGTTCTGGATGCTTCCGGGCAAAATAGGAACCTGGGCGTTGATTTCGTCCGATTCCGAGAATATTTCTTTACTAGGATTTCTGAAACCAAAAACAGCAGAAAACAGCAACTAGCACTTCGGCATCTTGTTAATAGGTTAGTTCCAGAAAATGCACAAATATGACATAAAGTGTGCACAAAACATGTAGAAATCATCAATAATGTGGCATGGAACATAAGAAATTATCGATACGTCGGAGACGTATCACACAACAATGCAATAAAATAAAGATAAGGAGAGGTTGCTACAGTAGTAACAACTTCCAAGACTCAAATATAAAATAAAAGTGCTGTAGTAAAATAAACACATGGGTTATCTCCCAAGAAGTGCTTTCTTTATAGCCATTAAGATGGGCTCAGCAGTTTTAATGATGCACTCATAAAGATGAGAGTTGAAGCAAAAGAGAGCATCAAGAGGCAAATTCAAAACAAATTTAAGCCTAACATGCTTCCTATGAAAAGGAATCTTGTAAATAAACAAGTTATGTAGGCATAATGCAATAAGCATAGGAAAACTAGACAAGCGCAACTTCAAGATTTTTAGCATATAGAGAGGTGTTTTAGTAACATGAAAATTTCCACAACCATATTTTCCTCTCTCATAAAGATTTTCAGTAGCATCATGAGCAAACTCAACAATATAACTATCACATAAAGCATTCTTATCATGAGTCTCATGCATAAAATTATTACTCTCCACATAAGCATAATCAATTTTATTAGTTGTAGTGGGAGCAAATTCAACAAAGTAGCTATCATCAAATATAGGAGGCGTATTGTAATCATAATCAAATTTATCCTCCATAACAGGCGGCACCAAAAGACCACTATCATTATAATCATCATAAATAGGAGGCAAAGTATCATCAAAGTAAATTTTCTCCTCAATGCTTGGGGGACTAAAAAGATCATGCTCATCAAAACCAGCTTCCCCAAGCTTAGAATTTTCTATATCATTAGCAACAATGGTATTCAAAGTGTTCATACTAATATGTTCCATGGGTTTTTCAATTTTCGCATCAAACCATCCATGTCTTAACTCAGGAAATAATTTTAAAAGCCCACTGTTGCTTTCCATTATGCCAAACTAGTGTAAAACAAGAAACAAAAAGATGCAATTGCAGGATCTAAAGGAAATAGCTTCGAGCACTTACAGCGGCGCCGGAAAATAGCTTAGTAGCTGAGATCCGGAGAGTGAGTACCTTTTACCTTTCCTCCCCGGCAACGGCGCCAGAAAATACTTGATGCTGTCCAGGACTGGCGCGTGGTTGACGAGGGAGGAAATGGTGGAGCTTTCCTTCGTTCCCCGGCAACAGCGCCAGAAAATAGCTTGATGTCTACTCACGCTTCTTTTCCTGTAGACAGTGTTGGGCCTCCAAGAGCAGAGGTTTGTAGAACAGCAGCAAGTTTTCCCTTAAGTGGATCACCCAAGGTTTATCGAACTCGGGAAGGAAGAGGTCAAATATATCCCTCTCAAGCAACCCTGCGATCACAATGCTAGAAGTCTATTGTGTCCCCAACACACCTAATACACTTGTCAGATGTATAGGTGCGCTAGTTCGGCGAAGAGATAGTGAGATGCAGGTGGTATGAATATATATGAGCAGTAGTAATGGCACCAGAAAATAGCTTGCTGCTACAACTGGCGTGTGGTTGATGGTGGGAATATTGTAGGCAGTACAGATGCAGTAAAACAGTAAACAAGTGATGATTGCAGTATTTGGGAACAAGGCCTAGGGATCATACTTTCACTAGTGGACACTCTCAACATTGATCACATAACAGAATAAATAGATATATGCTATACTCTACACTCTCTTGTTGGATGATGAACACCACTAATTGTGTAGGGCTACAAGAACCCTCAATGCCGGAGTTAACAAGCTCCACAATATTCGATGTTCATATTTAAATAACCTTAGAGTGCATGATAGATCAACACAACTATACCAAGTACTAACATAGCATGCACACTATCACCTTCATACTATGAAAGGAGGAATAGATCACATTAATACCATCATAGTAATAGTTAACTTCATAATCTACAAGAGATCATAATCATAAACTACGCCAAGTACTACATGATGCACACACTGTCACCATTACATCATGAAGGAGGAATAGAGTACTTTAATAACATCACTAGAGTAGCACATAGATGAATTGTGATACAAAACTCATATGAATCTCAATCATGTAAGGCAGCTCATGAGATCATTGTATTGAAGTACATAGGAGAGAGATTAACCACATAGCTACCAGTACAGCCCTTAGCCTCGATGGAGAACTACTCCCTCCTCATGGGAGACAACATCGTTGATGAAGATGGCAGTGGTGTCGATGGAGATGCCTTCCGGGGGCACTTCCCCGTCCCGGCGGCGTGCCGGAACAGAGACTTCTGTCCCCCAGATCTTCGCTTCGCGATGGCGGCGGCTCTGGAAGGTTTCTCGTACCGTGGCTTTTCCGTATCGAAGATTTAGGTCAGGGACCTTTAAATAGGCGAAGAGGCGGAGTCGGAAGGCTGACGAGGCGGTGACACACTAGGGCCCCCCCCCCCCTGGGCCGCGCCGCCCTGGCATCTGGTGGCCTTGTGGCCCCCCTCTGGTTCCTCTCGGGTGTTCTGGAAGCTTCGTGGAATTATAAGATGTTGGGCGTTGATTTCGTCCAATTCCGAGAATATTTCCTTACTAGGATTTCTGAAACCAAAAACAGTAGAAAACAGGAACTGGCACTTCGGCATCTCGTCAATAGGTTAGTTCCGGAAAACGCATAAAAATGATATAAAGTGTGAACAAAACATGTAGGTATTGTCATAAAACAAGCATGGAACATCAGAAATTATCGATACGTTGGAGACGTATCAGCATCCCCAAGCTTAGTTCCTACTCGTCCCCGAGTAGGTAAATGATAAAAAAGATAATTTCTGAAGTGACATGCTACCAACATAATCTTGATCATACTATTGTAAAGCATATGAGATGAATGCAGCGATTCAAAGCAATGATAAAGACAATGATTAAACAACTGAATCATATAACAAAGACTTTTCATGAATAGTACTTTCAAGACAAGCATCAATAAGTCTTGCATAAGAGTTAACTCATGAAGCAATAGATTCAAATTAAAGGCATTGAAGCAACACAAAGGAAGATTAAGTTTCAGCGGTTGCTTTCAACTTGTAACATGTATATCTCATGGATATTGTCAACATAAAGTAATATAACAAGTGAAATATGCAAGTATGTAGGAATCAATGCACAGTTCACACAAGTGTTTGCTTCTTGAGATGGAGAGAAATAGGTGAACTGACTCAACATAAAAGTAGAAGAAAGGCCCTTCGCAGAGGGAAGCATCGATTGCTATATTTGTGCTAGAGCTTTTATTTTGAAAACAAGAAACAATTTTGTCAACGGTAGTAATAAAGCATATGTATCATGTAAATTATATCCTACAAGTTGCAAGCCTCATGCATAGATTACCAATAGTGCCCGCACCTTGTCCTAATTAGCTCGGATTACCTGGATTATCATTGCAATACATATGTTTTAACCAAGTATCACAAAGGGGTACCTCTATGCCGCCTGTACAAAGGTCTAAGGAGAAAGCTCGCATTGGATTTGGAAGGTTTCTCGTACCGTGGCTTTTCCGTATCGAAGATTTAGGTCAGGGACCTTTAAATAGGCGAAGAGGCGGAGTCGAATGGCTGACGAGGCGGTGACACACTAGGCCCCCCCTGGGCCGCGCCGCCCTGGCATCTGGTGGCCCTGTGGCCCCCCTCTGGTTCCTCTCGGGTGTTCTGGAAACTTCGTGGAATTATAAGATATTGGGCGTTGATTTCGTCCAATTCCGAGAATATTTCCTTACTAGGATTTCTGAAACCAAAAATAGCAGAAAACAGGAACTGGCACTTTGGCATCTCGTCAATAGGTTAGTTCCGGAAAACGCATAAAAATGATATAAAGTGTGAACAAAACATGTAGGTATTGTCATAAAACAAGCATGAAACATCAGAAATTATCGATACGTTGGAGACGTATCACTTCCCTCTGCGAAGGGCCTTTCTTTCACTTTATGTTGAGTCAGTTTACCTACTTCTTTCTATCTTAGAAGCAAACACTTGTGTCAACTGTGTGCATTGATTCTTACATGCTTGCTTATTGCACTTATTATATAAATTTGTGTTGACAATTATCCATAAGATATGCATGTTGAAAGTTGAAGACAATTGCTGAAACTTAAATCTTCCTTTGTGTTGCTTCAAAACCTTTTATTTAGAATCTATTGCTTTATGAGTTAACTCTTATGCAAAACTTTTTGATGCTATTCTAGAAAGTATTATTCATGAAAAGTTTTTTCTATATGATTCAGTTGTTTAGTCATTATCTTTTTGTTAGCAAACTATAGACCATTGCTTTGAGTCACTTCATTCATCTCATATGCTTTACAATAGTATTGATCAAGATTATGTTGGTAGCATGTCACTTCAGAAATTATTCTTTTTATCGTTTACCTACTCGAGGGCGAGTAGGAACTAAGCTTGGGGATGCTTGATACATCTCCAACGTATCTATAATTTCTTATGTTCCATGCTAGTTTTATGTCAATACCTACATGTTTTATTCACACTTTATAATGTTTTTATGCATTTTCTAGGACTAACCTATTAACAAGATGCCACAGTGCCAGTTCCTGTTTTCTGCTGTTTTTGATTTCAGAAAAGTTGTTTTACAAATATTCTCGGAATTGGACGAAACAAAAGCCCACGGCCCTATTTTCCACGGACTATTCCAGAAGACGAAGAGGAGTCGACGAAGGCAAGCAGGGGGCCCTCCCCATATGGTGGCGCGGGGGGCCCACAGCCGCTCCGTGACATGGGGAGGGAGCCCCCTGACTCCCCCGACGCTGCCCCTTCGCCTATTTATTTCTTCGTCCCCGAAAACCCTTGTACCGAGAGCCAAAATACCAGAACAGTTCCAGAGGCGCCGCCGCCGTCAACCCTAACTCGGGGGGTTCAGAAGATCTCCTTCGGCACCTTGCCGGAGAGGGGAATCATCACCGGAGGGCTCTACATCACCATGCCCGCCTCCGGACTGATGCGTGAGTAGTTCATCCTTGGACTACGGGTCCATAGCAGTAGCTAGATGGTTGTCTTCTCCTATTGTGTCATCATGTTTAGATCTTGTGAGCTGCCTATCATGATCAAGATCATCTATTTGTAATGCTACATGTTGTGTTTGTTGGGATCCGATGAATATGGAATACTATGTCAAGTTGATTATTGATCTATCATATATGTGTTGTTTATGATCTTGCATGCTCTCTGTTGCTAGTAGAGGCTCTGGCCAAGTTGATACGTGTGACTCCAAGAGGGAGTATTTATCCTAGATAGTGGGTTCATGTCTCCATTGAATCTGGGGGAGTGACAGCAACCCCTAAAGTTGTGGATGTGTTGTTGCCACTAGGGATAAAACATCAATGCTTTGTCTAAGGATATTTGTATTGTTTACATTACGCACAGTACTTAATGCAATTGTCTGTTGCTTGCAACTTAATACTGGAAGGGGTGCGGATGCTAACCCGAAGGTGGACTTTTTAGGCATAGATGCATGCTGGATGGCGGTCTATGTTCTTTGTCGTAATGCCCTAAGTAAATCTCATAGTAGTCATCATGATATGTATGTGCATTGTTATGCCCTCTCTATTTGTCAATTGCCCGACTGTAATTTGTTACCCAACATGTTATTTATATTATTGGAGAGACACCACTAGTGAACTGTGGACCCCGGTCCATTCTTTTACATATGAAATACAACCTACTGCAATCATTGTTCTCTTTTGTTTTCTGCAAGCAAACATCATTTTCCACACCATACGTTTAATCCTTTGTTTTCAGCAAGCCGGTGAGATTGACAACCTCACTGTTAAGTTGGGGAAAAGTAGTTTGATTGTGTTGTGCAGGTTCCACGTTGGCACCGGAATCCCTGGTGTTGCGCCGCACTACACTCCTTCACCAACAACCTTCACGTGATCTTCATCTCCTACTGGTTCGATAACCTTGGTTTCTTACTGAGGGAAAACTCGCTGTTGTACTCATCATACCTTCCTCTTGGGGTTCCCAACGGGTGTGTGCTTTACCGTCACAAGCAAGGGTTTATATCGAACTCTCGGGGAACTGGACAAAGAGTATTCTCTTCTCTCTTCTTCTAGCAATCCTGCAAGTAAAATAAAAGCCTTGTGTCCCCGAATCCACCGTGTGGTTGTCAAGCACAAGGTTTCGTGTAAGTAAATAAATCGCAAGTAAAAATAAAGCACTAAAGCTAGATGAAATAAAGTAACTAAGTAAAAATTGTAAAGGGATTGATTATTTTTGGTGTTTCGGATACAAATAAGAAAAGTAAATATTTTTGTATTTTCGGATTAAAAGAGTGTTGCAAGTATAAAACAAGATAAAAGCAATATAAAGGTATTTCTTATGATAAAAGGTGAACCGGGGTTCATGGTTCACTTGATTATTCTCTCTTTTAAGTTATACTAGAAAAATAGTAATTCATCAATGAGATATGAGTAAGATACACATTCATATGGGCATCACGTCCAAACATAGAGATGATGGAACACATCTCTCTTATACTCCACAAGAAAGGGAAAACTCCATGCAATGTTGAATTAAGAATCAACAGAGTATAGCTTTAAGTACTTGTTGACATGATGTTTGAATATCAAATATGCTACCTTGACCAAACAAGACCATCACTTTTGTCATGTGACGAAAATAGCACATGCATTCACTTTATCCCTAGTGAGGTAGCAAAAGAAAAGGCAAAGCCATAATAGATCATGAATTTGTTGTCACTATGCAATCACTAAAACCATGCTACTCCATATAACACACACATCACCCCACACACTGTGGTGACCCTGCATACCACTACATGTTGTAGTATGCCAGTCGTTGATATAACATTCGCAAAGTACCAATCCGTAAATATTACATCCCTCAGAGTAGTACAACAGAACATAACAGGTCCATAACTCATTCATTTATTATTACAAGCCATATATACATGTCATCTTGGAGTTCCTCTTGGGTCCTAAGAGGGCTACTCCTGGGTTCGAGGTGAACCCGACTCAACTTACAATATAGAAGTCTTACTAAGTTATACATTTATTCTCCTCGAGTAGTTAAGTACTAAGTGTTCGCACTGCTCGGATACTACTATTATCAGATAGGTCTACGCTTGTTCTCCTCCGGAACCCTCCCCGGTTCCGTAGCCGATGAGGTAGTCAACTCCTTCTATACCTCCGGAGAGGTCTGGTTCTTCATAGCAGATGTCTTCTGCTCCTTCGGGGTCGTCGTTGTCCTCCTCAAGTCGATTCAGACAATCTAAGTAGGGGATTTAATAGTGGTATGAGTACGAGCGTACTCAACAAGTTCATTATAGAAAAGAGGTGTTTAATGCACTAGCTACGATATCAGACCAGAAAGTCTAATACCAATGCAGGTTTTGATAATCATTTCTTCAAGAGGTTGCTTTTATTCAGAAGAACTATGTCCGTCAGCCTTCACCGGTTTACTAGAACTTCATGGAGTTCCTTTCCGGCAGCGTTCGCAGTTCCAAATCCCGGAACAGGGAGTGACAGGTCACGATTCATTACACTCTGCAGAGGTGTGTTGCTTTACCCATAAGAGATCTTAACCTTGGTGCCAACCGGGCAGCTTTCCCGTCCACACTTCCTTTGGTGTGAGGCCCGGTATAAGGTCATAGCCAATCATATTCCTCCGCTACCTCATACACCCACCCTTTGTTGCAAACTCCGACCCTGGGTCCTCGTCGGTGCTCTTATACCAATTAAGGACGGCCCCCGACCACGACAATAGTTCAGGTCTCTACCATAAACTCCTTCGCCGGGAGATGCAACCCATCATAGATCGCATTACCGTGGGGAACTTAAGGCTTCCCCAGCCTACCGCTTGTCCCCTTGGAATACAAGTGTCTACGGTAAAGTGCATCCGTTGATGTACAAGAGGTGGAAATACAATTGACTATTCCGTCCCACTCCTGATCTTATGGTTAACACGAGTTTTACGGCACAAGAATCATTGGACGACATTTGTTGTTTAATCCTAGATGGATATAAACCCTTGCAATGGAACCTCCACCATATCAACACAATCCATGGTTCCATTGCCCACCACATAGTCATATTCATAGTTATGAAAATAGTGGTTTTGCGTTTTATGCAATAGTGATAAACATAGTACTTTGCAAGTAATTTGGTAAAAATACTCAAATGACATGAGCAAGCGATGAACTTGCCTGAAAACTGCAAAGTGTTGCAGTTGGAATGTGTGGACTGACCCTTGTCCTCTGTTGCTGAAAAATAGCATCATTGTCCGATAAGGGCAATGGTTAAAGAAGCAATTATGCATGCTTTCCATTTTTAGGGTTTGTTCCCCCCTCTCTGATGCTTATTATTTCATGTAAGAGGTAATTACTAAGAATGATTTAGGGATACTCTGTTTAGAGTAAAATACTACCTTGAAATGTTGTCAAGGTGTTTTTAAAGTCCAAAAGTATTTATGGACTTATTTTATCATTTAAAATAGAGTGGGTTATTGTTAATGAATTAAATATTCATCAAATTATGACTTATTCTTATTTGTCTCCAAAAATTCCTTTTTATATTTTATTCTGATAGAGAATTTTATGCTGAGCAGTTTTCATATTTTTAATTATTTTTTTAGAGCTCTTATTCATTTTCTATTCAATTTCAAAGTTTCTAGTTTATTTGAAATTGTGAAATGACCAAATTGCCCCTTGGGCCCACTTGACGGTGGAGCCCATCGGGTTGAGTCTAACCCGAGCCGCACCGTTCGGCTCGATCGGACTCAGTCGCCCCTTCCTCACTCTCTCTCTCGCGAAACCCTAACCCCTTGCGCTCCCGCGACGCTCGCGTCGCCTGCGCCGTCTCCGATTTATTCCGGCCACCGCCGACCGTCGCCGGCGATGAGATGGGGCGCAACTGAACCGCCTCTCGACGGCGGACACGATGGTCCGCGTCGATCTGACGTTCCCTGCCTCGTCTGCACGCCCCCGACCCTCCTGTGCGCCTAGGGTTGCGGCGTTCGCCGCCGTTCCTGCTCGCCCCCAACCTTGTTGTGCCTCGGCCGCACGGTCCGTGAAGATCCGCCGTTCACCGGCGTCCCTGGTGCCGTGGCGCCGCCGTGGTGATGCAGGCATTGCGGCAAGGTGGTGGCCTGGCGCCGCCGTTCGCCCGGCGTGTGCCGCCGAGCCGCCATGGCTGTGCTTCTCTCCGCTACACCCGTAAGTGCTCCCCTCCTCCTTTCTCTACTCTGCCTCCTCGCTAAGCTGCGGCTGTCTCTCTTCGTGGAGTTGCCATGGTGTGTCGTGCTGCTATTGCTATGTGCTGCGCCATGGCTGCTGTACCTGCTCCTTTGTGTGTGTTGATGCGCTCTGCTTGCCATGGCCATTGCTTCTGTGGCCATGCATGTGCTTGTGCTGCTACGGTGCTTGTGCTGATGCTCTTCTCTTCCTAGCTTATGCGCGTGTGCTAACCCTATGCTCATGTTCATATAATTTCTTCTCCTGTGATGCTTCTATATTTGCTCATGAGCCTGCTGTGATGCTCCTGGTTTGCCATGTTGCTCTAGCTGTTGCTATAATTGCCAGGCCTCTCATGTGTGCTCATTTCCTAGCCCCTGGCTTGATTAGTATGCATAATTCTTTCATTCTGCAAGTGCCAGTGCTCCTGGTGTGCTATCCCTTGTGCTATTATTCATGGAAATACCCTGTTGAGCATGATTGTTGCCAGATAGCTTCATCCCTGGATGGTTTGTTTCTGTATATGCTTGATTTGATTAGCCGTGATACAATTGTTGCTTAACTGTGGCTTATTTCATTGACTGGTCCATGCTCTACTGCTTAGTGATGCCTTAACATGCACTGGCATGCCCTATTAAGCTCTGATGATCATATGATCATCAGCTGCTGGTTGGTGGCTTGTTCACCTGCTGTCTGTGCCTTACTGTTGCTTATCTCTGTGTATGTGTGGCTCCATATCTGGTACTGGTGTTGGTTTGTACTTGCTCAAGCATCTGCTGATGCTTGCAGTGATCCCTTGGATCATATGCAAGGTGCTGGTGCTTTGGTTACTTGAGTATTTCATTTATCTGTATTACCTTGCTTTATTAAATGGATAAATGATGTGAACTGCTTTGCAGTAGTGATCAAATAAATAGATTTGGTAGAGCTAGATGGATGACAACCACTGGTTGGGTACCCTAGCTCACTTCTAAACCCTATGTGGTGATGATGTGGTGGCTTAGTGTGTTGGCTGTGGGTTTGAGGTGGCCCTGACAACACTTTGGTGCTGTCCAAGGGTAGCTCCCCTTCTGTGGCTTTGCTGTGGCTCTCACATGCTATCTGTTTGATCCATGGTTGGATTTACAGTAGCTTTTGATGTTGACAAACATAAATAGACACTTGATTGTCTATCTGTCTGATGGTGTAATAGTCATAGGTGCTAAGTGATGTTGGCTAGCTAAATAGGCTCATATCCATGCTGGATTTCTTTGGTTAAACCACTAGTTTGGTATAACCAGTGTTCCCTTGGGTTAGTTTCCTTTTGGCTTTCCCTATGTTTGCTTGCACCAAATGGCTAAGTAGCCAGATGATGACACAAACAGGGTTTCTACCCTTCTGTGCTCCTGTGATGCATGGCATGCTTATTTATGAGCAAAACATGATTTTGCTCAGGTTGATCTTTGTATACCTCACTCCAGCTCCTAGATTTTTAAGTTGCTGTAGAGGATTTCTTCTGGATGGTTGATTTGCTTGCCCTGCTCCTCCTGGCTAGCTTGGGGTTGATCTACTTTACCTTGAGCTTGCTTAACAGGCACAGTTCTTGGTGGAAACTGTGTCTGTACACTTTCTAGAGGTGTGTTGTTCTTGCTGTTCTATCTGTTCTTGGTGTTCTTACCCTGTGGAGTCATGTCGATGGAATGACTAGGGTTTGCTGGTGTAAAGTATTTATACGGGCCCTCTCCATGCCTCTCTGGTCGACAACCATGCTGTCCTGGTGCTTCTCCCCTGGCTGTGTGTGTGTGGAGTGCATGCAGCACTCTTGGTGTGCTGTTCAGCATGCACACAAGCATTGTGAGCTGCCTGTGTGTGTGTGCTTGGTACTTGGGCTCTGGAATGGATTAGCTCGGCTGATCTTTGATCATATCCCCTCCATTCCATTGTTTTTGCTAACCTGCCAAGTGGCAATGCCACTTGGCATAACCTTCTTTTCTTTTGTTGTCTTTAATTTCAGGGATTAAAGAAGATGATGAAGATGATCAAGAATTCATGAAGAAACTAGTTCATAATTTAGCCATGTGATCATCTTTGTAATTTTTCATTTTCCTTTTCATTTCTTTTTAATTTCTGTAAAGTTTTGTAATATTTATAATTCCATTTCTTGGATATTGTAAATTGACATTGTATCTTGTGTGATTATCAATAAAGCTCAAGTTTCTCCAATGAGCTTTAGTTATATGAGATATTCCTTTATTTGTTTGCTTTTCTGTTTAGGTTAATGAATTTGAATTATTCTATAATCATTTAATGTTTGAATTTTGAAATTCAATCATATCTTATTTGAATTCAATCATGCAACTTAAATTGAGATGCAAAGTTCCCCTCTCTTCTCGAAAACCCTAGTTTAGGTCATTTAGGTCCAAGTCTATCGCACTCTCGAAACCCTAACCCTGTAAGGTGTCGAGAGAGAAACTTGTTCCCCTTCGATGCAGTTTTCTTTTAAAAGCGCGAAATTTCCCCGGATTTTATGATGCAATGCACATCCCTTTCTAAATTCTACCCCTCGATCGTCTCTAAACCTGGGATATTACACACACTCTCTTGCATAGATGTTGGATCAGAATAAATACTTAAGAACTGGTACATAATACGCATCTATCAATTCATCTTACACATAATACGATCTGATCGTATATCACAATATCATAGAATAAGGATCCACCACATAAGTATTAGAAATATGGTCATAATCATGTGAGGTAGCTCATATGGCAATAAGAACTATGAAGAACATGAGAGAAATAGATCAAGATACTACCACAAACCCGTAGCCCGGAGGTGGACTACTCTCACTCGATCATGGTGATGATGATGAAGACATTGGAGAAGGTGGAGATCCCTCTGGCGATGATCCCGACGGAGTTTTCCCCTCCAATCTTCTCTACCGCAACCTCTATTTTCGTGTTTGTCTTTCTACGGCGCTCTCCTCACGGGAACTCTTCGGGGCCATATATATGTTGATTTTTAGGTCAAAATACGTCGATGGGCAAAAAGATCACGCGATTTGGACGATCGACAAACGAAAGAGGGCAGGTGACGCACCCTACATGTTTGTACGCGCCACCTGGGTTCTTTTGGGCCTCGAGCCCTTCCAGGTGAGGTTCTAGTGCCCGGGGTGATTCTCCCGATGAAAAAATGACTCTCCAAAAATTCCAGGTCAATTTGACTCCGTACATGTCTCTGAAAGTAAAAAATACACAAAACAGGGTTTTTCCGTTCTGCGGAGTTATAAACGAAATAAAGGGGGTCATTGGTAAATCCGCATAAATCAATGTAAAACATGGTGTTATCATTATATATGTTGCACATATGTGGGAATTTAGTATGATAAAGGACAAAGTTCATGTATGCATTTTACATGCATCAACATCCCCAAGTTTAACTTGTATATGCTCGTCCCGAGCATGAAGGTGACAAAACTAACATAAACTTTGGAGTTTATAATATATAGCTTCTAAATAATCATGCAAAGTATCACAACGTTCAGTCAATAAAGAATGACAATAAGTAACATGAACTTATCAACTCTTACATTCTACAAAGCATGCATAATAGTAGATAGCATTGTAAGAAACATGAATCATAAGTAATATGAATCATAAAGCATGCTCAGGAGAATCCTACAGAATTTTTGGGATACTCTTTGTCCTCTCTTTTCAGGAATATTTCTTTTCACTCTTGAACACAAGAAAGTAAGTAGAAAATGTATGTGCTAAACCTTCAATAAAATAAAAAGTAGAGAGTATAAAACATGGGTTTGAGCTATGCAATTTATGTCAACAATACTAGTAAGAATGGGGTACCAAGTTATCTTGTGTATGAAGGTATCAATAATGTGTCATGAGTTTGACCTCTTATGAGTTGACTCATTTTCTTGAATGCTAAGGACTACACCTCTCGTTTCACAACTTCGGGTTACAAGACCTTTCAACATACATGTTTCAACCAAGTATCGCAATGGGGTACCTTCATGCCACCTGTAGAAATGACCAAAGGAGATGTTTTTCTCAACTATAGGCCAACCATACCGGGATAACATTAACACAAGACGTTGAGCATCCTCTCTAACTCTCTCTCACTTTTTTCTCATAGATTTTTTTCTTTCTTTTATTTTATTTTCTTTTTCCACTCTTTTACACAACTCTTCTACTCTTAATTTTTTTCACTCTTCCTATTGACGATGCTCGTTGCTGAAACTTTCATCATGATTAAGCATGACTTTGATTAGTGGCCCATTGCTCTTCTCCAACAATGTATGCATAATTGCTTAAAATAACCTCCATTCATTCCACAAGAGATAGCCATCAACAACAAAAAAATGATGATCAACACATGGTGCAATACCCCAAAAGTGAAATGTTGAAAGACTTCCCTAGTAAACATGGTTACGGTCTAGTTCATTGCTCATAATCAGTAAAACCCACAACATGCATAGTGGTATTTTCCTTCCACACCTTACTTTCTTATGAGCTTTAAATTACACAAAAAGGATATTTTGAAAAGGTTGGAGGCAAAACACACATATTATACTTGAAATAGAAAGTGATATATTGGTAGACATGATAGACATTGGATTTGAGTTGACCTTGAAAACAAGTCTATGATTGTGTAAGAATTCAAATCTTTCGCCTAGCAAGAGGTCTAAAAGCATGCAATAGTATCCATAGACTATTCATTCATCTAGAGATACCATACAAATTAATAAGGCACATAACAAATCATCACTCAATAGAGAAAGTGAAACTAGTGATACCATACACAAAATAAATTTCAGCTTTTAGGTGTTCCTCCTTTTCTTTTATAATCATGCAACTTATTTTACCTTGAACATTCAGAGATAAAGAGTTTGGTCTAGTAGCTCATTCATATGCATTATAAACACTCAATGTGACGGTCCTTTCACTTTAAAAACAAATCTAGACACAAATAAAACAAGGACGCTTCAAGTTTTTTCGAAAATACTATGTTGCTCAAAAAACAGAGTTTAGAGGTGCTCAAACCATGAGTTTTTGAATGAGTCCACTGGGGTGTGATGGGAATCCCAAGCTTATGATATTCATCATACTTGAATCATCTTAGTATAATTTTCCTCCATTTCCTGTGAAAAACTTCAACACAAACTTTTCCGCCCATTCTTTTTTATGGGGTGATGTTAGAGGTACAAAGAAATCATGCTTGTTGCTATTTCACTCAAGAATAAAATGATATATTCATGAACCAGAGATCACATAATGTTATACTCATTCTAGTTTATCAAAAGTTCCAAGTAAAAAACATTTTAATACTAAAAAGAATGGATCTAACAAGTAAGGCAGAATCTATGCAGAATTTTTTCTCCAGCAAAACTAACTTTTTCGCACTACTTAGACACCTCAGAAAATTTAGCCAATTTACGTGAATATATAAGATGAAAAGTTCAGCTACTGTGATTTTACCAAGATTTTAGGAGTTACCAAAAAATCACAAAAATCGTGCACTAAAAAGTGCAGCGCAGGAATCAACAACTTCATATTATGTTTGCAACTTTAAACATCTAAATGGGTAAAAACTTGAATAAATCTAACATGCTACAACAAGCATGCAAAATAAAAAACCAAATATAACAATATCTCGGGTTGCTTCCTGTAATCGCTTTCTTTATAGCCATATAGCCAGGCTTACTTACTTGATTGTAGGAGCAATAATCTTGTAGAAGTGATGCTTTCTGATTATATCTTTATCATTATTAGAAATAATATATGACAATAATATACTAGGGTCCCATGGTGTTATCATACAAATAAATATATTTAACACTTTAAAGCACATTAGCACACAAGATGAAATATGCAACAAGTAGTAACAAAGTCTAACTTTCTTCCTTTGCATTGGTATTTTATATATGAATGAATCACAAATTGTGTGCTACCTAGAATACGAGGTATTTGAGTGTCAACATAAGAATACAAGGTATTTCAGGTTGATATTTTGCACGTTCGTAGAATAAATTACATTATTTGTGGAACTTTTTGAAACTTTACCATGTTGCTTTTGAATTTTGAGAGAAAAAATTGGCCTCCATGTGGCCCGAGCTCGAAAATAGAGTTTCCCATCCAAAAACAATTTTCATATCAAATATTTTTATACACATATTGTGTTAAGAAAAATTAATAACACAACTTGATGCAAACTCGCTGATGTAGCTATATCAATATCTCTCTTATCGGATTTATACACATTGTGCTTGTCTAGCAGATTCATTTCACTCACTCCATCGATACTAGTTTATAAGCTCGTTACGTGCTTCAGTAAAATGTTTGACCATTATTTTGGTCAATCAAATGTGAGATATATGCCATAAAATTGATAATATTGAGTTCGTATTTGAAAGAAGTTTCCAATACACTAGAAGTGACCATCGTCTAGCTAATATGATGGAGAGTTTCTAATCCAGACAATAGTAATAAAAGTATGTGTGTGGATATCTCTCGAATATCATGTCTAAACCCCGAAAACTTGGTAATGAATTATTGCAGTAGAGTTTTCAGGATTCCCCTTAAATACACTCGAATTAAACGAGTCGGTCAGTAAGAGCTGTGCAACACGGTGTAGTATTCATTTTGGGGTGACATGTACACCATTCCCCAACTGTTTACGTGGGAGTAGAGAATTGGTTGGTCCATCTTTTGCACAAACATTACCTGCCATGGCCAACAGATACTACGCAACCTCAGATAGTATGCTTAAAAGTTGATGATCTCCAAGTTGCTCTAGCCGTATCGTGGTTTGTTTTTGTCAAGACTAGCAGGTTCACATCATCAGTTCATCACCATCTTCTGTTCTTGCTCTACGTGACGGTAGTTGGTCCTGGAGGTACCCAAGCAGGCAGCAGCCACACGCACAAATTCAACCACAAGTCCACAGCCGGTGCGAAAAAGTCTGGCGCATCGAACCGGAGATAGCAGGAGCCACATAATATTCCCTCTCCCAAAAGGAGGCAAGAAACACATGCCACTTGCGCATCGGTGATCCCTGGAACAGCTGGGAGATACGGTTGCCGGGGCCGGTCTTGGAAGCAACCGCAGGAAGCCAGGGCGTCGTTTGACACCAGCGAGCCACCCCACCCCAGTATAGCCAAACTCGAGGGCCTGGCCGTCGCCGTCAGTTAGAAAGGGAGACTGGCTAGTGGGGAGTAACTTAGACTAGTAACATATGCCATGTTACTAGTCTAGTTTACTACATTCATAGTGGGTAGTAACTTATATGGGTGTCATGCATTATATTATTTATTATGTTGTAGACTCATCTTGCATTGAGGCGTGTGATGTTATGGTAATATAGCTAGTTACCACCACACTCTCTTTCTTCATTTATTAGCATGCCATGTCACCAAACTGCCTTGAGATGTGTGATGTTACTAGCTATGTTACTCCCACTATGAGCAATCTTATGTCGAGTTTGTTACGTCGTTCCACGCTACATGATTTTGCCGGATATACAAATACATCGTTACTGCGATGGAATAACTAGAGCATCTCGAGTTGCGTTCCCCAAACCGTCCTTAAATCGCGCCGGATTGAGCATTTGGGGATGTGTTTTGTTCGTGCCACGTTTGGGGACGTCGTTCCTCATTCGCGTTCCCCAAACAAAATTTCGGAAATTTTAAACTTGTGCGAGATTCGATTAAATTCATCCAAACTTGGCATATATTACATAGATTCGAACTAGATTCGACTAAATTTAAACTAAACCTAATCTAATAGTACTTGTGGCGGCCGGAGGCGCCGTAGTACTGATGGAAGTTGTACATGTCGTCGGTGACAACCTCCTGCTTGACGCGCTCGTCGGGCTCGTCGACGGGCTCGTCCTTCACCAGGCCTCTTGGCCCTGCCTCGCCGTCGTCGGTGAGGTCCACGAGCGGCTTGCCGGAGTCGCGGATGGACATGGAGATCGCCGTCTCGAGGTCGCCCCTCCAGGCGTCCTTGTCGTTGAGCGACACCAAGAACGCCGCTCGCAGCCTTGGGCAGTCCTTGGGGTCGTCGCTGTTGGCGATGAGGCATTGCCGCTCGTACTCCGCAAGCAGCGCCTCCTGCGACGCTTCCTCCGGCTCCTCCTTCACCTCCGGCTTCGGGATGAGGAGGGCGCCGCCGCGCCTCCCTTGATGCCGCTGGCTGCCACTGCCGCCGTGCCTCAGATTGACGGGCGTCGCCGGCTCCTCCTTCACGCGATTGGCGGTGTAGGGCACCGAGCGGTACGACGAGGAGGGCGTCGATCGGGCCGGTCCTAAGGAAGAAGAGTTCGAGGAGGACGAGTACGTGGTCCTCCTCGGCTGCCATTGCGCCGCGGCAGACGGTGGCGGTGAGGGAGGCGCCTCCAACCTTGGAGCACCGTTGCGGATGCCGGGGATAACGTTCTCGAGGGTGCGCCCCGGAACGCCCCAGAATAGGGCGCGCCCGTCCCTGTTCCAGCTGTTCGGCCCGCCGATGAGGTCGGTGGTGCTGCGCATCTCCACGTCGTACTTGGCCTTGAAGTACGTGGCCCACCAGCCGTCGTTGTTCTTGGCCGCCCAGGTCGGATCCGCCCGCTCCTCGGCGCTGAGTTCAGCCCGCCGGGCCCTGATGGTGTCCTTCCAACGCTCCGTGCCCGGCGTCGGCGGCGGCAGGATGCCAATGTCGTTCATGGCCATCTTCTAACTGCCGCTGCTTGGCAGGCGCATGTCCGGCAGGATAGGATATCCCGCGTGGTACAGTGATACGCGTACAGCACGCGACCGTTGGGAACCCCAAGAGGAAGGTGTGATGCGTACAGTGGCAAGTTTTCCCTCAGTAAGAAACCAAGGTTTATCGAACCAGTAGGAGCCAAGAAGCACGTTGAAGGTTGATGGCGGCGAGATGTAGTGCGGCGCAACACCAGGGATTCCGGCGCCAACGTGGAACCTGCACAACACAACCAAAGTACTTTGCCCCAACGAAACAGTGAGGTTGTCAATCTCACCGGCTTGCTGTAACAAAGGATTAGATGTATAGTGTGGATGATGATTGTTTGCAGAGAACAGTAGAACAAGTATTGCAGTAGATTGTATTCGATGTAAAAGAATGGACCGGGGTCCAAAGTTCACTAGTGGTGTCTCTCCCATAAGATAAATAGCATGTTGGGTGAACAAATTACAGTTGGGCAATTGACAAATAGAGAGGGCATGACAATGCACATACATGATATGATGAGTATAGTGAGATTTAATTGGGCATTACGACAAAGTACATAGACCGCTATCCAGCATGCATCTATGCCTAAAAAGTCCACCTTCAGGTTATCATCCGAACCCCTTCCAGTATTAAGTTGCAAACAACAGACAATTGCACTAAGTATGGTGCGTAATGTAATCAATAACTACATCCTCGGACATAGCATCAATGTTTTATCCCTAGTGGCAACAGCACATCCATAACCTTAGAGGTTTCTGTCACTCCCCCAGATTCACGGAGGCATGGACCCACTATCGAGCATAAATACTCCCTCTTGGAGTTAAGAGTAAAAACTTGGCCAGAGCCTCTACTAATAACGGAGAGCATGCAAGATCATAAACAACACATAGATTGATTGATAATCAACATCACATAGTATTCTCTATCCATCGGATCCCAACAAACACAACATATAGCATTACAGATAGATGATCTTGATCATGTTAGGCAGCTCACAAGATCCGACAATGAAGCACATAAGGAGAAGACAACCATCTAGCTACTGCTATGGACCCATAGTCCAGGGGTGAACTACTCACTCATCACTCCGGAGGCGACCATGGCGGTGTAGAGTCCTCCGGGAGATGAATCCCCTCTCCGGCAGGGTGCCGGAGGCGATCTCCTGAATCCCCCGAGATGGGATTCGCGGCGGCGGCGTCTCTGGAAGGTTTTCCGTATCGTGGCTCTCGGTACTGGGGGTTTCGCGACGAAGACTATATGTAGGCGGAAGGGCAGGTCAGGGGGCCATACGAGGGGCCCAGACGCCAGGGCCGCGCGGCCAGGGCTTGGGCCGCGCCGCCCTGTTGTCTGGCCACCTCGTGGCCCCACTTCGTCTCCTCTTCGGTCTTCTGGAAGCTTCGTGGCAAAATAGGCCCCTGGGCGTTGATTTCGTCCAATTCCGAGAATATTTCCTTACTAGGATTTCTGAAACCAAAAAAACAGAAAACAGCAACTGGCTATTCGGCATCTCGTTAATAGGTTAGTTCCAGAAAATGCATAAATATGACATAAAGTATGCATAAAACATGTAGATATCATCAATAATGTGGCATGGAACATAAGAAATTATCGATACGTCGGAGACGTATCAGCATCCCCAAGCTTAGTTTCTGCTCGTCCCGAGCAGGTAAACGATAACAAAGATAATTTCTGGAGTGACATGCCATCATAACCTTGATCATACTATTGTAAGCATATGTAATGAATGCAGCGATCCAAACAATGTAAATGACATGAGTAAACAAATGAATCATATAGCAAAGACTTTTCATGAATAGTACTTCAAGACAAGCATCAATAAGTCTTGCATAAGAGTTAACTCATAAAGCAATAATTCAAAGTAGAGGTATTGAAGCAACATAAAGGAAGATTAAGTTTCAGCGGTTGCTTTCAACTTATAACATGTATATCTCATGGATATTATCAATGTAAAGTAATATAACAAGTGCAATATGCAAGTATGTAGGAATCAATGCACAGTTCACACAAGTGTTTGCTTCTTGAGGTGGAGAGAGATAGGTGAACTGACTCAACAATAAAAGTAAAAGAAGGGTCCTTCAAAGAGGAAAGCATCGATTGCTATATTTGTGCTAGAGCTTTGATTTTGAAAACAAGAAACAATTTTGTCAACGGTAGTAATAAAGCATATGTGTTATGTAAATTATATCTTACAAGTTGCAAGCCTCATGCATAGTATACTAATAGTGCCCGCACCTTGTCCTAATTAGCTCGGATTACCTGGATTATCATCGCAATGCACATGTTTTAACCAATTGTCACAAAGGGGTACCTCTATGCTGCATGTACAAAGGTCTAAGGAGAAAGCTCGCATCGGATTTCTCGCTATTGATTATTCTCAACTTAGACATCCATACCGGGACAACATAGACAACAGATAATGGACTCCTCTTTTATGCATAAGAATGTAGCAACAATTAATTTTCTCATATGAGATTGAGGATATTTGTCCAAAACTGAAACTTCCACCATGGATCATGGCTTTAGTTAGCGGCCCAATGTTCTTCTCTAACATTATGCAATGCTCTAACCATTCTAGCGGTAAATCTCCCTTACTTCAGACAAGACGAACATGGATAGCAACTCACATGATATTCAACAAAGAGTAGTTGATGGCGTCCCCAGGAACATGGTTATCGCACAACAAGCAACTTAATAAGAGATAAAGTGCATAAGTACATATTCAATACCACAATAGTTTTTAGGCTATTTGTCCCATGAGCTATATATTGCAAAGGTAGAGGATAGAAATTTTAAAGGTAGCACTCAAGCAATTTACTTTGGAATGGCGGAGAAATACCATGTAGTAGGTAGGTATGGTGGACACAAATGGCATAGTGGTTGGCTCAAGGATTTGGATGCATGAGAAGTATTCCCTCTCGATACAAGGTTTAGGCTAGCAAGGTTTATTTGAAACAAACACAAGGATGAAGCGGTGCAGCAAAACTCACATAAAAGACATATTGTAAACATTATAAGACTCTACACTGTCTTCCTTGTTGTTCAAACTCAATACTAGAAATTATCTAGACCTTAGAGAGACCAATTATGCAAACCAAATTTTAGCATGCTCAATGTATTTCTTCATTAATGGGTGCAAAGTATATGATGCAAGAGCTTAAACATGAGCACAACAATTGCCAAGTATCACATTATCCAAGACATTATAGCTATTACTACATGTATTATTTCCTGATTCCAACCATATAACAATTTAACGAAGAAGAAACTTTGCCATGAATACTATGAGTAAAGCCTAAGGACATATTTGTCCATATGCAACAGCGGAGCGTGTCTCTCTCCCACACAAAGAATGCTAGGATCCATTTTATTCAAAAAAAAACAAACCGACGCTCCAAGCAAAGTACATAAGATGTGATGGAATAAAAATATAGTTTCACTAGAGGAACCTGATAATATTGTCGATGAAGAAGGGGATGCCTTGGGAATCCCCAAGCTTAGACGCTTGAGTCTTCTTGATATATGCAGGGGTGAACCACCGGGGCATCCCCAAGCTTAGAGCTTTCACTCTCCTTGATCATGTTGTATCATCTCCCTCTCTTGATCCTTGAAAACTTCCTCCACACCAAACTCAAAACAACTCATTAGAGGGTTAGTGCACAATTAAAATTTACATGTTCAGAGGTGACATAATCATTCTTAACACTTCTGGACATTGCACAAAGCTACTGAAAGTTAATGGAATCGAAAAATCCATCAAGCATAGCAAAACAGGCAATGCGAAATAAAAGACAGAATCTGTCAAAACAGAACAGTTCGTAAAGACGAATTTTATTGAGGCACCATACTTGCTCAAATGAAAATGCTCAAATTGAATGAAAGTTGCGTACGTATCTGAGGATTACTCACGTAAATTGGCATAATTTTCTGAGTTACCTACAGAGAATTAGACCCAGATTCGTGGCAGCAAAGAAATCTGTTTCTGCGAAGTAATCCAAATCTAGTATGAACCTTACTATCAACGACTTTACTTGGCACAACAATGCACAAAACTAAGATAAGGAGAGGTTGCTACAGTAGTAACAACTTCCAAGACTCAAATATAAAATAAAAGTACTGTAGTAAAAAAAACATGGGTTGTCTCCCATAAACGCTTTTCTTTAACGTCTTTCAGCTAGGCGCAGAAAGTGTATATCAAGTGTTATCAAGAGACGAAGTGTCAACATCATAATTTGTTCTAATAATAGAATCAAAAGGTAACTTCATTCTCTTTCTAGGGAAGTGTTCCATACCTGTTTTGAGAGGAAATTGATATTTAATATTACCTTCCTTCATGTCAATAATAGCACCAACAGTTCGAAGAAAAGGTCTTCCCAATATAATGGGACAAGATGCATTGCATTCAATATCCAAGACAACAAAATCAACGGGGACATGGTTATTGTTAACGGTAATGCGAACATTATCAACTCTCCCCAACGGTTTCTTTGTAGAGTTATCAGCAAGATTAACATCCAAATAACAATTTTTCAATGGTGGCAAGTCAAGCATATTATAGATTTTCTTAGGCATAACGGAAATACTTGCACCAAGATCACATAAAGCGTTACAATCAAAATCATTGACCTTCATTTTAATTATGGGCTCCCAACCATCCTCTAGCTTCCTAGGAATAGAAGTTTCGCGTTCTAGTTTCTCTTCTCTAGCTTTTATGAGAGCATTTGTAATATGTTTCGTGAAAGCCAAGTTTATAGCACTAGCATTAGGACTCTTAGCAAGTTTTTGTAAGAACTTTATAACTTCAGAGATGTGGCAATCATCAAAATCCAAACCATTATAATCTAAAGCAATGGGATCATTATCCCCAATGTTGGATAAAATTTCAGCAGTTTTATCACAGGCAGTTTCAGCAGTTTTAGCAGTTTCAGGCAGTTTTTCGCGCTTTGCATTAGAAGTGGAAACATTGCCAACACCAATTCTTTTACCATTATTAGTAGGAGGTGCAGCAACATGTGTAGCATTAGCATTGCTAGTGGTGGTAATAGTCCAAACTTTAGCTATATTATCTTCTTTTTCATTTTCTTCTCTTTCCCACCTAGCACGCAATTCGGCCATCAATCTTATATTCTCATTAATTCTAACTTGGATGGTATTTGCTGTAGTAACAATTTTATTATCTATATCCTCAGGCTTAGCAGCCATTTTATTAATTAAAGAAGATTATGACGCAGACATGTATGAGATTCTGTTTTCAGCATTTGCAAGTTTAGTTTGCAACCCAGAGATCTCCATATTCAGATTTTCAAGTTGATTTCCTATATTATCAGCTCATTCATAGTTTTAGTAAACAATTTATTTTGCTCATATTGTGATTGCATAAAGTTCTTGGTGGATCTTTCAATTTCTAACATCTTTTTCTCATTAGGTGAAGCATATCTACCATAAGAGTTACCATTAGCAGGATATGGCCTAGAATTATCATAATTGTTATTTTTAATGAAATTCACATCAACATATTCTTTTTGAGTAACTAATGAAGCTAACGGAACATTATTAGGATCAACATTTGTCCTACCATTCACAAGCATAGACATAATAGCATCAATCTTATCACTCAAGGAAGAGGTTTCTTCGACAGAATTTACCTTCTTACCTTGTGGAGCTCTTTCCGTGTGCCATCCAGAGTAATTAATTATCATATTATCAAGAAGCTTTGTTGCTTCGCCAAGAGTGATGGACATAAAGGTACCTCCAGCAGCTGAATCCAATAGGTTCCGCGAAGAAAAATTCAGTCCTGCATAAAAGGTTTGGATGATCATCCAAGTAGTTGATACGTCCAATTTGCATCACTATTTTATATCATAATTTGCTGTTATTCATTGATATATTTCATATTGGGACACAATACTTATGTTATTTCATCTATTTTGCATGTTTCATCATTATTGGAGGATCAAGCATCGGAGCCAGGATTCTGCTGGAAAAAGCACCGTCAGAACGCAATATTTCGGAAGATCAACTGTGGGAGGAAATTATACCAAAAATCCTATTTTTCAAGATGACGAAGGAAGCCAGAAGGAGGGGCCAGGAGGACCCAGGGTGGGCCCACACCCTAGGGCGGCGCGGCCCATGCCCTGGCCGCGCCGCCATGTGGTTTGGAGGGCCCACGACCCCTTTCGCCTCCTTTTCTTCGCGAAATCCTTCGTCCCGAAAACCTAAGCCACAGAGGGTACCTCGCGAAGAGTTACAGCCGCCTCTGCGGGGCGGAGAACACCAGAGAGAAAAGAGCTCTCCGGCGGGCAGGAATCCGCCGGGGAAATTCCCTCCGGGAGGGGGAAATCGACGCCATCGTCACCGTCATCGAGCTGGACATCATCGCCATCACCATCATCATCATCTCCACCATCATCACCGCCGTCATCACCGCTGGACACCGTCACCGCTGTAGCAATTTGGGTTTGATCTTGATTGTTTGATAGGGGAAACTCTCCCGGTATCGATCTCTACTTGTTGTTGATGCTATTGAGTGAAACCATTGAACCAAGTTTATGTTCAGATTGTTATTCATCATCATATCACCTCTGATCATGTTCCATATGATGTCTCGTGAGTAGTTCGTTTAGTTCTTGAGGACATGGGTGAAGTCTAAATGTTAGTAGTGAATTATGGTTGAGTAATATTCAATGGTATGATATTTAAGTTGTGGTGTTATTCTTCTAGTGGTGTCATGTGAACGTCGACTACATGACACTTCACCATTTATGGGCCTAGGGGAATGCATCTTGTATTCGTTTGCCAATTGCGGGGTTGCCGGAGTGACAGAAACCTAAACCCCCGCTGGTATATCGATGCAGGAGGGATCGCAGGATCTCAGAGTTTAAGGTTGTGGTTAGATTTATTCTTAATTACTTTCTTGTAGTTGCGGATGCTTGCAAGGGGTATAATCACAAGTATGTATTAGTCCTAGGAAGGGCGGTACATTAGCATAGGTTCACCCACACAACACTTATCATAACAATGAAGATTATTTAGCCGTATGTAGCGAAAGCACTAGACTAAAATCCCGTGTGTCCTCGAGAACGTTTGGTCATTATAAGTAAACAAACCGGCTTGTCCTTTGTGCTAAAAAGGATTGGGCCACTCGCTGCAATTGTTACTCTCGCATTTTACATACTCGTACTTTATTCAACTGTTACATCAAAACCCCCGAATACTTGTCTCGTGAGCATTTACGGTGAATCCTTCATCGAAACTGCTTGTCAACACCTTCTGCTCCTCGTTGGGATCGACATTCTTACTTATCGAAGATACTACGATACACCCCCTATACTTGTGGGTCATCAAGACTATTTTCCTGGCACCGTTGCCGGGAGTGAAGCGCTATTGGTAAGTGGAATTGGTAAGGAAAACCTTTACTTGTTGTGCTGATTTTATTTCTCGCTGCTGCTATAAGTCATTATGGAGAGATCTTCTCTTCAATTTTTATTTGGGAAATCTACTACTACTGCAACGGTAGTGGATGAGGCGCCAGGTGAGGAAGTGATACCATATAAAATACCTATGAAAATTATTGAACGTGTTATGGATAACCGCTATGAAGGGGATGGAACTGTCCATCCTGGTGATCATTTACTGTTTTTGCATGAATTATGCGGGTTATTCAAATGTGCAGGTATTGCTATGGATGAAGTGAGGAAGAAACTATTCTCTTTATCGCTGTCTGGTAAAGCGGCGCATTGGTATAAATTCTTGGATAATGGGGATTCTCTTGAATGGAATGATATTGTGCCCCGGTTTTATTCTAAGTTCTATCCTCCAAGTGAAATTCACAAGGATCGGAATCGCATATATAATTTTTGGCCTCATGATGGAGAGAGTATTGCCCAAGCTTGGGGGAGATTGAAGTCTTTAATGCTCAAATGCCCCATTCATGAGCTTCCTGGTAATGTTATTATTGATAATTTCTATGCAAGACTTTCTTTTCAAGACAAGACCTTGCTTTGGATACTTCTTGTTACGGATCATTTACACGCAACAAAGAAGAGTTTAAAAGGGACCTTCTTGATCGGATCCAAGAAAATACTGAAGGTTGGGAGAACGACAAGGATAGAGAATCGGTATAATTTATGATTATAAATGCATTGAAGCTTTTATGGATCTTGATAAATTTCGTAATATGAGTGCTACATATGGTCTTGATTCTCAAGTTGCTGCAAATATTTATAAAGCTTTTGCCTCTCATTATGAATTGCCAAAGAAGAATTTTGATAAGTATCATGAACCGTATAAAGATAAAATTGATTCATCTATTAATAAATGCGTTGTAGTTGAAACTGCTGATCATGTTATTCCTGAAGCTTATATTGAAAAAACTCCTTTCCCTGCTAAAATGAAGGAGTACTCTGTTATAAATAGTGCGGTTCATAAAAGTGAAAAAAAACCTGTAGAACCTGAAGAACAAATAAAATTTGAACCTGCATGTTGCAATAATTAAAGATCTTGTGACTGAAAATGTGGAGGATGGTCATATTATTTTCTGTGAAGATGCTTCTAATATTGTTTCACATCCTAATAAACCCAAACAAGCTAGTGTTCCTATGCTATCTGTTAGAATTGGTGATCATTGCTATTATGGATTATGTGATATTGGTGCAAGTGTTAGTGCTATTCCATATGAGCTTTACACGGAGATTATGCACGAAATTGATTCTTGTGAACTTGAAGATATTGATGTGGTTATTCAGCTGGCTAATAGAGAAACTATTTCTCCAATTGGTATTGTTCGAGATGTGGAAGTATTATGCGGTAAGATTAAATATCCTGCTGACTTTTTGGTACTTGGTTCTGCTGCTAGTGATTATTGTCCTATTATCTTTGGTAGACCTTTTCTAAATACTTGTGGAGCTATTATAGATTGCAAGAAAGAGAAAATTTTGACTAAATTTGCTGGTGAATCTTATGAGTTTAACTTCTCTAAATTTACTAAAACTCCTTATAAAGCTGATTTGCCTAGTAATGATTTTAAAATGGAGCAGTGTGCATCTATTGTTCTTGTTCCTAACAATCCTTTGCAGCAACATTTGGAGGATAGCGAGAGTGAAGTTTTTAGGAAAGAAAGAGATGAGCTTGAGGAAATTTTTCTTCGCCAACCTATTCTCAAGCATGATTTACCGGTGGAAGATTTGGGTACAACACCTCCACCTAAGGAAGATCCTGTTTTCGATTTAAAGCCTTTACCTGATAATCTTAAATATGCTCATATTGATGATAAGAAAATATATCCTGTTATTATTAGTTCTAAGCTTTCAGGGATTGAGGAAGAAAGGTTATTGGAAATATTGAAGAAGCACCGAGGAGCTATTGGCTACACTCTTGATGATTTGAAAGGGATTTCTCCTTCTATTTGCCAACATGCTATTAATATGGAAGATGATGCAAAGCCTGTTGTTGAACATCAGCGTCGTCTAATTCCGAAGATGAAGGAAGTGGTAAGGAATGAGGTATTACGACTTCTTGAAGCTGGTATTATATATCCCGTTGCTGATAGTAGATGGGTTAGTCCTGTGCATTGCGTTCCCAAGAAAGGAGGAATGATCAATTTGTGCCTAATGATAATGATGAGCTCATCCCTCAAAGAGTAGTTGTAGGGTATAGAATGTGCATTGATTTTCGAAAAGTTAATAAAGTTACTAAGAAAGATCATTACCCTTTACCATTTATTGATCAAATGCTAGAAAGATTGTCTAAAAATACTCATTTTTGCTTTCTTGATGGTTATTCTGGGTTTTCACAAATTGCTGTTAAAGCTAAAGATCAAGAGAAAACCACCTTTACCTGTCCTTATGGAACTTATGCTTATAGACGTATGCCTTTTGGTTTATGTAATGCTCCTGCTACTTTTCAAAGATGCATGTCTGCTATTTTTCATGGTTTTTGTGAAAGTATTGTAGAGGTATTCATGGATGATTTTTCCGTCTATGGGAATTCTTTTGATAGTTGCTTGCGAAACCTTGATAAAGTTTTGCAGAGATGTGAAGAAACTAACCTTGTTCTTAATTGGGAGAAATGCCACTTTATGGTTAATGAAGGAATTGTATTGGGACATAAAATTTCTGAGAGAGGTATTGAAGTTGATAGAGCTAAAGTTGAAGCAATTGAGAAGATGCCCTATCCGAGGGATGTTAAAGGTATTCGTAGTGTTCTTGGTCATCTTTGGGTTTTATAGGAGATTTATTAAAGATTTCTCCAAGATTTCAAAACCTCTTACTAATCTTCTTCAAAAAGATGTACCATTTGTTTTTGATGATGATTGTAAGGAAGCTTTTGAAACTCTAAAGAAAGCCTTAACAACTGCTCCTATAGTTGAACCTCCTGATTGGAACTTACCATTTGATATTATGTGTGATGCTAGTGATTTTGCTGTAGGCGCTGTTCTTGGACAGCGAGTAGATAAAAAACTGAATGTTATTCATTATGCTAGTAAAACTCTTGATGCTGCTCAAAGAAATTATGCTACAACTGAAAAAGAATTATTAGCTGTAGTCTTTGCTTGTGATAAATTTAGATCTTATATTGTTGATTCAAAAGTTACTATTCATACTGATCATGCTGCAATTAGATACCTAATGACAAAGAAAGATGCTAAGCCGAGGCTTATTAGATGGGTACTTCTTTTGCAAGACTTTGATTTACGTCTGGTAGATAGGAAGGGTGCTGGTAATCCTGTTGCGATAATTTGTCTAGATTGGAAAATATTGCTTATGATCCTGTTCCTGTTAATGATAGTTTTCCAAATGAACAATTGGCTGTAATAAAGGTGAGCTCGCGAGACAGTCCTTGGTATGCTGATTATGCTAACTTTATTGTTTCCAAGTACTTGCCTCCGACCTTTTCAGCTCAAAGAAAGGAGGAAATTCTTTTATGATTTGAGGCATTATTTCTGGGATGACCCACACTTATATAAAGAAGGAGTGGATGGTATTATGCGAAGATGTGTTCCCGAATATGAACAACAGGAGATATTGAGTAAATGTCATGGTAGTGCTTATGGAGGACATCACGCCGGAGAAAGAACCGCGCAAAAGGTTCTACAATCAGGTTTTTATTGGCCAACTCTCTTCAAGGATGCGAGAAAGTTTATTTTATCTTGTGATGAATGCCAAAGGGTTGGTAATATCTCCAGACGCAATGAAATGCCTATGAATTATACTCTTGTTATTGAACCGTTTGATTGTTGGGGATTTGACTTCATGGGACCTTTTCCGTCTTCGGAAGGTAACACTCACATACTTGTTGCTTTGTTGATTATGTTACTAAATGGGTGGAAGCTATACCTACAAAAAGTGCTGATGGTGAGACCTCTTTAAGAATGCTTTTAGATATTATTTTTCCTAGATTTGGAGTGCCTAGATATATTATGACTGATGGAGGTTCTCATTTTATTCATGGAGGTTTTAGAAAAACTCTTGCTAAGTATGGTATTAATCATAGAATTGCTTCCGCTTATCATCCTCAAACTAGTGGTCAAGTAGAATTATCAAATAGAGAGATTAAATCTATTTTGGGAAAGACCGTTAATAAAACTAGAAAGAATTGGGCTAGTAAATTGAAGGATGCACTTTGGGCTTATAGAACTGCTTATAAAAATCCCATGGGAATGTCACCTTATAAAATGGTTTATGGGAAAGCTTGTCATTTACCTTTAGAACTAGAGCACAAAGCTTATTGGGCTGTTAGAGAATTAAATAAAGATCCTAAACTTGCCGGTGATAAGAGGTTGTTGCAATTAAGTTCTCTAGATGAATGGAGAAGTGAAGCTTATGAAAATGCTAAACTCTTTAAAGAGAAAGTTAAAAAATGGCATGATAGGAGGATTATCAAAAGAGAATTTAATATTGGGGATAAAGTCCTATTGTATCGGTCTCATCTCAGATTCTTTGCAGGGAAATTACTCTCGAAATGGGAAGGACCGTATGTTGTCGAGGAGGTGTATCGTTCAGGAGCAATCAAAATTAGCTCTCTCCAAGGCAATGCTACGCAAGTGGTGAATGGACAAAGACTCAAGCACTATATCTCAGGTGATTCCTATAATGTTGATGTTGATATTATTCAAGTGGAAACACCGGAAGTTTTCATCAAAGGGCAAATTGACAGTCCGCCAGAACTCGACTTTGAATAGGTAACAGTACTGGTAATGAAAAGTACGCAATTTACTTTCCGAACAATATTTTCGCTGTTTTTGGAAAATATGAAAAATTACGAGTTCGAAACGGAGTGGAAAGGACGCACGAGGGCGTGGCACCATAGGCCGGCGTGGCCTGACCTGGGCCCGCGCCGACCTATGGTTTGGCCGCCCCGTCGCCCCTTTCCGACTCTGGTTCGATCTGGTACTTTCCGTTTGTCGTGAAAAATTTTGCTATATAATCCCCCGGACCCCTGGAGGTCCGTATATCGTTTTCTCGACGTGTTTTGTTTCGAGTTGTTTCTGCCAGGATTTGGTTCGGATCTAGAGCCATCATGTCTTCGTCGGAAACTCCGAAGGACAGCTCCAGCAAGGATGTTGGCAACTTGTACATGGAGGAGCTGAGGATGCACCCCAAGGAGTTGCTGCTCGTTGAAGGAGAACTGCAGGTCAAGGATGTCCAGGGTCTTAAAGGAGAAGGAAGCCTGGAAGACAGGATGGAGAAGCTAGAACAAGAGGTTTTCAAATACAAGAAGATGGCTGAGCGTGAGGTGGATATCTTCCATAGGATTGTGTCTGAACTCATTGCTGAACATGAGAAGGAAACTGCAAAGCTTTGGAGCGACATCCTCTCACTTCACGACACCACCAACAAGCTCCAAGCACAACTCTATGATTTTCAGAATCAGAACTGTGAGTATGAAAACAGGTTTAAATATATAAGCCGTCTTTGCTAGTTTCGTGGATCCCCGAGACCAAGATGTCGTTTCTTGATGGAGAGCCTCTTCCTTGGAAGTTTGATGACGGGAATTCATCACCACCATCTCCGCAGGAGTAATTCATCATCGGTATTGGCATCCCCTTGGTTTGTTCCAAGCTTGGGGGAGTGCCGCGGTATGACATTATCACTACCTTTTACTTTTATTTGTCAAGTAGTGTCATATCATGAGTAGGGAAGTTATCATATAAGATGGGTTGCAGTTGGAAGTATCTCTCTTTAGTTGTCTATGTATCCCTTGGTGTGAGTTATCGTTATGGAATATTAATGAGAAGTCTTATCATTTACATATTGCACATCTTATTTTAGTTTGCAATCTCTACTATATGATTTACCTTGTTGTTAGTATTGGTATCACTTTGGGAGCATTGAATAAATCTATTTGGTTTTGGCAAACTTAGCATTGGTCAATAGCAACAACACTTTGAGGTTTAGTTAGAAAAGAGAAATACATATAGATGTTTCATTGTCTTTCTTTCTTGTTAGCTCATAGCTTATTATTCTGAAGTTAAGATTGTTTGTGCTTACAAGGAAGATGCATGATTGTTTCTATCATATGTATATTTGTTTGTTTCCCTCGACTCTTATGCTTGCTAATTAACCTTGCTAGCCAAAGACCCGTCGAGAGGGAATACTTCTTGTGCATCCAAACCTTAACCCAAACCTATGTCATTTGTGTCCACCATACCTACCTACTACATGGTATTTTCTGCCATTCCAAGTAAATACTTCATGTGCTACCTTTAAACAATTCAAAACTTAGTATCTCTTATTTGTGTCAATGTTTCATAGCTCATGAGGAAGTATGTGGTGTCTTATCTTTCAATCTTGTTGGGGAACTTCCACCAATGGACTAGTGGCTTCATCCGCTTATCCAATAATTTTGCAAAAAGAGCTGGCAATGGGATTCCCAGTCCCAAATTAATTAAACTAAATAGACACTCCTCCATGGTATGTGATTGATGGACGGCACCCGAAGGTTTCGGTTAGCCATGGCTTGTGTAAGCAAAGGTTGGGGGGAGTGTCATCATCATAATAAAGCTAAAATAAAAAGGCACTCCTTCATGGTATGAGATTGTTGGTGCACCCGAGGATTCGGTTAGCCATGGTTTGTGAAAGAAAGGTTGGAAGGAGTGCCACACAAAATGAAAATAATATGGGAGCCGCTCTTTGGAGGTTGTTTGGCAAGGGGGTTAGAGTACCCGCTACCAGTCGTTGACAACAACAAACACCCCTCAAAATGTTACTTTTATTCTCTTTATATGATTTCAAAATTGAAAAAGCTCTAGCACATGATTTAATCCCTGCTTCCCTCTGCGAAGGGCCTGTCTTTTACTTTATGTTGAGTCAGTAAACCTATTTCTCTCCATCTCAAGCAAGCATTTGAGTAGTTGTGATCAAACCATTATATTGTGATTTGCTACATCATGTCTTTTATTCTTCCTTGTTTAGTACAAGTTTTATCTGAATGAATATAGCTTTGCAAGTTATCAATGATCATGAGAAGACCATTATGATTGAGTATGCAAGTTGTGCCTTATAAACTTTAACATGAGAGCGCTGCTCAATGAGATAAATATAATCTGTTAATTGTTCTCTGACCAAGAACGAAGTTTGCCATCACCAATTATGATTTCTTATGCACCTTTATTTGTGATTACCTTATACTTGTTTCAAGTTGAGTTATAAGAGGTTGTTTACTATAATGTCCTGTGTGAATGAATATGATGCTTCTTGTCCGTATTTTATTTATTGACTCTTCACTCCATAAACATGTGGTCCTGTCTATCGAGTTCAGTTTCGCTTGGGGACAAGCGAAGTCTAAGCTTGGGGGGAGTTGATACGTCCAATTTGCATCACTATTTTATATCATAATTTGCTGTTATTCATTGATATATTTCATATTGGGACACAATACTTATGTTATTTCATCTATTTTGCATGTTTCATCATTATTGGAGGATCAAGCATCGGAGCCAGGATTCTGCTGGAAAAAGCACCGTCAGAACGCAATATTTCGGAAGATCAACTGTGGGAGGAAATTATACCAAAAATCCTATTTTTCAAGATGACGAAGGAAGCCAGAAGGAGGGGCCAGGAGGACCCAGGGTGGGCCCACACCCTAGGGCGGCGCGGCCCATGCCCTGGCCGCGCCGCCATGTGGTTTGGAGGGCCCACGACCCCTTTCGCCTCCTTTTCTTCGCGAAATCCTTCGTCCCGAAAACCTAAGCCACAGAGGGTACCTCGCGAAGAGTTACAGCCGCCTCTGCGGGGCGGAGAACACCAGAGAGAAAAGAGCTCTCCGGCGGGCAGGAATCCGCCGGGGAAATTCCCTCCGGGAGGGGGAAATCGACGCCATCGTCACCGTCATCGAGCTAGACATCATCGCCATCACCATCATCATCATCTCCACCATCATCACCGCCGTCATCACCGCTGGACACCGTCACCGCTGTAGCAATTTGGGTTTGATCTTGATTGTTTGATAGGGGAAACTCTCCCGGTATCGATCTCTACTTGTTGTTGATGCTATTGAGTGAAACCATTGAACCAAGTTTATGTTCAGATTGTTATTCATCATCATATCACCTCTGATCATGTTCCATATGATATCTCGTGAGTAGTTCGTTTAGTTCTTGAGGACATGGGTGAAGTCTAAATGTTAGTAGTGAATTATGGTTGAGTAATATTCAATGGTATGATATTTAAGTTGTGGTGTTATTCTTCTAGTGGTGTCATGTGAACGTCGACTACATGACACTTCACCATTTATGGGCCTAGGGGAATGCATCTTGTATTCGTTTGCCAATTGCGGGGTTGCCGGAGTGACAGAAACCTAAACCCCCGCTGGTATATCGATGCAGGAGGGATCGCAGGATCTCAGAGTTTAAGGCTGTGGTTAGATTTATTCTTAATTACTTTCTTGTAGTTGCGGATGCTTGCAAGGGGTATAATCACAAGTATGTATTAGTCCTAGGAAGGGCGGTACATTAGCATAGGTTCACCCACACAACACTTATCATAACAATGAAGATTATTTAGCCGTATGTAGCGAAAGCACTAGACTAAAATCCCGTGTGTCCTCGAGAACGTTTGGTCATTATAAGTAAACAAACCGGCTTGTCCTTTGTGCTAAAAAGGATTGGGCCACTCGCTGCAATTGTTACTCTCGCATTTTACATACTCGTACTTTATTCAACTGTTACATCAAAACCCCCTGAATACTTGTCTGTGAGCATTTACAGTGAATCCTTCATCGAAACTGCTTGTCAACACCTTCTGCTCCTCGTTGGGATCGACATTCTTACTTATCGAAGATACTACGATACACCCCCTATACTTGTGGGTCATCAGTAGTCAGTCCATGGGTTGGGCAATTTTTAACCAATTATTTCATTCTTTCCCATGCTTGTGCAACATGCTCAGTATCCAATTGTTTAAAATTCATTATGCTACTCCTCAAAGATATAATTTTAGCAGGGGGATAATATCTACCAATAAAAGCATCCTTGCATTTAGTCCATGAATCAATATTATTCTTAGGCAGAGATAGCAACCAATCTTTAGCTCTTCCTCTTAATGAGAAAGGAAACAATTTTAATTTTATAATGTCACCGTCTACATCCTTATACTTTTGCATTTCACATAGTTCAACAAAGTTATTGAGATGGGCAGCGGCATCATCAGAACTAACACCAGAAAATTGCTCTCGCATAACAAGATTCAGTAAAGCAGGTTTAATTTCAAAGAATTCTGCTGTAGTAGCAGGTGGAGCAATAGGTGTGCATAAGAAATCATTATTATTTGTGGTTGTGAAGTCACACAACTTAGTATTTTCAGGAGTACCCATTTTAGCAATAGTAAATAAAGCAAACTATATAAAGTAAATGCAAGTAACTAATTTTTTTGTGTTTTTAATATAGAGTATGCAAACAAGACAGTAAATAAAGTAAAACTAGCAACTAATTTTTTGTGTTTTGATTTAGTGCAGCAAACAAAGTAGTAAATAAAACAAAGCAAGATAAAAACAAAGTAAAGAGATTGGATTGTGGAGACTCCCCTTGCAGCGTGTCTTGATCTCCCCGGCAACGGCGCCAGAAAACAGTCTTGATACGCGTACAGCACGCGACCGTTGGGAACCCCAAGAGGAAGGTGTGATGCGTACAGCGGCAAGTTTTTCCTCAGTAAGAAACCAAGGTTTATCGAACCAGTAGGAGCCAAGAAGCACGTTGAAGGTTGATGGCGGCGAGATGTAGTGCGGCGCAACACCAGGGATTCCGGCGCCAACGTGGAACCTGCACAATACAACCAAAGTACTTTGCCCCAACGAAACAGTGAGGTTGTCAATCTCACCGGCTTGCTGTAACAAAGAATTAGATGTATAGTGTGGATGATGATTGTTTGCAGAGAACAATAGAACAAGTATTGCAGTAGATTGTATTCGATGTAAAAGAATGGACCGGGGTCCACAGTTCACTAGTGGTGTCTCTCCCATAAGATAAATAGCATGTTGGGTGAACAAATTACAGTTGGGCAATTGACAAATAGAGAGGGCATGACAATGCACATACATGATATGATGAGTATACTGAGATTTAATTGGGCATTACGACAAAGTACATAGACCGCTATCCAGCATGCATCTATGCCTAAAAAGTTCACCTTCAGGTTATCATCTGAACCCCTTCCAGTATTAAGTTGCAAACAACAGACAATTGCATTAAGTATGGTGCGTAATGTAATCAATAACTACATCCTCGGACATAGCATCAATGTTTTATCCCTCGTGGCAACAGCACATCCATAACCTTAGAGGTTTTTGTCACTCCCCCAGATTCACGGAGGCATGAACCCACTATCGAGCATAAATACTCTCTCTTGGAGTTAAGAGTAAAAACTTGGCCAGAGCCTCTACTAATAACGGAGAGCATGCAAGATCATAAACAACACATAGATTGATTGATAATCAACATAACATAGTATTCTCTATCCATCGGATCCCAACAAACACAACATATAGCATTACAGATAGATGATCTTGATCATGTTAGGCAGCTCACAAGATCCGACAATGAAGCACATAAGGAGAAGACAACCATCTAGCTACTGCTATGGACCCATAGTCCAGGGGTGAACTACTCACTCATCACTCCGGAGGCGACCATGGCGGTGTAGAGTCCTTCGGGAGATGAATCCCCTCTCCGGCAGGGTGCCGGAGGCGATCTCCTGAATCCCCCGAGATGGGATTGGCGGCGGCGGCGTCTATGGAAGGTTTTTCGTATCGTGGCTCTCGGTACTGGGGGTTTCGCGACGAAGACTATATGTAGGCGGAAGGGCAGGTCAGGGGGCCACACGAGGGGCCCAGACGCCAGGGCCGCGCGGCCAGGGCTTGGGCCGCGCCGCCCTATTTTCTGGCCACCTCGTGGCCCCACTTCGTCTCCTCTTCGGTCTTCTGGAAGCTTCGTGGCAAAATAGGCCCCTGGGCGTTGATTTCGTCCAATTCCGAGAATATTTCCTTACTAGGATTTCTGAAACCAAAAACAGCAGAAAAACAAGAATCGGCTCTTCGGCATCTCGTTAATAGGTTAGTTCCAGAAAATGCATAAATATGACATAAAGTATGCATAAAACATGTAGATATCATCAATAATGTGGCATGGAACATAAGAAATTATCGATACGTCGGAGACGTATCATACAGCGCCCACGCCTCCTTCACGGTTAGACTGCCGCGGCCGAAGCCGTTCGCTACGGCGATCTTACGGGAGGACGAGGACGACATTGCTTGGAGCGGCGAGGAGAAGATCTGAGGGCGGCGAGGAGAAGGTTTGGGAGCGGTGAGAGATTGGGACAAACCGCAGGGCCTCTTAATGTACAGCGGCGGCAGCGGGTGGTTGCACGCAATAATGCCGGCGCGAATGGCCACGCGGCCATGCACGACGAGACGCGTCCCTGCGTCGCCTGGGACACTGGGATGCCATTAACGTCGCTTGACCAAAGGTAGGCAACGGGGTTTTAGGATTCCGAGCCGCTGACGGGTCGGGCCCGCGTCACTTCGCCTTGCTTTTCGGTGCGTCCGGCGTCCCTGGTGCGTCCCCTGTGGGGCGGGGACGGGCTCGGGGCGCCGGACACCGTATCGGGCCGTGCCGGACAAAAATCAGCTTTGGGGGACGCGGCTGGGAACGTTTTTTTGTCCGGCGCGCTCCAAATCGCTTTGGGGGACGGTTTGGGGGACGCGACTGGAGATGCTCTTAGGCCAACTTCAAACGGGTTGCCCTATTCGGGACATATTTTATCCACTTCGGTGATACAATAAGCTACCGCAAACGAACAGTGTAAAGTGAACATATCTACATTTACATTTTTACCAATCAAATCCCTCTCTTTACGAGGGAAATCCTCTAAATCTAGATATTGAAGAACCATTGTTCTTCCTCTCTTATTCCCCCAATAGGTTTAGTAGCTTTGTTGGAATTTAAGAGTGAAGGATTTGAGTATCTTAGTGGTGTTCTTGCTATTGCATTTGGTTTATTGTTTTGAGTTCTCCAAAGTGATTCGTGAAAGTGAAACTAAAAATGTTGTTACTCTTGTGTTCTTGGAACCCTAGACAACTTAATGGTATTTGTGGTGTTCTTGGGACCTCCAATTAAGTTGTGGAGATTCCTTAAGCTTTGTGAGCCTTTGTGGAGAATTTATTGGGAGCCTTCAATCAAGTTGTGGAGATTTCCCCAAACTTTGTGCGGGTTTGGTAACCACCCTTAAGGTTCCATAGTAGATCATTGACTTTCCTTTTGGTGGGAAGACTCAAGGAGAATACAGTGAGACCTTCGTGGAGTTTAGAGTGTTTTGTCCTCCACACCTCTCCAACGGAGAGTAGCATTCGCAAGAGTGTGAACTTCTAGATACATCGTTGTCTCCGCGTCACCTCAGTTATTTCTATACCCGAGCTCTTTACTTATGCACTTTAATTTGTGATAGCCTTCGTGATTAAAGTTTTATATCTTGCTATCACATAGCTTCTTGTATTGCTTAGTATAAGTTGTTGGTGCACATAGGTGAACCCTAGTTATATAGGTTTTGTGCTTACCAAACTATTAAACGCTAGTTTTATTCCGCATTTATTAAGCCATAATTGTAAAATTTAAACCACCTATTCACCCCCTCTAGGCGGCATCATGTCCTTTCACCCTACTCACCAGGCATAGCTCGAGAAGAAGAAGTATATAGTCTTAGCTCGGGATATGTGATTCGTGTGTCATGCTTTTGGAACTCCGGTACGTTGATACGTCTCCGACGTATCGATAATTTCTTGTGTTCCATGCCACATTATTGATGTTATCTACATGTTTTATGCACACTTTATGTCATATTCGTGCATTTTCTGGAACTAACCTATTAACAAGATGCCGAAGTGCCAGTTGCTGTTTTCTGCTGTTTTTGGTTTCAGAAATCCTAGTAACGAAATATTCTCGGAATTGGACGAAATCAACGCCCAGGGTCCTATTTTGCCACGAATCTTCCAGAAGACCGAAGAGGAAACGAAGTGGGGCCACGAGGCAGCCAAACCCTAGGGCGGCGCGGCCCCTGCCCTGGCCGCGCGGCCCTATGGTGTGGGGCCCTCGTGTGGCCCCCTGACCTGCCCTTCCGCCTAATTAAAGCCTCCGTCGCGAAACCCCCAGTACCGAGAGCCACGATACGGAAAACCTTCCAGAGACACCGCCGCCGCCAATCCCATCTCGGGGGATTCAGGAGATCGCCTCCGGCACCCTGCCGGAGAGGGGAATCATCTCCCGGAGGACTCTACGCCGCCATGGTCGCCTCCGGAGTGATGTGTGAGTAGTCTACCCCTGGACTATGGGTCCATAGCAGTAGCTAGATGGTTGTCTTCTCCCCATTGTGCTTAATTGTCGGATCTTGTGAGCTGCCTAACATGATCAAGATCATCTATCTGTAATTCTATATGTTGCGTTTGTTGGGATCCGATGAATAGAGAATACTTGTTATGTTGATTATCAAAGTTATGTCTATGTGTTGTTTATGATCTTCCATGCTCTCCGTTACTAGTAGATGCTCTGGCCAAGTAGATGCTTGTAACTCCAAGAGGGAGTATTTATGCTCGATAGTGGGTTCATGTCTCCGTGAATCTGGGGAAGTGACAGAAATCTCTAAGATTATGGATGTGCTGTTGCCACTAGGGATAAAACATTGGTACTATGTTCAAGGATGTAGTTACTAATTACATTACGCGCAATACTTAATGCAATTGTCTGTTGTTAGCAACTTAATACTGGAGGGGGTTCGGATGATAACCTGAAGGTAGACTTTTTAGACATAGATGCATGCTGGATAGCGGTCTATGTACTTTGTCATAATGCCCAATTAAATCTCACTATACTCATCATAATATGTATGTGCATGGTCATGCCCTCTTTATTTGTCAATTGCCCAACTGTAATTTGTTCACCCAACATGCTGTTTATCTTATGGGAGAGACACCTCTAGTGAACTGTGGACCCCGGTCCAATTCTCTATACTGAAATACAATCCCATCGTAATCTTGTTCTACTGTTTTCTGCAAACAATCATCATCCACACTATACATCTAATCCTTTGTTACAGCAAGCCGGTGAGATTGACAACCTCGCTGTTTCGTTGGGACAAAGTACTTTGGTTGTGTTGTGCAGGTTCCACGTTGGCGCCGGAATCCCTGGTGTTGCGCCGCACTACATCCCGTCGCCATCAACCTTCAACGTGCTTCTTGGCTCCTACTGGTTCGATAAACCTTGGTTTCATACTGAGGGAAAACTTGCCGCTGTACGCATCACACCTTCCTCTTGGGGTTCCCAACGGACGCGTGTTGTACGCGTATCAAGCTCTTTTTCTGGCGCCGTTGCCGGGGAGATCAAGACACGCTGCAAGGGGAGTCTCCACTTCCCAATCTATTTACTTTGTTTTTGTAATGCTTAGTTTTATTTACTACTTTGTTTGCTGCACTAAATCAAAATACAAAAAAATTAGTTGCTAGTTTTACTTTATTTGCTATCTTGTTTGTTATATCAAAAACACAAAAAAATTAGTTACTTGCATTTACTTTATCTAGTTTGCTTTATTTACTACTGCTAAAATGGCCACCCCTAAAAATACTAAGTTGTGTGACTTCACAACCACAAATAATAATGATTTCTTATGCACACCTATTGCTCCACCTGCTACTACAGCGGAATTCTTTGAAATTAAACCTGCTTTACTGAATCTTGTTATGCGAGAGCAATTTTCTGGTGTTAGTTCTGATGATGCTGCTGCCCATCTTAATAATTTTGTTGAACTATGTGAAATGCAAAAATATAAAGATGTAGATGGTGACATTATAAAATTAAAATTGTTCCCTTTCTCATTAAGATTAAGAGCTAAAGATTGGTTGCTATCTCTGCCTAAGAATAGTATTGATTCTTGGACTAAATGCAAGGATGCTTTTATTGGTAGATATTATCCCCCTGCTAAAATTATATCTTTGAGGAGTAGCATAATGAATTTTAAACAATTAGATACTGAGCATGTTGCACAAGCATGGGAAAGAATGAAATCTTTGGTTAAAAATTGCCCAACCCATGGACTGACTACTTGGATGATCACCCAAACCTTCTATGCAGGACTAAATTTTTCTTCACAGAATTTATTGGATTCAGCTGCTGGAGGTACCTTTATGTCCATCACTCTTGGTGAAGCAACAAAGCTTCTTGATAATATGATGATCAATTACTCTGAATGGCACACGGAAAGAGCTCCACAAGGTAAGAAGGTAAATTCTGTCGAAGAAACCTCTTCCTTGAGTGATAAGATTGATGCTATTATGTCTATGCTTGTGAATGATAGGACTAATATTGATCCTAATAATGTTCCGTTAGCTTCATTGGTTGCCCAAGAAGAACATGTTGATGTAAACTTCATTAAAAATAATAATTTCAACAACAATGCTTACCGGAACAATTCTAGTAACAACTATAGGCCATATCCTTATAATAATGGTAACGGTTATGCTAATTCTTATGGGAATTCTTACAATAATAATAGGAACACACCCCCTGGACTTGAAGCCATGCTTAAAGAATTTATTAGTACACAAACTGCTTTTAACAAATCTGTTGAAGAAAAGCTTGGAAAAATTGATATACTTGCTTCTAAAGTCGATAGTCTTGCTGCTGATGTTGATCTTGTGAAATCGAAAGTTATGCCTAGTAGGGATATTGAAAATAAAATTGTTACTACAGCAAATGCCATCCAAGTTAGAATTAATGAGAATATAAGATTAATGGCTGAATTGCGTGCTAGGTGGGATAGAGAAGAAAATGAAAAACTAGCTAAAGAGAAGAATGTAGCTAAAGTTTGGACTATTACCACGACTAGTAATGCTAATGCTACACATGTTCATGCACCTCCTACTAATAATGGTAAAAGAATTGGTGTTGGAAATGTTTCCACTTCTAATGCAAAGCGCGAGAAACTGCCTGAAACTGCTAAAACTGCTGAAATTGCTTGTGATAAAACTGCTGAAATTTTTTCCAATATTGGGGATGATGATCCCATTGCTTTAGATTATAATGGTTTGAATTTTGATGATTGCCACATCTCTGAAGTTATAAAGTTCTTGCAAAAACTTGCTAAAAGTCCTAATGCTAGTGCTATAAATTTGGCTTTCACGCAACATATTACAAATGCTTTCATAAAAGCTAGAGAAGAGAAACTAGAACGCGAAGCCTCTATTCCTAGAAAGCTAGAGGATGGTTGGGAGCCCATCATTAAGATGAAGGTTAAAGATTTTGATTGTAATGCCTTATGTGATCTTGGTGCAAGTATTTCAGTTATGCCTAAGAAAATTTATAATATGCTTGACTTGCCACCACTGAAAAATTGTTATTTGGATGTTAATCTTGCTGATCATTCTACAAAGAAACCTTTGGGGAAAGTTGGTAATGTTCACATTACCGTTAACAATAACCTTGTCCCCGTTGATTTTGTTGTCTTGGATATTGAATGCAATGCATCTTGTCCCATTATATTGGGAAGACCTTTTCTTCGAACTGTTGGTGCTATCATTGATATGAAGGAAGGTAATATAAAATATCAATTTCCTCTCAAGAAAGGTATGGAACACTTCCCTAGAAAGAGAATGAAGTTACCTTTTGATTCTATTATGAGAACAAATTATGATGTTGACACTTCGTCCCTTGATAATACTTGATACACACTTTCTGCGCCTAGCTGAAAGGCGTTAAAGAAAAGCGCTTATGGGAGACAACCCATGTTTTTACCTACAGTACTTTGTTTTTATTTTGTGTCTTGGAAGTTGTTTACTACTGTAGCAACCTCTCCTTATCTTAGTTTAGTGTTTTGTTGTGCCAAGTAAAGTCATTGATAGTAAAGTTCATACTAGATTTGGATTACTGCGCAGAAACAGATTTCTTTGCTGTCACGAATCTGGGCTGTTTTCTCTGTAGGTAACTCAAAAAATTATGCCAATTTACGTGAGTGATCCTCAGATATGTACGCAACTTTCATTCAATTTGAGCATTTTCATTTGAGCAAGTCTGGTGCCTCGATAAAATTCGTCAATACGAACTGTTCTGTTTTGACAGATTCTGCCTTTTATTTCGCATTGCCTCTTTTGCTATGTTGGATGAATTTCTTTGATCCATGAATGTCCAGTAGCTTTATGCAATATCCAGAAGTGTTAAGAATGATTATGTCACCTCTGAACATGTTAATTTTTATTGTCCACTAACCCTCTAATGAGTTGTTCTAAGTTTGGTGTGGAGGAAGTTTTCAAGGATCAAGAGAGGAGTATGATGCAACATGATCAAGGAGAGTGAAAGCTCTAAGCTTGGGGATGCCCCGGTGGTTCACCCCTGCATATATCAAGAAGACTCAAGCGTCTAAGCTTGGGGATGCCCAAGGCATCCCCTTCTTCATCGACAACATTATCAGGTTCCTCCCCTGAAACTATATTTTTATTCCATCACATCTTATGTGCTTTTCTTGGAGCGTCGGTTTTTTTGTTTTTGTTTTGTTTGAATAAAATGGATCCTAGCATTCACTGTATGGGAGAGAGACACGCTCCGCTGTAGCATATGGACAAGTATGTCCTTAGGCTTTACTCATAGTATTCATGGCGAAGTTTCTTCTTCGTTAAATTGTTATATGGTTGGAATTGGAAAATGATACATGTAGTAATTGCTATAATGTCTTGGGTAATGTGATACTTGGCAATTGTTGTGCTCATGTTTAAGCTCTTGCATCATATACTTTGCACCCATTAATGAAGAAATACATAGAGCATGCTAAAATTTGGTTTGCATATTTGGTCTCTCTAAGGTCTAGATAATTTCTAGTATTGAGTTTGAACAACAAGGAAGACGGTGTAGATTCTTATAATGTTTACAATATGTCTTTTATGTGAGTTTTGCTGCACCGGTTCATCCTTGTGTTTGTTTCAAATAGCCTTGCTAGCCTAAAACTTGTATCGAGAGGGAATACTTCTCATGCATCCAAAATCCTTGAGCCAACCACTATGCCATTTGTGTCCACCATACCTACCTACTACATGGTATTTCTCCGCCATTCCAAAGTAAATTGCTTGAGTGCTACCTTTAAAATTCCATCATTCACCTTTGCAATATATAGCTCATGGGACAAATAGCTTAAAAACTATTGTGGTATTGAATATGTACTTATGCACTTTATCTCTTATTAAGTTGCTTGTTGTGCGATAACCATGTTCACTGGGGACGCCATCAACTACTCTTTGTTGAATTTCATGTGAGTTGCTATGCATGTTCGTCTTGTCTGAAGTAAGAGAGATCTACCACCTTATGGTTAAGCATGCATATTGTTAGAGAAGAACATTGGGCCGCTAACTAAAGCCATGATCCATGGTGGAAGTTTCAGTTTTGGACAATATCCTCAATCTCATATGAGAAAAATTAATTGTTGCCACATGCTTATGCATAAAAGAGGAGTCCATTATCTGTTGTCTATGTTGTCCCGGTATGGATGTCTAAGTTGAGAATAATCAATAGCGAGAAATCCAATGCGAGCTTTCTCCTTAGACCTTTGTAAAGGCGGCATAGAGGTACCCCTTTGTGACACTTGGTTAAAACATGTGCATTGCGATGATCCGGTAGTCCAAGCTAATTAGGACAAGGTGCGGGCACTATTAGTATACTATGCATGAGGCTTGCAACTTGTAAGATATAATTTACATGATACATATGCTTTATTACTACCGTTGACAAAATTGTTTCATGTTTTCAAAATCAAAGCTCTAGCACAAATATAGCAATCGATGCTTTTCCTCTATGGAGGACCATTCTTTTACTTTCATTGTTGAGTCAGTTCACCTATTTCTCTCCACCTCAAGAAGCAAACACTTGTGTGAACTGTGCATTGATTCCTACATACTTGCATATTGCACTTATTATATTACTCTATGTTGACAATATCCATGAGATATACATGTTACAAGTTGAAAGCAACCGCTGAAACTTAATCTTCCTTTGTGTTGCTTCAATGCTTTTACTTTGAATTATTGCTTTATGAGTTAACTCTTATGCAAGACTTATTGATGCTTGTCTTGAAGTACTATTCATGAAAAGTCTTTGCTTTATGATTCACTTGTTTACTCATGTCATATACATTGTTTTGATCGCTGCATTCACTACATATGCTTTACAAATAGTATGATCAAGGTTATGATGGCATGTCACTCCAGAAATTATCTTTGTTATCGTTTTACCTGCTCGGGACGAGCATAACTAAGCTTGGGGATGTTGATACGTCTCCGACGTATCGATAATTTCTTGTGTTCCATGCCACATTATTGATGTTATCTACATGTTTTATGCACACTTTATGTCATATTCGTGCATTTTCTGGAACTAACCTATTAACAAGATGCCGAAGTGGCAGTTGCTGTTTTCTGCTGTTTTTGGTTTGAGAAATCCTAGTAACGAAATATTCTCGGAATTGGACGAAATCAACGCCCAGGGTCCTGATACGTCCAAAACGTATCTACTTTCCCGAACACTTTTGCTATTGTTTTGCCTCTAATTTGTGCATTTTGGATGCAACTAACACGGACTAACGCTGTTTTCAGCAGAACTGCTCTGGTGTCTCGTTTTTGTGCAGAAATCCAACTTTCGGGAAAATCCTCGGAATTTATGCAGAAGGCCCTATTTTCCCAGAGAACTGACGGAGCCAGAAGGACAAACCAGGTGGAGGCCCGAGGGCCCCACACCATAGGGCGGCGCGGCCTAGGGGGGGCCCGCGCGGCCATGTGGTGTGGCCCCCTCGGCTGGCCTCCGACGCCCTCCTTCGGACTATTTATCGGCCTCGACCTAAAAACGCACGGAGAGAAGTCGAAGTCGCCAGAAACCCTCCAGAACGCCGCCACATCGCGAAACTCCGTCGCGGGAGCCAGAAGTCTCCGTTCTGGCACTTCGCCGGGACGGGGAATTGGAGGAGATCATCGCCGCCATCACCGCCAACGCCTCTACATCAACCAGCCATGTTTCCCCCATCCATGTGTGAGTAATTCCCCCGCTATAGGCCGAAGGGGATGGTAGGGATTGGATAAGATTAGTCATGTAATAGCATAAGATTGTTAGGGCATAGTGCCTAGTGTCCGTAATTGGTACTTTGATGATATTGTTGCAACTTGTTATGCTTAATGCTTGTCACTAGGGCCCGAGTGCCATGATCTCAGATCTGAACATGTTATTGTTTCACCATGATATTCATTGTTTATTGATCTTACCTGCAAGTTGTATACACATGTCGCTGTCCGGAACCGATGGCCCCGAAGTGACAGAAATCGGGACAACCGGAGGGAATGGTAGCGATGTGAGGATCACATGTGTTCATGGAGTGTTAATGCTTTGCTCCGGTACTCTATTAAAAGGAGTACCTTAATATCCAGTAGTTTCCCTTGAGGCCCGGCTGCCACCGGCTGGTAGGACAAAAGATGTTGTGCAAGTTTCTCATTGCGAGCACGCACGACTATATATGGAACACATGCCTATTGATTGCTTTGTACTTGGACACCGTTTTATTATTATCTGCAAATGCCCTGCTATGATTGTTACATGAGTTTCTCTTATCCATGCAACGCCCGTCATCCGTCCCCGTGCCTACAATATTTTAATCCTGCTGTTTACTAAAATCACTACTGCTGTCTGTGTTACTCTGCTGCTGTTATTTCACTACTGCTATTGCTATAAAACTGTTACTACTGATAAACTCTTGCGAGCAACTCTGTTTCCAGGTGCAGCTGAATTGACAACTCCGCTGTTAAGGCTTCCAAGTGTTCTTTGTCTCCCCTTGTGTCGAATCAATAAATTGGGTTTTAATTCCCTCGAAGACTGTTGTGATCCCCTATACTTGTGGGTCATCAAGACTATTTTCTGGCGCCGTTGCCGGGGAGCATAGCTTTATTTGGAAGTTCACTTGGATTAATATTGTTCGCTGCAAATTCTCCATCATGGGTAAACCTCGCGATACTAAGATCGCCATATTACCATCCACTACAAGAAAAGGTACAATTCTGAGTACCTCCGCTACACTTGATTCACCATCTGTGATTGAAAAACTTGTTTCACCGCCGCATGCTTCACATGCGGGTACTTCTGCTGAATCTGAAAACTCTCATAATATTGATAATATTTCTGCTGTGCTTGATGATAGTGGTTCTTTGGGATCTTTTCTAGATGCTACAATTGCTAGGTCTAGACAAATTGAAAATACTGAAACTCCTAATGCTACTACACCTGTTAATTCACCTGAACTTGATTATTTTAGTGATGATCCTGATGAAGATTATGTGGAGCTTAATGATGATTTTATTGAAAAATGCTATGCTACTACTGATGCAAGAAAAATTAAAAAGTTGCTTGCAGAACATGCTGTTAGATATAAACTGTCTCCTGATCCTAAGTTTGCCACATCTCCCATAAACATTAAGGATAAAGATTATGATTTTTCTCTTGATCTATCTCATATAGCTATTGTTGAGAAAACACCCTTTTGTGGTACTGAAAAAGAAAGTGCTGTTGAACACATGACTGAGTTATCTACTCTAAGTAGCTTGTTTTCTGATGATGTCAAGATGCGTACTTACTTTGTTGCTAAAATCTTTCCATTCTCATTAAAGGATGACGTTAAAACTTGGTATAATAGTTTGCCGCCTAATTCTATTAAAAGTCCAAAAGAATTGCTTGATGTTTTCTTCCGTAAATACTTTCCTGCTAGTGCTCAACATATTGCTTTGCAGAGAATTTATAATTTTGACCAGGGAGATGGAGAGAAATTGCCTGAGGCTTGGGCGAGATTTTGCTCTCTTATTAGAGCTCGGCCTGACCATGATTTGGAAAAGCATGATTTACTTGATATATTTTATAGTGGACTAACCATTGAGTCTAGGGCATACCTGGATAGTTGTGCTGGTTGTGTTTTCAGGAAAAGAACTCCAGACGACGCTGAAGAATTATTGGCTAAAATAGGCCGGAATCATGATGATTGGACTACGCCTGAACCAACTCCAACGCCAATATTGAAGAAGAGGGGTTTAATTAAATTGAATGATGAAGATATGAGGGAAGCCAAGAAGTCTCTCGAGGAGAAAGGTATTAAACCTGAAGATGTGAAGAATCTTCCTCCCATAGAAGATATATGTGAGATAATTCCCCCTTCGTCCATGATTGAGGTAAACTCCCTTCAACGCTTTACTAGGGAGGATATTCCGTATTCGAAACCTCCTGCACAATGCTTAGATGAGTTTGATAATTATATTGTTAAGCAAGAAAATTTTAATATGAGAGTAGAGAATCATTTAATGGAAAATTCTCGAGCTATTAGTGAATTGCATGATATTGTGGAGAGAACCTCCAATGATGTTAAGATGCTTGTTAAACATTTTCATATGATTCAAACTCAAATTGATCAACTCACTAAAGTGCAAAATGACTTGTTGGGGAATAATTCTAAAGAGAAACATGCTTATGAAGTAACAACTAGAGGTGGTGTCTCTACCCAGGATCCTCTATATCCTGAAGGGCATCCCAAAAGAATTGAACAAGATTCTCAACGCATTGAACCTAGTGCTCCTTCTAAGAAGAAAAAGAAGAAGAAACATAAAAATATTGTAGAATCCTCTGAACCTGTTAATGATCCTAATAGTATTTCTATTTCTGATGCTGAAACTGAAAGTGGTAATGAACATGATAAAGATAATGATAAGAATGATACTCCTGATAAAGAAGAGGTTGAAGAAGAACCTGAAAAGCATGCTAAAAATAAAAAGTACACTAAAGAAGATTTTATTGCTGAGAAACATGGTAATGAAAGAGAACCTTGGGTGCAAAAGCAAATGCCTTTTCCTGCTAAGAAACTAAAATCAAAGGAAGAAGAACACTATAATAAAATTTGTGATTGGATGAAACCTTTATTCTTGCAAATCCCTTTGACTGATGCTATTAAATTGCCTCCTTATTCAAAGTATATGAAAGATATTGTTACTAACAAAAGGAAAATCCCAAATGAGGAAATTTCCACTATGCTTGCTAATTACTCTTTCAATGGCAAAGTTCCAAAGAAGTTGGGCGACCCAGGTATACCTACTATTCCTTGTTCTATTAAGAATAATTATGTTAAAACTGCTCTATGTGACTTGGGAGCCGGTGTTAGTGTTATGCCTTTTTCTCTTTATAAGAGACTTTACTTAGATAAGTTGATACCTACTGATATATCTTTGCAAATGGCTGATAAATCTACTGCTATTCCTGTTGGTATATGTGAGGATGTTCCTGTTCAAGTTACTACTAACTGCTTGATATTAACTGATTTTGTTGTGTTGGAAATGCCTGAAGATGATAATATGCCTATTATTCTTGGGAGACCTTTTCTTAACACCGCAGGGGCTGTTATTGATTGCAATAAAGGAAAGGTTACTTTCAATGTTGATGATAGGGAGCATACCGTCTATTTCCCCAAAAGGATTGAGAAAGCGTGTGGAGTTAATACTATTTCTAATGTGAGAACTATCAAAGTGGGAACTATTGATTGTCCTATATATGAGCCTAAAGAAGAATATCAAACTCTCGTGATTGGATCCATATCAATACAATTCAAGGTAACATGATTGATTTGAGGTTTATTTCTTCTTATGCTATGTAAAATTTATTTGGTGGCAAGACTTGATCAACCTTGTTAACAAATACTTTTTATATGCATAGAGGAGGTAAACAACATCTCTTTCTTCCTCCACTTGCTCTAGTTGCTGTAGCACTTTTAATCTGTAAAGTTCTTTAGTTAATTGGAGATTTCAAAATTTTTTCTGGCCAGTAATAATAAATTAAATACCCAGAAATGTGCATTTTTCAAAGTTTTCAAAAATTCACAAAAATTATACCATTGGCCCCTAGGAAACTTGATATTGCTGCTATGAAGAGTCATCATTTTGTTACCGCTGATTCTACTGTAGATAATATGGTCTATAGAATGTTGTTTTCTGACGGGGATGAGAAGGAAATCCCTCTTCCCCAACCAGGTTTGTTCAGTATTGACAGGCAATCATGGTCGTGCACCAAGGAGGAGGTGGATGAACATATGAAGATACAAGACTTCCACCAGCAGCATGACTCCGAGGACGCCGAGGCCTCCCACGACTACACCGTCACGTATCCGGGTGCTTCTTCTAGCACATACCCGGAATACGATCCATCTTCGTCATACTACGGAGATATTACCTCATGGGATCGTTGGGGTTGAACTCCACTTAGGCCAAAAGCCTAAGCTTGGGGGGAGGTATACCGGCATCACTCATTCTTTGCATATTATGGTTGCTGGATACTTGTGCATATTTGTTTTGTTCGTTTGAGTGGTTTTCTAATGAGAGGAAGATGATATTTGGGGAAGTGCTGCCTGAAAACAGATTCTGGACTGTTACTAGAAAAATTCGTGCGCACAGCCAGAACGTTATTTTGAGCTGCCAATTTTTGTGCAGGTTCCCCAGGTTGTTATCTAACTTTCATTAGTTGAACACTTTTCGAGCTGAGCAACGTAAGATTTTTGTAAAAATCGATTTCTGTACTGCTGTTGGGTTTTGGCAGATTTCTGCCATCTCGCTTTTCTGTGTTTCTTTTAGTTTGCTATTTCTTGTTTTCGCTTTGTTTCTTTTCCAAAACACAAAAAAGACAAAAATATTTCTGTTGTTTCTCTTCACCATTTGTTTGCTTTGGTTTCTTGCATTTGTTTCGTTTTATTTGCTATTGCTAGTCTGCTATAAGAAAACCCAAAAAGATTTTGCTTTGTTTGTTTGTTTCCTCTTGTTCTTGTTCTCAAATTCGAAAACACCAAAAATATTTGTTGTTCTTCTTTGGTTTGTAAAGTTCTTTATGAAGTTCAATGGTCTTCGGTGGCTGGAGCGTGGTTTTCATTTCATATTATCCAAGCTACACAAGTGAAAAGGCAATAATGACGATCTACGACAATCTGATTGTGGTGAGAGGCTGGTATGAACTCTATTTGTTTTCATTTTTGTACATATACTCATCCATGTGAGCATGCTTAGTTGGTTCATGTGAGGTATATGTTATTTGAGAAAGTCTAGTAGTTTATGATCTCTCATGTTTAGCTCCAATCTATTAATATGAGTAGCATGTCATGGATGTTTGCTTGCATTGTTTTATTCATAAGTAAGTATGGCATTGTGGTATCCTCCTCTGAATAATTCATTTATATCGACTTGGCACATGCTCACGCATGCATATGACTGAACAAAAAGTCAATTAAGCCTCGATGATCTATATTGCTTCAGAGTTCTTGTATCACTTTTATGCCTCCGTTAATTTATTTTGCCGCAAGCATGATTATGACGATTCTCGCTCTCTTGATTTGTCGCTCCCTAGTCTATTGCTAGCCTTCACTTATACTGAGCGGGAACGCTGCTCGTGCTTCCAAACACATGAAAACCAAGTTATTCCAGAGTGTCCACCATAAATACCTATGCATGGCATTTCAAACCATTCCAAGTAAATTCTCATGCGCTACCTTTAAAACCTTCAAAATGCTTCTCAATTTGTGTTTATGTTTCATAGCTCATGAGGAAGTATGTGGTGTTTAGCTTTCAACCTTGTCATTTACTTTTGACGGACTCTCGTATGGACTAGTGGCACATCCGCTTATCCAATAATTTTGCAAAAAGAGCTGGCAATGGGATTCCCAGTCCCGAATTAATTAACTTAATAGACACTCCTCCATGGTTTGTGATTGTTGGACGGCACCCGAAGGATTCGGTTAGCCATGGCTTGTGTAAGCAAAGGTTGGGGGGAGTGTCATCATCATAATAAAACTAAAATAAAAAAGGGGCACTCCTTCATGGTATGAGATCATAAGGCACCCGAGGATTCGGTTAGCCATGGTTTGTGAAAGAAAGGTTGGAAGGAGTGCCAAATAAATATGCAATAATTCATGGGAGCCGCTCTTGGAAGTCCGGTTGGCGAGGTAGTTAGTGTACCCATTACCATTCGTTGACAACAACAAACACCTCTCAAAATAATTTTACTCCTGATTTCAAAAATGAAAAGCTCTAGCGCATGTTAATCCCTGCTTCCCTCTGCGAAGGGTCAATCTTTTACTTTTATGTTGTGTCTCCATTATTTCTTTGAGCACTATCTTGAGAGCACAACTGTCATTCTTAGTATAATATGCTTGTCTCAAAATATGATTGATTGTGGTATAACTTTGATGCTTTTATCTTTGACAATCACTACTTCTAGTTTTTCTATGAACTCCAGAGGTGCCCGGGCATTTATGTTTTGCCAATCAAATACAGGCAAGCAAGATACCACTTTATCATGCTCTCTTATGAACATTGCAATCCTGCTTATATACATGATTCATGATGCTTATTATTAATTGTTGGTACCTCTTCATGATTGACATAGCTGTTAGATGATCTTATTTGCATGTATCTCATTATGAACTGCTTAAGTATTAGCCATGGCATGAGAATATATACATCATATGAGCAAATGTGTTCGTGAAAGTTCTTTTATCGCTCAGTTGTTAACTGAATTGCTTGAGGACAAGCAATAAGCTAAGCTTGGGGGGAGTTGATACGTCCAAAACGTATCTACTTTCCCGAACACTTTTGCTATTGTTTTGCCTCTAATTTGTGCATTTTGGATGCAACTAACACGGACTAACGCTGTTTTCAGCAGAACTGCTCTGGTGTCTCGTTTTTGTGCAGAAATCCAACTTTCGGGAAAATCCTCGGAATTTATGCAGAAGGCCCTATTTTCCCAGAGAACTGACGGAGCCAGAAGGACAAACCAGGTGGAGGCCCGAGGGCCCCACACCATAGGGCGGCGCGGCCCAGGGGGGGCCCGCGCGGCCATGTGGTGTGGCCCCCTCGGCTGGCCTCCGACGCCCTCCTTCGGACTATTTATCGGCCTCGACCTAAAAACGCACGGAGAGAAGTCGAAGTCGCCAGAAACCCTCCAGAACGCCGCCACATCACGAAACTCCGTCGCGGGAGCCAGAAGTCTCCGTTCTGGCACTCCGCCGGGACGGGGAATTGGAGGAGATCATCGCCGCCATCACCGCCAACGCCTCTACATCAACCAGCCATGTTTCCCCCATCCATGTGTGAGTAATTCCCCCGCTGTAGGCCGAAGGGGATGGTAGGGATTGGATGAGATTGGTCATGTAATAGCATAAGATTGTTAGGGCATAGTGCCTAGTGTCCGTAATTGGTACTTTGATGATATTGTTGCAACTTGTTATGCTTAATGCTTGTCACTAGGGCCCGAGTGCCATGATCTCAGATCTGAACATGTTATTGTTTCACCATGATATTCATTGTTTATTGATCTTACCTGCAAGTTGTATACACATGTCGCTGTCCGGAACCGATGGCCCCGAAGTGACAGAAATCGGGACAACCGGAGGGAATGGTAGCGATGTGAGGATCACATGTGTTCACGGAGTGTTAATGCTTTGCTCTGGTACTCTATTAAAAGGAGTACCTTAATATCCAGTAGTTTCCCTTGAGGCCCGGCTGCCACCGGCTGGTAGGACAAAAGATGTTGTGCAAGTTTCTCATTGCGAGCACGCACGACTATATATGGAACACATGCCTATTGATTGCTTTGTACTTGGACACCGTTTTATTATTATCTGCAAATGCCCTGCTATGATTGTTACATGAGTTTCTCTTATCCATGCAACGCCCGTCATCCGTCCCCGTGCCTACAGTATTTTAATCCTGCTGTTTACTAAAATCACTACTGCTGTCTGTGTTACTCTGCTGCTGTTATTTCACTACTGCTATTGCTATAAAACCGTTACTACTGATAAACTCTTGCGAGCAAGTCTGTTTCCAGGTGCAGCTGAATTGACAACTCCGCTGTTAAGGCTTCCAAGTGTTCTTTGTCTCCCCTTGTGTCGAATCAATAAATTGGGTTTTACTTCCCTCGAAGACTGTTGCGATCCCCTATACTTGTGGGTCATCAGGTCCTATTTTACCACGAAGCTTCCAGAAGACCGAAGAGGAGACGAAGTGGGGCCACGAGGCAGCCAAACCCTAGGGCGGCGCGGCCCCTGCCCTGGCCGTGCGGCCCTATGGTGTGGGGCCCTCGTGTGGCCCCCTGACCTGCCCTTCCGCCTACTTAAAGCCTCCGTCGCGAAACCCCCAGTACCGAGAGCCACGATACGGAAAACCTTCCAAAGACGCCGCCGCCACCAATCCCATCTCGGGGGATTCAGGAGATCGCCTCCGGCACCCTGCCGGAGAGGGGAATCATCTCCCGGAGGACTCTACGCCGCCATGGTCGCCTCCGGAGTGATGTGTGAGTAGTCTACCCCTGGACTATGGGTCCATAGCAGTAGCTAGATGGTTGTCTTCTCCCCATTGTGCTTAATTGTTGGATCTTGTGAGCTGCCTAACATGATCAAGATCATCTATCTGTAATTCTATATGTTGCGTTTGTTGGGATCCGATGAATAGAGAATACTTGTTATGTTGATTATCAAAGTTATGTCTATGTGTTGTTTATGATCTTGCATGCTCTCCGTTACTAGTAGATGCTCTGGCCAAGTAGATGCTTGTAACTCCAAGAGGGAGTATTTATGCTCGATAGTGGGTTCATGTCTCCGTGAATCTGGGGAAGTGACAGAAATCTCTAAGATTATGGATGTGCTGTTGCCACTAGGGATAAAACATTGGTACTATGTTCAAGGATGTAGTTACTGATTACATTACGCGCAATACTTAATGCAATTGTCTGTTGTTAGCAACTTAATACTGGAGGGGGTTCGGATGATAACCTGAAGGTGGACTTTTTAGGCATAGATGCATGCTGGATAGCGGTCTATGTACTTTGTCGTAATGCCCAATTAAATCTCACTATACTCATCATAATATGTATGTGCATGGTCATGCCCTCTTTATTTGTCAATTGCCCAACTGTAATTTGTTCACCCAACATGCTGTTTATCTTATGGGAGAGACACCTCTAGTGAACTGTGGACCCCGGTCCAATTCTCTATACTGAAATACAATCATCGCAATACTGTTCTACTGTTTTCTGCAAACAATCATCATCCACACTATACATCTAATCCTTTGTTACAGCAAGCCGGTGAGATTGACAACCTCGCTGTTTCGTTGGGGCAAAGTACTTTGGTTGTGTTGTGCAGGTTCCATGTTGGCGTCGGAATCCCTGGTGTTGCGCCGCACTACATCCCGCCGCCATCAACCTTCAACGTGCTTCTTGGCTCCTACTGGTTCGATAAACCTTGGTTTCATACTGAGGGAAAACTTGCCGCTGTACGCATCACACCTTCCTCTTGGGGTTCCCAACGGACGCGTGCTGTACGCGTATCATACGTCGGCGCCTTGTTTTGAACTTTTTGTGTTGCAAGTTAGGCTTATCTCATTTTCAGCAAATTTATTAGATATTTATTTGTGGCCAGCAATGTTAACTATGGAATTTTAGAAAACATTTGGTTGGAGCATGAAGACAAAATGCGGACTACCGTCGGGGTCCCTGCCTCTTTCTTATCTACGGGACGCCGGTAGATAAGAGGTGGCATATTGATATGTCTCCGACGTATCGATAATTTCTTATGTTCCATGCCACATTATTGATGATATCTACATGTTTTATGCATACTTTATGTCATATTTATGCATTTTCTGGAACTAACCTATTAACGAGATGCCGAAGTGCCAGTTCCTGTTTTCTGCTGTTTTTGGTTTCAGAAATCCTAGTAAGGAAATATTCTCGGAATCGGATGAAATCAACGCCCAACATCTTAGAATCACATGAAGCTTCCAGAACACCCGAGAGAGGCCAGAGGGGGGCTACTGGGCCACCAGACGCCAGGGTGGCGCGGCCCAGGCCTTGGTCGCGCCCCCCTAGTGTGTCACCGCCTCGTCGACCCTCCGGCTCCGCCTCTTCGCCTATATAAAGGTCCCTGACCTAAAACATCGATACGAAAAAGCCACGGTACGAGAAACCTTCCAGAGCCGCCGCCATCGCGAAGCCAAGATCTGGGGGACATGAGTCTCTGTTCCGGCACGCCGCCGGGACGGGGAAGTGCCCCCGGAAGGCTTCTCCATCGACACCACCACCATCTTCATCAACGCTGCTGTCTCCCATGAGGAGGGAGTAGTTCTCCATCGAGGCTCGGGGCTGTACCGGTAGCTATGTGGTTCACCTCTCTCCTATGTACTTCAATACAATGATCTCATGAGCCGCCTTACATGATTGAGATTCATATGAGTTTTGTATCACTATTCATCTATGTGCTACTCTAGTGATGTTATTAAAGTACTCTATTCCTCCTGCACGGTGTAATGGTGACAGTGTGTGCATCGTGTAGTACTTGGCGTACGTAGGTTATGATTGTGATCTCTTGTAGATTATGAAGTTAACTATTGCTATGATGGTATTAATGTGATCTATGCCTCCTTTCGTAGTGTGAAGGTGACAGTGTGCATGCTATGTTAGTACTTGGTTTGGTTATGTTGATCTGTCATGCACTCTAAGGTTATTTAAACATGAATATCGAATATTGTGGAGCTTGTTAACTCCGGCATTGAGGGTTCGTGTAATCCTACACAGTTAGTGGTGTTCATCATCCAACAAGAGAGTGTAGAGTCTAGCATCTATCTATTTATTCTGTTATGTGATCAATGTTGAGAGTGTCCACTAGTGAAAGTATGATCCATAGGCCTTGTTCGCAAATACTGCTATCGCTGCTTGTTTACTATTTTACTGCGTTTCTACTGCCTGCAATATTACCACCATCAACTACACGCCAGCAAGCACTTTTCTGGCGCCGTTACTACTGCTCATATTTATTCATACCACCTGTATTTCACTATCTCTTCGCCGAACTAGTGCACCTATTAGGTGTGTTGGGGACACAAGAGACTTCTTGCTTTGTGGTTGCAGGGTTGCATGAGAGGGATATCTTTGACCTCTTCCTCCCTGAGTTCGATAAACCTTGGGTGATCCACTTAAGGAAAACTTGCTGCTGTTCTACAAACCTCTGCTCTTGGAGGCCCAACACTGTCTACAAGAATAGAAGCACCCGTAGACATCAAGCACTTTTCTGGCGCCGTTGCCGGGGAGGAAAGGTAAAAGGTACTCACACTCCGGATCTCGGCTACTAAGCTATTTTCTGCTGTTGTAAGTACTCGAAGCTATTTCCTTTAGATCCTGCAATTGCATCTTTTTGTTTCTTGTTAACACTAGTTAGGCATAATGGAAAACAACAAAAATATGAGAGATCTTTATGAACTCTATCTTGAATTAAGACATGATGTGTTTGAAGAGAGAATTAAAAAACCCATGGAACTTTATATGCATGCTAATGGGAATGTTATTAATATGAATGCTTTGAACACTATTGTTGCTAATGCTATGGAAAATTCTAAGCTTGGGGAAGCTGGTTTTGATGAGCATGATCTTTTTAGTCCCCCGGGCATTGAGGAGAAAATTTACTTTGATGATACTTTGCCTCCTATTTATAATGATTATAATGATAGTAGTCTTTTGTTACCACCTGTTATGGAGGATAAATTTGATTATGATTACAATATGCCTCCTATATTTGATGATGAGAATAATAATGATAGCTACTTTGTTGAATTTGCTCCCACTACAACTAATAAAATTGATTATGCTTATGTGGAGAGTAACAATTTTATGCATGAGACTCATGATAAGAATGCTTTATGTGAAAGTTATATTGTTGAGTTTGCTCATGATACTACTGGACATCATTATGAGAGAGGAAAATATGGGTGTAGAAATTTTCATGTTACTAAAACACCTCTCTATACGCTAAAAATCTTGAAGTTTCGCTTGTCTAGTTTTCCTATGCTTGTTACTTTGCTCTTCATGAACTTGTTTATTTACAAGATTCCTTTTCATAGGAAGCATGTTAGGCTTAAGTGTGTTTTGAATTTGCTTCTTGATGCTCTCTTTTGCTTCAAACACTATTTCTTGAGAGTACATCATTAAAACTGCTGAGCCCATCTTAATGGCTATAAAGAAAGAACTTCTTGGGAGATAACTCATGTGTTTATTTTACTACAGTAATTTTGTTTTATATTTGTGTCTTGGAAGTTGTTACTACTGTAGCAACCTCTCCTTATCTTATTTTATTACATTGTTGTGCCAAGTGAAGTCTTTGATAGAAAGGTTGATACTAGATTTGGATTACTGTGCAGAAACAGATTTCTGTCTGTCACGAATTTGGGCAGGGTTCTCTGTAGGTAAATCAGAAAATTATGCCAATTTACGTGAGTGATCCTCAGATATGTACGCAACTTTCATTCAATTTGAGAATTTTCATTTGAGCAAGTATGGTGCCTCTTTAAAATTCGTCTTTACGGACTGTTCTGTTTTGACAGATTCTGCCTTTTATTTCGCATTGCCTCTTTTGCTATGTGGGATGGATTTCTTTGTTCCATTGACTTCCAGTAGCTTTGAGCAATGTCCAGATGTGTTAAGAATGATTGTGTCACCTCTGAACATGTGAGTTTTTGATTATGCACTAACCCTCTAATGAGTTGTTTTGAGTTTGGTGTGGAGGAAGTTTTCAAGGGTCAAGAGAGGAGGATGATATACTACGATCAAGAAGAGTGAAGAGTCTAAGCTTGGGGATGCCCCGGTGGTTCATCCCTGCATATTTCAAGAAGACTCAAGCATCTAAGCTTGGAGATGCCCAAGGCATCCCCTTCTTCATCGACAAATTATCAGGTTCCTTCTCTTGAAACTATATTTTTATTCGGTCACATCTTATGTACTTTACTTGGAGCGTCTATTTGTTTTCTTGTTTTTGTTTTTGTTTGAATAAATGCTTGTGTGGGAGAGAGACACGCTCCGTTGGTTCATATGAACACATGTGTTCTTAGCTTTTAATTTTCATGGCGAAGGTTGAAACTGCTTCGTTAATTGTTGTATGGTTGGAAACGGGAAATGCTACATGTAGTAATTGGTATGATGACTTGAATAATATGATACTTGGCAATTGTTGTGCTCATGTTTAAGCTCTTGCATCATATACTTTGCACCTATTAATGAAGAAATACATAGAACTTGCTAAAATTTGGTTTGCATAATTGATCTCTCTAAGGTCTAGATAATTTCTAGTATTGAGTTTGAACAACAAGGAAGACGGTGTAGAGTCTTATAATGTTTACAATATCTCTTTTATGTGAGTTTTGCTGCACCGGTTCATCCTTGTGTTTGTTTCAAATAACCTTGCTAGCCTAAAACCTTGTATCGAGAGGGAATACTTCTCATGCATCCAAAATCCTTGAGCCAACCACTATGCCATTTGTGTCCATCATACCTACCTACTACATGGTATTTCTCCGCCATTCCAAAGTAAATTGCTTGAGTGCTACCTTTAAATTTCTATCCTCTACCTTTACAATATATATCTCATGCGACAAATAGCCTAAAAACTATTGTGGTATTGAATATGTACTTATGCATTTTATCTCTTATCAAGTTGCTTGTTGTGCGATAACCATGTTCCTGGGGACGCCATCAACTACTCTTTGTTGAATATCATGTGAGTTGCTATGCATGTCCGTCTTGTCTGAAGTAAGGGAGATTTACCACTCATTTAATGGTTAGAGCATGCATATTGTTAGAGAAAAACATTGGGCCGCTAACTAAAGCCATGATCCATGGTGGAAGTTTCAGTTTTGGACAAATATCCTCGATCTCATATGAGAAAATTAATTGTTGCTAAATGCTTATGCATTAAAGAGGAGTCCATTATCTGTTGTCTATGTTGTCCCGGTATGGATGTCTAAGTTGAGAATAATCAATAGCGAGAAATCCAATGCGAGCTTTCTCCTTAGACCTTTGTACAGGCGACATAGAGGTACCCCTTTGTGACACTTGGTTAAAACATGTGTATTGCGATGATAATCCCGGTAATCTGAGCTAATTAGGACAAGGTGCGGGCACTATTAGTATACTATGCATGAGGCTTGCAACTTGTAAGATATAATTTACATGATACATATGCTTTATTACTACTGTTGACAAAATTGTTTCTTGTTTTCAAAACCAAAGCTCTAGCACAAATATAGCAATAATTGCTTCCCTCTGCAAAGGGCCTTTCTTTTACTTTTATGTTGAGTCAGTTCACCTATTTCTCTCCACCTCAAGAAGCAAACACTTGTGTGAACTGTGCATTGATTCCTACATACTTGCATATTGCACTTGTTATATTACTTTACATTGACAATATCCATGAGATATACATGTTACAAGTTGAAAGCAACCGCTGAAACTTAATCTTCCTTTGTGTTGCTTCAATACCTTTACTTTGAATTATTGCTTTATGAGTTAACTCTTATGCAAGACTTATTGATGCTTGTCTTGAAAGTATTATTCATGAAAAGTCTTTGCTTTATGATTCAGTTGTTTACTCATGTCATTACCCTTGTTTTGATCGCTGCATTCATTACATATGATTACAATAGTATGATCAAGGTTATGATGGCATGTCACTCCAGAAATTATCTTTGTTATCGTTTACCTGCTCGGGACGAGCAGAAACTAAGCTTAGGGATGCTGATACGTCTCCGACGTATCGATAATTTCTTATGTTCCATGCCACATTATTGATGATATCTACATGTTTTATGCATACTTTATGTCATATTTATGCATTTTCTGGAACTAACCTATTAACGAGATGCCGAAGTGCCAGTTCCTGTTTTCTGTTGTTTTTGGTTTCAGAAATCCTAGTAAGGAAATATTCTCAAAATTGTACGAAATCAACGCCCAACATCTTAGAATCACATGAAGCTTCCAGAACACCCGAGAGAGGCCAGAGGGGGGCCACTGGGCCACCAGACGCCAGGGTGGCGCGGCCCAGGCCTTGGCCGCGCCCCCCTAGTGTGTCACCGCCTCGTCGACCCTCCGACTCCGCCTCTTCGCCTATATAAAGGTCCCTGACCTAAAACATCGATACGAAAAAGCCACGGTACGAGAAACCTTCCAGAGCCGCCGCCATCGCGAAGCCAAGATCTGGGGGACAGGAGTCTCTGTTCCGGCACGCCGCCGGGACGGGGAAGTGCCCCCGGAAGGCTTCTCCATCGACACCACCGCCATCTTCATCAACGCTGTTGTCTCCCATGAGGAGGGAGTAGTTCTCCATCGAGGCTCGGGGTTGTACCGGTAGCTATGTGGTTCACCTCTCTCCTATGTACTTCAATACAATGATCTCATGAGCTGCCTTACATGATTGAGATTCATATGAGTTTTGTATCACTATTCATCTATGTGCTACTCTAGTGATGTTATTAAAGTACTCTATTCCTCCTGCACGGTGTAATGGTGACAGTGTGTGCATCGTGTAGTACTTGGCGTAGGTTATGATTGTGATCTCTTGTAGATTATGAAGTTAACTATTGCTATGATAGTATTGATGTGATCTATGCCTCCTTTCGTAGTGTGAAGGTGACAGTGTGCATGCTATGTTAGTACTTGGTTTGGTTATGTTGATCTGTCATGCACTCTAAGGTTATTTAAACATGAATATCGAATATTGTGGAGCTTGTTAACTCCGGCATTGAGGGTTCGTGTAATCCTACACAGTTAGTGGTGTTCATCATCCAACAAGAGAGTGTAGAGTCTAGCATCTATCTATTTATTCTGTTATGTGATCAATGTTGAGAGTGTCCACTAGTGAAAGTATGATCCCTAGGCCTTGTTCGCAAATACTGCTATCGCTGCTTGTTTTCTGTTTTATCGTTTTCTACTGCCTGCAATATTACCACCATCAACTACACGCCAGCAAGCACTTTTCTGGCGCCGTTACTACTGCTCATATTTATTCATACCACCTGTATTTCACTATCTCTTCGCCGAACTAGTGCACATATTAGGTGTGTTGGGGACACAAGAGACTTCTTGCTTTGTGGTTGCAGGGTTGCATGAGAGGGATATCTTTGACCTCTTCCTCCCTGAGTTCGATAAACCTTGGGTGATCCACTTAAGGGAAACTTGCTGCTGTTCTACAAACCTCTGCTCTTGGAGGCCCAACACTGTCTACAAGAATAGAAGCACCCGTAGACATCACATATTTTTGAAGAAGATCCACAACTTCTTCCACGAGCACAAGCACTTTGGCGATCACACTTTTGTGGGCGACCAGAGTAAGGCCTCGCTCACAAAAGGTGGGTGTGGATCCAAGAGCAGACCAAAAAGTTCAATGCTGCCTACGACAAGATGAAGAAGCTTAAACTGAGTGGCCTTGGCATTACCGACTTGATGACCCAATCTTTGGGCCAATTCGAGGTTGCCAACGAGAAAAACAAATTCAACTTGGTCCACTATTGGAAGACACTCAACGATTGCCCCAAGTGGCACGACCTATATGCTTCTTATGTGGCCAACGCGCCTAGTGAATCCAATGCCATCGATGTTGACGATGAGGCCCGGAGTGCGCTACTGAAGAGGCCAGGGGGCAGACCAACTCCAAGGCGGAGGCGAAGCGAGATGCCTACTCGCCAGCGATGATGGAGATGATCAAGTCGTTTCTTCCTGGCAAGGAGGTGTCGAGCGAGAAGAGGGACGAGAGGAAGAAGTGGCAGGAAAAGGAAGATTCCATCAAGAGCTTTTATGAGATACAAACCAAGAAGCTCGAGATTGGAGAGATCAAGGCCCATGCACCAGCAAAGGAGGTGGATAACAGGAAAAATGAGTTAGAGATCGCCCTGCTCATCGAGTAGGCGGCCAAGACCATGGCGACCCCTTGACCGACGACATGGACCCTACTCACAAGGCATGAGGAATGGCTCGAGAAGAAGAAGAAGACCATTTTAGCTCGGGACATGTGATCAGTGCGTCATGCTTTTGGAACTCTAGTGTGTCGGCCTGCTGTGTTTGAACTTCCCATGTTGCACATTCGGTTTCTATCATTTTCGATGAATTATTAGCTATTTATTTGTGGCCGGCAATGTTTAGTATGGAATTTAAGAAAAATGGTTGAAGGAGGTAGATAGAGCGGACCGCCGCTGGGGTCAACGCCTCTTTCTTATATGCGGGCCACCGCATCCGGACCGAAACGAACCTAGACGTTGACCGTTTTGTCGTAGCTCATTAGCGTACAGTCTTAGGGAATCTCCAACGGTCCGACGTAAACGGACGCGGAGCGACCGATTGCGACCACACGATCGAAAAATGGGCCTGCACCCACGCCCAACGGCCCGACGCTTAGTGATCGGGTTGTTCGCGGAGACGCAAACGCGGCCCAAATATGCGTCTCGGCGGACGCTTCGTGGCGCGTCGCATGACCGCTCGCATCTCCCACGGGCCTCCTAGCAGCGGCCTAGGTCGATGCGTCTTCTCAAGTGCGTCGGTACTGGCGACGAGGCATTGCTTCGGAAGTTGATACCTTCAGGATTATGGATTGTAGTACTGTAAGTTTTTCTCTAGAAGACCTAGGTTTAATCAAACCTTGGAAAAACACTGCTAAAGTGGTGTAATGGAAACGTCTACAAAACTTGTTAGCTGGTTTAATTCTATGTTTAACAGATCTTTCTAGTTTACTTCGTTTTATGTTGTGTTCAATGGATGGAAATAGGCTAGGGTCAAGAATTCTCCTGCAGCTACGCATACACATAGAAATGAAGTACAAATGTGTAGTAAATAAAATAGTGATAAGAAATTTGTGAGCAACACATCTGTAAATACTATTGTCCCTAAAGCCAGAGGTGACAAGAGTGTCTGGGTTCAACCATTTTTCCCACAGCCCCGAGTAATAACAATTATTAAGTAAATAAATAAATACCAAAGCATTAAGCTAAACGATTGTGTCATTGATCCCGAGAGAATCACTATATGTGTCTCGTTACTTTCCTCTTTCTATCACCGAGGTTTCACGATAGCACGCTGTTCTCCCCTCATCCTACCTCTTCCCTTGATCGAACCGATAGACATGGGTACCTGCAGATCATCAAATTGAGGAAAAACTACAAGGATAGAAGATTGCAAAGCTCCTATTCAATTCCTACACATATTCATAATATTACTCCCTCCGATTCCTTTCTATAGTGCCTATAGATTTTTGACATTTGTTTCACAATATAAGGTTGTAGCTTGGCTTTTTTTTCAATTACCCCCTCCACCGGTCAACTCCCATACGACATGCATGAAAAAAATCCATACAAAATAGGAAACAGTTAATTGAGATTCCTAATGCATGGCCCCAAGGATTGCTTAGATTTAGGACACAATGTTTTTCTTTACTTAATTAAACCTGGCTGCACATATATGGAGAGTCAATCAGACAGATTTGTGGGATTTGTTACGGTAAGTTAGGAAGTTATCGATTTCCCTAATTTTAGTCTGATCACAAATCGTTCAGCCAGAGGTCTTGTGGAAAAAGTACTCTTGCGCTAATTTTCGTGCCAAAAATCTATAGGCACTATAGAAAGAAACGGAGGGAGTATATGCATATAAACGTTGTGATGATTCACCCCAACCCGCAGCCAGTGAGAACTACTAATTGTTGCAAATATTTGGACTGAAATCACTATATTCTAACAGTGGTTGCCAAATTTTCCCAAGAATATCTCTATTACAATGGTGATGGTTATGCCTATGTAGGAGATGGGAGATAGAATGGATGAACAATGGCGGTGGATCTCCTTCGGTGTGGTGTAGATGAATTTGATGGGTGGCAATTCTGTTTAACGACGAATGGCTCTCTTCACATAACCTATAGGATTTGACCTCGGGAGTGCTGCAACGCACCGTACGGGCAGGGCTTGCCCGTACCGTTGCCCGGTAAAGTCCCTAGAACGACTTTTGACCTCTAGTCGATTTTGTTGCACTTGTGACGAGATTTTCTTCAGTAATTGCAGGTCCATTTCTCATTAAGATTTGATTTCATGCACACCATTCAAAGATAGAAGATATTGCACATATTTGCAATAATTAATCATTAATGGCACACTTAGAGAGAAGTTTAGTCAATTTGTTGACATAGCAAAGGGTTTTGACGTGAGGAAAAGTGGTGTATTTCACAGCCATCAGCAATCTGCGCCACGTTAATGGCGACGCCTCGTGACCGCCGCCCACCTCTGCAGAAGAAATTAATTCTGTTGCCAAACATATCGCGCCCCTCGTCTTCTCCGACGTATATAAAGTGGGGTGCCCGCTCAGATGCCTCATCCCTTCCTCAACCCTAGCCGTCGCACAACCTCCGCTGTAGCCACCAAGTTTGCCATGATGATGGGTGCCGGCGACGGCCTTACTGTTTAATGTGGCGAATATTGACCGAGATCAAAATGAATCTTGGTGGACCAAGACTGGCGTGGTTAAACCGTGGGCAGCGGATTTAGCCGAAGGACGTGATTAATTAATGGAGCAAACCGTGGGCAGCGATCCGCCAGATTTGAAGCTAGGCTAGAAGATGGAATAATTAATTTTAGAGTACTAGTAGTGCGAGTGCGGAAGCAGGACCACCAGGAAGGAGGAAGAAGAGTGTCGACTCGCCGGACGGGGTCAAACCGAGGAACCGCCGCGTGGCCCATTCTCTCTCTGACCGTCTCAGCACAGAAGTGAGCAGAAGAATCCACATCTACATTCTACAGGGAGGGAGGGAGAGGGAAACTCAAGGAAAGGGGGGAGAAAGGAGCGGGAGCGGTTAAAACCTGCGAAAGTAAGCGGAGGGAGGGAGGGAATCGGTGACGCGACTTTGCCTGCCGCCAGCCAGCGTCAATACTACTCTAGTATTTTGGGCCACCGGGAGGAGGGAAGGAGAGCAGCGCGGCGTAGTTGTTGTTGTTTGCTTTGTTTTGTTTTAGTTTAGCTGCCTCTGCCTGTGCGTGCTCGTGTGGGCTTTGCGTTGCGTTGCGTTGCCATCCGCGTGCGTCCCTATCCAACCCGCCCCGTCTCGTATTGCCTCGCCCTCGCCTTCTCCCCCAGCCACACCGTCGTCTTCCTCACCATCCCCCCTTTCCGCAACAAGGAAGGAACGAACAAGACCCAGATAAGATTTCCCTAGCTTCTTCCTCCCTTCCTCCTCCTCACGGAACCCACCGCCGGACTTGGCCCCAACGCCAGCCTAATTACGAGCAAGGGTTTTCTCGGTTCCTTCTTCCTCGAACTGTTTCTCGATTTGATTTGGTCACCGCCCCTTCGGGACACGAATTTCGCTTTCGCGATCCGGCGCACCCGATTCGCGATCAGGCAGGGGATTAGATTCCCGCCGCGCGCCGCGTTAATTCGATAACAAACAAATCCACCCTAGGGAGCATCGGCTTCTCTTCCTCCTTGTTCGTTCTCCTCCATCGGGGCAGCGACGATCAGGGCAGTCCCGATCCCGGCCTCTGCCGCGGCGGCGATGGCGGACGGGCTGGACCGGTGGCGCGACTTCTTCCGGGGCGCGGGCGCCCCAATCTGCGAAGTCGTCGAGAAGGCCATCCTCGTCGCCGCCGCCGACGAGCCGCGCGAGTTCCTGCGCCGCCGCGACCGCATCGCCGAGCGCCTCTTCAACGCGCTCCACGCCCCGCCCCCTGCCGCCGCCTCATGCCACGGCAGCACCACCGTCTCGCAGCCGCCCGCCACGCCCGCAGCCGTCGCCGAGGACAAGGGCAGCGTGCGCCGCGTGCCCGAGACCACTCTCGACAGCAAGGTCCACAGCAGCAGCCCCAACCTCGCCGCGCCACTCCCGCTCGCCCAGGACGCGGGCTCGGACTCCGACTCCGACTCTGAGGACGACGAGCGACTCCGCCGCGCCGCCGCCAGCAACTACGGCCACACCTACGATGATGACAACGAGGAGGAAGACGACTTGGAAGACCTGGACGCCGCGGCGGCGGAGGAGGAGGACCGCCACACTCAGCAGCACGAAGACGAGGACCAGGAGGCCGAGGAGCTGGAGGCGCTCACCAACGAGATCGACCGCGAGTCGCAGGTCGTCGGGGAGGTGCTCCGCATCAAGGACCTCCTCGACCACAAGCAGGACTACGTATGTGCCCAGTCCCTTTTCGCCTTTCACTTCCTTGATTGCTCAAGTAGTCATTTCTCACCTCACCAATGAGCTCTCTTACCACTTTCATCTCAACTAACAAAAAATGGTACTTCCATCTTGCAGTCGGATGCCACTCTCTTCGACTCGCTCAGGAGGCTGCAGCTCATGCAATTGTCCGTCTCCGCGCTCAAGGTACCTTACCTAGGACTGTTACATAGCGCAAACTAGATTATGTTGCTATTTGGTTTGCTAACCTTTCTGCCTGCTCATGCTAGGCTACTGAGATCGGGAGGGCTGTCAATGGGCTACGGAAGCACAGCTCGCAGCGCATCCGCCACCTCGTGCAGACTCTCATCCAGTAAGCTCCATCAGGTTGCTTGCACCTAGTTTTGCTTACTAGAGCTTTGAATTCGGACCCCGGTAGGGCGCGGTGGTTTTCTGGCGCGCATGAATGGCGACGTACCACGTGTCCGGGGAAATCCGACCCATGTCGTTCCGATTCCATTGCGGACACGTTCTCCCGATATAAATTCCGCCGAGTTTTAAGAGTTTAATGAGCCAAATTGCTTGCCTAATGTGCCAACAAGAATGTCATTGATACAAGCCAGCTGCGCTGCAACATAGTTGCGTAGTCATAATTTACCTTGTTTGTCATCGCAAAATTAATACCCTAGTAGTGAGTTTCCGAACAAGTCTTGCAAACAATTGTTGACATCTTCAATTGCCTTCTGCGTTTCAGAGGATGGAAAGTGTTGGTTGATGAGTGGGTCAGCACTACTAATGTAGCGCTTGCAGGTAAACGAGCTTGAACTTGTCTAACCATTCATTTGAATCCATCAATTTCTTAGTGAACGCTCGCCTCTAAGCTTAACATGATTTTTTTTTTTACTTGTAGACAACTCCCCAGGCACTTCAAACCCTTCTGTTGTAGATGATGATGAAGAAGAAGAAGGCCTTCCTTCTCCGCCTTTGGATGAAGGAGCATTCTTTGCACCTGAGGCTACCGCCATTCAACTCTCTGAGGTACTGATACATTCACTCTTGCCATCTGAATGGTTTTGGTGTTGAACAACAAGCTAATTAGTTTCCATTATTGTTTTGCCTGTTCCTCTTTGTCACCTCAAGTTCTTTGACGAAATGGATGAAGACGGAAGTGAGTACAACTACTCGAATTTGCTTAACATTATATGTGTAATATGTAGATTGTATGATAATTAACATTATATATTTTGACAGACTTGAGACATAACAATGATGTGCGCCCTGGAAACAAGAGGGAAAACAATGGCAGGAGGCCCTCAGACCATTCAGCTGTGACAAAACCAGAACTTACTCGTCCTGCCGGAACTGTTGAAAGGGATCAGTTCAGGAGGCCAGAATTGACAAGGCAAGAGCCATCGGTGAGGCAGACAAACCAGCAAAAACCTCAAAGTTCAAGTTTGCAAGCCAGGCCCCATGGCATGGCTAACAGGCAATCCAGGCCCCCGAGTTCTGATTCTGGATCTATGAGACCAAAGGCGGCTCCTCACCAGAAGCCCGTCGGTGATATGAAGTACAAAGAGACTCTAGATCACTTCGGCGTCGATAGAAAACCTGCAATGGGTCATGTGGATGTAAGTATCACATGCTACTGAGACTTAAGCTATGATGATGCTTAAGATCTCATGACTTACATCTGTCCTTTGACTCTAGAAATCAAGGCTCCATGCACAGACTTCAGCAGGGGCCAGGCGAGAGTCGGCAAAGCCGAAGATCAATGATGGTTTGGAAGGCAACGTAAGGCTGGAAGCAGCAAAACGCAAGCTCCAGGAACGGTACCAGGAACTTGAGAAAGGTTCGTGTTACCCTTGTCCCAGAATTTATCTTTAATCTCTTCTATATGTACTGTATAATCTTGTGGTTTACCTAACTCTGCTGTTCCATCCTCGCAGCAAAGAAGCAGCGCACGATACAAGTAATGGAGCTGGGTGACATACCAAAGCCTAAAAATCACAACAGACAGCCTGTGGCGAAGTCGAGGAATAACATTAGAAGTAGGGTACTTGGTCGGCGCTGATTCTTCTGTGATTTTTTTTCCTTCATCTGATGAATTTGTTGCCATGTCTTCCTGGTCCAAAGGACAGCAGCTGAACACTTAGTTGCCAGGACCAGAACCGTATTTTTGAACATAAACACCTCTGATGGAGAGCTTTCCTCGAAGTTGCAAGAGCAGCGCTGGATGCGATAAGTTAAAAGTGTTCAGCGAGATTAGTTGCTGTCTGCATAAATATTGCTCTTGCACTCGGAGCTCGGAGAGTTTAGTCAGTCATGTCTTGATAACCTGAGAGTGGACATGTAGTTCATCCTGTATCGGCTGTTTATCTTTCTTCCTGTTTAAAGGAAGCTGTAGATACACCAGATAGAATAATCATCCTTGTTCGGTACATTCCATCTAGCCTCAAACTTTTACATGGATTTATTTAGCGCAACATTCTTGGTATGTTTCTTGTTCCCTTGCAACTCCGGGCTATGTCTTTGGTTGCTGGCCTACTTGCTCTTCACATGCGAACCTTAAGGTCAGCCTTTGCAAGTTGCAACAACCTCATGGTCAGGACTCTATTCTACATCCGTGCAACGGTGCAAGGAACGGAAGGTAGTTGAGAATTTCAGGAAAAAATGCTTGGAAATGGAAGCAATGAAAGGGATAACTGAATGACGCAAAAGGTCACCAAGATATGCATTGGGTCGGCTCGAGCGATACGGTTTGGAAATTGGGAGGGCGTGTATTCCACCATCGGAGTGGCCGGTAGCGTGAGCAGCCACTCAAGAAAGCCCCACCACCATTTTGTTCCTCCTTTCTTCTTATCCATGGCTGCATGTTCCCACTTCCAGCAAAGAGCAGTATTGTTTGGCAAATCCAGCAAAGATTCTTGAGCCGGCCATTGTTTTTCTACGAAGAAGTCTGGTCTAGCATACGAAAATTAGAGGCTGCTACACCAGCGTTATCAGCTGGTAGTAAAACCCAAGACTGGGACTCCTATCGTCTTATACATGCCGTAATTCTACAGAGAACGGCGTGTGATATTTCACAGAAATAGCAGGGAATTTCCATGCCAAGGAACACGTGAAGGGGCTAGGTACACCAAACAGATCGTCGTCGGCGCGTGCCAGGGACGCACACGTTACGCGACCAGCATGTAGATCACACATCACAGTCGTCGCTTATTACCACACGTAAGAGCAACTCTAACAAATCTAAAACCTTAAATTAGCTCTTTTTTTAGGGTTTTCACGTTAAAAAGGCCCAAACAAATCAAGTATATTTTCCAAAATCGTAGTTATTAAAGATACACAGTAGAATCTCTCTTCCGAAGCGTTTTTTTTTTACCTGGACTACGATGGGCTTACGACAGCCTGAACCAACTTTATAACCAAACGGGAGAAAATACATGGGTCCATTACACCAAGAATTAAGAAAGGAGGTGGAGGAGGGGGTATTGCATCTAAAGACCCAGAGCCTGACGTCCTCAATGCACCTGCGAGAGACAAGGGAGAGATTCTCCACAATGCCGCTGAAAGTCTGGGCGTTCCTCCGCTTCCATATGCTCCATGCAATGGCAATGTTGATGGTGGATTGTTCGAAACTGCAGCAACGCTTGAGGCAGAAGTTGGCGATGCTGGCGTAAGCACCAGGGTTGAAATCACTCCGGAAGAAATCCCAAACCTCCACCACCCCTGGGCACGAAAGTAGCAGTTGATCCGTATCTTCATCGAGGTTGCAGGAGAGGCAGGTGGCAGAAGTAGAGAGGTGATGTCAGAACCGCCGCTCGTTGGAAGGGAGACGCTTTTTCTTGGTCAGCCAACAAAAAATCTTGCACTTTAAGGGGGCAGCACTCCTCCAAACCTTAGCCGCCACCTCATCAATCTACAAATGGCTGAAAGAACTAACATACACACTTTCGTTTGCGAGTTTTTTGTTAGTGAGGTGGCCGTCGCGTAAGTCTGGAACGTCATGGCAAATGTCCACCTGTCTCAACTCGGAGGACAAGGCTCGAAGGTCAGCCGCTGCAGCAGCCGTAAGGTGCGGTCCAAGGGAGTTGAGGAGGCCCAGAGAGAGGGCCCCGGTGACGTTAATGTTGGGGCAGGTGGAGTGGGAGAAGAGGTTGGGGAAACACTCGTGAAGGGGGTGATCACCGAGCCAGAGATCAAACCAGAAGGAAGTGGAGTTTCCATTGCCCAGGGAGACCTTGGACCGCAACGATGTCTTTCCAAATAGGGATGCCGAGGTGATGGCGGTCCCCCAGATCGCGGGAGCCATTCCGGCCGTACATACGCCGAAACCAGGAGGCCGGGAGCCGAGGAGTCGGAGTGGAGTTTTGTAAGGAATTTTGCAAGGAGGGCCAAGTTTTGGGCAGGGAGAGAAACAACCCCGAGCCCCCAATTTTTTTAGGAACGACAGACGTCATCCCATGCCTCTTTACATTGGCCACCGTTAGAAGTCTCCTCCCTAGTCCACAGCAAGGCGCGGCGCCTTCTGTTAATCGCCTCATAACCCCCGCGGGGAGGAGTCCCGCACCTCATGGCATGGGAGAGCATAGAGGTGAGAACGGAGTTGACCAGGATCAAGCGGCCGTCGATGGGAAGGCAACGACCTCTCCAACCAGAGATCCGCATATCGCTCTTAGTCATGATCGGGAAGTCCCCAATGCACAGTTTGTAGGGGGAGAGCGGGAGGCCCAGATAGGTTTGAGGGAAGGTAGAGATCTCGCACCCGAAGGTGGAAGCCATAGACCTCGCACCCGAAGCAGTGTTTGCCATGAACGCCACACAGAGCTCCGGTTCAGCCTCCTGGGAAAATCAAGTCGGTGCGGTAGCCACCGCTCCTAAGTCGATTCGTCAGAATCTTCTTCGAATTGGGGGCAAGTTCATCGGCGGCCACCGGTTCCCCACGGACCTAGATGTATTTTGCCATCGATTTTACTTTTTCCATTCATATGTTCGTTGTTTGTGCATAGAATCACATTTAACATTGGATTTGATGCGGTATTGTAGATGAATTGACCATTAAGCCTGAGCCCGCGATATTTTTTGACGACTCGGATATTGAAGATTTGCTTTTCGTCGAAGATGTTGAGCAAATGATTGTGCTCCTCGCCATGAAAGATCTCAAGGATAGGAAGAATAAGAAGAAGAAGAAGCACCGAGAATCCACAGCTGGACATTTGTGCATCTCGTGGAAACGTGCGCTCGTGCATGATATGGTCATGCACGATTACTCCGCCGAGTTACCTATGTACCCTCCCAATATCTTTCGTGTGAGATACCGAATACGTAGAGATCTCTTCGTGAAGATAGTTCTACTTGCGAGGCTAATTGCCGCTTTTCTACCCGCCAGAGAAACGTAGCTCGGCTGCTAGGTTTATTCGTACCAAAAGATCTCGCCAGCTATGCGAATGATCGCCTATGAGATTCCGGTGGACTACACCAAGTAAGTGTGTGTGTGTGCGCGCGCATGATGACTCGTGTGTTTGGGCCAGTGTATCTTAGAGCTCTCAATGAAGAGGACACAAAGAGATTGATGGCACACAATGAGCAACAAGGTTGGTCAGGCATGCTAGGGAGCATAGATTATATGCATTGGAAATAAAAGAATTGCCATGTGGCATGGTATGGACAGTATATTGGGAAGAGTCGTGAACCTACGAGTGTTCTTGACGCAGTGGCTTTAGAATACTTGTGGATTTTGCATTATTTCTTTGGGCTCCTGGGTTCTCTCAATGACATTGATGTCTCCAAGAGGTCTCATCTATTTGCTAGGCTTGCGAGTGGAGATGTTCCAGCTTGCAACTACACAATGAATGGACATGATTACACAACTGAATACTATCTTGCCGATGACATTTATCCTTCATGGTCTACATTTGTCAAAACCATCCCAAATCCCATCAATAAGGAAGCAAGCTGAATTTGCAAAGGCACAAGAAACATGCCGAAAGAACATTGAGAGACCGTTCGGTGTTCCGCAAGCTAGAATTGCTATTGTTCGAGGTCCAGATCATTTTCGGGGAAAGAAAACTCCCAATAACAACATGACAGCATGTGTGATTCTTCATAACATGATCATCGAAAATGAAAGGGATGGATCCAAACCTTTCTTGAGACCTATCAACAAATTGAGAACAATGTCACGCATACCTAGCTTAAAGATAATCTCATTGAGCACCATTGGCAGCGATATGTGCAGTAGTTTCCATTTGTGTTTCATTCATTTGAGAGGTGAACCATTATTTGCTTCCCATGCCATTCATTATTTGTTCAATTATTTGGATTTGGACTATTTATGTAATTAGATTATTGTTACATTATGTGATGTTTATACCATCCATAATTTTATTTTATATATTGTTGTCGTATTTACATTTAGTTCATACATATGGGCTCAAATGCTAAAAAAAACATTGATTTACGGTTTCACGAGGTAACACCGCCCAATAGATTCACAAATTAAAACTATAAAACTGACGGAAAGTGTTTTTGACACATGGGCACCAATGCTCTCCTCACTTTCAGATTTTTGAAAATTTTAAAATCTCACATTTTTAAGTCTCAAAAAAATTACGATGGTAAATATATAAATAGATATATACAGGTGGGGTGTATGCCAAAAAGTCCCCTTAAAAATACTTTGTATTTTGAACAACATAAAAAATACAAATTTCTGACATTAAATGGTAGTAAAATAATATTACAATAGTGTATCATTTTTTCAGAAATTTGTTTTTTTATATTTCTCAAAATTTAAAGTATTTTTTACCGGGATTTTTTTTTGCATACAATTCTCATGAACATATCTATCTACATATTTAACGCCATAATTTTTAAAAACATAAAATCGTGAGGTTTCGAAATTTTCAAAAAGCTGAAAGTGGAGGGAGCACTGGTGCCCATGTGCACCAAATCCCTGTCGACTAACTAAATATTATGTTTTACAGTTTCCATCTGGTGGAGCTTGCGCGCTCCTTCGTATTCGTTTTTCTGCAGTCCTTGTTCGTTTTTTTAGGAGACTGTTCTTACGACATCTATTAAATTTTCTCTAATAGGGACATGTACAATGCAAGATGCTTGGAAGAGGTGCTTAGAGAAATAAACCGATTTTGGTCAAGCACTGTGCTTGTTTATACTAGACAGATGCCTAAATGGATACCTCTCATATCTTGGTTTAATTAGTAAGCATCCATGTAAGCACCACACATGGCCTAATAACAATCTCGCAGCACCTACGTCACAGCGTATGCCAGCAGACGGCACGCCCCTATCTTCTTCGTTGTTGCCTCTTTGAGTTGAGTTCCCCACTCGCTACTCGCATGTGCGGTTGGGTTGGGAGCACGCTTTGCTTGACCAGTTCCGAAACCGAAAACAAAATGGGGTTCACAAAAGTCTTTCCGCCACCCACCTTCTCCTACCCGGATCTGCTCGCGATGATTGAATGCGACGGCGACACCCTCACCGCCATTAGCTTACCTTAGTGCTGGCTACTAAACAATTCCAAAGTGGAGATTAGCGATGTGGACCGCTCGATATGCGTATTGCTGCTCCTTCCTTTTCTTGTTAAATTCTCCAAAATGTGATGCCACTGTGTTGCTCATTGTTTATGAAAATGAAATCGAGAGGGAGGGGCTGGCTCCTTGCCATAGAAAATAAACGACGTCCACGCAAAGATTTATGCGATTTGAAGGTGGTCCCAATTGCGTGATGTGGAAGGGTTTGCCAGTTATTATTAGAGGTGATCTGCATCTTAATTAAGCATCCTTAGGTCGGCTGGATTATATGGTTGATTGATTAGCTGTTGAGTGCCAAAAAGAGAGCGGAGATGTGAACGTGATGTCGCGTCGCGCGCGGTCTCGATCGAGGAGGGAGCAGCGGCCAGCAGCTTCTGGCTCTTGGAGTGTCTGGTGAGATCGGGCTGGCTACGAAAAGTCGAGTTTGTTGGGGAATTAGGTCTTCGGATCCACGGTCTTGAGTACAGCGGCGCCTAGAATGCCACCGTTCATGGCAGTTTGATTCCCTAGTTTAGCAGTGATGATTGCTGTTCCTCACAGGCTGTGTGTTTGTCCCAACAATATCTCGGGAGGAGACTAGCACTAAGCTCTAGCAAAGGTTAGTGATCTCTAAGTATGAAGAATTCCATTTCGAATCTCAAAATAGTGACAGTGAAAGGTTTTTTTGTTGCCAATGCATCTTACTCGATAATAAACTTAACGACACAAAATACCTTTTTATCCACTAATTACACACAAATAGTTAGGATTAAGAGCAAGCAACATGTAATATATGAAAGTAACATAGCTCGAAGCCGCCATGCCATGTTCCACAGCGGACTGCCTTTCCTATCGAGACCACATCCACTTGGTTGCTTGCGCTAACATTTCTATTGCCCTCGAACTCGACATCTTCACCCTAGTCTCATTCGCCCTTGGCGCCAGTTTTATCGGATTACTCGGAGTAACTTAGGATATCATTTATGCTCCTATATATTGCCAACGGCGACCCTAATCCAAGTTATTGTTCGTGCTGTTTCAGATTTGGGGCACATACAATCGTACGTGTTAGTTCATCTTAACCGAGATATGCCCCTTATCCATGTCACAAATGGGTTATATATGATTACATGTCTACATAGCACACATCATCGTCTTGAGAGGCGGCCGTTGTTTTAGAACAAATTGTTAAATGGATAAAAAAATCAATACATGTCATCAAATAGACATTGGCGACAAAAATTTGCCACCGAAGCCATCGCTGGAGGCACAAAGTGACATTTTGTCAATAGATGTCGTCGAAGATGTTCTCTGATGCAAGGCTATGAAAGTGTCAATTAAACAAGTCGAATGGCCTATGTCCACAGTATTACTATTGAAGATCATGACGGTTTTGTGAAAAAAGGGATTCGTGAGCATTTTATGACGATGAGGGTGGTTTAAGTTCAGTGACGGTTTCACAAAGTGGTTGCTGATGTGTTAGCTCTGGTGCAGCAGAAGTGTAAAGGCCAACAAACAGCACTACTCATACTACTATTCTAAAATAGTGCATCTCAAGTTATCCGATAAGATATACTACTAGCACATATGCATTTTTGCTCCGTCTTTATCCACCTGTATTTTTTTTGCGAACTCTTTCTTCACTTGTCTCTGATTAAGCTCGGGCAGGAGGGATGCTAGGTCCGCCTATGCCCCCCCCCCCCCCCCCCCCTTCACTAATATAGAGAACCCGTATGAGATTAGCAACATCTTAATCTTAATATTAAGCTTTCAAAGTTTATGTTACATGAGCGGAACAAACCACTGAAAACAAAATCCAAGTAGCCACTCTGGGTCGGCACAGGTAAGGGATGAGGGTCTAAGACCATTCACTATGTGAACCAAAAGCGATTCAAAGACACTTATGAGCTGATTCCATACATAGTAGAGAACCGGTTCCAATCATCTGACAAGAGAAGGGCACCGACATGTTAGTTCGGTTCAAAGCAATCAACATGCAATATTGGCCCACATGGCATGGATGGAACAATGGAAAGAGAAGGTGTCAAGAAGTTGCATGCATGTACTTTTTTAACAAAATGGGCCACCACGCAAAGCGATTCACACATAGCAGCAAAATCTCACTGGTTCCAAATTTTGACACTTTTTTTCTTTGAACCGAACACACATAGTGCATGGTCAAGCTATCTCTCGAACTTCGACTTCTACATGGTACCCAGGACAGCCACTCGCTGCCAATGATCTCTAGAAACGAGCGGTGCATTCTGCCGAAGCCAAAGCGATCACATTATCAGCAAGACGCAAGAATCGAAAGCCCTATGCGCCGAGGGGGAGGAGGGCATCCCGCCAAATTGCGCCACCAAGTTCCAAGTTAGCTGTTCCCGCTGGGGTCAGTGCGTACCAACCCCGTCTCTGCAACATCCTAAACTAGATGGCTCGTGAGAAAGGTCATTGGACCAGTATGTGGTCCAGGGTCTCATCGTGAATGCCGCTGAGCGGGCGGGTGGTGTGGTAGGCCATGCTGTGCCAGTGCATTCTATCGGCAGTCCAACACGTTCCACGCAGCGCGAGCTGGGCCAAAGAACTTCAAGCGCAAAGAGGCGAACGGTTGCCGCGATTTAGCTACACTTGGGAGAGGCACCGTGCCTGCCGCAAAGAACGCGCGGTAGGTAGGCCCTCTTGGCCGAGAAACGCTCGTCGGCGCGTCACTTCCAGCTAAACTCGTTGGGGCCCTCGGTGGCGACCACCTGAATCGTCGCCAACAACTTGAGGTGTTGCATCTTGGCATCCACCGACCATTCACCGTTAATTATTGCCGCCAGCCCATGGGTGTGCATGGTTCTTCAGTCCGTTACGACGCCATGCACAGTGTGATGCTCCACCGAACCGTGGTTAGGATTTTAGGGGAGCAACGCGTCCCGCCGCGAGGCCTCCAATCCACATGTCCTCCCGAAAGAGAAGGTCATTCCCACACCGTACGGAAACATTTTTCCATTCAAATTTTCATCAAAATATTCATTAATTTTTTTCTTTCAAAATAGGTTGCGCCGCCGGCCAAAGTCTGGACGAGCGCTCAGGCTTAGGGACGGTTGGGTCCTCCTATGACACACTGTATTATACAGTGCAAACACTTCATAATGATGTCAGGGCTGACGGGTTATCAAAGATATTAGGCAGCTAATAGCTTAGTTTCAACCGTGGTTCAATTCAACTCAAACTATTCAATTCAAGCTTGAACGTAGCTAGCAGCGGTCAATCGACTCCTAGCTCCCGTTGTAGTTGGGGGATGTTACGGTTGACCCACCTGGGCGTGCACTTGGGACGTTGATTCTGGAGCTGAATTACTGAAGCGACGACGAAGAAGATGTTGCTTTCCGCGCGCACGTCGCTTATGTCAGGGATGCGTTCAAAACATGCACAATTGACAATTTAACTTCGAAGACCTGAGGACGTACAAATAGGCCGTCGGTCAGTCGACTCCTGGTTCCATGCTTAGGCTGGTGCCAACCCAACGCCCCACTCCCGCCCCGCCACGTCAGCTTTTGGGCCACTCTCACCCCACTCTCACCCCACTCTCACCACACGGTGCCAATGCATGGGCTATAGTCCCCACTCTCACTTCTCTCCCCTCCACATCACCATTTCTTTTCCACATTAAGTTATTTCACTCGATTTTGTTTAGACATTCAAAATAATGCAAGAAAATATTTTATTCAACTTAAAATATTTCCGATTACATAATAGTTAATAAATTGCATAATAAATATTAAAAATTACATAATAAATAAAAATTCTACTCTTCTTCCTCTTGTTCCTGCTCCTCCTCCTCGTCGTCATCATCTTCCAGACCAAGCTCTTTTTCCAGCATCTTCATGGCCTTCGCATGTTTGCGCTTTTCTGCTTCGTTCATGTCGACGGTTGATCGGTCTTTCACTTTGTTCCATTGCTTGAATAGCTTAGCCTTCACTAAACTCTTCATCATGTTACTCATCGCGAAGGATTTACTTCCTACCTCACTGCTTGTCTGCGGCGTACCTCTCCATTGCCGCCTTCATGACCATATCATCGTCTGCTCCACTCTGACGCATATTTGTTTCTTGGATGTGGTATGCATTGAACAGGGACACCTCCTTGTTGTAGGCGTTCCAATGATCCTTCAGCTGCTTCGAGGTCCGATGACGGGAAGGATCCGCGGTAGCGTTGAAGGTTGCAGCTATCCCACCCCAAAAACTAGTGCCGGTCTTGCAATTACCGGCAACAGAGTCCTTGGAGTTAAAAAGCCAAGCATTAACCTACCCCGAAATAGATATTGTTAGTGACAAATCGTAGCAAGAACCAATAATGCAATAAATATGTGATGGGTTTGTAAAGTACCAGTTTCTCCTCTTCCTGGACAGTCCAGTCAAGCCTCTTTGCACGCGGTGGTACGATTGTTTCCGCGGCATTGGACTCGGAGCTTGGAGCTTCGGAAGGTGGTGGGGGGTACGGACCATATGGCGCGTATGGATACGGAGGTGGAGGGTATGCCCCGTACGAAGGTGGTGGGTACGGGGGTACAGTGCCACTCCCGCTACCTACAGGTGGAGCATTTTGAGGTGCTTGGGGGTATGGATACGGAGGCGGAAGAAATGAACCATATGGCCCCGGAGGCGCCGGAGGTGGAGCGTATGGGCCATATGGCCCCGGAGGTGGTGCGCCGGAGGACCATAAAACTCGGGGAATCGGCGAAGAAGCTACATTGGTGCGACGATGTGTCGGAGAGACACCTTCGAGGTCTATTGGTGACCCGTCTAGCATCAGATCCGTGAACGTGGTGCAATCTGGTGGAGTCCAACCGGACATGGTGGAGAAGTTGAGAGACGGAAGGTGATGAATGGAGATGAGATGGGTGTGGAGTGTGAGTGAAACAAATGGGGGTATTTATAGGGGTGGAGCTGAAATTTTGAACCAGCAACGGCTAGCTGACGTGGACCAATCAGGTCGCGCCACGTCAGCTAGCCGTTACTCGCTCCCGCCCCACTCCCGCCCTGCTCCCGCCCGCTCCCGCCCGCCTCCAGCCCGCCTCCCGCCCGCCTCCAGCCCGCCTCCCGCCCGCCTACCGCCCGCTGCCTCCCGCCCCGGCCCGCCAACGCGCCGCCCCGCCTCCGCCCGCTCCCGCCTCCATCTCGCCGCCTACGCGGCGACACCGGCGGTAGCGGGCGCTACCGCCGGGCGAGCCAGCCGGCGCCCGCCGCTCCACTCCCGCCCGCCTACCGCCCCTCTCCCGCCCCATCGCCGCCGCTACCGCCTCCCCTCCAGCCTGCGCTGGCACCGGCCTTACTAAGTACGTATACATTTGCAGAAGTGTTTGACTGACCAGCGTTTGAGATGTCAGGTCGGTCATGACCTAGCTTTCTGAAACGCTGCCGACGAGACCCACCTTCGTGCTCGCGTGTCTACCTCGCACGGCCGTAGCTCGTGAAGCCGTGAAGCGGATGCTGCCGCGTGGCCGCTGCTCGAACTCGCCGCGCGCTCAAATCCAAATCAAGATGTGAACGCGGCATTCGGACTTGCGGCTCCACAATTTTATTTCTCACTGCGCTGCCTCGTGCTGATTGGTGAAGCCTCCACCCGAGCTGTGTCACGTCGGCCTCTCGTCCCTGTGCATCTCCCCTATCCTTGTCCTGGTAGTGGTAGGTGACGCGCTCATCGCTCTGCTCCTAATCAACCCTAATTACGGTGGAGCAGTACTCGGATCAAGACAGGAACCCGCTCAGGAAGTCCCTGTCGCCTCTGCACCTGATGCGTTTCCCTTTTCTGGATTCCTGGATTCCGGGACAGGGACAAGATTATCCCGGTTCAGTTCGATCAACATTTCGGTGGACGTAAGAACCACCCCATGGTTGATACAGTCGGATTTAGGTTTTGCTGGGTCGTACGGGATCATTTAGCTGCCCATAGCCATTTTGACCTAACCAAAATACTCCCTTCTCGCGTGCTCCTGGAGGGCGGCTCGGAAGAAACCCTAGCCGCGGCGAGGGATATTCTCGAAATTTACGAATCTCGGTGAGGGGCGAGAATACATGATTTTGTACGAAAATTTCGATTGAATTTGAAAAATTCCCAAACATAATGCTTCTAATAAGGATAACTCCAATTCTTTGTTTATAAGTATGCAAATTGCTCTGGTGGCTGAGGGATTTGGTGTAGTGTGCTAGGTCCTTAGTTCAATTCCTCATTTTTTTTTCTTTGAAATTTCGTTACTTTCTCCGAATTCGCGAATCTCTGAGAGAGATGATTTTTTTTGCAAATTGAAATGTTGAACCCTGATCACCGATGCCCCAACCTCCCCTCCTTTGCATCGCTCCGCTGCTGTCGGATTAAGACGACAGGAAAAAAGCCCCCCTCGGCAGCCGGCGGGATCTCTCCGACCAAAGCGTATAGGCGGCTCTAAACGCTGGCCGCGGACATGGTGGAGTATGGGGTTCGGGGCAGAGGCACCAGGTTCAAATGGTGGTTGTGGGAGGAGGCAAAATGCTCAAAACATTCTCTTCCGAGCCTTGTAAAAAGAACTTCACTTCACTAATACTCAAAAAGGTGGGGGTAGTGCCCCCCCCCCCCCCCCGACTTGTGCATAGCTCCACCTATGCGGGACATCATCGACTTCTAGTTTCTCTTGCAATGGCATCTGTTTAGCAAGGATTTATTAGCTGGACAATCGATGATGGTAGAAGCAGGACATCGAGATTGCACACTCCGGTTGAAATACTTGCGTGCGAAGTGGCCTTGTTGGAGGGGATGGCTCGAAGCTCGGCCTTAGCGATGAAAATACCGTGATCAACCTATAGCTGGAGTTCAGATCGTCGGCGCACATGCAGTGATCCCTTCTTAAAAGATATGTATATTTTCTTTTTTCGGAAATTCAAAATGGAACCCGGGTCCAGATGCTCCCTATAGTTTGGACCAATCAGTTCCTGCCAGATTGGTGTTAGTAGGTGTATTTCGTGTAGTATTTTTGCTGTAGCCAGAATTAGAAACAGTGTGATGACCCACCACCTGACCGCATTTATGGCCTTTTTTCCCGTTGCGACATGCGTGATACAAACGGAGAGGGACGTCCTGGACCGGTGGACTGAACCGCAATTTCCTGCTGAATCTGCCATCCCATGATGAGTGCATCGTGGCTTCAGTGCTTCTCAACAACTACTACTATCTCCCAGGCAGTCAACACGCAAACTCGGGCACTGCACGAAGGAGTTTGGCGAGCACGGCCGAGCCAAGGTATAGGACTCCATGTGCAGCGGCACCCAATCTTGTGCAACTACTCTTGATTTTGTGTTTTGAGATTTTCTTTTGTGTGCAGCTAGTTTTTTTTATTTGCAGAAAATATTAAAGGATGAGAATGGTCCATGCATTTGGGACAAATCTCGTGCCACCTATCTATGACATCTGGGATCTTGACGGAGTCAAGCAAACGGCCGACGCTCCTTCTGCATTAGGGCCAGCGAGTGTGTGCACCAGCTCTGGTAGAACGACGCGAAGTAGGGCCGCGAGGCCCGCGAGCACCGCTTGGTCATGGCCGCCGTCATCCGCCATGTACTCGATCACACCCCACAAGTGTTGCACTGTTATACACGCATCACCATCGCCAACTCCGTATACTTCGAGCGTGTGAGGTTAGGGTAGTTCGCGGAGCCGGTGCTCTCTCGCACCACGCGCTCCCGGAGCACCATTTCACCTCGGCCGCGCCTCGAAGGGCTTTGCTCGCGATGACCAACTAGTGGCGCAGATGTGCGACGCGGTGACATTGACAACGGCTTGGATGTGCCCGACGTCCCCCTCTCCATGTGCGTGCCCTTCTTCTTGTCCGTCGTGCCTCGAAGGGCTATGCTCGCGACGATAGACTGGCGGCGCAGATGTGCGACGCGGCGACATTGACATCGGCTTGGATGTGCCCGACGTCCCACTCTCCACGTGCGTCCCCTTCTTCTTGTCTGCCATCGGCGGGCTAGACATCCCTCACGGCTCTGATACCAATTGTCGCTCCAGAGATTGATTGAGATTGAGAGAGATGGATCGAAAGAACGAACATGAGAGAGTTTTTGTGCAGCGTTAATCTTCACTGTTTTCCTGTCTTTCGCTTTTATTTAACATGAATACAGAGCATGCCGTGGCGATCGCCATACCCCCGACTAGATCGTGTCATCCCACCACGCTGGAGCGCAGTCCAAGACGATCCTAAAACAACGCTAGGTTGCACATGACGCGATCAAGCGAAAAAAAAATCCTGACGAGCTAATAGCCCACTAAAACGACATATACCCCTAACTATCAAAACTGTAAACCCTAAACGTAACAACACCTAAGCAGCTACTAGCTAGCTTATTCAACATGCCTTTCACAAAAAAAGAGCTTATCCAACAGGCCGACCGGGTAGATTTCGCCCATGTGGTCGCGTTCATACCATGCTGAGGCGCCATCGAGATGATCCACTCAGCTCCGCGGCTAGTGCTGAGTGTTGCCCGTTGCGGCGTGCCTTGCCCTCATGGTCGCTGCTCGCTGCTACAAGCGATGCCCGTTCGATGCCCGACGATGGATCGAGTGGCTAATCCTTGAAGTCTTGAAGTTAATCCGTCGAAAGTACTGTACTACTTGCAGGCGAGGCGTCCACCACGACAATCCAGGTGCAATGCATTCAATTACAGGAGTGCATGCCGGCAAAATCGATATGGGATGCGTGTATGTTGCATGCGATACACCAAATGTAATCACCAGAGGGATACAGTACGCAGAAGTGTGCCGTGTTGGCATTCTGTACCGCGAAAAACATTTCCTGGACCACTGGTACACATACCTGATCTTCAAACGGCCGTCAATTACTCAGCTCATAGGTATGCAATAAATCAATACACTGCCATCAATACATCACTTTCTGCATTACCGTATCTGAACAAAAATAAGCCTGACACAGATCCACATGCTATCTTATGCGGTCCAGATATCAGGACTATCTGCACCTGAGTGCCAAAACGCTGCCCATTTTTAAACTTTTACCATAGGGCTAGTGGTAGTCTAGTGGAGGCACCGTGGCGAGACATGAAGCCTCGTGCTATCCTCCGTTTCAAAAAAGGAAAAACAAAATCTAGCCGCCTATGCACTGCAATGATCACATTGTATAGTAGCGTATCGCCGTATCGTGCTCATTCGTGCACTGCCGAACCAAAGAAGAAAATTAAAAGATCTTGTTAGGTTAGCGATGGGTTGATTATCCATTGGTCCTGTGAAGTGCACCCATCGCGCATTGGTGAATAGAGCACTGATGGAAGGAAACTGTTGGCACGTGACAAAAGGCCCCAAAAATCTTAGGGCATCTCCAGCGGCGCGATGTAAACGGACGCTGAGCGACCATTTGCGTCCGCGTGGATCGGAAATACGTCTGGCATCCTCTTCAGCGACGCAACGCAAAGTAACCGAGCCGTCCGTGGAAACGCAAACCTGCCGCAATTTTTTTTTCGATAAAGGATGTTTTATTACTTTGATAAGCAATTACATCCAGCCTCTGCATAACCAGGATGCACACAGCTGTTTCAAATGTCCAGAACGAGCAATAAATGAAAAAAGGCGAAATACATATCGAGACGATAAACTATATAACGCCTAAGACGAGTGTGGAGCTTCAATCCGTAGACTATGCTGCCACCCATGTCGGGAAAAAGTATCCCTCGCCGTAGCCTCCAACCATGTACAGACCTCCGTAAATAGGTCTCGGTTCTCCGCCCGCTGAAGAGGTAACCATGAACGGAGAATACCTGTACATCTGTAGATGACCTGCAACAAAGAACAATTTTTATCGTTAAAAATCTTGTCATTTCTACATAGCCATAGCGTCCAGATAACTGCTAGCGCCCCCACCCTAAGAAGCAACTTAAACCTTGAATCAACACCATGAAGCCAATTGCCAAAGACATTTGCCACACTAGTCGGGGGATACAGGGTAGACGCTACTTGGATGACTGACCATATAGATTTCGCAAAACTGCAATGGAAGAATAGGTGTTTGATGGTTTCGTCATGATGACAGAAAACACACCGTGAATTTCCGTGCCAATTCCGCTTAACAAGATTATCTTTAGTAAGAATAACTCCTCGACGAAGGTACCATCCAAAAATCTTAATTTTTAATGGTATCTTCATCTTCCAAATTTTCTTATTATTATCAACTGGTAAATCAGAATGAAGGATTGCATTGTATAAAGATTTAACTGAGAAAGAGCCATCTACATGAAGATTCCATCTAAATTCATCCGGTTCAGGGGATAATTGAAAATCACCCAATCGTTGAACTAGAGTATTCCATGCTGTTAGCCTTTGTCCAAGTAAAACCCGTCTGAACGTCACATTCGGAGGTGAGGTAGCCATGACGGTAGCAATGGTATCACCTTTGCGACGAACAATACTATACAAAGCAGGATATTGTTCACTCAGGGAAGCATTGTCCAACCAAACATCTTCCCAGAAACGTATCTGTGCTCCATTCTTAATAGAAAAAGTACCATGAGGAAAGAAAATGTTTTTCGTTGCCATGAGACCAGCCCAGAAGTGAGAGTCCCCGGGTTTTCAAACCACTTGGGAGAGCGTCTTCGAGCCAATATACTTTCTCCGGAGAATAGTTTGCCAAGTCCCATTCTCGGTAAGAAGCTTAAAAAGCCATTTACCTAGCAGAGCAGAATTTTTAACCTCCAGGTCATGAATTTCAAGTCCGCCTTGATCTTTGAGACTACACACTATACTCCATTTAACCAATCGATATTTCTTTTTCTCGCTGTCCCCTTGCCAAAAGAATCTGGATCGATAATAATCGAGTTTATGCAGAATTCCTTTCGGCAGAAGAAAGAATGATAACATATACAGTACCATATTTGTTAGTACCGAGTTAATGAGTACCAATCTTCCTCCTAGGGACAACAATTTGCCTTTCCAACTACAAAGGCGTTTCTGTAATTTTTCTTCCACAATCTTCCATTCAGCAAGAGTAAGTCTCCGATAATGAATCGGAATACCCAAATACCGAATAGGGAAATGGCCTTGCCCGCAACCAAACAACTCTGTATACTGAGTCATATCGTTTTGGGCATCGCCGAAACAGAACAATTCACTCTTATGGAAGTTAATTTTCAATCCCGACAATTGCTCGAAGGCTGCTAAAATTAATTTGAGATTACGAGCTTTTTCGAGATTATGATCCATAAAAAGAATTGTGTCATCGGCATATTGAAGGATAGATAAACCCCCATCAACCAAATGTGGGATCACACCTTCAATTTGACCATCAGACTTGGCACGCTCTATGAGTATTGCCAGCATATCTGCTACAATGTTGAATAACATTGGTGATAGCGGATCGCCTTGGCGTAACCCCTTTCGTGTCTGGAAATAGTGGCCGGTGTCATCATTGACCCTAATTGCCACGCTACCTCCATACACAAAATTGTAAATTAGAGCACGCCACTCAGGAGAAAAACCTTTCATCCTGATTGTCTGTTGTAGGAAAGACCATTTGACCTTATCATATGCCTTTTCGAAATCTAATTTTAAAATGACCCCATTAAGTTTCTTGGAATGCATCTCATGTACCGTCTCATGCAGAACTGCCACTCCATCAAGGATGTTCCTTCCTTGCATGAAAGCTGTCTGAGAAGGTTGGACAACATGATCCACGACCGTATTAAGTCTAATGGTGGCCACTTTCGTGAAAATCTTGAAACTGACGTTTAAGAGGCAAATAGGTCTATATTGTTGAATCCTTTCTGCCTCATTAACCTTCGGTAACAAAATTACTTCACCAAAATTTAGACGGAATAGTTCTAGTTGTCCTGTGTGAAGATCACTGAACAAATCTAGAAGATCCAATTTGATAGTATCCTAGAAAGTTTGATAAAACTCCGCTAGGAAACCATCTGGACCCGGTGCTTTATTGCATTCCATTTGGAAAATTGCCTTCTTAACCTCATCCTCAGAATAAGGCGCAGTTAAGAGGCCATTTTCCTCTGGAGAAACTTGGGGTATATCGTCCGTGCGGTCCTCATTAAGGGAGAAAGAACTTTCCTCCGGAGGCCCACTGGTGGAAAAACAGGCTTCGGGTGAGCCCCATAAGTCGCGATGCTGCAGGATCCGCGACAAATGGTACCTTTAGTCGCGGTTCGGGAGGAGAACCGCGACCAAAGGCCTGGGCCCAGGGCGCTCGGTGGCCAGCCGGTGCACGTGGGGGGTCTTTAGTCGCGGTTGGCCAGGCCAACCGCGACTAGCAGTGCTCCGAAGGTTTTAGTCGCGGTTGGCCAGGCCAACCGGGACTAAAGCCCCTCCCCTATATATACCCATCCAGCAGCCAACACTTAGCCATTTGGTGCCATTCTCTTCACAAGCTCACAAGTGGGTGTTAGGTTTGCTTTTGGTTCCTCTTATGCACATAAGGTGTTTGATGAAATGCCCCAAGAGCATGAAACAAACATGATATGAAGTGTTGGAGCCACACTTGAGCTTTCTCATTTATTTTTTCCTCCTCGATCGCGGTTAGCAACTTGAACCTTTGATGTGTCGTTGATAAAATGTGCATGTGTGTGTAGTTCATTGTTTAATTTATATTGTTTGTAGCTAGTTAGTTTAACAAATGCATGATGGTTAATTATATATTTTATATTATAATAATGCAGATGAATCGACAATGGATGTACGGTAACCGACTCTCCGGCGAGTTCAGTGCGGGTTTGAAAGATTTCCTCGTAGTGGCTAATGCGAACAAGCAGGAGGGTTTTGTTATCTGTCCATGTGTTAAATGTAAGAATCGGAAGGGTTACTCTTCCTCAAGAGATGTTCACATGCACCCGCTTCGGCACGGTTTCATGCCAAGCTATAATTGTTGGACCAAGCATGGAGAAAGAGGGGTTATAATGGAAGAAGATGAAGAAGGGGATGATTTCATCGATGAAAGCTATCTTGCTCATTTCGGTGATACTTTCATGGAGGATGCTGAAGGTGAAGGGGAAGGTGAAGGGGAAGGTGAAGAAGAGGCACGTGATGATCCCGTTGATGATCTTGGTCGGACCATTGCTGATGCACGGAGACGCTGCGAAACTGAAAAAGAGAGGGAGAATTTGGATCGCATGTTAGAGGATCACAGAAGGCGCTGTACCCCGGATGCGATGATGGTCTGAAAAAGCTGGGCTGCACATCGGATTTCTTTGAGATGGAAGGCACAGGCAGGTGTAGCTGACTCGGCATTTGAAAACTTGCTGAAAATGTTGAAGAATATGTTTCCAAAGAATAACGAGTTGCCCGCCACTACGTACGAAGCAAAGAAGGTTGTCTGCCCTCTAGGTTTAGAGGTTACGAAGATACATGCATGCATCAACGATCGCATCCTCTACCGCGGTGAATACGAGAATTTGAATGAATGCCCAGTATGCACCGCATTGCGTTATAAGATCAGAGGCGATGACCCTGGTGACGATGTTGAGGGCCGAGAAACCCAGGAAGAGGGTTCCCGCCAAGGTGATGTGGTATGCTCCTATAATACCACGGTTGAAACGTCTGTTCGGGAACAAAGAGCATGCCAAGTTGTTGCGATGGCACAAAGAGGACCGTAAGTCGGACGGGGAGTTGAGACACCCCGCAGATGGAACGCAATGGAGAAAGATCGACAGAGAGTTCAAAGATTTTGCGGTGACGCAAGGAACATAAGATTTGGTCTAAGTACGGATGGCATGAATCCTTTTGGCGAGCAGAGCTCCAGCCATAGTACCTGGCCCGTGACTCTATGCATCTACAACCTTCCTCCTTGGTTGTGCATGAAGCGGAAGTTCATTATGATGCCGTGCTCATCCAAGGTCCGAAGCAACCCGGCAACGACATCGATGTGTACCTAAGGCCATTAGTTGATGAACTTTTACAGCTGTGGGGCAGACCTGGTGTCCGTGTGTGGGATGAGCACAAAGAAGAGGAATTTGACCTACGAGCGTTGCTTTTCGTAACCATCAACGATTGGCCTGCTCTTAGTAACCTTTCGGGACTGTCAAATAAGGGATACAATGCTTGCACGCACGGCTTACATGAGAAGAAAGTGTACATTTGCCAAATTGTAAGAAGAACGTGTACCTTGGGCATCGTCGATTTCTTCCGAAAGGTCATCCAAGAAGAAAGAAAGGCAAGCATTACATCGGCAAGGCAGATCACCGGCCGACGCCTGCGGAACACACGGGTGCTGGGGTAGTTGATAGGGTCATGGGGTTGAAAGTCAGCGTTGGACAGGGTCCTGGCGGTCACTCAGTTCCGAAGGGAGCCGACGGCACGTAGACATGTGGAATAAGAAATCTATATTCGTGGAGCTAGAATATTGGAAAGGCCTAGAAGTCCGCTCTGCAATCGACGTGATGCACGTTACGAAGAATATTTGCGTGAACATCCTAAGCTTCTTGGGCGTGTATGGGAAGTCAAATGATACAAAGGAAGCACGGCAGACCAAAGCAAAGTTTGAAAGACCCTGATGACCAGCATCCGGAACGGTTTCAAGGTCGTGCCAGCTACGCTCTGACCAAAGAAGAGAAGGTCATCTTTTTTGAATGCCTGAGCAGTATGAAGGTCCCGTCAGGATTCTCGTCCAATATAAAGGGAATAATAAACATGGCGGAGAAAAAGTTCCAAAACCTGAAGTCTCACGACTGCCACGTGATTATGACGCAATTGCTTCCGATTGCTTTGAGGGGGCTCCTGCCGGAAAATGTTCGAGTAGCCATTGTGAAGCTATGTGCATTCCTCAATGCAATCTCTCAGAAGGTAATCAATCCAGAAGTTCTACCACGGTTACAGAACGATGTGATCCAATGTCTTGTCAGTTTCGAGTTGGTGTTCCCGCCATCCTTCTTCAATATTATGACGCACCTCCTGGTTCACCTAGTCGATGAGATTTCCATTCTCGGTCCTGTATTTCTACACAATATGTTCCCCTTCGAGAGGTTCATGGGAGTATTAAAGAAATATGTTCGTAACCGTGCTAGGCCAGAAGGAAGCATCGCCAAGGGCTATGGAAATGAGGAGGTAATTGAGTTTTGTGTTGACTTTGTTCCTGACCTTAAGCCGATTGGTCTTCCTCAATCGCGGCACGAGGGGAGACTAAGTGGAAAAGGCACGATCGGAAGGAAATCAATGATATGTATGGACGGCCATTCTCTGACTGAAGCACACCACACAGTTCTGACCAATTCCAGCTTGGTGGCTCCGTACTTTGAGAAACACAAGAATATTTTACGGTCGGCGGAAAGAGGCGGGAAGAGGGGGCCAACGAACTTTTGAATTGAATTAGTTTTATTTTTATGAATTTTTGATAATTTGTATTTTTAAATTTTTGAATTGAATTAGTTTTATTTTTCTGAATTTTTTGATATATTATTTGTATTTTTAAGATTTTGAATTGAATTAGTTTTATTTTTATGAATTTTTTGATATATTATTTGTATTTTTAAGATTTTGAATTGAATTAGTTTTATTTTTATGAATTTTTTGATATATTATATGTATTTTAAACATTTTGAATTGAATTAGTTTTATTTTTCTTAGTTTTTTGATATATTATTTGTATTTTTAAGATTTTGAATTGCATTAGTTTTTTTTTCTGATTTTTTTGATATATTATTTGTATTTTTAAAATTTTGAATTGAATTAGTTTTATTTTTCTGATTTTTTTGATATATTATATGTATTATATGATTTTCAAAAAAGAAAAAAAATTTCAAAAAAGAGCTTTAGTCGCGGTTGGCCTGGCCAACCGCGACTAAAGGTCCTTGCGCGCGGGAAAATAAAAACCGGGCGAAAATACCTTTAGTCGCGGTTGGGGTCCCCCGCGACTAGCAGTACCCCTTTAGTCGCGGTTGGCGACCCCAACCGCGACTAAAGGGGGTCCCTATATATTCGCGCACGGCGAACCGCCGCGCCATTCTTCTTCCTCCGCCCGAAGACGATCTCTGCGCGCGCTCGACGACGCCGCCGACGCCTCCTCGACGCAGACGCCGCCGCGCGCTATCGACCGCCGCCACCCGCCGCGCACCATCGACCGCCGCCACCGCGCGCCATCGACCGCCGCCACCAGCTCGCCGTAGCCCCGTAAGGATCCAAACCGCCCCGCGCCGCCCGCCCGCGCCGCGCCAGTGTCGCCGCAGCCGCCACCGCGCACGTACCCCCGCGCGCGCCGCCAGAGAGAGAGGCGCGGGCCTCGCGCGCGCCACCGCCAGAGAGAGGCGCGCCGCCGGCCAGAGAGGCGCGCCGGCCACAGAGGGCGCGCGCAGCGCATACGGCCGGCCCGGCCAATTTTTTTTCTTTTTTTTAGTTTTAGTTTTTGTTAATTTCGAAATTAAAATTAACTAAAAATTGAGACTTATAATTTGAGACTTAAAAAACTACAAGAAGACATAAAATTTGAGACTTAAAAATTTGAGACTTAAAATTTTAGACTTAAAATTTGAGACTTAAAATTAACTAAATAATTGAGAGTTAAAATTTTGAGACTTAAAAAACTAAAAGAAGACTTGTAATTTGAGACTTAAAATTTTGACTTTTTTTGACTTAATAATTTTGACTTAAAATCTTGACTTAATAAAACGTACTAGATCTAGGGGAGACGGAGGCCCGAAGGCCGGCCGGGGCGCGCGCCACACACACGCATTAGGACGGCGTGCCACACACACGCACTAGGGCGCCGAGGACACATAACTTAACCACCGCGCGAGGGTTATGTGTCCTCGGCACCGCCACCGCCCTTTCGCCACCGCCCTTTCACCACCGCCACCGCGCGCGTATACTGAGGGGGGAGCGAGCCCTCGTCGCCCCCTCCGCATACGCCTCCCTCTCCGTGACGCCGTCGTCTACCGCCCCGTCTCGCGCTCTTCCGCGACACCCTCTCCCAACCCCTTCCAGCTCGCCGGCCCCCTCCTTTTTGCCACCGCCCTTTTGCCACCGCCACCACCCCTTCTTCACTTAATTAATTTGTTTTGACTACATGTTTTCAGGATCGACATATGGCGGACGATAGAGCTGACCCGATTCTGGACAACTATGATCCGGACGCTGAAGACCATATGTTCGGCATCATAAAAGGCGATATTCCATATGTGCCGACCGGAGAAGAAGAAGATGATATCTCTTCTTATCGAACCTTGAGTGTGAAGATGAAGGGCGCCGTCGACAAGCAGATGATGCCGAAGAAACGTCGATAAACGACGATCTTCAATTGGAAGTAGCAACCACCTCCGGCGCCGAGGTATATATATATATATACATATTGAGCGTCTGGTGATACAACTAACTCGATTTGAATAAATGTGTGTGTACTAACGCGCGCGACTCTCTTTCTTATTTTAGCCCTCGGCCGGATCGTCGAAAAATCGAGTACGTCGTCAAAGCGTGGCGCAACCAAGACGATGAAAGCAGGAGAAACATGCACCATCGATGTTGTCGATGAAGCAACCGGCAGGCCGCCGGAGCCCAGCAAGAACGCCACCAAGTTTGTCGGCCAATGCGGAGCCGTTGTGAGAGACAAGGTCTCGATCACCCGCCAGGAGTGGAATGAGCCAATGAAGGCAGGTGGTGGTTTCACTTTTGTCGATAAGAGAGAAAAAAGATTGCTTCAACAAGCTTATGGAACATTTCGTTCTACCTCCGGAATACCGCAAATACGATGAGGAGGGTAACAAGATTGCGGAAAACAAGGAGAGGCGCAAGCTAGTCAAACAGTTCGCTCTTTCTAGGATGGCCAACGCATTCGGAAATACAAGCAAAATCTAGCCCATGACTTTGTCAACCAGGGCAAGACTCCGGATTTCATAGGACAATATGAGAAATCGCAACATGATTGGCCAGAATTTGTGAAGCAAAAGAAATCGGAGCAGTTCCTTGAACTATCGAGAAAAAATAAGGAAAATGCGGCCAAGAAGGAGTACAATCATAAAATGGGGCCAGGAGGGTATCGCTTTTGGCAGCCTAAGTGGGAGAAGATGGAGAACGAGCTGAGGGCGCGAGGAATCCGTCCAGGTACGGAGGGATGGGACCCAAGGGCCAAAAGCTGGTGGTACGGGCATGGGGGATCGCTGAACCCGGAGACAGGGGAGTGTGTTTATCAGGGCATAATATTTACACCCACCCAACTGCGTATTGAGGCAATGAGGGAGGCTCAAGAGGGGAGGATCAGGTTCAACAGAGAGAACGACGCCCTGACAAAAGCCCTCGGGAATCCTGAACACGGAGGACGTATACGAGGCATGGGGCCCATTCCGTGGAAAATAGGGTTCCCCCAGAACGATGACCCGTACGGTTACGTGCCGTAAGAGAAAGATGGATCGGGATGCAGATGTTGTGGCGAAGTTGGTAACTGAAATGGATGTGATGAAGAAAACCGTGAGTGTACTAGTCGCCGAAAGAGATGCAGCTCGGGCGCAGATGTCGAAGATCATCCAATGGATCTCGGAAGCCAGCAGAGAAGAAGCAGCGTGGCTTCCACGGAGGCCTCACCGGCTGGTGCACCGACGATAGAAATTACCGCACCGGAGCCTACGGTGGTCGAAATTACTGCACCGGAGCCTCCTCGCTACCCCGTGGACGATATAAAGGAGATGAAAGCATGTCATCTCGTATTATCCTATCGGGAACATGTCCATGAAGGTAGCCATCGGCGGTGCTTTACCACTGGAGCACTCCACCACAACAACCCCATTCAATATGTCTATGCTCGTGTTACGGTTGAGGAGATAGTCCAACGGTTTGAGGACCTGGACATTGACATTGCTACACCTGAAGGGGTGAAAAGACTTGGAGATGTCAAGCGCCAGTTCATTCTATGGCAGAAGAAATTTATCAAGTTTCCAGGCGAGGCGCCAACAAGTCCACCCCCGTACGGTGGTGGTGGTGGCGGTGGCGGTGACGGTGGCGGTGGCGGTGACGGTGGCGGTGGCGGTGACGGTGGCGGTGGTGCTTCACCTAATACACCTCATTCACGTCAGCCCACGCCGCCGCCCTCCCCTCGTCCGGCGGGTGATCGACACCGGTACCGCCCCAATCCACCTCCGGCGAAGAAGCGAAGCAGTCTGGGTTATTAACCCGGACCCTTACGTACCTAAGAAAACAAAGGTACCGGAGGTATCACCGAAGCCTCTCCCCACGAGGCCTTGGGAAAGTAGTGCCGAGGAAGTCGAGGCGGGCGCGCTGCTGATTTAGAGAAATGGAAGGCGGCGTCAAGAGGAAAATAGAGGGCGAGCCCAAGCCGCATATATTCGACAAGGAAAAGCAAAGGCTAAGTCATTTTTGAACACACCGTCCCAAGCCGCGAAGAATCTGCCTGACGACTATTTACGTGAACTTCGTAGGCAAGCACTCGCGTTCAAGAACAGGAAAGAGTTGGCGGAGAAGAAAGCCGTGAAGGACGAGGCCGAGTCAAAATTAGAAAGGGGGAAAGAAGTTGCCCAGCTCGGGGAACAAAGTAAACAATCGATCGCCCCGCTCATAGTGCAAGCCGCCGATCCGGATGCCCCCGATATCATAGCAGCTGCGGCAAGACATGGATTGACCGTAACGAGTGCCGAGAGAACAAGCGGCCGAGTTAGGTATCACTCTTCGTGCAATCGCTAGGCCTTGATGAGGCGCCAATGAAGGACGTAGTATTTACATATGTGAAGAATGGCCCTCTCGTCGAGCCTGCGCAGAAGGGGATCTACCTCGACAAATGCTAGGTCTGCTAAATTGGTACAAGGGTTACCTATCACATAAAACCGCCAATGACTATATCTATGCGGTAGTTAGACCTGTGCATCACTTCAAACATTACCGGGTACAAATTCCTCTCGAGTGAATTGTTCCAGTTGTTCAATCTGCGCGACCTCGACAAATCTATCATCGGTTGCTACGTTCTGTAAGTGATTTATTAATTTCTACCCCATCTCGTTCATTGCCTCGCACCGTCCTAACTATCTTGTTGTGTACGCTATTATGCGAGAATGAAGAAGCGGGAAATGCGAATAAGGAACATCCATGATGTTGGGTTCATTGACCCACACATCGTTAATTCACATGTGTTAGAACACCACCCCGCCGACGTGGAGGATGACCTGTGGCGGTTTATTAGAAAACAGCAACAGAAAAGTGATATTCTATTTCCTTACCATTTTGGGTGAGTGTTTCTGTCTTGAGCACATTCTCTTTTGTTTACTCCATGCATGGTATGTGGCTAATCGATGAGTTATGCATGATCGTGCATGTATCGTGTCCGCAGGTTCCACTCGGATTCTTATGGTAATTAAAGTTCAGACCTCCTCGGTTCTCGTCCACGACTCTCTCGAATATGGATCCGGCGCTTTGGGGCGACATGAGAAAAATGATGCAAAAGTAATTATTTTCATTCATTTGCGCTCTATATCGATCGGCCTATTTCGTTCATCATTTCCTAATATCAAGTAACTAATTAATAACTCTCTTGTTTATTTAATTTTCTTTGCCTCGTAGGGTTTGGAGACGGTTCGTAGATACCAAGGTCGGTGAATTCAAAAAAGAGCTACATTTTAAAATGGCAGTGCGGACGACTGGGGATACTCAGCCACCGGGGACCAACCTATGTGGATACTATGTTTGTGAGAGGATCCGGAGATACTGCAATGAGCGGGACCAGACGTGTGAGAACAACATCCTGAGGAATAACCTCCGGAAGACGCTTAGTCCAGAAGCTCGCTTCCGACCACTTCAAGAGGAACTAGCTGGATGGTTGGCGAGGGAAGTCATCGATCCTAAAGGAGAACACTATTACGATGACGTAGAACTTTATATGCACCAGAATTTGTAACTAACTTGTTCAAAATTGTATATGGTCATCCGATATTGAATATATATTGTATATGGTCATCCGATATTGAATATATATTGTATATTCCTCTTGAATTCTTTTTGGTTCTAATTTCAAATTTGTTTGAAATTGTACATTCATATGCATGTATGTATACAGTACCGTAGAATATGTGAAACTCCTTCAAAATTAAAACCCAAAAGAAATAAAATAATACAAATTAAAAAGAAACCAGATTTAGGGGAGGGCTAAAACCCTAAACCCTGCGGAGGCCTTTAGTCGCGGTTGGCCTAAATATGTGAAACTCCTTCAGAATTAAAACCCAAAAGAAATAAAATAATACAAATTAAAAAGAAACCAGATTTAGGGGGAGGGGGGCTAAAACCCTAAACCCTGCGGAGGCCTTTAGTCGCGGCTGGCCAGAAGAACCGCGACTAAAGGTCCTCCGCCTCGGCGCCGCCGCCCCACGGGGACGGGCCTTTAGTCGCGGTTCGTAAGGAACCGCGACTAAAGGGGGGGGCCTTTAGTCGCGCAGCTTTGGTCGCGGTTGCGCCACCGCGACTAATGGCAGTTGCCAACCGCGACCAAAGCCCTTTTTTCCACCAGTGCCCAAACAGATCCTTATAGTAATTAGTAATGTAAGATTTGAGTTGATCATGCCCTTCAATAACCCCTTCATCTTCCCCACCGCGTTAGGTTTGCGTCTCTGCGGACGCTCGGCGGACGCGCAAAGTGTTCGCTCGCTTCCCCACCAGGCGCTTGGCAGCGAGTCTGCATTGAGGGCATCGCTTCGGCGGTCAGCGGTTCCGCGTCTGCGCCACAGCCTTCGCTATCAATGGCGCGGCTGCCTGTTCTGCACGCGCACTGGCAGCCCTGGGCGCCTCCTCCACCTCCAGCACCGCTGGCGCGCCCGGCGTACGCTCCCCCGGATGGCAACTGGTCGTGGGTGATACCGGAGCTCATCGTGCTCGACAGCGACGAGTAGTAGCAGTAGGCGTTAGATTTTTTTCATGTTTTAACTATGTAAATTATGTTTATGTATTAAAAAAATCCGTCGTGCCGCTGGAGCCACCTCGACGCAAACGGACGCGCGGTCGATTTGAACCATTTCGGCTGACGCAAACGAAAGCGCGCGGACGCTAAAATGCTTGCAACTAGACAGGTGCTAGCACCAGCAGTACTGTAGCGGAAGCTAGCTCGCGCCCATCAGCCAATCCCGAAAGGGAAAGAAAAAGATGGATGAATCAATAATTCAGGTTCCTGCGGCCCCAGTAACTGTCTGGACGGATGAGGGTGATCAAGGTTGTTGGCCGGCGCCTCTTTCCTTGTCCCGCTTCTTTCACCCTTTCTTGCTGTGATCGCTCGCGTAATTTTAATCGGGGTTGGTGGCAGATGTTGTTCGGTGCTGGACCACGACACCATCGCCCATTCTGACCTCGACCCCTCTGGGCAGATTAACTCAACTAATCGAGTGATCCGATCCTAGTGGATCAACCATGACCATGACTCCATGAGACTGTCACACTTCAGTCCCAGAGACGCTGTGGTGAGGTGCGTGCATGTTCTCAACAAAAAGGATGCGGTGGTGATTTGCATCTTGTCGATGGCGATGAAAGGCGTGATGGCGCTCTCTGCGTCATCGTGTCTTCTTTTCCGTCTGCACATGCGATCAATCCTCTTGTTACCAATGCCACTCCATCTGTTCATGAAAGGATGTTAAAGATTTATCTAAATTAAAAATGTATTTATATACAAAGTTATATTTAGATAAATATGTGATATCTTTTTTTCGCAGCTCTCAACAGTGCGCAGGTCCTTGAGCCTACATATGTTCGTACTTAGGGCAGCTTCAGTGGCTTGACGCAAAGAGGACACAAAAATGACCATGCGCGGCTGCTTCCGTCGGGTCGCAGAAGCAAAAGCCCTTCGGGCCATGATTGTCCGTTTGCGTCTGGAGACGTCCAACAGCCCGACGCATTTCGTCCAACCCAGGCTGGCCAGCTTCCTAGCCAAATTAATCACAATTTAAGCAATATTTAGGCCATTCAAACCGCGACATCAGTACCACGAATAATGTCTAATGTAGTTCATTACACAGTGAGCATAGTAGACTATGAAACTAACCAAAATGGGCACAAGAGGGCTAGAGTAGGAGGAGGCCATAGTGTTGACGATATAGGCACGTGCGACCAGACGTCCCGTTGGCGGAACTCGGCTCACTTCTTCTCGAACCATGTGCGTTGGTCGTTATCCATGATGCTCAAGTCAGCGAGCATGATCCTGGTGTCCTCCGCCTGACACTTGGCCTCAGCGTCAACCCTTTGCACCTCTATGGCCTCTTTGTTGAGGTTGATGTAGATGACAGCCGAGGCCTCCTTCTCCGACGACATCGCTCATGTCTTGCGTAAGGGAGTTGGATTGAAATCCATGTCGGGCGTTCAGTTCAAGTCAAGCTCGACGGCTGCCACGGGATGCGACGAGGCAGAGGCGGCAAAACAGGACGGCGAGTGGACCTGCATACCAGCGGAAAGTGTTGCGGGTGGCAAAATCGAAGGGCGTGCTTGGAAACTTACGGAGCTTACTGACGAAACTTGCGGAGTCAGAATATCACCGGCAACAATCCTCTCTTGCTTGATGAAGAGCATGGCCTCAACCATGGTGGCAGGCGGTAGCCTCAGATGCGCATTAGCGGTCGCCTGCATCTGATAGGGAAGCGTGAAGGCGGCCACCCTGATGGCTTCACCGGCCGCCTCATGCCTTTGCTTCTCCTTCAAATTGGCGCGGCGGCCCCACCGCTTCGCGGCTTGGGCAGACTTCTCCTTCCTCGTGGCTTTTTCGGCACATTCGTCTTCTTATCATTGCCGATGGAGGCGGCGCGCTTTGAACCCGTAATTGAGGCGGTCTCATCGACAGCAGCCGCGGTGAGGGTGGTCTCGTCGACGGTCGGTTCCTCAGCTTGGAAGGCGGTGAGGGCGTCCACAGCTAGGTAGGTTTTTTGCCTCCACCCGAATATAATTTTTTTTAAGTGGGGCGGGGATAGAAGTGGCTTTTGTGCCACTAGCGGGCGGACCATGTTGGACCCAGCGGAGGATGCACACGGACATTTGTGCAGCGTCCACTTCAACGCATTTTGACTTGAAATTTGGGCCGTGTTTGCATCCTCGCCGATAGTTTCGATATTATGCGTCGGGCGGTTGGGTTGGGGTGCCGACACATTTTTTTTTACCGCGCGAACGTCAACGGGACCCTGGTGGAGATGTCCTTACCTCTTTTTTTCGAATGCGGGGACATTGTTCTTCAGTCTCTACGGAAATAAAAAGATTCGCATATAAACTCGGCCATTCTGCAATGTTTGTGTTGTACTATTACTACAAGGTAGCTGTGACTGACGAGGAGGTCTTATCCCTTGGAGAGCCTCGCTGACGTATGAGGATCGTTATTCGCAAAAAAAAAAAAAAGACGTATGAGGATCGAGCGGCGAGTTTCATGCGTCGGCCACCGTCGTCGCACTCGCACTCTCGCCGCGCTGAGACTGCTGATGCTAGTACGACGGAAGGCGACGGCAGGTATCGTCGTCGTGCCCGTCACCGTCGTGGGCTCGATCCAGCTGCAAGTCTGCACCCGGCTGCTTTCTCTTCAGTCCTACTCCGGTATTCAATCTTCATGTCCCTGCCGTCGTTAATCACGAGCCTCCCTTCTGTCGGGGGCTGCACTCTGCTTAACCAAGTGACCGCGCTTTGGTAGGTACTCCCTCCTGTCGTTTTTAATCGACGTGAAGCAGTTCAGTGGCATGCATATTGACAAATGTATGATTATTAGTACCGACCGGAGGTAGTAGTAGCAGTACCTCATATGGCGTGAGGCTCCACGGCTGCGTCCATGTTCTGTTGCGTCCATCTTAACTTGCTCGTGATGTGTCCGATGGAAAATCGGTAGTCATAATCCAAAGGGAATTCGTTGATGTTCTGTTGAGATGATCGAATGACTCGTGCCACGAGTGGAAGCTACCGCAGAATGCACTCTTCAGGTAGAAGCTTATGAGGTCACATGAATTACTCATTTCGGTAGTTTAACCAAACCGTATACGGCTCCCCGATCATATGTTCCATGCTGTTCAATCATGCTCTCATCTCGGCTATATACCTGACCCTACTAGCTGACTGCTTCACCTCTTTGGGCAGCGCGGCCCATTATCGGACCGTGTGAGCCCGGCCGGCTAGCCCATTGAGCCTCTGTTCGGTTAATCCGCCTCAAGAGTGGATTGGAGCGGATTAGATGAGAGCCAAGAGGGATTTTGATTTAGATGTGGTTTAATCCCTGCCAATTCTAGTCAATCCACTTGAATCAGAAATCAAACAGGGGTCGAATTTCCCAAATTCTCGTAGAAGAAGACTGTTCCTCATACAAGGTATTTCATCCATGTATGCATGATAACTTGGAAGTATGAAAGATCTCCATTTTTTATTTATGCACTTATTCAGTTTTCTCCTTCTATGCTCTCATAGATATCATGAACCTTTGTATATGTCATGTGTTTTGACATATACAAAGGTTCATCATATCTACTCGGTACTTCGCGATATTAGCAGCCGAGTAAAGCATAAGGAATTGTTGAGCACACTAATCTATAGATTGTACCTTATCTAAATTAAATGAGAATATTAATTTTCAGAAAAGGCAGTTCCACTTCTAGTGTACCCCCTATTTCGCATTAGTGCATATATAAGATTTACCTCATAGTGAGAGTAACATAGGTAGTAACATCACAAAATCAAACACATATTTGGTGACATGGCTTGATAATAAATGAAGAAAGAGAGTGAAGTGGTAACTAACTATATTACCATAACATCACATACCCCAAAACAAGATGAGTCCGCAACATAATAAATATAATTTTACATGATACTACACATATGTTACTCACAACTATCAAGGTACTAACATAGATTAGTAACATGCTGATGTATGTAAAATGCATACATAAACTTTGTAGTTTATTGGCACATATTATCACCTATTTGAATGCAGTGAATAGGCACCTATTAGAATTATATGTCCAACATAGGGGAGGCAGCGCCACAACACACTTTAGGTTTCTTCCAACCTGTTGTGAAAGGCTAACAATTTAACTTTGTAGTCTCGCGCGTTCTAGGAGGCTCTAAGATTTTTTTAAGATACTACAGTTATTTATAGATATGAATAATATATACACACTTTTGATCTTGTTACCTCTTTCGCTTTCCTTAGATATAAATAGAAATTAAAGGAAAATGTAAAACTAAAAATATCTAAAATAATATCCTCCGCTGAATAGGACTTTTGTTTTAGCAAAGGGATGAATATGTATTATTGAATTAGGCGACGATGTACTTTGTTACTTAATACTACGAAGAAATGTGTGTAATATTATGTTTTCATATAGAAGAAAACAACATCAAAATTCTATGGTAAATTTGCACTAAACTTAGTTAAGATTTAGTGATATGAAGAGTTATCGAAATTTAAACATGTTTAGTATACATTAGGTTTTATTTAACATAAACAACTCTGCTGCTATTAAAACTAGAAAAAAATCCAGCAGATAGGCTTGCGTTGGAAAACGGGGCGCTGGGCAGATTTCCCATGTTCGCTCACCTAACAGCCTAGCATTGTGTGTTTTTTTTAAATAAAAACAGCCTAGCATTGTACATGCTGAGCGCTAGGCGACAGCGATCCGTCTCGCTAGCACGTCGCGTGATATCGAACGTGATGCGGAGAAGAACGAAAAAATTGCGCGCGGCGGCTCGGGGGAAGGCGCGGCGCGTGAACCAACGCCGGCTGCTGCGGCTGTTGCAAGGGAGCGTCCCGCTTTGTGCCGAGGCGGCCTCTCCAAACATCGATAGCCCGGGCAGTTAGCCTCACCATAGCGGAGATATAGCTAACTATTTAACATCATGATCAAAAGTTCAAAACCCACCTGGAGCTGGCGAACTGGGAGAGCTTGCCGGTCGAAGAGAAGACGATGAGCGCTACATCAACGTCGCATAGGACCGAGAGCTCCTTGGCCTTCTTGAAGAGGCTCCGGCGGCGCTTTGAGAAGGTGACCTGCCGCCTCGGCGTGTTCTCTATCCGCTGAATCTCCCACCTCCTTGGCGCCATCGCCGCCTCCCAGCCGGGCGGACCGACCGACGGATCAATCTCCTCCCCCTCTCTATACTAAAGGGGATGCTAAAGGAGAGGAGAGGAAAGGGGAGAGGTGGAGTGGAGGGGAGGAAGCTATGTGGAGGTTTGGGGCTGACAGTTGCTACTTAAATTGACGAAGCCACGCATTGGAGCGAGCTGGTAGGGTTGGGTCAATGGCACTATTTCTCGGTCTCCACGTGGTGCCAGTCGGTGCATTGGCACTGTTTCTCTGTCTCCGCGTGGTCGAGTACGAAGCAGTGCGGACCCCCGGAATCCCAGATGCGACCACCACTCTGTGCGCCACCGTACCGTACGTGTATGTATGCTGCCTTCTGCTCCTACAGTACGTATCTCTGTTTTTTTGCGGCGATTTCCTGCTTGTTTTATTTTTGAGGAAAATTTGCTGCTTGCTGGAGTTTGTGCTGCTGGGTCGATTTATTTCCGCGGCTTTCTGTATGGGCGTGATTATTTGCTTGCATTAAAATTTCGCTGTTTCTGCTTTTGGTTCGATGGATACATGAGAAAAAAAATGGAGTTTGGGCTAATTTGTGCACTACGTTTGGATACTAACAATGTCACAAGCGGCATAAGGGCAGATGTAACTGCAATTCTAGTTGAATGCCCGTGCGTTGCTACGATCTGCTTAAGTTTTTTATCCGCACTTGTAAATAATGCATACATGAAAATTCACAATCAAATAGCCACATAATGTTCTAGACACAAATATATTTCACTTTTCTTAAAATGTAATTCCATAGAATTCGCCATCATATGCTTTTACTATTCTTAAAATATAATTCCATATAATTCAGCATCATATACACAGAGAACAACCCAACAATTATCTTTCGCCGACTAAGTTTTCCCTCGCTCTCCATTCTCAAGACGGTGGCTTCACATAATAGCTTTCAAAGAGATATTAAAGATCTTTGCAACTGATTAGAGCATCAATTCAATTGTTTGTATTCTCATGCCCCCAGTTCGGTTGTGCCTTATGTCATCACAGTTACACCCTTTGGTGTAGCAGCACCCTGCACTGTCGGTCTAGCACCATGGCGTCTAGAGAGACAGTATGATCTATACACCAAACGAATGAGAGTTCATTTCTATTTCTCAATCCTCTCCACATTATCAATTGGTACATCTATGTTATGTATTTATAAAATTCTGGGACTTTTCAAGTGCGTAATGCATCACAATCTTTATTTTACCGCTTCTTCTCACAACACTCTCTTGTTCTATCTCCTTCCCAATCTCACCCGTATGAAGACATTGTGTCCAATGGGTTCTTCAAAGTCGGAACAGTCTTCTACTGTACCTATTTAATGTTGGCCATCAACATCTCAAGGTGGTGAACAAATTATCCTAGACGAGCCTTCTGCAACCATTTGCAAAACATTTTTGTGATAAAAAGGCGGGCTCGAATCATTTGAAGTCATGAATTTAAAAATCAACACATGAATATGAAAATCTAGTGTATGAAAATTTAAAGATATTCCCACAGTTCATCCCAATTTGCTAGAAACTAATCAGTTGTCAACTTAAGTAATTCAATCCCATCCATTAGTACATTAGAAATTATAATATAAAATCAAGCGATCAAACCCTTGCATGTTGTCATCGTCAATCCAGTATAATTTATAAGTACACTTACCTGGCATGAAATTCAGAACATCACTGTACACGCAAATAAAGTATATGCCCCTCCTCCCCTCCTTAATGTATTCCCCACTTTGCATGTTTAAACTTTAAGGTCACCCTAACTAAGCAACAATATACTGAAACAGTACTGCCTCTTATCATTATTAAGAAATGAAGTGGCAGCATCAGCACAGGCAAAGCATCTAACGAAGCTAATCTCCTCCACCAGCCAGTTTTGGAAGGGACACAAGTCTTCCCTTGTTTTTTTGGAGAGGAGGAGGGCCATGCACAACGAAAATTCAAAGATCATAAGATCAATATCAGATTACTTTTACGCATGCTTCAACAAATATCTGAAGATAATCCCACTAATCAGTAGTTTTCTCTTTGCCAAAAATTTCATGAGATGTAGACCTGATACAACAGTCGGTTAATATTTCATCCATTTGATTATTTCCTCTTTAATGATTTCACAAACTGAATAACAATATGCATTCCTTGAACAAGGATGGGATTGTCAAGCCACCTGCAAATTACCTCTGCCTGGTCTAACAGGATGATGCAGCCATGCCGGTCCGGCTCCATTGGCGTGCATGCCATCGAACATCAGCAGCCGAGGCCCATGGAGAGCCTTGAGGTGTTTCCCGCACACGGATCCTGCCAGGGATCAACAGGGCATTAGATTATCCATCCATACACAAACAATATACATGACGGACTACAGACTTGGTCACCACAAAGATGCGCTGCAAAATTGCAACTCCTCGTTCCATGGACGAAGGTGAAGGTGAAGGTGAAATCAATAACTCGATGGTGTACACGGTCCCATGGTAACCAACATTTGGTTATCACGCATGCTCCACAAATTCATCAGTTTTTTGTGTGAATACAAATCCATCAGTTCAGAACAATGCTCGTGCACGCACAAAAGGTACATACCAAATGCATCAGTAAGAATTCATATGCACGCTTTTGATGTCAGACAAAATCAATTCTACGGAGTAATATACCTGGGAAGGATCTTAATCAGAAAAAAGTGATTCTTCTAAATACATCCATGTTCATCACTGTAACAATTCAAGGTAGAAGTCGATTTCCTGTAGAAATTCAGGTGTGGATATTTTTACCTTTGCAGAGTGGTTGAGCTTCAATCATCAACAGGCAACGCAGTGGATAACGGCAGAGTGAACGGGCGGGCTCCCGTGGTGAGGCAAGGTTGCTGTGGACGATGGCGGAAGGACGGCGGAGTGACCAAGCTGACGGCCATAGCGTTGGTGTGCGGTTCGTCGACTTCCGGCGCGTGGGACATCGGACACGGGGATTACGACGGAGATTGCGGCAGTTGTGTCTCTGCTGTACTTGGGGTAGTCGGGCGTGGGGACTCGGCGGCGGGAGGAGATTACAGTGGCGGCGTCTCTGATGCGGTTGGGTAGTCAGGTGCGGACACCGGCGAGCGCGTCGTCGGTGTGGGAAGTTTAGGGTCTGTTTGGATCGTAGCCGGCCACTGCCAAGCCAAAATTTTGGCGTTGACTGCGGGCGTGGGCTCTCGTTTGGATTGACGCCAACTTCTTAGATCCCTGCCAAAATTTTGGTTCCTGCGTTCACTTTTCAGCCAGCTCCTGGGCGAAACAGCGGCGGCAAAAAGCTTCGCCAAATAATTGGCGCGCCCCAGTTTTGGTAAGGCTGACCCGGGCACCATCCAAACAGGCCCTTAGGGTCTGTTTGGATCGTAGCCGGCCACTGCCAAGCCAAAATTTTGGCGTTGACTGCGGGCGTGGGCTCTCGTTTGGATTGACGCCAACTTCTTAGATCCCTGCCAAAATTTTGGTTCCTGCGTTCACTTTTCAGCCAGCTCCTGGGCGAAACAGCGGCGGCAAAAAGCTTCGCCAAATAATTGGCGCGCCCCAGTTTTGGTAAGGCTGACCCGGGCACCATCCAAACAGGCCCTTAGTACCAGAGCGAAAACATGGGACGGCAGCGTCATAACGGTGATAGCCTCGAGCTGAACTTTTTCCCGTGGTAGGTGGCGATTGATTAGGAAACTTTTTTTAGATATCATTGATTTAGGAAACTGTTTCGCGGGATTAGCACCCGAGCAAAAATAACGGATGATTCGGCATACAACGCTGTAGGGGAATCAGAGTCGTTGGAGTAGTACTAGTAAGCTTGCACGTGCAACGCACGTTCTTTGTTAAGACAAAGAAAATACAATGCACGATACGGAAAATCCAGAAATCAAAGGACACATGGTTATATCTTACTAAGATAGTAATAAGGTGGAATATGAATACATAGTTATATCTTACTAAGGTAGTATAGACGGTTTTTCATTTAGCAGTTTGTTTTATGGTTGTAAAACATGAGAACATGCATATGCATGCAACCTCACAATCTACAAGGTATGTTTAAATTAATATTTGCTGTTTGATTGAATAAAATGTTTGTTAGAAGGATTGCGAGAACGAATAAAGTTTACAAAATTTCAATATTGAACCTTCTCTCAGACAACCAATCGCCGAGCATGAAATTTACTAATAAACTTGCTATGAGCAATTGCAACTCATTGGGACAAAAAGATGACTACACAACCAACGGATGTCCATCCATCATTCAGCAGCACTATTGTCAGTAAATAGTCATATAGCGGCAGTACATTTTTCAGTTTATCAGGAGTAGCACGTCCATCATTCTTAGTGCCCTGTTATCATGTTGTTTAGCCAATGTTTTGACCTCTGAATTTCCCTATAGTACTCATGCAGGCACTCATTGAACCACTAACTCAATTACTCATGCAAGCACTAACAGACCCCTTTAACATCACAACCTTCCTGGAGTGAATAGTGCACATTTGTATCATCTCCATACATCATACACAACAAGGAGGGAGCATCATACTTTTGGCAACTGATGTACATTAGTATTGACCATGGTCTGTTGCCAGGAGCATGCACGGGGAACAAGTTACGTGATGAGTTAACTGCCAATCGTGTATACACAGAAAAACACAAAGTACCACAAAACTGGGTGTAAAACTTTTTCGGAGATCAAACCATGTACACTGCATCTTCTATAAAAGCAAACTGGAAAATGCACAACGTTGCTCACAAGAACCACCATGGCACACGTACTGAAATAACAAAGCATCATAGTAAATTATCCAAGAATGAAATCGTGTTGCATTTACCAAATAAGTTAAAGGCTAGCATTCACAATCTGCGAGGATTATTTCACTTCAATAGTTCAATTATGTCGAAGTTACAAAAACTAAATATAATAATACCGAAAATACATGAAAAGTACATGTATGGATTGTGTGTGCGAGGTGGGGTGGTTTGATGTTACCTATCACTTCTAAAGTGATTTCTTGAGCGGCGGATATTTCAGTTACTTCTATATTCCAAATTCGGAACTGAAGCGAATTAAATAGTGAATTTAAACCAAAGTTTGACAAAAATCAAGAAGCACATGTTTCTTCTATATCTCAACCAAAAAGGTAGCCAAAACTCATAAGAAATGGAGTTGAGGCATACCTGGTGTGGTGCAACCACCGAGGTTGTGGCAGCCCAGATGCAACAATGCTAACAATATTTGGGGCACCTAGGATAATATGGAAATCAAAACAAATCAGTTATGGTCAACAGATATGTGCAGCAAGTAACATGAGCAATTTGGTATATCAAGTATAACAAAATAAACTCTTAGACAAGACCTTTCTTTAGCACCTATATTGCCTTATCGGCGTACAATTGCAAATGTCAGACACATCTACATAGAAATGGTAAAACCAGGTAATGCTTTACTATATTGCTGCACCGAACAATATTATGGATATGAACATAATGGATCCTAATCATTAAGCACCTATCGTAAGCCCGCTAAGCTAGACTAATACTACCCCATTTCGTGCTTAAGCGGTGTAAGAAAAGTGGCATCCAATCGCCCTTCACAAAGTCTTTGCATAAAGAAAATTCTGATGAAAACAACAACCAACTTAACATACCTCCCTACGGTGTTGTCCTCATGCTCTGTCACGTCTTCAAGATTGCTACAGAAATGCTGAAAATAACAATGTTAAATGAACCATCTAGCCCGCACGAGAAGACAATCTCTTGCTTAATCTGTGTAGGAAAACTGGGCGTCCAATTAATAGCTCTTCACAAAGGCTTTGCTGGAAGAAAAAAATCTGATGAAAACAATAGCGAAATTAATATACGTCTCTCTGTGGTGTTCTCCTCATGCGCGTCATTATATGCATATATGGATTCAAGAGTGCAACAGAAATGCTGGAAATAACAATGTTAAATTTTGGTTTTGCTTTCAACTTTAAGGTGAAATAGGCATCATGATCAGGCCTTAAAATTCTTAATTTCTAATGATGGGAAAATCTTATAAAAGATATAACATGCCAACCTATATTGTTTCCTCTCCAAATAATGTATGCAAAGTTGGACAAGCTCTTGAAAGCCAGGATCATTGTTCAACATAGAGTGTCTCGTGATTCTCCCACCATTGGGCATACTGTATATGCTATTTATCATTCATATTATCACTCTGAATATTTCAGTCAAAGAAATTATCCCATTCCTGGCCTGTCAGTTCAGTTCTAATAGTATCTTTTGCGCTCTTGTCAATAGAATATGAGGAGCTAAGATCAAGATTTAAGTAGAATGATGGAGGCAGTGCATATGGAAACAATTTATAAGACATAATGAAATTAAAATATTCGCGCAAACAAACATGAACATAGTGCGGAGAACAGAAGTACTTGCAAGTTTTCTCATGCAACAGTGCCAATCATGCCGTTGTGGTTCAACAATCTAGCCTGCATGATAATAAAATTTGTAAATGTGAATAATTAATCACAACTTGAACTCACAAATCATGGTAAAAAAAACTTGAACGCACAAAAGCCTGTCGTGAGATATTGCATTTGATACTGATCCGATGTAGCCAAAAAAGGATGATGAACCAATGGCTAAAAAGGGTTCGATAAGAAGAATCAACATATCAGTGTCAGTTCCAAAATTTATCTACGTATCATGTGCCTTAAAAAATGTTTTTGTTGCCTGGACCCAAAATTTGCATCTCTTAAATTTGCATCATGGAGATGAGGTAAACCTGAAATCTGTCCTGGGCGCTTTCCTTCAGCAAAACGCTGCGTCCAGGCAATGCATCGGCGCAGAGGAATGGGTGCATGATCCGGGTTACAACTTGATGGTCCGGTCGGCCGGCCGGCTGGGGCGGCTGCACTGCACGGGGAAAAGATGTTGTGCAGTGATATAGGAGGGACATGACGACGTGTGATCCGACGAGCTCGGCTCCATCCTCAGCGATTCTTGCGTCTCCATAGTGGCGGCGACGCGGGGCTCTGATTCCATACGTTCCTAAGACGGTTGGCCTTGGCGGTTGCCTCCTTCAGCGAGCGGCCATGGCCCGAGAGTGGACCAGGAGGTGGACACGTCCATGCCGAGGGGGAGTTGGATCTGCGGCGGCTAGGTTTTCTTCGAGAGGAGGAGGGTGGCGTTGGCGTACAGTCTAGGCATGGGTTTGGTGGTTTGCGGAGTAAATTTCGGATCTAATATCACGAGCTACGTGAGCGGGATTATTTAGACGGGCGTGGTCTCGTAGATGAGGAGGGGAGAACAGACGACGGTGAACCGTGTGATCTAGGCAGGTGTACGGTGCAGATTTAATTTTCCTACGGCACTTCGTGCCTTTATAAGTAGTAGAGATAGAGAAGATTCCTTTATTTTTGGCGAATGTTGGACGTGAATGTTTTGTAGATCTTCACAATACTAATGGGGCGTGATTTTTTTCCCTGGTTTATGTCAATCTAGTTGGTAGGAAATAAATTATTATTTTTTCCATCTCGAGCGACGTGGGTTTGATGGACGTTTTGAGGGTGATTTGATGGGTGATTGACGGTCCAGATTGCTCCAATGTTTGATGTCAAAGTGGTACACCATTCCCAACTCGAATATAATAGTAAAGACAAATTGAACACAGCAGTGCACAAAAATTGACACTCATGGTTAACTAATGTGTGCCACATCATGCATGATTGTATGTTTGATATATACGTGGCGGTATCCAAATAAATATATTGATAGAATTTTCTAGAGCACGATATATAACTAAAATAACATAGGTCACTAAGTTAGTATAGTAGTTATTTTCAATTTATCTATTCATGAAACAATAAGCAAGTGTTGACGTTGCCAAGTCGTTAAACCTGACGAAACTGAATATGAAAACGAGCTGGACAAGGTGTTTTGCGTGGTGTTCAACTGAACCACATTTTTTCTTTCTTCTCTCTTATTAGTCTCGGGCTGTTACAAACTAACACCAGCTACAAAGGGGGATCGTGGACCGAGCACAACAGCAGCGCCATCCCACTACACTCGATCTGGAACACGATCAAGACATGGACCGATTCCTACAGAACGTGCCATCCCACGTTGAACCAGCCTCTGTCGATACTACGGCATAAGAAATAAACACTACAGTGCTATGTGACAGTGTACATGCACACTCATCACCCTACTTATTCAGCTAACCAAATTAGCTAAAGACTAACTGATGCGGCAGGGTTAAATTGGCTAACATTCACCCCCTTAAACATGTTGCACCACCTTCACCTCTTCGACTCCGAGCTTTTGCCTCATCTCAACGAATTTTACACGCCCAAGTCCTTTAGTAAGGATGTCTGCCAACTGAAGATCTGTTCTGACGTGCTCAACGTACAGTTTCCCTGTCTCGTTGCATTCCCTGATGTAATGATGCTTCACATCGATGTGCTTGCTGCGATCGTGATTGACATGATTCATTATCAGGGCAATAGCTGACATGTTATCAACACGGAGCAAGAACTTGTTAGGTTCTATTCCCTTCATTGTAGCTATCAAGTGAGACAGCCACACTCCTTGACGAGCTGCTGCTCCGGCTGCTATATATTCTGCTTCACATGATGACTGTGCAACCGTTTTCTACTTCTGAGACGCCCAAGATACTATACATGAACCCAAGAAAAATAGTGTCCCTGTTGTGCTCTTCCGTTCATCAACGTCTCCGGCATGATCACTATCACTGTAGCCAGTGAGCTCTTGATTTTCTGCTCCAGCACGGTACACACAGCCGTATCCCACAGTTCCCTTGACATAGCGGAGAATCTATTTCACCATAGCCCAATGCTGCTTTCATGGAGCCTCCATGAAACGGCTGGCCATTCCAACAACAAATGCAAGATTGATACGTCTCCAACGTATCTATAATTTCTGATGTTCCATGCTTGTTTTATGACAATACCTACATGTTTTGTTCATACTTTATATCGTTTTTATGCGTTTTCCGGAACTAACCTATTGACGAGATGCCGAAGGGCCACTTGCTGTTTTCTGCTGTTTTTGGTTTCAGAAATCCTACAAAGAAAATATTCTCGGAATCGGAGGAAATCAACGCCCAATATCTTATTTTTCCCGGAAGCTTCCAGAGCACCGAAGAGGGGCCAGAGGGGAGCCAGGGGGGCACCACCCCACAGGGCGGCGCGGCCAAGGGGGGGCGCCCCCCTAGTGTGTGGGTCCCCCGTGGCCCCTCCGACTCCGCCTCTTCGCCTATTTAGGCCTCCCTGACCTAAAACTTCGACCCGATTGACGAAACCAGAGAAAACCTTCCAGAGCCTCCGCCATCGCGAAACTCCAATTCGGGGGACAGAAGTCTCTGTTTCGGCACCCTGCCGGGATGGGGAATTGCCCCCGGAGTCGTCTCCACCGCCGTCTCCACCGCCATCTTCACCGCCATCGCTGTCTCCATGATGAGGAGGGAGTAATTCACCCCCGAGGCTGAGGGCTCCGCTGTAGCTATGTGGTTCATCTCTCTCTTTATGTGATCTAGTTGAATATCATATATGTGCTACTCTAGTGATGTTATTAAAGTACTCTATTCCTCCTCCATGATGTAATGGTGACAGTGTGTGCATCATGTAGTACTTGGCGTAGTTTATGATTGTGATCTCTTGTCGATTATGAAGTTAACTATTACTATGATGGTATTAATGTGATCTATTCCTCCTTTCATAGTGTGATGGTGACAGTGTGCATGCTATGTTAGTACTTGGTATAGTTGTGTTGATCTATCATGCACTCTAAGGTTAATTAAATATGAATATCGAATGTTGTGGAGCTTGTTAACTCCGGCATTGAGGTGTTCTTGTAGCCCTACACAATCATGGTGTTCATCATCCAACAAAAGAGTGTAGAGTGGTTCTATTATGTGATCATTGTTGAGAGTGTCCACTAGTGAAAGCAGGATCCCTAGGCCTTGTTTCCACACATCGAATCTCCGTTTGTTTACTGTTTTGTTGCATGTTTACTCGCTGCCATATTTTATTCAGATTGCTATTACCACTCATACTCATCCATATTACTTGCATCTCACTATCTCTTCGCCGAACTAGTGCACCTATACATGTGACAAGTGTATTAGGTGTGTTGGGGACACAAGAGACTTCTTGCATTGTGGTTGCAGGGTTGCTTGAGAGGGATATCTTTGACCTCTTCCTCCGTGAGTTCGATAAACCTTGGGTGATCCACTTAAGGAAAAACTTGCTGCTGTTCTACAAACCTCTGCTCTTGGAGGCCCAACACTGTCTACAGGAAAAGAAGCGTGAGTAGACATCAAGCTATTTTCTGGCGTCGTTGCCGGGAGGAAAGGTAAAAGGTACTCACACTCCGGATCTTGGCTACTAAGCTATTTTCCGGCGCCGTTGTAAGTGCTCGAAGCTATTTCCTTTAGATCCTGCAATTGCATCTTTTTGTTTCTTGTTTTACACTAGTAAGGCATAATGGAAAACAACTATGAGCTCTTTAATCTTTTTCCCAAGTTAAGACATAAATTGTGTGATGCGAAAATTAAAGAACCTATAGAACCTCATTTGCATGCTAATAGCAATGTTATTAGTATGAACGCAATCACTGCTAATGCTATGGAGAAGTCTAGGCTTGGGGAAGCTAGTTTTTGTGATCTTTTTAGCTTCCCACCTTTAGGGGAGAAAATTTGCTCTGATAATGCTTTATCTCCCATATGCGATAACTCTAATGATGCTTGTGATATTTTAAATCCACCCACTGCAAGTGCTGCTTTCGAGATACCCATAAAAATTATTGAACGTGTTATTGATAACCGCTATGAAGGGGATGGAACTGTCCATCCTGGAGATCATTTACTGTTTTTACATGAATTATGCGGGTTATTCAAGTGTGCAGGTATCTCTATGGATGAAGTGAGGAAGAAACTATTCTCTATTTCGCTGTCTGGTAAAGCGGCGCATTGGTATAAATTGCTGAAGAATAGTCATTCTCTTGGTTGGGAGGAAATTGTATCTCTCTTTTATTCTAAATTTTATCCTCCTCATGAAGTGCATATTGATAGGAATTACATTTATAACTTTTATCCTCGTGATGGAGAGAGTATTTCTCAAGCATGGGGGAGATTGAAGTCACTAATGCTCAAATGTCCCATTCATGAGCTCCCCCGTAATGTTATTATTAACAATTTTTATGCGAGGCTTTCGGGACATCACAAGGACTATCTAGATGTCTGTTCAGAGGGATCTGTCACAAGCAAGGAGGTTGAAGCTAGGTGGGATCTTCTTGATCGGATTGAGGAGAACGCTGAAGGATGGGAGAACGACAAAGGTAAAGAGTCAGGAATAAATTATGATTATAAATGCATTGAAACTTTTATGGATACTGATAAATTTCGAAATATGAACGCTACTTATGGTCTTGACTCTCAAGTTGCTGCAAATCTTTATAAAGCCTTTGCTTCTCATTTTGAATTGCCTAAGAAGAATTTCGATAAGTATCATGAACCTTTTAAAGAGGCTTGCATGAAGAATGAAATTGTTGTTAATGATTGCAATAAGCATGCTCAAACTCCTAAGAATGCTATTTCCTATAAGAATGTTAATTTTTGTGGAATGCATAGACCCTGTGGAATTAATCAAATCAAAGATGAATATTGTATCCATCATATTAATGAAAAAACTAGAAAGTGGTCTAGGGCTCTAGATGATCTTGGTAAAAAAATTTGTGCCCTCTATCCTTTTACTTGTGAACTTTGCCATAGAGTGGGTCATTTTAATTTCCAATGCTCCTCCAATGATAATTTGAACCCCATGAGTGCTGCAAATTTGTATTGTGATGATGAAATTACTCCTAATCAGCATGATGAACTTACTTTATTTTTGTGGTGTGAAGAGTTATCAAGAAAAATCTCTTTGTTACATATGAGTGATCTTGATATTGGTGATGTCCTGCATGGGTGTTTTTCTTATTGCATTGATAATTGCCATACAAATACTTACATACAAAATATTTTAGAAGATGACACTTTGCCAAAATATGATAGGGCCACTGTGTGTTTTGAACTTATTAATGAAAATGAGGAATCCTCCCAAGTTTCTTCTATTGTTTCTGGAAACAAATCAGGTTATGTGGAGAAGCCTCCGTTTAAGCCTCTTCCTCCTAAAGAAGGGAACGAGGAGAAGGAAGAGAAGGAGAAAAAGAAGAAGGGAACGAAGAAGAAGAAGAAGAAGAAGAAGAAGAAGGGAAATAAAGAGAAAGAGGTAACGGCATATCCCCGCGTGAATGAGATAACAATAGGTAACCGTAAGTATGTTGCTCCTAATGATTATTATGATATTGAATCTGAATACAATGATCTTCCTATGCCCTTTACATACATTAGTGATCATGATTTGAAAGAGCACACTACTTTTGATATTGCATGACCGCGTTCATGAGATTTGCTCCACGCTCGACATGCAACTTGTATTGCATAAGTGGCTTTGCGGGTGTCTGTCTCTCCTACTATAGTGAAGATTCAATTTACTCTTCTATTGACAACATTAGTATCACCGTTGTGGTTCATGTTCGTAGGTAGATTGGATCTTACTCGAAAACCCTAAACCACGTAAAATATGCAAACCAAATTAGAGAACGTCTAACTTGTTTTTGCAGGGTTTGGTGATGTGATATGGCCATAATGTGATGATGACTATGTAGGAGATGATCATTATTGTATTTTGGCAACCGGCAGGAGCCTTATGGTTGTCTTTAAATTTCATGTTGAGTAGTTTTTCAAAGTAGTTGTAATAGTTGCTACATGGAGGACAATCATGAAGACGGCGCCATTGACCTTGGTGCTTCGCCGACGATGATGAAGATCATGCCCGTTGATGATGGAGATCATGTCCGTGCTTTGGAGATGAAGATCAAAGGCGCAAAGACAAAAGGGCCATATCATATCACATATGAACTGCATGTGATATTAATCCTTTTATGCATCTTATTTTGCTTAGATCGCGACGATAGCATTATAAGATGATCCCTCTCACTAAAATCTCAAGATAATAAAGTGTTCATCCTTAGTAGCACCGTTGCCAAGACTTGTCATTTCGAAGCATCTCGTGATGATCGGGTGTGATAGAATCAACAAGTGCATACAACGGGTGCAAGCCAGTTTTGCACATGCGGATACTAAGGTGGCCTTGACGAGCCTAGCATGTACAGACATGGTCTCGGAACACGTGATACCGAAAGGTAGAGCATGAATCATATGATTGATATGATGAACACTTTGAGTGTTCGCCATTGAAGTTACATCTTGTCTCGTGATGATCGGACTTGGTGTGGTGGATTTGGTTCGTGTGATCACTAAGACAATGCGAGGGATATTGTTTTGAGTGGGAGTTCACCTAGTTTTTAATTATATTGAATTAAAATTTGAACTCAATTTGTCATAAACATTAGTCTAAACTATTGCAAATATGTTGTAGATATGGCGTCCTCAATCAATTTTAACCAGTTCCTAGAGAAAGAAAAGCTTAAGAGCAACGGTAGCAACTTCACCGACTGGTTCCGTCATGTGAGGATTTTCCTCAATGGCGGAAATCTGCAATATGTGCTTGATGCACCGCTAGGTGACCCTCCTGCAGAAACTGAAACCGATGAAGTAAAAGCTGTTTACACAACTCGGAAAACTCGGTACTCTCAAGTTCAGTGTGCCATCTTATGCAGTCTGGAAGCCGATCTTCAAAAACATTTTGAGCACCACGATCCACATGAGTTAATCAATGAGTTGAAGACTATATTTGAGACTCATGCGGCCGTGGAATGCTATGAAGCATCGAAACACTTCTTCAGCTGCATGATGGAAGAAGGCAGCTCCGTTAGTGAGCACATGCTCGCCATGACCGGGCATGCGAAGAAACTCAGTGACTTGGGAATAGTGATTCCTAATAGACTGGGGATTAATCGTGTCCTTCAATCACTGCCACCTAGTTACAAGAACTTTGTGATGAACTACAATATGCAGAACATGAACAAAGAGTTACCTGAACTCTTCTCCATGCTGAAATCTGCTGAGATTGAGATCAAGAAAGAGCACCAAGTGTTGATGGTCAACAAGACCACCAGCTTCAAGAAACAGGGCAAGTCTAAAGGCAAGAACAAGAAGAGTGGCAAGAAAGCTGCCACGCCTCCTGTGAAACCTAAGACTGGCCCTAAGCCTGATGTTGAGTGCTATTACTGCAAGGAGAAGGGACACTGGAAGCGTAATTGCTCCAAGTATTTGGCGGATCTGAAGAGCGGCCTTGTCAAGAAGAAGAAAGAAGGTATATCTGATATACATGTTATAGATGTTTATCTTACTGGTTCTCGTACTAGTACCTGGGTATTTGATACTGGTTCGGTTGCTCATATTTGTAACTCGAAACAGGAACTAAAGAATAAACGAAGACTACTAAAAGATGAAGTGACCATGCGCGTTGGAAATGGATCCAAAGTCGATGTGATCGCTGTCGGCACACTTCCTCTACATCTACCTTCGGGATTAGTTTTAAGCCTCAATAATTGTTATTTTGTACCCGCGTTGAGCATGAACATTATATCTGGATCTTGTTTAATGCAAGACGGTTATTCATTCAAGTCTGAGAATAATGGTTGTTCTATTTTTATGAATAATATCTTTTATGGTCGAGCACCTGAAAAGAATGGCTTATTTCTGTTAGATCTCGATAGTAGTGATACACATATACATAACATTGATGCTAAGCGAATTAAATTGAATGATAATTCTACTTATATGTGGCAATCGCTGCCTTGGTCATATTGGAGTGAAACGCATGAAAAAACTCCATACCGATGGATTACTTGAATCACTTGACTTTGAGTCACTTGATAGATGCGAAGCATGTCTAATGGGAAAAATGACTAAGACTCCATTCTCTGGTATTATGGAGCGAGCTACTGACTTATTGGAAATCATACATACCGATGTGTGCGGACCAATGAGTGTAGCATCGCGCGGTGGTTATCGTTATATTCTAACCTTCACAGATGATCTGAGTAGATATGGGTATATCTATTTCATGAAACATAAATCCGAGACTTTTGAGAAGTTTAAGGAATTCCAAAGTGAAGCAGAAAATCAACGTAACAAGAAGATTAAATTTCTACGATCTGATCGCGGAGGTGAATATCTGAGTTATGAGTTTGGCATGCATTTAAAAAAATGCAGAATACTTTCACAATTGACACCGCCGGGAACACCACAACGAAACGGTGTGTCCGAACGTCGTAATCGAACTCTCTTAGATATGGTTCGTTCTATGATGTCTCTTACTGATTTGCCGTTATCATTTTGGAGTTATGCATTAGAGACAGCCGCATTCACTTTAAATAGAGCACCATCAAAATCCGTTGAAACGACGCCGTATGAATTATGGTTTAATAAGAAACCTAAGCTGTCGTTCCTGAAAGTTTGGGGTTGCGAAGCCTATGTAACAAAGTTACAACCGGACAAGCTAGAACCCAAAGCGGAGAAATGCGTCTTCATAGGATACCCTAAGGAAACTATAGGGTACACCTTCTATCACAGATCCGAAGGCAAGATCTTTGTTGCTAAGAACGGAACCTTTCTTGAGAAAGAATTTCTCACTAAAGAAGTGACTGGAAGAAAAGTAGAACTCGATGAGATTGAAGAATCTCTGCTCGTTGATCAGAGTAGCGCAGTACCGGAAGATGTTCCTGTGCCGCCTACACCGGCAATAGAGGAAGCTAATGATAATGATCATGAAACTTCAAACGAGATAGCTACTGAACCTCGCAGATCGACAAGGGAACGTGCCACTCCAGACTGGTATGATCCTTGTCTAAATGTCATGATTGTGGACAACAATGATGAAGACCCTGCGACATATGAAGAAGCGATGATGAGCCCAGATTCCAACAAATGGCAAGAAGCCATGAAATCCGAAATGGGATCCATGTATGATAACAAAGTATGGACTTTGGTAGACTTACCTGATAGCCGCAAGGCTGTCGAGAATAAATGGATCTTCAAGAGAAAAACAGATGTCGATGGTAATATTATCGTCTATAAAGCTCGACTTGTCGCAAAGGGTTTCCGACAAATTCAAGGTGTTGACTACGATGAGACTTTCTCACCTGTAGCGAAGCTAAAATCTGTAAGGATTTTGTTAGCAATAGCTGCATTTTTCGATTATGAGATTTGGCAGATGGATGTCAAAACGGCGTTCCTTAATGGAGACATTGAGGAAGAGTTGTATATGGTACAAGCCAAAGGTTTTGTCGATCCTAAAAATGCTGACAAAGTATGCAAACTTCAGCGTTCAATTTATGGACTGAAGCAAGCATCAAGAAGTTGGAACCGACGCTTTGATAAGGTGATCAAAGACTTCGGGTTTATACAGTGTCATGGAGAGGCCTGTATTTACAAGAAAGTGAGTGGGAGCTCTGTAGCATTCCTAATATTATATGTAGATGACATATTATTGATTGGGAATGATATAGAACTATTAAGCAAAGGTAAAAGGTTATTTGAATAACAGTTTTTCAATGAAAGACCTTGGTGAAGCATCGTATATATTAGGCATCAAGATTTATAGAGATAGATCAAGACGCCTAATAGGGCTATCACAGAGTACATACCTGGACAAGATTCTAAAGAAGTTTAGAATGGACGAAAGTAAGAAAGGGTTTTTACCTATGTTACTGTGCAAGGTCTTGAGTAAGACTCAAGGTCCGGCTACGACGTAAGAAAGAGAAAGGATGAGTCGGATCCCCTATGCCTCGGGCAAGAGGATCTATCATGTATGCCATGCTATGTACAAGACCGGATATAGCACATGCCGTTAGTTTGACTAGCAGATATCAAAGTGATCCAGGAATGGAACATCGGACAGCGGTCAAGAATATCCTCAAGTACTTGAAAAGAACTAAGGATATGTTTCTTTGTTATGGAGGTGACCAAGAGCTCGTTGTAACAAGTTACACCGATGCAAGTTGGAACACTAATCCCGATGACTCTAAGTCACACCTGGGTACGTGTTTATATTGAATGGTGCTGCAAGAAGTCGGGCAAGCTCGAAGCAGTGCACGGTGGCGAAATCCTCAACAGAATCGGAGTACATAGCAGCTTCAGAGGCTTCATCAGAAGCGGTATGGATGAAGAGGTTCATTGTAGAGCTCGGTGTGGTTCCTAGTGCATTGGACCCACTAGTCATCTATTGTGACAACATGGGTGCCATCGCCAATGCACAAGAACCAAGGTCACACAAGAGGCTGAAGCATATCAAGCTGCGTTATCATTCGATTCGCGAGTACATCGAAGATGGAGAAGTAAAGATTTGCAAAGTACACACTGATCTGAATGTAGCAGATCCGTTGACTAAAGCTCTCCCTAGGGCAAAGCATGACCAACACCAGAATGCCATGGGTGTTAGGTACCTTACAATGTAATCTAGATTATTGACTCTAGTGCAAGTGGGAGACTGTTGGAGATATGCCCAAGAGGCAATAATAAAAGTAGTTATTATATATATCTTTATGTTTATGATAAATGTTTATATACCATGCTATAATTGTATTAACCGAAACATTAGTACATGTGTGATATGTAGACAACAAGAAGTCCCTAGTATGCCTCTTAAACTAGCTTGTTGATTAATGGATGATTAGTTTCATAATCATGAACATTGGATGTTATTAATAACAAGGTTATATCATTATATGAATGATGTAATGGACACACCCAATTAAGCGTAGCATAAGATCTCGTCATTAAGTTATTTGCTATAAGCTTTCGATACATAGTTACCTAGTCCTTATGACCATGAGATCATGTAAATCACTTATACCGGAAAGGTACTTCGATTACACCAAACGCCACTGCGTAAATGGGTGGTTATAAAGGTGGGATTAAGTATCCGGAAAGTATGAATTGAGGCATATGGATCAACAGTGGGATTTGTCCATCCCGATGACGGATAGATATACTCTGGGCCCTCTCGGTGGAATGTCGTCTAAATATCTTGCAAGCATATGAATAAGTTCATAAGAGACCACATACCACGGTACGAGTAAAGAGTACTTGTCAGGAGACGAGGTTGAACAAGGTATAGAGTGATACCGAAGATCAAACCTCGGACAAGTAAAATATCGCGTGACAAAGGGAATTGGTATTGTATGTGAATGGTTCATTCGATCACTAAAGTCATCGTTGAATATGTGGGAGCCATTATGGATCTCCAGATCCCGCTGTTGGTTATTGGTCGGAGTGAGTACTCAACCATGTCCGCATAGTTCACGAACCGTAGGGTGACACACTTAAAGTTGGATGTTGAAATGGTAGAACTTGAATATGGAATGGAGTTCGAATATTTGTTTGGAGTCCCGGATAAGATCCCGGACATCACGAGGAGTTCCGGAATGGTCCGGAGAATAAGATTCATATATAGGATGTCATTTTATGTGAATTAAAATGATGCGGAAGGTTCTATGGAAGGTTCTAGAAGGTTCTAGAAAAGTCCGGAAGAAACCACCAAGGAAGGTACTCCACCTCCATGGCCGGCCAACCCTAGTGGGGGAGGAGTCCCAAGTGGACTCCCCCTTAGGGGGCCGGCCAGCCCCCCATATGGGAGGTGGAAACCCCACCTCTAGTGGGAGTCCTAGCTTGGGTAGGTTTCCCCACCATATGGAAGGTTTTTGGTTCGGGTCTTATTCGAAAACTTGGAGACCAACACTTGGGGTTCCACCTATATAATGAGGGGCCAAGGGGAGGGGGCCGGCCACCCAAGAACCACCAAGGTGGCCGCACCCCATAGTGGCCGGCGCCCCCTCTCCCCAAACCCTAGCCGCCCCGCTCCTCCACTTCCCGCACGCTTAGCGAAGCTCCGCCGGACTTCTCCACCACCACCGACACCACGCCGTCGTGCTGTCGGATTCAAGAGGAGCTACTACTTCCGCTGCCCGCTGGAACGGGGAGGTGGACGTCGTCTTCGTCAACAACCGAACGTGTGACCGAGTACGGAGGTGCTGCCCGTTCGTGGCGCCGGAACCGATCGTGATCAAGATCTTCTACGCGCTTTTGCAAGCGGCAAGTGAACGTCTACCGCAGCAACAAGAGCCTCCTCTTGTAGGCTTTGGAATCTCTTCAAGGGTGAGACTCGATACCCCCTCGTTGCTACCGTCTTCTAGATTGCATCTTGGCTTGGATTGCGTGTTCGCGGTAGGAAAATTTTTGTTTTCTATGCAACGTTATCCTACAGTGCTATCCTTCGTTTCAAAAAAGGAAAAAAAAACAAAATCTAGCCTATGCACTGCAATGATCACATTGTATAGTAGCGTATCGCCGTATCGTGCTCATTCGTGCACTGCCGAACCAAAGAAGAAAATTAAGAGATCTTGTTAGGCTAGCGATGGGTTGATTATCCATTCATCCTGTGATCGATGTGGGTGTGGATGTCGACAAGGGCACCCATCGCGCATCGGTGAATGGAGGACTGATGGAAGGAGAACTGTTGGCACGTGACAGACACTCAGAAAGCACCCAATGTCAAGCTCGCAAGCCACAACAGTATGGCCGGCCCATTGCTACCGACTAGACAGGTGTACCATCACTACTGTAGTAAAAAACTTGCTAGTGCTGATCAGCCAATCCCGATAGGCCGAAAGGGAAAGAGGATTCAATAATTCAGGTTCATGCGGCCCCAGTAACTGTCTGGACGGATGAGGGTGATCAAGGTTGTTGGCCGGCGCCTCTTTCCTTGTCCCGCTTCTTTCACCCTTTCTTGCTGTGGTCGCTCGCGTAATTTTAATCGGGGTTGGTGGCAGCTGTTGTTCGGTGCTGGACCACGACAGCATCGCCCATCCTGACCTCGACCCCTCCTAGCGAGATTAACTGGATTAATCGAGTGATCCGATCCTAGGGGATCAACCATGACCATGACTCCATGAGACTGTCACACTTCAGGCTCAGAGGCGATGTGGTGAGGTGCGTGCATCTTCTAAAGAATAAAGGATGCGGTGGTGATTTGCATCTTGTCGATGGAGATGAAAGGCGTGATGGTGCTCCCTGCGTCATCGTGTCTTCTTTCCCGTCTGCACATGCGATCAATCCTCTTCTTACCAATGCCACTCCATCCGTTCATGAAAGGATGTCAAAGACGAAATTAAAATATATCTATATACTGTACTAAATTATATTTAGATATGTGATATCTTTTTTTACAGAGGTGATACTACATATTTAAAAACACGCCTGAAATTGCACCTCTCAACAGTGTGCAGCTCCTTGAGCATACATATGTTCGTACTTAGGGCATCTCTAGCGGCTCAACGCAAAACGGACGCGAAAATGACTGTGTGCGACCCTTTGCATCGGGTTGCAGACGTAAAATAGCCCTTCGGGCCACGATTGTCCGTTTGCGTCTAGAGGCGCCCCCAGCGACCCGACGCATTTCGTCCAACCTAGGATGGCCAGCTTTCCTAGCCAAATTGATCACAATTCAAGCAATATTTAGGCCATTCAAATTGGGGCATCAATGCCACAAATTATGTCTAATGTAGTTTACGACGCAGTGAGCATAGCACAGTAGGTAACTAACCAAAAGGGGCACAAGAGGGCCAGAGTAGGAAGGGTAGAAGGAGGTCATAGTGTTGATAACATAGGCACGGGCGACCAGGCGTCCCGTTGGTGGAACTCGGCTCGCTTCTTCTCGAACCATGTGTGTTGGTCGTCATCCATGTTGCTCAAGTCGGCGAGCGTAATTCTAGTGTCCTCCTATGGTGACCCTGCATACCACTGCATGTTGTAGTATGCTAGTCGTGGATATAACAAATGTGAAGTACTAATCCGCAAATATTACATCCCGCAGAGTGGTACAACAGAAGCATAGCTGGTCCTTTATTACTCAATATTACAAGCCACAAATATACATTACAACAGAGCTCCTCCTGGGTCCATAGAGGATAACTCGGTAGTTCTAGTTGAACTCTACTAAGCCTATAAGCTAGTGGTAGAAGTAGGCTAAGTACCATGACTACTCGAGCAACTTTATTCTATAATGTTCGGTGTTGCTCGACTACTACTAAGATAACGACTTCGTTCTCTATGCCTCCTCGTCTGCTTCCTCCTTTCCGTACTCGATCAGGTAGTCCACACGTTCAGAGCCTCCCAAGAGGTCTGGCTCCTCGTAGTAGACATCCTCCGCGTTCTCAGCTCCTTCATTGCTCCCCTCCGTGTTGTTATGGTAATCTAAGCATGAGATTTAAAGAGGGATGAGTACGAGCGTACTCAACAAGTTCATTATAGGAAATAGGAGTTTAATGCACCAACTACAACCATGAACCAGAAAGTCCAAGGCAATGCATGTTTTTGTAAACATTTCTTTAAAATGTTGCTTTTATTCTGAAGAACTATGTCCGTCAGCCTTCACCGGGTGTCATGGAGTTCCTTTCCAGCGGCGTTCGCAGTTTCAAACCCGGAACATGGAGTGATAAGCCGCAATTTGATACACGGTGCAGAGGTGTGTTTCTGTACCCATAAGATATCTTAACCTTGTTACCAGCCGGGCTATAGACTCCGTCCACACTTATTTGGTGTGAGGCCAGGTATAAGGTCTTAGCCAATCACTGGGCCTTCCCGCGACCTCGCATACCCACCCAAATGTTGTAGCCATGATGAGATTAGGTTCCGCCTTCACCTTGGTCGCTTACCCCTCGACGCATGACCCTCAAACACACCCTACAACCCCTCATAGATACACCAGTCCGTAGGAGCGATAAAGGGGCTCCCTTCCCCGCCAACGTCAGCTAGCCTACCGGTAGGTGTACCCGTTGATATGCGACAGGGAAAAGAACAGATAACTACTCCATCCCACTCCAAATCTTATGGTAAACATGAATATTACAGCGCAAGAATCAATGGACGACATTCGTTGTTAAGTCCTAGATGAATAACCCAATGCAATGGAACCTCCACCAAACTCATACCATTGTTCCATTGCCCACCATATAGTCATATTCATAATTGTGAAAGTAATACTTTGCTTTTAATGCAAGAGTGATAAGTATAGTACTTTGCAAGTAATTTGGTAAAAATACTCAAGGTGACATGAGCAAGCGATAAACTTGCCTGAAGACTGCAAGGTATTGCAGTTGGATGGTGTGGACTGACCCTTGTCCTCGGTTTCTGAAAATTAGCATCATTGTCCTTATCGGACAATGATTAAAGATTCAAATGATGCATGCTTTAGGGTTTTAGTGTTGATCCCCCCCACACAGTTGATGTTTAGGGTTTTACTTTGATTTTCAGAGTTTGAGGATGAGAAAGATTTATAGATGCTTCTTAAGAGTTATATAAAATAACTTTTGATGTTTTTTTAATAAAAAGTCATGTTCAAAGAAGATATTTATTTTCTTTGATTTAGTGTTGAGGAAAATAATGTTTGATTTTAATTAATCCTTTTTCTGATTTTTTAAAGGATTGAATTTTCCTTATACAACTTCCTTTGTAATTTTCCTTAATAATTATTTTTAAATTTTGTTTAACATTTCATGGAAGAATTTTTTTGCATAGAGCATAATTTTTAAGTGGTATATGATAACCCACAAGTATAGGGGATCGCAACAGTCTTCGAGGGAAGTAAAACCCAAATTTATTGATTCGACACAAGGGGAGACGAAGAATACTTATAAGCCTTAACAACTGAGTTGTCAATTCAGCTGCACCTGGAAAAGCACTAGTAACAGGGGTGATGTGAAAGCAGCAGTAATATGAGAGCAATAGTAACAGTAAAGCAGCAGTAAAAGTAACACAGAGGCGATGGCACCAGAAAATAGTTGATACTACTTCCAATGACATATAGGACCGAGTGAGTATTTGATGATGAAAGATGGACCGGGGTTCCCAGCTATCTACACTAGTGGTAACTCTCCAATAACAAGTGACAAGTGTTGGGTGAACAAATTACAGTTGGACAATTGATAGGATTGAAATAGCATTAAGACAGAACATCAAGTCTATTAATTATGTAGGCATGTTTTCCATATATAGTCATACGTGCTCGCAATGAGAAACTTGCATAACATCTTTTGTCCTACCAGCCGGTGGCAGCCGGGCCTCAAGGGAATCTACTGGTAATTAAGGTACTCCTTTTAATAGAGCACCGGAGCAAAGCATTAACACTTGGTGAAAATATGTGATCCTCATATCTAAGCCTTCCCCTCCAGTTATCCCGATTCTTTGTCACTGCGGGGCCTCGGGTTCCGGACATAGACATGTGCAAACAACTTGTAGATACAATCTAAGAAATAATTATAGAGCTTAAATCTAAGATCATGCCACTCGTGCACTAGTGACAAGCATTAAACACAATAAGATTGCAGCAACAATAACTTCACAAACTTTATAGATAGACTGATCATAATGTAACAATTCATCGGATCCCAACAAACACAACACCGATTACATCAGATGGATCTCAATCATGTAAGGCAGCTCATGAGATCATTGTATTGAAGTACATGGGAGAGAGAGTACCAACTAGCTACAGCTAGAACCCGTAGTCCATGGGGGAACTACTCACGGAGCATGATGGAGGCGGTGGCGTCGATGGAGAAGGTTTCCGGGGGCACTTCCCCGTCCCGGCGGCGTGCCGGAACAGAGATTCTGTCCCCCGAAACGGAGTGTCGCGATGGCGGCGGCGCCCCTGGAGTCTTTCTGGAATATGATTGATTGTTGTAGGGTTTTCGCGTCGCGAGGGATTATATAGGCGAAGAGGCGGCGCGAGGGGGTGCCAGAGGGGTCCACCCCATAGCTGGGCGCGCCCCCCTCCTTGGCCGCGCCGCCAGGTGGTGTGGGGCCCCCTGGCCCCTCTCCGTCTCTCCTTCGGTGTTCTGGGTCCGTCTCGGTAAAATACGAGGTTCGGCTTTTGTTTCGTCCAATTCCAAGAATATTGCCCGAACAGCTTTTCTGGAACCAAAAACAGGAGAAAACAGGAACTGGCACTTCGGCATCTTGTTAATAGGTTAGTCCCGGAAAATGCATAAAAACATTATAAAATGTGAGCAAAACATGTAGGTATTGTCATAAAACTAGCATGGAACATCAGAAATTATAGATACGTTGGAGACGTATCAGTATACATATTTTAAAATTTTCTTTTAGTTTTTCTAGAGTTTTTTGAATTATTTCCAAATTCTTAAAGAAAGTGAACTGGTCAAATGACCAAACTGCCCTGCAGGCCCACTGGTCAGTCCAACCCGTGGGTTATACTGGACCAGGTCGGCCTGGTCCGGCCCAACCAGCTTCACTCTCTCTCTCTCTCTCGCTCCCCGCGTAACCCTTACCCTAATCCCCCCTCGCTCATGCGATCCCCTTTTCGCCTCCTCAGTCGCCATCCGTCTTCAGCCAACTCTGGCAGTCTTGGACCTCACCGTGGGTCGCAATCGAAGCGCTCCACAACGCTGGTTCATCCTGCCCACGTTGATTTGGAAGGGGAAGCTTCTCCTGCTTGCCATCGACCCCCTACTGCAACTAGGGTTGCGGTGGCCTTGGCGATTGGCATCGAGCCGGCATCTCTGGGTGCCCTGGTGCTGCTCGGTGACTCACCGGTCATGTGCTGGTGGCGGCGATGCTCGACGTGGCCAGGCTTGGTCACGGCTTGGCGCAGCTGTGGCTGGCCCGTGCCACCGTGCAGTCGAGGTCCACGCCTGCAGCGATGTGGCTCCAAGTACATGACCCCTCTCCTCTCTCTTTTCTCCATCTCCTTCTTTCTCTAGTGCTACTGGCCTGGTTCCCCTTCTGGGTACTGGCCCTGCCACGTTGTTGCCATGACTGTGCTTGTTGCTGCTGCTCCTATGGCTCTAATGGTTGTGTAATTGGATAGTTGTACTTGTTGCTGCTACTGCTAGCTTGATTCCTCTCCTTTCCTCTCTGTGGATGCTCATCTGAGCACTACTGCTATCAGTAGCATGCTTATTGCAAAGCTAGTGCTTGTTGTGTTGTTGTTGCCATTCTCTCAGTGCACTCTACTGTCCTGCTTTGATTATCTTGTGCAAGTGTGCATCTATCTAATGCTTGTGAGCTTGATGGATGCAATCCTCCTGTAAATTCTAGCTTATTGTAATTCCTACTGCATCTAAATGCACCATCTTGCAGCTGCTTACCATTACTGGTGAGTTGTTGTTGTTGCTGCTTGTGTGTGTATGCTCCCAGTGATCAACTGGTCATCAATTGCTAGTGGTTTACTTACTGGCATGTTATTTATGTTTTCCTATGACTGGCTCCACACTATTACTCATGTACCTGTATCTTTGTAGCTGCTCATCATGTACTGGTGGCTGCTCATGCTTGTAAAAGCATGCTGGATGGTTTGGTGATGTCCCTGATACTTGTATAGTATCCATGTATGATTGATGTTGTCTAATTTTGATTATCTGGGAAGGTTTTCTGTATTCTTGTCAGATATATGGATGAACTTCTTGTGCAGTAGTGATTCATTTGATGTGTTATTAAAGCTTGGATGGAAGCCAACTATTGTTGGGTACCCCGACTATATTTTGAGCTCAATTGAGTGATGATAAAGATTTATTTCTTGCTGGTTTGGATAAATTGGTGGCTGATGTGACCTCATCAGTAGCTCACTACTGTCTTTGGTTGCTCCTACTGCTGTAAGGCTTGCTGCGTAAGGATTATTGCATATTGGGTGATCAATTCATGATTGCCAGTAAGCATTTGATGTTGAAAGCTATACAGACACTATAAGTATGCCTTTTCTGATGGTTTTAAAAATGGCTAGTGTTGCTAGGTGATCTTGGTAAGCTTCTAGTGATTGAATTCCTTACTAATTTCTATTGACTATGCTACTGTTTGGCTTATGTTGGCATGTCCATGGTTTCTGGCTTGTCTTTTGATCTCTGGTACCATCACTTGGTCTATGACCAAAGGATGATTAAACATGGTTTTTTCACCATGTGAGCTTTTCCTTTTGATCATGCAAATGCATCTATGAACAAAACCCTCGGGTTTGTTCATGAGTGTGGTATACCTCACTCTAGCTCCAAGATTATGTGTGTTGGTGTAGAGGATGGCTTCAGTTGCTTCTGTTGATGTGCTTCTGGATGATCTTGTCCTTCTCCTCCTAGCTGTTCATCTTCCTGGTTCTATGGTTTGTGTTCTCGTGAAGAACAGTTTGAACAACTATATTGTTCTCGATGTTCTTGATGGTTTGTGAGCTGCTGTTCGGCTGTGTCGATGGATGGTTGATTTTCCTGGGACTCTGCTATTTATTATCCTGGATAGGTCCTTGCTTGGTCGACAACAAGGCTGGTTTGTGGTTGTGACTAGCCAAAATGTTGTTTGTTGTGAAGCATGCATGAGTCCTTGTGAGCTGTGTGTGTGTGTGTGTTCCTGTTGGAACTTGTTCCTGTGTGGATCAACTCTGATCAATTTTCTTAACAGCCAAGTGGCATTGCCACTTGGTTCACACTTGTGCTTCTCTTTTTTTGCTTGTGTGCAGGGTTTAAGAAGAACAAGTGATCAAGATGATCAACATGGGATGAACGGTAGCTAGGTTTAGCATAGTTTCATTGTAATTTTCCTTTTTCTTTCTTTATTTAATTCCAATTCAATTTGTTGTAATATAATTGAATAATGTAAAGACGTTGTATCTTGTGTGTTTATCAATAAACCTCAAATTTCTCTATTGAGCTATTTGTAATTTATATTAATTGTTTTATTATTTGAATTGCATTGTTATTTGAATATTGTTTGAAATATATATTGTCTTATTCAATTTAAATTGTTTGAGTTTGAATTTTAATTCAAACTCATTTCATTATCAAGGATTCAAGTGTGTGTATCAATTTAATTGATGATAAACTCTTTTCCAAAACCCTAATTCAAAAGAGGTCATGTCCAAGTTTGTCGCACTCTCGAAACCCTAAACCCTAAATGGTGTCGAGAGAGAAACTTGATCCCTCTTAGGTGTTTATGCAATTAAGCGTGAAATTTTCTTAGTTTTTGTGATGAGATGCACATCCCTTTCCTAAATATACCCCGCAACTGTTTAGAAACCTGGGGTGTTACACCTCCGCCCGACAATTGGCCTCGGCGTCAACCCTTTGCACCTCTATGGCCGCTTTGGTGAGGTTGATGTAGATGGTAGCCAAGGCCTCCTTCTCCGATGGCATCACTCATGTCTTGCGTAAGGGAGATGGATTGGTATCCATGTCGGTCATGCGGTTCAGGTCAAGCTCGATGGCATCCACGAGATGCGATGAGGCAGAGCCGGCGAAACGGGACAACGAGTGGACATGCATACCGGCAGAATGTGTTTCGGGTGGCAAAATCGATGGGCGTGCTTGGAAACTTACGGAGCTTACTGACGAGACTTGCGGAGCCGGAATAGCACTAGCAACAATCCTCTCTTGCTTGATGAAGAGCATGGCCTCAGCCCTGGTGGCACACGGTAGCCTCATATGCGCATCAGCGGTCGCCTGCATCTGATAGGGAAACATGGAGGCGACCACCTGGCGCCTCGTGCCTTTGTTTCTCCTTCAAATTGGCGCGGGAACCCGTCGCTTCGCGGCTTGGGCAGACTTCTCCTTCCACGATAGTGGCTTTTTCGACACCTTCGCCTTCTTATCATTGCCGGTGGAGGCGGCGCGCTTTGAACCCGTCATTGGGGCGGTCTCATCGACGGTAGCCACGGTGAGGGCGGTGTCGTCGACAGTCGGTTCCTCAGCTTGCAAGGCGGTGAGGGCGTCCACGGCTAGGTAGGCTTTTTGCCTCCGCCCGAATATGATTTTCTGGAAGTAGCGGGAGTAGAAGTGGCTCTTGCGCCACTAGCGGGCGGACCATGTTGGACACAACGGAGGACGCGCACGGACATTTGTGCAGCATCCACATCAACACATTTTGACTTGAAATTTGGGCCGTGTTTGCATCCCGCGGATAGTGTCGATATTTTGCGTTGGATGGCTGGGTTGGGGTGTAGACACATTTTCTACCACGGACATAAACGGACGCTGCTGCCTGCTGGAGATGTCCTTATCTCTTTTTTTCGAATGCGGGGACATTGTTCTTCAGTTCTCTACGGAAATAAACAGATTCGCATATAAACTCGGCCATTCTGCAATTTTTGTGCTGTATTACTACAAGGTACTGTAGCTGTGACTGAGGAGGAGGTCTTATCCCTTGGAGAGCCTCGCTGACATATGAGGATCGAGCGGCGGGTTTCATGCGTCGGCCACCGTCGTCGCACTCGCACTCTCGCCGCGCCGAGACTGCTGATGCTAGTACGACGGAAGGCGACGGCAGGTATCGTCGTCGTGCCCGTCACCGTCGTGGGCTCGATCCAGCTGCAAGTCTGCACCCGGCTGCTTTCTCTTCAGTCCTACTCCGGTATTCAATCTTCATGTCCCTGCCGTCGTTAATCACGAGCCTCCCTTCTGTCGGGGGCTGCACTCTGCTTAACCAAAGTGCCCGCGCTTTGGTAGGTACTCCCTCCTGTCGTTTTTAATCGACGCGAAGCAGTTCAGTGGCATGCATATTGATTAATCACTAGTAGAAAATCTCTCATCAGTACCGGTTCCAGAGGGGCTTTAGTACCGGTTGAGCAACCGGTATTAATTATCCGGCACTAAAGCCCCCCCCCCCTTTCGTACCGGTTGCTTACGAACCGGTATAAAAGGGGCCTCCACGTGGGCCACCAGGAGAGCTCAGGGCTAAGGATCTTTGGTACCGGTTGGTAATACGAACCGGTACCAAAGGTTCCCCCCGCGGCAGGGAATTTGCCCAAATCTCTGCCGCGGCAGAGAATTGGTTTTTTAGGGTTTTTGGAGGGGTTTAGGGATATCGGTTTGTTTCATATCGCGTCGATGCACCAGAAACGCGTTTGGGTTTAGGTAGTACATGAAGATCAAGATGATGCATAGCAAGTTGGTGCATATAATATAACACACATGTTGTTGCATAAGATCGCAAATTAAGTAGCACTATGCATGAAGATCGATCTTCATGCATAGTGGTACTCTCCGAGGCGTACTCTATATATGTCTATTACATGTAGCATAGTGGTACTCTTCGAGTCAACTATATATGTAACATGTACATCTTCATTCATAGTGGAACTCTGCGAGTGGTGGTATGACGTCCCGAAGGAAAAATCCCGCCAATTCCTCGTCTATTGCTATGAAGCGGTCATCGATTGAGAGCTTGTTCCGCTTTCTTGCCAACTATAAAAGAATAAGATACAAATGAATACATGAAACAACTACTACTGAAACTCAGCACAACTTATGATAACAAAACAAATTTGTGAAGATTGTTTTTGTACCTCTTTATTTCTTTCATTATTCGTTCTCTCGTTGACAATTCTGCGGATGTACTCGCAAACGAAGAATCCACAGAGATCGGTCCCCGGAGGTTGTTGCGGGCATTTCTTTACAAGAATATAATTCAATCAAACAATAGTCAAGTATGATAATTAAAAGGTGTGTGGACCTAGGTAGTACTACTTACTTTCGCACGCCATCGCAGCTTCGGTGTCCATTCACGGGACGTATCTTCCTTGATGAAAGTTTGCCATACGCTGCTCGACAAAAGAAAATGCATAAAAGAGTCATCAATTAGTTCAAAGCAGGAAATTAACGAAACAAACCGATAAGAATTAAAATTACCTTCTGAGCATTAAAAAACAAGACACGTATAGATCCTTTTTTTTGCTTAGTGAGTCCAAGACTTCAACTTCTCCAATTTCCAAATTGATGACGAGAAGAATAAAGTGAAACCTACGCACGTTTCAATATGTAGTGTCATATATATAAGTCATTAGTTAAAATTTTGACATACGGTGAGCAAAATATAATGTGTTATAAGAAAGTAAGACTAACTCGAAGTTGTAAGGCCAAAGTATTAGCTTTTAGTCACGTAGTCGCTTCAAAAACCTTAGCAAAGTCTGCTGTGTATCCTTGTTATAGAGTGTATTATCTATGGTTTTAACATGCATTGTGTTCGGGTCAATGAACCCAATGTCTGTGATATCGTCCCTTTTGCATTCGAGCATCTTCGATCTGCATAATATAGCGCACAAAAGATTATAATCTGTAGACAATGAACGACTTCTAAAATTAAATAAATAAATCACTTACAGACAATAGCAACTGATGATTGATTTGTCGAGGGCCCGGAGATTGTATAACTGAAAGAGTTCGGCGAAGTCAACGTTCACACAAGACTTCCCCGGAAGTAGTGCTCTTCCCTAACTCGCACCATGATAGTCTCGATCCCTTCCTTTGAGGCCTTAAGGTACCACGAATGCAAGTTACGCATACATGTTGGTACCTTCCTGAGATTCTCGACCAAATCTTTTCCTTGAACAAACTGATATGCTCGTTCAGCTAAGGCGTAATCAGTTGCGTCTTGTCGAGAACTTTGAACGGTCTTCCCGTCAAACACCTTGAGAGGGGCGACCGATTGAACGGGTTGTTGTCCGAGCTGGTAGACACTGTGTATCCCTTTTATCTCCCTAATACCCGATTGAACGGGTTTTGTCGCCTCGATCATCTTGTCATACGACCTTTCAATAGAACGCGCATAGTCAGATGGCGGCGATGGTACAGGGTCATATAGATTGTCAACGGTACGCACAACTTTCTCCCGATCTAGTGTCTTCTCGAAAGGTATCTCTGGCACTTTCGGTGCAAAAAATTTCTTCACCTCGGCCTGAACGGCCTCCGCGTTTTCCTCTGGAGTTTTTTCCCAAGGTAACTTCTCAGTAGGCGGCAGTTGTTTCTCCTTTCTAGCTTTCTTCCTAGGCGGCGTACCATTCCGCTTAACGGACGCTGTCTTACGCGGAGGATCTCGAGATGGTGGACTGATGGCGTGTAACTCACACGTTCGTTGGGAACCCCAAGAGGAAGGTATGATGCGCACAGCAGCAAGTTTTCCCTCAGAAAGAAACCAAGGTTTATCGAACCAGGAGGAGCCAAGAAGCACGTTGAAGGTTGATGGCGGCGGGATGTAGTGCGGCGCAACACCAGGGATTCCGGCGCCAACGTGGAACCTGCACAACACAACCAAAGTACTTTGTCCCAACGAAACAGTGAGGTTGTCAATCTCACCGGCTTGCTGTAACAAAGGATCAACCGTATTGTGTGGAAGATGATTGTTTGCAGAAAACAAGAGAACAAAAGATTGCAGAGATTGTATTTCAGTAAAGAGAATTGGACCGGGGTCCACAGTTCACTAGAGGTGTCTCTCCCATAAGATAAACAGCATGTTGGGTGAACAAATTACAGTTGGGCAATTGACAAATAAAGAGAGCATGACCATGCACATACATATCATGATGAGTATAGTGAGATTTAATTGGGCATTACGACAAAGTACATAGACCGCCATCCAACTGCATCTATGCCTAAAAAGTCCACCTTCAGGTTATCATCCGAACCCCCTCCAGTATTAAGTTGCAAAGCAACAGACAATTGCATTAAGTATGGTGCGTAATGTAATCAACAACTACATCCTTAGACATAGCATCAATGTTTTATCCCTAGTGGCAACAGCACAACACAACCTTAGAACTTTCTCACACCGTCCTGTGTGTCAATGCAGCATGAACCCACTATCGAGCATAAATACTCCCTCTTGGAGTTACAAGCATCTACTTGGCCAGAGCATCTACTAGTAACGGAAAGCATGCAAGATCATAAACAACACATAGATATAACTTTGATAATCAACATAACAAGTATTCTCTATTCATCGGATCCCAACAAACGCAACATATAGAATTACAGATAGATGATCTTGATCATGTTAGGCAGCTCACAAGATCCGACAATGATAGCACAATGGGGAGAAGACAACCATCTAGCTACTGCTATGGACCCATAGTCCAGGGGTAGACTACTCACACATCACACCGGAGGCGACCATGGCGGCATAGAGTCCTCCGGGAGATGATTCCCCTCTCCGGCAGGGTGCCGGAGGCGATCTCCTGGATCCCCCGAGATGGGATCGGCGTTGGCGGCGTCTCTGGAAGGTTTTCCGTATCATGGCTCTCGGTACTGGGGGTTTCGTCACGGAGGCTTTAAGTAGGCGGAAGGGCAAGTCAGGAGGGGGCACAGGGGCCCCACACCATAGGCCGGCGCGGCCAAGGGGGGGGGGGGCGCGCCACCCTAGGGTTTGGGCACCCTGTGGCCCCACTTCGTTTCGTCTTCGGACTTCTGGAAGCTTCGTGGCAAAATAGGCCCCTGGGCGTTGATTTCGTCCAATTCCGAGAATATTTCCTTACTAGGATTTCTGAAACCAAAAACAGCAGAAAAACAAGAATCGGCACTTCGGCATCTTGTTAATAGGTTAGTTCCAGAAAATGCACGAATATGACATAAAGTGTACATAAAACATGTAGATAACATCAATAATGTGGCATGGAACATAAGAAATTATCGATACGTTGATGACCCACAAGTATAGGGGATCGCAACAGTCTTCGAGGGAAGTAAAACCCAATTTATTGATTCGACACAAGGGGAGACAAAGAACACTTGGAAGCCTTAACAGCGGAGTTGTCAATTCAGCTGCACCTGGAAACAGACTTGCTCGCAAGAGTTTATCAAGAGTAATGCTTTATAGCGAGTAGTAGTGAAATAACAGCAGCAGAGTAACAAAGACAGCAGTAGTGATTTTAGTAAACAGCAGGATTAAAATACTGTAGGCACGGGGACGGATGACGGGCGTTGCATGGATGAGAGAAACTCATGTAACAATCATAGCAGGGCATTTGCAGATAATAAAACGGTGTCCAAGTACAAAGCAATCAATAGGCATGTGTTCCATATATAGTCGTGCGTGCTCGCAATGAGAAACTTGCACAACATCTTTTGTCCTACCAGCCGGTGGCAGCCGGGCCTCAAGGGAAACTACTGGATATTAAGGTACTCCTTTTAATAGAGTACCGGAGCAAAGCATTAACACTCCGTGAACACATGTGATCCTCACATCGCTACCATCCCCTCCGGTTGTCCCGATTCTTGTCACTTCGGGGCCATTGGTTCCGGACAGCGACATGTGTATACAACTTATAGGTAAGACCATAAACAATGATTATCTTGATGAAGCAATAACATGTTCAGATCTGAGATCATGGCACTCGGGCCCTAGTGACAAGCATTAAGCATAACAAGTTGCAACAATATCATCAAAGTACCAATAACGGACACTAGGCACTATGCCCTAACAATCTTATGCTATTACATGACCAATCTCATCCAATCCCTACCATCCCCTTCGGCCTACAGCGGGGGAATTACTCACACATGGATGGGGGAAACATGGCTGGTTGATGTGGAAGCGTTGGCGATGATGGCGGCGATGATCTCCTCCAATTCCCCGTCCCGGCGGAGTGCCAGAACGGAGACTTCTGGCTCCCGCGATGGAGTTTCGCGATGTGGCGGCGTTCTGGAGGGTTTCTGGCGACTTCGACTTCTCCCCTGGCATTTTTAGGTCGAAGCCGATAAATAGTCCAAAGGAGGGCGTCGGAGGCCGGCCGAGGGGGCCACACCACAGGGCCGCGCGGGCCCCCCTGGGCCGCGCCGCCCTATGGTGTGGGGCCCTCGGGCCTCCACTTCAATTGCCCTTCTGGCTCCGTTAGTTTCCTGGGAAAATAGGGCCTTCTGCATAAATTCCGAGGTTTTTCCCGAAAGTTGGATTTCTGCACAAAAACGAGACACCAGAGCAATTCTGCTGAAAACAGCGTTAGTCCGTGTTAGTTGCATCCAAAATACACAAATTAGAGGCAAAACAATAGTAAAAGTGTTCGGGAAAGTAGATACGTTTTGGACGTATCATACGTCGGAGACGTATCAGCATCCCCAAGCTTAGTTCTGCTCATCCCGAGCAGGTAAAACGATAACACAGATAATTTCTGGAGTGACATGCCATCATAATCTTGATCATACTATTTGTAAAGCATATGTAGTGAATGCAGCGATCAAAACAATGTATATGACATGAGTAAACAAGTGAATCATAAAGCAAAGACTTTTCATGAATAGCACTTCAAGACAAGCATCAATAAGTCTTGCATAAGAGTTAACTCATAAAGCAATAATTCAAAGTAAAAGCATTGAAGCAACACAAAAGAAGATTAAGTTTCAGCGGTTGCTTTCAACTTGTAACATGTATATCTCATGGATATTGTCAACATAGAGTAATATAATAAGTGCAATAAGCAAATACGTAGGAATCAATGCACAGTTCACACAGGTGTTTGCTTCTTGAGGTGGAGAGAAATAGGTGAACTGACTCAACATTGAAAGTAGAAGAATTGTCCTCCATAGAGGAAAAGCATCGATTGCTATATTTGTGCTAGAGCTTTGATTTTGAAAACATGAAACAATTTTGTCAACGGTAGTAATAAAGCATATGTATCATGTAAATTATATCTTACAAGTTGCAAGCCTCATGCATAGTGTACTAATAGTGCCCGCACCTTGTCCTAATTAGCTTGGACTACCGGATCATCACAATGCACATGTTTTGACCAAGTGTCACAAAGGGGTACCTCTATGCCGCCTGTACAAAGGTCTAAGGAGAAAGCTCGCATTGGATTTCTCGCTATTGATTATTCTCAACTTAGACATCCATACCGGGACAACATAGACAACATATAATGGACTCCTCTTTATGCATAAGCATGTAACAACAATTAATAATTTTCTCATTTGAGATTGAGGATATATGTCCAAAACTGAAACTTCCACCATGGATCATGGCTTTAGTTAGCGGCCCAATATTCTTCTCTAACAATATGCATGCTTAACCATAAGGTGGTAGATCTCTCTTACTTCAGACAAGACGGACATGCATAGCAACTCACATGAAATTCAACAATGAATAGTTGATGGCGTCCCCAGTGAACATGGTTATCGCACAACAAGCAACTTAATAAGAGATAAAGTGCATAATTACATATTCAATACCACAATAGTTTTTAAGCTATTTGTCCCATGAGCTATATATTGCAAAGGTGAATGATGGAATTTTAAAGGTAGCACTCAAGCAATTTACTTTGGAATGGCGGAAAATACCATGTAGTAGGTAGGTATGGTGGACACAAATGGCATAGTGGTTGGCTCAAGTATTTTGGATGCATGAGAAGTATTCCCTCTCGATACAAGGTTTAGGCTAGCAAGGCTTATTTGAAACAAACACAAGGATGAACCGGTGCAGCAAAACTCACATAAAAGACATATTGAAAACATTATAAGACTCTACACCGTCTTCCTTGTTGTTCAAACTCAATACTAGAAGTTATCTAGACCTTAGAGAAACCAAATATGCAAACCAAATTTTAGCATGCTCTATGTATTTCTTCATTTATGGGTGCAAAGCATATGATGCAAGAGCTTAATCATGAGCACAACAATTTCCAAGTATCACATTACCCAAGACATTAATAGCAATTACTACATGTATCATTTTCCAATTCCAACCATATAACAATTTAACGAAGGAGAAACTTCGCCATGAATACTATGAGTAGAAACCAAGGACATACTTGTCCATATGCTACAGCGGAGCGTGTCTCTCTCCCATAAAGTGAATGCTAGGATCCATTTTATTCAAACAAAACAAAAACAAAAACAAACCGACGCTCCAAGCAAAGCACATAAGATGTGATGGAATAAAAATATAGTTTCAGGGGAGGAACCTGATAATGTTGTCGATGAAGAAGGGGATGCCTTGGGCATCCCCAAGCTTAGACGCTTGAGTCTTCTTAGAATATGCAGGGGTGAACCACCGGGGCATCCCTGTGGTGACCCTGCATACCACTGCATGTTGTAGTATGCCAGTCGTTGATATAACATTCGCGAAGTACCATTCCGCAAATATCACATCCCTCAGAGTAGTACAACAGAACATAACAAGGTCCATAACTCATTCACATAATATTACAATAAACATACACACGTCGTCTCTGAGCTCCTCTTGGGTCCTAAGAGGATAACTCCTAGGTTCGAGGCGAACCCATCTTAACTTACAATACCATAGTCTCATTACACTAAACATTTATTTAATCGAGCAGCTAAATAGTAAGAGTTTGTGCTGCTCGGCTACTACTACTACTCAGATATCTCTAGGCTTGTTCTCCTCCGGAAGCCTCCCCGGATCCGTAGACGATGATGTAGTCTACTCCTTCAACACCTCCTGAGAGGTCTGGTTCCTCGTAGCCGATGATCTCGGCTCCATCATTGCTGTTGTAGTCCTCCTCCAGATGATTCAGACAATCTAAGCATGGGGTTTAAGAGTGGTATGAGTACGAGCGTACTCAACAAGTTCATTATAGATAAGAGGTGTTTAATGCACTAGCTACAATATTAGACCAGAAAGTCTAATACCAATGCAAGTTTTGATAAACATTTCTTCAAGAGATTGCTTTTATTTCAAAGAGCTATGTCCGTCAGCCTTCACCGGTTTACTAGAACTTCATGGAGCTCCTTTCCGGCCGCGTTCGCAGTTCCTCAATCCCGGAACAGGGAGTGACAGGTCACAGTTCTTTACACTCTGTAGAGGTGTGTTGCTTTACCCATAAGAGATCTTAACCTTGGTGCCAACCGGGCAGCTTTCCCGTCCACACTTCCTTTGGTGTGAGGCCCGGTATAAGGTCTAGCCAATCATGTCCCTCCGCTACCTCGCACACCCACCCTTTGTTGCATACCCCGACCCTGGGTCCTCGTCGGTCCTCTTATACCAATTAAGGATGGACCCCGACCACGACAACAGTTTGGGACTCGTTAACCAAACTCCTTCGCCGGTAGCTGCAACCCATCATAGACCACTTACCGTGGGGAATTAGAATGGGATCCCCACCCCACCGCTTGCCCAACCTGGGTCAAGTGTCTACGGTAAGCGCATCCGTTGATGTACGAGAGGTGGAAACACTTTTGACTACTCCGTCCCACTCCAGATCTTATGGTTAACACGGGTATTACGGCACAAGAATCACTGGCGACATTTGTTGTTTAATCCTAGATGGATATAAACCCTTGCAATGGAACCTCCACCATATCAACACAATCCATGGTTCCATTGCCCACCACATAGTCATATTCATAGTTATGAAAATAGTGGTTTTGCTTTTTATGCAATAGTGATAAACATAGTACTTTGCAAGTAATTTGGTAAAAATACTCAGATGACATGAGCAAGCGATGAACTTGCCTGAACACTGCAAAGTTCTGCAGTTGGAAGGTGTGGACTGACCCTTGTCCTCTTGTTCTGAAAAATAGCATCATTGTCCGATAAGGGCAATGGTTAAAGAAGCAATTATGCATGATTCCATTTTTAGGGTTTGTTCCCCCCTTCCGATATCGTTATTATTTCATGTAAGAGGTTAATACTAAGAATGATTTGGGGATACTTGTTTAAGAGTAAAATACTACCTTGAAATGTTGTCAAGGTGTTTTTGAAGTCCAAATGCATTAATGGACTTATTTTCATTATTGAAAATAATATGTGTGATTTAAATCATTATTTAAATCATCAAATTAAGATTCATTCTTATTTGTCTTCAAAAATTCTCTTTGATATTTTATTTAGTTAGAGAATTTTATGTTGATCTATTTTCATATTTTTAATTATTTTTTTAGAGCTATTTAACATTTCTTACATAATTTCAAAGTTTCTGTATTTCTTGGAATTAGGAAATGACCTAAATGCCCTTGGGCCCCACCTGTCAGGGTGGCCCAACGGGTTAGGTCGCACCCGAGCCACCCTTTGGGCTCGGTCGGCCCATTCGTTCTCTCCCCTCTCCTCGCGCAGAAACCCTAATCTCTCTCTTGCTCTCGCGACACCGTGGTCGCCTCGCCGTCGCCGAATTATTCCGACCGCCACCGGCCGTCCCCGCCGGCGAGATCGGACGCAATCGAACGGCCGCACGACGGCGCGTCGATTGGTCCGCGCCGATCTGTGTTTCCTCGCCGCCACCGCTCTTCCCCAACATCTCTGCGACATGGCCGAGGGTTTCCGCGGCCACCTCGTCGCAGCCGTTGATCCTGACGCCGTGGCGTGGCCGTGTGCCCCGCCGTGGTTGCGCTGGAGCCCCGCGCCTCGGCGACCGCCTGGTTTGGCCGCGGCTTGGTGCTGCCGTGGCCGGTCCGTGCCGCCGTGCCGCCATGGCACGCTGTAGTGCTGCTGCTCCAGGTAAGTGTTCCGCCACCCTCTTTCTCCTGTGCCTCTCTTCTACCTCCTCCAGTATCCCTGGCCATGGCTTCCCTCCTTGTGGAGGTGCTGGCCGTGCTCAGCTACTGCGCTGTTGCTGTAAATCTGCTGGCTTGGCTCGTTGTATGTGCTCATGTTGCTCTGCTGCTGCCTGGATGCCTATGCTGCTGTGCTGCTCTACAGCTATGCGTATGCTGCTTACTGTGCTGTTATTACCATGCTTCTGTGCTACCTAGCTATTTCTGTTCATTGTAATTTCTGGTGGTGGCCCTCCTGTGATTGCTCATGAGCATCCAGTGATGCTCATGGCCTACTGGCATGCTCCTATTCTTTTTACTGTCACTTGGGCATACTGTGTGTGCTTAATCCTGTCCCTGGCTTGATTATGGTGGTTAATCCTTGCATATTTGCAAGTGCCAGTGCCTCTGGGCTAGTTCATTGAGTTCAGATTCATGATTATGCTCAATTGAGCATTACTGTTGCATTATTAACTCCATCCCTTGATGGAGTGCTTCTGGATACAATTATAAATGATTTATGTAATTGTCTGTGATATAACTGTTGCTTAACTGTGGCTATTTCATTTATATGATTCATGGATTGCTGCCAGGCTTGCCCTTGTCAAGCTTTTGTATGCTAAGGCAAGCCCTGATGATCATATAATCATCAGTACTTGATGATTTTCTGCTGTCCTATGGCTTGTGTTTCACTGATGCTTTTACTTGACCTGTGTGGTACTCAAGCATGTGCTGGTGCATGCTCTTGCTTACCCCAGCACCTGCTGTGGCTTGCAGTGATCTTCTAGATCATGAGCAAGTGTATGTATTACTGGTTGCTTGTGTATTTCAATTATCTATCTAGTTTGGCTTAATCACATGGATAATTGATGTGAACTGCTCTGCAGTTATGATCATTTCATTGAGTTTGGTAGGGTTAGATGGATGCCAACACCTGGTTGTGTACCCTAACCCTCCTTTTGAACCCTACTGGGTGATGATATCTGTGCATGGTTTCTTTGTTGGAATTGGTTAAGTGGTTGAGGTGATCCTGGCAGTATTCATGTGCTGCCCTGGGATGGCTCCCCTATTTGGTGGCTTTCTGTGATGGATAGATGCTCACTGGCTAGTTACTTAGTGAATTTCCAGTAGCCTTGATGTTGATAATTAGGATAGGCACATGTTGCCTGTCAATCTGATGGTTTAGCTAGGTCAATAGGTGCTTTGTGATTCTGATTGGCTGCAAGGAGTAAATCCATGCTGGATTTCTCTGGTTTTGACACTGTGTTGTCATAACCAGTGTTCCCTGGTTTATTTTCCTTTTAGCCTTGGTTGTACTTGCTGGCACCAATTGGTTTAGTAACCAAATGATGATACACCCAGGGTTTTCTACCCTTCTGTGCTCCTGTGATGCAAGCATGCTTAATTATGAGCAAGATATGATCTTGCTCAGGCTCTAGTGTGGTATACCTCACTCCAGCTCCTAGAATTAAGTGTTGTTGTAGAGGATTGCTTCTGTGATGCTTGGTTTGCTTGCCCTTCTGCTCCTTACAAGCTTGTGGTGCTTTACTCCATCTGGTATTTGCTCACAGCTGACAGTTCTTGATGAAACTGTCCCTGGATGGTTTCTGGTGGCTTGTTGTTCTTCCTGTTCTAAGTGTTCTTGGTGTTCTTGGTGAACTTACCACTGCTGCTTGTTGATGACTGAACAAATGGCTAGGGTTTGGGCTCTGAAAAGGTTATATATGGTGCTTCTATGCTCTCCCTGGTCGACAGCTTGGCCTGGTCACTTTGGTGACTCACTGATGATGTGTGAGTGTGTTGTGCCACATGCACATCCAGTGACTTGGTGTTGAGCATGCACACATGCTGTGTGTGCTGCTTGTGTGTATGTGTGTACCAAATCCTGTGAACTTGGCTTGGAGAGGATCAGCTCGGCAGCCTGATCATATCCCCTTCATTTGCTTTATTTGTTAACCTGCCAAGTGGCTTTGCCACTTGGCTTAATTCTGTTTTTGGCTTTGATTTGTGCAGGGATCATCACTTGAGCAAAATGGACATGGAGTTCATCAATTACAAGATCAAGTGAAGATGATCTTGTAGTAATTAGACTAGGATCATTAACTTGTAATTATTCTTTATTTTTCTTTCTTCTATTCTGCCCATTTATGTAATGTGTTGTATTATTCATTTATTTCACTTATGAATATTGTAATGACATTGTAATTTGTGTGATGATCAATAAAGCTCAAAGTTTTCCCTAATGAGCTTTACTTTGTTATAATTGTTCATCTTGTTTATTATTGATTATTTACTTAATGAATTTCCTCAATTGAATTATTTAGGGTAATTATTTAATGTTTGAATTTGAAATTCAAATTCAACCTTGGTTTGAATTCAACCATGTCATATCATTTAGAATTCAATCATGCAAACTCTCCCCTCTCTTCTCAAAACCCTAAACTAGTGAGGTGAGATGCAAGTTTGTCGCACTCTCGAAACCCTAACCCTGTAAGGTGTCGAGAGAGAAACTTGTCCCCCTTCAATGCAGTTTTTGTTTAAAAGCGCGAAATTTCCCCAGAATTTACTATGCAATGCACATCCCTTTCTAAAATCTACCCCTCGATCGTCTCTAAACCTGGGACATTACAGCCTTTCCCCCTTAAAGAAAACTTCGTCCCGAAGTTGTGGTTGTAATACCTGAACAGCTCGGGATATGTTTTCCTCAGGTCTTCCTCTTTTTCCCAGGTGGCTTCCCTCTCGGGGTGATGCTTCCATTGTATCTTGCAATACTTGATCGCCTTGTTTCTGAGTTGTTTCCAGCTCTCCTCGAGAATCTTGGCTGGCTTCTCGATATATGTTAAGTCTGGTTGTAACTCGAGCTCATCATGTGATATTGGTTCATCTGGGGTCTTCAAACATTTCCGCAGTTGTGACACATGGAACACGTTGTGAACTTGAGCTAGCCTTCCCGGTAAATCCAACTCAAAGGCTAAACCTCGGTTCTGACTCAGTATCTTGAAAGGTCCTATATACCTAGGACTGAGTTTTCCTTTTACTCCAAACCTCTGGAGTACTTTCATCGGGCTTACCTTAAGATAAACCATGTCTCCAACTTGTGGCTCCCATGTCCTTCTCTTCTGATCGGCATAACTCTTTTGTCGACTCTGGGCTATCTTGAGCCTGTCTCTGATAATGTCAATGATTTGTTGTTTTTCCTTGACATAATCAGGGTTGAACTCTTTGCTTGCTCCGGCTTCATACCAACATATCGGTGATCTACATTTCCTTCCATACAGAGCTTCAAATGGTGCCATCTTGATGCTGCTTTGATAACTATTGTTATATGAAAACTCTGCTAGTGGTAAGTGTTCTTCCCATGATCCTCCGAAGTCTAGGGCACAAGCCCTAAGCATATCTTCTAAGATCTGATTGGTTCTCTCGGTTTGTCCACCGGTTTGTGGATGATAAGCGGTACTATAATCCAACTTGGATCCTAAAGCTTCATGAAGTTGCTTCCAGAATGCTGATGTGAACACGGATCCTCGATCCGATACTATCCTCTTAGGCACTCCATGCTTACTCACGATCTCTTTGATGTAAAGATCAATAAGTTTCTCTCCTTTATCCTGCTGGTTTACCGCTAAAAAGTGTGCACTTTTCGTCAACCGGTCCACGATTACCCATATCATGTCCTTCTTTTTATTAGTCATGGGTAGTCCGGTGATGAAATCCATCCCTATTTCCTCCCATTTCCACTCTGGAATAGGTAGAGGTTGTAACTTCCCTGCCGGACTCTGATGTTCAGCCTTCACTCGCTGGCAGGTATGGCATTCTGCCACATATTGTGCTATTTCCCTCTTCATGTTATTCCACCAGAATAGTTCCTTTAGGTCCATGTACATCTTTGTACTTCCCGGATGTATTGAATATGGTGTTTGATGAGCTTCCCGGAGTATTACTTCTTTAATTTCAGCAATATCCGGTACGCAAATTCTTTTCTGGAACCATAAAGATCCAGATTCTCCTCGGTGAAATTCTAATGGTCTTCCCTCATCTATTCTTCTCATCTCTTCTACAATGAATGGATCGTCCATCTGACCCATCATTATCTCATTCTTCAAGTTGACATTAAGCTCATCGGCTACTTGCAACGCCGATAATCCTTCATGGGCTTCCTTCTCCCAAAGTTGTATTTGGGCTTGACTTATTTCCTTCCTCAACTCCGGTGATATTTCTTGTTCCACTCCTCCGGTACTCTTCCTACTCAGGGCGTCTGCTACTACATTAGCCTTCCCTGGTGTGTAATTGATTGTCAGGTCATAATCCTTGATCAATTCTAGCCATCTTTTCTGTCTCATGTTGAGTTCTTTCTGAGTGAAGAAATATTTGAGGCTTTTATGATCTGTATAGAGCTCACACTTAGCTCCATAGAGAAAATGTCTCCAAGTTTTGAGTGCAAATACGACAGCTGCTAATTCCAAGTCATGTGTTGGATAATTCACCTCATGAGGTCTGAGTTGCCTCGATCCATAAGATATCACTTTCCGATCTTGCATGAGTACGCAACCCAATCCATGCTTGGATGCGTCACAGTACACGGTGTAATCCTTGCCAACTTCCGGAACTGCTAACACCGGTGCCGTGGTGAGTTTCTCCTTTAGAGTTTGAAAACTCTTCTCAGACTCCTCTGACCACACGAATGGTGTGTTCTTCCTTAGCAACTTTGTCATTGGTCCTGCTATCTTAGAAAATCCTTCAATGAATCTCCGATAGTATCCTGCCATTCCAAGGAATCCTCGGATTTCCTTGACAGTCTTGGGTGCTTCCCATTCTAGAACTGCTGCTACCTTACTCGGGTTGACAGCGATTCCATCTTTACTAATGACATGACCAAGAAATTCCACTTGATCTAGCCAAAATTCACACTTACTGAATTTGGCATAAAGTTGGTGTTCCCTTAGTGTTTGCAACACTAACCTCAAATGTTCGGCATGTTCTGCCTTGTTCTTGGAGTATATCAGAATATCATCGATGAATACGATGACAAACTTGTCTAGATATGGCATGAAAATCTTATTCATGAGATTCATGAATATTGCTGGGGCATTGGTTAATCCAAAAGGTACTACAAGGTATTCATGGTGTCCATACCTTGAAACAAAGGCCGTTTTCGGAACGTCCTCCTTCTTGATCTTTATCTGGTGGTAACCTGATCTTAGATCAATTTTGGAAAAGACTCCCGCTCCTCTAACCTGATCAAATAGATCTTGTATTCTTGGAAGTGGATACTTGTTCTTGATTGTGACGTTGTTCAGATTCCTGTAGTCTCCGCACATCCTTCTTCCTCCATCCCTTTTATCCACGAAGATCACAGGTGAACCCCATGGTGAAACACTCTCCTGAATGAATCCCTTTTGTTCCAAGTCATCCAATTGCTCCTTAAGTTCCTTCAGTTCCTTAGGCCCCATCTTATATGGTGCTTTGGCAATCGGAGCTGTTCCTGGAATTAGGTCGATAGTAAATTCTATCTCCCTATCTGGTGGCATACCAGGTAATTCCGCAGGAAACACATCCTGGAATTCATTTACTACAGGTATATCTTCTAACTTCACCTCCTTCATGCTATTCAGCTGTAGCTCAACTTCAATCTGTGTGTGTTTGTCGCCTTGGTATATCATCCTGCTTCCATCGGGGCTCTTCAAAGACACCGTTTTGTTCACACAGTCGATCAAGGCTCCATTAGCTTCTAACCAGTTCATACCAAGAATGACATCAATGTCCTTCATCGGTAAAATGAACAGGTCCGCGTCAAACGCGCACTTATTGATCATAATGACTTGTTTTTGTTTGACATGGGTTACTACTATCGTTCCCCCTGCAGAAAGTATGGTTATGGGTGTATCTAACTTAGTGCAACTAATCCCATGTTTGATGATGAATTGTTGAGAAATGAATGATGTAGTTGCACCAGTATCAAAAAGCACTTTGCCAGGATGAGTAAGTATCTGGAGCGTACCTATCACCGCCTGGTCAGAGTTGACCACCTCCTCCAGACTGGTACAGTTCAGCTTGCCGAAGGGCTTCTTATTCTTCCAGCTCCCTCCGGTGTTTCCTCGATTTCCTCCTCCTCCAGATTGACCTCCTCCACTATTCTTCTTTGGGCAGTCCTTCAGCATGTGCCCCTCTTGGCGACAACCAAAGCATATAATCCTTGGTTTCTTGCAATCCTTGGCGAAATGCCCTGTGAATCCACAGCTTCTGCAAACTATTTGATTTGCAGTCTGGAATGCCTGATTCTTCCTACTACCGTAGTAGTTGCTGTTGTTGTTGTTGTTGTTGTTGTTGTTGCTGTATCTGGGCTTGAAACTCAAGCTGGTATTAGGCTTGTTACTAACAAACCTCTTAGGCTCATACTTGGCCTTCTTCCTCTTCTCTTCTTGCAGTTGTTTGAAATCATCCTCAAGAGTGATGGCTGCATCCACCAACTCTTGGAATTCCGTTGCTCTCATCATCCGTAGCTGTACCTTGAACTGGGGACTTAACCCCCTCAGAAATCTCTTTTTCTTCTTGTCCTCGGTGTTGACTTCCTCAACAGCGTACCGGGACAGCTTTGAAAACTCCCTGACATAGGTCAGGATTGCCTTGTCCTTCTGCTCGAGACTCTCGAACTCTCGACGCTTCAGTTCTACAATACTTTCAGGGACATTGGATTCCCTGAACTTCCTTGCGAACTCCTCCCAGGTAAATACCTTTCCAGCCGGGTAAACGGCTACAATATTGTCCCACCATGATGCTGCAGGTCCACATAGCAGATGGGTGGCATATCGAACCTTCTCTTGGTCATTGCATCCAACGGTGTTGAGCTTGCGCTCAGTATCCATCAGCCAATCTTCCGCGTCCATAGGCTCTGGCGCGTATGCGAAAGATATCGGCTTGGTGTTTTGGAAGTCTGCTAATGTGACCCCCGGGTTCTCAGGTCTCTCCACCCTGTTTTGCTGCATCAAATCTTGGAAGAATTTATTCTGCTGTTCCAGCGTTACACGCTGCCTCTCTTCCGCCAACTGCATGTACTGGATAAAGTTCTGCTGGGTCATGGGTGGTGGTGGTGGTGGAAACTGATCTCTGGCTGCACCCTCAGCCTCTTCCTTTTCTTTTGCTTCGCGCTCCATGCGCTGCGCTTCAGTCTCGTTTCCTAACGTTCCCGACATATTCCCCCTAGTTCTGCAACACAAGATGATACTCATAATTACTCCATGGGCAAGTTTTCTGAGCTCAACTTTGTGCACAGAACTAGTCACGCAATGGAAATCAAGAAGCAAATCCAAATCATACAAAACATATACCCTGTATATACATACATAAGTGGTCTTATTACAATACTCAAGTCGATGTGAGTATGCAAACTCACTTATTAAAGTATATGTACAAATTTATACAAATATTACAAACTATAATACACGTGGTACTTGTGTATTATAGCCACGCCTCCCTTGGTGGTCTCTAGTCGGTCTTCACTCCCGGTACATTCCAGGCTTCCATCCGGTCGAACGTGTCGTCCTCCTGATAGACCCTGGAACATAAGGTCTCCCCGTTGGCTGGTAATCCGAATCCGATGATGATCCTAAGGAGAAATCAGTGTTCACAAACTGATCGTTGAGTGCATCATAGTCCACCCATAGGGTGTACTGTCCTGTAGCCCCACCATAAGGGTTACCAAAACCCATACCCGACTCAACCTGTGTCGGATATCCTCCATCCACTCCTTCATTACTAGGATAGCTCTGGTTTTGGGTTGTTGCGTCATCATTCATCTCTCCATCATAATACTCAGTAGTACTATGGGTTCCAGTATCATTACCCCAACGCCAACCCCTAGAATTCTCGATTGGAGTCTCGGAACGCTGATTGTTTCCGGATTCCGCTCCGCCTTCGTATCCCCCATAGGAACTACCCAGGTAGTTCCCAGGTGTAGCAGGTGTAGGTTCACGTGCAAGTGGATCAAAACTGATGTAGTCACCAGCTGAATAAACTGGTGTGTGCACTACATTCTCCATAGGTTCTTTCCCCCTACTCTCCTCCTTGGGTTGGGTAAATTCCTCTAGCATCGTATCAATAGCTCCTATCAGATGATGATTCAGCTGAAAGAGTAATGATATGAAGTTACGGCTATTATCCATATATTTTGCCGCTGCTATGGGTTTGCGTTTGGCGTATTTGTAGTGGTTGAGCATGGGATCTTCCTCCTCCTGATTATGAGGAATATGGGAGAACTCGGAATCCATAAGCTCTTTTGTCTTATGTTCCCGTATGTCGGTTATGGCTCTCATAACAGCTATATGGTAGGCTGTGTTGGTTGTCCTAGCTTCTCCAGCTGGCATGACTACGCTCATTCCCAATGATTCGGGAAGTCGCAGTCCTACTCTGCACTTGGCCAACACCGGTCCATCATAGAACATGTACTTCTTTACCGGAATCTGGGGATCACACCCAAATTCCAATAGCATGGCGCGTAGAATATCAGCAAGTCCTCCTTGGTATTCGTTCAGTGTGGAATCCATAACTTTCACGTTTCTTCCCGGTCGTGAACTTGCCATGTTGGCTGTAGAAATAGAAAGATTATGAGATTAGTAATAGTGCATCATAATAGAGATAATAAAGAATTATCGCACTAAAAGATATGATTGTTGTATTCTCAATTGAATATACACCATATTTTTAGAGAATTCTTTACTAATCCTATTTGACTCCTAACGTTTGGTCCCATTTACTAGGTTCCAACCTAAGGTCAAAGCTTTTGCTCTGATACCAACTGTGGTGACCCTGCATACCACTGCATGTTGTAGTATGCCAGTCGTTGATATAACATTCGCGAAGTACCATTCCGCAAATATCACATCCCTCAGAGTAGTACAACAGAACATAGCAAGGTCCATAACTCATTCACATAATATTACAATAAACATACACACGTCGTCTCTGAGCTCCTCTTGGGTCCTAAGAGGATAACTCCTGGGTTCGAGGCGAACCCATCTTAACTTACAATACCATAGTCTCATTACACTAAACATTTATTTAATCGAGCAGCTAAATAGTAAGAGTTTGTGCTGCTCGGCTACTACTACTACTCAGATATCTCTAGGCTTGTTCTCCTCCGGAAGCCTCCCCGGATCCGTAGACGATGATGTAGTCTACGCCTTCAACACCTCCTGAGAGGTCTGGTTCCTCGTAGCCGATGATCTCGGCTCCATCATTGCTGTTGTAGTCCTCCTCCAGATGATTCAGACAATCTAAGCATGGGGTTTAAGAGTGGTATGAGTACGAGCATACTCAACAAGTTCATTATAGATAAGAGGTGTTTAATGCACTAGCTACGATATTAGACCAGAAAGTCTAATACCAATGCAAGTTTTGATAAACATTTCTTCAAGAGATTGCTTTTATTTCAAAGAGCTATATCCGTCAGCCTTCACCGGTTTACTAGAACTTCATGGAGCTCCTTTCCGGCCGCGTTCGCAGTTCCTCAATCCCGGAACAGGGAGTGACAGGTCACAGTTCTTTACACTCTGCAGAGGTGTGTTGCTTTACCCATAAGAGATCTTAACCTTGGTGCCAACCGGGCAGCTTTCCCGTCCACACTTCCTTTGGTGTGAGGCCAGGTATAAGGTCTAGCCAATCATGTCCCTCCGCTACCTCGCACACCCACCCTTTGTTGCATACCCCGACCCTGGGTCCTCGTCGGTCCTCTTATACCAATTAAGGATGGACCCCGACCACGACAACAGTTTGGGACTCGTTAACCAAACTCCTTCGCCGGTAGCTGCAACCCATCATAGACCACTTACCGTGGGGAATTAGAATGGGATCCCCACCCCACCGCTTGCCCAACCTGGGTCAAGTGTCTACGGTAAGCGCATCCGTTGATGTACGAGAGGTGGAAACACTTTTGACTACTCCGTCCCACTCCAGATCTTATGGTTAACACGGGTATTACGGCACAAGAATCACTGGCGACATTTGTTGTTTAATCCTAGATGGATATAAACCCTTGCAATGGAACCTCCACCATATCAACACAATCCATGGTTCCATTGCCCACCACATAGTCGTATTCATAGTTATGAAAATAGTGGTTTTGCTTTTTATGCAATAGTGATAAACATAGTACTTTGCAAGTAATTTGGTAAAAATACTCAGATGACATGAGCAAGCGATGAACTTGCCTGAACACTGCAAAGTTCTGCAGTTGGAAGGTGTGGACTGACCCTTGTCCTCTTGTTCTGAAAAATAGCATCATTGTCCGATAAGGGCAATGGTTAAAGAAGCAATTATGCATGATTCCATTTTTAGGGTTTGTTCCCCCCTTCCGATATCGTTATTATTTCATGTAAGAGGTTAATACTAAGAATGATTTGGGGATACTTGTTTAAGAGTAAAATACTACCTTGAAATGTTGTCAAGGTGTTTTTGAAGTCCAAATGCATTAATGGACTTATTTTCATTATTGAAAATAATATGTGTGATTTAAATCATTATTTAAATCATCAAATTAAGATTCATTCTTATTTGTCTTCAAAAATTCTCTTTGATATTTTATTTAGTTAGAGAATTTTATGTTGATCTATTTTCATATTTTTAATTATTTTTTTAGAGCTATTTAACATTTCTTACATAATTTCAAAGTTTCTGTATTTCTTGGAATTAGGAAATGACCTAAATGCCCTTGGGCCCCACCTGTCAGGGTGGCCCAACGGGTTAGGTCGCACCCGAGCCACCCTTTGGGCTCGGTCGGCCCATTCGTTCTCTCCCCTCTCCTCGCGCAGAAACCCTAATCTCTCTCTTGCTCTCGCGATACCGTGGTCGCCTCGCCGTCGCCGAATTATTCCGACCGCCACCGGCCGTCCCCGCCGGCGAGATCGGACGCAATCGAACGGCCGCACGACGGCGCGTCGATTGGTCCGCGCCGATCTGTGTTTCCTCGCCGCCACCGCTCTTCCCCAACATCTCTGCGACATGGCCGAGGGTTTCCGCGGCCACCTCGTCGCAGCCCGCGTTGATCCCGACGCCGTGGCGTGGCCGTGTGCCCCGCCGTGGTTGCGCTCGGGAGCCCCGCGCCTCGGCGACCGCCGGTTTGGCCGCGGCTTGGTGCTGCCGTGGCCGGTCCGTGCCGCCGTGCCGCCATGGCACGCCGTAGTCCGCTGCTCCAGGTAAGTGTTCCGCCACCCTCTTTCTCCCGTGCCTCTCTTCTACCTCCTCCGGTATCCTGGCCATGGCTTCCTCCTTGTGGAGGTGCTGGCCGTGCTCGGCCATCGCGCCGTTGTCGTAAATCTGCCGGCTTGGCTCGTTGTATGTGCTCATGTTGCTCTGCTGCTGCCTGGATGCCTATCTTCTTTGTCTTGCTCTCTGACTATGCGTATGTCACATCTTGTCTGTTATTACCATGCTTCTGTGCTACCTAGCTATTTCTGTTCATTGTAATTTCTGGTGGTGGCCCTCCTGTGATTGCTCATGAGCATCCAGTGATGCTCATGGCCTACTGGCATGCTCCTATTCTTTTTACTGTCACTTGGGCATACTGTGTGTGCTTAATCCTGTCCCTGGCTTGATTGTGGTGGTTAATCCTTGCATATTTGCAAGTGCCAGTGCCTCTGGGCTAGTTCATTGAGTTCAGATTCATGATTATGCTCAATTGAGCATTACTGTTGCATTATTAACTCCATCCCTTGATGGAGTGCTTCTGGATACAATTATAAATGATTTATGTAATTGTCTGTGATATAACTGTTGCTTAACTGTGGCTATTTCATTTATATGATTCATGGATTGCTGCCAGGCTTGCCCTTGTCAAGCTTTTGTATGCTAAGGCAAGCCCTGATGATCATATAATCATCAGTACTTGATGATTTTCTGCTGTCCTATGGCTTGTGTTTCACTGATGCTTTTACTTGACCTGTGTGGTACTCAAGCATGTGCTGGTGCATGCTCTTGCTTACCCCAAAGACTGTGGCTTGCAGTGATCTTCTAGATCATGAGCAAGTGTATGTATTACTGGTTGCTTGTGTATTTCAATTATCTGTCTAGTTTGGCTTAATCACATGGATAATTGATGTGAACTGCTCTGCAGTTATGATCATTTCATTGAGTTTGGTAGGGTTAGATGGATGCCAACACCTGGTTGTGTACCCTAACCCTCCTTTTGAACCCTACTGGGTGATGATATCTGTGCATGGTTTCTTTGTTGGAATTGGTTAAGTGGTTGAGGTGATCCTGGCAGTATTCATGTGCTGCCCTGGGATGGCTCCCCTGTTTGGTGGCTTTCTGTGATGGATAGATGCTCACTGGCTAGTTACTTAGTGAATTTCCAGTAGCCTTGATGTTGATAATTAGGATAGGCACATGTTGCCTGTCAATCTGATGGTTTAGCTAGGTCAATAGGTGCTTTGTGATTCTGATTGGCTGCAAGGAGTAAATCCATGCTGGATTTCTCTGGTTTTGACACTGTGTTGTCATAACCAGTGTTCCCTGGTTTATTTTCCTTTTAGCCTTGGTTGTACTTGCTGGCACCAATTGGTTTAGTAACCAAATGATGATACACCCAGGGTTTTCTACCCTTCTGTGCTCCTGTGATGCAAGCATGCTTAATTATGAGCAAGATATGATCTTGCTCAGGCTCTAGTGTGGTATACCTCACTCCAGATCCTAGAATTAAGTGTTGTTGTAGAGGATTGCTTCTGTGATGCTTGGTTTGCTTGCCCTTCTGCTCCTTACAAGCTTGTGGTGCTTTACTCCATCTGGTATTTGCTCACAGCTGACAGTTCTTGATGAAACTGTCCCTGGATGGTTTCTGGTGGCTTGTTGTTCTTCCTGTTCTAAGTGTTCTTGGTGTTCTTGGTGAACTTACCACTGCTGCTTGTCGATGACTGAACAAATGGCTAGGGTTTGGGCTCTGAAAAGGTTATATATGGTGCTTCTATGCTCTCCCTGGTCGACAGCTTGGCCTGGTCACTTTGGTGACTCACTGATGATGTGTGAGTGTGTTGTGCCACATGCACATCCAGTGACTTGGTGTTGAGCATGCACACATGCTGTGTGTGCTGCTTGTGTGTATGTGTGTACCAAATCCTGTGAACTTGGCTTGGAGAGGATCAGCTCGGCAGCCTGATCATATCCCCTTCATTTGCTTTATTTGTTAACCTGCCAAGTGGCTTTGCCACTTGGCTTAATTCTGTTTTTGGCTTTGATTTGTGCAGGGATCATCACTTGAGCAAAATGGACATGGAGTTCATCAATTACAAGATCAAGTGAAGATGATCTTGTAGTAATTAGACTAGGATCATTAACTTGTAATTATTCTTTATTTTTCTTTCTTCTATTCTGCCCATTTATGTAATGTGTTGTATTATTCATTTATTTCACTTATGAATATTGTAATGACATTGTAATTTGTGTGATGATCAATAAAGCTCAAAGTTTTCCCTAATGAGCTTTACTTTGTTATAATTGTTCATCTTGTTTATTATTGATTATTTACTTAATGAATTTCCTCAATTGAATTATTTAGGGTAATTATTTAATGTTTGAATTTGAAATTCAAATTCAACCTTGGTTTGAATTCAACCATGTCATATCATTTAGAATTCAATCATGCAAACTCTCCCCTCTCTTCTCAAAACCCTAAACTAGTGAGGTGAGATGCAAGTTTGTCGCACTCTCGAAACCCTAACCCTGTAAGGTGTCGAGAGAGAAACTTGTCCCCCTTCAATGCAGTTTTTGTTTAAAAGCGCGAAATTTCCCCAGAATTTACTATGCAATGCACATCCCTTTCTAAAATCTACCCCTCGATCGTCTCTAAACCTGGGACATTACAATCCCCAAGCTTAGAGCTTTCACTCTCCTTGATCATGTTGCATCATACTCCTCTCTTGATCCTTGAAAACTTCCTCCACACCAAACTCGAAACAACTTATTAGAAGGTTAGTGCACAATAAAAATTAACATATTCAGAGGTGACACAATCATTCTTAACACTTCTGAACATTGCATAATGCTACTGGACATTAGTGGATCAAAGAAATTCATCCAACATAGCAAAAGAGGCAATGCGAAATAAAAGGCAGAATCTGTCAAAACAGAACAGTTCGTATTGACGAATTTTAAAATGGCACCAGACTTACTCAAATGAAAATTCTCAAATTGAATGAAAGTTGCGTACATATATGAGGATCATGCACGTAAATTGGCTTAATTTTCTGAATTACCTACAGGGAGGTGGACCCAGATTCGTGACAGCAAAGAAATCTGGAACTGCGCAGTAATCCAAATCTAGTACTTACTTTTCTATCAACGGCTTAACTTGGCACAATAAAACACTAAACTAAGATAAGGAGAGGTTGCTATAGTAGTAAACAACTTCCAAGACACAAAATAAAAACAAAGTACTATAGGTAAAAACATGGGTTGTCTCCCATAAGCGCTTTTCTTTAACGCCTTTCAGCTAGGCGCAGAAAGTGTGTATCAAGTATTATCAAAGGGTGGTGCATTCTCAGCGGGGTGCGGAGTTTTCTCAACCAGGCATAATATATTAGATACATAAGTTTTAGCATCTCCTTTTTCATTAGTCTTAGGCGTGCTACTCTCATCAAACAAATTTTCAGGAACAAGCCAAGCATAGTTATTTTCTAGTGCATCATTCATAGCTAAGAGTTTACATGGTATTGGTGCTTTGATCTCCCCACCATCGTCAATATTATTAGTGTATCTTATTCTATCCATGTCCATCTTCTCAAGGAGACTAACAAAATTAGTGTAAGAACCAAGCATATTAAATTTAGCAAAGACCTTTCTAGCCTCTCTCGCTATCCCACCAAATTCTCTAAGAAGGGTTTCTAAAACAAAATCTTTCTTTTCCCCTTCTTCCATATCACCAAGTGTGAGAAACATGTGTTGGATTATAGGATTGAGATTAACAAATTTAGTTTCCAACATGCGAACTAAAGCAGCAGCAGCAATTTCATAGGTAGGGGCAAGGTCTACCAAGTGTCTATCCTCAAAATCGTCAATGGTACTGACATGGTTGAAAAATTCCTCTATATTATTTCTCTCAATTATAGACCCACGTCCTACCGGTATGTCTTTTGTGGTAAAATTAAAAGGAAACATGATGAATCAAGTAAAGTAAATGCAAGTAACTAATTTTTTTGTGTTTTTGATATAGCAAACAAGATAGCAAATAAAGTAAAACTAGCAACTAATTTTTTTGTATTTTGATTTAGTGCAGAAAACAAAGTAGTAAATAAAACTAAGCAAGACAAAAACAAAGTAAAGAGATTGAGAAGTGGAGACTCCCCTTGCAGCGTGTCTTGATCTCCCCGGCAACGGCGCCAGAAATCTAGCTTGATGGCGTGTAACTCACACGTTCGTTGGGAACCCCAAGAGGAAGGTATGATGCGCATGGCGACAAGTTTTCCCTCGAGAAAAGAAACCAATGTTTATCGAACCAGGAGGAGCCAAGAAGCACGTTGAAGGTTGATGGCGGCGGGATGTAGTGCGGCGCAATACCAGGGATTCCGGCGCCAACGTGGAACCTGCACAACACAACCAAAGTACTTTGTCCCAACGAAACAGTGAGGTTGTCAATCTCACCGGCTTGCTGTAACAAAGGATCAACCGTATTGTGTGGAAGATGATTGTTTGCAGAAAACAAAGTAGAACAAAGATGGCAAGAGATTGTATTTCAGTAAAGAGAATTGGACCGGGGTCCACAGTTCACTAGAGGTGTCTCTCCCATAAGATAAACAGCATGTTGGGTGAACAAATTACAATTGGGCAATTGACAAATAAAGAGAGCATGACCATGCACATACATATCATGATGAGTATAGTGAGATTTAATTGGGCATTACGACAAAGTACATAGACCGCCATCCAACTGCATCTATGCCTAAAAAGTCCACCTTCGTGTTATCATCCGAACCCTCCGGTATTAAGTTGCAAAGCAACAGACAATTGCATTAAGTATGGTTCGTAATTTAATAAACAACTACATCCTGAGACATAGCATTATTTTTTTATCCCTAGTTGCAACAGCAAAACACATCCTTTTACCTTTCTGTCAATGTCCCATGTGTAGATTCAGGCATGAACCCACTATCGAGCATAAATACTCCCTCTTGGAGTTACAAGCATCTACTTGGCCAGAGCATCTACTAGTAACGGAAAGCATGCAAGATCATAAACAACACATAGATATAACTTTGATAATCAACATAACAAGTATTCTCTATTCATCGGATCCCAACAAACGCAACATATAGAATTACAGATAGATGATCTTGATCATGTTAGGCAGCTCACAAGATCCGACAATGATAGCACAATGGGGAGAAGACAACCATCTAGCTACTGCTATGGACCCATAGTCCAGGGGTAGACTACTCACACATCACACCGGAGGCGACCATGGCGGCGTAGAGTCCTCCGGGAGATGATTCCCCTCTCCGGCAGGGTGCCGGAGGCGATCTCCTGGATCCCCCAAGATGGGATCGGCGTTGGCGGCGTCTCTGGAAGGTTTTCCGTATCATGGCTCTCGGTACTGGGGGTTTCGTCACGGAGGCTTTAAGTAGGCGGAAGGGCAAGTCAGGAGGGGGCACAGGGGCCCCACACCATAGGCCGGCGCGGCCAAGGGGGGGGGGGCGCCCTAGGGTTTGGGCACCCTGTGGCCCCACTTCGTTTCGTCTTCGGACTTCTGGAAGCTTCGTGGCAAAATAGGCCCCTGGGCGTTGATTTCGTCTAATTCCGAGAATATTTCCTTACTAGGATTTCTGAAACCAAAAACAGCAGAAAACAGCAACTGGCACTTCGGCATCTTGTTAATAGGTTAGTTCCAGAAAATGCACGAATATGACATAAAGTGTGCATAAAACATGTAGATAACATCAATAATGTGGCATGGAACATAAGAAATTATCGATACGTCGGAGACGTATCATGGACTCACGCTGGGGTCCCTCTCAGGTAGGTGTGGACTTGGCTGCTCACCAGGACTGCCACCAGGAGGAGTCGATGGCATTTGCTGCTCATGTGTAGGAGTCGGTGGCCTTTGCAAAAGGACGACGTACTTTTTCGGCCATAGGGCGAAACCGTGCTTGACATCGGCCAGTGTCCTCTCATCTTCACCTCTAGGAATATCAAGCTCCACTTTTTCAAAACCCGAAACAACTTCATCCACCCCGACACGAACACAACCAGGTGGAATGGGCATATGATGGTGCATTGCTCCATCTTCACTTGGGTACACATAGCCGACCGCCACCTTAACAGACGCGGTCCTGATTAACATATGTAGCTCGCAATCTGTCTTCTCCGTGACATAATCCACGGGGTAGCTTCCTCCACATCCGTCAAGATGCGAGGAACCGACACTGCTTCTTCGCTGAGATGGGGCAGCATCGGCTTGTGGATCCTGTAGAAACAACGGCTGATCAGGTGCCCTCTGATTTCTCTCAAGAGCCTCCACCCCAGTTAACAATTCCGTTACAATGTCGGCGTCCTTCTTCTTCTTTCGCGAACGGCTTCTATAAGTGTTAGCGCTGTCCGGCCACGCTTCCTTCATGGTGAGACCTGGGTGAGCTCGTACCCGTCCAACATGTTCAGGGTTCCCCAGAGCGAGTGTCAGCTCGTCATTATCTCGATCGGGAATGTACTCTCCCTTTCTGACCTTTTCAATTGCATCTACAAGCTTCGGTACAATTGCCTCAATTTTTTCCTTCCATTTTCCCTTCGCAACGATCAGCCCTGTCTTTGGGTCCAACCCTGCCCCATGAGCGAACAACCAGAACTTGGACCGTTCGGGCCAGTCCCATGTCTGTGGAGTGATTCCATGATCAATCAGTTTATTCTCAAACGCTGTCCACTTCGGAATGGCACTCTTGTAGCCACCTGACCCCAAATGATGCGGAAGTTTCTTCTTTGCAGCATTTTCAGTATTTTTCTTCGATCGGGACACAAAAGTAGACGATTGCTTATACTCCTTAAATGCGGCCCAGTGATCTTTTATCTTCACTAGATTATCATCGAATACTGGATCTTCATTCTTATATTTGTCCCATAAATTTTTCTTGAAGGTCTGGAATTGTATGGCCATCTTCTTCCATGTCCATTCCTTGACTTTATTCTTCTGGCCTTCCGTCATGTCTTCCGGTAGGCTGAACTTTGTCAGTAGCGTGTCCCAAAGAAATTTTTTCATCGTGTCGTTGACATAACTAGCACCACTCTCCGAGTTCTTCGGCTTATGCCACTCTTGAATGCTGATCGGTACATGGTCCCTAACAATAACTCCGGATTGACTTGTAAATTTGCGGCAAAACTCCTTGGGCTGCACTGGTTCACCATTATCCTTGAATGCCGTGAGGGCTAACCTGCCCTCGCCCTTTAGCACCCGCGTCGGGCCTCGTTTTGATCTAACAGACTTGCTCGATGATCCAGAAGGCTAAAAGAAAAAATTATTCGTTAATAAGTGCAATACAAATAAATGAATGCATCTAGGGATGAACATATAGACTAATTGATACATAGATATACACCTCGCCAGAGTTTGTGATGGACACTTCGTTGTCTCTTCTAATTTGTTCAGACTCAAGTCCCTCGCCGAAATCATTCAGAAAGTCTTGGAAATCGTTGTCATCTCCATCGTCGGGTTCCGGACCACGGGCACTCTCATAGATCAATTGCTGCACCGCTTCTTCCCCCTCCTCATCTCGGACGAAGGTGCCGTCCTCCATACCTCAATGTCACTGCAAAATTAAGAAAGCAATTGTATTTCATTCATCATGTCATGATCATATAACAGATTGCTAGATGGATAACAATTGACTGGATGTCGCGGCGCCACGGTCACGGACTCGGCGTTCCCCCTCCTCCTCTCGCTCTTCTCGACCCTAACACTACTCGGCGTTCCCCCTCCTCCTCTCGCTCTTCTCGACCCTAACACTACTCGGTGGCGCGCCCTCTCGCTCTTCTCGACCCTAACACTACTCGGCGGCGCGCCCTCTCGCTCTTCTCGACCCTAACACTACTCGGCATGACCTTTGCTAAAAATTCGGCAAATATCCCTGCAACTATAACCAGCACTTATAACCAGAGACAAATATCATATATTTGCAACAGCACATCATATATTTGCAAAAACACATCATATATTTGCTAAAAAAAAATTCAACCTGGAACCACAACCATCAATCATACTGATTTCCTGATACATCTAGGAATTTTCTCCAACCTCCTATCTCAAATTACATGACTCAAGTTATATAACCAGAGACAATAGTAGCAGCAACAATTGTTTTAAATGAACAATTCCCATCTCAAATTACATAACCAGAGAATGAATTTAAAATAAAAAAAAGTCATACTGCCTAGTGTCCAGAGAATGATACACTGACAATATACAACATCATCTATGCATACTACTAACTACTGCTAACTAAATTTGTGTCAAAACTCAAAACATGTATCACTAATGTACAGGGCGGCACTGCCGGGGTGTGAGGAGCGGCACTGCCGTGGTGTTGTCACCGGCACTGCCGGGGCTTTGCTTGCGCGAGGAGATTGTTGTTGCTGCTGTGCGGTAGCCAAGAGGATGCAGCGGCGCGGGTGTTGACTTTGCAAGGTTGGGCGCGGCTGCGCAGCTCGAGCAATCGGTGGCAGGGGCGCAGTGAGACGGCTCCAGCCTGGTCGAGTGAGGCCGGCGGGGGAGGAGCGAGCCACGGCTTGGATGCTGCCTTGGGCGATGCAGCGCATGGGCGGGCCAGGCGGCGGTGGTAGTTGGGGCGAGCTGGTGGGCGGCTTGGTGGAGAGCAGCGCGGTAGGTAGCGGCGTGGAGGATGGGGCGGCTCGGCCGTCGAGCGTGGCTGGGGCGCGGCAGGCTTGGGCGGGTGGAGCCAAACGCGGTCGGGCAGGTGCTGCAGGGGCGCGCTAGCTGGTGGCGGCGGCGGGCGGGCCAGGGGCCAAGGACCAGGAAAGAGTCGCCGGCGGCCTCACACGTATTTCCTCGAACACCCTGCGGGCGTGCGTGAGGGGAGGCCGGCGGCGACCGTGGCGCGGCAGCCGACGCGCGCGCGGGCTCCTCCCGGCGAGGCTCGCGGCGGCCAGGGAGGCGACGCGAGGGAGGCGAGGGAGGGAGAGGAGGGGGTGCTCACCTCGGTGGCGACGGCGGCGGGGAGAGGTGGAGCGGCGCGGGCGACGCGGCGACGACGGCGGCGGCTTCGGTGAGGGCGACGGCGGCGGCTACGGCGAGGGCGACGGCGACGGCGACGGCGATGGCGATGGCGGCCGCTACGGCGACGGCGATGACGGAGTCGGCGTCGGCGACGGGGAGCTCTGCGAGGTCTGGCGCGCGGAAGAAGAAGGAATTTGGGGAAATTTTGCCCCGCGCTAAGTCCTAACTAGGGAAACCCCTTTGGTACCGGTTGGTACCACCAACCGTACGAAAGGTCTTTCGTACCGGTTGGTGGTACCAACCGGTACCAAAGGTTTTTGTTTTTGTTTTTCTTTTGCTGTTTCTTTTGTTTTTCTTTTTCTTTTCTTTTTCTTTCCTGTTTCTTTTGCTGTTTCTGTTTCTTTTCTTTTTATTTTCTGTTTCTTTTCTTTTTATTTTCTGTTTCTTTTCTTTTCTGTTTCTTTTCTATTGCTTTTCTATTTCTTTTTTCTATTGCTTTTCTTTTTTTTTTCTGTTTCTTTTCTATTCCTGTTTCTTTTTCTTTATTTTCTATTTATTTTTTCTATTTATTTTTTCTATTTATTTTTTCTATTACTTTTCTTTTTTCCTTTCTTTTCTATTTCTTTTCTATTTATTTTTTCTATTGCTTTTGTTTTTCTTTTCTATTTCTTTTCTATTTCTTTTCTCTATTCTATTTCTTTTCTTTACTCTCGCCACGACGCCGTCCGCACAGGAAACTTTCCCGCCCCGACGTCGCGCGGGAAACTTTCCCGCCACGACGCCGCGCGGGAAACTTTCCCGCCCCGACGTCGCGCGGGAAACTTTCCCGCCACGACGCCGCGCGTGGGAGAAAAAAGGCGGAAAAGAAAGGGCGGGAATGAAATTTTATTACGATTGAACTCGAATTAAAAGTACATAGCTTAACTGAAAATTAAAGATACATGGCCAAATTCTATTGTTGGAGTCATTCAGTCATACTCGTGCCTAGCCCTGTAGTAGTCGCCACTGTAGTCGTCGTAGTCGCCGTCATCATCGTCGCTGGCATCGGGGTCGCGGTACTCGAACATCGGCGGGTGAGCACGCGTGGGCTGGGACTGAGGGTAGCGCAGGCGGGGGCCACGGTAGGCCATGACGCCCTGGAGAGTCCGGCCGCGCCACCACAGCCGACGGCCGGCCTCGTTGAAGTTCGGAGGAGGCGGGCCGCCCTCCTCGTGCCTGGCAAGCGCCCTCTCACGCCGATTGATGAAGAAGCTTTCCCAAGTCGGGCTGTAGTCGGGATGCCACTGGGGATTCCTCCGCTGCTCTGGCGTGAGCTCGAAGTAGTAGTGGTTCATGATGGCCATCTCGCGCGCCACACCTAGAGGGACTGGAGGGACTGGTACGCCTCTGACGCTTAGCAACCAGCCGGTCGGGACGCGGTAGCCCGGCGGGCAGGGGTAGTTCGAGGCGCAAAGCGCCTCCGCCTCCCGGGGGGTTAGAGATGCGATGGAAGCCATGGGAGAGAATGATGAGGTTTGCAGATATGAGTCTAGATGTGATATGTAAATGGTGGCCAAGCCTACATATATATAGTGAAAAAATGGCGGGAAGACAGAGGCGGGAACCGGTGGAAAGCGCGGGAAGAAAATAGGCGGGAAGACAGATCGAGGCAAACCTTTAGTACCGGTTGGTGGGTGCAACCGGTACTAAAGGTGTCGGCAGGATAAGGACGCCCTGCTCGATGAGATATAGTATGTAGCGCACGACGCCCTGTCGGTGGGATAAGGACGCGTGGGTAACCTTTAGTACCGGTTGGTGGGTGCAACCGGTACTAAAGCTGTCGGCGGGATAAGGACGCCCTGCTCGATGAGATAAAGTATGTAGCGCACGACGCCCTGTCGGTGGGATAAGGACGCGTGGGTAACCTTTAGTACCGGTTCGTGTCTGCAACCGGTACTAAAGCTGTCGGCAGGATAAGGACGCTCTGCCTATAAAAGGAGCATCGATACACCATGGGAAGCAGCTCAACAAGCCAACATGGATGGAGAGTTTCATCACCATGGATGGAGGAAAGGGTTGGGAAATCTCCCGTGGCGGAACTTGTCGAAGATGCCCTTGGTGCACATGCCCTATGGCATCTTCGGAAGTTCCGCCTCGGAAAAATTTCCCTGCAAGCCCGTGGAAGACTCCATCTCCTCTAACAATGTTGCGGAAAGGGTTGGGAAATCTCCCGTGGCGGAACTTCTCGAATATGCCCTTGGTGCACATGCCCTATATATGGCATATTCGGAAGTTCCGCCTCGGAAAAATTTCCCTACAAGCCCGTGACTTAACTAGTAAAACAAGCCAACCATCTCCATTGTTAATATCTTACATACAGTAACATCATTACACAAAAGTGATTTCCATATTGAGATACACAAGTTATACTCCATCTCCTCTAGTCTTCTGAGTTTTCTTCGCCCGTTTTCCTTTCTTCATCGCGACGCAACCATGGATAATCTTCATTGTTTAAGATGATGCTTGGGTCAATTTTTACCTTGAAGGGTGGAATATCGTCAAACTTATTATAATCTTCGACATGTCTATCTTGTCCTCTACTCCCACGATGTTTCTTTTTCCGAAAGAACTATGTGCCGCTTTGGCTCATCGTATGATGTGTCCTCTTGCCTTTCTTTTCTTTTTTTCGGTTTGCTAGACATATCCTTCACATAAAAACCTGAGCCACTTCACGGCTAGGACGAATGGTTCGGTGTCGTACCCAAGATTCTTGAAATCCACCGTAGTCATTCCGCATCGCGGGTCTACCTGCACCCGTCTTTCGGGTTGAACCATTTACACCGGAACAAAGGGACCTTGAAATTAGGTCCATAGTCAAGTTCCCATATCTCCTCTATGTACCCATAATATGTGACCTTGTTCCCATTGCCATCTTCTCGCATCAAAGCGGACACCACTGTTTTGGTTGGTGCTCTTTTTGTCTTGGGCGAAAGTGTAAAATGTGTTCCCATTAATCTCGTACTTTGAAAAGTCGATATAGTAGAAGATGGTTGCTTGGCCAACAAGTACAGCTGCTCGTCATTACTCCGGTGACATTCATGAGACGTGTTTGCAACCAACCGCCGAAAGTCTTCATGTGTTCTCCATCAATCCAATCTTCACGTTGCTCCAGGTATTTAGAGCGTAAGATCTCCTTGTGTTCCTCTTTGTACGGAGCCACCAAGATGGAATTATGTAGAACTGTGTAGTGTGCTTGAGTGAAAGAATGTCCGTCCATACACGTTGCTGATTTCTTTCCTAGCGTGCCTTTTCCACGCAGTCTCCCCTCATAGCGCGATTCAGAACACCGATCGGCTTAAGGTCAGGAATAAAGTCAACACAAAACTCAATGACCTCCTCTGTTCCATAGCCCTTGGAGATGCTTCCTTCTGGCCTAGCACGGTTATGAACGTACTTCTTTAAGACTCCCATAAATCTCTCAAAGGGGAACATGTTGTGTAGAAATACAGGACCGAGAACGCCAATCTCTTCGACCAGGTGAACTAGGAGATGTGTCATAATATTGAAGAAGGATGGTGGGAACACCAACTCGAAGCGACTAGACATTGGACCACATCCTTCAGTAAATTTTGTAGAGTAAGTGGATTGATCACCTTCGAGAAATTGCATTGAGGAACGCACATAGCTTCACAATGGGTACTCGAACATTTTCCGGCAGTAAGCCCCCTCAATGCAACCGGAAGTAATTGTGTCATAATCACGTGGCAGTCATGAGACTTTAGGTTTTGAAACTTTTTCTCCGACATGTTTATTATTCCCTTTATATTCGACGAGAAGCCAGACGGGACCTTGATGCTACTCAGGACTTCAAAAAAGATCTCCTTCTCCTCTTTGGTAAGAGCATAGCTGGCAGGACCTTGATACTTCTCTGCATTCGTGTTGTTTCCTTCGTGGATACTTTGCTGGTCCCGCCGTGCATCCGGTGTATCTTTTGTCTTCCCATACACGCACAAGAAGTTTAGCAGGTTCACGAAAAGATTTTTCGTCACGTGCATCTCGTCGATTGGATTGTGAACCTCTAAGAATTTCCGGTAGGGTAGCTCCCAAAATATCGACTTCTTCTTCCACTTGGGTACGTGTCCGTCAACATCATGCGGAACAGATTGTCCGCCGGGACCCTTTCCAAAGATCACTTTTAAATCCTTGACCATATCATATATAACTTCCCCAGTAGGCGGGTAGGCTTCGTTCGGTTATCTGCCTCACCTCCGAAATGCTTTCCTCTCTTTCTTACGTGATGTTGTTTTGGAAGAAATCGACGATGCCCTGTGTACACATTCTTGTTTCCCAAATAATTACTATCGATCTCACCTAAACGGTGTGTGCATGCATTGTATCCCTTGTTTGACTGCCCGAAATGTTACCAAGAGCAGGCCAATCATTGATGGTTACAAATAACAACGCTCGTAGGTTAAATTCCTTTTGTTCGTGCTCATCCCACACAGGTACACCTTCGTCACGCCACAACTCTAAAAGTTCTTCAACCAATAGCCTCGTGTACACATCAATATCGTTGCCGGGTTGCTTCGGGCCCTGGATGAGCACGGCATCATAATGAACTTCCGCTTCATGCACAACCAAGGAGGAAGGTTATAGATACATAGAGTCACCGGCCAGTGCTATGGACGGAGCTCGCTCCCGAAAGGATTAAAGCCATCCGTACTTAGACCAAATCTTAAGTTCCTTGCGTCATCTGAAAATGACTTGAACTCTCTGTCGATTTTTCTCCACCGCGACCCGTCGGCGGGGTGTCTCAAAGATCACATCTTTCTTGCGGTCCTCTTTGTGCCATCGCAACAACTTGGCATGCTCTTTGTTCGGAACAAACGTTTCAACCGTGGTATTATAGGAGCATACCACATCACCTTCGCAGAACCCTCTTCCCGGGGGTGGACTCACCCTCAACATCGCCAGGGTCATCTCGCCTGATCTTATACCTCAATGCACTACATACCGGGCATGCATTCAAATTCTCGTACTCCGCGGTAGAGGATGCAGTCATTGATGCATGCATGTATCTTCTGCACCTCTAATCCTAGAGGGCAGACAACCTTCTTTGCTTCGTACGTGCTAGAGGGCAACACGTTCTCCCTGGAAGCATCTTCTTTATTATTTTCAGCAACTTTTCAAATCCCTTGTCGGAAGTACCATTCTCTCGCCTTCCATCGCAAAGCAATTCCAGCGTGGTACCCAGCTTTTTCTCGACCATTTTCGCAATTTGGGTACAACAGTTTGTTGTGATCCTCTAACATTTTCTCCAACTTCAACCTCTCCTTTTCATTTCCGCAGTTCATCTTCGCATCAAGAATGGCCCGACCCAAATCGTCATCCGGGTCATCAAAAATCGGCTCATCGAAAATGAGCTCTTCTTCAGCTTCGTCTTCCCCCATTCTACTACCACCGTCTTCAGTGAATAAGGGATAGTTGTCACTATCCTCTTCTTCTTCGTTGTCTTCCAATATAACCCCTCTTTCTACGTGCTTGGTCCAACAATTATAGCTGGGCATGAAACCATTCTCCACAGTGGACGTGAAGGGTCTTCGAGGTAGAGTAATCCTTCATATTCTTACAGGAACTACATGGACAATACATGAAACCATTCGACCGCTTTGCTTTGCCTCAAATGCCACATTGAGAAAATAATGCATGCCAGTAATGAACTCGGGATGGCACCGGTCACCGTACATCCATTGTCGACTCATCTGCATTTTATATGTATATCAAAAATCATTAAGTACACAACATCATGGATATATGAGTGACCAACTTAATTAATATTCAAGTTCATCACATAAAACTAAGTTTTTTTATAAAAAAGAAGAGGCTCACCGAGGTTGTACGGTGCCGGCTAGGGGACGACGCTAGCGATCGACGGCGGTGAGGACGGGGATGATACTAATTAAAACCTACAAAATATACCATAATTTCAGCTCAAATTGATTATAAAAAAAGTAAAATCCCTAACTTAGGCATTTCATCAAACACCTTGCTAGCACTAGAAAAATAGTACGAGTTAAACTACCAAAGAAATGAGCTAAATTAGGAACGTCGGAAGAAAGGATGATATTGCTAACCCTCGGATAGATGGAGGTCGTTAATCTTGTTAAAATGGTGGAGAAAGAATGAAAATTTGTTGGAGTGTGAGAGGTGCAAAAGTTTTAGAAATGTGAGAGAGATGAAAATGAGAATGGATCGGGGGCGGGGGAGGGGCAGTGAGCATATGAGGCACCCTTTAGTACCGGTTGCTAACACAAACCGGTACCAAAGGTCCAACCTTGGCCCCACCCTCACCTGCCATTCTGGCCGAAGACCTTTCATACCGGTTCCTAACACGAACCGGTACGAAAGCTCATAACGAACCGGTACGAATGCCTGAGCGTCCGAACCGGTACAAATGCCACCTTTAATACCGGTTCGTAAGAGAACCGGTATTAAAGTCTTAGATGGATGAGAGGTTTTCTACTAGTGAATGTATGATTATTAGTACCGACCGGAGGTAGTAGTAGCAGTACCTCATATGGCGTGAGGCTCCACGGCTGCGTCCATATTCTGTTGCGTCCATCTTAACTTGCTCCTGATGTGTCCGATGGAAAATCGGTAGTCATAATCCAAAGGAAATTCGTTGATGTTCAGTTAAAATGATCGAATGACTCGTGCCACGAGTGGAAGCTACCGCAGAATGCACTCTTCAGGTAGAAGCTTATGAGGTCACATGGATTACTCATTTCGGCAGTTTAACCAAACCGTATACGGCTCCCATGCTGTTCAATCATGCTCTCATCTCGGCTATATACTCCAGCCGAGTTATCACCGGAAACGGTACTGACCCTAGTACGAGCTGACTGCTTCACCGCTTTGGGCAGCGCGGCCCATTATCGGCCCGTGAGCCCGGCCGGCTAGCCCATTGAGCCTGTTCGGTTAATCCACCTCACGAGTGGATTGGAGCGGATTAGAGGAGAGCCAGAGGGATTTTGATTTAGATGTGGTTTGATCCCTGCCAATTCTAGTCAATCCACTTGAATCCCTAAAAATCAAACAACGACCGAATTCCCTAACTTCCCGTAGAAGAAGACGGTTCCTTATACAATAGAAAGAAAAAAAAAGAATAAACCACCTAGTAAGTCGTAACAACTCAATACAAACTAGAATAAAAAAAAAAGAGTAACTGGTATTTTATCCATGTATGCATGATAACTTGGAAGTGTTTTGTCTGGAGTTTGCTGGATCGGAGGTATTCAGTCGTGCGCACCATGCTTTTATTCCGACCAATTGGTTCTGGAGGGAGCGGCGCGAAGCTCTTTTTCTGTATTGACATCAAGTGACTATGGATCCATGATGAAAGTCGGAAGAAGAGAATTTCATGAAGGCCGGAGGGGAGGACTAGCTAAGGGAGGTTCAAGTCTCCGCGTTGTTGATGGGCTTGCTTGGTGTTCCGGGCTTCACAGCAGCGGTATGAAAGTGGGGGCGACAACACAGACGAAGTGCAGAGTCTTACCTTTCAGGGTGAAAACCCAAGGTCTGGCTTTAACTGGTTGTGCCTGACAATGACCTTGGTGGAGGCATTGTTTTGAAAGCATGGACTATCTTCAGGGTGAAAACCCAAGATCTTTGATCAGGCGACGACGGTGTTTGAGCACTGTTCCCTTCTTGGAGACGTCGTTTTTGAAGAGTCTGTAATTCAGGTGTTGTCCTGGTGGTGGATGTATTGCTGTTGTTAGGCCCGAGATACTGTAGCGGGACTTTTGTTTCTTAGTTTTCTTTTCTTTTTTTTGGCTGTGTGCATCCGTAGTGCCATTAGGGTGGTACGTTGTTGCAGAGGCTGGCTGTAATTGGTATCTCTTGATATTAATATATTCTCTTTATCAAAAAAAATGCATGATAACTTGGAAGTATGAAAGATCTCCATTTATTTTGTTTATTTATGCATTTATTCAGTTTTCTCCTTCTATGCTCTAATAGAACCATGAACCTTTATATATGTCACTTGTTTTGACATATACAAAGGTTCATCATATCTACTCGGTACTTCGCAAAATTGGCAGCCGAGTAAAGCAAGAGGAATTGTTGAGCATACTAATCTATATATTGTACCTTAGTTAAATTAAATGAGAATATTAATTTCAGAAAAGGCAGTTCCGCTTCTAGTGTACCCCCTATTTCGCAGTACTACATATATAAGATTACCTCACAGTGGGAGAAACATAGGTAGTAACATCACAAAATCAAACACATATTTGGTGACATGGGATGATAATAAATGAAGAAATAGCGTGAAGTGGTAACTAGCTATGTTACCATAACATCACACACCCCAAGACAAGATGAGTCTGCAATATAATAAATATTATTTTACATGATACCACATATATGTTACTCACCACTATCAAGGTACTAACATAGATTATGGCGTTGGGGAAAGATGGGGGTGCCGATGTGGTTGGTGGGAGAGAGAAAACGGATCCAAGGAGAGTGCGGTCGGTGGCATGTGTTGGGTGGGGTCGGTGGGATTTGGCAGATTGGCAGTGTGTGGTGGACAGTGGCGCGGGCGATGGCGCATCACCATGTGCGCTATAAGTAACTGGGTGAGTGGCGCACCATAAATACGTGCGCCATTGCTATCTGAGATAGTAATGGCGCACCACTAACTAGTGCGCCACTGCTAAGTTTGGGGTAGGGGTGAAATCTGGACGACCTTTAGTAATGGCGCACCTCAAAAGCAGTGCGCCACTGCTATATTTGTATCAGTGGAGCACCACTTTTTGGTGCGCCACTACTAACTAGTAGTGGCGCACCAAAATAGGCGTGCGCCACTGAGAGCATTCTTACGGCTAGGTCTTTTCCTAGTAGTGGTGGTTGGTGGCAGGTGTTGTTCGGTGCTGGACCACGACACCATCGCACATTGTATGTGACCTCCCCTCCTCTAGGGGCTGACTAAACTCGAGTAATCGACCGATCCCCTCCACCACGAGACTGTCACACTTCACAGATGGCGTGCGTGCATCTTCTCAGGAAAAGAGAGACGGTGGTGATGTGCATGTCGCTCAGATAAAAGGCGTGATGGTGCTCTCTCAGTCATCGTCTGTTCTTTCTCGTCTGCACACGTAATCAATCCTCCTCCTGTTCTGAATATGTCTGTACGTATCGTTTCCTTTTCCAAAATACGTCAATAGTGCTATTTGGTAAAAAAAAATAGACTGAATCATATACTTCCTCCTCCATCCATATAGATGTATTATCTCCTTCTAAAAATAGGTATCTCTCTTTTTATCTGTATTTTAGTTCAAGATACGGTCGATATCTACATAAAGTTGAGACATGTACTTTTAAAGGGATGGAGGATGTGGTTTATTTAAATTTTGTTGTATTTAGACACTAAATAGCACTTAGATATATTTAAACTTAGATAAATCTTATGTGGACGATTAGCATCCAAGTGAAACTCAAAAGAGAAAGCCCCGCTTAATGCTAGCGTTTCACAGCGAGATCATCACAAGTTCAGGGATCAAATATAGAACAGCCATGGAGTAAACAAAAGCAACACGGTCCATCCAACAACACTCCTTCGGAAGCTGGTTGCGACATGATCATCCAAGTATCACGGGCGACTGACATCATCTCAGGGGTCATCTTCGCGCATCTGGTTGGAGTTATTCTGGCCACCATCCAGACGAGGAATAGCAGCGGCGGGGGAAAATGTACCAACAGCATGTGCATCCACGGCCACTTGCCACAGAACTTCGACTTCGCCAGCCCTACCTGATCTGCAGAATTGTTTAAACCTGTCAAAAAAAAAATTTGACGTAACCTGTCAAATAATTTATGAAAATAACCGAGTAACAAAATAGCAAGATCTATTGAGAAGTTTTCAAATTGCCCATCATATTGACATTTTGTGTTTACCAACCCAGTTTCTGCGGACCGTATTATCTTTTGTAGCTACGTGATTGTACCAGAACCACACCTAGATCTTTAAAGGGATTCCTGCTTTTCACAAATGTTTTGAATGATCAGTCAATACCATTGCTGCAAAGGTGCTTATACATTGACTTTACACTAAACTGTCCATTTTTTGATATCTTCCAAATTGGTTGGTCTTTCTCAGAGTGAGAACAATGGTGCGTAGCAGTCTGTGCAAACCCCTCATTTGCTCTTGTAAATTCACAGGGAGACGTGTTCTGAAAGTGAAACGCCAGCCATTTCTGGCAGCCTTAGAATAAGATGTTGCTCATTACAAATATCGAAAGGTTAGGGAATTTGGCTTTCAAAGGTGTGAAACCACACAAAGCTTGTTCTACTTCCCTCACCCACCTGCATATTTCTCCCACACAGGTACTATGAAACATGTCTGACCACAAAGCAGAGTCTATAGGTTTAGGTTTTGCACTGAAGAGACAAGAATTCATGAGATATTTCCACCACATAAATCCTCTTTATCATTCTCCAACTTTAACCACCATTTGCCATTAAATTTATAGTACTCCCTCCAGTTCATATTAATTGACTCTAATATGAATGTATCTAGACACATTTTAGTTCTAGATACATCTATATTGAAGTCAATTAATATGGATCGGAGGGAGTATTGAACTTGGTGAGTTTTTTTCATACCCATCCCACCTTTCTCGCTAGGCTTGTACAATAACTACGCGGTAGCTGTGATTGACGAGGAGCTCTTATCCTTTCGAGCCTCTCTCGGTCGCGGTAGTTGTGAGATCAAGCGGCGAGTTTCATGCGTCGGCCACCGTCGCACTCGCAGTCTCGCCCCGCCGAGACTGCCGGCAGAAGGCGACGGCAGGTATCGTCGTCCTCGTGCCCGTCAGCGTCATGGGCTCGACCCAGCTGCAACTGCACGCCCAGCTGCTTTCTCTCCAGTTTTAGAGCATCTCCAGTCGCGTCCTCCAAAGCGTCCCCCAAAGCTATTTGGGACGCGCCGGACAAAAAAAATGCTTTCAGCCGCATCCCCAAATCCTTTTTTTGTCCGGCGCGTCCCGATACGGTGTTCGGCGCTCCGAGGCCGTCCCCATCCCACAGGGGACGCACCGGGCACGTCGGACACAACGAAAAGCGAGGCGAAGCGACACGGGCTCCCACATGTCGGCGAGTATTTGCATAAACCGTTGATTTGCGCCTTTTTTCTCGTCGCTCCTTCCTTCCCGCGCCTCCCACCCCTCCGCCGCCGCTGGATTTGCCGGCCGTTTGAGCGTCTGATCTCTTCTGAGAATCGGCACCGTCGCCGCGACTGGCGCTCCCGCTGGTCGTTCCGCCGCCGCCGCTTCGCCATCGCGTCCCAGAACGCAGCGTCAAATCCGCCCCACCTCTGCGCACACAAGGTGCTCGACGACTTGCCAGGTAGGCGCGATTGGCCGCTGTTCGTTGCGTCGTCTACCTCGGCGCAATTTTAACCATTGATTTTGCTTTAGACATGGATAGTGACGATGAGATGGTTGCCCTGCTGCTAGAGGACGTGCAAGCCTTCGACGACGACCTCCGGGAACATTTGCTGATCATCGCGTCCCTCCAGGACATGGTTGACGACGAGGCGGAGAAGAGGAAGAGGCCGCGCCGCCGAGGATCAAGGCCGGGGAGAAGGAAGTCCAAGCCCCGGCAGAGGATGGAGGGGCATGCCATGCTGCACAACGACTACTTCGCCGATGATGCAACACATGCCGACAATTTTCGGCGCCGGTACAGGATGAGCAAGGGGCTGTTCATAAATATCCTCCACGGCGTTCGAGAGTTCGACCCCTACTTCAAGCTCAAGCTCGACGCTGTAGGCGTTCTCGGGTTCTCGTCGATTCAGAAGTGCACCGCCGCCATGAGGATGCTTGCATACGGAGCACCTGCCGATACACAGGACGACTACCTTCGCATGAGTGAGTCTACTGCCATTGAGTGCTGATACGTCTCAAACGTATCTATAATTTCTTATGTTCCATGCTAGTTTTATGATAATACCTACATGTTTTGTTCACACTTTATATCGTTTTGATGCATTTTCCGGAACTAACCTATTGACGAGATGCCGAATGGCCAGTTGCTGTTTTCTGCTGTTTTTGGTTTCAGAAATCCTACAAAGGAAATATTCTCGGAATCGGACGAAATCAATGCCCAACATCTTATTTTTCCCGGAACCTTCCAGAAAGTCAAAGGGGGACCAGAGGGGAGCCCTGGGGGCCCCACACGTGTGGGCGGCGCGGCCCAAGGGGGGGGGGCGCCCCCCTAGTGTGAGGAGGCCCCGTGGCCCCTCCGACTCCGCCTCTTCGCCTATTAAAGCCGTCCTGACCTAAATCTTCGAGACCGATTGACGAAACTCCAGAAAGACTCCAGGGACGCCGCCGCCATCGCGAAACTCCAATTCGGGGGACAGAAGTCTCTGTTCCGGCACCCTGCCGGGACGGGGAATTGCCCCCGAAGTCATCTCCATCGACACCACCGCCATCTCCATCGCCATTGCTGTCTCCCATGATGAGGAGGGAGTAGTTCTCCCCCGGGGCTGAGGGCTCTACCGGTATCTATGTGGTTAATCTCTCTCTCATGTACCCCAATACAATGATCTCATGAATTGCCTTGCATAATTGAGATCCATATGATGAGCTTTGTATCACTATTAAATCTATGTGCTACTCTAGTGATGTTATTAAAGTAGTCTATTCCTCCTTCATGATGTAAAGGTGACGGTGTGTGCATCATGTAGTTCTTGGCGTAGGTTATGATTGTAATCTCTTGTAGATTATGGAGTTAACTATTACTATGATAGTATTGATGTGATCTATTCCCCCTTTCATAGCTATTGGTGACGGTGTGTATGCTATGTTAGTTCTCGGTCTAAATTGCAATGATCTATTATGCTCTAAAGGTTACTTAAATATGAACACCGAATGTTGTGGCGCTTGTTAACTCCGGCTTGAGGGAGCTCTTGTAGCCCTACACAATGATTGGTGTTTGTTATCAAACAAGAGTATGTGTAGCACAAGTGAGGAGAAGTTATTTATTTATTATGTGATCAATGTTGAGAGTGTCCACTAGTGAAAGTAGGATCCCTAGGCCTTGTTTCCAATACTGCAAACACCGCTTACTTACTGTTCTACTGCATGTTTACTCGCTGCCATATTTTATTCAGATTTCTATTACCACTCATACACATCCATACTACTTGCATTTTACTATCTCTTCGCCGAACTAGTGCACCTATACATCTGACAAGTGTATTAGGTGTGTTGGGGACACAAGAGACTTCTTGTATCGTGATTGCAGGGTTGCTTGAGAGGGATATCTTTGACCTCTTCCTCCCTGAGTTCGACAAACCTTGGGTGATCCACTTAAGGGAAACTTGCTGCTGTTCTACAAACCTCTGCTCTTGGAGGCCCAACACTGTCTACAGGAATAGAAGCGTGCGTAGACATCAAGCTATTTTCTGGCGCCGTTGCCGGGGAGGTAAGGTAAAAGGTATTCACATCCTTCGACTACTAAGCTATTTCCTAGCACTGTTGCCAGTGTGTGAGTGCTCGAAGCTATTTCCTTTAGATCCTGCAATTGCATCTTTTTGTTTCTTGTTCACTAGTTAGGCATAATGGAAAGCAACTGTGAGCTTTTTAATCTTTTTCCTGAGTTAGAATTGTTTGCTGCGAAAATTAAAAAACCTATGGAATCTTATTTGCATGCTAGTAGCAATGATATTAGTATGAACGCTTTGAACACCATTGTTGCTAATGATATGGAAAATTCTAAGCTTGGGGAAGCTGGTTTTGATGAGCATGATATCTTTAGTCCCCAAAGCATTGAGGAGAAAATTTTCTTTGATGATACTTTGCCTCCTATTTATGATGATTATAATGATAGTGGTCTTTTGGTGCCGCCTACTATGGAGAGTAAATTTTATTATGATTATACTATGCCTCCTACACTTGATGAGAATAATAATGATAGCTACTTTGTTGAATTTGCTCCTACTACAACTAGTAAAATTGATTATGCTTACGTGGAGAGTAATAATTTTATGCATATAGCTCATGATAAGAATGTTTCATTTGATAGTTATATTGTTGAGTTTGTTCATGATGCTACTGAAAATCATTATGAGAGAGGAAAATATGGTTGTAGAAGTTTTCATGTTCCTAAAACACCTCTCTATATGCTGAAAATCTTGAAGTTGCGCTTGTCTAGTTTTCGTATGCTTGTTGCATTATGCCTACATGACTTGTTTATTTACAAGATTCCTTTTCATAGGAAGTGGGTTAGGCTTAAATTTGTTTTAAATTTGCTTCTTGATGCTCTCTTTTGCTTCAACTCTTATTTCTTGGGAGTGCATCATTAAAATTACTAAGCCCATCTTAATGGCTATAAAGAAAGCACTTCTTGGAAGATAACCCATGTCTTTATTTTGCTACTGTTTTGTTGTGTCTTGGAAGTTGTTACTACTGTAGCAACCTCTCCTTATCTTTATTTTATTGCATTGTTGTGCCAAGTAAAGTCTTTGATAGCAAGGTTGATACTAGATTTGGATTATTGCGCAGAAACAGATTTCTGTCTGTCACGTATTTGGGCAGGGTTCTCTGTAGGTAACTCCGAAAAATCTGCCAATTTACATGCATGATCCTCAGATATGTACGCAACTTTCATTCAATTTGAGCATTTTCATCTGAGCAAGTCCAGTGCCTCTAAAAAATTCGTCTTTACGGACTGTTCTGTTTTGACAGATTCTGCCTTTTATTTCGCATTGCCTCTTTTGCTGTGTTGGATGAATTTCTTTGTTCCATTGACTTCCAGTAGCTTTGGGCAATGTCCAGATGTGTTAAGAATGATTGTGTCACCTCTGAACATGTGAAATTTTGATTATGCACTAACCCTCTAATGAGTTGTTTCGAGTTTGGTGTGGAGGAAGTTTTCAAGGGTCAAGAGAGGAGGATGATATATGATCAAGAAGAGTGAAAAGTCTAAGCTTGGGGATGCCCCCATGGTTCATCCCTGCATATTTTAAGAAGACTCAAGCATCTAAGCTTGGGGATGCCCAAGGCATCCCCTTCTTCATCAACAATTTATCAGGTTTCTTCTCTTGAAACTATATTTTTATTCGGTCACATCTTATGTGCTTTACTTGGAGCGTCTGTTTGTTTTTGTTTTGTTTGAATAAATTCATGCTTGTGTGGGAGAGAGACACGCTCCGCTGTTGCGTATGAACACATGTGTTCTTAGCTTTACTCTTAATGTTCATGGCGAAGGTTGAAACTGCTTCGTTAATTGCTATTTGGTTGGAAACAGAAAATGTTGCATGTGGTAATTGGTATAATGTCTTGAATAATTTGATACTTGGCAATTGTTGTGCTCATATAGATCATGTTTAAGCTCTTGCATCATGTACTTTGCACCCATTAATGAAGAACTACATAGAGCTTGTTAAAATTTGGTTTGCATGATTGGTCTCTCTAAGTCTAGATATTTTCTGGTTAAGGTGTTTGAACAACAAGGAAGACGATGTAAAATCTTATAATGCTTACAATGTTCATATGTGAGTCTTGCTGCACCGTTTTATACTTGAGTTTGCTTCAAACAACCTTGCTAGCCTAGCCTTGTATTGAGAGGAATTCTTCTCGTGCATCCAAATCCTTGAGCCAAAAACTATGCCATTTGTGTCCACCATACCTACCTACTACATGGTATTTCCCTGCCATTCCAAAGTACATTACTTGAGTGCTACCTTTAAAATTCTATTCTTTGTCTTTACAATGCATAGCTCATGGGAAAATAGCCTTAAAAACTATTGTGGTGAAGAATATGTACTTATGTGTCTTATTTCTTAATAAGTTGTTTGTTGAGCGGTAACCATGTTTCTGGGGACGCCATCAACTCTTTTACCCTTTGTTGAATATCATGTGAGTTGCTATGCATGTTCGTCTTATCTGAAGTAAGGGAGATTTTCATGATCAAATGGTTTGAGTATGCATAATGTTAGAGAAGAACATTGGGCCGCTAACTAAAACCATGATTCATGGTGGAAGTTTCAGTTTGGACACAAATCCTCAATCTCTTATGAGAATATTAACTGTTGTTGAATGCTTATGCATTAAAGAGGAGTCCATTATCTGTTGTCTATGTTGTCCCGGTATGGATGTCTAAGTTGAGAATAATCAAAAGCGAGAAATCCAATGCGAACTTTCTCCTTAGACCTCTCAGACAAAGGCATAGAGGTACCCCTTTGTGACACTTGGTTGAAACATATGTTATGCAATGATAATCCGTGTTAATCCAAGCTAATTAGGACAAGGTGCGAGCACTATTGGTAATCTATGCATGAGGCTTGCAACTTATAGGATATCTTATACATAACACATATGCTTTATTACTACCGTTGACAAAATTGTTTCTATGTTTTCAAAATGAAAAGCTCTAGCACAAAAATAGTAATCAATGCTTCCCTCTACGAAGGGCCATTCTTCTACTTTATTGTTGAGTCAGTTTACCTATTCTTTCTATCTCAGAAGCAAACACTTGTGTAAACTGTGTGCATTGATTCTTACATGTTTACCTATTGCACTTGTTATATTACTTTGTGTTGACAATTATCTATGAGATATATATGTTGAAGTTGAAAGCAACTGCTGAAACTTATATCTTCCTTTGTGTTGTTGATGTCTACGTTCCCCCTCCTTTCCTGTAGACAGTGTTGGGCCTCCAAGAGCAGAGGTTTGTAGAACAGCAGCAAGTTTTCCCTTAAGTGGATCACCCAAGGTTTATCGAACTCAGGGAGGAAGAGGTCAAAGATATCCCTCTCATGCAACCCTGCAACCACAAAGCAAGAAGTCTCTTGTATCCCCAACACACCTAATAGGTGCACTAGTTCGGCGAAGAGATAGTGAAATACAGGTGGTATGAATAAGTATGAGCAGTAGCAACGGTGCCAGAAAATAGCTTGCTAGCGTGTAGTTGATGGTGGTAGTATTGCAGCAGTAGTAACACAGTAAAACAGTAAACAAGCAGCGATAGCAGTATTTAGGAACAAGGCCTAGGAATTACACTTTCACTAGTGGACACTCTCAACATTGATCACATAACAGAATAGATAAATGCATACTCTACACTCTTGTTGGATGATGAACACATTGCGTAGGATTACACGAACCCTCAATGCCGGAGTTAACAAGCTCCACAATTAATGTTCATATTTTAGTAACCTTATAGTGCAAGATAGATCAACATAACCAAATAGATCACAACAATACCATCATAGTAATAGTTAACTTCACAATCCACAAGAGATCATGATCATAGCCTACGACAAGAACCACATGGGGCACACACTAGTCACCTTTACACCATGCAGGAGGAATAGAATACTTTAATAACATCACTAGAGTAGCACATGGATGAATTGTGATACAAAACTCATATGAATCTCAATCATGTAAAGCAGCTCATGAGATTATTGTATTGAGGTACATGGGAGAGAGATGAACCACATAGCTACAGCGAAGCCCTCAGCCTCGGGGGTGGATTACTCCCTCCTCATCATGGAGGCAGCGATGGCGGTGAAGATGGCAGTGAAGACGGCGGTGGAGATGGCTCCGGGGGCAATTCCCCGTCCCGGCAGGGTGCCGGAACAGAGACTTCTGTCCCCCGAATTGGAGTTTCGCGATGTGGCGGCGCCCCTGGAGTCTTTCTGGAGTTTCGTCAATTGGTGTCGAAGTTTTAGGTCACGACGGCTTAAATAGGCGAAGAGTCGGAGTCGGAGGGGCCACGGGCTGCCCAAACCATAGGGGGGCGCGCCCCCCCCCTTGGGCCGCGCCGGGTGTGGTTTGGTGGCCCTGTGCCTCCTCTCCGACTCTTCTTCGGTGTTCTGGAGCCTTCCGGGAAAAATAGGAGGTTTGGCGTTGATTTCGTCCAATTCCGAGAATATTGCCCGAACAGCCTTTCTGGAACCAAAAACAGCAGAAAATAGCAACTGGCCTTTCGGCATCTTGTCAATAGGTTAGTTCCGGAAAACGCATAAAAATGATATAAAGTGTGAACAAAACATGTTGGTATTGTCATAAAACAAGCATGGAACATCAGAAATTATAGATACGTTGGAGACGTATCAGCATCCCCAAGCTTAGTTCCTACTCGTCCTCGAGTAGGTAAACGATAAAAGATAATTTCTGAGGTGACATGCTACCAACATAATCTTAATCATACTGTTGTAAAGCATATGAGATGAATGCAGCGATTAGAAACAACGTAAATGCAATGAGTAAACAATTGAATCATATAGCAAAGACTTTTCATGAATAGTACTTTCGAGACAAGCATCAACAAGTCTTGCATAAGAGTTACTCATAAAGCAATAAATTCTTAGTAAAGGTATTGAAGCAACACAATGGAAGATTAAGTTTCAGCGGTTGCTTTCAACTTGTAACATGTATATCTCATAGATAGTTGTCAATACAAAGCAATATAACAAATGCAATATGCAAATATATAGGAATCAATGCACAGTTCACACAAATGTTTGCTTCTTGAGGTAGAGAGAGAGATAGGTGAACTGACTCAACAATAAAAGTAAAAGAGTGGTCCTTCAAAGAGGAAAGCATCGATTGCTATATTTGTGCTAGAGCTTTGGTTTTGAAAACATATAGAGAGCATAAAAAGTAAAGTTTTGAGAGGTGTTTGTTGTTGTCAACGAATGGTAATGGGTACACTAACTACCTCGCCAACCGGACTTCCAAGAGCGGCTCCCATGAATTATTTTATTTTTGTGTGGCACTCCTTCCAACCTTTCTTTCACAAACCATGGCTAACCGAATCCTCGGGTGCCTGCCAACAATCTCATACCATGAAGGAGTGCCTTTTTATTTTAGTTTTATTATGATGACACTCCTCCCAACCTTTGCTTACACAAGCCATGGCTAACCGAATCCTTCGGGTGCCGTCCAACAATCACATACCATGGAGGAGTGTCTATTTTTGTTAATTAATTTGGGACTGGGAATCCCATTGCCAGCTCTTTTTGCAAAATTATTGGATAAGCGGATGTGCCACTAGTCCATATGAGAGTCCGTCAAAAGTAAATGACAAGGTTGAAAGCTAAACACCACATACTTCCTCATGAGCTATAAAACATTGACACAAATCAGAGGTGATAAATTTTGAATTGTTTAAAGGTAGCACTCAAGCAATTTACTTTGGAATGGCAGGAAATACCACATAGTAGGTAGGTATGGTGGACACAAATGGCATAGTGGTTGGCTCAAGGATTTTGGATGCATGAGAAGTATTCCCTCTCGATACAAGGCTTAGGCTAGCAAGGTTGTTTGAAGCAAACACAAGTATAAACCGGTACAGCAAAACTCACATAAAAGACATATTACAAGCATTATAAGACTATACATCGTCTTCCTTGTTGTTCAAACACCTCACTAGAAAATATCTAGACTCTAGAGAAACCACTCATGCAAACCAAATTTTAACAAGCTCTATGTATTTCTTCACTAATAGGTGCAAAGTATATGATGCAAGAGCTTAAACAAGAGCACAACAATTGCCAAGTATCACATTACCCAAGACATTATAGCAATTACTACATGTAGCATTTTCCAATTCCAACCATATAACAATTAACGAAGCAGTTTCAACCTTCGCAATGAATATTATGAGCTAAGAACACATGTGTTCATACGAACCAGCGAAGCGTGTCTCTCTCCCACACAAGCATTTATTCAAACAAAAACAAAAACAAGAAACATACAGACGCTCCAAGTAAAGCACATAAGATGTGACCGAATAAAAATATAGTTTCAAGAGAAGGAACCTGATAATTTGTCGATGAAGAAGGGGATGCCCAGGCATCCCCAAGCTTAGACGCTTGAGTCTTCTTAGAATATGCAGGGGTGTACCACCGGGGCATCCCCAAGCTTAGAGCTTTCACTCTCCTTGATCATAGTATATCATCCTCCTCTCTTGACCCTTGAAAACTTCCTTCACACCAAACTTCTCATAAACTTCATTAGAGGGGTTAGTACATAATCAAAAACTCACATGTTCAGAGGTGACACAATCATTCTTAACACTTCTGGACATTGCTCAAAGCCACTGGAGTTTAATGGAACAAAGAAATCCATCCCACATAGCGAAAGAAGCAATGCGAAATAAAAGGCAGAATCTGTCAAAACAGAACAGTCTGTAAAGACGAATTTCTAATAAATACTTCCGTTGCTCAGATCAGAAAACTCAAAACTAATGAAAGTTGCGTACATATCTGAGGAACACGCACGTAAATTGGCATATTTTTCTGATTTTTCTACAGAGAGAAAATCCCAGATTCGTGACAGATAGAAATCTGTTTCTGCGCAGAAATCCAAATCTAGTATCAACCTTCGATTAGAGGCTTCACTTGGCACAACAAAACACAAAACTAAGATAAGGAGAGGTTGCTACAGTAGTAAACAACTTCCAAGACATAAATATAAAACAAAATACTGTAGCAAAATAACACATGGGTTATCTCCCAAGAAGTTCTTTTCTTTATAGCCATTAAGATGGGCTCAGCAGTTTTAATGATGCATTCGCGGGAAATAGTATTCGAAGCAAAAGAGAGCTTCAAGAGGCAAATTCAAAACAAATTTAAGTCTAACATGCTTCCTATGAAGAGGAATCTTGTACACAAATGAATTCATGAAGAACAAAGTGACAAGCATAAGAGGATAAAACACGAGTAGCTTCAAATTTCTCAACATAAAAAGGGGAAACTTAATATTATTAAGATGCATATAACCATATTTCCCTCTCTCATAATAACTTTCAGTAGCATCATTGATGAAATCCACAATATACCCATCACTTAAAACATTCTTATCATGGTTCATATGCATAGAAGTATCATTAATTTTGGCATAAGAAGAGTTATTCTCATTAATAGTAATTGGAGCAAGATTATTATCAAGAATTTGAACATGGTAAACAAGTTGCATATTAAAAGAATTGTTTTTGGTAATCCAATCATGACTATGACAAGTTTCATAAGGATAATTATAACCTATATCATAGCATTCTTTATAATAATCATCAAAGATTGGAGGCACAGTGTTATCATAAGAAATAGAATAGTTATCTTTCACAGTTGGTTTATCTATGACCATACCATCATTGTTATTAGAAGGAGATGTATCAAACACATAATGATCAGTAGCAAAAGGATTTTCAAACACCTCTTCCCCAAGCTTACAGCTTTCTATATTATTATGGGAGGAAGCATGGATAGCACTGACACTATGGCAATTATTATCATCATTTTCAGAATTAGTTTCCCAGAGATTTGCAATATCAAAAGTTGTGTGCTCATTCAAATCATGATCGCTAATGTATGTAAAGGGCATAGGAAGATCATCATATTTAGATTCATTATCACAATAATCATTAGGAGCAACATACTTACGGTTACTTAGCGTTATCTCATTCACGCGGGGATACGCCGTTACCTCTTTCTTTTTATTCTCCTTCTTCTTCTTCTTCTTCGTTCCCTCCTTCTTCTTCTTCTTCTCTTCCTTCTCCTCGTTCCCTTCTTTAGGAGGAAGAGGCTTGAAGGGTAACTTGTCCGCATAACCTGATTTACTTTCAGAAACAATAGAAGAAACTTGGGAAGATCCCTCCTTTTCATTAATTAGTTGAAAACACACAGCGGTCCTATCATATTTTGGCAAGGTGTCATCTTCTAAAATATTTTGTATGTAAGTATTTGTATGGCTATTATCAATGCAATAAGAAAAACACCCATGCAGGACATCATCAATATCAAGATCACTCATATATAACAAAGAGATTTTTCTCGACAGTTCTTCACACCCTAAAAATAAAGTAAGTTCATCATGCTGATTAGGAGTAATTTCATCATCACAATACAAATTTGCAGCACTCATTGGGTTCAAATTATCATTGGAGGAGCATTGAAAATTAAAATGACCCACTTCATGGCAAACTTCACAAATAAAAGGATAGAGGGCACAAACTTTTTTACCAAGATCATCTAGAGCCCTAAGCCACTTCCTAGTTTTTTCATTAATATGATGGATGCAATATTCATCTTTGACTTGATTAATTCCACAAGGTCTATGCATTCCACAAAAATTAACATGCTTATAAGAAATAGCATTTTTAGGAGTTTGAGCATGCTTATTGCAATAATTAACAAAAATTTCATTCTTCATGCAAGCCTCTTTAAAAGGTTCATGATACTTATCAAAATTATTTTTAGGCAATTCAAAATGAGAAGCAAAGGCTTTATAAAGATTTGCAGCAACTTGAGAGTCAAGACCATAAGTAGCACTCATATTTCGAAATTTATCGGTATCCATAAAAGCTTCAATGCATTCATAATCATAATTTATACCTGACTCTTTACCTTCATTGTTCTCCCATCCTTCAGCGTTGTCCTCAATCCGATCAAGAAGATCCCACCTAGCTTCAACCTCCTTGCTTGTGAAAGATCCCTCCGAACACGCGTCCAGATAGTCCTTGTGTTGTCCTGAAAGCCTCGCATAAAAATTATTAACAATAACATTACGGGGGAGCTCATGAATGGGACATTTGAGCATTAGTGATTTCAATCTCCCCCACGCTTGAGAAATACTCTCTCCATCACGAGGATAAAAGTTATATATATAATTCCTATCAATATGCACTTCATGAGGAGGGTAAAATTTAGAATAAAAGAGAGATGCAATTTCCTCCCAACCAAGAGAATGACTATTCTCCAACAATTTATACCAATGCGCCGCTTACTGCATAAATAAACGGAAAATAGCTTCTTCTTCACTTCATCCATAGAGATACCTGCACACTTGAATAACCCGCATAATTCGTGCAAAAACAGTAAATGATCCCTAGGATGGACAGTTCCATCCCCTTTATAGTGGTTGTCCATAACACGTTCAATAATTTTCATAGGTATTTTATACGGAATACTTTCAGCAGGTGGATTCAAAATATCAGAAGCATCATTAGATTTATCGCATATGGGAGATAAAGCATTATCAGAACAAATTTTCTCCCCTAAAGATGGGAAGCTAAAAAGATCACAAAAACTAGCTTCCCCAAGCTTAGACTTCTCCATAGCATTAGCAGTAATTGCATTCATACTAATAACATCGCTACTAACATGCAAATAAGGTTCCATAGGTTTTTTAATTTTTGCATCAAACAATTCTAAATCAGGAAAAAGATTAAAAAGCTCACCAATTTTTTTGTTGTTTTCCATTATGCCTAACTAGTGTAAACAAGAAACAAAAAGATGAAATTGCAGGATCTAAAGGAAATAGCTTCGAGTACTTACAATGGTGGAAAATAGCTTGGTAGCCGAGGTCCGGAGTGTGAGTACCTTTTACCTTTCCTCCCCGGCAACGGCGCCAGAAAATAGCTTGATGTCTACGTTCCCCCTCCTTTCTCAGAGACAGTGTTGGGCCTCCAAGAGCAGAGGTTTGTAGAACAGCAGCAAGTTTTCCCTTAAGTGGATCACCCAAGGTTTATCGAACTCAGGGAGGAAGAGGTCAAAGATATCCCTCTCATGCAACCCTGCAACCACAAAGCAAGAAGTCTCTTGTGTCCCCAACACACCTAATAGGTGCACTAGTTCGGCGAAGAGATAGTGAAATACAGGTGGTATGAATAAGTATGAGCAGTAGCAACGGTGCCAGAAAATAGCTTGCTAGCGTGTAGTTGATGGTGGTAGTATTGCAGCAGTAGTAACATAGTAAAACAGTAAACAAGCAGCGATAGCAGTATTTAGGAACAAGGCCTAGGAATTACACTTTCACTAGTGGACACTCTCAACATTGATCACATAACAGAATAGATAAATGCATACTCTACACTCTTGTTGGATGATGAACACATTGCGTAGGATTACACGAACCCTCAATGCCGGAGTTAACAAGCTCCACAATTAATGTTCATATTTTAGTAACCTTATAGTGCAAGATAGATCAACATAACCAAATAGATCACATCAATACCATCATAGTAATAGTTAACTTCACAATCCACAAGAGATCATGATCATAGCCTACGACAAGAACCACATGGGGCACACACTAGTCACCTTTACACCATGCAGGAGGAATAGAATACTTTAATAACATCACTAGAGTAGCACATGGATGAATTGTGATACAAAACTCATATGAATCTCAATCACGTAAAGCAGCTCATGAGATTATTGTATTGAGGTACATGGGAGAGAGATGAACCACATAGCTACAGCGAAGCCCTCAGCCTCGGGGGTGGATTACTCCCTCCTCATCATGGAGGCAGCGATGGCGGTGAAGATGGCAGTGAAGACGGCGGTGGAGATGGCTCCGGGGGCAATTCCCCATCCCGGCAGGGTGCCGGAACAGAGACTTCTGTCCCCCGAATTGGAGTTTCGCGATGTGGCGGCGCCCCTGGAGTCTTTCTGGAGTTTCGTCAATTGGTGTCGAAGTTTTAGGTCACGACGGCTTAAATAGGCGAAGAGTCGGAGTCGGAGGGGCCACGGGCTGCCCAAACCATAGGGGGGCGCGCCCCCCCCCCTTGGGCCGCGCCGGGGTGTGGTTTGGTGGCCCTGTGCCTCCTCTCCGACTCTTCTTCGGTGTTCTGGAGCCTTCCGGGAAAAATAGGAGGTTTGGCGTTGATTTCGTCCAATTCCGAGAATATTGCCCGAACAGCCTTTCTGGAACCAAAAACAGCAGAAAACAGCAACTGGCCTTTCGGCATCTCGTCAATAGGTTAGTTCCGGAAAATGCATAAAAATGATATAAAGTGTGAACAAAACATGTTGGTATTGTCATAAAACAAGCATGGAACATCGGAAATTATAGATACGTTGGAGACGTATCAGTTGTTTCAAAGCTTTCTACTAAGAATTTATTGCTTTATGAGTAACTCTTATGCAAGACTTATTGATGCTTGTCTTGAAAGTACTATTCTTGAAAAGTCTTTGCTATATGATTCATTTGTTTACTCATTGTCTTCATCATTGCTTCGAATCGCTGCATTCATCTCATATGCTTTACAATAGTATGATCAAGATTATGTAAGTAGCATGTCACTACAGAAATTATTCTTTTTATCGTTTACCTACTCGAGGACGAGTAGGAACTAAGCTTGGGGATGCTTGATACGTCTCAAACGTATCTATAATTTCTTATGTTCCATGCTAGTTTTATGACAATACCTACATGTTTTGTTCACACTTTATATCGTTTTGATGCATTTTCCGGAACTAACCTATTGACGAGATGCCGAAGGGCCAGTTGTTGTTTTCTACTGTTTTTGGTTTCAGAAATCCTACAAAGGAAATATTCTCGGAATCGGACGAAATCAATGCCCAACATCTTATTTTTCCTGGAACCTTCCAGAAAGTCAAAGGGGGACCAGAGGGGAGCCCTGGGGGCCCCACACGTGTGGGCGGCGCGGCCCAAGGGGGGGCGCGCCCCCCTAGTGTGAGGAGGCCCCGTGGCCCCTCCGACTCCGCCTCTTCGCCTATTAAAGCCGTCCTGACCTAAATCTTCGAGACCGATTGACGAAACTCCAGAAAGACTCCAGGGACGCCGCCGCCATCGCGAAACTCCAATTCGGGGGACAGAAGTCTCTGTTCCGGCACCCTGCCGGGACGGGGAATTGCCCCCGAAGTCATCTCCATCGACACCACCGCCATCTCCATCGCCATTGCTGTCTCCCATGATGAGGAGGGAGTAGTTCTCCCCCGGGGCTGAGGGCTCTACCGGTAGCTATGTGGTTAATCTCTCTCTCATGTACCCCCAATACAATGATCTCATGAATTGCCTTGCATAATTGAGATCCATATGATGAGCTTTGTATCACTATTAATCTATGTGCTACTCTAGTGATGTTATTAAAGTAGTCTATTCCTCCTTCATGATGTAAAGGTGACGGTGTGTGCATCATGTAGTTCTTGGCGTAGGTTATGATTGTAATCTCTTGTAGATTATGGAGTTAACTATTACTATGATAGTATTGATGTGATCTATTCCCCCTTTCATAGCTATTGGTGACGGTGTGTATGCTATGTTAGTTCTCGATCTAAATTGCAATGATCTATTATGCTCTAAAGGTTACTTAAATATGAACACCGAATGTTGTGGCGCTTGTTAACTCCGGCTTGAGGGAGCTCTTGTAGCCCTACACAATGAATGGTGTTTGTTATCAAACAAGAGTATGTGTAGCACAAGTGAGGAGAAGTTATTTATTTATTATGTGATCAATGTTGAGAGTGTCCACTAGTGAAAGTAGGATCCCTAGGCCTTGTTTCCAATACTGCAAACACCGCTTACTTACTGTTCTACTGCATGTTTACTCGCTGCCATATTTTATTCAGATTGCTATTACCACTCATACACATCCATACTACTTGCATTTTACTATCTCTTCGCCGAACTAGTGCACCTATACATCTGACAAGTGTATTAGGTGTGTTGGGGACACAAGAGACTTCTTGTATCATGATTGCAGGGTTGCTTGAGAGGGATATCTTTGACCTCTTCCTCCCTGAGTTCGATAAACCTTGGGTGATCCACTTAAGGGAAACTTGCTGCTGTTCTACAAACCTCTGCTCTTGGAGGCCCAACACTGTCTACAGGAATAGAAGCGTGCGTAGACATCAAGTGCATGTACAAGTTTTGCCGAGCTGTGGTGGGAAAGTTTGGCAAATACTACTTGAGAGGGCCAACTGAGGAAGAGACTGCAAGGATCATGGCACAAAATGCTGCTAGAGGATTTCCTGGAATGCTTGGAAGCATCGATTGCATGCACTGGGCATGGAAGAACTGCCCGTTTGCTTGGTGATACGCGTAAAGCACACGCCCGTTGGGAACCCCAAGTGGAAGGTGCGATGCATGTAGTAGCAAGTTTCCCTCAGTAAGAAACCAAGGTTTATCGAACCAGTAGGAGTCAAGGATCACGTGAAGGTCGTTGGTGACAGAGTGTAGTGCGGCGCAACACCAGGGATTCCGGCGCCAACGTGGAACCTGCACAACACAATCAAAGTACTTTGCCCCAACGTAACAGTGAGGTTGTCAATCTCACCGGCTTGCTGTAAACAAAGGATTAACCGTATAGTGTGGAAGATGATGTTTGTTTGCGAAGAACAGTAAAGAACAGTAAAAGTCCACCTTCAGGTTATCATCCGAACCCCTTCCAATATTAAGTTGCAAACAACAGACAATTGCATTAAGTATGGTGCGTAATGTAATCAACACAAATATCCTTAGACAAAGCATCGATATTTTATCCCTAGTGGCAACAGCACATCCACAACCTTAGAACTTTCTCATCCTTTGTCCTGCATTCAATGGAGGCATGAACCCACTATCGAGCATAAATACTCCCTCTTGGAGTTACAAGTATCAACTTGGCCAGAGCCTCTACTAGCAACGGAGAGCATGCAAGAACATAAACAACATATATGATAGATTGATAATCAACTTGACATAGTATTCAATATTCATCGGATCCCAACAAACACAACATGTAGCATTACAAATAGATGATCTTGATCATGATAGGCAGCTCACAAGATCTAACATGATAGCACAATGAGGAGAAGACAACCATCTAGCTACTGCTATGGACCCATAGTCCAGGGGTGAACTACTCACACATCGATCCGGAGGCGATCATGGCGATGAAGAGACCTCCGGGAGATGATTCCCCTCTCCGGCAGGGTGCCGGAGGCGATCTCCTGAATCCCCCGAGATGGGATTGGCGGCGGCGGCGTCTCTGGAAGGTTTTCCGTATCGTGGCTCTCGGTACAGAGGGTTTCGCGACGAAGGCTTTAAGTAGGCGGAAGGGCGGAGTCGGAGGAGTCACGGGGGCCCCACACGCTAGGGCCGCGCGGGCCCCCCTTAGGCCGCGCCGCCCTAGTGTGGCGGCGCCCCGTGGCCCCACTTTGTTTCTCCCTCGGTCTTCTGGAAGCTTCGTGGAAAAATAAGCCCCTGGGCGTTGATTTCGTCCAATTCCGAGAATATTTCCTTACTAGGATTTCTGAAACCAAAAACAGCAGAAACAAAGAATCGGCTCTTCGGCATCTCGTCAATAGGTTAGTGCCGGAAAATGCATAATAATGACATATAATGTGTATAAAACATGTGAGTATCATCATAAAAGTAGCATGGAACATAAGAAATTATGGATACGTTTGAGATGTATCAAGCATCCCCAAGCTTAGTTCCTACTCGCCCTCGAGTAGGTAAACGATAACAAGGATAATTTCTGAAGTGGCATGCTATCGTAATCTTGATCAATACTATTGTAAAGCATATGAGATGAACGCAGCGATTCGAAGCAATGATGAAGACAATGAGTAAACAACTGAATCATATAGCAAAGACTTTTCATGAATAATACTTTCAAGACAAGCATCAATAAGACTTGCATAAGAGTTACTCATAAAGCAATAAATTCTTAGTAGAAAGCTTTAAAACAACACAAAGGAAGATATAAGTTTTAGCGGTTGCTTTCAACTTCAACATGTTTATCTCATGGATAATTGTCAACACAAATTAATATAACAAGAGCAATAGGTAAACATGTAAGAATCAATGCACACAGTTTACACAAGTGTTTGCTTCTAAGATAGAAAGAATAGGTAAACTGACTCAACAATAAAGTAGAAGATAGGCCCTTCGCAGAGGGAAGCATGGATTACTATTTTTGTGCTAGAGCTTTTCATTTTGAAAACATAGAAACAATTTTGTCAACGGTAGTAATAAATCATATGTGTTATGTATAAGATATCCTATAAGTTGCAAGCCTCATGCATAGTATACTAATAGTGCTCGCACCTTGTCCTAATTAGCTTGGATTAACACGGATTATCATTGCATAGCATATGTTTCAACCAAGTGTCACAAAGGGGTACCTCTATGCCGCCTGTACAGAGGTCTAAGGAGAAAGTTCGCATTGGATTTCTCGCTTTTGATTATTCTCAACTTAGACATCCATACCAGGACAACATAGACAACAGATAATGGACTCCTCTTTTAATTCTTAAGCATTCAACAACAGATAATAGTCTCATAAGAGATTGAGGATTAATTGTCCAAACTGAAACTTCCACCATGATTCATGGCTTTAGTTAGCGGCCCAATGTTCTTCTCTAACAATATGCATACTCAAACCATTTGATCATGAAAATCGCCCTTACTTCAGATAAGACGAACATGCATAGAAACTCACATGATATTCAACAAAGGTAAAAGTTGATGGCGTCCCCAGAAACATGGTTACCGCTCAACAAGCAACTTATTAAGAAATAAGACACATAAGTACATATTCTTCACCACAATAGTTTTTAAGGCTATTTTCCCATGAGCTATGTATTGTAAAAGCAAAAAATAGAAGTTTAAAGGTAGCACTCAAGTAATTTACTTTGGAATGGCAGAGAAATACCATGTGGTAGGTAGGTATGGTGGACACAATTGGCATGGATTTTGGCTCAAGGATTTGGATGCACGAGAAGAACTCCTCTCAATACAAGGCTAGGCTAGCAAGGTTGTTTGAAGCAAACTCAAGTATAAATGGTGCAGCAAGACTCACATATGAACATATTGTAAGCATTATAAGACTTTACATCGTCTCCTTGTTGTTCAAACACCATAACCAGAAAATATCTAGACTCTAGAGACCAATCATGCAAACCAAATTCTAACAAGCTCTATGTAGTTCTTCATTGATAGGTGCAAAGTACATGATGCAAGAGCTTAAACATGATCTATATGAGCGCAACAATTGCCACGTATCAAATTATTCAAGACATTATACCAATTACCACATGCAGCATTTTCCATTTCCAACCATATATCAATGAACGAAGTAGTTCAACCTTCGCAATGAACATTAAGAATAAAGCTAAGAACACATGTGTTCATATGCAACAGCGGAGCGTGTCTCTCTCCCATATAAAGAATGCTAGGATCCAATTTTATTCAAACAAAACAAAAATAAAAACAAACAGACGCTCCAAGTAAAGCACATAAGATGTGACTGAATAAAAATATAGTTTCACTAGAGGTGACCTGATAAGTTGTCGATGAAGAAGGGGATGCCTTGGGCATCCCCAAGCTTAGATGCTTGAGTCTTCTTGAAATATGCAGGGATGAACCACGGGGACATCCCCAAGCTTATACTTTTCACTCTTCTTGATCATATTGTATCATCCTCCTCTCTTGACCCTTGAAAACTTCCTCCACACCAAACTCAAAACAAACTCATTAGAGGGTTAGTGCATAATTGAAAATTCATATATTCAGAGGTGACATAATCATTCTTAACACTTCTGGACATTGCACAAAGCTACTGGAAGTTAATGGAACAAAGAAATCCATCAAACATAGCAAAACAGGCAATGCGAAATAAAAGGCAGAATCTGTCAAAACAGAACAGTCCGTAAAGACGAATTTTTTAGAGGCACTGGACTTGCTCAGATGAAAATGCTCAAATTGAATGAAAGTTGAGTACATATCTGAGGATCACGCACGTAAATTGGCACATTTTTCTGAGTTACCTACAGAGAGCCCTGCCCAAATTCGTGACAGCAAGAAATCTGTTTCTGCGCAGTAATCCAAATCTAGTATTGACTTTACTATCAAAGACTTTACTTGGCACAACAATGCAATAAAATAAAGATAAGGAGAGGTTGCTACAGTAGTAACAACTTCCAAGACTCAAATATAAAACAAAAGTGCAGAAGTAAAATAATGGGTTGTCTCCCATAAGCGCTTTTTTTTAACGCCTTTCAGCTAGGCGCAGAAAGTGTGAATCAAGTATTATCAAGAGATGAAGCATCGACAGAGGGGTTTGGAGTTTTCTCAACTATGCATTGTATCTTATCTATGTAAGTTTCAGAGGCTCCTTTTTCATTACTCTTAGGCTTGCTATTCTCATCAAACAAATTTTCAGGAACAAGCCAACCATAGTTATTTTCTAGAGCTTCATGCATTCCTAGGAGCTTGCAAGGTATTGATGTCTTAATCTCCCCTCTATCATTAACATTATTAGTGTACTTTATTCTATCAATGTCCATCTTTTCAAGGGTACCAGCAAAGTTGGTGTAAGAGCCAAGCATCTTATATTTAATAAAGACTTTTCTAGCCTCTCTTGCTACACAACCAAATTCTTTAAGAAGGGTTTCTAAGACAAAATCTTTCTTTTCTCCTTCCTCCATATCAGAGAGTGTAAGAAACATATGCTGAATTATAGGATTAATATTAACAAATTTAGTTTCCAACATGTGTACTAAAGAAGCAGCAGCAATTTCATAAGTAGGAGCAAGTTCTACCAAGTGTCTGTCTTCAAAATCTTCAGCTATACTAACATGAGTGAAAAAAAACTTCTATATTATCTCTTCCAATTATAGACCCTCGTCCTACCGGTATGTCTTTCAGAGTGTATTTTGGAGGAAACATGATGAAATAAACAAAAGGTAAATAAAGTAAATGCAAGTAACTAATTTTTTTGTGTTTTTTAATATAGAGAATGCAACAAGACAGTAAATAAAGTAAAACTAGCAACTAATTTTTTTGTGTTATTGATATAAGAGCAAACAAAGCAGTAAATAAAGTAAAGTAAAGCTAGACAAAAACAAAGTAAAGAGATTGGATGTGAGAGACTCCCCTTGCAGCGTGTCTTGATCTCCCCGGCAACGGCGCCAGAAATTTACTTGTTGGCGTGTAGTTGACGTGGGAGTTAGAAATCTTTGTGGTGTAACTTTTCTTCGTTCCCCGGCAACGGCGCCAGAAATTTAGCTTGATACGCGTAAAGCACACGCCCGTTGGGAACCCCAAGTGGAAGGTGGGATGCGTGTAGCAGCAAGTTTCCCTCAGTAAGAAACCAAGGTTTATCGAACCGGTAGGAGTCAAGGATCACGTGAAGATCGTTGGTGACGGAATGTAGTGCGGCGCAACACCAAGGATTCTGGCGCCAACGTGGAACCTGCATAAAACAATCAAAGTACTTTGCCCCAACGTAACAGTGAGGTTGTCAATCTCACCGGCTTGCTGTAAACAAAGGATTAACCGTATAGTGTGGAAGATGATGTTTGTTTGCCAAGAACAGTAAAGAACAATTGCAGTAGATTGTATTTCAGATGTAAAGAATGGACCGGGGTCCACAGTTCACTAGTGGTGTCTCTCCCATAAGATAAATAGCATGTTGGGTGAACAAATTACAGTTGGGCAATTGACAAATAAAGAAGGCATAACAATGCACATACATATATCATGATGAGTACTATGAGATTTAATCAGGGCATTACGACAAAGTACATAGACCGCTATCCAGCATGCATCTATGCCTAAAAAGTCCACCTTCAGGTTATCATCCAAACCCCTTCTAGTATTAAGTTGCAAACAACAGACAATTGCATTAAGTATGGTGCGTAATGTAATCAACACAAATATCCTTAGATAAAGCATCGATGTTTAATCCCTAGTGGCAACAACACATCCACAACCTTAGAACTTTCTGTCACTGTCCCAGATTCAATGGAGGCATGAACCCACTATCGAGCATAAATACTCCCTCTTGGAGTTACAAGTATCAACTTGGCCAGATCCTCTACTAGCAACGGAGAGAATGCAAGAACATAAACAACATATATGATAGATTGATAATCAACTTGACATAGTATTCAATATTCATCGGATCCCAACAAACACAACATGTAGCATTACAAATAGATGATCTTGATCATGATAGGCAGCTCACAAGATCTAACATGATAGCACAATGAGGAGAAGACAACCATCTAGCTACTGTTATGGACCCATAGTCCAGGGGTGAACTACTCACACATCGATCCGGAGGCGATCATGGCGATGAAGAGACCTCCGGGAGATGATTCCCCTCTCCGGCGGGGTGCCGGAGGCGATCTCCTGAATCCCCCGAGATGGGATTGGCGACGGCGGCGTCTCTGGAAGGTTTTCCGTATCGTGGCTCTCGGTACAGAGGGTTTCGCGGCGAAGGCTTTAAGTAGGCGGAAGGGCGGAGTCGGAGGAGTCACGGGGGCCCCACACGCTAGGGTAGCGCGGGCCCCCCTTAGGACATGCCGCCCTAGTGTGGCGGCGCCCCGTGGCCCCACTTCGTTTCTCCCTCGGTCTTCTGGAAGCTTCGTGGAAAAATAAGCCCCTGGGCGTTGATTTCGTCCAATTCCGAGAATATTTCCTTACTAGGATTTCTGAAACCAAAAACAGCAAAGCAAAGAATCGGCTCTTCGGCATCTCATCAATAGGTTAGTGCCGGAAAATGCATAATAATGACATATAATGTGTATAAAACATGTGAGTATCATCATAAAAGTAGCATGGAACATAAGAAATTATGGATACGTTTGAGACGTATCACTTGGCAAGGTATACACAAAGGGCGTCATGGATATTGCAGTGTGGTGCTTGAAGCTGTGGCAGATTATGACATGTGGATTTGGCATTCTTTCTTTGGCATGGCGGAATCACACAATGATATCAACGTGTTGCAGCAGTCTCCGATGTTCAGCAGACTGGTGGAAGGACATGCTCCACCATGCAACTATGAGATCAATGGCCACGAATATACCAAAGGCTATTATCTAGCCGATGGTATATATCCAAAATGGGCCACTTTTGTCAAAACAATCTCGAATCCATCAGGTCTGAAGAATTCCCACTTTGCTACGCGACAGGAGGCTTGCAGGAAGGATGTCAAGCGGGCATTTGGTGTGCTTCAAGCACAATTTGCCATTGTCCGGTACCCTGCTCTAAGCTGGTCTCACGACCAAATGTGGGAGGTGATGCAGGCTTGTGTGATCATGCACAACATGATCATCAAGGATGACCGCAAGAATCATGCCAGGACACATGTTGGTCCCTATGAGTGTGAGGGCCCTCTTGCAGAGGTTGATCATGAGTTACCTGCAGATTTTGCTGATTTCCTCGCCATGCACGCAGAGATCCGTGACAGCAATGTTCATGATCAACTTCAAGCTGATCTCGTTGAGCATTTGTGGAGGATCAAAGGAAATACCGTGGCACCTTGATCTAGCATCTAGCCCTATTTATTATATTTGTTTACTTGTTTTATTGTTTGTTGTATTTTAATTTGAAAACAATCCTCACAGACATTTTTATTCATATGATATATTTGATAAATGGTTTTGTGTTAAAAAATAAGTATTTTTAATGTTTGGGGGGCGGCGTTTGGGGGACGCGGCTGGGGAGCGACGTCCCCCAAACGCGGCACGAACAAAACACGTCCCCCAAATGCTCAATCCGGCGTGGTTTGGGGACGTTTTGGGGGGACGCGACTGGAGATGCTCTTAGGACATCTTTAACGGGGCGACGTAAATAGACGCGGAGCGACTATTTGCGACAACGCGGTCGAAAAATGCGTCTAGAACCAGGCCCAGCGGTCCGACGTATAGTGACCGGGCTATCTGTGCAGACACAAACGCGGCCTAAATATGCGCCTCGTCTGGGTGGATGTTTTGTCGGGCCGTCCTCGCAGGGAACCTGGCTTGATTCGTCTTCTCAGCAGCGCCAGTATTGGCGACGAGGCGTCGCTTCGGCAGTCTGCGCCACGTTAATGGCGATGCCTCACCCGCCGAGCGGTCGTCGCCCACCTCTGCCAACGAAGTTAATGGCGATGCCACACATGATGCGCCCCTCAGCTGCCTCCGGCGTATATAAAGAGGGGCGTGCGCTCGGCTGCCCCATATCATCTCCACGCATAACCCTAGCCGCCGACCTTCACCATAGCGCCGCCTCGCGCCTGTCCTCCACCTTTGTCATGAGCAACGTCGGACGCGGCCAGACTACTGCGCCCCCACCTCCGTCTCCACCTCCAACTCCACCTCCCTCAGCCGATAGCTCCGACGAGGACAACGAAGATAGCATGGAAAACTTCATCGACGAGGCCATGGACATGAAGTTCATGGCTGACGTGGAGCAGGAGGCAGAGGAGGAGTGGGCGGCCCACACGGCGTTCGATGCGGAGCGGGAACGCCGCAGGGAGGCGGCGGCCGCAGAGGCTGAGTCCAACGATGACCATTTCGAGTTCAACTGGAATGGGCCTGACTCGGAGGAGAAGTCGGTGGAGCAAAGGCTTTAGTCGAGTCCATCGAGACGCTGAAGAAGGCCGAGGATGCCGCCAACGAGACGTTGCGGGAGCGACTACTGGAGAACACGGCGGCCCACTGAGCTCTAGCGGCCGCACAACAGATGGAGCGGCGGGCGGGGAAGAAGCTAAGGAAGAGGGAGGGAGGCAACGACGGGGTTGGCCGTCAACCACCCCAAGGGGCAACAAGTAGTCTAGGGATTGTTCTTCCCTCTACTTTTCCATATGTATATTTTATGCATTTGTGATCTGAAAAAAATAATGGAAAAACAATATGGGTCGCCCCGCTGGGAGCACACCCAGGCGCAAACTGACGCGCGGTAAAAAAATGACCATTTTCGTGTCCACGGTCTGACGCAAATGGACACACGCGGCAATTTTAGACGCCCGAAATACATCGCCACATTAGAGATACCCTTAGAGCATCTCCAGCCGCATCCACCAAAGCGTCTCCAAAGGGATTTGGGGCGCACCGGACGAAAAATCGTTCCCAGCCGCGCGCCCCAAAGGCCCTTTCCGTCTGGTGTGGCCCAATACGGTTTCCGTTGCCCCGAGCCCATCCCCGCTACACAGGGGACCTCTGGGCACGCCGGACACTACGAAAAGCGAGGCGAGGAGATGCGCTCGGAAGCCTAAAACTATGTTGCCTATCTTTGGTCAAGCGACGTTAATGGCATCCTAACTTTCCCAGGCGACGCAGGGACGCGTCTCGTCGTGCATGGCCGTGTGGCCATCCGCGCTGGCGTTTATTGTGTCCAACGCCCCGCTGCCGCTTCGCCTGCCGCCGTTGTACATTAATAGCACCCCTGCTTCCTTCCACTTACCAATCTCTTGCCGCTCCCAAATCTCCTCCTCCCTTGCCAATGTTGTCCTCGTCGTCCCGCAAGATCGTTGCGGCGAACGGCTTCGGCCGCGGCAGCCTCACCGTGACGGAGGTATGGGCGTTGTACCGCACAGGATATCCCGTCCCACCGGACATGCGCCTGCCAAGCAGCGACAGGTGGAGGATGGCCGTCAATGGCGTAGACGTCCCGCCGCCGCAGTCGCCGGGCACGGAGCGCTGGAGGGATAAGAGGAGCGGGCCGATCCAACCTAGGCGGCCACCGGCAATGCCGCCTGGTGGGTCGCCTACTTCCAGGCGCAGCACAACGTCGAGATGAATAGCACCACCGGCATTGTTGGCCGGCGGAACAACTAGAACAAGGACGGGCGCCTCCTCTCATGGGCGTTCCGGGGCGCACCCTGGAGCACGTCGTCGACGGCATCCAGAACGGCGCGCCGAGGTTGGAGACGCCATCGTCGCTGTCACCATCTCCTGCAACGCGCTGGCAGCCGAGGAGGACGTACTAGTCCTCCTCCAACTCTTCCTCGTCAGGGCCGGCGCGATCGACGCCTTCCTCGTTGCACCGCGCCGCGCCCTACACCGTACCCAAGCGCGAGGTGAAGGAGGAGCCGGAGTTCGTGACACCGCCCGTCAATCCCAGGCGCGACGGCAGCAGCAAAGGCGCGCCGACGGCACCATCCTCATCCTAAAGCCGGGGGTGAAGGAGGAGGAGGACGACGAGGAAGCCGGGAAGGCGGCACTGTTGGCGGAGTACGAGCGGCAGCAGCGTCTCATCGCCAGCAGCGACGACCCCGAGGACTGCCCTGGCTTGCGAGCAGCGTACTTGGCGTCACTGAACAATAAGGACGCCTGGAGGGGCGACCTCGAGGCAGCGATCGCCATGTCCATCCGCGACACCGGGAAGCCGCTTGTGGACCTAACCGACGACGGCGAGACTGGGCCAAGCGGCGTGGTGAAGGATGAGCCTGTCGACGAGCCCGGCGAGCGCGTCAAGCAGGAGGTCGTCACCGACGACATGTACAGCTTCCACCAGTACTACGACGCCTCTGGCCGCCGCAAGTACTACTAGATTAGGATTTAGTTTAAATTTCATTGGATTTCGTTCGAATCTATGTAATATCCAAGTTTTAATGAATTTGCTCAAGTTTTAAATATCTGAAATTTTATTTGGGGATGCGGCTGGGGAGCGACGTCCCCCAAACACGACACGAAGGAAACACGTCCCCCAAAACGCTTGATCTGGTGCCGTTTGGGGACGCGGCTAGAGATGATTTTACCACCGTGTTGTGTACATGCCGACGTTAATGACGAGGCTACCTTCTGTTCTGTCGGGGCCTGCACTTGCTTAACCGAGTGACCGCTCTCGGTAGGGGACAGTGCTTCAGTGACTTTGCCGGCCCCCAAAGTCAGTGACTTTGAGTCACTTACAAGTGGGTTAAATGGGGCTCACATAATGAAGGGTTTACATGTCAGCCACCCAAAGTCACGGCAAAGTCAGCCTGGCAAAGTCACCGAAGATCAATCCCTCTAGATACAGTGCTTCGGTGACTTTGCCAGTCCCTAAAGTCAGACTTTGGCGTAAGAGCATCTCCAACAGTCACTGTATCTAGAGTTGTATCCAAAAAATCGACTAGTTTAGCGCGCGTGAGGCGCAAATTGACGCTTCAACAGATGCTTCAACCGGTGTTGTAAAGTGGAGCCCGCTGTAAAAGCGCTATCTCGTGCACTATATCTACCGTGCCAGAAAGAGCGTGCGGTACAAATCGCGCGTAGAAACAACTACCAAGTTTTACGGTTTCAAATTTTAGAGCTTCTGGTGGAGGTGAATATGGCCTCACGCGCGAAACACGGATGGAGCGCGCTGCAAAGTGCTTTTACAGCGCCAAAATTTAGCGATGTTGGAGATGCTCTAATTAAGGGCATCTTTAAGGGCGCAAGCAAAATGGACGACGCGAACCGTTTGTTTGCGTCGAGCCGAATGGTCGAAATGACCGCGTGCCCATTTGCGTTTAGGGGCGTCCCTAGTGGTCCGACACATTTTTTAAAATTGAAACCCATAATTTAAAAAATTCTAAAAATACGTAAAAAAAACTAAAACCTAGCTACGGACTACTGCTCGTCGTCGCTGGCGAGGTTAATGAACTCCGACATCCGCCAAGGGAGCTGGTATGCCGACATTGGAAGAGAAAGGGAAGCTTGCGGTGGCTGCTGCCAGACCATCGGCGGAGCAGGAGGCTGTGGTGAATTTGGCCACGGATCCGATACCGTCGAAGGAGTAGCAAACGGCGCGCGTCCATGGGTACGTGCTGGCGTGGTCGGAGGAGTCCCTGGCCTCCCCTGTGCCAGCGATGACTCACAGAGCTGGATGGTGAGGCCGTCTCACATTGCGAGCTAGTCGAGCTCGCTATTGGCGCAAGGGCAATGGCCTCCTCCTCGCTATTTTCCGGCGGCTAGGTCTCCAGATCCCATGCCGGGCCACTTTCGTAGTGGCCGTTGTCTCCACCTTGGATATGGTTGTCCGACGAGGCCTCATTCTCGGCCTCGGCGGTGTCCTCGGTGGCGGTGTCCTCGTCCTCGTCCATGTCGTCATCGTCGTCGTTCGCGGCGAGCTCGCGGTCGAAGTAGTCGACGTCGCCGAGGTATCCCGCTCAGTGGCGCGCGTCGAATTCCCACGTCCCGAACGAGATCCAGTTGTAGGAGTTGAGCCCGTACGCCATATCTTCTCGGAGATCGGCCGGCAAAATGGCTCATCGGCGGCGCACCTCGTCGTGGCGCTATCGGCCCTCGCGTGGCACAGGAGGGACCGGCACGCGCCTGGATTTGAGGTACCAGCCTCCTCCAAGCAGGCTCGCATCCGGCCATGGCACCGGCTGATTTTCCTCCTATAGGCGGCGCGCGAACTTGATGCGGACGTACCGCTCTACCCGCGGCTTTTTGCCGGACCGCGAGCCGGTCGTCCTTCGTCTTGCGTAACGGCCAAAATTTTCCCATGGCGTCGGTTGGGTGGATATGGCGGGCTCTGGCAATGGTGTGGTCGAGAAAATGGGCACCGCCAGCGGACCTTAAAAAGGCTCGATGCCACCTCGCCTTCAATGCCCTCCACTGCGACGCCGCCCACCAGCGTATGAGCGCGGAAGGCGAGGCGCGCCATTAACGCGGCGCAGAAAAACTGCAACGCGCCGGCCATAAGTTATGATGTGTTGAACATAAAGCATATATGCCGCTGTCAGGTGGGCCCATGCGAGAAGCATGCGGACGACCGTGCTATCCGTGCAGACGCAAACGTGCCGTATATTTGTGTCGCGTTTGTGTCTCGACGGATGGACTGGACACTATGCGTCGGACAGCTGGGCTGAGGTAGAAACAGCATTTTCGAACCGGACGCAACTTTTGTGTCGTGTCTAAGCATCCATGGTTGCGTTCTTGTCTTGTCTGATTGCTTCTGACATATAACTAATCGCCCCGATGCAAAGAAAACGCGGCTCGTCGATGTTCTTAATTGAGATGATCGAATGGCTCGTGCTACGAGTGGAAGTTACGACATAGTGCAATATTCAGGTAGAAGGTTATGAGGTCACCAGGATTACTCATTCCGGTACTTCAACCATGCTCTGATCTCGATCATATGTTCCATTCCATGGTGTTCAATCATGAGCTCATCTCGGCTATGCTCCAGCCCACCCATCTGGAAATGGTGCGGCAAACCCTATTCACCCCCCGCAGCAGGCGCTATGTGGGCTAGGCCCAATAGAGAGGGTGGGATATTTTGGGTGTTTTTCTTCGGTGGTTTTTCTATTTTATGTCGTTTTTCTCAGGTTTCTTCTGGTTTTCTTCGATTTTGTTGCTGGTTTTCAGTTTTTGCAGTTAGGTCTTTGAAAAAAAAATTTGAACATTTTTTTTTTGTTTTGAACCTTTTAAAGTTTGAACAATTTTTAAGTTTGAACATTATTCAAAATTCAACACTTTTTTTATTTTGAACAATTTTTAAGTTTGAACTATTTTAAAATAGAATAATTTTCAAGTTTAAACAATTTTCAAAATTTAGAGAGAAAGAAAAATAACGCAGCATCTTTTAGTTGGGTCGCGTTGGAGCGGCCCATGAATCCTCCGCTTCAAGCGGCCGGGAAGCTCGGTCCCGTTATATGTCCAACATAGGAGAGGCAGCGCAACAACACACTTTAGGTTTCTTCCAACTGTTAGGAAAAGCTAACAATTCAACTTTGTAGTCTCGCGCGTTCTAGGAGGCTCTAAGATTTTTTAAAGATACTATAGTTGTTTATAGATATGAATAATATATACACAGTTTTGCTCTTGTTACCTCTTTCGCTTTCCTTAGATATAAATAGAAATTAAAGGAAAATTTAAAACTAAAAATTTCTAAAATAATATCCTCCGCTGAATAAGACTTTGTTTTAGCAAAGGGATGGAGATGTAAAATTGAATTAGGAGACGATGTACTTTGTTACTTAATACCACGAAGAAATGTGTGTTATATTATGGTTTCAAATAGAAGAAAACAACATCAAGATTCTATGGTAAATTTGCACTAGACTTAGTTAAGATTTAGTGATATGAAGAGTTATCGAAATTTAAACATGTTTAGTATAAATTAGGCACAAATAAGCTTTTATTTAACATAAGCAACTCTGCTTCTATTAAAACAAATTGAACACAGCAGTGCACAGTGATGGATAACTATTGTGTGTCATATCATGCATGATTGTATATTTGATATATATGTGGCGGTATCCAAATAAATATATTGATAGAATTTTCTAGAGCACGATACAGAACTAAAATAACATAGGTCACTAAGTTAGTATAGTAGTTATTTTTCAATTTATCTATTCATGAAACAATAAGCAAGTGTAAGATAATAGAGCGGTGTATTCAAATCTAGCAAAGCCATCCAATATGTTTAACTACTTAATGACTTGTGAGAGTTATAATTAGCTCGCTCCTCACCATGCATCTTTTCTTTGCTTGTTAGTAGTATTTCTAGGTATCGTAGCAATAAGGAACATCAACTAACTGACTGCAAAGGTCAAAATCAAGTCATCACTTATATTGATTTCAGTAATTAAGTTATTGTTTCCTTGCTCTAGTAAAGGTCAATAAACAATAATCTGCATACTAGTATGTTCTAAAAGGGTATGTCAAGTTATCCAATAAAATATACTAGAATGTATACATATTTACTCCATCGTATTCCGCCTCTCTATGATGTTGTCATTTCATGTAGATATGGTTTTCCTCTCCGAGCTATTTTGATTGAATCATTAATCGTGGTTAGTGACAATTGTTCTGTGCTGGACCGGGCCAGCGCCCATTGCGACCTCCCCTAGGGGTTGATTAACTCGACTGATGGAGTGATGCGATCCGATCCACCATGAGACCATCTTACTTCAGTGCGTGCAACTTTTTCAAGAGAAAGGATGCGGTGGTGATGTGCATGTTATTGAGATTTCAAACAAAAAAAGTGTTATGGTGCTCTCTGTGTCGGCATGGGTTCTTTCTCGTCTGCATATGTAACCATCCTCCTGCCGTGAATGCTCCTACGTTTTGAACACACCTGAATTTGCACCTGTCAGCAATGTGCAGCTGCTTGTGCCCATATATGTTAGAAACTCGAGATTCTGCTATTTATAATGTTACATGCTAGTATTTAATCGCTGTGTTGTGTCTCTGCCGTCGTTAATCCCAAGCCTACCGAGTGACCGCGCGTTGCCTCAACGGCTCCACGGTTGCGCTCTTGTCTTTGATTATGCTGACAGAAAACTGGTCGCCCCGGTCCAAAGGAAACGAGGCTCATGGATGTCCCACTGAGTTCATCATATTACTGGTGCCACGAGCGGAAGTTACCACAGAGTGCAATATTCAGGTAAAAGGTTATGAGGTCACATGGATTACTCGTTACGGTAGTTCAACCATGCTCTCTGATCTCGACCATATGTTCCATGGTGTTCAATCATGCTCTCATCTCGGCTATGCTCGAGCCCAGCCATCGCTGGAAATGGTACTGGCCTGCTAGCTGACTGCTTCACCGTTTCGTTTTGTCAGTGCGGCCCATTGAATTTTCTAGCTTCCCGCAGAAAGACTGTTCCCTACAGCAGGAAAAATATAAATATACTCCAAGACCATTGTCACTCTCAGTTCTTAAGAGTCTTAACCAACATTCTGATCTTTGACATACCTTATCCGGCAAAATACACCCATCAATGTCAGATCAAAAGGCACACAAGATAAACTCCAGCGGCATATCAGGAAATCTGAAATGAAAGTATTCAATCTGAAACGAATACAAAACAAAAACGAAAATCTTCAGTGACACACAAACTTTGGAGTTGTAGATACATACAACAAGATGACACTTATTTTGACTTCTCACAGAGTCTTAGTTAAGCTAATGATTACTAGAAACTACACAACATTAATGCCCTCACCTTATCATGACAAACGCAACAGTTATTGTCAGTTCAAGTCACAGAAGAACACTCCAGGTTTCTGGTGTATCCTTCGGGAAAAACTACATGCAAAACAAAGGCAAAAGCAGACCAACTTAGTGGTCAGCTGTCAAGTTGTGTCACAATACATAACCCCCAGGCCCCAAGATCCAACATCAATACATGACATCCAACATCCATCCAAACGGTATTCTGATCATGGTGACTATCCGCTTGAGCTTGCAGCGCAGCCTTTTACCAGCACTCCTCAGCCTCTTTCTCAACACCTGCCGAATATCTAAAAATTACGAGTACTCAAGTTGTAGATATTCAAGAGCTCGGGAATAAATGCTAGGTCTTCGTATCAGGCATCACTAAGTAAACTGTTGTAGGGAAAAGCATGGGAAGCAGCAGAATTGCTGAGATGAAATACAAGGACTTAAAACAAACCACACACAGTACATCGGAAATAAAACTTTGGAATTCTTTTACCCATGATCCAATTGGTTTATCGACCACAGTCTCAGACACTCACTTTTGTGTGTTCACCAACGTAATTTGCAGTACAAATTAAAATACATAGCAAGAAAAATTAATGTGGAAATAAATCATGAAAGAACTTAAAAGTTGTAAAGAAATGGTAGTTCCGTGTTGCAAGGCTTCATACGTTACCTAGTAGTTACCAACTTAAAAAAATACCTCTGGGCTCTCAAGTAGCAACAATCAACAAATTATGCATATGTCCTGTCATCCTACAAAAATTGATTGATTGCATTTGGCATGTGCCTTGACTGAATGGCAGAGATAGAAGCACATATTGTCTAAACAAACATTGATGCCCAACTGACTCCAGTTTTTAACCCCTTCTTAGTACAAGCTGACAAGCTATTCTACTATTTGAGTAGAAGTCAACGTAGAACAAATATTTAAGCGTGCCAGATGCATTAGTAATATTCAAGCGTGCCAGATACGGTAGGATGCAATGCCTTTGGCCGCTTATTTGCTACTCCCACTGTTCTACAATTCTTGTCGCAGATTCGGATGTACCTATTCTCCGAATCTGCGACAAGAATTATGGAACGGAGGGAATACCACAATAGCCATGCAGATTTTGTAAAATCAGCATCATGAGATAAATTTATAAGGATAAAAATAACAAAAAGAAGCCCTCTCCGCCTCCTCTTTTTATGAAAAGACAATAAGACAAGATTAAGCATGCTTCACTGGAACGAGTTTTTCCAAGGTGAAACAATCCAAAACATTAACTGGATTTGGACCGGACCTGTATTCCTTATTCATTAGCTTGACAGCAGAAACCATTTTCGCCAAAACAAATTTCTGTAATCTGGTGTCTCTTATGATTCTATGAGGCCTCGAGAATGTTACTTACTCATAGCACGATCTTCTCTTTTACTTGTCTAATTAACTTTAAAATGGAAACTATAACATATAAACAAATGAATCACAATTATTTTCCTGAATGACTAGCCTTGCTAGAAGAACAGGCAAAATAACAACAAACAAGTCGTGTGAAGAAGAATTATCAATCACAATATGAATCAGGCATCAGACAAGCTGGATTTGGACTGGACCTGCATTCCTTACTCATTTTCTTGACCACACAAACAATTTCTCCGAAACAATTCTGGCCATCTAGTGTTTTTTACATTCCACGAGGCCTCCAGAATGCTACTTATAATGTACAAAACCACTTGTTTCACTAATTTAGTAACTTAAAACAGAAATATAGCAAACAAAGTAACAAACAAATGAATCACAAGTATCTAGACACATTTTAGTTCTAGATACATCCATATTAAAGTCAATTAATATGAATCGGAGGGAGTAGCAATAGTCTTGAATAGAAGGATTGGCAATAACAATATGAACTATCAGGCATCAACAGACAAGCTGTGTGATTTACAAAAAAAAAAAGGCTAACTAGGATGCAAGGGAAAGTTTACCACTTGATATTGTCAGTAACGATAGCAATGATGGTGGGAAGTTGCTATATGTGCACAGCTTAGGGGGCCTATACACTGAAGCGCTGCACATCTTCTCAAGCTGGAATGTTTTGACATCTAGTGTGTAAAAGTCTGACCCGGTGCATGAGGGTCGCAACTTATACAGGAGCAAGTACCTCTCATTTGAACCTATGAGGAAGTGCCCAGAACCTAGTGAGATTGTTTTCTCCTTCTGCCACTCGCTTGAACCCCCACTACAATTTTGCCTAATGCTATAGCTGAGGACACCAGCTGTAATCACAAACATCCCAGGCCTGTTTTCCCCTGCCTCCACCATGCAACCATAAGAACATTTGGCATCGGGTGGGGATTCAGTAATGGAGAACTCCATCCTCCGAGTGTCGAGCACCAGCATATCCTTCTCCGCATCACAATCTATCCGCCAGTAAAAGCAGCGATAGGAGTATTCGCGAAAGCCGACGAGAGTGTCTGCTGATGGTAGGAAGCCTGCAATCAAATCGTCCCAGCGCTGGGAAGGAAGGGCTCGCCATTGTCCGGAGCTGGAAGAGAAGACAAAGGCGAACAGCTTAGTTTTGCACTGCGCCATCGAGATCACTCTGAAGGACGTCTCGTCCGCAGGCTCATCCTCGCCTGGATCGGCGAGGAAGATCTGGCGCCAGGGTAGGGGTGGTAGAGGGAACGGGTCCTCCACAGAAGCGGCTAGGTCATCGGGGATTGGGGGCAGCACGAGGTATCGCCGATGCAAGGGGTCACACACCAGCATCTCTGTGGTCTCGGCGCCGTGGAGGAGTACCCGGCCGTCGCGGCTGTCCTGGACGGCCCAGGCGCGGGCTGTGGCGGGGAGGAAGGAGAAGTCGGCGACGAGTGCGGCAGCGCTTGCTGCTGGCGCGGAGGCGGCGGGGTGGAAGGTCCGGGCCCCGTCTAGTAAGCCGAGGAGGGGCGGGGCGTGGAGCTTGCGGAACCGGCGAACGAAGGAGCGGTGTGCGGCGACGCGGCGGAAGGAGACACAGGAGGCGGCGGTGCGTACGAGGTCGGCTGGGGTGGGCAGCCGGAGGAAGATCTCCGCCACGAGCTCGTCGGGGACCGGCAGAGAGGCCATCTCCTTGCCTCCCTCCGACATGGAGCCTGGCCTGGTTCCTCCTGAACTTTGTGCGACGGGCGGAGGAGGGCGGCACGAGTGGAGCACCGCACAGCGGCGCCGGCGCCGGCGTGGAGGAGCGGAAGACACGAACGAGAAAGGGCCAAAGGGGAATGCTATGCTGGGAAAAGCGTCGGGCTCTTCACGACTGCTGTCTACTGCGGCGGCCTAAATGGGCCAACGTGAATGGAATTACATAGGCTTGGCCCACAAAACAGATGGATCCATTTTCTGAACAAGTGAAAAAGATACAACTTCTCAAAAATACAAATTACCCCTCAACGATTTTCAAATTTTGTTTGAACTGGGGGGGAATTTTATTGCTTAGCAACATTTTACAGAGGCAGGTTTGAGTTGAGACCAAGTGCTAGTTGAGGCTGATGGTGTGCCTTTAAGTTTATCTGCCTACCGATGCGAAAGAAGAGCTACTGAAGATGTGCAAAAAATACAAGTAGATGTATTGTGAGAATCATGGTTCCACGCAAAATATAAGTAGGATATAGTGTATTCTTATGCAGGACATACCCACACATACGCTACACCGACTACCTTATGATACACAACAAATTGCTCAATAAAGTGGAGCGGAAAGTTTGTGACTTTTCAGCGGAAAAACTAAAATAAAATTGAAATATGAATATAGAAACGGAATTTTGCATAACAGAAATGTAAATTTATTTGGCGGAATGGAACAACGTTTCCCGGCGGAACGGAAGCACAAACGGAATTTTCGTTTCCAACTAATATGAAATTTCCGTTTTAGATTTGATGTCCATGGCTCAATCCCACATGCCCATCACATGACCTTGTCAAGCTGAACTTTTAAAGCGCCTCTTCCCAGAATTGGCCACCATGTAATCCTGGCCACCATGTAATCCTTTCATGCATTTGGAGAGGGTTCAAAGGTTTGACCATCCCCTAAATCATAATAAATCGAGGACGATGCTAGAATTAGGGAACAACTTTGTTGGCTTGTTTGAATGCTCAAGATTTTATTTTTTTTGCATGATTCAAGGGTTCTCTTGGTTCCGACCAATATTTGCATCACTCCGGCGTTCGCACTGTATTCAGTCTATATTTGTTTTTGACAATATTTTTTCTTTTTTGTCTTCGGGTTCTATATTTATTTTTGCTTCTGCAAACAAAAACAAAACCATTACCAAATCGGACAAGACAAGGGATGCTTGACTGGAATAAATGTTTCAAAGGCGAACTGGATGTAGATAGTAGACTTGTATACCGTCTCATTATCTTGAACACACAAACAGTTTCTCTGAAACAATTGTTGCCACCCAGTTTTTTTTACATTCCATGAGGCCTCGAGAATGCTACTTATAATGTGCAAGATCCCTTGTTTGTGTCTATAATTGTTGCTAACTAGATGCTACCCCGCGCGTTGCAGTGGGAATTTCTAGCAAGAAAAGTTTGATACATTAGATAAAAGTAAAAAAAAAGTTCTTTAAAAATGCTTATTAACCGCATGTTCCATCAATGAATATAATTTATGACAACATTGCTAAAAGAAAGAGGCGGGAGTACATACGGATCATTGCAGGGATTTATGCTAGAAGTGAGAAAAGTGACCTTTTCCCAAAAATAATATATTTAGTTAAGTTTATTGTAGTGCAATCTGAAAATTTACTCATTTCTTATTTCTATAAGAGTCACCTCAGAAAGCTAAGGAAAATTTCTTGGTGACATGAATAAAGAAGGGCATCAGGATAATGTCTGAGAGCTATTCTCTGCAACCTGCTCATATTGTATATTTGAACTTACTCACACTTGCTCCAATAAAATATATACAGGTTAATAGGGGTGGCAGTTACTGATCAAATTTATCATTAGCATGAAGTGGCTGATCCACTACCAGAATGAAGAGAAATCCATTTATTTGTTTTAAGATATCCACTTGCGCATGCCACTACCGGGAAGATTGCTAAGCTGTTCTTTCTGACAATGGATCTTGCAAAATATATCTGTTATATGTAGAGCTATCCATGAGAGCTAAGATGTTCAGGTGCATCTCCATCCAATAAAGAAACATGCATGAATTAGAATGAACACATATATTTTGGAGCAATAGAGATTAGTGAGACCAGCACAGGTCAAATATTGACAGTTAAACAGATGTACAAAGCGAAAGATCAGAAGGGAAAAGAACAGTCTATAAATTTCAGAGAATTGACCTTACCTTCCAGATTTATTCTTGCCATATCAATTTCCGTTCCCTTATTTTTAAAAATGTCTGAAATAAATAAGAAAAAATATAGAATAGGTGGAAGAGTAAATAACCAAGCAAAGAAGAATACAATAATCGTCAGGTTAAGCTGCATCTGAATGCCTGAATGGTAAGAAATCTCTGTTAGTAAATTACATGGACGCAGTATTGTTAGGCTACATAATATTTCTATAACGAAATGAATGGTAACTAAACCAGGTTTGAGAGCAGCACCTTAACCTTCTTGACATCTTGGTGTGCAGGTCCTTAATCATGAACCACCAGCACGCTCCTATACTGCAAAGGAGTTGGATGCAGTAAAAAGACTTTAATTATCAACATATTATGGATTAACGGGTAGAAATTTTTAGGAAAATGGAACACCTGGGCTGGGGTGGAGATGCACATGGCATTGGTAGAGGAACGATAAATGATGCAAGCGGTGCCCCATGTCCGCTGGCTCTGTAGATCCCTGAGGGATAATATTTCTATAACGAAATAAATGGTAACTAAACCAGGTTTGAGAGCAGCACCTTAACCTTCTTGACATCTTGGTGTGCAGGTCCTTAATCATGAACCACCAGCACGCTCCTATACTGCAAAGGCCAAAGGAGTTGGATGCAGAAAAAAAGACTTTAATTATCAACATATTGTGGACTAACGGGTAGAAAATTTTAGGAAAATGGAACACCTGGGCTGGGGTGGAGATGCACATGGCATTGGTAGAGGAACGATAAATGATGCAAGCGGTGACCCATGTCCGCTGGCTCTGTAGATCCCTGGGGGAGCTTATGGAAATGAAACCTGGACGTCCATGGGGATGGATCAGGGAGGTATCTGTAGAAATGAAACTGCAACAAATCTGGAGTCGAGGAGGCAAGGAGAATGAGAGAGAATGCGTTGAATTGTTTGGTAGATATAGCAGAGAAGACGATGAGTTCAGAGGGGAACTGGGGTCTCAGGCTAGCCACAGTTTTTTGGAGACAACGAAGAGTCATTCCATTACTTGAGAGCATTTGAGTTACATGAAACGGGAGTATGTGGGAAAGATAATCTTTTCGGGGACAAATAGATTAAATAATGTGAATGTGCATTCAGTGTCCTGAACGAAAGTGGGGATGAGTGACAGCCAATAGAAAGAATTGGGGTGATGTGGCATGCTTGCATGTTGAGAGAAATACACATAGTGGGTTGCTTCAATTTAGATACTCCGTATTATAGATGTGAATCATCATTATTTACAAGGCACCTCAGTTCTTAAAAAAGATATACTCGCATTTCTCAACAACAAAAAGGGAAAATACAGCATCCACGACTGCAAAGGAACAAAGAAGGAAATAGAAAAGAAATCCATGCACCAACCAGAACACCGGCGCTTATTTCTCTAGGGAGTAACTAACAGTAATGCTGTGCATTCTACAACCTATGGATAGTTTTCATGTCAGCGGCCTCCTTCAGAGTGCCTTGCTCGACATGATCCCACCAACCCATGAGGAAGTTGTCGACCACCAGCCTGAACCAAGGGGACAGCTTGATCCCGCCTTCCCCTGCGTCTGCTTTCTTGAGCAGCTGCTTCAGCTCCTCGCGGTTCACGTACTTGACGTCGGACACTTCTTCAGGGTTCGGGTTGAGCTTCACGTCACGAACCATGAACAGGAGGTAGTCCACTGAAATAATGACGAATCAACAAATAATTGCTATGAGATACTGCTTAACTATACGGGGCATCCAATTAAACAAAATTGCATGAAAACTAAAAATCCATGGGTGATGAACAAAGGGCAAGATTTTACGCTCGTGTTCGCCCCACTTTCCATCAGATGGAGCCTTGTAAAGCATCTTTCCGAGTGGAATGAATTGGTCAACCGGTAATTCCTCAGCCTGTATTCCCAGTTCATCAAATAGTTTCCGCTGTGCTGCATTTCTGACACCTGAACCAAAATAAAAGGTTGCGACCGGTATTCAGTAAGGTGGAAGCAACAGCATGGATGGTGCATCTAATGGTATGAAACAGTTCTGTTCACTCTTCAGGGCAGATTAATGTACCTTCGCTATTCTCCTCAATTAGCTCAGATTCACGGTACAGAGGGTGGCTGCAGCAAGTGTTTGTCCAGACAAGTGGAAATGTCACTTTTGTCGTAGACCTTTGCTGTAAGAAGTTTAATATTAGAAACTTGTCTATGATGAAAAGGCTTAAAATATTTATTGGAGAACGATAGTAGTGAACAAAAGTTTCAGGCTAAGGCAGAAATAAATGCTAATACATGATTCAGGTTTAGTGGGCTGCATTGTTGTTAGTAGTGGGTTGAACTGTGCCACTGTACGGTTGAAGTTTCAACAGAGGGTGAAAATTGCACTTCCAAAGAGGGGACTTACCTCCCAATGGTTGATTATGAGCTTAGAAGGCTAGGACAATAAAATCTTGTGTATGCTAAATAACATTTGCAGACTGTGGCATTCATGATGTAAAAACAAATATATTTGTGTTTCCACACGTTAGGTATATAATCAGGGGCAATGCATGATATATAATCAGGGGCAATGATGGTCGTGTTTTATGGTTATAACTGTGGTTATTGTTTGACTGTGCAAATTTCCAATAATTCAAGACCAATGAATATAGTTATCTCAAATACTTTCAGGTGATTTCTTCAGTTTCACCATTCTACGTCAGAAAATAACTTTGCCCATTAAGAGAAGAAACTCAAGAGGAAGCAGCTAGGACCAGACAAAGGAAATGTGTAAAATCAAACTAAGTTTGATTCCAATTTCAAGATGATCTCAAACTGGACCAAGTATAAGGTATATCCAAACTGTTAGCTTCCTGACATGCTCAGTAATGACAAGTTCCTCCAATGCGTCTGAGCTTGATGTTTCCTACCTTCATCGTGTAATCAGTTATGCACACATCCAGCTCATCTATGTCAAGTACCTCTGAGCTACAATGTTCAAACTTACTGTGTTATGCGCACGTTCAGCTCATCTATGCCAACTTCCTCTAGTACCTCCTAGCTTGTACTTTTCAACTTTACTGCGCATCCCAACTCAAACTAAATTTGATCACGCATACCAATCTAGAAAACAAGCAGCAATTTTTCATTCTTAATCAAGCTCAAACTGTTCAAAGCCTAACAAAAAAAAATCACATATCCAAACTGAATGAGAGAGATAATGAAAGTGCATCATGTTCTTCATACATTGTAAAATCAGAGTAAGACTACGTCTTAAACCAAACAACCATATTGATGTTGTGCATATACCTGAAGTAACAACTCATATTTGGAGTTGAAAAGGAAGACACTGAATGCTCTGTGAAGTGCATGCCCCGAGTCTATCTTTTCCATGAGATGGCCTACAATTACAATAGCGTGATTAACAAACCAGAGCAATATCTGCAGAGATAGATACTTCCATTGTAGTTTATCAGTTCAGAAAGCGATAGATACTTCCATTGTAGTTTATCAGTTCAGAAAGCGATAGATACTTCCATTGTAGTTTATCAGTTCAGAAAGCGATAATATATCAAAGAGCAAACAGAAAAGCATTATTATTTTCCACATAATTAACCAAAAAAAAAAGGGTCTAATTCTGCCTGAATGAGCTCCTGCTCATCACAATTTTCTGACTGGTGGATGTGATGTGCCACTCCGAGTCTTGGCTGGAAATGCAGTCTGCTTCTTTTCTTAATGAAAAATACATTTTTCATGATCTCTAAAAAATGGAAGCCATTAATGTCTTACCGGCCGGGCTTCAAACTTTTAAAACACGTCTATAGGCATGACCGCATGAGGTTAAAATTACAGCAAAAAAAAATCTGCTGGCGGTGAGTCTCATAGTCAGGCTGCAGTATATTATCTGCTAATATTTTTTCAAATAGCATGATCCAGTGCAATGGACCTAGTAAGTTGACAAAATTATTTCCATGATGCAACGATCAACAAAATAGTTCAGTTAAACTCCAGCAAAAATCATGTATGATGGCAATAGCAAGAAATTTCTGGCAGTTCAATGGATGTGGCCAAACATAGAAACGGAATAACAACCGGGCCAAGTATTCAGATAACAAATAGCCTAAGCTCCCTCAGCTTTGAAGGGCAGCGTAGATGCTATTAGCTCAGTTTAAGTTTTCGTTGTTTGATTTTGCTCTCATTTTTATTTCCCCTTTTGGCTTCTTTGTTGGTCATTCCACAATTGGTTTGCTCGTGCCCTTTTGGCATTCTTCGTATAATACACAATGTGATGTGATGCGCATTTAAGATGCGTGTTCAAGAAAAGACATGTAGCATCGGACATGTGTGCTCAAGAAAAGTCATGCTATATGGAACGCAATCAAACAAGAATGGAGGAAATGATTTAGACGTACAATTATACTTGGACTCGTGGCCGATGACGTTGTCTTGTTCATCCACCAAGATGCACCTGCACAACAAATTGAACGCTTGAGTTACAGGACTTGACAAGAGATGAAATGGTCGAACTCAGTTTTAGTTTTGCCATAGCGTAACCTAAATCTGTCAATAGGCTAACAGCATCAATCTAGATAATCACGTGAAAGAATCATTGCTTATGCTAAGCATCCAATCCTCGACAAAATCAATCTTAATGGGCATAATCTCAGGGCAATCGCTTTTTGACCAGCACGCCAGACAGAGACATGAAACCGAACGACAAGTCCACGAGCAGGCCGGCACAGTTCCAGGGCAGTTGAGCAGAGAGCAAGTTGGCGGGACGAGATTTGGCACTCACTCGTCGTCGAACATGAGCCGGCGCTGGACGGCGTCCATCCCTGCGTCTGCCTCGGCGTCGGCGGTGCCTGACTTCCCCATCACGACGGCGGTGGCGGCGAAAGCGGAGCGCCCGCGGACGGCGAGCGTCGTCCTGGGGAGGAGCCCCGAGGATGAGGAGGAGACCGCGAGGCGAGACGAGGCACGGCCGAGGCCGAGCGAGGCGGAGGAGAAGAGCGCGAGGGAGCGCGCCGCCGAGGCCGCCATGGTAGAGAAGGTGCTCGCGCCGGCTGGATTTGGTGGGGTTGTTAGGGAGCGCGCAGGGCGGCTTTGGACGGGGACTGAACACAAAGAGAGAGCGGGTCCCTATTTCTTTGGTGTCATGGTGTGGCGTGGCAGACTGAACAAAAATAGCCGCCCCCGAAGCCCTGTGCTAGTCAAAAGTCAAAACACATGTTAGCGCTGCGTTGAAGGGCATGACCACGTTTTATTGTGACTTTTGACAAAATTCATTTCCGCAACATTCAGCATTACCGTAACCGGGTTGAATACCTAGAATCTGTCTCATGAACTTCACATGGAGATATTGGCTCATGTACTACAGATTTTTCAATTCTTGCAGAAGAGCGAAGCCACAAATTCAGATGAACTTAACGAGGGACAGGAAAACATGCAGAACCATCGCATCAATTTTCAAAGCAAGCATTCTATTTCCAATCCACTAGCTCGACATAACAAATCACACAAAGGTAGCATCGAGTGAACATGCCTGCAGACCAACTCAGTACTCAATACCCAAACTACATGCCAGGATACACAAACAAGCACCAGACTATAACATGACACTACAACCAAATTAACCAAGATACCATCGCTGGGGGCAACTGGATCTACTCCTGCTCGGCCTCTTCCTCCTCCTCGTAGTCGCCATCCTCATCAGCGGTGGCATCCTGGTACTGCTGGTATTCGGAGACAAGATCGTTCATGTTGCTCTCAGCCTCAGTGAACTCCATCTCGTCCATCCCCTCGCCAGTGTACCAATGCAAGAAAGCCTTCCTCCTGAACATGGCCGTGAACTGCTCGCTCACGCGGCGGAACATCTCCTGGATGGAGGTGGAGTTGCCGATGAAGGTGGACGCCATGGAGAGGCCACGCGGCGGGATGTCACAGACACTTGACTTGACGTTGTTCGGGATCCACTCCACGAAGTAGGAGGAGTTCTTGTTCTGCACATTGATCATCTGCTCGTCAACCTCCTTGGTGCTCATCTTGCCACGGAACATGGCCGAGGCGGTGAGGTAGCGGCCGTGGCGCGGGTCAGCAGCACACATCATGTTCTTGGAGTCCCACATTTGCTGGGTGAGCTCAGGGACAGTGAGGGAGCGATACATCTGCGACCCACGAGAGGTGAGTGGCGCAAAGCCCACCATGAAGAAGTGCAGACGCGGGAAGGGGATCAGGTTGACGGCAAGCTTGCGGAGGTCTGAGTTCAGCTGTCCTGGGAAGCGGAGGCAGCAGGTGACACCGCTCATGGTGGCACTGATCAGGTGGTTCAGGTCACCAACTGTCAACAAAAAAGCAAGATTCAATCATCAGCAAAAGTGGCTTAATAAGGAGTATTTGACAAGAAATTAACATGCTGGATGGATTTTAATCATTGCATAACTTATATTTTAGCAGGAAGTATCCCAAGAAAATGTAATAGCAGGAACTGCCTGTAATGCATGGTGCATCAAGGTACTGAAATAGATACAGTAGAAGACCCAATCTATATATCCACCAGCATTTGTCAGTTTATTAATTTAATATTTCTTCATCAGTGCTGAAGGACAGGTAGGTTTAAAGTCACTCCAACTATGTCTAACTTAGGCTATCAAACAAGACAAGCACACCAACTAACAAATGCTGTCTAAGCTGGGCAGTCAAGCGTTAAGCACAACAACTAAGAAATATCATACCCAGACTGATAACATATTCCTACCAGATTAAACTAATTCAGCTTCAATCATGGCATCAAACTAACAGCATTTTATTCTCATTTTATTTGGGAACTAAAAGCAGGCAGTTTGGTGGATATAGAGTGGTTAAGCACCACAACTAAGAAATAGCATCCCCAGAATGATAACATATTCCTAGCAGATCAAACTAGTTCAGATCCCATCATGGCATCAAACAAACACCCTTTTATTTGGACACTACAGGCAGTCGTTTGTATCACCAGAACTAAACTACTAGCAAATATTACAATTGACAAACAAGCTTCTTCAGAAGAAAAAAAAACGAGAAATCACTACCCATATGACTGGTAAGAGCTAGCATCCATCAAATCGCTCACATAATGGCCATTTACCATCCACATTACTACGAAGTCAAATACGAGCAGGTAATTAAACTTGGTATCACAGATCTGCTTACAGCTAGGGGTGGTGAGCTTGAGGGTGCGGAAGCAGATGTCGTAGAGGGCCTCGTTGTCGAGCACCATGCACTCGTCGGCGTTCTCGACCAGCTGGTGGACGGAGAGGGTGGCGTTGTAGGGCTCCACCACCGTGTCAGAGACCTTGGGCGACGGGAACACGGAGAAGGTGAGCATCATCCGGTCCGGGTACTCCTCCCTGATCTTGGAGATCAGGAGCGTGCCCATGCCGGACCCGGTGCCCCCGCCGAGCGAGTGGCAAACCTGGAAGCCTGACGAGAACACATGTACGAAATTCAGAATTGCTCGCTGGAATTTGTGGAATCTGAGAGAGTCGTGAAAGGTGAAGAGTACCTTGGAGGCAGTCGCAGTTCTCGGCCTCCTTGCGGACGACGTCGAGGACGGAGTCGATGAGCTCGGCGCCCTCGGTGTAGTGCCCCTTAGCCCAGTTGTTCCCGGCGCCGGACTGGCCGAAGACGAAGTTGTCGGGGCGGAAGATCTGGCCGTATGGGCCGGTGCGGACGGAGTCCATGGTGCCGGGTTCGAGGTCCATGAGCACGGCGCGCGGCACGAAGCGGCCGCAGGAGGCCTCGTTGTAGTAGACGTTGACGCGCTCGAGCTGCAGGTCGGAGGTGCCGACGTAGCGGCCCGTGGGGTCGATGCCGTGCTCGTCGCACACCACCTCCCAGAACTTGGACCCGATCTGGTTCCCGCACTGCCCGCCCTGGATGTGCAGGATCTCCCTCATCTTCGCCGGCGCCGAGTTCGGCTTCCTTCACTACCTGCGGAAAACGACGGGAAATGTTGGGTTCAGATCTGCGTGGAACCGCGCCATGAATCCGGACCAAAACGAAGGAATCGAAGCGAAGTAGACGCAGGTTAACCGACGGAGATCCGCCGGAGAGCAGGGGACGGTGGAAAATTGGGGAGATTCGGGTACCTGAGGAGGGGATTGGAGCGTCCGGGCGGAGAAGCGAGATGGGATTGGAGTGTGTTGTTGTTGTTCTTGGTGTGGCCGGAATGGGGGGCGGTTTTTTTATAGCGGCGCGTGGGGCTAGGGCACGGGATCGGACGGCCCAGGGCGCTCGCTTTCTCCGAGGAGGCGCTCGGGAAGATCGCAGCCGTCCGACGGGGAGGAGCGGCCGGCTGCTCGCGTCGGCTTCGGGTGGCCCGTTGGGGGCGCTTTTGGATTTTGAAAATTTTCGGGTGGACGGCTGCCGCTCGCTGGGGCCGGGTGGAAGGACCGATTTGCCCTCATCAGACGTCGTTGCGAAGCCAAGGATTGTGGCAGGCCCGATTTCCGAGGGCTTTTATCTCTTTTTTTTCCTTTGAGTAAAAACCGCAAGTTCAAAATAGGAGTAGGAGAGGACCTACCGTTGAGAACGAGAGCTCGTTTCCTTCTTGCTCGGATGACATTTCAACTACTGCGCTGCACTCACGGTGTTCACTGCGGATGTCACCTTCACGTGCATGCGAAGTTCCCCGATATGCATCTCCATCCACATGCTTTCGTATCACCAATGTGGCACCGAATGGACGACCACATCAGCCGGGCAGCTTCATTGCCTTTGCTTTGTTTAGAGCTAAAAATCGGTGCGCTAAAAATCATTTCGGCCGCGCTGTAAACTGAGGGCATGCCCAATGCACTGCCCTAGAGCTACTGCCTCACACCTTTAACTAGATTCGGGTGGTCCAAATTAGGTTCGGATGAGGAGGCAGCCTCCTCTTCAAGAAGTGGGATCTTAAGCCTAAAAAGCATGCTTTTTTGAGAGAGAAAGAGATACATAGTGTCATATTTGTGGGGTTCCTTCTCTCTTTTTTCTGGCTAAAGTTGTAGCTTCCATTGGAGAGATAAAATTGACCATGTTGCTTCTGACAACTTTTTTACATTGAGCAGCTAGTTGTGTATGCCACCATTGCTCATGCCCTGATAGCGTGCTGCGCTGAAAGTTGCCCCGCCGGATGCGGTATTTTGCGGCGCGTGCTCGGGCGGTAAAAGTGGTCCTTCACCGGGCGAGCCATTATGCAGTGCGCGGCGCGAACAAGTTTGATCGTCTTTTGTTCAAAACAAATCAAACAAAATACGATAAATTAATCGGGAATTACGAAATATATTAAAAGTTTGACGGTACAGCCACATTTTATTTAAACTACCCTAAAATCTACTCCGAGTCCCAGTTGAAGTCCGACGAGTGGCTGCTCGGAGTAGTGTCGGACACCGGAGTAGTTGTCCACTCGAAGGAGGAGGAGGAGGGGATGATCGTGGACGGCCCAGCGCCGTTTTTCTTCTCCTCCGCCCTCCTCGCCCTCATCACCGCCTTCTCCGCCCTCTCCGTCTTCCTCGCCGCCAACTCCGCCCGGCGCTTCATGCGGTCAGTCTTCTTCTTCTTCGCCGCCGCCTTCTGCTCCTTCTTCTGCGCGTAGAACGCCTCCATCGCGGCGACATCCTCCGGGAACTGCCACGCCCACTCGAGGCGGAGGCGCTCGTCCTTGATGAGGCCTAAGGGCTAGGGAGTGCCCAGATCTCACGAATTTGATCAAGTGTGTGGATGGGAAAGGTGGGAAAGGGGAAGAACACACACAAAACTCAAATCAAAACACACACAACCCAACACAAACAAACTTTACTCCCTTGGTAGGTTAGACCAAGCCAATAGAATCACTTCTTGGAAAGACCCTTGGGTAGAATCCAAGAAGGGAGAGATTGGTGATGAAGATCCAAACTAGAACTTGGATGAAAGAGGGGGGAGCCTTGAATCATCCATGAAGAGTAGGAAATCCTCAAGAGTGCCTTGATACAAAGAACATAGTTCTAGGGAGACAAAGCTCAAGTAGTTTAAGCTTCAAATCTTGTCTAAACCCTAATTGAGGTGGGGATGAGATACATATAGGTCCAGATTCGTCCAAGGGGTAAAAGGGGCATTACAACAAAGTTTACTTGACCATAGATGATAAATAGAGGGCTAAGATTGACTTGGATTAGTTCTGGTCGGGGTCCACCCGGTCATACCGGCCATGGGACCCGATATGACCGGCTCCAGCTCCTGGTCTCGTTGCGGCCTTCGCAGCATGGCCCGGTCATACCGGCCTGGCCCGGTCATACTGGCTGGACCTCCTGGTCTCTGGTTTCGGCGCTGTGGAGCCTCAGGCTGAGGGCCGTTATGACCGGCCATGGGGGCCGGTCTGACCGGCAGGTCTTCCTCCACTTGCTCTTCTTCTCTTCTCTCCACTCCTCCTTCCTTGACCTTAGCTTCTTCTCCCATGAGCAATGGGACTTCCTCCTCCTCGTATCCTTGATGAACCATGTACCTAATGACACATGGAGCGTTGGCATGAGGTAGCATTCCATTCGGGGATGTGTCTAGGTCAAGCGTAGAGAGGAGTGAGTTCACACTGTCATGTGTAGTTTTCACTCGGGAGTCCTCGGTCCACTTGGGGGATAAGTTGGCCATGATGTAGTGTCGTCCTTGAGCGGGGCTGCATCAGTCCTGCTCCTCGATGTGGAGCCGCTGCTCGAGCTCGCCGTTGCTGCTCGCGTGTGACAGCCGACGATGGCGGCGCGAGCATCTCCGCCTGCTCCCGCGTCCACACATCGTAGAAATTCATCTGGCGGCAGGAGCGGCCGAGGCGCTAGGCGACGGCGGAGCGGATCTCGGCGTCGAAGGTGGAGCAGCGGCGCGGAGGCATGGTGTTGTCAGAGACGGAGTGGCGGCGCGGGCGCGACGCGGGAGGCAGAGCGGCGATAGGGGGAGGCGGAGGCGGAGCGACACGCGGGCAACTGAAGTTTCCGGACGGTTGGGTACGCGCCCGCGTGGCATTTTATAGCGCGCGCGCCAGCCGAAGCGGCAAGTTCCCGCGTGGGATAGCGCAAAAGCGCGGGCGCGGTAAACTTTTTAGCGCATGCCTCTTTTTCGCGCGTCCGCTGGAGGTTTGCGCGGGCGTCCGCGCGCGCCAAACTGGCGTTTTTTTGCGCGCGCGTCTTTTACCGCACCTGTTGGAGATGCTCTTAGAGCATCTCTAGTAGAGCCCGAAAAAGTTGAAACCGAAAACATGGTATTCAGTCTCCTGAAAACGTGAGTTCGTTCGATTTTGGCAGTGGCGCAGAACAGAAACCGTAAAATACGAACTGAAAACACGAAATTAAAATTCTCGCCGAAGAATTCATTGATGAACACATATAGATGATAGTTCTAGCTCCGATTTAGCACGAAAGTTTGCATAATACAAACTAATAAACTAAATTAAGTACTATCCGCAGCGGCGCGAGCTAATTTTGCCCAAAATTAGGTCCCGATGGCCTCTACGCGCGGCGGCGGAGGTGGTGGCGGTGGAAGGCGAGGCAGAGGACGCGTGGAGGTCCTACTCCGCGTCGAGCTCGACGATCCCCAGCTTCACGCGGCGGACGCATTCTTCCCGGTGCACCGCCTCGTATTCCCGGACTTGCGCGAACCGCCGGAGGAGGACCCCTCGCCTCCGAGTGCGTACTTGGCGAGCTTCCCCGGGGGCATGATCCCCAAGTTGGTCCACCGGCGGGCGCTCCGCTTGCACGCGCCCTCCGAGCGGACCCATTTTCGTTGCTCCTCCTCCATGCGGAATACGGGTGGGCGCGGAGGCGAGTCGCCGCCGCCCAAGCTTCCTCCTCCCCTAGCGGAGCTACCGCGGCTTTCCATGCGGACCTCTATGAGCGGCGATGCGGCGTAGGGGAGACGGCAGTTGCTCGTCGGAGTTGGCGGAGCAAGGCGGCGGCAGCGGCGGAGGGGAGTAGGGTTTGCGAACCGAACTCCCCTTCGCGGCCTCTTTTAATACGGGGCGTGCGGGGAGTTTCTCGGGCCCCTAAACTTCTTTTACGGGCCGGCCCATCGATTCGGGCTCCGTTCTGTGCCACATTCGGCCCGAACCCGTAAATCCGCCGGAAAAATTCGGTTCCGGTGGGATTTATGGGCTCTGTTAGAGATGCTCTAGGACGCATAGGACGCCGAACGAACGGACGCTAGATTTCAAGCGCGGGATTGGCACGGCTTCCTCTTTAATGTGACGCCTCGGATGTTCGGCGGTAGATCAACATCTTTGATGAACCCGTTGATTTCCCTCGCGTAGACGCCTCGAATACCGCCATGGTAAGTGCACACACCGACCTTGTTCTTCTATTTAGTGTGCACTCTCCACTCACCACCGCCGCATTCTACTCCACACTCTCAACAATGTTGTGATGTCTCGACACCACCTACTCGATGCAAGGCCAGAATCGCCACAACAAGAGCCGCCTCGGCCCGAAGACAAGCTAAACCTGTCGGACTTCAACTTCGACCACTTCTCATGGCGGCTGAGCAGCAAAGGCAGATTGAGCTCAACTCTTACCGCCAGACCAAGGCGGCCGCTCGCGAGCAAGCGGGACTCACCCAGAATGAGGAATCCTACCAGTGGCGGGCGGCATTGAAGGCCCGACATCGGACCTCAGATTCTGAAAAAGAAGCATCATTGTCCGGTAAGGGCAATGTTTAAAGATCCAAGTGATGCATGCCTATGTGGATTTGGTGTTGTTACCCTCCTTATGTGATTGTGGTTCAGATTCTTAGGTTTGGGTTAAATTTGATTTTATTTAAAGAATGAGAGTTAATTCTAAATGTTAATTTGGTGTTATTTTAAAGATTTACTAAAACTCTTTTAATAAAGGATTTCTCAATAATGTTATTTTACTATTTTATTTTTCAAGTCCGAAAATGAAACTTTCAATTCTCTTTTAAGATTTTACCTTTTTATTACTTAAGAATTTGGTTTTTATTTTAATTCTTAAAAATATTTTTATTTAAGAAAATTGAGTTTTGAAATTTTATTCAAAACATTTCAAGAATTTAATTAGAATTCAGAAAAACTATTATTATTATTCTAATTTTGGATTTTTAGGGTTCTCTGGATTTATTGATTTTGTGAAAAGACGGACATACTCCTTGGCCCCATAGTCAGACCAACTAGCAGGTTAGGTCGAACCACCTTGGGTGACTCAGCCCACCTGCCTCACTCGCATGACCCTACTCGATTCAACCCTAACTCTAATTCCCCTCGAGCTCTCGCGACTCCTGTGTCGCCTCCACCGTCGCCGTCTTGCTTCGATCGTTTTGGTTGCCGCCATGGGTCATGTTCAACGCGTCGCTCGACACTACATCTTCCTCTCCGCGTCGATGATAAACTTTATCTACCAGCGTTGATTCTTTTTAGTTGCTATACTATGGTATGAAATAGATCCTTTGGATCCATTTCAGGCCATGGTTTAGACCTTGTTCTAGCTCCTAGACAAAGTGTGTCCCAAATCAACTAGTTGTGCTTGCTGCTTGATCAGCGTTCTCTTCATAGCTCCAGCTATGCTGGCTCGTAATCAAAGCAATGGAAAGGAAAATGAAGATGGTCGTAGCTAGGGTTTTTAGTGAAGGTTTACATTTCTGTTTTGAAAACCTTGAAATTTTCCATTTATTTATATGTTCATTCGTTGTATTATATAAAGAATGTTGTAAACACAATGTAATGTGTTTATTTATTAATAAAGCTCAAATTTTCCCTATTTGAAAATATTGTAATGATTGTTCAACCTTTGAATTTGAATTCCATTTGATGTCTTGTTTAATATTCAAATTTGAATTCAATTTGTCTATTTGAACTCAAATTCAAATGAGTAGTTTTAATTCAAGTGCTACTTGAAAGGACGAGATGTCGCCTAGAGGGGGTGAATAAACGTTTTAAAAACTCATACGAATTTTGCTTGTAAGAATGCGGAATTAAACTAACGTTTATTTTACAAGCACAAACCCTAAATATGCTAGGTCCAACTAAGTGCAACAACAACAACTAGGGCAAAGCAAGATAGGCACAATATATATATGAACAACAAGTGATAACAAGATATAATAAATACTTCAAGCTCGATGGCTATCACAAGGGAAAGTAAACTCGGGTATAGAAATAACCGAGGCACGCAGAGACGAAGATGTATTCCTGTGTTCCCTTCCTTTACAAGAAGGTACGTCACGTTTGGAGAGGTGGGGATCCCACGAAGGATTTCCCAACTCCACGAAGGCTCACCTTCTTCTCCGAGCCTATCTCACGAAATAATAGCCCATTTTCTTATGATTAGATTATCCTCCACTCCGGAGATGGCAAGCTCCACGAAGGAGATGCCCGAGCCTCTTCACAACCTTCCACGAAGGAGGTCACCGGGACACCAACCAAGCCAACTAGGAGGTCACCCTCCAAGAGTAACAAGCTCACGGTCTCTCACTCGAACTAATCGTGGTGGAGAGCTCAACACTATGCAATGATGCAAAGCAAGAACACCAAAGATGTTCAAATCTTTCACACTCAAATCTCACCAAAGCAACAAATGCTATAATGAGATTACAGAGGAAGAACACTGGAGGAAATCAACAAATGACTTCAAGATCTAGATCCAAAGGGTTCCCCTCACTTAGAGGAGAAATGGATTGGTGGGATTGTAGATCTAGATCTCCTCTGTTAGATCCCTCAAGAATGAGCAAAATCATCGGGGGAATCAAGAGATAGGGCAAGTGCGGTGACCCAGCATACCACTTCATGTTGTAGTATACAAGTCGTTGATATGATCTTTGTGAAGGAACTTCTTCACAAATTGCCTTATCCCTCAGAGTGGTACAACAGAAACATTGCAGGTCATAACACTCCATACTTTATTACAAACATTGTCTTAACAAGTTGGTATTCTCACAGGTCCTATGAGAACACCCTAAGATACTACTAAAGTACGATTACAACTCATACTATAGATGAAAGAGCTCAACAGCTTATTTAGGTAAGTTCTACGCTGCTCGGCTCTATGATGCTAGGTATATCACTACTCCTCCACCTCTGTGTCATCAGGTCCGTAGACTATCCCATAGTCTACTCCTTCAACTCCTCCGGTAAGATCAGGTTCTTCGTAGACCAGCTCGTAACTTCCTTCTGGTGCTCCATCGTTGATGGCCTCCACTTCCGGATCACAGTCTAGCAAGGGTGTCGAAAGAAAGTGAGTACAGAGGTACTCAGCAAGTTCTAAAAGAATAAAAAGGTGTTTGATGCACTAGCTACGACCATTGATCAGGAAATCGCAGGTCAATGCATGTTTTGAAATCATTTCTTCAAAAGGTTGCTTTTATTATGAAAACTATGCCCGTCAGTCTTCACAGGTTGACTAGAACTTCGTGGAGTTCCTTTCCTGCCGCGTTCGCAGTTCCTTTCCCGGAACAAGGAGTGACAGCCACAATTTGATACACTCTGCAGAGGTGCGTTACTTTTCCCACAAGAGATCTCACCCTTTTTGCCATCCGCAGGGACTTGCCCCCGTTCACACTTCCTTTGGTGTGAGGCCAGGTATAAAGATCCAAGCCCACACCGCCTTCTCCGCGACTGCAAACCCACCCTTTTGTCCAACCGTACACCTCCAGTAGACTTCCCCCGATAATACGGCTTTACTCATGGTGTACTCCGGACAATCCTTCATAGATCGTAGAGCCATCATCACTAATGGATGGGGATTTAAAAGGCTATCCCAACCTACGGCGGTGCCTCAACACCCCGCCGCTCTACCAATCCGTTGGCGTGCGAAGGGAAAAGATACTACTGGCTTCCCAGGCCATTATAGATCTCATGGTCAACGCGGTTTGTACGGCGCTAGAATCACTGGACGGCATTGGTAATTAATCCTAGGGTGATATAACCCATTGCAATGGAACCTCCACCATATCAACACATACCATGGTTCCATTGCCAGCCACATAGTCATATTCATAGTTGGAAAGTAACATTTTATTTGCGATGCAGGAATGATAAGTATATAGCTTTGCATTAAAGTAGTAGAAAATACTCAAGTTGACATGAGCAAGGGTGAACTTGCCTGTGGACTGCGAGATAGTGCAGTTCAATGCAGTTGATGGAACCTGGACCTCGGGTTCTGTAAGAAGCATCATTGTCTGGTAAGGACAATGTTATAAAATCCAAATAATGCAATCATGGATGTATTATTTTATGTTGAATCCCTTTACCCCGCTGAGTTATATCAATTTAGGGTTGCGTTTAAGATTTATGTCTTTGACAGTAATTTACAATTGATTTAAAAGTATAAACCATTTTAATTCACACAAAGTACAACAATTCAAAGTAAAACTATTTACTTGGTGATTCCCTTAATCATTCCAAAAATAATTGAAAATTATAGAGTTACCTCTATAGTTTTTGGAATAAAAAGGAGTATAGTATTTTTCTGGGAAAAATACCCTTTTCCAAAAGAAATGACTTGGAATAATAGAATTTCATTTTGAAATGTTTGAAAATAAGTATTTGAACTTATTTGAGATTTTTCCTTGAATTTTAAATACAAGTAAATAATAATTTTAAATTCCAAGTTATTATTTGAATTCTTAAAATTCATAATTTTGAATTTGTTTCATAAATTCCATTTCATATTTTTTTCTTGTTAAGATTTATTTTTCATTCATTAATCCAATTTTTAATGGATTTTTAGAGTTGTAATTGATTTATTAAAAGTTGGTAAAGTTCTGGCCTTTTATTAAATGTTAAAAGACCAAAATACCCCCCTGGACCCATATTGGGCCCAGCCCAATAACCTAAGCCCATGGGACAGCCCACTAAGGCTTGCCCCATAGCAGCTCGGTGGAGCCGAACGGCCCACCGCTCTCCCTCACTCGGCCCTCTCTCACTTTTCGTTCCTAACCCTAGCCTCTCTCGCGACGCCCTGGCGATGGCGTCGCCGCCATGGCCGCCGCCTCGCTCCGGCCATCGCCGTGCTTCCCTGACCTCGCCACCTACCTGATCTGGACCGCCGCGAGACGATCTATCGATCTGTCCGCGTGGTTTCTCCGATTGCTTCCTCTCCTGGCGAATCACCTCCTCTCTGGATCTCGTGGAGAATCGCCTAGGGCGATTGGGTGATCTCCGACGAGCTCTCGCCCTCGCCGTCGACGTGTGCGCCTCCGAGACTGACCTGGCGCGGGTGCTGCTCGCAGTACCAGTGCCGTCGTCTCCGTGCCGTGCTGCTGTGGTGGTGTTCGTCGGCGTAACGCCGGCGCCTTCCCTGGCTTTGCAGCTGCTATGGCCGCGCGAGCACTGCCTCGCCATGCCATAGCCTCTGCCACCAGGTGCGTGTAAGTTGCTCTGCTCCTTCTCCTTCTCCTCTCCATGCCTGTGCGCCTCCCAAGATTCTGTGCTCCTTCTTCTCTTGTTCTACTGCTCTCTGATGATCCTGTGATCATGCAGAGCCTTGCTATTGCTGTGCAATTTGCCTGTGCTTCTGTTTACTGCAAGCTCTGGCCAATTTACCAATCTCTGGTACTGACCAGTGTGTTGCTGGCTGTGCATGTCATGTGTTGCTTGCTTATTGCTTGCTATGCCATGCTGTTCATGCTTATGAGCTTACTGGTATATCATGCTTGCTTGTCTAGGTGTACTGCTATGCATCTGTGACACTTGTGTGTGTGCCAGTGGTGCCTGTGATATGCTTCAGTGCTTCCTATGCAAGCCAATGATCCATTGGATCATTCCTTGCTTGTTGGCTAACCTCTCTGTGTAACTTGGCTTGCTATAATTGATCCATTTGATCAATTCAATTATCAGTGATAGCTTACTGGCTAATACTGTGACTAAGTGATTCAATTTCCTTGTGATGCTGATGCTCAAGCATCACTATGATGTTGCTTACTCAAGCTACTGTCAGTGCTAAGCATGGATCTGTGATAAATTCATGCTTGTATTAATTAAATTATGATGAACTGCTTATGCAGTAATGATTTAAATGATTTGCTTGCAAATGATTTTGGCTGTTCATGATTATCTGGCAAGCAATTAAATCTGAATCCATTCCTGGATAATGATGTGATATATTTGGCTTTCTCTTAATTGGTGCTAAGTGTCTTTGTGACCTCGGTAGCCTTGCTCTTGTTGGTTGCTCACATGGTTGGTGGGATCTTGTTGGCTACTCATCTTTGCTTGCATATTTGGGGATCATAATAAATATGAATGCCAATATGCTTGCCTGTGAAGAAATCTAGGGTTTCCTGATGGTTGTATGCTTAGGATTTTCTGTGTAGTCTTGGTTAGCTGCTAAACCTTGCAATACATCTACTGGTGCTATCTGTGCATGAGATCTTGCTAGTGTGTGCACAAGATCTGTATCTGGATGATTTCTGTTTTAGTGGCTTCTAGACTGGCAGTAATCCTTGGTGAAAACCAAGTGATGATTTACCCTTTTGAGCATCTGCTCATCCCATGCTTATTTCATGCATATGATGGATCAGATCCATTGGATCTGTCCAGGTATTTGGTATACCTTGTTCCAGCTCCTAGATTGAGATTTTGTGTTGATGCAGACTTGTGGTTTGTGTCACAGCCCTTCACCTCCAGGTCTTGGATGATCTTCTCAGGTCACCATGATTTCTGGTGGTTGAGTGGTTGTGTGTGTTGGTTCTGTTCTTGAGCAAGAACTGGATGAACTGTGCTTGTTCTTGCCTCACCCTTACCTTGTGAATCCTTATCTGGTCGACTGGTTACTGTTTCTAGGGTTTGTGCCCCTTTTATATGAACTCTACTTCTGTTCTTGCAATGACACACAAGCCTGGCTTGCTTTGGTGACTAAGCTGGTGCATTGCCTTGTTGTGGCTGCCAACACACATGAGCTGTGTGCTCTCATATGCTGAAACTTGAGCCCCTGGTGGTGCTCAGGTTTGGTCTGCTGTTGCCCTTATCTTGTGCTGTCCAGAGTTTTGGACAAGCACAAGTGTACAGTGACAGTTTCACTGTCCAAACTGAATTCCTGTGGTTTGTGTTAACTGTCCAAACTGAAATTGCTAACACTTACATTCTGGTTTAGCACTTGTGATTTATATTGCAGGTTTTGAAGATGAATATGACCATGAAGATATACTTCAAGTCATTTAGTCTAGGTTTTAGTTTAGGAGCAATATTGTAATCTTCATTTTCATTTCTATTTATTATTCATCAATTCTTGTATCAAGAATATTGTAAAGACAATGTAATCTGTGTTGTGATATCAATAAAGCTCAAATTTTACTTATGAGCTTTTGATTTGTGTAATGTTTATATTCTGGAATAAATGTTGTATTTATTATTCACTTTGAAATTCAAAGTTATTTGAATTCATAATTTGTTTTTGAATTGTGAATTCAATTTCCATATTCATTTATACTTAATGTTTGATATTCCAAATGCATCTTACTTGTTAAATGAAATCAATTCCCCAAATCAACAAGATACAAAAGAGATCATGTCGAAATTTCCCTAACTCACATTGCCTAACCCTAAGTGCAAAATGAGAGAGAACCTCGATCCCTCTTAGGTTTAGTTGCAATAAGGCGCGAAAATTTCCCCCGTTTTGCGATGAAATGCACATCCCATTTCTAAATCTACCCTTCGTTGTTCCTATGTTCTGGGTTATTACAGCCTCTCCCCCTTAACAGAAACTTCGTCCCGAAGTTAAGATTGGTACCTGAACATCTCGGGGTAAGACTTCCTGAGTTCTTCTTCTGTCTCCCAAGTGGCTTCTCGCTCAGGATGATGTTGCCATTGAACTTTGCAGTATTTGATTGCTCTGTTCCTTAACTTCTTCCACTGTACTTCTAAGATCTTTTCAGGTCTTTCCACATAAGTTAGATCAGATTGCAATTCTATTTCTTCATATGTGATGGGATCATCTGGTGCCTTTAAACACCTTCTGAGTTGTGATACATGAAATACATTGTGAACTTGACTTAGTTGTGCTGGTAATTCCAACTCAAAAGTTGTTCCTCGATTCTGACTGAGTATCTTAAATGGTCCTATATATCGAGGACTTAACTTTCCTTTCACTCCGAACCTCTTAAGTCCTATCATTGGGCTAACCTTTAAATATACCATCTCACCTACTTTTGGTTCCCAATCTCTTCTTCTTAAGTCGGCATAACTCTTTTGACGACTCTGAGCTATTTTGAGTCTATCCCGGATCACCTCGATGACTCCTTGTCTCTCCTTGATGTAGTCCAGTGTAAACTCCTTGTTTTCTCCGGTTTCAAACCAACAAATTGGTGATCGACACTTTCTTCCGTACAATGCTTCGTACGGTGCCATCTGGATGCTACTCTGATAACTATTGTTATATGAGAACTCCGCTAAAGGTAAATGGTCCTCCCATGAGCCTCCAAAGTTCAGAGCACAAGCTCTAAGCATGTCTTCAAGTATCTGATTGGTTCTTTCGGTTTGTCCTCCGGTTTGTGGATGATATCTTTGTCTTGAAATCCAATTTGGATCCCAAAGATTCTTGTAGTTGTTTCCAGAATGCTGATGTGAAAATTGAACCTCTATCTGAGACTATCTTCTTTGGTACTCCATGCTTACTCACAATCTCCTTAACATATATATCCACAAGCTTCTCTGCAGTATCCTTTGTATTTACGGCTATGAAATGAGCACTCTTGGTAAGTCTATCCACTATTACCCATATCATATCCTTCTTCTTACTAGTCATTGGTAGACCAGTAACAAAATCCATTCCGATTTCATCCCATTTCCACTCCGGTATCTCCAGTGGTTTGAGTAATTGATGTCTACGTTCCCCCTCCTTCCCTGTAGACAGTGTTGGGCCTCCAAGAGCAGAGGTTTGTAGAACAGCAGCAAGTTTTCCCTTAAGTGGATTACCCAAGGTTTATCGAACTCAGGGAGGAAGAGGTCAAAGATATCCCTCTCATGCAACCCTGCAACCACAAAGCAAGAAGTCTCTTGTGTCCCCAACACACCTAATAGGTGCACTAGTTCGGCGAAGAGATAGTGAAATACAGGTGGTATGAATATATATGAGCAGTAGCAACGGTGCCAGAAAATAGCTTGCTGGCGTGTAGTTGATGGTGGTAGTATTGCAGCAGTAGTAACGCAAAGAAAACAAGAAACAAGCGGCGATAGCAGCAGTATTTAGGAACAAGGCCTAGGGATTACACTTTCACTAGTGGACACTCTCAACATTGATCACATAACAGAATAGATAAATGCATACTCTACACTTTTGTTGGATGATGAACGCATTGCGTAGGATTACACGAACCCTCAATGCCGGAGTTAACAAGCTCCACAATTTGTTCATATTTAAGTAACCTTATAGTGTAAGATAGATCAACAGACTAAACCAAGTACTAACATAGCATGCACACTGTCACCTTCATGCATATGTAGGAGGAATAGATCACATCAATATTATCATAGCAATAGTTAACTTCGCAATCTACAAGAGATCATGATCATAGCATAAACCAAGTACTAACACGGTGCACACACTGTCACCTTTACACACGTGCAGGAGGAATAGAACTACTTTAATAACTTTGCTAGAGTAGCACATAGATAAATTGTGATACAAAACTCATATGAATCTCAATCATGTAAAGCAGCTCATGAGATCATTGTATTGAGGTACATAGGAGAGAGATGAACCACATAGCTACCGGTACAGCCCCGAGCCTCGATGGAGAACTACTCCCTCCTCATGGGAGCAGCAGCGGTGATGAAGATGGCGGTGGAGATGGCAGCGGTGTCGATGGAGGAGCCTTCCGGGGGCACTTCCCCGCTCCGGCAGCGTGCCGGAACAGAGACTCCTGTCCCCCAGATCTTGGCGTCGCGATGGCGGCGGCTCTGGAAGGTTTCTGTGGTTTTCGCCAATCGTATCAGGGTTTTCGTGACGGAGGCTTTATATAGGCGAAGAGGCGGCGCAGGAGGGCTTCTGGGGGGCCCACACCATAGGGCGGCGCGACCCCCCCTCTGGCCGCGCCAGGGTGTGGTGTGGGGCCCCCAGGGCTCCCCTCTGGCGGCTCTCGGGTGTTCTGGATGGTTCCGGGAAAAATAGGAACCTGGGCGTTGATTTCGTCCGATTCCGAGAATATTTCGTTACTAGGATTTCTGAAACCAAAAACAGCAGAAAACAGGAACTGGCACTTCGGCATCTTGTTAATAGGTTAGTTCCAGAAAATGCACGAATATGACATAAAGTGTGCATAAAACATGTAGATAACTTCAATAATGTGGCATGGAACACAAGAAATTATCGATACGTCGGAGATGTATCAGCATCCCCAAGCTTAGTTCTGCTCGTCCCGAGCAGGTAAAACGATAACACAGATAATTTCTGGAGTGACATGCCATCATAACCTTGATCATACTATTTGTAAAGCATATGTAGTGAATGCAGCGATCAAAACAATGTATATGACATGAGTAAACAAGTGAATCATAAAGCAAAGACTTTTCATGAATAGCACTTCAAGACAAGCATCAATAAGTCTTGCATAAGAGTTAACTCATAAAGCAATAATTCAAAGTAAAAGGTATTGAAGCAACACAAAAGAAGATTAAGTTTCAGCGGTTGCTTTCAACTTGTAACATGTATATCTCATGGATAGTTGTCAATGCACAGCAATATAACAAATGCAATAAGCAAGTATGTAAGAATCAATGCACAGTTCACACAAATGTTTGCTTCTTGAGGTGGAGAGAGATAGGTGAACTGACTCAACAATAAAAGTAAAAGAATGGTCCTTCAAAGAGGAAAAGCATCGATTGCTATATTTGTGCTAGAGCTTTGGTTTTGAAAACATAAAGAGAGCATAAAAATAAAGTTTTGAGAGGTGTATGTTGTTGTCAACGAATGGTAGCGGGTACTCTAACCCCCTTGCCAGACAAACCTTCAAAGAGCGGCTCCCATTTTATTTTATTTTAGGTGGCACTCCTTCCAACCTTTCTTTCACAAACCATGGCTAACCGAATCCTCGGGTGCCTACCAACAATCTCATACCATGAAGGAGTGCCTTTTTATTTTAGTTTTATTATGATGACACTCCTCCCCACCTTTGCTTTCACAAGCCATGGCTAACCGAATCCTTCGGGTGCCGTCCAACAATCACATACCATGGAGGAGTGTCTATTTTTGTTAATTAATTTGGGACTGGGAATCCCATTGCCAGCTCTTTTTGCAAGATTATTGGATAAGCGGATGAAGCCACTAGTCCATTGGTGAAAGTTGCCCAACAAGATTGAAAGATAAACACCACATACTTCCTCATGAGCTATAAAACATTGACACAAATCAGAGGTGATAAATTTTGAATTGTTTAAAGGTAGCACTCAAGCAATTTACTTTGGAATGGCAGGAAATACCATGTAGTAGGTAGGTATGGTGGACACAAATGGCATAGTGGTTGGCTCAAGTATTTTGGATGCATGAGAAGTATTCCCTCTCGATACAAGGTTTAGGCTAGCAAGGATTATTTGAAACAAACACAAGGATGAACCGGTGCAGCAAAACTCACATAAAAGACATATTGAAAACATTATAAGACTCTACACCGTCTTCCTTGTTGTTCAAACTCAATACTAGAAATTATCTAGACCTTAGAGAAGCCAAATATGCAAACCAAATTTTAGCATGCTCTATGTATTTCTTCATTAATGGGTGCAAAGCATATGATGCAAGAGCTTAATCATGAGCACAACAATTGCCAAGTATCACATTACCCAAAACATTTATAGCAATTACTACATGTATCATTTTCCAATTCCAACCATATAACAATTTAACGAAGGAGAAACTTCGCCATGAATACTATGAATAGAAACCAAGGACATACTTGTCCATATGCTACAGCGGAGCGTGTCTCTCTCCCATAAAGTGAATGCTAGGATCCATTTTATTCAAACAAAACAAAAACAAAAACAAACCGACGCTCCAAGAAAAAGCACATAAGATGTGATGGAATAAAAATATAGTTTCAGGGGAGGAACCTGATAATGTTGTCGATGAAGAAGGGGATGCCTTGGGCATCCCCAAGCTTAGACGCTTGAGTCTTCTTGATATATGCAGGGGTGAACCACCGGGTGCATCCCCAAGCTTAGAGCTTTCACTCTCCTTGATCATGTTGCATCATACTCCTCTCTTGACCCTTGAAAACTTCCTCCACACCAAACTCGAAACAACTCATTAGAGGGTTAGTGCACATTATAAATTGACATATTCAGAGGTGACACAATCATTCTTAACACTTCTGGACATTGCATAATGCTACTGGACATTAGTGGATCAAAGAAATTCATCCAACATAGCAAAAGAGGCAATGCGAAATAAAAGGCAGAATCTGTCAAAACAGAACAGTTCGTATTGACGAATTTTAAAATGGCACCATACTTGCTCAAATGAAAATGCTCAAATTGAATGAAAGTTGCGTACATATCTGAGGATCATGCACGTAAATTGGCTTAATTTTCTGAGCTACCTACAGGGAGGTGGACCCAGATTCGTGACAGCAAAGAAATCTGAAACTGCGCAGTAATCCAAATCTAGTACTTACTTTTCTATCAACGGCTTAACTTGGCACAACAAAACACAAAACTAAGATAAGGAGAGGTTGCTACAGTAGTAAACAACTTCCAAGACACAAATATAAAACAAAGTACTGTAGCAAAATAACACATGGGTTATCTCCCAAGAAGTTCTTTTCTTTATAGCCATTAAGATGGGCTCAGCAGTTTTAATGATGCACTCATAAGAAATAGTAGTTGAAGCGAAAGAGAGCATCCAGAGGCAAATTCAAAACACATTTAAGTCTAACATGCTTCCTATGCAAGGGAATCTTGTAAATAAACAAGTTCATGAAGAGCAAAGTAACAAGCATAGGAAGATAAAACAAGTATAGCTTGAAAAATTTCAGCACATAGAGAGGTGTTTTAGTAACATGAAAATTTCTACAACCATATTTTCCTCTCTCATAATAACTTTCAGTAGCATCATGAGCAAACTCAACAATGTAACTATCACACAAAGCATTCTTATCATGAGTCTCATGCATAAAATTATTACTCTCCACATAAGCATAATCAATTTTATTAGTAATAGTGGGAGCAAATTCAACAAAGTAGCTATCATTATTATTCTCATCAAGTGTAGGAGGCATAGTATAATCACAACAAAATTTACTCTCCATAGTAGGTGGTACCAAAAGACTACTATCATTATAATCATCATAAATAGGAGGCAAAGTATCATCAAAGTAAATTTTCTCCTCCATGCCCGGGGGACTAAAAAGATCATGCTCATCAAAACCAGCTTCCCCAAGCTTAGAATTTTCCATATCATTAGCAACAATGGTGTTCAAAGTATTCATGCTAACATGTTCCATGGGTTTTTTAATTTTCGCATTAAACCATTCATGTCTTGACTCAGGAAATAGTACAAAGAGCTCACAGATGTTTTCCATTATGCCTAACTAGTGTAAACAAGAAACAAAAAGTTGCAATTGCAGGATCTAAAGGAAATAGCTTCGAGCACAAACACAATGGCGCCAGAAAAGTACTTTACCTGGAACCGAAGTATGAGTGCCTTTTACCTTTCCTCCCCGGCAACGGCGCCAGAAAAGTGCTTGATGTCTACGTTCCCCCTCCTTTCCTGTAGACAGTGTTGGGCCTCCAAGAGCAGAGGTTTGTAGAACAGCAGCAAGTTTTCCCTTAAGTGGATTACCCAAGGTTTATCGAACTCAGGGAGGAAGAGGTCAAAGATATCCCTCTCATGCAACCCTGCAACCACAAAGCAAGAAGTCTCTTGTGTCCCCAACACACCTAATAGGTGCACTAGTTCGGCGAAGAGATAGTGAAATACAGGTGGTATGAATATATATGAGCAAGAGGCAACGGTGCCGTAAAAATAGCTTGTTTGGCGTGTAGTTGATGGTGGTAGTATTGCAGTAATAGTAACGCAAAGAAAACGAAACAAGCAAACGAATGCAGTATTTAGGAACAAGGCCTAGGGATTACACTTTCACTAGTGGACACTCTCAACATTGATCACATAACAGAATAGATAAATGCATACTCTACACTTTTGTTGGATGATGAACGCATTGCGTAGGATTACACGAACCCTCAATGCCGGAGTTAACAAGCTCCACAATTTGTTCATATTTAAGTAACCTTATAGTGTAAGATAGATCAACAGACTAAACCAAGTACTAACATAGCATGCACACTGTCACCTTCATGCATATGTAGGAGGAATAGATCACATCAATATTATCATAGCAATAGTTAACTTCGCAATCTACAAGAGATCATGATCATAGCATAAACCAAGTACTAACACGGTGCACACACTGTCACCTTTACACACGTGCAGGAGGAATAGAACTACTTTAATAACTTTGCTAGAGTAGCACATAGTTAAATTGTGATACAAAACTCATATGAATCTCAATCATGTAAAGCAGCTCATGAGATCATTGTATTGAGGTACATAGGAGAGAGATGAACCACATAGCTACCGGTACAGCCCCGAGCCTCGATGGAGAACTACTCCCTCCTCATGGGAGCAGCAGCGGTGATGAAGATGGCGGTGGAGATGGCAGCGGTGTCGATGGAGGAGCCTTCCGGGGGCACTTCCCCGCTCCGGCAGCGTGCCGGAACAGAGACTCCTGTCCCCCAGATCTTGGCGTCGCGATGGCGGCGGCTCTGGAAGGTTTCTGTGGTTTTCGCCAATCGTATCAGGGTTTTCGCGACGGAGGCTTTATATAGGCGAAGAGGCGGCGCAGGAGGGCTTCTGGGGGGCCCACACCATAGGGCGGCGCGGCCCCCCCTCTGGCCGCGCCAGGGTGTGGTGTGGGGCCCCCAGGGCTCCCCTCTGGCGGCTCTCGGGTGTTCTGGATGGTTCCGGGAAAAATAGGAACCTGGGCGTTGATTTCGTCCGATTCCGAGAATATTTCGTTACTAGGATTTCTGAAACCAAAAACAGCAGAAAACAGGAACTGGCACTTCGGCATCTTGTTAATAGGTTAGTTCCAGAAAATGCACGAATATGACATAAAGTGTGCATAAAACATGTAGATAACTTCAATAATGTGGCATGGAACACAAGAAATTATCGATACGTCGGAGACGTATCAGTAATCCTGCAGGACTCTGATGCTCTGCCTTCACTCGTTGACATGTATGACATTCCGAGACATATTGTGCTATTTCTCTTTTCATGTTGTTCCACCAGAACATCTCCTTCAAATCCATATACATCTTAGTACTTCCCGGATGTATTGAATAAGGGGTTTCATGTGCTTCCTTTAATATGATTGACTTCACTCCTGGATCATCTGGTACACAGATTCTTTTCTGGAAGTATAGTGAATCAAAATCCCCTAGATGGAATTCCGATGGTCTTCCTTCACCAATCCTCTTGATTTCCTCTTGTATGAACAAATCATCCGCTTGCTTCCGGATAATCTCATACTTCAAATCTGAATACATCTCATCCATAATCCTCATGGTTGCTATACTTCCCTTATCATCACCTTGAATAAACAAGATCTGAGCCTCCTCTAACTCTTTCCGAAGTTCCTTTGGAATCTCCCATTCCGTATGTTGATTCTCCGTACTCTTCCTACTTAGGGCATCTGCTACTACATTAGCTTTGCCTGGTGTATAGTTGATCTTAAGGTCGTAATCCTTAATCAACTCTAACCATCTCTTCTGTCTCATGTTTAATTCCTTCTGGGTGAAGAAATATTTCAAACTTTTGTGATCGGTGTATAACTCACACTTGGATCCATATAGAAATTGTCTCCAACTCTTCAGAGCATACACAACTGCCGCTAACTCGAGATCATGTACTGGGTAGTTGTGTTCATGTGGTTTCAACTGCCTTGATCCATAAGCTATTACCTTCCGATCTTGCATAAGAACACATCCAAGTCCATTCTTGGAAGCATCACAATACACCGTGTAATCCTTTCCAGGTTCAGGAACTGCTAACACCGGTGCTGTGGTTAACTTATCTTTGAGTGTTTGGAAGCTGGCCTCACACTCATCTGTCCACACAAATGGAGTATTTTTCTTGAGTAACTTGGTCATTGGTCCTGCAATCTTCGAAAATCCCTCTATGAATCTTCGATAATAGCCTGCCATACCAAGAAATCCTCGTATCTCCTTAGCATTTTTAGGTGATTTCCATTCCAATACGGACTGCACCTTGCTTGGATTCACCGCTATGCCTTCTTTGGTTATGACATGTCCAAGAAATTCAACACTATCTAACCAAAATTTGCACTTGCTGAACTTCGCATATAGCTGATGTTCCCTCAAAGTTTGCAGAACTATCTTCAAATGCTTGGCATGTTCTTCTTTATCTTTGGAATAGATTAGAATATCATCTATGAACACTATCACAAACTTGTCCAAGTACTTCATGAATATCTTGTTCATCAAATTCATGAAAATTGCTGGTGCATTTGTTAGTCCAAATGGTACAACCAAGTATTCATGGTGTCCATACCTTGATACGAACGCTGTTTTTGGTACATCCTCCTTCTTGATCTTGATTTGATGGTATCCTGACCTTAAATCTATCTTCGAGAAGACTCCTGCTCCTTGAACTTGATCAAAAAGGTCTTGGATTCTAGGTAAAGGATACTTGTTCTTGATAGTTACATTGTTCAAATTTCTGTAATCTCCACACATTCACTTTCCTCCATCTCTTTTATCCACAAAAATAACTGGTGTACCCCATGGTGACACACTTTCTTGAATGAATCCCTTCTGTTCTAACTCATCAATCTGAGCTTTCAGTTCCACTAATTCCTTCGGCCCCATCTTGTATGGTGGTTGTGCTATTGGTGATGTGCCTGGAATCAGATCGATTGTGAATTCTATCTCTCTATCGGGTGGCATTCCCGGTAGTTCCTTAGGAAATACATCCTTAAACTCATTCACTACAGGAATATCTTCAATTCTCACTTCCTTCAGGCTATTTAGTTCCAATCCGATCTCCAACTCACTGTACTTATCTCCTTGGAATACTATTCGACCTCCGATGGAGTTGCGAAGTGATACTGTTTTGTCTCCACAGTTAATCACCGCTCCATTTTCTGTCAACCAATCCATCCCTAGGATGACTGATATGTCCTTCTTGGGTATGATGAATAGGTCCGCGAAATACACACAGTCACATATGGTTAGGACTTGTGCTTCTTTCACGTGGGTTACTAAGATCGTTCCCCCCGCAGATAAGATAATTATAGGGGTTTCTAACTTAGAACATCTAAGCCCGAATTTTTCCACAAATTCCCGTGCAAGAAATGATGTGGTTGCTCCAGTATCAAATAATACTTTGCCAGGATGAGTAAGAATGCTTAGCGTACCTAAGACTGTTTGATCCGACTCTTCCGCTTGTTCCAAAGATGTGCAATTTAGCTTTCCATAAGGCTTTCCCCTCTTGTTGTTGTAGTTGTAGTTGCGGTTGTTGTTGTTGTTGTTGTTGCGGTTGTTGTTGTTGTTGTTGTTTCCACCTCGTCCTCCAGAGCTCTGTCCGCTCCAAGACGCCTTGTTTGGACACTCCGGCTTGATGTGTCCCTCCTTCCCACAACCATAACAAATGATTCTGGGTTTCTGACAATCCTTCTGCAAATGACCCTTTAGGCCACAATTGTTGCAGATGATTTGGCTGATTGGATTCTGATTCTGACCTCCCCGGTTATATTGATTACCAGTAGTAGGTCTGTATCGGGGTTTGAAACTCCGATCAGGTGTTGGTTTACTGATTGGGTACTTCCTTGGCTCTATACGAGCCCTCTTCCTTCTGTCCTCCTGGACTTGCCTATAATCATCCTCGAAAGTGATTGCCGAGTCAATCAGTTCCTGGAATTCGGCAGTCCGTGCCAACCTCAGTTGCATCTTCATGTATGGATTCATGCCTTTCATGAACCGCTTCTTCCGCTTCTCCTCTGTATCTACATCCTCAGGTGCATACCTGGATAACCTATTGAAATCCCGAACATACTGCATGATTGGTGCAGTATTCTGTCTTAGTTCTTCAAACTCCCTCTTCTTCAGCTCCACCACGCTGTCCGGAACATGAGCATCCCGGAACTTCTTCTTGAACTCCTCCCAGGTGAATACCTTATCTGGAGGGTGTACTGCTACAAGGTTCTCCCACCATGACGCTGCTGGTCCTGACAACAGATAAGTTGTGTATCTGATCTTCTCCTCATCGTTGCATCCAACGGTCTTCAACTTCCGTTCCGTATCCATGAGCCAGTCTTCAGCATCCATTGGTTCTGGAGCTGACGTAAAAGGTAGTGGTCTTGTATTTTGAAAGTCTGATAGAGTTACTCCCTTGCCTTCATTACCCCTATCATTGATGACGTGGGTAAAGAAATCTTGCATGTTCTTGCTCTGGCTTTCCTGGTAACGCCTCCTATCTTCCTCCATTGACCTCATATACTGTTGGAAGTCTGGGTGCATCATTGGGTGTGGTGGTGGTGGTGCATTCTCCGCTCTGGCTGCTGCATCTGCCTCCTCTTTTTCTCTCGCCTCTCGCTCTCTCCGAGCATCTTCAGTTTCAACTAACGCCATTTCCCCCTAGTCCTGTAACAAAGAGCGATTACTCATAATTACACCATGCGAATGTTTTCTGAGCTCAACTCATTGCCCAGAACTAGTCACACAATAAAATCAAGAAGCAAATCCAAAACAAACATTTATTATGTATATACACCGTATAATACATAACATACACACATATATTACATGTGGTACATATATAACCACTTATTTGGCTTCAAGCCCAAGCCAACGGAATGTAAAATACGTTCTATTACAATACCACCTAGATTACTTTATTCTTCCTTGGAACTCTACTCCTCATCGTCTTCATTCGCCTCCGCATATATTCCTGGGGTCCATCCGGTACAGCGACTTGTCTTCCGGACACCGTCCGGAACAAAGGTCCTTCCAGTAGGTATGTAATCTGAATCGGACGAAGTGTCGAGACAGAGATCAGTCATGCCTAAGTAGCTAGACAATGACTCGTATGTATCCCCAGTAGGATACATACCTCCTTCTTCCGTCATCCATGAAGGGTTTCTATTCACCTGCCCCCTCATCATCTTCTTCTTCTTCTTCTTAACTCCAGAGCTCTCACCTTCTTCGTACTGTGATGGTTTAGATAATCCCATCTCCAAATCTAAGGAAATGGAATCAGTACCTTTCTCTTCCTGCCCGTAGTGTTGGTCAACGTATTGGTTAACCCCACCACTTTCATCTCCTGTATCACATGGAATCGGCTCCTCCTCATCTCCGAAAGGTTCCCCGAAACGCCAACCCGTCGAGTTCTCGATCGGTGACTCCGAGCAGTTTAAGTTCCATGAATGATCTCCCCCATATCCAGTATCATACGATGCTGACACGTGTGGATAGTGTGGGACAAAGTTGGGTGTAAGTGGATCTCTCTTGGGCAACTGGTCACTCAAATCTACAGGGCTGTTGAGGCTAAAGAAGGGTGTCGTGTATTGGGGTTGTGCCCTCAAATCATGCATCCGAGCTTGGACTTTATCAGGGTCCGTGAACTCAGCTAGCATGTGGTCAATCTCACCTCTCATCTTCATGTGTAAAAGGTACATCGTGGTCAATAAAGACTTACAGCTGTCCATGTGCTTTGCCGCAGCTTCAGGACTTCTGTGTGCTAACACCAAATGATTCAGAGTGGGATCCTCATCTTCCTCGGCATGAGGTATATGAGAAAACTCTGAACATAGCAGTTCTACTGACTTGTGCTGCCTTATCTCAAGGATTGCCTTGAATAGGCCCATGTGGTAGGCTGTGGTGATAGTTTTGGCTTCTCCGTATGGCATTATACGACTCATCAGCAGTTGCGCCGGTAATTGGACCGAGACTCTGCACTTGGTTAGGATTTCTCCGTCATAATAGGTATACTTGAGAACAGGTATCCGTGGATCACAATGAAGTTCCTTCAGCATCCCACACAGGAGAGCTGTTATTGGTCCATCATAATCACCGAGCCAACTCTCAACCTTCCTCATAGTCCTCTTAGGAAACGTGTACGCCATTATGGCTGTATACAAAAGCAGAATATTAGTAGTGATGATGTATCATAATAGCTATAATAAAGAATTATCGCACTAAAATATATGGTTTTGCTATTCTCAAGTGAATAATCACCATATTTCTAGAGAATCCTTTACTATTTCTACTAAACTCCTACAGGTTTCTTCCCTATACTAGGTCTTTCCAACCTAAGGTCGCAACATGTGCTCTGATACCAGCTGCGGTGACCCAGCATACCACTGCATGTTGTAGTATACAAGTCGTTGATATGATCTTTGTGAAGGGACTTCTTCACAAATTGCCATATCCCTCAGAGTGGTACAACAGAAACATTGCAGGTCATAACACTCCATACTTTATTATAAACATTGTCTTAACAAGTTGGTATTCTCACAGGTCCTATGAGAACACCCTAAGATACTACTAAAGTACGATTACAACTCATACTATAGATGAAAGAGCTCAACAGCTTATTTAGGTAAGTTCTACGCTGCTCGGCTCTATGATGCTAGGTATATCACTACTCCTCCACCTCCGTGTCATCGGGTCCATAGACTATCCCATAGTCTACTCCTTCAACTCCTCCGGTAAGATCAGGTTCTTCGTAGACCAGCTCGTAACTTCCTTCTGGTGCTCCATCGTTGATGGCCTCCACTTCCGGATCACAGTCTAGCAAGGGTGTCGAAAGAAAGTGAGTACAGAGGTACTCAGCAAGTTCTAAAAGAATAAAAAGGTGTTTGATGCACTAGCTACGACCATTGATCAGGAAATCGCAGGTCAATGCATGTTTTGAAATCATTTCTTCAAAAGGTTGCTTTTATTATGAAAACTATGCCCGTCAGTCTTCACAGGTTGACTAGAACTTCGTGGAGTTCCTTTCTGCCGTTCGTCGCAGTTCCCTTCCCGGAACAAGGAGTGACAGCCACAATTTGATACACTCTGCAGAGGTGCGTTACTTTTCCCACAAGAGATCTCACCCTTTTTGCCATCCGCAGGGACTTGCCCCCGTTCACACTTCCTTTGGTGTGAGGCCAGGTATAAAGATCCAAGCCCACACCACCTTCTCCGCGACTGCAAACCCACCCTTTTGTCCAACCGTACACCTCCAGTAGACTTCCCCCGATAATACGGCTTTACTCATGGTGTACTCCGGACAATCCTTCATAGATCGTAGAGCCATCATCACTAATGGATGGGGATTTAAAAGGCTATCCCAACCTACGGCAGTGCCTCCAACACCCCGCCGGCTCTACCAATCCGTTGGTGTGCAGAAGGGAAAAGATACGGCTGGCTTCCCCAGAGCCATTATAGATCTCATGGTCAACGCGGTTTGTACGGCGCTAGAATCACTGGACGGCATTGGTAATTAATCCTAGGGTGATATAACCCATTGCAATGGAACCTCCACCATATCAACACATACCATGGTTCCATTGCCAGCCACATAGTCATATTCATAGTTGGAAAGTAACATTTTATTTGCGATGCAGGAATGATAAGTATATAGCTTTGCATTAAAGTAGTAGAAAATACTCAAGTTGACAGGAGCAAGGCGGAACTTGCCCGTGGACTGCGAGATAGTGCGTTCAATGCGCTTGATGGAACCTGGACCTCGGGTTCTGTAAGAAGCATCATTGTCCGGTAAGGACAATGTTATAAAATCCAAATAATGCAATCATGGATGTATTATTTTATGTTGAATCCCTTTACCCCGCTGAGTTATATCAATTTAGGGTTGCGTTTAAGATTTATGTCTTTGACAGTAATTTACAATTGATTTAAAAGTATAAACCATTTTAATTCACACAAAGTACAACAATTTAAAGTAAAACTATTTACTTGGTGATTCCCTTAATCATTCCAAAAATAATTGAAAATTATAGAGTTACCTCTATAGTTTTTGGAATAAAAAGGAGTATAGTATTTTTCTGGGAAAAATACCCTTTTCCAAAAGAAATGACTTGGAATAATAGAATTTCATTTTGAAATGTTTGAAAATAAGTATTTGAACTTATTTGAGATTTTTCCTTGAATTTTAAATACAAGTAAATAATAATTTTAAATTCCAAGTTATTATTTGAATTCTTAAAATTCATAATTTTGAATTTGTTTCATAAATTCCATTTCATATTTTTTTTCTTGTTAAGACTTATTTTTCATTCATTAATCCAATTTTTAATGGATTTTTAGAGTTGTATTTGATTTATTAAAAGTTGGTAAAGTTCTGGCCTTTTATTAAATGTTAAAAGACCAAAATACCCCCCTGGACCCATATTGGGCCCAGCCCAATAACCTAAGCCCATGGGACAGCCCACTAAGGCTTGCCCCATAGCGGCTCGGTGGAGCCGAAGAGCCCACCGCTCTCACTCACTCGGCCCTCTCTCACTTTTCGTTCCTAACCCTAGCCTCTCTCGCGACGCCCTGGCGATGGCGTCGCCGCCATGGCCGCCGCCTCGCTCCGGCCATCGCCGTGCTTCCCTGACCTCGCCACCTACCTGATCTGGACCGCCGCGAGACGATCTATCGATCTGTCCGCGTGGTTTCTCCGATTGCTTCCTCTCCTGGCGAATCGCCTCCTCTCTGGATCTCGTGGAGAATCGCCTAGGGCGATTGGGTGATCTCCGACGAGCTCTCGCCCTCGCCGTCGACGTGTGCGCCTCCGAGACCGACCTGGCGCGGGTGCTGCTCACAGTACCAGTGCCGTCGTCTCCGTGCCGTGCTGCTGTGGTGGTGTTCGTCGGCGTAACGCCGGCGCCTTCCCTGGCTTTGCAGCTGCTATGGCCGCACGAGCACTGCCTCGCCATGCCATAGCCTCTGCCACCAGGTGCGTGTAAGTTGCTCTGCTCCTTCTCCTTCTCCTCTCCATGCCTGTGCGCCTCCCAAGATTCTGTGCTCCTTCTTCTCTTGTTCTACTGCTCTCTGATGATCCTGTGATCATGCAGAGCCTTGCTATTGCTGTGCAATTTGCCTGTGCTTCTGTTTACTGCAAGCTCTGGCCAATTTACCAATCTCTGGTACTAACCAGTGTGTTGCTGGCTGTGCATGTCATGTGTTGCTTGCTTATTGCTTGCTATGCCATGCTGTTCATGCTTATGAGCTTACTGGTATATCATGCTTGCTTGTCTAGGTGTACTGCTATGCATCTGTGACACTTGTGTGTGTGCCAGTGGTGCCTGTGATATGCTTCAGTGCTTCCTATGCAAGCCAATGATCCATTGGATCATTCCTTGCTTGTTGGCTAACCTCTCTGTGTAACTTGGCTTGCTATAATTGATCCATTTGATCAATTCAATTATCAGTGATAGCTTACTGGCTAATACTGTGACTAAGTGATTCAATTTCCTTGTGATGCTGATGCTCAAGCATCACTATGCTGTTGCTTACTCAAGCTACTGTCAGTGCTAAGCATGGATCTGTGATAAATTCATGCTTGTATTAATTAAATTATGATGAACTGCTTATGCAGTAATGATTTAAATGATTTGCTTGCAAATGATTTTGGCTGTTCATGATTATCTGGCAAGCAATTAAATCTGAATCCATTCCTGGATAATGATGTGATATATTTGGCTTTCTCTTAATTGGTGCTAAGTGTGCTGTGACCTCAGTAGCCTTGCTACTGACTGGTTGCTCACATGGTTGGTTGGATCTTGTTGGCTACTCATCTTTGCTTGCATATTTGGGGATCATAATAAATATGAATGCCAATATGCTTGCCTGTGAAGAAATCTAGGGTTTCCTGATGGTTGTATGCTTAGGATTTTCTGTGTAGTCTTGGTTAGCTGCTAAACCTTGCAATACATCTACTGGTGCTATCTGTGCATGAGATCTTGCTAGTGTGTGCACAAGATCTGTATCTGGATGATTTCTGTTTTAGTGGCTTCTAGACTGGCAGTAATCCTTGGTGAAAACCAAGTGATGATTTACCCTTTTGAGCATCTGCTCATCCCATGCTTATTTCATGCATATGATGGATCAGATCCATTGGATCTGTCCAGGTATTTGGTATACCTTGTTCCAGCTCCTAGATTGAGATTTTGTGTTGATGCAGACTTGTGGTTTGTGTCACAGCCCTTCACCTCCAGGTCTTGGATGATCTTCTCAGGTCACCATGATTTCTGGTGGTTGAGTGGTTGTGTGTGTTGGTTCTGTTCTTGAGCAAGAACTGGATGAACTGTGCTTGTTCTTGCCTCACCCTTACCTTGTGAATCCTTATCTGGTCGACTGGTTACTGTTTCTAGGGTTTGTGCCCCTTTTATATGAACTCTACTTCTGTTCTTGCAATGACACACAAGCCTAGCTTGCTTTGGTGACTAAGCTGGTGCATTGCCTTGCTGTGGCCTGCCCAGCACACATGAGCTGTGTGCTCTCATATGCTGAAACTTGAGCCCCTGGTGGTGCTCAGGTTTGGTCTGCTGTTGCCCTTATCTTGTGCTGTCCAGAGTTTTGGACAAGCACAAGTGTACAGTGACAGTTTCACTGTCCAAACTGAATTCCTGTGGTTTGTGTTAACTGTCCAAACTGAAATTGCTAACACTTACATTCTAGTTTAGCACTTGTGATTTATATTGCAGGTTTTGAAGATGAATATGACCATGAAGATATACTTCAAGTCATTTAGTCTAGGTTTTAGTTTAGGAGCAATATTGTAATCTTCATTTTCATTTCTATTTATTATTCATCAATTCTTGTATCAAGAATATTGTAAAGACAATGTAATCTGTGTTGTGATATCAATAAAGCTCAAATTTTACTTATGAGCTTTTGATTTGTGTAATGTTTATATTTTGGAATAAATGTTGTATTTATTATTCACTTTGAAATTCAAAGTTATTTGAATTCATAATTTGTTTTTGAATTGTGAATTCAATTTCCATATTCATTTATACTTAATGTTTGATATTCCAAATGCATCTTACTTGTTAAATGAAATCAATTCCCCAAATCAACAAGATACAAAAGAGATCATGTCGAAATTTCCCTAACTCACATTGCCTAACCCTAAGTGCAAAATGAGAGAGAACCTCGATCCCTCTTAGGTTTAGTTGCAATAAGGTGCGAAAATTTCCCCCGTTTTGCGATGAAATGCACATCCCATTTCTAAATCTACCCTTCGTTGTTCCTATGTTCTGGGTTATTACAGCAAGTTCTTCAAAGTAAACAATGGAGAGAGAGAGAGTGGAAGAACTTACCTAGCCTAAGGTGGAAGAAAGCCTATTTATAGTCTGAGAAAAAATAGAGCCGTTGGGGAGAAAATCGGGCAGAAAAATGACCCAGCCGGCCGGTCCACCGGGCCAAGCGCCGGACAGGCCGGGCGGGGTGCAGCAGGATGGCAGCGGCCAAAAGAGCCCAACCGGCGGGGGGAGGGGGTTGACCGGGCGCTGGGCCGGCCGATCCGGTGGCCACCGGACGGGGTGCCAGACTTGGGCCGGGAGACCCCCTGGAGCGGGCCGGTGTGCACTAGCCCAGCGGCCGGTCCCCACCGAGCAGGCCGGTGGTTGGCGCGCTGATGCCGGGTGGTGGGCCGGATTTCGGGGACCCCTGAAAAACCTTTTCCTTTTCTTTTAAACAGAAAATGCTCCTGAACTCTGATTTATATGAAACCAATTTTGTTGGAAAGATAACGACAAATAGAACCCCAACAAATGCTGAGACTCCTCGTAGAATATTTTTAGATGATTTTAGAGAGGGAGTCTCCCAACATCAAGAAACGGTAAAGGCGTCCAAACTCGATAACGCAATAGATGATGCATGCGGATTCTGTTTTCGATGAACTTAGGCTTGTTGAAAAGCTAGCAACAAGCTCAAGAACCTCACACATAAAAATACCAAGAAGCAATAGGGATATGAAAAGTATGCAAAGGATTGAGCTCCCTAAGACGATGTGATCAAGTTACCCAACCGAAATCCCCTATTGATAGTGCGGCTATCTATCCTATAACCCGGTCCCCCAACAACCACCTTGAGACCGGTAAAAGGAAAACATAGCAAGGCCATACATTTGCCTTGCACAACCCGCTTGATCTTGATGACAACGCTTCAAGTTCCATCAAGCCGGAGTGCATCACTTGATCATCGTTGTTCGTGAAGACTCATGATTTTCTCCCCATACGCCATTATGGGATAGCTTCATTAAGCACATCTTCACATGTCCATTATCACTAAATGGACGGCAAGCTTCAAGCATGTGATCCTCTTGAGATGCTCAACTTGAACTTGCCCAACTCAACCTTGATGACGATCACCACTTGATGTCATCCTCTCATGGGCTATATGAGATCTCACTTTTGATGCATGCCCATGAAAAGATATCTAACCCACATAGACAACACAAGAGCACATATATGATGGGTTAGTTCATAAAGCATAATTGACAAGCCTTACCATACCACATGACTTCACGTGGCACATTTGAAAGTGCATGGAGCCTGATACGTCCAAAACGTATCTACTTTCCCGAACACTTTTGTTGTTGTTTTGCCTCTAATTTGTGTATTTTGGATGCAACTAACACTGACTAACGCTGTTTTCAGCAGAACTGTTCTGGTGTCTCGTTTTTGTGCAGAAATCCAACTTTCAGGAAAAACCTCGGAATTTATACAGAAGGCCCTATTTTCCCAGAATACTTACGGAGCCAGAAGGGCAAGTCAGGGGGAGGCCCGAGGGCCCCACACCCTAGGGTGGCGCGGCCCAGGAGAGGGGCGCACGGCCCTAGCGTGTGGCCCCCTCGGCCGGCCTCTGACGCCCTCCTTCGGACTACTTATCGCCCTCGACCTAAAAACGCACGGAGAGAAGTCGAAGTCGCCGAAAACCCTCCAGAACGCCGCCACATCGTGAAACTCCGTCTCGGGAGCCAGAAGTCTCCGTTCTGGCACTCCGCCGGGACGGGGAATTGGAGGAGATCATCGCCATCATCACCACCGACGCCTCTCCATCGACCAGCCATGTTTCCCCCATCCATGCGTGAGTAATTCCCCCGCTGTAGGCTGAAGGGGATGGTAGGGATTGGATGAGATTGGTCATGTAATAGTGTAAGATTGTTAGGGCATAGTGCCTAGTGTCCGTAATTGGTACTTTGATGATATTGTTGCAACTTGTTATGCTTAATGCTTGTCACTAGGGCCTGAGTGCCATGATCTCAGATCTGAACATGTTATTATTTCATCATGATATTCATTGTTTATGGTCTTACCTGCAAGTTGTATACACATGTCGCTGTCCGGAACCAATGGCCCCGAAGTGACAGAAATCGGGACAACCGGAGGGGATGGTAGTGATGTGAGGATCACATGTGTTCACGGAGTGTTAATGCTTTGCTTCGGTGCTCTATTAAAAGGAGTGCCTTAATATCCAGTAGATTCCCTTGAGGCCCGGCTGCCACCGGCTGGTAGGACAAAAGATGTTGTGCAAGTTTCTCATTGCGAGCACGTACGACTATAATTGGAACACATGCCTATTGATTGCTTTGTACTTAGACACCGTTTTATTATTATCTGCAAATGCCCTGCTTGATTGTTACATGAGTTTCTCTTATCCATGCAACGCCCGTTATCCGTCCCCGTGCCTACAGTATTTTAATCCTGCTGTTTACTATAATCACTACTGCTGTTTCTGTTACTCTGCTGCTGTTATTTCACTACTGCTACTGCTATAAAACTGTTACCACTGATAAACTCTTGCGAGCAAGTCTGTTTCCAGGTGCAGCTGAATTGACAACTCTGCTGTTAAGGCTTTCAAGTATTCTTTGTCTCCCCTTGTGTCGAATCAATAAATTGGGTTTTACTACCCGCGAAGACTGCTGCGATCCCCTATACTTGTGGGTTATCAGAGCCCCCATGTGTGGTTTTGGTAATTAATGACAATCCCTATGGACTAATGTTTGCATTGAGTTATATTTGTAGGAGTTGTCCGTAGGCAATTCTTGAACCATATGTTGGCTTCAAGGTTGCAATAAGAAGAAATTGATGAAGGATATCAAGTGTCAAGTATGTCTTGAAGATGAAGATGAAGTGAGCCCTCAAGTTACTTCAAGACATCAACATGATGAAGAATGAAGAAATGAAGTGCAAGTTCAAGATGAGCCAACTCGAAGAGATCATATGCTTGAAGCTTGCCATGAAGAAATCAAGTGCAAGTTCAAGATGAGCCAACTTGAAGAGATCATATGCTTGAAGCTTTACATGAAGAAATGAAGTGCAAGTTCAAGATGAGCCATATTGAAGAGATCCTTTGCTTGACTCCTGCCATCCATATGGTGTTCATGGATATGTGAAGATGCGCCAAAGAAGAAGCTCTCCCATGGTGGATTATGGGGGAGCAATCCACAAGACTTCGTCAAGCAAGCACAATCAAGAAAGGCGTTCCATCTTGTTGAGGTCAAGATCGTCATCATCGAGCTCAAGTGGAATGCGCAAGTATAAGGTTTGCTCTTGATAGGGTTTCTTTCTCACCGGTCTCATAGTGTAGTTGGAGACCGGTTTATAGTTTAGTTGCCGTACTATCAAGAGGGCTCTCGGGTGAGTAACTCGATCGTATCCTTCGGAGAGCTCAAACCTTTGCATCCTTGCATCATCTTTCTTGGTTGTTATTTGGATCTTATCCATGTGATGTTTTAGAGCTTGTGCTTATTCTCATGACAAGCTCTAGTTCATCGAAAACGGATTTCGCATAGACAACTTGTTGAATTTTCAAGGTTGGAGGTTTTACCGGTATGTACTTTTTAGATAGGTCAAACCTTTCATCACTTATTTCTATACTCCCTTGTTGGACTATGATGGTTCCCTGCATGATCTTGTAGAGCTTGTTCCTAGCTTCAAAACAAGCCCAAGATCATCAAAATCGGAGTCCGGATGCAAAAGTTATGCCCGTTTCTGTTTGCTGTCTCTGCCAGTTTTCAGGGGGGCGGAAAATCCGTTCCGGGCCGGATTTTTTGCAAATATCCGCCCCCCCCCCCCCCCAAATCGGGTAAGGACTTTTGGCGATGTGGCTCAGTACTACCCTGGACATGGGCCGGACTTTTGGCCGGATATTTGCCCGGAATTTCCCCTGGGCCGGATTTTTTGGTGGGGGCGGATTATCCGGCCCCAACTTAGGCCGGATTATCCGGCCCTCGAAAGTCTGCAACGGCTCTTCTTCCTCCTTGGGCTGTTGCTTCTTCTACTCTCTCTCTCCTGCATTGTTGTTCTTGAGAAGCTTGCCCTTTCTCTCTATCCCTCCATGATTTTTGCCCCATTTTGAGGGAAAAGAGAGAGGAGATCCAGATCCACACTTTGACCAAACCAAATCATCTCTTTGTGAGTGAATCTTTGGGATCTAGATCTTGGAGAATTTTGTGTTCTCCTCTTTGTTCTTCCTCTCCTATTCCCCCAATAGCTTTTGTAGCTTTGTTGGAATTTGAGAGAGAAGGACTTGAGCATCTTTGTGGCGATTTGTTGGGAGCCTCCAATTAAGTTGTGGATGTGTGCCCCAATCTGTGTGTAAGGCCCGGTTTCCGCCTCGAAGGAAATCCCTTAGTGGAACCGTGACCTAGGCCTTTGTGGCGAGGGTCACTGGAGATTTAGGTGAGGCGCCTGCGTGGCGTTCGGTGTGTGGTGTGAGTACCGCATCTTGGGGTGAGGCCTTTGTGGCGTTGGTGTGCATCGAGCAACCACACCTCAAGGTGAGCCTCTTGTGGCGTTCGGGAGCACTAAGCAACCGCACCTCTCCACCGGAGATTAGCACTCGCAAGAGTGTGAACTCCGGGATAAATCATCGTCTCCCGCGTGCCTCGGTTATCTCTATACCCGAGCTCTTTACTTATGCACTTTACCTTGTGATAGCCATCGTGCTTGAAGTTATATATATCTTGCTATCACATACTTGCTTGTATTGCTTAGCATAAGTTGTTGGTGCACATAGGTGAACCATTGCTTAGAATAAGTTGTTGGTGCACATAGGTGAACAATAGTATATAGGCTTTGGGCTTGACAAAGTAAACGCTAGTTTTATTTCGCATTTGTTAAGCCCATCTCGTAAAAGTTTTAAATCGACTATTCACCCCCCCTCTAGGCGACATCCGTGTCCTTTCAACATTCTTCATGCTTCATGTGTTGACCAAACTTGAATCTATTCTTCACTCTTTGTATTGGTCAACCTTGTATCTTCTCATGCTCTATCATACTATCTTCAGGTGTATAAAGAACTCTTCATTTGTTTGCATGCTCTAAATCTTAGTCGATCCTAGCTCAAATTATGAGACTATCATGACACCGACTTAGAGCCATATCTTGAATTCTTCACTTGGAATCAAGCACTCAACATCTTGATCATTCATTACTTAACACATAAGCTAGAGCATGGCTAATATTGAGTTCCACATAAGAACTGCATCTTCATTTCTTCTTCTTAATCATATCACATATATGTCTTTAAATCGATAATCTTGATGCCAATACTCAAGGTATATCTTTTATCTTCATGGCATCCATACTTGAATCCAACACATGGACTACAAGTATTACCTATGGAATATTTCTTCATATAAACTCAATGAAAATATTAGTCCACAGGGTTGTCATTAATTACCAAAACCACGCATAGAGGCAATGTGCCCTTACAATACTCCTAAACGCACTTCCATTTTGAATTCAAAGTGATGATTTGAATTTCCAATTCAATTTTCTTTCCCCTCAAATCCTAATATCAAAGAGATCATGTCGAAATCTATCGCACTCTCGCCACGACTAAACCCTAATTCATAGCAAGAGAGAGAGACATCGACCCCCTAGGATTTATCCATTTAGGCGCAAAAATTCCCCCGTTTTGCGATGAAGTGCATAGCCCTTTTCCAATTCTACCCCGTGTTTGTCCTAAAACTGATGGGGTTCGTAGCATAGAAAACAAAAAATTTCCTACCGCAAGACGAATAAATCCAAGATCTAATCTATGGAACACCCAAGATCTAATCTACCAAGATTGAAGCAACGAGAAGATCATGTGAGACTAACCCTCAAAGATTTCCAAAGCCTACGAGATTAGATCTCGTTGTTGATGTAGTCGATCATCCTGTGCTGCAATCCGGCAGCACTTTCGTACTCGGTCGTGCGTACGGTGTCGATGAAGCCCGTCCTCTCCCCGTTCCAGCGGGCAGCGGAGGTGTGGTAGATCCCCTCGGAATCCCAGCAGCACAACGGCGTGGTGGTGGAGGTGGAGGAGAAATTCCTGCAGGGCTTCGCCAAGCCTGCGCAGGAAGAAGGAGGAGGGAGAGAGGGGCGGCTAGGGCTTGGGGGGATGATGTGTGATGTCTACGCCCCCTCCTTTTCCTGTAGACAGTGTTGGGCCTCCAAGAGCAGAGGTTTGTAGAACAGCAGCAAGTTTCCCTTAAGTGGATCACCCAAGGTTTATCGAACTCAGGGAGGAAGAGGTCAAAGATATCCCTCTCATGCAACCCTGCAACCACAAAGCAAGAAGTCTCTTGTGTCCCCAACACACCTAATAGGTGCACTAGTTCGGCGAAGAGATAGTGAAATACAGGTGGTATGAATAAGTATGAACAAAGAGCAACGGTGCCGTAAAAATAGCTTTGGCGTGTAGTTGATGGTGGTAGTATTGCAATGAAAGAGTAACGCAAAGAAACAAGAACAAGCAAATGATAGCGATATTTAGGAACAAGGCCTAGGGATTACACTTTCACTAGTGGACACTCTCAACATTGATCACATAACATAATAGATAAATGCATACTCTACACTCTTGTTGGATGATGAACACATTGCGTAGGATTACACGAACCCTCAATGCCGGAGTTAACAAGCTCCACAATTCAATGTTCATATTTAAATAACCTTAGAGTGCATGAAAGATCAATTCGACTAAACCAAGTACTAGCATATCATGCACACTGTCACCTTCATGCTATGTAGGAGGAATAATACACATCAATTCTATCATAGCAATAGTTAACTTCATAATCTACAAGAGATCATAATCATAGCATAAACCAAGTACTAACACGGATGCACACACTGTCACCATTACACCGTGCAGGAGGAATAAAACTACTTTAATAACATTGCTAGAGTAGCACATAGATAAATTGTGATACAAAACTCATATGAATCTCAATCATGTAAAGCAGCTCATGAGATTATTGTATTGAGGTACATGGGAGAGAGATGAACCACATAGCTACAAATGAGCCCTCAGCCTCGGGGTGGATTACTCCCTCCTCATCATGGAGGCAGCGATGGCGGTGAAGATGGCGATGAAGACGGCGATGGAGATGGCTCCGGGGGCAATTCCCGTCCCGGCAGGTGCCGAAACAGAGTTCGTCCCCGAATTGGAGTTTCGCGATGGCGGCGGCGCCCCTGGAGTCTTTCTGGAGTTTCGTCAATTGGTACTGCGTTTTTAGGTCGAAAGGGATTTTATAGGCGAAGAGGCGGCGCAGGGGGGCACCTGGGGGCGCCACACCCTAGGCCGGCGCGGCCAGGGTCTAGCCCGCGCCGCCATGTGGTGTGGTGGCCCCCTGGCCCCTCTCCGACTCTTCTTCGGTGTTCTGTAGCCTTCCGGGAAAAATAGGAGGTTTGGCATTGATTTCGTCCAATTCCGAGAATATTGCCCGAACAGCCTTTCTGGAACCAAAAACAGCAGAAAACAGGAACTGGCACTGTGGCATCTCGTTAATAGGTTAGTTCCGGAAAATGCATGAAATCATCATAAAGTGCAAGCAAAACATGTAAGTATTGTCATAAAACAAGCATGGAACGACAGAAATTATGGATACGTCGGGGACGTATCAGCATCCCTGCTTAGTTCTCGCTCGTCCAGCAGGTAAAACGATAACAAAGATAATTTCTGGAGTGACATGCCATCATAACCTTGATCATACTATTTGTAAAGCATATGTAGTGAATGCAGCGATCAAAACAATGTATATGACATGAGTAAACAAGTGAATCATATAGCAAAGACTTTTCATGAATAGTACTTTCAAGACAAGCATCAATAAGTCTTGCATAAGAGTTACTCATAAAGCAATAAATTCTTAGTAAAGGTATTGAAACAACACAATGGAAGATTAAGTTTCAGCGGTTGCTTTCAACTTGTAACATGTATATCTCATGGATAATTGTCAATGCAAAGCAATATAACAAATACAATATGCAAATATGTAGGAATCAATGCACAGTTCACACAAGTGTTTGCTTCTTGAGATGGAGAGAAATAGGTGAACTGACTCAACATAAAAGTAAAAGAAAGGTCCTTCAAAGAGGAAAGCATTGATTGCTATATTTGTGCTAGAGCTTTGGTTTTGAAAACAATAAGAGAGCATAAAAGTAAAACTTTGAGAGGTGTTTGTTGTTGTCAACGAATGGTAGCGGGTACTCTAACCCCCTTGCCAGACAAACCTTCAAAGAGCGGCTCCCATTTTATTTTATTTTTGGGTGGCACTCCTTCCAACCTTTCTTTCACAAACCATGGCTAACCGAATCCTCGGGTGCCTGCCAACAATCTCATACCATGAAGGAGTACCTTTTTATTTTAGTTTTATTATGATGACACTCCTCCCAACCTTTGCTTACACAAGCCATGGCTAACCGAATCCTTCGGGTGCCGTCCAACAATCACATACCATGGAGGAGTGTCTATTTTTGTTAATTAATTTGGGACTGGGAATCCCATTGCCAGCTCTTTTTGCAAAATTATTGGATAAGCGGATGAAGCCACTAGTCCATTGGTGAAAGTTGCCCAACAAGATTGAAAGATAAACACCACATACTTCCTCATGAGCTATAAAACATTGACACAAATCAGAGGTGATAAATTTTGAATTGTTTAAAGGTAGCACTCAAGCAATTTACTTTGGAATGGCAGGAAATACCATGTAGTAGGTAGGTATGGTGGACACAAATGGCATAGTGTTGTTTGGCTCAAGGATTTGGATGCATGAGAAGTATTCCCTCTCGATACAAGGTTTAGGCTAGCAAGGTTGTTTGAAACAAACACAAGTATGAACTAGTACAGCAAAACTCACATAAAAGACATATTACAAGCATTATAAGACTATACATCGTCTTCCTTGTTGTTCAAACACCTCACTAGAAAATATCTAGACTCTAGAGAAACCACTCATGCAAACCAAATTTTAACAAGCTCTATGTATTTCTTCACTAATAGGTGCAAAGTATATGATGCAAGAGCTTAAACAAGAACACAACAATTTCCAAATATCAAGTTATTCAAGACATCATACCAATTACTACACGTAGCATTTTCCGTTTCCAACCATATAACAATTAACGAAGCAGTTTCAACCTTCACCATGAAAATTAAGAGCTAAGAACACATGTGTTCATACGAACCAGCGGAGCGTGTCTCTCTCCCACACAAGCATTTATTCAAACAAAAACAAAAACAAGAACACACAGACGCTCCAAGTAAAGTACATAAGATGTGACCGAATAAAAATATAGTTTCAAGAGAAGGAACCTGATAATTTGTCGATGAAGAAGGGGATGCCTTGGGCATCCCCAAGCTTAGATGCTTGAGTCTTCTTGAAATATGCAGGGATGAACCACCGGGGCATCCCCAAGCTTAGACTTTTCACTCTTCTTGATCGTAGTATATCATCCTCCTCTCTTGACCCTTGAAAACTTCCTTCACACCAAACTCGGAACAAACTCATTAGAGGGTTAGTGCATAATCAAAAACTCACATGTTCAGAGGTGACACAATCATTCTTAACACTTCTGGACATTGCCCAAAGCTACTGGAAGTCAATGGAACAAAGAAATCCAACCCACATAGCGAAAGAGGCAATGCGAAATAAAAGGCAGAATCTGTCAAAACAGAACAGTCCGTAAAGACGAATTTTAAAATGGCACCAGACTTGCTCAGATGAAAATGCTCAAACTGAATGAAAGTTGCGTACATATCTGAGGATCACTCACGTAAATTGGCATAATTTTCTGAGTTACCTACAGAGAATTAGGCCCAGATTCGTGACAGCAAAGAAATCTGTTTCTGCGCAGTAATCCAAATCTAGTATTGACTTTACTATCAACGACTTTACTTGGCACAACAAAACACAAAACTAAGATAAGGAGAGATTGCTACAGTAGTAAACAACTTCCAAGACACAAATATAAAACAAAGTACTGTAGCAAAATAATACATGGGTTATCTCCCAAGAAGTTCTTTCTTTATAGCCATTAAGATGGGCTCAGCAGTTTTAATGATGCACTCGCAAGAAATAGTATTTGAACCAAAAGAGAGCATCAAGAGGCAAATACAAAATACATTTAAGTCTAACATGCTTCCTATGCATAAGAATCTTGTAAATAAAAAGTTCATGAAGAGCAAAGTAACAAGCATAGGAAGAAAAAACAAGTGTAGCTTCAAAAGTTTCAGCACATAGAGAGGTGTTTTAGTAACATGAAAATTTCTACAACCATATTTTCCTCTCTCATAATAACTTTCAGTAGCAACATGAGCAAACTCAACAATATAACTATCACATAAAGCATTCTTATCATGAGTCTCATGCATAAAATTATTACTCTCCACATAAGCATAATCAATTTTATTAGTTGTAGTGGGAGCAAATTCAACAAAGTAGCTATCATCATTATTCTCATCATCAAATATAGGAGGCATATTGTAATCATAATCAAATTTATCCTCCATAACAGGCGGTACTAAAAGACCAATATCATTATCATAAATAGGAGGCAAAGTATCATCAAAGAAAATTTTCTCCTCAATGCTTGGGGGACTAAAAAGATCATGAAAACTAGCTTCCCCAAGCTTAGAACTTTCTATATTATTATCAACAATGGTGTTCAAAGCGTTCATACTAATATTACTACCAGTATGCAAATAAGATTCCATAGGTTTTTTAATTTTCGCATCAAACAATCCATGTTTTAAATCAGGAAATAGAATAAGAAGATCATTCTTGTCCATTATGCCAAACTAGTGTAAACAAGAAACAAAAAGATGCAATTGCAGGATCTAAAGGAAATAGCTTTGAGTACTTACAACGGCGAAAATAGCTTAGTAGCCGAGATCCGGAGTGTGAGTACCTTTTACCTTTCCTCCCCGGCAACGGCGCTTTAAAATAGCTTGATGTCTACGCCCCTCCTTTTCCTGTAGATGTTGTTGGGCCTCCAAGAGCAGAGGTTTGTAGAACAGAAGAAGTTTCCCTTAAGTGGATCACCCAAGGTTTATCGAACTCAGGGAGGAAGAGGTCAAAGATATCCCTCTCATGCAACCCTGCAACCACAAAGCAAGAAGTCTCTTGTGTCCCCAACACACCTAATAGGTGCACTAGTTTGGCGAAGAGATAGTGAAATACAGGTGGTATGAATAAGTATGAACAGTAGCAACGGTGCCAGAAAATAGCTTGCTGGCGTGTAGTTGATGGTGGTAGTATTGCAGCAGTAGTAACGCAAAGAAACAAGAAAACAAGCGGCGATAGCGATATTTAGGAACAAGGCCTAGGGATTACACTTTCACTAGTGGACACTCTCAACATTGATCACATAACAGAATAGATAAATGCATACTCTACACTCTTGTTGGATGATGAACACATTGCGTAGGATTACACGAACCCTCAATGCCGGAGTTAACAAGCTCCACAATTCAATGTTCATATTTAAATAACCTTAGAGTGCATGAAAGATCAATTCGACTAAACCAAGTACTAGCAAAGCATGCACACTGTCACCTTCATGCTATGTAGGAGGAATAATACACATCAATTCTATCATAGCAATAGTTAACTTCATAATCTACAAGAGATCATAATCATAGCATAAACCAAGTACTAACACGGATGCACACACTGTCACCATTACACCGTGCAGGAGGAATAAAACTACTTTAATAACATTGCTAGAGTAGCACATAGATAAATTGTGATACAAAACTCATATGAATCTCAATCATGTAAAGCAGCTCATGAGATTATTGTATTGAGGTACATGGGAGAGAGATGAACCACATAGCTACAGCGGAGCCCTCAGCCTCGGGGGTGGATTACTCCCTCCTCATCATGGAGGCAGCGATGGCGGTGAAGATGGCGATGAAGACGGCGATGGAGATGGCTCCGGGGGCAATTCCCCGTCCCGGCAGGGTGCCGAAACAGAGTTCTGTCCCCCGAATTGGAGTTTCGCGATGGCGGCGGCGCCCCTGGAGTCTTTCTGGAGTTTCGTCAATTGGTACTGCGTTTTTAGGTCGAAAGGGATTTTATAGGCGAAGAGGCGGCGCAGGGGGGCACCTGGGGGCGCCACACCCTAGGCCGGCGCGGCCAGGGTCTAGCCCGCGCCGCCATGTGGTGTGGTGGCCCCCTGGCCCCTCTCCGACTCTTCTTCGGTGTTCTGGAGCCTTCCGGGAAAAATAGGAGGTTTGGCGTTGATTTCGTCCAATTCCGAGAATATTGCCCGAACAGCCTTTCTGGAACCAAAAACAGCAGAAAACAGGAACTGGCACTGTGGCATCTCGTTAATAGGTTAGTTCCGGAAAATGCATGAAATCATCATAAAGTGCAAGCAAAACATGTAAGTATTGTCATAAAACAAGCATGGAACGACAGAAATTATGGATACGTCGGGGACGTATCAATGTGCTGCGCCCCAGCCCTCCCCTCACTCTTATATAGGCGTGGGGGGCTTCCTTGGCCCCTCCTCCAAGCCTTTGGGTCGGCCAAAACAAGGGGGGAACTTCCCCCCCAAGTTAAGTCCCTATTTTCAAGGGATTTGATCTTATCCACTTGGTACAGCCACATGGGCCTTGGGGGGCTGGTGTGCATGGCCCATGTGGGCCTATGCGACCCCTCCGGTCCATGTTGGTCGTCCGGGATAGGTGGGCCCCACTATGGTACCCTCCGGAACCTTCTAGAACCTCCGGTACAATACCGAAAAATCCTGAACTTTTCCGGTAACCCTGAAAATGACTTCCCATATATGAATCTTATTCTCCGGACCATTCCGGACCTCCTCGTGATGTCCCGGATCCCATCCGAGACTCCGAACAAACTTTGGTGTCCATCTCATATTCCGAATCTACTTATGCGACATCGAACCTTAAGCGCGTCACCCTACGGTTCGTGAACTATGCAGACATGGTCGAGACTCATCTCCGACCAATAACCAATAGCGGGATCTGGAGATCCATAATGGCTCCCACATATTCAACGATAACTTAGTGATCGATTGAACCATTTACATACGATACCGATTCCCTTTGTCACGCGATACTTGATACGTCCAAAACGTATCTACTTTCCCAAACACTTTTGCTATTGTTTTGCCTCTAATTTGTGTATTTTGGATGCAACTAACACGGACTAACGCTGTTTTCAGCAGAACTGTTCTGGTGTCTCGTTTTTGTGCAGAAATTCAACTTTCAGGAAAATCCTCGAAATTTATGCGAAAGGTCCTATTTTACCAGAATACTGACGGAGCCAGAAGGGCAAGCCAGGTGGGGGCCCGAGGGCCCCACACACTAGGCCGGCGCGGCCCAGGAGGGGCCCGCGTGGCCCTAGTGTGTGGCGGCCTCGGCTGGCCTCCGATGCCCTCTTTCGGACTACTTATTGCCTTCGACCTAAAAACGCACGGGGGAGAAGTCGAAGTCGCCAGAAACCCTCCAGAACGCTGCCACATCGCGAAACTCCGTCTCGGGAGCCAGAAGTCTCCGTTCCGGCACTCCGCCGGGACGGGGAATTGGAGGAGATCATCGCCATCATCACCACCGACGCCTCTCCATCGACCAACCATGTTTCCCCCATCCATGTGTGAGTAATTCCCCCGCTGTAGGCTGAAGGGGATGGTAGGGATTGGATGAGATTGGTCATGTAATAGTATAAGATTGTTAGGGCATAGTGCCTAGTGTCCGTAATTGGTACTTTGATGATATTGTTGCAACTTGTTATGCTTAATGCTTGTCACTAGGGCCCGAGTGCCATGATCTCAGATCTGAACATGTTATTATTTCATCATGATATTCATTGTTTATGGTCTTACCTGCAAGTTGTATACACATGTCGCTGTCCGGAACCAATGGCCCCGAAGTGACAGAAATCGGGACAACCGGAGGGGATGGTAGTGATGTGAGGATCACATGTGTTCACGGAGTGTTAATGCTTTGCTCCGGTACTCTATTAAAAGGAGTACCTTAATATCCAGTAGATTCCCTTGAGGCCCGGCTGCCACCGGCTGGTAGGACAAAAGATGTTGTGCAAGTTTCTCATTGCGAGCACGTACGACTATAATTGGAACACATGCCTATTGATTGCTTTGTACTTAGACACCATTTTATTATTATCTGCAAATGCCCTGCTTGATTGTTACATGAGTTTCTCTCATCCATGCAACGCCCGTTATCCGTCCCCGTGCCTACAGTATTTTAATCCTGCTGTTCACTATAATCACTACTGCTGTCTCTGTTACTCTGTTGCTATTATTTCACTACTGCCATCGCTATAAAACTCTTACTATCGATAAACTCTTGCGAGCAAGTCTGCTCTGTGTGCAGCTGAATTGACAACTCAGTTGTTAAGGCTTTCAAGTATTCTTTGTCTCCCCTTGTGTCGAATCAATAAATTGGGTTTTACTACCCGCGAAGACTGCTGCGATCCCCTATACTTGTGGGTTATCAAGACTGTTTTCTGGCGCCGTTGCCGGGGAGCATAGCTTTATTTGGAAGTTCACTTGGATTGATATTGTTCGCTGCAAATTCTCCATCATGGGTAAACCTCGCGATCCTAAAGTCGCCATATTACCAACCACTACAAGAAAAGGTACAACTCTGAGTACCTCTGCTGCTCTTGATTCACCATCTGTGATTGATAAACTTGTTTCACCGCCACAAGCTTCACTTGCTGGTACTTCTGCTGAATCTGAAAACTCTCATAATATTGATAATGTTTCTGTTGTGCTTGATGATAGTGGTTCATTGGGATCTTTTCTAGATGCTACAATTGCTAGGTCTAGACAAATTGAAAATACTGAAACTCCTAATGCTACTACACCTGTTAATTCACCTGAACTTGATTATTCTAGTGATGATCCTGATAAAGATTATGTGGAGCTTAATGATGATTTTATTAATAGATGCAATGCTACTGCTGATGCAAGTAAAATTAAAAAATTTCTCACACAATATACTTTAAGACATAAGTTATCTCCTGATCCTAAATTTGCCACATCTCCTATATGCATTAAGGATAAAGATTATGATTTTTCTCTTGATCTATCTCATATAGCTATTGTAGAGAAAGCACCCTTTTGTGGTACTGAAAAAGAAAGTGATGTAGAACACATGATTGAACTTTCTTCTATGAGTAGTTTGTTTTCTGATGATGTCAAGATGCGTACTTATTTTGTCGCTAAATTTTTTCCTTTCTCATTAAAGGATGATGCTAAAACTTGGTATAATAATTTGCCTCCTGGTTCTATTAAAAGTCAAACTGATTTGCGTGATGTTTTCTTTCGAAAATACTTTCCTGCTAGTGCTCAACATGTTGCTTTACAGAAAATTTACAGATTTGACCAGGGAGATGAAGAGAAATTGCCCGAGGCTTGGGCAAGATTTTGTTCTCTTATCAGAGCTCGACCTGGACATGATTTAGAAAAGAATGATCTACTTGATATATTTTATAGTGGACTAACCATTGAGTCTAGGGCATATTTGGATAGTTGTGCTGGTTGTGTTTTCAGGAAAAAGAACTGCATTTAAGCTGAAGAATTATTGGCTAAAATAGGCCAGAATCATGATGATTGGACTACGCCTGAACCAATTCCAACGCCAATATTGAAGAAGAGGGGTTTAATTAAATTGAATGCTGAAGATATGAGGGAAGCCAAGAAGTCTCTCAAGGAGAAAGGTATTAAATCTGAAGATGTGAAGAATCTACCTCCCATAGAAGATATATGTGAGATAATTCCCCCTTCATCCATGATTGAGGTAAATTCCCTTCAGCGCTTTACTAGGGAAGATATTCCGTATTCAAAACCTCCTGCGCAATGCTTAGATGAGTTTGATAATTATATTGTTAAGCAAGAAAATTTTAATATGAGAGTAGAGAATCATTTAATGGAAAATTCTCGAGCTATTGGTGAATTGCATGGTATTGTGGAGAGAACCTCCAATGATGTTAAGATGCTTGTTAAACATTTTCAAATGGTTCAAACTCAAATTGATCAGCTTACTAAAGTGCAAAATGACTTATTAAAAAATAATTCTAAAGAGAAACATGCTTATGAAGTAACAACTAGAGGTGGTGTCTCTACCCAGGATCCTCTATATCCTGAAGGGCATCCCAAAAGAATTGAACAAGATTCTCAACGCATTGAACCTAGTGCTCGTTCTAAGAAAAAGAAGAAGAAACATAAAAATGTTGTAGAATCCTCTGAGCCTGTTAATGATCCTAATAGTATTTCTATTTCTGATGCTGAAACTGAAAGTGGTAATGAACATGATAAAGATAATGATAAGAATGATGTTTCTGATAAAGAAGAAGTTGAAGATGAACCTGAAAAGCAAGATAAAAATAAAAAGTATACTAAAGAAGATTTTATTGCTAAGAAACATGGTAATGAAAGGGAACCTTGGGTGCAAAAGCAAATGCCTTTTCCTGCTAAGAAACTAAAATCAAAGGAAGAAGAACACTATAATAAATTCTGTGATTGGATGAAACCTTTATTCTTGCAAATCCCTTTGACTGATGCTATTAAATTGCCTCCTTATTCAAAGTATATGAAAGATATTGTTACTAACAAAAGGAAAATTCCTAATGAGGAGATTTCCACTATGCTTGCTAATTACTCTTTTAATGGCAAAGTTCCAAAGAAGTTGGGCGACGCAGGTATACCTACTATTCCTTGTTCTATTAAGAATAATTATGTTAAAACTGCTCTATGTGACTTGGGAGCCGGTGTTAGTGTTATGCCTTTTTCTCTTTATAAGAGACTTTACTTAGATAAGTTGATACCTACTGATATATCTTTGCAAATGGCTGATAAATCTACTGCTATTCCTGTTGGCCTATGTGAGGATGTTCCTGTTCAAGTTACTAATAACTACTTGATATTAACTGATTTTATTGTGTTGGAAATGCCTGAAGATGATAATATGTCTATTATTCTTGGGAGACCTTTTCTTAACACCGCAGTGGCTGTTATTGATTGCAATAAATGAAAGGTTACTTTCAATGTTGATGATAGGGAGCACACCATTTATTTTCCCAAGAGGATTGAGAAAGCATGTGGAGTTAATACCATTTCTAATGTGAGAACTATCAAAGTGGGAACTATTGATTGTCCAATATATGAGCCTAAAGAAGAATATCAAACTCTTGTGATTGGATCCATATCAATACAATTCAAGGTAACATGATTGATTTGAGGTTTACTTCTTCACATGCTATGTAAAATTTATTTGGTGGCAAGACTTGATCAACCTTGTTAACAAATTCATTTTATATGCATAGAGAAACTAAACAACATATCTTTCTTCCTCCACTTATTTTACTTACTGTAGCAATACATTTGTATCTTTACTTTATTGCATTATTGTGCTAAGTAAAGTCTCTAATAGAAGGTTGATGCTAGATTTGGATTTCTGCACAGAAACAGATTTCTTGCTGTCACGAATTTGGGTAGGGTTCTCTGTAGGTAACTCAGAAAAATCTGCCAATTTACGTGAGTGATCCTCAGATATGTACGCAACTTTCATTAGTTTTGAGTTTTCTGATTTGAGCAACGGAAGTACCTCTTTAAAATTCGTCTTTACTGGCTGTTCTGTTTTGGCAGATTATGTCTCTGTTTTTCGCATTGTCTCTTGTGGACTTTAAGCAAGGCTTTCTAGACGTGGAGAGCTGTAGCTAATGTTTTATTGAGTTCTTGCAATGTGTCACTACAGGACTAAAGTGGATTAAAGTTTTTGAGTACTAACCCCTCTAATGAAGTTTATGAGAAGTTTGGTGTGGCATAAGTTTTTAAGGGTCAAGAGAGAAGGGTGATATAATGTGATCAAGAAGAGTCAAAAGCCTAAGCTTGGGGAGAGGTATACCGGCATCACTCATTCTTTGCATATTATGGTTGCTGGATACTTGTACATACTTGTTTAGTTTCTTTGAGTGGTTTTCTAATGAGAGGGAGATGATATTTGGGGAAGTGCTGCCTGAAAACAGATTCTGGACTGTTACTAAAAAACTTCGTGCGCACAGCCAGAACGTTATTTTGAGCTGAAAATTTTTGTGCATGTTCCCCAGGTTGTTATCTAACTTTCATTAGTTGAACACTTTTCGAGCTGAGCAACGGAAGATTTTTGTAAAAATCGATTTCTGTACTGCTGTCAGGTTTTGGCAGATTTCTGCCATCTTGCTTTTCTGTGTTTCTTCTAGTTTTCATTTTCTTATTCTTACTTTGTTTCTTTCCTAAAACACCAAAAGACCAAAAATATTTCTGTTGTTTCTCTTCACCACTTGTTTATTTTAGTTTCTTGCTTTTATCTTGCTTTATTTGCTATCGCTAGTTTGCTATAAGAAAACCCAAAAAAAAAAGATTTTGCTTTGTTTGCTTGTTTCCTTTTGTTCTTGTTTCCAAATTCGAAAACACCAAAAAAAATTTGCTGTTCTTCTTTGGTTTTGTAAAGTTCTTTATGAGTTCAATGGTCTTCGGTGGCTGGAGCGTGGTTTTCATTCCATATTATTCAAGCTACACAAGTGAAAAGGCAATAATGACGATCTACGACAATCTGATTGTGGTGAGAGGCTGGTATGAACTCTATTTGTTTTCATTTTTGTACATATACTCATTCATGTGAGCATGCTTGGTTGGTTCATGTGAGGTATATGTCATTTAAGAAAGTCTAGTAGTTCATGATCTCTCATGTTTAGCTCCAATCTATTAATATGAGTAGCATGTCATGAATGTTTGCTTGCATTGTTTTATTCATAAATAGGTATGATATTGTGGTACCCTCCTCTGAATAATTCGTTTGAATTAACTTGGCACATGCTCACGCATGCATATGACTGAACAAAAGTCAATTAAGCCTCGATGATTTACATTGCTTCAGAGTTTTTGTATCACTTTTATGCCTCAGTTAATTTATTTTTGTCGCAAGCATGATTATGACAGTTACTGCTCTCTTGATTGTCGCTTCCTAGTCTATTGCTAGCCTTCACTTGTACCGAGCGGGAACGCTGCTCGTGCCTCCAAACACATGAAAACCAAGTTATTCCAGAGTGTCCACCATAAATACCTATGCATGGCATTTCAAACCATTCCAAGTAAATTTTCATGTGCTACCTTTAAACCTTCAAAATGTTTCTCAATTTGTGTTAATGTTTCATAGCTCATGAGGAAGTATGTGGTGTTTATCTTTCAATCTTGTCATTTACTCTTGACGGACTTTCATATGGACTAGTGGCACATCCGCTTATCCAATAATTTTGCAAAAAGAGCTGGCAATGGGGTTCCCAGCCCCAATTAATCAACTTTCATTAATAATTCTCTTCACATGTTTGGCTCTGATTCATCAGTAAGCAACTTAATTTTGCAAATAGACACTCCTTCATGGTATGTGATTGATGGAAGGCACCCGAGGATTCGGTTAGCCATGGCTTGTGTAAGCAAAGGTTGGGAGGAGTGTCACCCATAATAAAACTAAAATACGTGTGTAAATAAAAGAGAAGAGGGATGATCTACCTTGCTGGTAGAGATAACGTCCTTCATGGGAGCCGCTCTTGAAAGTCTGGTTGACGAGGTAGTTAGAGTACCCATTACCATTCGTTGACAACAACAAACACCTCTCAAAATAATTTTACTCTTGTTTTAAAAATGAAAAGCTCTAGCGCATGTTAATCCCTGCTTCCCTCTGCGAAGGGTCAATCTTTTACTTTTACATTGAGTCTCCATCCTTTCTTTGAGTACTTTCTTGAGAGCACAACTGTCATTCTTAGTGTAATATGCTTGTCTCAAAATATGATTGATTGTGGTATAACTTTGATGCTTTTATCTTTGACAATCACTATTTCTAGTCTTTCTATGAACTTCAGAGGTGCCTGAGCATTTATGTTTTGCTGATCAAATATGGGCAAGCGAGATACCACTCTATCATACTCTTTTATGAACATTGCAATCCTGCTTATATACATGATTCATGATGCTTATTATTAATTATTGGTACCTTTCCATGATTGACATAGCTATTAGATGATCTTATTTGCATGTATCTTATTATGAACTGCCTAAGTGTTAGCCATAGCATGAGAATATTTACATCATATGAACAAATGTGTTCGTGAAAGTTCTTTTATCGCTCAGTTGTTAACTGAATTGCTTGAGGACAAGCAATAAGCTAAGCTTGGGGGGAGTTGATACGTCCAAAACGTATCTACTTTCCCGAACACTTTTGCTATTGTTTTGTCTCTAATTTGTGTATTTTGGATGCAACTAACACGGACTAACGCTGTTTTCAGCAGAACTGTTATGGTGTCTCGTTTTTGTGCAGAAATTCAACTTTCAGGAAAATCCTCGGAATTTATGCGAAATGTCCTATTTTACCAGAATACTGACGGAGCCAGAAGGGCAAGCCAGGTGGGGGCCCGAGGGCCCCACACACTAGGCCGGCGCGGCCCAGGAGGGGCCCGCGCGGCCCTAGTGTGTGGCGGCCTCGGCTGGCCTCCGACGCCCTCTTTCGGACTACTTATTGCCTTCGACCTAAAAACGCACGGGGGAGAAGTCGAAGTCGCCAGAAACCCTCCAGAACGCCGCCACATCGCGAAACTCCGTCTCGGGAGCCAGAAGTCTCCGTTTCGGCACTCCGCCGGGACGGGGAATTGGAGGAGATCATCGCCATCATCACCACCGACGCCTCTCCATCGACCAGCCATGTTTCCCCCATCCATGTGTGAGTAATTCCCCCGCTGTAGGCTGAAGGGGATGGTAGGGATTGGATGAGATTGGTCATGTAATAGTATAAGATTGTTAGGGCATAGTGCCTAGTGTCCGTAATTGGTACTTTGATGATATTGTTGCAACTTGTTATGCTTAATGCTTGTCACTAGGGCCCGAGTGCCATGATCTCAGATCTGAACATGTTATTATTTCATCATGATATTCATTGTTTATGGTCTTACCTGCAAGTTGTATACACATGTCGCTGTCCGGAACCAATGGCCCCGAAGTGACAGAAATCGGGACAACCGGAGGGGATGGTAGTGATGTGAGGATCACATGTGTTCACGGAGTGTTAATGCTTTGCTCCGGTACTCTATTAAAAGGAATACCTTAATATCCAGTAGATTCCCTTGAGGCCCGGCTGCCACCGGCTGGTAGGACAAAAGATGTTGTGCAAGTTTCTCATTGCGAGCACGTACGACTATAATTGGAACACATGCCTATTGAGGTTCTTACTTTGAAGTTGATCATCATATGACAAGTGTTCCAGACTTCACTATTAGTAACTTTGTAATATGATGAACAATTTCACTCATAATTTTATCCATCATATCATGACGACTTTCCGAGACCATGTCTGTACATGCTAGGCTCGTAAAGTTTAACCTCAGTATTCGCATGTGCAAATCTGGCTTGCACCCGTTGTATGCACACGTAAAATCTATCACACCCGATCATCACGTGATGCTTCGAAACGACGAGTCTTAGCAACGGTGCATACTAAGGACGATCACTTCATGGATATGCGAATATCGTTAGTGCCCAACTTAGTTGGAGGATTGGGACGCCTGGCGTCTTCAACCTTCGTACATTCCCATAAAACTTATGAGTTTATGTAGTCTCACTAGATTATATTCTATCATCTTGCAATAAGGTCTTAGATATCACATATATCTCATACCTCGCTTATTTCTGAAAATAAAATTTTCAGCTCCTTACTTTTCAAACGGATTTGAACTTCAAGTTTCATGGAGACAAGATGATTTTGTACTAATTGAAACCATTGCTCTTTGAATCATCAATGTGAGGTTTACTAAAAGTTTGCATTAGGACTTAATCATATCTTGATTCTTTAACAATACGGTACCAGTCCGTAAAGTTACTTGTCAGACTTAACAGTATTTCTATCTCAATTACAAGACTAGCGCATGGTAGAAAACGGATACCAATTCTACAAACTTTAATTCAAAATACTATTTAGACTATGTTCATGATAATTAGTTCATGTTTTAATCTAATTACTAATGAACTCCCACTTAATAAAACATCCCTCATGGTTGTTAAGTGGTACACGATCCAAATCCACTACACCAAAACCGATCATCACGTGAGATGATGTAGCTTCAATGGTGAACATCAACATGTTGATCATATCATCCATATGACTCGTGTTCAACCTTTTGGTTTCTTGTGTCCCGAGGCCATGTCTGTACATGCTAGGCTCGCCAAGCAAACCCAAGTATTTCCGCGTGTGCAAACATGGCTTACACCCGTTGTATGTGAACGTAGAATCTATCACATCCGATCATCACGAGATGCTTCAAAACGACGAACTGTAGCAACGGTGCATACGAGGGGAGAACACTTTATTATCTTGATATTAATGTGAGGGATCATCTTATAATGCTACCGTCGCGATCTAAGCAAGATAAGATGCATAAAGGATTAACATCACATGCAATTCATAATATGTGATATGATATGGCCTTTCTTCTTGTGCTTTTGATCTCCATCTCCAAAGCACATGAGCATGATCTCCATCATCACCAGCATTGCACCAAGGTCCATGGCACCGCTTCATGGTTGTCCATCACTTATAGCTACTATAACAACTACTTGAAATAAAGCTATTACATGATGAATAGACACGCAGGTCTTAACAAATTTAAAGACAACCATTAGGCTCCTGCCGGTTGCCATAATACAACAATGAACATCTCATACATCAAATATAATCATCATCACATCATGGCCATATCACATCACCAAACCCTGCAAAAACAAGTTAGACGCCTCTAATTTGGTTTGCATATTTTACGTGGTTTAGGGTTTTCGAGTAAGATCCAATCTACCTACGAACATGAACCACAACGGTGATACTAGTGTTGACAATAGAAAGTGCAAATTGGAATCTTCACTATGGTGGGAGAGACAGACACCCGCAAAGCCACTTATGCAATACAAGTTGCATGTCAAGCGTGGAGCAAGTCTCATGAGACGCGGTCATGTAAAGTTAGCCCGGACCGCTTCATCCCACCATCCCGCAAGATGCAAAGTACACAAACTAAAGCAACAAAAGCATCAACGCCCACAAAACCATTGTGTTCTACTCGTGCAATAGATCTATGCATAGACATGGCTCTGATACCACTGATGGGGTTCGTAGCATAGAAAACAAAAAATTTCCTACCGCAAGACGAATAAATCCAAGATCTAATCTATGGAACACCCAAGATCTAATCTACCAAGATCGAAGCAACGAGAAGATCATGTGAGACTAACCCTCGAAGATTTCCAAAGCCTACGAGATTAGATCTCGTTGTTGATGTAGTCGATCATCCTGTGCTGCAATCCGGCAGCACTTCCGTACTCGGTCGTGCGTACGGTGTCGATGAAGCCCGTCCTCTCCCCGTTCCAGCGGGCAGCGGAGGTGTGGTAGATCCCTCGAATCCCGGCAGCACAACGGCGTGGTGGTGGAGGTGGAGGAGAAATTCTGCAGGGCTTCGCCAAGCCTGCGCAGGAAGAAGGAGGAGGGAGAGAGGGGCGGCTAGGGCTTGGGGGGATGATGTGCTGCGCCCCAGCCCTCCCCTCCCTCTTATATAGGCGTGGGGGGGCTGCCTTGGCCCCTCCTCCAAGCCTTTGGGTCGGCCAAAACAAGGGGGGGAACTTCCCCCCCAAGTTAAGTCCCTATTTTCAAGGGATTTGATCTTATCCACTTGGTACAGCCACATGGGCCTTGGGGGGCTGGTGTGCATGGCCCATGTGGGCCTATGCGACCCCTCCGGTCCATGTTGGTCGTCCGGGATAGGTGGGCCCCACTATGGTACCCTCCGGAACCTTCTAGAACCTCCGGTACAATACCGAAAAATCCTGAACTTTTCCGGTAACCCTGAAAATGACTTCCCATATATGAATCTTATTCTCCGGACCATTCCGGACCTCCTCGTGATGTCCCGGATCCCATCCGAGACTCCAAACAAAGTTTGGTCTCCATCTCATATTCCGAATCTACTTATGCGACATCGAACCTTAAGCGTGTCACCCTACGGTTCGTGAACTATGCAGACATGGTCGAGACTCATCTCCGACCAATAACCAATAGCGGGATCTGGAGATCCATAATGGCTCCCACATATTCAACGATAACTTAGTGATCGATTGAACCATTTACATACGATACCGATTCCCTTTGTCACGCGATACTTTACTTGTCCGAGGTTCGATCATCGGTATCTCCATACCTTGTTCAACCTCGTTACCGACAAGTACTCTTTACTCGTTACCGTGGTATGTCATCTCTTGTGATCCAATCACATGCTTGCAAGCTAATCAGACGACATTCCACCGAGAGGGCCCAGAGTATATCTATCCGTCATCGGGATGGACAAATCCCACTGTTGATCCATATGCCTCAACTCACACTTTCCGAATACTTAATTCCATCTTTATAACCACCCATTTACGCAATGGCGTTTGATGTAATCAAAGTACCCTTCCGGTGTAAGTGATTTACATGATCTCATGGTCGAAGGACTAGGTAACTATGTATCGAAAGCTTATAGCAAGTTGAACTTAATGACTTGATCTCATGCTACGCTTATTTGGGTGTATGTCCATTATATCATTCACCCAATGACATAACCTTGTTATTAACAACATCCAATGTTCATGATCACGAAACCATGATCATCTATTAATCAACAAGCTAGTTATACAAGAGGCTTACTAGGGACTCCTTGTTGTTTACATAACACACATGTATCAATGTTTCGGTTAATACAATTATAGCATGGGATGTAAACATTTATCATGAACACCAAGATATAACAATAACTAATTTATTATTGCCTCTTGGGCATATCTCCAACAGTCTCCCACTTGCACTAGAGTCAATAATCTAGTTTACATTTATAAAGATATAACACCTTGGCCTTCTGGTGCTTATCATGTTTTGCTCACGGGAGAGGTTTTAGTCAACGGATCTGACATGCTCAGAAACGTATGTATTTTGCAATTCATTTGCGTGTCAACGCATCACTCATTTTCCAAATGAGTCGGCATATATGCTTAGTCCTCTGGTGGAACCTTAATTCCGTGGTCTGAAATATGTCACTAATATTGTCACACACAATATAGCTTCAAAGTTCTGACACTATCGAAACTACACCAAGTTCTCAAAGAACTCCTCGACTTAAACATCCTCAGTCATTGTCAAAACAATGACATACTCTGCCTTTGTTTGTAGAATCCGTCACAACATTTAGAACTCATCTAAATCTAGCATAGACTTCTTCTAGCTTATTGTGCTACCTTTTAAACAACACTTAGCCTAATTGAGATTGAAATTTTTATTTTTATATGAGAGCAAACTAATATCGATGCAACACCTTACAGCGATTTGTTTGTCATTACCCCATACAAAACTATATATATATCCTTGGTTCTTCTAAAGCACTCAGGGATATTCTTACTGTTGTCCAATGATCATCACATGAATCATTTTGGTATATGCTCCTAACTCTTTAGAGCACAGGACATCTGATTGTGTACATATTATTTGTGATCTAAAATCACTCATGTGTTTTTACTCATTGAGTGTCAAATACACTCAAGTCTTGTTTAAACCTTCACATGAAAAAAAAAACTTCTTAATACTTTTATATTGAACTACTTCAATATTCATTCTATGTACTTTAACTTAAACTTATTATGTGTTTCAATCTATCTTCATAGATCTTGACACTAAATATGTTTCAGTTCATATCCTTTCATTGAAGTTAATTCTCAATGAAATCTTCTAATCACATCAAGTACATGATTACATTATTTATAATCAACGATATGTCATCTACACAAAGTATTATAAATATGTCTCAGCGCTCCCACTTAATTTCTTGCAAATGCAAGCATCTTCATCGTTTCTGATGAAATCAAAACTCTTTGACTATTTCATCCGGTGAAGATTCCAACTCCGCGATACTCACTTCATCTAATTGAAGTTCGTATACCTATCTAGTATTCCACGGACTAGCAAAACTCTTTGGTTTGTATCTAGTATACATCCTTCATACACACTTCTGGTAAGGAATGTATTTCTGCCATCCTACTATCATATCTCATAAAAGAAATATGTAGCGATTACTAGAATAATCCATATAGACTATAAGCATTGCTACGGAAGATCTAATCTTATCGTAGTCAACTCTTTGAACTTTATCGTAAAACAACTTTTCGACAAGTCGAGCTTCTTCAAGGATATTGCATCCAAGTCCATCAATTTTATAGATCTTTTTACTTTCAAAAAGTATTCACCTATCTTGGATTTCATGGCACATAGCCATTTTAACGGAGTCAGGGCCCATCATAACTTCTTTGTATGTAGTTGGTTTATCATTGTTCAAAATCAATCCTTTGTCCACAAATCATTTATTTGATCACAAAGTAAACCATACCTACAAGGTTCAATAGGTACTTCGATCTCCATGGCTAAAACACTTTGTAGTCATGGGAGCCATGATCGTCGTGGCCGCTTCCAGAACCATTTCCGATGCTGCGCTACTCTGATCATTATGCTCAGGTTCATAAACCTTATCAAGTTCTATTGTCCTCCCACTCAAATACTTTGCTAGAAAACAATTTCTTAGAAATAAGCAAGTAACATTAACAAACACTTTTGTCTTTTACTTCATAGTGGAAAGAATTCCCAATTCTGGGATAACAACAAAGACATTCATCCGATTTTGGTTGTAAACTTATTTACTTATGCTATGCATACCAAAATTTAAGAAAGGACTATTAGGGTTTATACCCATGCCATAACTTGTATGGTGTCATTTCAACGGATTATGATGATGCTCTATTTAGTGTAAAAGCGGTAGTCTCTAAAGCATAATCCACAAAAATATAATGGCGTCATTTTATATTATCTCATCATTAATCCAACAAGGTTTGGATACGTTTCTCGGACACTCCATCATCACTATGATACTCCAAGAAACATGAGGTTGTAGAACGATTTCATAACTCTCTTAGATATTTGCTAAAACTCGTAATTCAAATATTTCCACCATGATCCAATCATAGATATTTGACTTTTCTATTACAATGATTTCCACCTCATGCTGAAATTTATTTGAATCCATTCAAATGTTTTAAACTTCTTCCTTATCGAATATATCCACATATATATACTCAATTCATTGTTAGAAGTTTTCATGAAGTAGTTTCTTCCGCACACAACTATGCCCAGTGAACCATATACATCACCATGTATGTTTCCACTAAGTTAGTTGCCCGTTCAACTCTTGGCCTATGAACGGTATTTAAGTCATTTCCTTTTAGAAGAGATTTGCAAGCGCCAAATGATTCAAAAATCATATGACTCCATGCGTTCCTTTCTAACATGACCTAAATGGCGGTTCCACTAATGAGTGGAGTTCAAATCATTTGCCTTATGGCATTTTAGCGTCAGTGTTATGTATGTGTGTTTCACCATTAAGATTTATAATAACTTATCCATCGTACATGGAGCAATGTCATAATTTGAACAACTCATTGTTTTCATTTGACCAGAGCAAAATAACAATTTATTAAGTTCTTTATTATAAACTCTAAGGGCTAGGTAGAATGCCAACGACAAACATAATAACACTTTATTATGTTCCAGACGTGCATTATTACCACATTCCTTATCAGTCACTTAGGCCATCGTATTCTTGTATTGCGTTGTATTGTATGACATCTCATACCAACCAATCTGGTACAAATACCCAAGAATTTTATTATGTGACCAAACAAGGAATACATCCATAACATGTATATCATCTATATACACCTGAGCTAGACTTTCTAGTCTTTTTCTTTCTTTCTGCCAAAATATCTTTGTGGTTTCTCTTTTAGCTTTCCCCATTCTCAGAAAACACTTCACCTTCAACAACTTCTAGGTCCATTGGTCAAATATCAATAACCTTGAGGTTCTTACTTTGAAGTTGATCATCATATGACAAGTGTTCCAGACTTCACTATTAGTAACTTTGTAATATGATGAACAATTTCACTCATAATTTTATCCATCATATCATGATGACTTTCCGAGACCATGTCTGTACATGCTAGGCTCGTAAAGTTTAACCTCAGTATTCGCATGTGCAAATCTGGCTTGCACCCGTTGTATGCACACGTAGAATCTATCACACCCGATCATCACGTGATGCTTCGAAACGACGAGTTTTAGCAACAGTGCATACTAAGGACGATCACTTCATGGATATGCGAATATCGTTAGTGCCCAACTTAGTTGGAGGATTGGGACGCCTGGCGTCTTCAACCTTCGTACATTCCCATAAAACTTATGAGTTTATGTAGTCTCACTAGATTATATTCTATCATCTTGCAATAAGGTCTTAGATATCACATATATCTCATACCTCGCTTATTTCTGAAAACAAAATTTTCAGCTCCTTACTTTTCAAACGGATTTGAACTTCAAGTTTCATGGAGACAAGATGATTTTGTACTAATTGAAACCATTGCTCTTTGAATCATCAATGTGAGGTTTACTAAAAGTTTGCATTAGGACTTAATCATATCTTGATTCTTTAACAATACGGCATCAAATCGTAAAGTTACTTGTCAGACTTAACAATATTTCTATCTCAATTACAAGACTAGCGCATGGTAGAAAACGGATGCCAATTCTACAAACTTTAATTCAAAATACTATTCAGACTATGTTCATGATAATTAGTTCATGTTTTAATCTAATTACTAATGAACTCCCACTTAATACAACATCCCTCATGGTTGTTAAGTGGTACACGATCCAAATCCACTACACCAAAACCGATCATCATGTGAGATGATGTAGCTTCAATGGTGAACATCAACATGTTGATCATATCATCCATATGACTCGTGTTCAACCTTTCGGTTTCTTGTGTCCCGAGGCCATGTCTGTACATGCTAGGCTCGCCAAGCAAACCCAAGTATTTCCGCGTGTGCAAACATGGCTTACACCCGTTGTATGTGAACGTAGAATCTATCACATCCGATCATCACGAGATGCTTCAAAACGACGAACTATAGCAATGGTGCATACGAGGGGAGAACACTTTATTATCTTGATATTAATGTGAGGGATCATCTTATAATGCTACCGTCGCGATCTAAGCAAGATAAGATGCATAAAGGATTAACATCACATGCAATTCATAATATGTGATATGATATGGCCTTTCTTCTTGTGCTTTTGATCTCCATCTCCAAAGCACATGAGCATGATCTCCATCATCACCAGAATTGCACCAAGGTCCATGGCACCGCTTCATGGTTGTCCATCACTTATAGCTACTATAACAACTACTTGAAATAAAGCTATTACATGATGAATAGACACGCAGGTCTTAACAAATTTAAAGACAACCATTAGGCTCCTGCCGGTTGCCATAATACAACAATGAACATCTCATACATCAAATATAATCATCATCACATCATGGCCATATCACATCACCAAACCCTGCAAAAACAAGTTAGACGCCTCTAATTTGGTTTGCATATTTTACGTGGTTTAGGGTTTTCGAGTAAGATCCAATCTACCTACGAACATGAACCACAACGGTGATACTAGTGTTGACAATAGAAAGTGCAAATTGGAATCTTCACTATGGTGGGAGAGACAGACACCCGCAAAACCACTTATGCAATACAAGTTGCATGCCAAGCGTGGAGCAAGTCTCATGAGACGCGGTCATGTAAAGTTAGCCCGGGCCGCTTCATCCCACCATCCCGCAAGATGCAAAGTACACAAACTAAAGCAACAAAAGCATCAACGCCCACAAAACCATTGTGTTCTACTCGTGCAACAGATCTATGCATAGACATGGCTCTGATACCACTGATGGGGTTCGTAGTATAGAAAACAAAAATTTTCCTACCGCAAGACCAATAAATCCAAGATCTAATCTATGGAACACCCAAGATCTAATCTACCAAGATCGAAGCAACGAGAAGATCATGTGAGACTAACCCTCGAAGATTTCCAAAGCCTACGAGATTAGATCTCGTTGTTGATGTAGTCGATCATCCTGTGCTGCAATCCGGCAGCACTTCCGTACTCGGTCGTGCGTACGGTGTCGATGAAGCCCGTCCTTTCCCCGTTCCAGCGGGCAGCGGAGGTGTGGTATATCCCCTCGGAATCCCAGCAGCACAACGGCGTGGTGGTGGAGGTGGAGGAGAAATTCCTGCAGGGCTTCGCCAAGCCTGCGCAGGAAGAAGGAGGAGGGAGAGAGGGGCGGCTAGGGCTTGGGGGGATGATGTGCTGCGCCCCAGCCCTCCCCTCCCTCTTATATAGGCGTGGGGGGCTGCCTTGGCCCCTCCTCCAAGCCTTTGGGTCGGCCAAAACAAGGGGGGGAACTTCCCCCCCAAGTTAAGTCCCTATTTTCAAGGGATTTGATCTTATCCACTTGGTACAGCCACATGGGCCTTGGGGGGCTGATGTGCATGGCCCATGTGGTCCTATGCGACCCCTCCGGTCCATGTTGGTCGTCCGGGATAGGTGGGCCCCACTATGGTACCCTGCGGAACCTTCTAGAACCTCCGGTACAATACCGAAAAATCCTGAACTTTTCCGGTAACCCTGAAAATGACTTCCCATATATGAATCTTATTCTCCGGACCATTCCGGACCTCCTCGTGATGTCCCAGATCCCATCCGAGACTCCGAACAAACTTTGGTCTCCATCTCATATTCCGAATCTACTTATGCGACATCGAACCTTAAGCGCGTCACCCTACGGTTCGTGAACTATGCAGACATGGTCGAGACTCATCTCCGACCAATAACCAATAGCGGGATCTGGAGATCCATAATGGCTCCCACATATTCAATGATAACTTAGTGATCGATTGAACCATTTACATACGATACCGATTCCCTTTGTCACGCGATACTTTACTTGTCCGAGGTTCGATCATCGGTATCTCCATACCTTGTTCAACCTCATTACCGACAAGTACTCTTTACTCGTTACCGTGGTATGTCATCTCTTGTGATCCAATCACATGCTTGCAAGCTAATCAGACGACATTCCACCGAGAGGGCCCAGAGTATATCTATCCGTCTTCGGGATGGACAAATCCCACTGTTGATCCATATGCCTCAACTCACACTTTCCAAATACTTAATTCCATCTTTATAACCACCCATTTACGCAATGGCGTTTGATGTAATCAAAGTACCCTTCCGGTGTAAGTGATTTACATGATCTCATGGTCGAAGGACTAGGTAACTATGTATCGAAAGCTTATAGCAAGTTGAACTTAATGACTTGATCTCATGCTACGCTTATTTGGGTGTATGTCCATTATATCATTCACCCAATGACATAACCTTGTTATTAACAACATCCAATGTTCATGATCACGAAACCATGATCATCTATTAATCAACAAGCTAGTTATACAAGAGGCTTACTAGGGACTCCTTGTTGTTTACATAACACACATGTATCAATGTTTCGGTTAATACAATTATAGCATGGGATGTAAACATTTATCATGAACACCAAGATATAACAATAACTAATTTATTATTGCCTCTTGGGCATATCTCCAACAAAAACTTGGGATGTTGCACCGGCCCTGGTGTTGAGAGCATCTCCACGGGCGCCCCACATAGAGACCCCACCACACTGGCACCCCCAAAAGTAGCCGGCCTTTACGCATAGGGCGCCGAACAGACGCGCCGACACCCTGTACCATGTCAGATTTCAAGGGCAGGATCGGCAGCGACCTCACCGTCGGCTCCCACTTTAATGCGATGCCTCGGATCCTCCACGGTGGGTCGTCGTCTTTAATGAACCCGATGGCACAACTATGTAAATGTAAATGGTGTAACTATTTCAGCAGTATTGCAGTATGCCCGTGTAACCATCCTTTTAGATCAAAAGAGCAAATCCCCTGCTCCGTTACTTCAATGAAACATCAACCCAGTTTTACAACTTAGTTTTGTCATCGCCACTACAGGCATGACACTGCTAGTCCAGCAAAAGCTAAAAGTATTACAGCCCAGATGATTTTAGGGCCTCTTTGGATTTAGGAATTTCGTAGGATTTCGATCCTTAGGATATTTTTCCTATGGGTTGCCTTTGAAACAAAAGAATGGTGCTACACAAATTCTTATGGGTCGAATTTCTATACCTTAATTCTATTTTGAACATCAACTCCTACCTCTTTTAAAAACTCAAGTACGTAAGATAGAAACAATTTTCTCCAACAGAAGCCCATACCGATCCAAAACAACGAAGCATGCATGCATCTCACAAGAGTCAAGATGATAGATAAGTAAGGTTTAAAATAACATTGAATTATCCTCCCAGCGACCGCTGAAAGGTGCATGTGAAGTAGTAGCGGTATACAGATGGGCAACCAATTAGCTCTCGGATCGTCGTCTTACCTGCCTCTGCCGTCCCGCGTTGTTTATCGGTCTATCGGCACCACACCATCTATACCTAACCATCGGCGTGATCCAACATCTCTCACTGATCCAGACACACTGATTCCCAGTCCTGCGCATAGTCCATTATGGATGCTGGAATCGTTAACTCAGGGTGTCACTAGTGTGCTTTCACATGCAACCGCGCACAAGGATATACAAATTACAAGATTCCCTTTCTCATCGATCCATGTTCAGGGGAGCATGATTGCTCGTTCGTAGGTATTCATGTGTGTCAGAGTGTGACACTTGTGATCAGGTACCGTTTGTTCCATTTTCTCGTGCATTACTACAGCGGTGCATGTGAAGTAGGACGGTAGAGTGTCTAGTGTCACAATCATAATTCACAAGTGCAGATGGAGGGAGCTGCAGACAAGATAACTTGGTTCATTAGGCCAGAAAGCAGGCTCTGGGCTCGCGATAGTAGGTGTTCTAAAGATCTATTTGTATTTTATTATTTTAAGTTCTTAGTACTACTGTAAAATATTATTAATAGATCAATGGATTTTTTTGGAAAAAATAGGCCAAATCCTATGAAAATGAATTTTTTTGAGGTAAAATATAATATATTAAGCTAGCAAGCCGCATCATTAAAAACCTTCTAATGCCCTTAGATACCCTAGTAAGGAAGAGAGTGCGTCAGAAAGTTGCTGCTCCAAGATCAGAGTATGGTTACATCGTTTACGAGCTTGTCCAAAATAAAACTAGAGGATTCATCGACCCAATTACAAGAAAGCTCAGTCGAAAAACACTGAGATGCTAAAACATGAGCCACTTGATCTGCTTCCCTCGACACATGGTTAAACGAAACACTCCCTGTTGAGACGACCTTGTCGATGCAATCCGCGTAGATAGCTGATGGTTCACTCCATCACTCCTCTGTGCCGTGCATTCATCAATAACTTCCGCCGAGTCCGACTCCGCCATCGTTCTGTTGCAACCCATTAGAATGGGTAGGGAAAGACCTTCCCTCATTGACATAGCTTCATCCATCACAACTGACACCACATTAGGGAGATAAGAAACCGAAGCCGCTATGAATTCACCGTTATAATCCCGGAGGACAGCCCCAATTGCTCCCGCCTTCACGTCTTCATGAAAGGATGCATCCACATTTAGCTTGATATGTCTCGTAGTCGGCCTCTTCTATCGCGCATCTGTTGTATTACTTTTTTGCAGCATTGGCCACAATGGAATTGAGAACTTACATCTGTTTAAGGGCGGGACCGTCTCCTCGTGAGTTCGACGCTGACGCATTCACCAAACATACCAGCAAGTAGTCAGAATAACCTCTTTCAGGTTAACTATATCAAACCCTTGGAAATTATTATCATTGTGCTGGATAATATGTTCCAGAATCGCAGAACATACTTTGTCTACTCTCAATGCTTCAGCTATCACTTCCTCAAGTCCCAACGTACTCCACATGTCCTGAGCCACCGGACATTGGAATAACAAGTGACGCACGTGCTCAGCTCCAACATTGCAAATTGGGCATTCTGCGCTATGTCCAACATGGCGATTAGCTAAAATGCATTTTTGGGAGATAATCCCATGAAGGGCTCTCCAAGTAAAGATTTTGATTTTGCCTAGTAATTTCAGCCTCTAAAGAGTTTTCCAAACTGGATTTTGGGCTGACGATCCCGGGAGAGATAACTGTTTTTTTCGCCAAACTGATGTTTCCATTGTGCATGATAGCCTGATCGTACTGTGTATCGTCCGTGGTTGGTCAAACCCTGTGAGATAAAATCATCAAAGCCATGACTATTCAGTGGGATTTGGAACATAGGACCAACATCCAAATCATTAAAAAGTTCAGCAATTGTATATCCCACTGACCTGTCACCGGGCTAATTAGCTCACTTACTCTAGTATAAACAGCACCCCCTCTTGGGGATATCACTTTCCTATTGGGGCTAGAAAGGATCCAAGGATCTGTCCATATTTTGATATTCTCACCATTTCCAATTCTCCAAATATAACCTCTCTTAAAAGTTGTAACACCCGCTAAGATACTCTGCCATGTGTAGGATGCACCTGACTTTGGTCCATCTAAGATGTCGCCATTCAGGTAGTACTTAGAGCATCTCCAGTCGCGTCCCCCAAAGCGTCCCCCAAAGGGATTTAGGGCGCGCGAACAAAAAAACGTTCCCAGCTGCGTCCCCCAAAGCCGCTTTTTGTCCGGCGCGGCCCGATACGGTGTCCGGCGCCCCGAGCCCGTCCCCTTCTCACAGGGGACGCACCGGGGACGCCGGACGCACCGAAACGCGAGGCGAAGCGACGTGGGCCCGACGCGTCAGCGGCACAGAAAAAATTCGTCCACCGCTCCCGCCTAATCGCGCCTCTCCTGCCACATCGCTCTTCTCCCGCCGTGCATTTCTGCCATTCCAACACATTTGACCTATCCCGCCCGCCGATTCATTTCTCCCGACCGCCGCCGCTACGTTGTTCCTCCAGCCGCCACCCTCTCCCCATCCATGGTGCCACCAACTGCCCCAAAAAAAATGGCCAAGAAAGGGACCAAGAAGTCGCCGTCCAACGAGACGAAAGGGGAGAAGGCGTCCTTCGCGAAGCCGCGAAAGGCGCCGACTCTGAAGAAGAAGCCGGAAGGCTGGACCGATGATCAGTGGCATCAAGACTATCTGCGCCGAAAGTTGTCGACGCGATGGGCCATCATCCAGGCGTCGATGAACATGTTGCATGGGTACCATCATGACTTAGAGACCAGAGGCGACAGCGGCGCCGACGTCACCCAAATGGTATGGCTCTTTCTTACATAATCTGTAGCGCCTACACTGTGTTCGATGAAATGATTGCGCTTCCTTTGGTTAGTTTGACAAGGCCATGGATTTGTACCGGAAGAACTCGGATGGGCATAAGTCGTTCGCGCTGATGCATTGCTATAGCAAGCTCAAGATGAACCACAAATGGAAGTTGACGCACGTTTCGTTGTCCAAGGGGAAAGACGCCATTGATCTTGATGCGCCGCTGGCAACATCGGCAGGGCGCCCTATCGACAACAAGGCTGCCAAGACCGCCTTGGCCGATGCTGCGTCGACCGAGAAGACGCAGACGTCGCTCACGCAGTGCCTCGTTGAGGTCTCCCCGACCTTGCTCTCCCGCGACAAAAAGGCCGAGGAAAGGTGGGCGGCGCTGCTCAAGAGGCAAGAGGAGAAGATGGAGCTGAAGAAACGCAGGGACGACATGTCCCTGCTGAGAGCGTTAACAGAAGGAATGTCTCCCCAGACGAGGGCGGCGCACAACTTCTTCAAAGGCCAGATCCTCGACGACATCGAAGCCAAAATGGCGGCGGCCGAGGAGAAGTCCGAGGCGGCAGCCCAGGCAGCTGCAGCGGCCCCAACCTCGGAGCAAGAGCCGGCAAACGCATCCGCTACTACACCTGCGTCGGCCTCTGCCTCGACGTCGGTGACGGAGCATGCACACCGGGTAGATCACGACGAGTTCATCGTGATCGACGGGCCTACGTCGACTCAGGATGCGCCATCGGCGTCGGCGTCGACATCACCCTACCCCAACCCCTTCTTTTAATTCATTCGCCGGCCTGTAATATGATCGCGCGCCCAGTACTTTGATCGCCGCTACTCTGATCGCGACAACTTCGGCGGGAACTATCTCTTTTGAATGCAAACTATTTGAATTTATGTATGGGGGACGCGACTGGGGAGCGACGTCTCCCAAACGCGGCACAAACAAAACACGTCCCCCAAACGCTCGATCCGGTGCTATTTGGGGGACGCGATTGGAGATGCTCTTATCCTTGTGTCCATGTGGCTTTGCTCTCCCTCAAACCCGTCATGGTTGGGCTGGGCCCAAGTTGACATGCCAATGGAGGAATCAGCAAAAACGAAAGGGAAAATATTCCTAAGCTGATATAGGGCTTTTTTCATTCCTAAGATTCTTAAAACACAAGAATAAAAAAACTGAAGGATTACAATGTCATGGCTAGTTGAATCCTACAGTCTACAAAAAAAAAATTCAAGTGATATTTGATTCATAGGAAAATCAAAAGAATTGTAACCTGAGTTCTGAGTGGATGAAAATTTTCCTCCAAAACATAAGGCTGGTGCCAATGCACCGCCCCGCTCTAGCCTCGCCACGTCAGCTTTTTCCTCACTCTCACCCCACTCTCACCCCACTCTCACCCCACCTTGCCAATGCATGGGCTATAGTGAGAGCTCTCACTTCTCTCTCCTCCACATCAGCTTTTCTCTCTCCTCGACATTAGCTTTTCTTTTTCAGATTACAACATTAATAATAATGCAAGGAAATTATTTTATTGAACTAAAATTGTTACCGATTACATCATAAAAAGAAATTACATAAAAATTTGAAAAAATTACATAATCTAGGCATTATGAGCCCACACATGCTCTATCAAATCTTGTTGGAGCTGTGTATACACCGGTGAGTCCCTCATATCGTTGTCCATCTGAATCCTGGCTGCTAGGCTTGGTGGTGCATGGTGGTGTATTGCAGGGCCGACATTGGACTCAACGGTCTCATAGGTGTGCTCCAAATTTGTACCACGCTCATCGTCGATGATCATGTTGTGCAGAATGACACATGCACGCATGATCAACCCAAGAGTACGCCTCGAGTACGAGCGTCCCGGAACTGCTAGAGTGTTGAACCTAGCCTTCAGCACTCCAAAGGCACACTCGACATCTTTGCGCCAAGCTGATTGAGCAGCAGTGAACATTCGCTGCTTTTCACTTTGTGGAAGAGTAACACCTTTCATGAACACCGGCCAGGAGGGGTAGATGCCGTCGGCAAGGTAGTAACCATAGTTGTACTCGTGTCCATTCACCGTGAAGTTCACTACGGGTGCTTCTCCCCTAAGCACGTCCGTGAACAACGGCGACTGGTTGAGTACATTGAGGTCGTTGTTGGACCCGGCCACTCCAAAAAAGGCATGCCAGATCCAGCGATCATACGACGCAACGGCTTCTAAGATTATGGTAGGGTGTTTGATGTCTCCCCTTGTGAATTGACCAGCAAAAGCCACTGGGCAGTTCCTCCACTGCCAATGCATGCAATCGATGCTCCCTAACATGCCCGGAAAGCCACGCTCCTCGGCTTTCGCTAACAGACGCTGAGTATCCTCGACATTTGGTCGACGGCAAAAGTGTTCCCCGTAACAGGCAATGATGCCTTCACAGAATCTATCTAGACAATCTGATGAAGTTTGTCTAGCTAACTTAAGCCACTCATCTATTGTATCTGCAGAGGCTCCATAAGCTAACAGACGCAAAGCCGCAGTACACTTTTGCAGGGGAGAAAAACCAGCACGGTTGAGAGCATCATTCCTTTGGGTGAAATACAGAGAGTATTCACCCAATCTATCCACAATGCGCAGGAAAAGGGATCGCCTCATCCGATACCTTCGCCGAAAGAAGCTCGGAGGGTAGTTGCAGTCGTCGGCGAAGTAGTCCTCGAACAGCCGATCGTGGGCACCAAGACGATCACGTCTGATGAACTCTCGGCGGCGGCGTGGCCGTCTTGGCTCCTCCTCCTCGTTCAGCATCTCCTCCTCGTACTCACTTTGGAATGCAGCGATCAGATCACCCTCTATTCCGTCGCTCGAACTGCTGGACGAAGACATGGCGTTGAGAGGAGTGGAAATGGAGAGTGGAGGAGATGAAATGGGTGTGGAGTGAGTGAAACCATATGGAGGTATTTATAGAGGGGGGGCTGAAATTTTAGGGTTTTTTGAAGTACCAACGGCTACCCCAACGGCTAGCTGAGGTGGACGAATCAGATCGCGCCACCTCAGCCACTACCGCCCCTCTCTCGCCCATCTCTCGCCCGCTACCGCCCGCTTCTCGCCCCACTCCCGCCCGCCTACCGCCCGCTCTCGCTTCGCTCTCTCGCTTCGCTCTCGCTTTCTTCGGCCCGCCAACGCGCCGCCCCGCCTCACGCCCCGCTCCCGCCTCACTCACGCCGCCAACGCGGGCGGTAGCCGGGCGGCAGCGGGCGCTACCGCCGGGCGACCCAGCCACCGCCTGCCGCTACCGTCCCGCCCCACTAACGCCCGCCTCCCGCCCCGCCACGGGCGCTATCGCCCTCACTGGCGCCCGCGTTGGCACCAGCCTAATGCAATGCAATCCTATACCAAAAAAATCCTATGTATTACTAAGGATTCAGTCCATACGAATCAATCAACGTAGATAGGAAAAATTTCTAAGGATAGAAATCCTACAAAATTTCTACTCCGGTTCATATTAATTGACTCTAATATGGATGTATCTAGAACTAAAATGTGTCTAGATACATTCATATTGAAGTCAATTAATATGAATCGGAGGGTATATGATTTCTTTTCATCAAACAAGCCCACAGTTTTTCATCAAACAAGCCCACAGTAGTAATAGGGCTGCGAGCAGGAGTTGGGAAACCACTGCGGTATGGTGTTCCAAGTCCGGTGAAACTGGCGGTAATGTGATTAAAACTGGCATAGCTCTTTTCGTTTCGAATTTCTGCAACATATTCATGAATATTAAAACTGTGTCTTAGGGTAATGTGAAGCATGTTTAAAACGCAGTACAATTTTGTAACACCGGGAGCAATACATATATGCCCGTGTTCACCCAAGCTGCAAAGCATCTATAGGCAAGGAGGGGGAGGGCGACACCAAATAGGAGTACCAATTCACGCTGCGTGAGAAACACCGGGTCGCCGTCAATTGACATTCCGTACCTTTTAAGCTGGGCATGAGCTATTGTCTCTCAAATTATGCTCCTAAGATTCAGAAGGGTTGATCAGCTAAGGGCCCCTAGCCTTCCTCATTTTGCTTGTCGGCTTGGTTGCATTGCACATTTGCACCTAATTGTCTGTCCTATCCTTTCGTGCAAGCTACCATGCCTTTTCTAATCTACAAGATGTATCCAACGCGACCTGTCCGTTGCCTAGCAATCCCAAGGTTTCCATCCACCTTATTTTCCCCGCCCGTTTTGACTGAACCTCGCTTCATCTCCTTTGCTTCAGTCGGACAAACATTCAGTTATTTGCATCAAAATCTGTCTCAGTCCATCTCTAAGAGGCAAGGATGGTTCAGATCGGTCCCTGAACTATCCATAAGATGACTGCGTCCCCAGGTATACAAGTGTGTCGTGAGAAATTCAAAGTGTGTTCTGTTACCTGACAAGTGACAATGTCTGCTCCTGAGTCCTGACCACTAGCAGGCTAGCAGAATGTTTACGAGGTTTCAGTCATGATTAATTAGATGTAGGTGCAGAGAAGAGAAGGGTTTATCCGGCCTCGGCATCCTGGGCTAGCTGGCAAACTTCCCTTCTCGCCCAGGGGCGGTTCCAACCAGTTCTGATGCAGGACGCACCAGAGGGTAAAAAAAAAGGTGTTAGATTGTGGAACACGTGAAATATCAGCAATACACAAACTACAAACTACACAGAAATATGAGATTGTACAACAAAAGGCTTCGGCTTCTTGGACAATCTAGCTTCACCAGTTTGTTGTCTTCGTATCCAGGCTAATTGGACCTCAGCTCTCTTCTCCCTAGAAAATGTCAGGAATAGATTGTGAGATGAATCGAATAGGTTGAACTCACATATTTATCCAGTTCCCGAAGCCAATATCATGTTATTTACATGCGTCCACATCCACAATCACAGAGCTGCGGCAACCAGCCTCCGGCCATTTCTAGAGTTACAGAACAAGCTTCAACATTGTGCAATAGCAGTCGCCCTGGTGACAAGATCCAGTAGGTTTCTCCACCTCAGTAACATGACTTTGAGCATAGAACACGAATTTACTGTCAATCCTCGTATCAGGTTTGTATATTCTATTCTTATGAAACACACCGGGGTTGGGTTAACTTTGATTTCAGGTGTGGCGGCTGGGGAGGGCAACCTGCCAATGTCTGAAAGTTCACTTAGGAAGAGATGACATAACTAGCATTCAAAGGATTAATCCACCAACTATTCCAGTATAGGGCAGGCGTGTGCTGCTGAGCATTCTAAGCATTTGTCAGATACCAGGTTATAAAAAATGTTGCACCACTTTCTTTTATTTCCTCAATAACATGGCCATACACAGATTAATTTTAATGTACTCGGTAATGCATTTGTTAGATACCAGCTCCAGCATACAGTAGAATGGAGAGAGATACACAGATTTATCGCTTTTTTTTCAAATGGGTTGCCCTTGCTAGTCTGAGAAGGTGGGATTACTTTGATTTCGTCCATCTGTTCCAGATTGGCTACAGGAGATCAAACTCAGAAAGAAAATTACATGAGTCTGCAAAACATGGCAAAAAAAAGAGAGTAGGACACTATAGCCTAACTGCATTCAAATCTCTGTTTCTTCAATCCATGTTGCACATTCTGATAGTGAGATTTGAATTTCATATGATCATTGTTCTATATGTGACAAGTTGGCTTCCAGTTCACTTCGATATGGTTTTACACTACCATAACAAGAAATAGATTCATAAAATTCTTGATTGGCAGTAATTTATAACAATCAATGCAGTAGCTCAAAGTCTGACCTTGCATAACCATACTTCTTGGTAGTCTCGTTGCATGAGCAACACAATCTTCCCAAGAAAATCCTACCAAGAACAAACATTAGCCAAGCAACACAATCTTCAGAAAACTACCTAGGCCAAACTACCAAGACTAATGTTGGCCGATGACATCACAGGCTCGTCTTCCCCAGTTGCTGTGGCTGCTGCAACACACCGAAGCCCTCGAAAGGGATGTCGCCGTTGAAGGCCCTGACGACATCAGGGATCTCGATCTCATGCGGTTGCACATACACCTTCAAGAAGCGTACCATGGTGGCCCCGAGCACCACAGGAACCTGATGATTCCCCTGTGGCTTCCCTTCCTTCCTCAGCAGGGCGAGCACCGCACACCTCCTGGAATGGCTCTCGAGGCTCCGCACTAGTATCTTGGGATACCTCGCGATATCTTCCAGGCTCAACCCCGCCTTCCCGACCAAGTATCCGATGCTTTCCTTTATCTTCTCCCCCGAAATCGCCATGGCGGGCGGGTACCGCCGCATCATTAATGTAACAATGTCCTTGTCGAAACCGAGGCTCTGGTAGACTGCAATCTTGGTCTCCAGTGTGGGGGTCTTCATCTTGGAAAGGATGACAAACATGTGGACGAAATTGGGGTGACCGGGTTCCATGCCAAAGTTCTTGACGGCCTGGACGATCTCTGCCAAGCGGTCGGGGCGCTGCAAGATGACGCCTGGATGGAGGGCGATGAGCCTGGAAACGTCCCCCGGGGGCACTCCGTGGACGTCCCGTAGCGCGGAAAGCACGAGGTTGAGAGTATTCTTGGGGCTGCAGCGGACAACGAACGGCATCTTGCGCAGCGCGGCCACGACGCGGGCATTGGAGCCGAGGATTTCGCGGAGAGACTCAAAGAGCGGGGCCAGGTGGTCCTGGATACTGCGGTGGAGGACGACGGGGCTGAGGGAGACGAGCTTGGGGAGGAGCGGCGCGCTGATGCCGACGGAGGCGAAAAAGTCGAGCTTGGGCTGGAGTGTCTTGGTGGGGTTGGAGATGAGGATGATGGGGAACTTGCGGACGGTGGCGGAGATGTCAGCGTCGGAGAAACCGTACCGGCGGAGGAGATCGAGGACGGCGTCGGCCTGCGCGGTGGAATCCGGGGAGACGAGGCGGATGGAGTCCGCGGCGCGGGCGGCGGCGGCGGGGGAGAGGGCGCAGGTCGATTCCAGGTAGAGTACCGTGGGGTCGGCAGCGGCGGAAGCGGTGGCGGTGGAGAAGGCCGCAGCGAGGTAGCGGACAGGGAGAGGGAAGAAGCGGCGGCGGGCCGCGGACAGCATTGGGGAAACTCGCAGTGGGACAGCAAGCAGGACGGGGCGACGGGAGTCCAACTGGGACGAGGACTGACGCTGTTTAGGGTTCAAGGGCTGGGAGCAGCATTTGTGAAGTCTGTTTTTTTTCAAAGAGAACAGCCCAAGATGAAAACCAGTGCATCGACGCTTACAAGGATCTGCTGGGATTACCAGCTCAACATTACAGCATTGGAGGATAACAGGCAGCGCTAACTAGGAACTAGGAAGAGATCTTGAGGCCAGCGAAGTGGCGAAGAAAATCCTGCTGAGAGGACGCGACGGCGACACTATCAGACCTCCCAAGAAGAAACAGAGCACGCCCATGACCGAAGGAGCTTAGTTGACTTCATAATTCGAGATTCTGAATGAGGAGAGCTTGAATGCGATGCCTCCAAGGAGGAAGACGGCGCCCAAGGGCGTCGACGTTGCCTGCAGTGGTCAAGGCCTTGCTGAGCTTTCGCCCTAGCCCAAACACCACCCCCAAAGACGCAACCTTGACGCTTGTCCAACGACACACTGAGCTTTCTCCCCGACCGAAGAAGCACGCAAGTTTTGCAAGGAGGCGTGATCCAGCCACACGAAAGGAGGGACATTTGGTGGCGCCTCCAAGAAGGTAAATGGCGTCAAGGACGTCATCATCACCCGCACCGGCCGTAGCCTTGCATGGTCCTGTCTCATACCAATAGCCGGCCAACGCCATGAGACCGTAGAAAGGAACCATAAACCAGACACCGCCGACAACACCTCCTCAAGTGTTGCCGGCTCAAGGAGATGGGGAGACCCAATCCCAGGAGTCACCTACTCCAAGCTCATCGTTGACACCGACCGCACCAATCAAGCAAGCAAGATCTCCAAGATCGCGCGATGGCCTGTCCACTCCGCCTTAGTCCATCCCATCCCACAGATTGACCCGACAAAGCTCGGATCTGGGGAAATATGGTTCATTTTCCGCGGAAATGACCCAGCACCTCGTCAAGATCATGGCGAGGCGACAGCGAGAGACATGTGCTACACATCACCACCTCCGCATCACCCGAGTGACCGCGGCTGGTAACAGTCCAGCACCAGGCAACGTTGTCCACCCCTGGAGCAGCGCCGCCGCCCGAGCCCACCTGATATGGGGTGGCTGATGTCTACGTTCCCCCTCCTTTCCTGTAGACAGTGTTGGGCCTCCAAGAGCAGAGGTTTGTAGAACAGCAGCAAGTTTTCCCTTAAATGGATCACCCAAGGTTTATCGAACTCAGGGAGGAAGAGGTCAAAGATATCCCTCTCATGCAACCCTGCAACCACAAAGCAAGAAGTCTCTTGTGTCCCCAACACACCTAATATGTGCACTAGTTCGGCGAAGAGATAGTGAAATACAGGTGGTATGAATATATATGAGCAGTAGCAACGGTGCCAGAAAATAGCTTGCTGGCGTGTAGTTGATGGTGGTAGTATTGCAGCAGTAGTAACACAGTGAAACAGTAAACAAGCAGTAGTAACGCAGCAGTATTTAGGAACAAGGCCTAGGGATTAGACTTTCACTAGTGGACACTCTCAACATTGATCACATAACAGAATAGATAAATGCATACTCTACACTCTCGTTGGATGATGAACGCATTGCGTAGGATTACACGAACCCTCAATGCCGGAGTTAACAAGCTCCACAATTTGTTCATATTTAAGTAACCTTATAGTGTAAGATAGATCAAAAGACTAAACCAAGTACTAACATAGCATGCACACTGTCACCTTCATGCATATGTAGGAGGCATAGATCACATCAATATTATCATAGCAATAGTTAACTTCGCAATCTACAAGAGATCATGATCATAGCATAAACCAAGTACTAACACGGTGCACACACTGTCACCTTTACACACGTGCAGGAGGAATAGAACTACTTTAATAACTTTGCTAGAGTAGCACATAGATAAATTGTGATACAAACTCATATGAATCTCAATCATGTAAAGCAGCTCATGAGATTATTGTATTGAGGTACATGGGAGAGATGAACCACATAGCTACCTGCAGACAGCCCCGAGCCTCGATGGAGAACTACTCCTCCTCAGGGGAGCAGCAGCGGTGATGAAGATGGCGGTGGAGATGGCAGCGGTGTCGATGGAGAAGCCTTCCGGGGGCACTTCCCCGCTCCGGCAGGGTGCCGGAACAGAGACTCCTGTCCCCCAGATCTTGGCCTCGCGATGGCGGCGGCTCTGGAAGGTTTCTGTGGTTTTCGTCGTACGTATCAGGGTTTTCGACCCAGGGGCATTATATAGGCGAAGAGGCGGCGCAGGAGGGTCGAAGGGGCGACGACACCATAGGGCGGCGCGGCCAGGGCCGGGGCCGCGCCGGCCTCGGGTCTGGGGGCCCAGTGCCCCCCTCCGGTCCGTCCCGGGTGCTCGGCATGCGTCCGGTGAAAATAGGATCTTGGGCGTTGCTTTCGTCCGAGTCCGAGAATATTTCGTTACTAGGATTTCTGAAACCAAAAGCAGAAACAAAGAATCGGCACTTCGGCATCTTGTTAATAGGTTAGTTCCAGAAAATACACGAATATGACATAAAGTGTGCATAAAACATGTAGATAACATCAATAATGTGGCATGGAACATAAGAAATTATCGATACGTCGGAGACGTATCAGCATCCCCAAGCTTAGTTCTCGTCGAAGCGAGGTAAAACGATAACACAGATAATTTCTGGAGTGACATGCCATCATAACCTTGATCATACTATTTGTAAAGCATATGTAGTGAATGCAGTGATCAAAACAATGGTAATGACATGAGTAAACAACTGAATCATAAAGCAAAGACTTTTCATGAATAGCACTTCAAGACAAGCATCAATAAGTCTTGCATAAGAGTTAACTCATAAAGCAATAATTCAAAGTAAAGACATTGAAGCAACACAATGGAAGATTAAGTTTCAGCGGTTGCTTTCAACTTGTAACATGTATATCTTATGGATAGTTGTCAATGCAAAGCGATATAACAAGTGCAATAAGCAAGTATGTAAGAATCAATGCACAGTTCACACAAGTGTTTGCTTCTTGAGGTGGAGAGAAATAGGTGAACTGACTCAACATTGAAAGTAAAAGAATGGTCCTCCATAGAGGAAAAGCATCGATTGCTATATTTGTGCTAGAGCTTTGATTTTGAAAACATGAAACAATTTTGTCAACGGTAGTAATAAAGCATATGCATCATGTAAATTATATCTTATAAGTTGCAAGCCTCATGCATAGTGTACTAATAGTGCCCGCACCTTGTCCTAATTAGCTTGGACTACCGGATCATCACAATGCACTGTTTTAACCAAGTGTCACAAAGGGGTACCTCTATGCCGCCTGTACAAAGGTCTAAGGAGAAAGCTCGCATTGGATTTCTCGCTATTGATTATTCTTCAACTTAGACATCCATACCGGGACAACATAGACAACAGATAATGGACTCCTCTTTTATGCATAAGCATGTAACAACAATTAATAATTTTCTCATATGAGATTTGAGGATATATGTCCAAAACTGAAACTTCCACCATGGATCATGGCTTTAGTTAGCAGCCCAATGTTCTTCTCTAACAATATGCATGCTTAACCATAAGGTGGTAGTTCTCTCTTACTTCAGACAAGACGGACATGCATAGCAACTCACATGAAATTCAACAATGAATAGTTGATGGCGTCCCCAGTGAACATGGTTATCGCACAACAAGCAACTTAATAAGAGATAAAGTGCATAATTACATATTCAAGACCACAATAGTTTTTAAGCTATTTGTCCCATGAGCTATATATTGCAAAGGTGAATGATGGAATTTTAAAGGTAGCACTCAAGCAATTTACTTTGGAATGGCGGAAAATACCATGTAGTAGGTAGGTATGGTGGACACAAATGGCATAGTGGTTGGCTCAAGTATTTTGGATGCATGAGAAGTATTCCCTCTCGATACAAGGTTTAGGCTAGCAAGGCTATTTGAAACAAACACAAGGATGAACCGGTGCAGCAAAACTCACATAAAAGACATATTGAAAACATTATAAGACTCTACACCGTCTTCCTTGTTGTTCAAACTCAATACTAGAAATTATCTAGACCTTAGAGAGACCAAATATGCAAACCAAATTTTAGCATGCTCTATGTATTTCTTCATTAATAGGTGCAAAGTATATGATGCAAGAGCTTAAACATGAGCACAACAATTGCCAAGTATCACATTACCCAAGACATTAATAGCAATTACTACATGTATCATTTTCCAATTCCAACCATATAACAATTAACGAAGCAGTTTCAACCTTCGCCATGAAAATTAAAAGCTAAGAACACATGTGTTCATACGAACCAGCGGAGCGTGTCTCTCTCCCACACAAGCATTTATTCAACAAAAACAAAAACAAGAAACATACTGACGCTCCAAGAAAAGCACATAAGATGTGACCGAATAAAAATATAGTTTCAAGAGAAGGAACCTGATAATTTGTCGATGAAGAAGGGGATGCCTTGGGCATCCCCAAGCTTAGACGCTTGAGTCTTCTTGATATATGCAGGGGTGAACCACCGGGGCATCCCCAAGCTTAGAGCTTTCACTCTTCTTGATCATAGTATATCATCCTCCTCTCTTGACCCTTGAAAACTTCCTTCACACCAAACTTCTCATAAACTTCATTAGAGGGGTTAGTACATAATCAAAAACTCACATGTTCAGAGGTGACACAATCATTCTTAACACTTCTGGACATTGCTCAAAGCTAGTGGAGTTTAATGGAACAAAGAAATCCATCCCACATAGCAAAAGAGGCAATGCGAAATAAAAGGCAGAATCTGTCAAAACAGAACAGTCCGTAAAGACGAATTTTTAATAAATACTTCCGTTGCTCAGATCAGAAAACTCAAAACTAATAAAAGTTGCGTACATATCTGAGGAACACGCACGTAAATTGGCATATTTTTCTGATTTTTCTACAGAGAAAACAGCCTAGATTCGTGACAGATAGAAATCTATTTCTGCGCAGAAATCCAAATCTAGTATCAACCTTCGATTAGAGGCTTCACTTGGCACAACAAAACACAAAACTAAGATAAGGAGAGGTTGCTACAGTAGTAAACAACTTCCAAGACACAAATATAAAACAAAATACTGTAGCAAAATAACACATGGGTTATCTCCCAAGAAGTTCTTTCTTTATAGCCATTAAGATGGGCTTAGCAGTTTTAATGATGCACTCGCAAGAAATAGTATTTGAAGCAAAAGAGAGCATCAAGAGGCAAATACAAAACACATTTAAGTCTAACATGCTTCCTATGCATAGGGATCTTGTAAATAAACAAGTTCATGAAGAGCAAAGTAACAAGCATAGGAAGATAAAACAAGTATAGCTTCAAAAATTTCAGCACATAGAGAGGTGTTTTAGTAACATGAAAATTTCTACAACCATATTTTCCTCTCTCATAATAATATTCAGTAGCATCATGAGCAAACTCAACAATATAACTATCACATAAAGCATTCTTATCATGAGTCTCATGCATAAAATTATTACTCTCCACATAAGCATAATCAATTTTATTAGTAATAGTGGGAGCAAATTCAACAAAGTAGCTATCATTATTATTCTCATCAAGTGTAGGAGGCATATTGTAATCATAATCAAATTTATCCTCCATAACAGGTGGTACCAAAAGACCACTATCATTATAATTATCATAAATAGGAGGTAAAGTATCATCAAAGAAAATTTTCTCCTCAATGCTTGGGGGACTAAATAGATCATGAAAACCAGCTTCCCCAAGCTTAGAACTTTCTATATCATTATCAACAATGGTGTTCAAAGCGTTCATACTAATATTACTACCAGCATGCAAATAAGATTCCATAGGTTTTTTAATTTTCGCATCAAACAATCCATGTTTTAAATCAGGAAATAGCAATAGAAGCTCATTTTTGTCCATTATGCCAAACTAGTGTAAACAAGAAACAAAAAGATGCAATTGCAGGATCTAAAGGAAATAGCTTCGAGTACTTACAGCGCCGGGAAGTAGCTTAGTAGCCGAGATCCGGAGTGTGAGTACCTTTTACCTTTCCTCCCCGGCAACGGCGCCAGAAAATAGCTTGATGTCTACGTTCCCCCTCCTTTCCTGTAGACAGTGTTGGGCCTCCAAGAGCAGAGGTTTGTAGAACAGCAGCAAGTTTTCCCTTAAGTGGATCACCCAAGGTTTATCGAACTCAGGGAGGAAGAGGTCAAAGATATCCCTCTCATGCAACCCTGCAACCACAAAGCAAGAAGTCTCTTGTGTCCCCAACACACCTAATAGGTGCACTAGTTCGGCGAAGAGATAGTGAAATACAGGTGGTATGAATATATATGAGCAGTAGCAACGGTGCCGTAAAAATAGCTTGCCGGCGTGTAGTTGATGGTGGTAGTATTGCAGCGAGTAGTAACACGGTGAAACAAGAAACAAGCGAGTAACGCAGCAGTATTTAGGAACAAGGCCTAGGGATTAGACTTTCACTAGTGGACACTCTCAACATTGATCACATAACAGAATAGATAAATGCATACTCTACACTCTCGTTGGATGATGAACGCATTGCGTAGGATTACACGAACCCTCAATGCCGGAGTTTACAAGCTCCACAATTTGTTCATATTTAAGTAACCTTATAGTGTAAGATAGATCAAAAGACTAAACCAAGTACTAACATAGCATGCACACTGTCACCTTCATGCATATGTAGGAGGCATAGATCACATCAATATTATCATAGCAATAGTTAACTTCGCAATCTACAAGAGATCATGATCATAGCATAAACCAAGTACTAACACGGTGCACACACTGTCACCTTTACACACGTGCAGGAGGAATAGAACTACTTTAATAACTTTGCTAGAGTAGCACATAGATAAATTGTGATACAAACTCATATGAATCTCAATCATGTAAAGCAGCTCATGAGATTATTGTATTGAGGTACATGGGAGAGATGAACCACATAGCTACCGGTACAGCCCCGAGCCTCGATGGAGAACTACTCCCTCCTCATGGGAGCAGCAGCGGTGATGAAGATGGCGGTGGAGATGGCAGCGGTGTCGATGGAGAAGCCTTCCGGGGGCACTTCCCCGCTCCGGCAGGGTGCCGGAACAGAGACTCCTGTCCCCCAGATCTTGGCCTCGCGATGGCGACGGCTCTGGAAGGTTTCTGTGGTTTTCGTCGTACGTATCAGGGTTTTCGACCCAGGGGCATTATATAGGCGAAGAGGCGGCGCAGGAGGGTCGAAGGGGCGACGACACCATAGGGCGGCGCGGCCAGGGCCTGGGCCGCGCCGGCCTATGGTCTGGGGGCCCAGTGCCCCCCCTCTGGTCCTTCCCGGGTGTTCTGGATGCTTCCGGTGAAAATAGGAACTTGGGCGTTGATTTCGTCCGATTCCGAGAATATTTCGTTACTAGGATTTCTGAAACCAAAAACAGCAGAAAACAACAACTGGCACTTCGGCATCTTGTTAATAGGTTAGTTCCAGAAAATGCACGAATATGACATAAAGTGTGCATAAAACATGTAGATAACATCAATAATGTGGCATGGAACATAAGAAATTATCGATACGTCGGAGACGTATCAGTGGCCCGATCTTCTCAGTAAGCAACGGTGGTGATGATGATCACGGGGTGATGGCAGCGGAGAAACACGACGATGTAGTGGATGATAACTTGTATGACGCAACGAGATCTCTCGATTGGTCCCTGTCGCCAATGCAACAGCTCTCAACCCTGCAAGATATTCGCAACTCCACACACTTGCGCACATAGCCGCCGACCATGAAGCGGTAAGTTGCAACCATCTAATTCTCAATGGAACAGCAGATCACACAAGACTTTTTCAGGATCTAAACAATATCAAGCAATATGGTGTAGGGATTCAATAGTTTTGCTAGAGCAAACAACTAAGAACTAGGGTTTATCTTAAACGTGGTCTAAAGCAGCTAGGGGGCGTCCTGGGCACTTATATAGGCGTCCGGGACGACTCCTGGTCGAAAAGATACAAAAATAACCGACCCAGAATAGATCTGGTCGAGACAGACTCGGACGAATCCGGTCTGGAATCCGGTCAACCGGGCCAGGGATCGGGCCGGCCGGTCTGGGATCCGGTCAACCGGGCGGCAACCGGATTGTTCGCAAAACTTCGTCCGGTTTGGCTCCGGTACGATGCGTCAGGTTGGCGCCCGGTCAACCGGGCCTGGGACCAGGCTGGCCGGTCTGGAGGCCGGTCTAACCGGGTGCTGGACCGGCCTGGATGCCGACTTCACCTCTCGCGCATGCCTCCCGCTCCTCCCTCGCGCGTCCATGAGATATCTTTATGTCCAGCTCCATGTCCAGCTTCACGTCCATCTTGACGTCCGTCTTCATGTCCAGCTGCTCCTCTACTCCTCATGTGATGCTCGTCTCCTCTTGATACCTGATGATACATAAGTAATAGGACTTAGGCAGTATAAAGTTCTCATCAATCAAAGTACCGTTTAGAAACAAGTTCACCTGTTGTTTAAGTAGCTTCGCACGAGCCCTTGTAATTGGTCCAATCCGAACTTCATTGGACTTGAGCTTCACAGCAGGTTCATCTTCATTTATCAATGACGGAGGTAGTGGTGTAGTAGGGATGTCCTCATCATCTCCCCCCTTCAAAAGGCGTCGACCCCGACGCTCCAAGGTCTTCTCCGTCATATGGTGTCAAATCAGCAACATTGAAAGAATTACTGACACCAAACTCATCAACTGGAAGATCTATCGAGTATGCATTATCATTAATCTTGGCAAGCACTTTGTAATGACCAGCACCACGAGGCTTCAACTTAGACTTCCGCAGCTTCGGGAACCTATCCTTGCAAAAATGTACCCAGACCATATCACCAGGCTTGAACAACATCTCTTTGCGCTTCTTATTCATCCTTGCAGCATTGCTCTTGCCTTTCTTCTCTATCAACTCTTTAGTCTTCACATGGATTTTCCGCACAAAATCTGCCCTCTTGGATGCCTCCATATTAACTCTCTCATGTATGGGCAAAGGCAACAATTCAAGTGGAGTAATGAGTTTAAAACCATACACCACCTCAAAAGGACATAGCTCCGTGGTAGAATGTACCGCCCTGTTGTAAGCAAACTCTACATGCGGCAAACACTCTTCCCACTCCTTCAGGTTCTTCTTGATCATGGATCTCAACAGTTGTGACAAGGTTCTATTCACCACCTCAGTTTGACCATCAGTTTGGGGATGACAAGTAGTACTGAACATTAGCTTTGTCCCTAGCTTTCTCCAAAGTGTCTTCCAGAAGTAGCTCATGAACTTCACATCACGATCAGAAACAATAGTCTTCGGGACTCCATGTAGTCGAACAATCTCCCTGAAAAACAGGTTAGCAATATGCGACACATCGTCGCTTTTGTGGCAGGAAATAAAGTGTGACATTTTAGAAAATCTGTCCACTACCACAAATATAGAATCATGGCCTCTTTTAGTACGCGGCAAACCCAACACAAAATCCATACTAATATCTTCCCAAGGTGTAGTAGGGGCCGGTAATGGAGTATACAAACCGTGAGGCTTCAGCTTGGACTTGGACTTGTTGCAAGTAATGCACCTCTTCACATACCTGTCCACATCCCGCCTCATCTTTGGCAAATAAAAATGATCAGCGAGCATGAGTAGCGTCTTCTCACGCCCAAAGTGACCCATTAAACCTCCAGCATGTGATTCCTGCAATAAGAGCAAACGCACAGACGATTCTGGAACACATAGTTTGTTAGCTCGAAACAAGAACCCATCATGTATGTGATATTTTTCCCATGCTTTACCAAGAGCACATAAGCGATATGGTTCAGCAAAATCATGATCCGTAGCATACAAATCACATAGCACTTCTAATCCAGGAATTTTAACATCAAGTTGAGTTAATAGCATATTCTTCCTAGATAGAGCATCAGCAACAATGTTATCTTTTCCCTTCTTATGCTTAATAATGTATGGAAAAGACTCAATGAACTCAACCCACTTAGCAAGATGCCTATGCAAAGTAGATTGGGCTTTCAGATATTTCAAAGCTTCATGATCAGAATATATGATAAATTCTTTTGGCCACAAATAATGTTGCCAAACCTCAAGAACTCTAATTAAAGCATACAATTCTTTATCATATATTGGATAGTTCAACTTAGCACCAGAAAGTTTCTCAAAAAATATGCAATTGGGCGACCCTCTTGCATCAACACACCACCAATTCCAATACCACTAGCATCACATTCAATCTCAAATTGCTTATTGAAATCAGGAAGTGCAAGCAACGGTGCAGAAGTTAACAATCGTTCCAGTTCATCAAAAGCATGATCTTGAGCAACGCCCCACTCAAATGCAACACCCTTTTTAGTCAATTCATTCAAAGGTGCAGCAATAGTAGAAAAATTGGGCACAAAACGGCGATAAAACCCAACAAGACCATGAAAACTTCTAACTTGACTCACATTCATGGGAGTAGGCCAATTTTGAATAGCTTCAATTTTAGACACATCTACTTCTACTCCATGCTTAGAGACAACATAACCCAGAAATATGACCTTATCTTTGCAAAATGTGCACTTCTCAAGATTACCATAGAGTTTACTATCACGCAACACTTGCAAAACATGTCGAATATGTATAATATGATCAGATTCATTGTGGCTGTAAATTAATATGTCATCAAAATACACAACCACAAACTTGCCAATAAATTCTCGCAAAACATGGTTCATCAGTCTCATGAAAGTGCTAGGTGCATTAGTCAAACCAAAAGGCATTACTAACCACTCATATAAACTAAATTTTGTTTTAAAGGCGGTTTTCCACTCATCCCCTTCTTTCATCCTAATTTGATGATAACCACTACGCAAATCAATTTTAGAGAACACAGCAGCACCACTCAATTCATCTAGCATATCCTCTAAACGGGGAATAGGGTGACGATATCGAAAAGTGATATATATTGTTTATAGCTCTACAATCTACGCACATACGCCATGTACCATCTTTCTTAGGAACAAGAATAACAGGAACAACACAAGGACTAAGACTTATGCGAATATAACCTTTGTCGAGTAGCGCTTGTACTTGCTTCTGTATCTCCTTCATCTCTTCGGGGTTCGTTCTATATGGTGCCCGATTGGGTAGCGAAGCTCCGGGAATTAAGTCGATTTGATGCTCAATACCTCGCGATGGTGGAAGTCCTGCGGGTACCTCATCCGGAAACACGTCGCCAAATTTCTGCAAAACATTAGAAACACCAAGAGGAAGAGGGGTCATGTCGTTAGAAATCAAAACCGTACCCCTGTACAAGAGCACAAGAGGCATGGCTGTAGGATCCTCACTAAATTTTCTCATGTCTTATTTGGTGGCTAATGAGACTAAGGAATTCACTCTCTCACTTTTCGTTATATCACTCACAACATTACAATTCTCTCGCCTATCTAAAGAAGCATCCTCCAAGTTGACTTCAACTTTCTGACGAGACTCATTGACAATTTGCCGTGGTGTCATAGGCTGTAAACTAATTTTCTTGCCCTTGAACTCCAAGTGATATGTATTGGCACGGCCATTGTGTTGCACAGAACGGTCATAGAGCCAAGGCCGACCCAATAGTAGGTGACACACCGTCATAGGAACGACATCAAAATCAATGCAATCCTTATACGGTCCAATAGCAAACTCAACACGCACCATGTGGTTTACCTTCATCTCACCATTGTCGCTCAACCACTGAATATAATATGGATGCGGGTGCGGTAGATACTTCAACTTCAGCTTGGTACACAACTCCTTGCTTGCTAAATTGCGGCAACTCCCGCCATCAATAATGACCTTGCAAGCCTTGTCAGGACCAACTAAAGCCTTTGTTTGGAATAAATTGCAGCGCTGAGTAGATGCACTAGGCAACACATTAAGAGCACGCTGCGACACAACAATGGTGCGAGCATCAGACGGATATGCATCTTCACCATCAGTGTCATAGTCATCATCTTCTGGAGCATTAGGATCAACATCATCTCCAGTCTCGTACTCATTGTCCTCATTGATAATCATGACTTTACGGTTAGGACAATCTCTCTTGAAGTGACCCTTGCCACCACATGTATGACAAGCCATATCACGGTTACGCGCAGTAGACACAGGAGAGCCACTCGTACTTGCAGCAGATTCGGACTTCTTTGTGTTGGACACATTGGAGACCGGCTTACTAGGCGGAGTAGAGTAAGGTGCGGAGCGCGTCGAAGGCGCCGGCGCCGTAGATGGGGCCGCGCGGGGTGTGTAACGCCCAGCTCCTGTAGCTCGACCTTTGATCTTTGCTTCGTCAGCCAATTGTGATTCAGCTTCTCGTGCATGATGTAACAATTGATTCATATTGGTGTAGCTGTAGTGACGAAAAATCCCTTTGATATCATACTTCAAACCGTTGAGGAAACGCTGCATTGTCATCTCGAGAGACTTACGGACACGGCCACGCTGCATAAGCATCTCCATCTCCATGTAGTATTCATCCACAGTCTTCACACCTTGTCTCAATAGAGTCAGCTTATCATATATATTCCGCAAGTAATTTGTAGGCACAAAGCGAGAAGTCATCGCCTCCTTCATGGCACGCCATGTGCGTATAGGCTGCTCACGATCCTCTTCGCGGTTATGAACAAAAGCATCCCACCAACGCAAAGCATAGCCATCAAATTCGGAAGAAGCAAGCTTGATCTTCCGATCTTCAGTATAATGTGGATATAAGCTCCACAACTTCTCAATCTTGAGCTCCCAAATGAGGTATTCTTCAACATCATCTCCTCCTTCAAACTTGGGTATAGAAAACTTGGGCTTACCCAAACCATCTTCCTCATCTTGTCCACGACCATTGCGGCCAAGTGGAACCCAACCGCGAGGACGATTACCACGTGGCGCATCACGAGCATTGTGGGCGTCATCTTGAAGCTCAGGATCATCGTCATCTTCTTGTTGTTGTTGCGCAGTGATACGCGTACAGCACGCGACCGTTGGGAACCCCAAGAGGAAGGTGTGATGCGTACAGCGGCAAGTTTTCCCTCAGTAAGAAACCAAGGTTTATCGAACCAGTAGGAGCCAAGAAGCACGTTGAAGGTTGATGGCGGCGAAGTGTAGTGCGGCGCAACACCAGGGATTTCGGCGCCAACGTGGAACCTGCACAACACAACCAAAGTACTTTGTCCCAACGTAACAGTGAGGTTGACAATCTCACCGGCTTGCTGTAACAAAGGATTAGATGTATAGTGTGGATGATGATTGTTTGCAGAGAACAGTAGAACGAGTATTGCAGTAGATTGTATTCGATGTTAAGAATGGACCGGGGTCCACAGTTCACTAGAGGTGTCTCTCCGATAAGAATAAGCATGTTGGGTGAACAAATTACAGTTGGGCAATTGACAAATAAAGAGGGCATGACCATGCACATACATGTTATGATGAGTATTGTGAGATTTAATTGGGCATTACGACAAAGTACATAGACCGCTATCCAGCATGCATCTATGCCTAAAAAGTCCACCTTCAGGTTATCATCCGAACCCCCTCCAGTATTAAGTTGCAAACAACAGACAATTGCATTAAGTATGGTGCGTAATGTAATCAACAAATACATCCTTAGACACAACATTGATGTTTTATCCCTAGTGGCAACAGCACATCCACAACCTTAGAGGTTTCTGTCACTCCCCCAGATTTAATGGAGACATGAACCCACTATCGAGCATAAATACTCCCTCTTGGAGTTACAAGCAAAAACTTGGCCAGAGCCTCTACTAGTAACAGAGAGCATGCAAGATCATAAACAACACATAGATAGATTGATAATCAACATAGCATAGTATTCCATATTCATCAGATCCCAACAAACACAATATGTAGCATTACAGATAGATGATCTTGATCATGTTAGGCAGCTCACAAGATCCAACAATGATAGCACAATTAGGAGAAGACGACCATCTAGCTACTGCTATGGACCCATAGTCCAGGGGTAGACTACTCACACATCACTCCGGAGGCGACCATGGCGGTGAAGAGTCCTCCGGGAGATGATTCCCCTCTCCGACAGGGTGCCAGAGGCGATCTCCTGAATTCCCTGAGATGGGATTGGCGGCGGCGGCGTCTCTGGAAGGTTTTCCGTATCGTGGCTCTCGGTACTGGAGTTATTATCGACGAAGGCTTAAGTAGGCGGAAGAGGTAGGTTTAGGGGCGCCACGAGGGGCCCACACAACAAAGCCATGCGGCCAGGGGCTGGGCCGCGCCGCCCTAGTGTGGCCTCGCCTCGTCGCCCCACTTCGTATCTCCCCCGGTGTTCTGGAAGCTTTGTGGAAAAATAAGATCCTGGGCGTTGATTTCGTCCAATTCTGAGAATATTTCCTTACTAGGATTTCTGAAACCAAAAATAGCAGAAAATAGCAACTGGCTCTTCGGCATCTCGTTAATAGGTTAGTGCCGGAAAATGCATAAATATAACATAAAGTATGTATAAAACATGTAGGTATCATCAATAAAGTAGCATGGAACATAAGAAATTATCGATACGTTGGAGACGTATCAGCATCCCCAAGCTTAGTTCCCTCGTCATTCCAGTAGGTAAACGATAACAAAGATAATTTCTGAAGTGACATGCCATCATAATCTTGATCATACTATTGTAAGCACATGTAATGAATGCAGCGATCCAAGAAAATGGTAAATTTAATGAGTAAACAATTGAATCATATAGCAAAGACTTTTCATGAATAGTACTTTCAAGACAAGCATCAATGAGTCTTGCATAAGAGTTAACTCATAAAGCAATAAATTCAAAGTAAAGGTATTGAAGCAACACAAAGGAAGATTACGTTTTAGCGGTTGCTTTCAACTTGTAACATGTATATCTCATGGATATTGTCAACATAAAGTAATATAATAAGTGCAATATGCAAGTATGTAGGAATCAATGCACAGTTCACACAAGTGTTTGCTTCTTGAGATGGAGAGAAATAGGTGAAATGACTCAACATAAAAGTAGAAGAAAGGCCCTTCGACGAGGGAAGCATCGATTGCTATATTTGTGCTAGAGCTTTGATTTTGAAAACAAGAAACAATTTTGTCAACGGTAGTAATAAAGCATATGTATCATGTAAATCATATCCTACAAGTTGCAAGCCTCATGCATAGTATACTAATAGTGCCCGCACCTTGTCCTAATTAGCTCGGATTACCTGGATTATCACCGCAATACATATGTTTTAACCAAGTGTCACAAAGGGGTACCTCTATGCCACTTTGTACAAAGGTCTAAGGAGAAAGCTCGCATTGGATTTCTCGCTTTTGATTATTCTCAACTTAGACATCCATACCGGGACAACATAGACAACAGATAATGGACTCCTCTTTAATGCTTAAGCATTCAACAACAATTAATATTCTCATATGAGATTGAGGATATTTGTCCAAAACTGAAACTTTCACCATGGATCATGGCTTTAGTTAGCGGCCCAATGTTCTTCTCTAACAATATGCATGCTCAAACCATTCAACTCATGGTAAATCGCCCTTACTTCAGACAAGACGGACATGCATAGCAACTCACATGATATTCAACAAAGAGTAGTTGATGGCGTCCCCAGGAACATGGTTATCGCACAACAAGCAACTTATAAGAGATAAAATGCATAAGTACATATTCAATACCACAATAGTTTTTAGGCTATTTGTCCCATGAGCTATATATTGCAAAGATAAAGAATGGAAATTTTAAAGGTAGCACTTAAGCAATTTACTTTGGAATGGCGGAGAAATACCATGTAGTAGGTAGGTATGGTGGACACAAATGGCATAGTATTTGGCTCAAGGATTTTGGATGCATGAGAAGTATTCCCTCTCAATACAAGGCTTAGGCTAGCAAGGTTATTTGAAACAAACACAAGTATGAAGCGGTACAACAAAACTCACATAAAAGACATATTGTAAGTATTATAAGACTCTATACCGTCTTCCTTGTTGTTCGACCCTTCCTAGAAAATATCTAGACCTTAGAGAGACCAATTATGCAAACCAAATTTTAGCAAGCTCTATGTATTTCTTCATTAATAGGTGCAAAGTATATGATGCAAGAGCTTAAACATGAGCACAACAATTGCCAAGTATCAAATTATTCAAGACATTCTACCAATTACCACATGTAGTATTTCCCGTTTCCAACCATATAACAATTTAACGAAGCAGATTCAACCTTCGCCATGAATATTATGAGTAAAGCCTAAGGACATATTTGTCCATATGCAACAGCGGAGCGTGTCTCTCTCCCACACAATGAATGCTAGGATCCAACTTTATTCAAACAAAACAAAAATAAAAACAAACAGACGCTCCATGCAAAGTACATAAGATGTGATGGAATAAAAATATAGTTTCACTAGAGGAACCTGATAATGTTGTCGATGAAGAAGGGGATGCCTTGGGCATCCACAAGCTTAGATGCTTGAGTCTTCTTGAAATATGCAGGGGTGAACCACCGGGGCATCCCCAAGCTTAGAGCTTTCACTCTCCTTGATCATATTGTATCATCCTCCTCTCTTGATCCTTGAAAACTTCCTCCACACCAAACTCAAAACAACTCATTAGAGGGTTAGTGCACAATAAAAATTCACATATTCAGAGGTGACATAATCATTCTTAACACTTCTGGATATTGCACAAAGCTACTGAAAGTTAATGGAATAGAAAAATCCATCAAGCATAGCAAAACAGGCAATGCGAAATAAAAGGCAGAATCTGTCAAAACAGGACAGTCCGTAAAGACGAATTTCTAAGAGGCACCAGACTTGCTCAAATGAAAATGCTCAAATTGAATGAAAGTTGTGTACATATCTGAGGATCACTCATGTAAATTGGCATAATTTTCTGAGTTACCTACAGAGAATTAGGCCCAGATTCGTGACAGCAAGAAATCTGTTTCTGCGCAGTAATCCAAATCTAGTATGAACCTTACTATCAAAGACTTTACTTGGCACAACAATGCAACAAAACTAATATAAGGAGAGGTTGCTACAGTAGTAACAACTTCCAAGACTCAAATATAAAACAAAAGTGCAGTAGTAACAACTTCCGAGACATACATGAACTTTTGCTCCTTACCCACATAAGCTTTCTCCTTAAATTTAATAGAAGAAAAGGTTGACCCCAATGTTCCCATAGCCTCTTCAAGTTCACTAATCCTTTGGGTTTGATTATCATGAATAGCACAAGCTTCTAAAATGACAATTCTCTGATTAATTCCACCTAGAGATTTATCAAGTTTATCAGTGCTATCAAGTAATTCCCCCAGTTTAGTCTCAATACTTGGGAGGTTTTGCTCTATGGTTTCCAACTTTTTCATGACATCTTCAAGAGAGGTTTCAATTTTAACTTCATTAACAGGTGGTATTCCAAATAGACTCTCAATAATGCAACTAGCTTCTAAAGCAGGAGTACTTAAAAATTTATCTCCTGCGAGACGATCAAGAACATACCTATTCCAGCTAGAGATACCAACATAAAAATTCCTGAGTAGGATAGTGGTGGAGTGTTTCTTAGAGCATCTATTATGGGCATCACTAATTCTATACCAAGCATCTTTTAAACATTCTCCCCCTTGTTGCTTAAACGAACGAACTTCAGCTTCAGGATTACTCATTTTAGCAATAGTAAATAAAACAAACTAGATAAAGTAAATGCAAGTAACTAATTTTTTTGTGTTTTTAATATAGCAAACAAGATAGCAAGTAAAGTAAAAATAGCAACTAATTTTGTGTGTGTTTTGATTTAGTGCAGCAAACAAAGAAGTAAATAAAATAACGCAAGACAAAAACAAAGTAAAGAGGTTTGGAAGTGGAGACTCCCCTTGCAGCGTGTCTTGATCTCCCCGGCAACGGCGTCAGAAAACAGTCTTGATACACGTACAGCACGCGACCGTTGGGAACCCCAAGAGGAAGGTGTGATGCGTACAGCGGCAAGTTTTCCCTCAGTAAGAAACCAAGGTTTATCGAACCAGTAGGAGCCAAGAAGCACGTTGAAGGATGATGGCGGCGAAGTGTAGTGCGGCGCAACACCAGGGATTCCGGCGCCAACGTGGAACCTGCATAACACAACCAAAGTACTTTGTCCCAACGTAACAGTGAGGTTGTCAATCTCACCGGCTTGCTGTAACAAAGGATTAGATGTATAGTGTGGATGATGATTGTTTGCAGAGAACAGTAGAACGAGTATTGCGGTAGATTGTATTCGATGTTAAGAATGGACCGGGGTCCACAGTTCACTAGAGGTGTCTCTCCGATAAGAATAAGCATGTTGGGTGAACAAATTACAGTTGGGCAATTGACAAATAAAGAGGGCATGACCATGCACATACATGTTATGATGAGTATTATGAGATTTAATTGGGAATTACGACAAAGTACATAGACCGCTATCCAGCATGCATCTATGCCTAAAAAGTCCACCTTCAGGTTATCATCCGAACCCCCTCCAGTATTAAGTTGCAAACAACAGACAATTGCATTAAGTATGGTGCGTAATGTAATCAACAAATACATCCTTAGATATAGCATTGATGTTTTATCCCTAGTGGCAACAGCACATCCACAACCTTAGAGGTTTCTGTCACTCCCCCAGATTTAATGGAGACATGAACCCACTATCGAGCATAAATACTCCCTCTTGGAGTTACAAGCAAAAACTTGGCCAGAGCCTCTACTAGTAACGGAGAGCATGCAAGATCATAAACAACACATAGATAGATTGATAATCAACATAGCATAGTATTCCATATTCATCAGATCCCAACAAACACAATATGTAGCATTACAGATAGATGATCTTGATCATGTTAGGCAGCTCACAAGATCCAACAATGATAGCACAATTAGGAGAAGACGACCATCTAGCTACTGCTATGGACCCATAGTCCAGGGGTAGACTACTCACACATCACTCCGGAGGCGACCATGGCGGTGAAGAGTCCTCCGGGAGATGATTCCCCTCTCCGGCAGGGTGCCGTAGGCGATCTCCTGAATCCCCCGAGATGGGATTGGCGGCGGCGGCGTCTCTGGAAGGTTTTCCGTATCGTGGCTCTCGGTACTGGAGTTATTATCAACGAAGGCTTAAGTAGGCGGAAGAGGTAGGTTTAGGGGCGCCACGAGGGGCCCACACCACAGGGCCACGCGGCCAGGGGCTGGGCCGCGCCGCCCTAGTGTGGCGTCGCCTCGTCGCCCCACTTCGTATCTCCCCCGGTGTTCTGGAAGCTTCGTGGAAAAATAAGATCCTGGGCGTTGATTTCGTTTAATTCCGAGAATATTTCCTTACTAGGATTTCTGAAACCAAAAACAAATTGAAAAACAAAGAATCGGCTCTTCGGCATCTCGTTAATAGGTTAGTGCCGGAAAATGCATAAATATGACATAAAGTATGTATAAAACATGTAGGTATCATCAATAAAGTAGCATGGAACATAAGAAATTATTGATACGTTGGAGACGTATCACGCGGTCAAATTCTCAACAGCTAAGCGCAATTCAGCAAGACTGCGTTGTACATCCGTCATTTGATCTTGCATTGTAGTGACGGTCACATGAGTAGCATCCAGCTTTTGGGAGATCTCGTCAATCTTCCCATTAAGCACCTCATCCTGAGCGCAGAATTCACGTCGCATCTCATTACGAAGAGCCTCATACTCCCTCCATGTGATGATATCTGCAGCACTTTTGTTTTCCTGGTTAACAATTTTATGATCACTAGCAGACATCGTTAGTAGATTAGTGCACTAAATCAAAAATATATATGGTGGTACTCTCACAACTCACTTAAAACTGATAAGAAAAGGAGATCTTACCGTTCCAAAGTAAATTAGTGTTGCTTACCACTTGTAGTAACAACTAGTGCACGGATGTAGCGAAGCGAATATCAAGGGTATAAGAACAAATCACACGACAAAGCAGGGTATATGTGGGGCTGTAGGTAGGCTACCTATTTGCACCAATAACAAGCTCTAGCGCTGACCGTAGACAACCAATGATACTCACACAAGGCGATATGATGGGGCAATGCAACTATATGTGGGAAAGGTTGCAATGCACAAGAGAGACGCTAGCAAAGCTCAACGAGACAGGCACAAGATTGCTCAACTACGCGTGCAGTAAACTAAACTTAGGCCTTCACTTGATTCAACTAGCACTTCACTTTTCTTTTTGGATTTTTTCTTTGTATAACACACGCAGCTATGTAGCTCTTTTTGCTTCTTTGCAATTTTCTCTTTTTTTTTTTGATTTTCTGACACAACTCCTTGATAACACGGCCAACAGAAAAATGCAAAGCACCTATAACCTAACGAGCAGCTTGTCGAGCGGTAAAACTAGTCTCTTCTGGGGAAGTTCCTAGTCACTTTATATCGAAAGGCTGTGTCTATGGTTGGGAACAAACACACTGTACGCTATGTGGACTCGGAAAACAAAAACTGACACTAGATGACAAAGTAACACAAGATGATAGAGTAAACTCAAACCCGAAAAGACTAGATGGAAAGAAAAGAGACGCAAAAACAACTACGAAAAGCAACTAAAACCTGAAATTAGTGCAATCTAAGGCTATGGCAAACCCTAACCATAACTTTTTATGGCTTTTTCTGGATAGGACAACACTCACAACTCAACTATGGGGTGGATTGTGGATGGCTTGCCGAGGAAAACTGGAAATCTGATACCAAGATGATATGGGGTGGCCCGATCTTCTCAGTAAGCAACGGTGGTGATGATGATCACGGGGTGATGGCAGCGGAGAAACACGACGATGTAGTGTATGATAACTTGTATGATGCAACGAGATCTCTCGATTGGTCCCTGTCGCCAATGCAACAGCTCTCAACCCTGCAAGATATTCGCAACTCCACACACTTGCGCACGTAGCCTTCGACCACGAAGCGGTAAGTTGCAACCGTCTAATTCCCAATGGAACAGCAGATCACACAAGACCTTTTCAGGATCTACACAATATCAAGCAATATGGTGTAGGGATTCAATAGTTTTGCTAGAGCAAACAACTAAGAACTAGGGTTTATCTTAAACGTGGTCTAAAGCAGCTAGGGGGGCGTCCTGGGCACTTATATAGGCGTTCGGGACGACTCCTGGTCGAAAAGATACAAAAATAACCGACCCAGAATAGATCTGGTCGAGACAGACTCGGACGAATCCGGTCTGGAATCCGGTCAACCGGGCCAGGGACCGGGCCGGCCGGTCTGGGATCCGGTCAACCGGGCGGCAACCGGATTGTTCGCAAAACTTCGTCCGGTTTGGCTCAGGTACGATGCGTCCGGTTGGCGCCCGGTCAACCGGGCCTGGGACCGGGCTGGCCGGTCTGGAGGCCGGTCTAACCTGGTGCTGGACCGGCCTGGACGCCAACTTCACCTCTCGCGCATGCCTCCCGCTCCTCCCTCGCGCGTCCATGAGATATCTTCATGTCCAGCTCCATGTCCAGCTTCACGTCCATCTTGACGTCCGTCTTCATGTCCAGCTGCTCCTCTACTCCTCGTGCGATGCTCGTCTCCTCTTGATACCTGATGATACATAAGTAATAGGACTTAGGCAGTATAAAGTTCTCATCAATCAAAGTACCGTTTAGACACAAGTTCACCTGTTGTTTAAGTAGCTTCGCACGAGCCCTTGTAATTGGTCCAATCTGAACTTCATTGGACTTGAGCTTCACAGCAGGTTCATCTTCATTTATCAATGACGGAGGTAGTGGTGTAGTAGGGATGTCCTCATCACCACCCCTAGAGCCGAGTGATGCTGGTGCGCAGTTAACGTGCCCGTTGGGAACCCCAAGAGGAAGGTGTGATGCGTACAGCAGCAAGTTTTCCCTCAGTAAGAAACCAAGGTTTATCGAACCAGCAGGAGCCAAGAAGCACGTTGAAGGTTGATGGTGGCGGAGTGTAGTGCGGCGCAACACCAGGGATTCCGGCGCCAACGTGGAACCTGCACAACACAACCAAAGTACTTTGTCCCAACGTAAAAGTGAGGTTGTCAATCTCACCGGCTTGCTGTAACAAAGGATTAGATGTATAGTGTGGATGATGATGTTTGCAGAAAACAGTAGAACGAGTATTGCAGTAGATTGTATTCGATGTAAAAGAATGGACCGGGGTCCACAGTTCACTAGAGGTGTCTCTCCCATAAGAATAAGCATGTTGGGTGAACAAATTACTGTTGGGCCCAACACAACCAAAGTACTTTGTCCCAACGTAACAGTGAGGTTGTCAATCTCACCGGCTTGCTGTAACAAAGGATTAGATGTATAGTGTGGATGATGATGTTTGCAGAAAACAGTAGAACAAGTATTGCAGTAGATTGTATTCGATGTAAAAGAATGGAACGGGGTCCACATTTCACTAGAGGTGTCTCTCCCATAAGAATAAGCATGTTGGGTGAACAAATTACAGTTGGGCAATTGACAAATAAAGAGGGCATGATCATGCACATACATGTTATGATGAGTAGTGTGAGATTTAATTGGGCATTACGACAAAGTACATAGACCGCTATCCAGCATGCATCTATGCCTAAAAAGTCCACCTTCAGGTTATCATCCGAACCCCCTCCAGTATTAAGTTGCAAACAACAGACAATTGCATTAAGTATGGTGCGTAATGTAATCAACAAATATATCCTTAGACATAGCATTGATGTTTTATCCCTAGTGGCAACAGCACATCCACAACCTTAGAACTTTCTGTCACTATCCCAGATTTAATGGAGGCATGAACCCACTATCGAGCATAAATACTCCCTCTTGGAGTTACAAGCAAAAAACTTGGCCAGAGCCTCTACTAGCAATGGAGAGCATGCAAGATCATAAACAACACATAGATGATAGATTGATAATCAACATAACATAGCATTCACTATTCATCGGATCCCAACAAACACAACATGTAGCATTACAGATAGATGATCTTGATCATGTTAGGCAGCTCACAAGATCCAACAATGATAGCACAATTAGGAGAAGACAACCATCTAGCTACTGCTATGGACCCATAGTCCAGGGGTGAACTACTCACACATCACTCCGGAGGCGACCATGGCGGTGAAGAGTCCTCCGGGAAATGATTCCCCTCTCCGACAGGGTGCCGGAGGCGATGTCCTGAATCCCCCGAGATGGGATTGGCGGCGGCGGCGTCTCTGGAAGGTTTTCCGTATCGTGGCTCTCGGTACTGGAACTATTATCGACGAAGGCTTAAGTAGGCGGAAGGGTAGGTCAGGGGGCGCCACGAGGGTCCCGCACGCCAGGGCCGCGCGGCCAGGAGGTGGGCCGCGCTGCCCTGTTGTGTGGCCGACTCGTCGCCCCACTTCGTATCTCCTCCGGTGTTCTGGAAGCTTCGTGGAAAAATAAGATCCTGGGCGTTGATTTCGTCCAATTCCGAGAATATTTCCTTACTAGGATTTCTGAAACCAAAAACAGCAGTAAAACAAAGAATCGGCTCTTCGGCATCTTGTTAATAGGTTAGTGCCGGAAAATGCATAAATATGACATAAAGTATGTATACAACATGTAGGTATCATCAATAAAGTAGCATGGAACATAAGAAATTATCGATACGTTGGAGACGTATCACCGAGCCCCCCAGATTGCCTAGGGCCGTCGCCCACCATCCAAGGCCACGCCGCCCCGCCACCCTCACGGCCGGAGATGCGAGCCAAACACGGCCGCCGCGTGAGGCAACGCCGAAGACAACCGCCCGGAGCCGCCGCTCCGGTGCCCAAAAGCCCCCACCGAGTCTCCCCCAACAGCCACACCTGCACCAGCACCTACCCCAACCACGACATATCCAGAGGAGCCGCCGGCCTGGAGAGACATACCTGGACCAGGGCGGCCGCGGGCGGCGACAACAACACCGGCGAGCCACGCGCGACGACCTCCCTCCCCGTGGCCGCGCAGAGGAGCCGAGGGCCGAGATCCGAGATCCCGCCATCCCCTTCACCGGCGCTGTGGTCTTCGACCGGCAGCACCTCCGGAGGCGGCGAGGGGCGAGGGAGGGCGGAGGGGGGCGGCGGTGGGGTGAGTTAGGGTTTCGCCCCCCGCGTCGCCTGGAGGAGACGACGCGAGGCGCGGGGGGTCACGTGCTATCGAAACTATGGATGATTTCTTGATCCCACATATGTGAAGTCTGTTGCCATTGCTAAATGTGTAAATTTTGTAGACATTTTACATGTAAGTTGAAATCAGCGCAATACTTTTGTCTCGGGACAAGCAGAAACTTAAGGGCTCATTTGATTTATAGGATAGGAAAAATAATAGAAATAGAAAAAGTATATGATTAAAATGTTATGGCTACTTGAATTCTATGAAAAAATGAAGTGTGTTTAATTGTAGCAAAGAAAATTTTCCATGAGCTATGACCGGAGAAGATGTGCGTCACTAAGCGAAGAGTTGAAATGTGGTTTCGGAGTTACTCAAATTTTAACCAAGCTTTTGGCAAAGAAGTTCTGGAGAATACTCACAAACCCAGACTCTTTGTGCTCCAGGGTGTTGAGGGCTAGATATTTCAAAGATGGTAACTTTATTGATGCAAGATGCCCTAAGGGTGATTCTTTCACCGAGAAGTATCCTTCAGAGAAAGTACAATAAGTCCTAGTCAGCTGGCTTCAAGGTTTAAAATAATATATTTGGGTCTAGTTGGAGGAGAGAGAAGATGAGAGGGAATGTAAGTGAGCTTTTATGCAAGAGCTAGCTCTATCACGTGCTCCTATGCAAGTTGTGTGAATGAAAGGTGGGTCCTCCATTGAAAAAGTAGTACATCTTTATAGCCAACTATTGTACTTGTTGGCTGTAGATGACATGCCATCTTGCTTATAGCCAACAATCGGCTATACTATTGGAGTTGCTCTCATTGTTGGGATCTATTTAAGGAAGGACTAGCACGGATCCCGTGCAACAGTCGTAAACGTCCCCTACAACATAAGCCTGATGTCGAGTTAAAGCGTCTATATTTTTTCGATAAGGAGTGTATATTAATATCAAGAAGATACCAATTACACCCAGCTTCTGCAACAACGCAATACTCTAATAGCATTACAGATGCATACAACCAAAAAATAAAGAAGAAATACATAAAAGAAAAGTCCCGCTACGGTATTCCAGCCCTAGCAACAATGGTACATCCTCCACCAAGACAACACCTGAACTCCAGCTCTCCAAAAGCAACGCCTCCAAGAAGGTAACAGTGCACAGACACTATCATCGCCTGATCAAAATACCTTAGGTTTTCACCCTGAAGATAGTCCCCGCTTTCAAAGCAATGCCTTTAACAAGATCATTGCCAGGCACAACCAGTTAAGGCCAGGTCTTGGATTTTCATCCTGAAAGGTAAGACTCTGGATTTCACTTGTATTGCCGCCCCTCTTGCATACCGCTGTTACGAAACCCAGAATACCAAGCAAGCCCCTCAAAAGCGCTAAAAAACTTGAACCTCCGTAGCAAGTCCTCCAATCCGGCCCTCATGGTATTCTCCGCCTCTAACTTCGCCATGGAGCATGTTTCCATATAGCAAGAAAGAACAGAGCTTCACGATGCTCCCTCCGAAAACCAATCGGACGGAATAAAAGCATGGATGCATCAGACCGAATACCACCGACCAACAAACTCCAGGCAAAAAAAGCGATGTTACATCTGCCGGCGGAGCTTTCCGGAACACACCACTCCGGCCAGATCAGGAGGGACTGAATTCAGGAAAGTCTCCATCTTCCCACAAGAAAAGCTCTAGGACGACCACCTTTATTCATGCCAGGCCAGCAGCCCCCACGCCACTAACCGGCTGTGGAGAAGACGACCAAGCACTTGATCCGGCATGGCTGTGGGGAAGACGCGAGTGAAGGAGATATGCCCAAGAGGCAATAATAAAAGTGGTTATTATATATCTTTATGTTTATGATAAATGTTTATATGTCATGCTATAATTGTATTAACCGAAACATTAGTACATGTGTGATATGTAAACAACAAAGAGTCCCTAGTATGCCTCTTAACTAGCTTGTTGATTAATGGATGATTAGTTTCATAATCATGAACATTGGATGTTATTAATAACAAGGTTATGTCATTATATGAATGATGTAATGGACACACCCAATTAAGCGTAGCATAAGATCACGTCATTAAGTTATTTGCTATAAGCTTTCGATACATAGTTACCTAGTCCTTATGACCATGAGATCATGTAAATCACTTATACCGGAAAGGTACTTTGATTACACCAAACACCACTGCGTAAATGGGTGGTTATAAAGGTGGGATTAAGTATCCGGAAAGTATGAGTTGAGGCATATGGATCAACAGTGGGATTTGTCCATCCCGATGACTGATAGATATACTCTGGGCCCTCTCGGTGGAATGTCGTCAAATGTCTTGCAAGCATATGAATGAGTTCATAAGAGACCACATACCACGGTACGAGTAAAGAGTACTTGTCAGGAGACGAGGTTGAACAAGGTATGAAGTGATACCGATGATCAAACCTCGGACAAGTAAAATATCGCGTGACAAAGGGAATTGGTATCGTATGTGAATGGTTCATTCGATCACTAAAGTCATCGTTGAATATGTGGGAGCCATTATGGATCTCCAGATCCCGCTATTGGTTATTGGTCGGAGTGAGTACTCAACCATGTCCGCATAGTTCGCGAACCGTAGGGTGACACACTTAAAGTTGGATGTTGAAATGGTAGAACTTGAATATGGAATGGAGTTCGAATATTTGTTCGGAGTCCCGGATGAGATCCCGGACATCACAAGGAGTTCCGGAATGGTCCGGAGAATAAGATTCATATATAGGAAGTCATTTTATGAGATTTAAAATGATCCGAAAGGTTCTATGGAAGGTTCTAGAAGGTTCTAGAAAAGTCCAAAAGAAACCACTATGGAAGGCGGAGTCCCAAAGGGACTCCACCTCCATGGCCGGCCAACCCTAGAGGGGGAGGAGTCCCAAGTGGACTCCCCCTATGGGGGCCGGCCACCCCCCACATGGAAGGGGGGAATCCCACCCCAAGTGGGATTCCCACCTTGGGTAGGTTTCCCTATCACATGGAAGGTTTTGGGTTCGGGTCTTATTCGGAGACTTGTAGTCCAACACTTGGGGCTTCCACCTATATAATGAGGGACAAGGGGAGGGGGCCGGCCACCCCAACAACCACCAAGGTGGCCGCACCCCTTGAGGCCAGCGCCCCCCTCTCCCAAACCCTAGCGGCTCTCTCTCCTCCACCACATCCCGCACGCTTAGCGAAGCTCCGCCGGATTTCTCCACCACCACCGACACCACGCCGTCGTGCTGTCGGATTCAAGAGGAGCTACTACTGTCGCTGCCCGCTGGAACGGGAGGTGGACGTCATCTTCATCAACAACCGAACGTGTGACCGAGTACGGAGGTGCTGCCCGTTCGTGGCGCCGTGATCAAGATCTTCTACGTGCTTTTGCAAGCGGCAAGTGAACGTCTACCGCAGCAACAAGAGCCTCATCTTGTAGGCTTTGGAATCTCTTCAAGGGTGAGACTCGATAATCCCCTCGTTGCTACCGTCTTCTAGATTGCATCTTGGCTTGGATTGCGTGTTTGCGGTAGGAAATTTTTTTGTTTTCTATGCAACGTTATCCTACAGTGGTATCAGAGCCGTGTCTATGCATAGATGGTTGCACGAGTAGAACACAATGGTTTTGTGGGCGTTGATGCTCTTGTTATCTTTAGTTTGAGTACTTTGCATCTTTGTGGCATAGTGGGATGAAGCGGCTCGGACTAACTTTACATGACCGCGTTCATGAGACTTGTTCCTCGTTCGACATGCAACTTGTATTGCATAAGAGGCTTTGCGGGTGTCTGTCTCTCCTACTATAGTGAAGATTCAATTTACTCTTCTATTGACAACATTAGTATCAACGTTGTGGTTCATGTTCGTAGGTAGATTAGATCTCTATCGAAAACCCTAAACCATGTAAAATATGCAAACCAAATTAGAGACGTCTAACTTGTTTTTGCAGGGTTTGGTGATGTGATATGGCCATAATGTGATGATGAATATGTATGAGATGATCATTATTGTATTGTGGCAACCGGCAGGAGCCTTATGGTTGTCTTTAAATTTCATGTTGAGTATTATTTCAAAGTAGTTGTAATAGTTGCTACATGGAGGACAATCATGAAGACGGCGCCATTGACCTTGACGCTACGCCGACGATGATGGAGATCAAGCCCGAAGATGATGGAGATCATGTCCGTGCTTTGGAGATGAAGATCAAAGGCGCAAAGATAAAAGGGCCATATCATATCACATATGAACTGCATGTGATGTTAATCCTTTTATGCATCTTATTTTGCTTAGATTGCGACGGTAGCATTATAAGATGATCCCTCACTAAAATCTCAAGATAATAAAGTGTTCATCCTTAGTAGCACCGTTGCCAAGACTTGTCGTTTCGAAGCATCTCATGATGATCGGGTGTGATAGAATCAACAAGTGCATACAACGGGTGCAAGACAGTTTTGCACATGCGGATACTAAGGTGGCCTTGACGAGCCTAGCATGTACAGACATGGTCTCGGAACACGTGATACCGAAAGGTAGAGCATGAATCATATGGTTGATATGATGAACACTTTGAGTGTTCACCATTGAAATCACACCTTGTCTCGTGATGATCGGACTTAGGTGCGGTGGATTTGGTTCGTGTGATCACTAAGACAATGCGAGGGATATTGTTTTGAGTGGGAGTTCACCTAGGTTTTTAATTATGTTGAATTAAAATTTGAACTCAATTTGTCATAAACTTAGTCTAAACTTTTGCAAATATATGTTGTAGAGATGGCGTCCCCTATCAATTTTAACCAGTTCCTAGAGAAAGAAAAACTTAAGAGCAACGGTAGCAACTTCACTGACTGGTTCCGTCATGTGAGGATCTTCCTCTCTGGCGGAAATCTGCAATATGTGCTTGATGCACCGCTAGGTGACCCTCCTGCAGAAACTGAAACCGATGAAGTAAAAGCTGTTTACGAGACTCGGAAAACCCGGTACTCTCAAGTTCAGTGTGCCATCCTGTGCAGTCTGGAATCCGATCTTCAAAAACATTTTGAGCACCACGATCCTCATGAGTTGATGAAAGAGCTGAAAGCTATTTTTGAGACTCATGCGGCCGTGGAATGCTATGAAGCATCGAAACATTTCTTCAGCTGTATGATGGAAGAAGGCAGCTCCGTTAGTGAGCACATGCTCACCATGACCGGGCATGCGAAGAAACTCAGTGACTTGGGAATAGTGATTCCTAACAGACTGGGGATTAATCGTGTCCTTCAATCACTGCCACCAAGTTACAAGAACTTTGTGATGAACTACAATATGCGAGAACATGAACAAGGAGTTACCCGAACTCTTTGGCATGCTAAAAGCTCATGCGAGTGAGATCAAGAAAGAGCACCAAGTGTTGATGGTCAACAAGACCACCAGTTTCAAGAAACAGGGCAAGTCTAAGGGAAAATTCAAGAAGGGTGGCAAGAAAGCTGCCACGCCTCCTGTGAAACCTAAGAACGGCCCTAAGCCCGATCTTGAGTGCTATTATCGCAAGGAGAAGGGACACTGGAAGCGTAATTGCTCCAAGTATCTGGCTGATCTGAAGAGCGGCCTTGTCAAGAAGAAGAAAGAAGGTATATCTGATATACATGTTATAGATGTTTATCTCACTGGTTCTCGTTCTAGTACCTGGGTATTTGATACTGGTTCGGTTGCTCATATTTGTAACTCGAAACAGGAACTAAAGAATAAACGAAGACTACTGAAAGATGAAGTGACGATGCGCGTTGGAAACGGATCCAAAGTCGATGTGATCGCTGTCGGCACACTTCCTCTACATCTACCTTCAGGATTAGTTTTAAGCCTAAATAATTGTTATTTTGTACCCGCGTTGAGCATGAACATTATATCTGGATCTTGTTTAATGCAAGACGGTTATTCATTCAAGTCTGAGAATAATGGTTGTTCTATTTTTATGAATAATATCTTTTATGGTCAAGCACCTGAAAAGAATGGCTTATTTCTGTTAGATCTTGATAGTAGTGATACGCATATACATAACATTGATGCTAAGCGAATTAAATTGAATGATAATTCTACTTATATGTGACACTATCGTCTTGGTCATATTGGAGTGAAACGCATGAAGAAACTCCATACTGATGGATTACTTGAATCACTTGACTTTGAGTCACTTGATAGATGCGAAGCATGTCTAATGGGAAAAATGACTAAGACTCCATTTTCTGGTATGATGGAGCGAGCTACTGACTTATTGGAAATCATACATACCGATGTATGCGGACCAATGAGTGTAGCATCGCGCGGTGGTTATCGTTATGTTCTAACCTTCACAGATGATCTGAGTAGATATGGGTATATCTATTTCATGAAACATAAATCTGAAACTTTCGAGAAGTTTAAGGAATTCCAAAGTGAAGTAGAAAATCAACGTAACAAGAAGATTAAATTTCTACGATCTGATCGTGGAGGTGAATATCTGAGTTATGAGTTTGGCATGCATTTAAAGAAATGCGGAATACTTTCACAATTGACACCGCCGGGAACACCACAACGAAACGGTGTGTCCGAACGTCGTAATCGAACTCTCTTACATATGGTTCGTTCTATGATGTCTCTTACTGATTTGCCGTTATTATTTTGGAGTTATGCATTAGAGACAGCAACATTCACTTTAAATAGAGCACCATCAAAATCCGTAGAAACGACACCGTATGAATTATGGTTTAATAAGAAACCTAAGCTGTCGTTCCTGAAAGTTTGGGGTTGCGAAGCCTATGTAAAGAAGTTACAACCGGATAAGCTAGAACCCAAAGCAGAGAAATGCGTCTTCATAGGATACCCTAAGGAAACTATAGGGTACACTTTCTATCACAAATCCGAAGGCAAAATCTTTGTTGCTAAGAACGGAACCTTTCTTGAGAAAGAATTTCTCACTAAAGAAGTGACTGGAAGAAAAGTAGAACTCGATGAGATTGATGAATCTATACTCGTTTATCTGAGTAGCGCAATACGGAAGTTGTACTGTACCGCCTACACCGGCAACAGAGGAAGCTAATGATAATGATCATGAAACTTGAACGAGGAAACCATCGAACCTCGCAGATAGACAAGGGAACGTGCCACTCCTGATTGGTATGATCCTTGTCTAAATGTCATGATTGTGGATAACAATGATGAGGACCCTGCGACGTATGAAGAAGCGATGATGAGCCCAGATTCCAACAAATGGCAAGAAGCCATGAAATCCGAAATGGGATCCATGTATGATAACAAAGTATGGACTTTGGTAGACTTACCTGATAGCCGAAAGGCTGTCGAGAATAAATGGATCTTCAAGAGAAAAACAGATGCTGATGGTAATATTACTGTCTATAAAGCTCGACTTGTCGCAAAGGGTTTCCGACAAATTCAAGGAGTTGACTACGATGAGACTTTCTCACCTGTAGCGAAGCTAAAATCTGTGAGGATTTTGTTAGCAATAGCTGCATTTTTCGATTATGAGATTTGGCAGATGGATGTCAAAATGGCGTTCCTTAATGGAGACATTGAGGAAGAGTTGTATATGGTACAACCCAAAGGTTTTGTCGATCCTAAAAATGCTGATAAAGTATGCAAACTTCAGCGTTCAATCTATGGACTGAAGCAAGCATCAAGAAGTTGGAACCGACGCTTTGATAAGGTGATCAAAGACTTCGGGTTTATACAGTGTCATGGAGAGGCCTGTATTTACAAGAAAGTGAGTGGGAGCTCTGTAGCATTCCTGATATTATATGTAGATGACATATTATTGATTGGGAATGATATAGAACTATTAAGCAGTGTAAAAGGTTATTTGAATAATAGTTTTTCAATGAAAGACCTTGGAGAAGCATCGTATATATTAGGCATCAAGATTTATAGAGATAGATCAAGACGCCTAATAGGGCTATCACAAAGTATATATATGGACAAGATTCTAAAGAAGTTTAGAATGGACGAAAGTAAGAAAGGGTTCTTACCTATGTTACCAGGCAAGGTCTTGAGTAAGACTCAAGGACCGGCTACGGCAGAAGAAAGAGAAAGGATGAGTAATATCCCCTATGCCTCGGCAGTAGGATCTATCATGTATGCCATGCTATGTACTAGACCGGATATAGCGCATGCTGTTAGTTTGACTAGCAGATATCAAAGTGATCCAGGAATGGAACACTGGACAGCGGTCAAGAATATCCTGAAGTACTTGAAAAGAACTAAGGATATGTTTCTTTGTTATGGAGGTGACCAAGAGCTCGTTGTAAATGGTTACACCGATGCAAGTTGGAACACTGATCCTGATGACTCTAAGTCACAGTCTAGGTACGTGTTTATATTGAATGGTGCTGCAGTAAGCTGGGCAAGCTCGAAGCAGTGCACGGTGGCGAAGTTTTCAACAGAATCAGAGTACATAGCGGCTTCAGAAGCTTCATCAGAAGCGGTATGGATGAAGAGGTTCATTGTAGAGGTCGATGTGGTTCCTAGTGCATTGGACCCATTAATCATTTACTGTGATAACATGGGTGCCATCGCCAATGCACAAGAGCCAAGGTCACACAAGAGGCTGAAGCATATCAAGCTGCGTTACCACTCGATTCGCGAGTACATCGAAGATGGAGAAGTAAAGATTTGCAAAGTACACACTGATATGAATGTAGCAGATCCGTTGACTAAAGCTCTCCCTAGGGCAAAGCATGACCAACACCAGAATGCCATGGGTGTTAGGTATATTACAATGTAATCTAGATTATTGACTCTAGTGCAAGTGGGAGACTGAAGGAGATATGCCCAAGAGGCAATAATAAAAGTGGTTATTATATATCTTTATGTTTATGATAAATGTTTATATGTCATGCTATAATTGTATTAACCGAAACATTAGTACATGTGTGATATGTAAACAACAAAGAGTCCCTAGTATGCCTCTTAACTAGCTTGTTGATTAATGGATGATTAGTTTCATAATCATGAACATTGGATGTTATTAATAACAAGGTTATGTCATTATATGAATGATGTAATGGACACACCCAATTAAGCGTAGCATAAGATCACGTCATTAAGTTATTTGCTATAAGCTTTCGATACATAGTTACCTAGTCCTTATGACCATGAGATCATGTAAATCACTTATACCGAAAAGGTACTTTGATTACACCAAACGCCACTGCGTAAATGGGTGGTTATAAAGGTGGGATTAAGTATCCGGAAAGTATGAGTTGAGGCATATGGATCAACAGTGGGATTTGTCCATCCCGATGACGGATAGATATACTCTGGGCCCTCTCGGTGGAATGTCGTCAAATGTCTTGCAAGCATATGAATGAGTTCATAAGAGACCACATACCACGGTACGAGTAAAGAGTACTTGTCAGGAGACGAGGTTGAACAAGGTATGAAGTGATACCGATGATCAAACCTTGGACAAGTAAAATATCGCGTGACAAAGGGAATTGGTATCGTATGTGAATGGTTCATTCGATCACTAAAGTCATCGTTGAATATGTGGGAGCCATTATGGATCTCCAGATCCCGCTATTGGTTATTGGTCGGAGTGAGTACTCAACCATGTCCGCATAGTTCGCGAACCGTAGGGTACCACACACTTAAAGTTGGATGTTTAAATGGTAGAACTTGAATATGGAATGGAGTTCGAATATTTGTTCGGAGTCCCGGATGAGATCCCGAATATCACGAGGAGTTCCGGAATGGTCCGGAGAATAAGATTCATATATAGGAAGTCATTTTATGAGATTTAAAATGATCCGGAAGGTTCTATGGAAGGTTCTAGAAGGTTCTAGAAAAGTCCGGAAGAAACCACTATGGAAGGCGGAGTCCCAAAGGGACTCCACCTCCATGGCCGGCCAACCCTAGAGGGGGAGGAGTCCCAAGTGGACTCCCCCTATGGGGGCCGGCCACCCACCCACATGGAAGGGGGGAATCCCACCCCAAGTGGGATTCCCACCTTGGGTAGGTTTCCCTATCACATGGAAGGTTTTGGGTCCGGGTCTTATTCGGAGACTTGTAGTCCAACACTTGGGGCTTCCACCTATATAATGAGGGACAAGGGGAGGGGGCCGGCCACCCCAACAACCACCAAGGTGGCCGCACCCCTTGAGGCCGGCGCCCCCCTCTCCCAAACCCTAGCGGCTCTCTCTCCTCCACCACATCCCGCACGCTTAGCGAAGCTCCGCCGGATTTCTCCACCACCACCGACACCACGCCGTCGTGCTGTCGGATTCAAGAGGAGCTACTACTTCCGCTGCCCGCTGGAACGGGAGGTGGACGTCGTCTTCATCAACAACCGAACGTGTGACCGAGTACGGAGGTGCTGCCCGTTCGTGGCGCCGTGATCAAGATCTTCTACGCGCTTTTGCAAGCGGCAAGTGAACGTCTACCGCAGCAACAAGAGCCTCATCTTGTAGGCTTTGGAATCTCTTCAAGGGTGAGACTCGATAATCCCCTTGTTGCTACCGTCTTCTATATTGCATCTTGGCTTGGATTGCGTGTTCGCGGTAGGATTTTTTTTTGTTTTCTATGCAACGTTATCCTACAGCGAGTAGCCAGCAGTCCTGCATGGGAACAGCCGCAGCAACGCACAAACCACCACCATGTTGCAGACTCCATTCCGGGCACGCACAACCGCAGCCCACATGACCCAGATCGGCCCAGATCCTGCGTCTCGGCGGGCAGCGCCGCCGCAACCCATCGCAGAGCCGCCCCACGCTATATCGCCAACGACTGCGCCATCCCAGGCCGCCCGCCTTCGCCGCCAAGGCCTGCCACCCGCCGCAGTCCTCCACCTCGCCCTCTCCCCGTGCGAAGAGGAGGCAAAAGAAGGCCACCCTCCTGCCATGCGCCTTCGGCGGCCGGGCGCCGCCACCCCCGCCGGCGGCAGCGGCGGCAGCGGCAAGGGGAGCTCGAGATCCTGGCTGTTTGGCGGTAGGGAGGGGCGCCCTCCGGAACCGCCCGCGCGAGCGGTCCGGGAGGGGTGCAGGATTGAACAGACCTCTAAAGCGTCTATATGAATACTATTTTCCGATGGCGGAGTCTAGGACGTTAATAACCTAGATGATGAATTTTCCAAGAGTGATGTGGCATACATTATGAAGATACCCATAGGTGAAGCGGGCAAAACGGCATATCACCTCAAGATGCAGATCAAACGAAGCCAAGCTGGCCATGCTAGCTCATCTTCAATATGTGAAGAACATGGAGGCTAGCTACCGTACCGCATTGACCTACAAACGTATCTGGGAAGGCAAAGATACATGTTTTGGATGCTGATCAAGAATGGTTTAGCTGTTGGGGAGAAGCTAAAGTGATGGAAAATTAAACAAGGAGTACAATGTGTTGTCTACAACTAAGAGGAATCTCTAATGCACTGGTTCTTTTCATGCACTCATTCGGTATGTTCTTGGGATGAATTAAGGAACCGGACAGGCTTCCAACTTAGTTCACCGATGACAACGGTTGTTCGGCCTAGGGAACTGCAAGGTTGGCTCTTCGGCTGGATTGGCAACTTGTCTGAAAAGGAGGTTACTCTAGGTATGATGTTCATCTACCAGCTTTTGTATGCACGGAACAAGGAACATGAGGAGATTAGGAGATTTGGATCAAGATTCCGCATGCAATTGCGAGAAGAACTATGCTATTGGAAGAATGGTTGACCCTCAAACCCATCTCGCAGCCAACCAACGCTCGGGCAAGGGAGCACTGTCTCCCTTCCGATTCGGGCTAGTTCAAGATCAACTCAGACAACAGAACTTTCTCCTTGGCTTCTGGTAACAGATGGATTGGTGTGGTACTTAGGGATCAGTGGATCACCATGGCAGCTTCCACGCAGTAGCTTGTTGTTTCCTAACGGATGTTGCGGACCCGAAGAGGGCAGAAATTTTGGCTTGCAAGCGTGCTACAGAGATTGCCTTGGATACGGGAGCTGCGAAGGTATGTCTGGAGATGGACTGTATAGGTGCAGTGGCGAAGCTGAATCTGAGTGGTACGAATTGTTCGATCCACGGTCCTTTGAAGATATCAAGTTTCCGCTGATGGGTTTTACCGATTTCTCAGTTAAACATGTGCGACGTGTTCAAGTAATAGAATTGCACATTTTTAGCTAAGGAATGATGCAAAAATAATAAATATATGTCAGCGTAATGTCAACATATAACCCTTTAGATACACTATATATTATTATACTTTGCTATCAATTGACAATGTGGTGGCATGGCTTAATGCCAAATCTGCAGGACGTGAGCTAATCTTTAATAAAATAGCTAAATATTCTTCATTTGTTGGCCGATTCGCGCACGCCTATGACTTATAAGGTGGCCTGTTTGATTAGTGTGATAAGAAAAACGTATAAAAAATATAGGTTTGCAATGTCATGTTCATTTTAATCCTACATAAATTCATATGAACCAAAATTTGTTTGGTTTCACCACAGAAAAAGCAAAGAATTATAGAAAAAGAGGAATGAGTGGATGATTGATTTCCTATGAAATCTAGCGCAATGGAATTCTTAGAAAAATATTATATGGAAATTAATGTTACCGATTGAACAATCATTATATGAAAATTTCCCATTAAATTTAATCCTACAAACTACTTACACAAATCCTTTGAATCGAATGAGTGATGATTGATTTCCTATGAAATCTACCGCAATGAAATTCTTAGAAAAATATTATATGGAAATTAATCTTACCGATTAAACAATCATTATAGCAAAATTTACCATTAAATTTAATCCTACAAACTACTTACACAAATCCTTTGAATCGAACGCGTCGTCGTGACCATAAATGGAGGCTAGTCTAAAAGAAGTGTGGTCGTGAATTCTTGTTTTGGGAGCATAGAAACCGACCACAATACCGGTGGGCAGCAAAGAATTTTTATTTTTCGAGAATACACCCTGAAAGGTATATGATATAGAAGAGAAACCAAGATGGTCGATACAACGCCACGAATGGCTACAACTCTACTCAACGCCAAGGAAGGCAACAACTCAACACAACACCACACGATACACGGCTTACAACGTCAACCCTAAGACACACGCCAACGAAGGCTTGCCTTGCACCGTCACCCACCAAGATTGACGAGGGGCAGGGCATAGAGCCCCAGAACCGCGTCACGCCCGAAGATGGAGACCTTGAAAGAACAACACCAGGGATGCCCGAACCAACATACTGAATACTCATAAGCGCCTAGAGAAGTCGGCGAGTGAATGGCAGGACCCGGTGATGTCTACGCACGCTTCTATTCCTGTAGACAGTGTTGGGCCTCCAAGAGCAGAGGTTTGTAGAACAGCAGCAAGTTTCCCTTAAGTGAATAACCCAAGGTTTATCGAACTCAGGGAGGTAGAGGTCAAAGATATCCCTCTCAAGCAACCATGCAATTAAGATACAAGAAGTCTCTTGTGTCCCCAACACACCTAATACACTTGTCAGATGTATAGGTGCACTAGTTCGGCGAAGAGATAGTGAAATATAAATAATATGGATGATTGTAAATAGTAATTGCAATCTGAAATAAAGATGGCAGCAAGCGAACATGTAGCAGAACTTGTTGGAAACGGTGTTTCAATACTTAGAAACAAGGCTTAGGGATCGTACTTTCACTAGTGGACACTCTCAACAATATTATCATAAAGGAATATAAATATAAACACTTCACTATGCTATTCTGAATTACTCTCTGGCAGGATAACGAACACTAATTCACCGTGTAGGGCTGCAAAAGCAAACCTTAAAGATGTATTTCCAAGTACTAATAAACACCCTATGCTGTCACTGTGAGCATTCATAGGAGGTACTAACACACCACAATTTCATAGAGACATCCAACTCAAATCATAACCCAGTGAACAAGTATTCTGTGAAATATAGCCTAAGAGACCCACACGGTGCACACACTGTCACCTTTACACACGTGGGACAAGGAGTCTCCGAAGATCACATAAGTAAAATCCACTTGAATACCATAACGACATCTAGATTACAAAGCTCATCATATGGATCTCAATCATGTAAGGCAGGTCATGAGATCATTATATTGAAGTACATGGGAGAGAAAGATGAACCACATAGCTACCGATAGAGCCCTCAGCCTCGGGGGAGAACTACTCCCTCCTCATCATGGGAGACAGCAACGACGATGAAGATGGCGGTGGTGTCAATGGAGATGACTCCGGGGGCAATTCCCCATCCCAGCGGCGTGCCGGAACAGAGACTTCTGTCCCCCGAAACGGAGTTTCGCGATGGCGGCGGCGTCCCTGGAGTATTTCTGGAGTTTCGTCAATTGGTATCGGGTTTTTAGGTCACGAGGGACTTTATAGGCGAAGAGGCGGAGTCGGAGGGGCCAGGGGGCCCCCTCCCCATAGGCTGGTGCGGCCAGGGGGCCACCCGCGCCGCCTTATGGTGTGGGTCCCCTGCTGCCCTTCCTCGTCTCCCCTTCGGACTTCTGGAACCTTCCGTGAATTATAAGATCGTGGGCTTTTGTTTCGTCGAATTCCGAGAATATTGCCCGAACAGCCTTTCTGGAACCAAAAACAGCAGAAAACAGGAACTGGCACTGTGGAATCTTGTTAATAGGTTAGTTCTGGAAAATGCATAAAATCATTATAAAGTGTGAGCAAAACATGTAGGTATTGTCGTAAAACTAGCATGGAACATCAGAAATTATGGATACGTTGAAGACATATCAAGCATCCCCAAGCTTAGTTCCTACTAGCCCTCGAGTAGGTAAACGATAAAAAGAATAATTTCTGTAGTGACATGCTACTTACATAATCTTGATCATACTATTGTAAAGCATATGAGATGAATGAAGTGATTCAAAACAATGGTAAAGATAATGACTAAACAACTGAATCATATAGCAAAGACTTTTCATGAATAGTACTTTCAAGACAAGCATCAATAAGACTTGCATAGGAGTTAACTCATAAAGCAATAAATTCTTAGTAGAAAGTTTTGAAGCAACACAAACGAAGATATAAGTTTCAGCAGTTGCTTTCAACTTCAACATGTATATCTCATGGATAATTGTCAATACAAAGTAGTATGATGAATGCAAATAAGCAAGTATGTAGGAATCAATGCACACAGTTGACACAAGTGTTTGCTTCTAAGATAGAAAGAAGTAGGTAAACTGACTCAACATAAAGTAAAAGAAAGGCCCTTCGCAGAGGGAAGCAGGGATAAAATCATGTGCTAGAGCTTTTCAAGTTTTGAAATCATATAGAGAGCATAAAAGTAAAGTTTTGAGAGGTGTTTTTTGTTGTCAATGAATGGTAGTGGGCACTCTAACCCCCTCATCAAACAGACTTTCAAAGAGCGGCTCCCATGAAGGACATTATCTCTACCAGCAAGGTAGATCATCCCTCTTCTCTTTTGTTTACACATGTACTTTAGTTTTATTTATGGTTGACACTCCTCTGAACCTTTTGCTTTCACAAGCCATGGCTAACCGAATCCTTGGGTGCCTTCCAACATTCACATACCATAAAGGAGTGTCTTTTTGCGAGATTAAGTTGCTTACTGATGAATCAGAGCAAAACATGTGAAGAGAATTATTAATGAAAGTTAATTAATTGGGGCTGGGAACCCCATTGCCAGCTCTTTTTGCAAAATTATTGGATAAGCGGATGAAGCCACTAGTCCATTGGTGAGAGTCTTCCCAACAAGATTGAAAGATAAAACACCACATACTTCCTCATGAGCTATAAAACATTGACACAAATAAGAGATGGTAACTTTTGAATTGTTTAAAGGTAGCACATGAAGTATTTACTTGGAATGGCAGGAAAATACCATGTAGTAGGTAGCTATGGTGGACACAAATGGCATAGGTTTTGGCTCAAGGATTTGTATGCACGAGAAGTATTCCCTCTCAATACAAGGCTTTGGCTAGCAAGGTTGTTTGAAGCAAACACAAGTATGAACCGGTACAGCAAAACTTACATAAGAACATATTGCAAGCATTATAAGACTCTACACTGTCTTCCTTGTTGTTCAAACACTTTCACTAGAAAATATCTAGACTTTAGAGAGACCAATCATGCAAACAAAATTTCAACAAGCTCTACAACAATTCTCCACTAATAGGTTCAAACTACACGATGCAAGAGCTTAAACATGATCTATTTGAGAGCTCAAAACAGTTGCCAAGTATCAAATTATTCAAGACCATATACCAATTACCACATGAAGCATTTTCTGTTTCCAACCAAATAGCAATAAATGCAGCAGCTTTTAACTTTCACCATGAACATTAAAAGTAAAACTAAGAACACAAGTGTTCAAATGAAAAAGCGGAGCGTGTCTCTCTCCCACACAAGCATGAATTTATTCAGAAAATGAAAATAAAAAAACGAAAATAAAAGCACACAGACGCTCCAAGTAAAGCACATAAGATGTGACGGAATAAAAATATAGTTTCACTAGAGGTGACCTGATAAGTTGTCGATGAAGAAGGGGATGCCTTGGGCATCCCCAAGCTTAGATGCTTGAGTCTTCTTGAAATATGCAGGGATGAACCACGGGGGCATCCCCAAGCTTAGACTTTTCACTCTTCTTGATCACATTATATCATCCTCCTCTCTTGACCTTGAAAACTTCCTTCACACCAAACTCAAAATAATCTCATTAGAGGGTTAGTGCATAATCAAAAATTCACATGTTCAGCAAGGACACAATCATTCTCAACACTTCTGGACATTACCCGAGGTTACTGAAATTTAATGGAGCAAAGAAATCCACTCAAACACAGTAAAAGAGGCAATGCGAAATAAAAGGCAGAATCTGTCAAAACAGAACAGTCCGTAAAGACGAATTTTTTAGAGGCACTTAACAAGCTCAGATGAAGAAGCTCAAATTGAATGAAAGTTGCGTACATATCTGAGGATCACTCATGAATTTTCGTAGATTTTTCTGAGTTTCCTACAGACAGACCTACTCAAATTCGTGACAGCTAGAAATCTGTTTCTGCGCAGAAATCCAAATCTAGTATCAACCTTACTATCAAAGACTTTACTTGGCACAACAATGAAATAAAATAAAGATAAGGAGAGGTTGCTACAGTAGTAACAACTTCTAAGACACAACAAAACAGTAGCAAAATAAAAACATGGGTTATCTCCCAAGAAGTGCTTTTTTATAGCCATTAAGATGGGCTCAGTAATTTTAATGATGCTCTCGCAAGAAATAAGAGTTGAAGCAAAAGAGAGCATTAAAAGCAAATAAGAAACACTTTTAAGTCTAACCCACTTCCTATGAAAAGGAATCTTGTAAATAAACAAGTCATGTAAGCATAATGCAATAAGCATAGAAAGGCAACACAAGCGCAACTTCAAGATTCTCAACATAAAGAGGAGAAACTTAATATTATTAAGATGCATATAACCATGTTTCCCTCTCTCATAATAACTTTCAGTAGCATCATGAACAAACTCAACAATATAACTATCACATAAAGCATTCTTATCATGATTCTTATGCATAAAATAATTACTACTCCCAACATAAGCATAGTCATTCTTATTAATTGTAGTGGGAGCAAATTCAACAAAGTAGCTATCATTATTATTCTCATCACCATAATCATCAAATATAGGAGGCATAGTATAATCATAATAAACTTTATCCTCCATAGTAGGTGGCACCAAAATACAATTATCATTATAATCATCATAAATGGGAGGCAAAGTATCATCAAAGTAAATTTTCTCCTCCATGCTTGGGGGACTAAAAATATCACGCTCATCAAAACCAGCTTCCCCAAGCTTAGAATTTTCCATAGCATTAGCAACAATGGTGTTCAAAGCATTCATAGTAATAATATTGCCATTAGCATGCATATAAAGTTCCATAGGTTTTTAAATTTTCTCTTCAAACACCTCATGTCCTAACTCAAGATAAATACTATAAAGCTCTCTAATTTTGTTGTTGTTTTCCATTAAGCCTAACTAGTGAAAAAAAAAAAAGAAACAATAAGATATAATTGCAGGATCTAAAGGAAATAGCTTCGAGCACTCACACACCGGCAACAGTGCTAGGAAATAGCTTAGTAGTCGGAGGATGTGAATACCTTTTACCTTACCTCCCCGGCAACGGCGCCAGAAAATAGCTTGATGTTTACGCACGCTTCTATTCCTGTAGACAGTGTTGGGCCTCCAAGAGCAGAGGTTTGTAGAACAGCAGCAAGTTTCCCTTAAGTGAATCACCCAAGGTTTATCAAACTCAGGGAGGTAGAGGTCAAAGATATCCCTCTGAAGCAACCCTGCAATTAAGATACAAGAAGTCTCTTGTGTCCCCAACACACCTAATACACTTGTCAGATGTATAGGTGCACTAGTTCGGCGAAGAGATAGTGAAATACAAGTAATATGGATGATTGTAAGTAGTAATTGCAATCTGAAATAAAGATGGCAGCAAGCGAACATGTAGCAGAACTTGTTGGAAACGGTGTTTCAATACTTAGAAACAAGGCCTAGGGATCGTACTTTCACTAGTGGACACTCTCAACAATGTTATCATAAAGGAATATAAATATAAGCACTTTACTATGCTATTCTGAATTACTCTCTAGCAGGATAACGAACACTAATTCACCGTATAGGGCTGCAAAAGCAAACCTTAAAGATGTATTTCCAAGTACTAATAAACACCCCACGCTGTCACTGTGAGCATTCATAGGAGGTACTAACACACCACAATTTCATAGAGACATCCAACTCAAATCATAACCCAGTGAACAAGTATTCTGTGAAATATAGCCTAAGAGACCCACACGGTGCACACACTGTCACCTTTACACACGTGGGACAAGGAGTCTCCGTAGATCACATAAGTAAAATCCACTTGAATAGCATAACGACATCTAGATTACAAAGCTCACAATATGGATCTCAATCATGTAAGGCAGCTCATGAGATCATTGTATTGAAGTACATGGGAGAGAGATGAACCACATAGCTACCGGTAGAGCCCTCAGCCTCGGGGGAGAACAACTCCCTCCTCATCATGGGAGACAGCAACGGCGATGAAGATGGCGGTGGTGTCGATGGAGATGACTCCGGGGGCAATTCTTCGTCCCGACGGCGTGCCGGAACAGAGACTTCTGTCCCCCGAAACGGAGTTTCGCGATGGCGGCGGCGTCCCTGGAGTCTTTCTGGAGTTTCGTCAATTGGTATCGGGTTTTTAGGTCATGAGGGACTTTATAGGCGAAGAGGCGGAGTCGGAGGGGCCAGGGGGCCCCCTCACCATAGGCTGGCGCGGCCAGGGGGCCACCCGCGCCGCCTTATGGTGTGGGTCCCCTGCTGCCCTTCCTCGTCTCCCCTTCGGACTTCTTGAACCTTCCGTGAATTATAAGATCATGGGCTTTTGTTTCGTCAAATTCCGAGAATATTGCCCGAACAGCCTTTCTGGAACCAAAAACAGCAGAAAACAGGAACTGACACTGTGGCATCTTGTTAATAGGTTAGTTCCGAAAAATGCATAAAATCATTATAAAGTGTAAGCAAAACATGTAGGTATTGTCGTAAAACTAGCATGGAACATCAGAAATTATGGATACGTTGGAGACGTATCACCCGGCCAGTCCAGAGAAAGACGTCAACCAAGAAGCACCATCCATGGTGTACATTGCGCCCCAGAGGCCCATGCTCAAAGGAGCTGCCAACACCGACACCACCCGCAGTTACAGGGACACCACGATCAACCAAGGCGACGCCTTCAAGAAGGAAGCAACACCGTGGTGTCGTCATCGCCCGATCCGACACCGGATCTAGGGTTTCCCCCGGTGCTCGGGGTGAGGAAGACCAGTCAGGGCCGCAACGACACCTACAAGGAGGAAGACCGCACCCATAGGTGTCGCTGTCGTCCGCAAAAAGCAGGGATTTCTCCCAGCCCGACCGTCGACCCCAACGTCCCATTGAACCGCGCCGATGGGCCGATCAGATGGACACCCCTTGCGGAGAGACAAGACAGAGACGCCGCTGGAGCAGGGCAAGCCGTTGACCCGCCCACCAGGAACACCACTGGAAGGGACTGGAAGGTGGGATCCAGCCCGCTGCCGTCAGGCCAGCCAAGCCACCGCCAACAGCCACCACCGCCCACAGCCACCACCGCGCCTCCCCGAAGTGACCACCACAGAGCCGTTGGCCCGCATCGGCCTAGATGGGCCGAGCGGGCCCAAAGCTCCCGGCAACAGCTAAAGGGGCGCCACTGCCGCGAGGGGAAGAGCCCCTCAGCGCCGACCAACCGCAGTCCCACGCGTAGCGCCACCACGCCGAGACCGCCGGTTGGATCAACCTCCATCCACCGCCGCCGCCATGGGCCGCTGCAGACGAGGGCTGCCGCATCTAGATGCGAGAGGATGCCCTTGGCGCAGCTCACCGGCCCCCGCCCCGCCGACCTCCGTCGAGATGCACCGCCGCCATGGATGCCACCCGCAGTCCGCCACGCACTGGGTAAGGTAAGGCCCGCCACCGGCACCATGTGGGCTTTGCCCGGCGGCACACGCTAGCGGCGGCAGGAGGGGAGGGGAGAGGGGGAGTGGGAAGTTGGGGCTAGGGTTTCTCCCCTAAGTCGCCGTGGGGGACGACCAGAGGGAGCCTGCAGAGCATGAAGCTGATAATTCAAGCAGCAAAGAAATTGACCAGGCGATGCCTCAGCAGTCACTTGGGGCACGTTTGGTAGCCTGTATGCCCCTTGGCTCGCATCGACCCAACTTTTTTCAGCTAGTTTGTTTATCTGGCCGAGGCCGCGTTCTTGCAGAAACCGCTTCTCAAAGCACCCTCGGGCCAGGCCCTGGAGGGGAACCGCTTCTCAAAGCACCCTCGGGCCAGGCCCTGGAGGAACGCCCGGTTCGGCCGTTTCTAGGGAGCCACCCACGTTTCCTCAGAAGTAGAGAATGCGGCGTCCTCGCATAGCCACCGAGGGCGATGGTGGGAGCTCGCGCGGGACGGCGAAATCTCGACGGGATGAATTCGGTCACCGCGCTTGAATTTTCGCCATCGTATATAGGGGCGGCTCTCCCACCGGCAAATCCAAATCCCCCATTTTCCCCCATTTCGAGCTCATCCACCGGTCCCGATCTAGCGACATGGCAGACTCTACCTCACCCGCACGGTCGGCGAGGCTTGCGGTGGCGACAGCGGCTGTGGCGGCGGCTACTGGTCGCGGATGGTCGTCTTCTTCCTCAGCGTCGATGACTTCGGTTGTGGTAAGTTTCTGCAAACCCTAGCCTTAGATCTAGATCTTTTGGGTACACAACCGGGGTCTGAACGAATCCATTGTAGGAGATTCCTTCATCGCCGGTGGAGGTTTTCCAGGTTCCATCTGACTCTATGACGGTGACCGTTCTTGACGTTGACTCTTCCACTGGGACGGTGGTGCTGCCTGCATCTTCACCAGGGTCCCCTGCTTCCCCGAACTCGGTGCTGTGTGTGGCTCCTTTGACTGTAAGGCTGCTCTTACCTATCTCGCTGTTCATTGATGTGGTACTGGTAGTTCATTGATCTGCTACTGCTTAAGGATGTCCATGTGGTAGTTCATTGATCTGCTAGTGCTTAAGGATATCCATGTGGTAGTGCTAGTTCATTGATCTGCTAGTGTTTGTCATGTAGGTGATCATACCTTTGGGCTCCCCTGATTTGTCTGCGCCAACTGTGAATGCTCAGCCATGTCTGATTGCAAGCAAACTAGCCATGGTTTGGAAACCTGAGCTATCAACGTTTGTGTTGAACCGGTTGGTTCAGCTCGTCCGTAGCGGCTTCTGCTTCAACATAGGATTCAAGGAGGATCAGATGAAGAAGGTAGCCGCGGATGTTCTTGCATTCGTCCACCACTCTTCAACTGTACAACCACATCAGAAACTAGAGGACGAAGCGGAGCGTCATTATAAAGATGAAATCCGATCGCATTCTGGACTGGAGCGAAGATGGTTGCTGCTTTTACGGCGGTGATGAAGGGATGATGGACGAGTACATCCAGGTACAAAGCCTCATTGAGTCCCGCATAGATCTGAAAGTATATATGTGTGAATGTCATCCGCACTAACACTTGTCCTTGTGGATGGCAGCGCTACCTGAAGCACCATCAGTACGTCGGCACCCCGATCACGAACTACGCTCAGATGAAGATGATCTTCATTCCTCGATTTGTGTGCAAGGCGCAGCTGTTCCAGCCTAACTTTCTGGTCAGGGCTATCGACTTCATTGCAGACAATGAAGCAGAGTATGCCATCTACCGTAAGCTGCAGCCACCAGAGAGGAGGAGCTGGCTTAGGACCTGACCCCGCAACCAGTTTCCTGCTTAGTGCTTCTGCTTCCTTTGTCATGATCCGCTGATTTTGGGAGGTGATCTTGTATTCCTCCATTAGTTAGGACTTGCTACAACCTCATCCCCGGTCTGTAATGATGAACTTGTTCGAGGTGGTATATACTAACCCCTCGTGTTATGAACCGGTGAGGCATCACGAAGTAGTTGCTTCGCTCGTGATGAACTGAATATAATGTGTGCTGTTATTCAGTACTGGGTAACCTCACCATTCTAAGTGAAGGAGTTACCACAACACTGAGCTATCTGCAACCAAACAGCCTGTGGGCTGCACGAGCAGAGAAAAAAGTACTGTAAACGGGCAACCAAACGATGGGGTCTGGGTTCTTTTCTCCGACGAGCAAAAGACCTCACATGCTACCAAACGATCCGACTTTTATGGCCCATGGCCCATTCGAGACGCGCATATCAACCCATATTGCTAGCGCACTCGTGCAGGAAATCGGTACAGACAAACACGGCTTTGGCGTGGGAGAAAATGAACGAATCATCAGGCATCTGTACCGTGTACTGGCAAGCAGTGCCGTCCGGCCCGCTGAGCACAGTAACACATCAATGGTGCGGTGCAGATGTTCACGGAACCACGGCACACAGGTCGGTCGACACGCGAGAAAAGCGCAAACAGGAAAGAGGGATTCACACAGCAGCAGCTGCTGATGGGAACGAGTCGAGTGAACGGGCCACTTTTGGTGGTGCCGTCTTGCCCCGGTTCCTGTTGCTTTCCGCCATCCAAAGGCAAGGTCGCCTCCTTGAGTCCTTGCCCATTGCCGTTGCCCATGCCTGGTCAGGTCAGGTCCCTTTTGCCGCTGTATGCGCACAGTGCTCACACGACAAAAGCATCGTGGTTGAAATATGTTCTGACGATGAACGCGATGTATCATGTAAATGAGCGACGAGTCCTGGCCGGACCATAACTGCTTCTTGCCGGCCTCCTGGCCTGGCTAATTCAAGCGTGCGTGCAGGTGGTCTTCAGTCAAACGCGCTACAGGATTCCATTCCGATTTAGTTGCAAGTGTTACATATTGTAGTCAAGCGCATGGATCCAGGCTCGGGCCTTCTTATGTACGCTTTGACCAGACTTTGCTGCTGTGTTTGTCTACACTTATCATCAGTAACAATATTTGGTTGTAGCGTAGAGAGGTCACCACACGGTGAAAACTGTCGGTGCAACGTACAGAGAGCTAGCTATCAGACACTCGCTAGTATTTTTTGTAAAGCTGAACAGCGGGTTTTTCCACTGCATATTTATATTTTAGTAAGGTGTTGTACGGCTAAATTGGCAAGGAGGAAAGTACTGAGTTCACTAGCCTAAGAGCATCTCCACTCGTCCCCCGAACAGGCCCCCGGCGAGCGTTTTTTCCATCCGGACGGCGTAATTCGGCCCAGTCGCGCCCCCGGTTACTCGTTTTCGTCCGGATTTGGGCTTAAATTCATCCGGCGATCCCACGACATCCCCGGCCCCCCGGGGAGCGCTCGGGGACTCCGGACGAAACGAAAGCGCGCGAAACGGCGAGGAAACTTCCCGCGCGTCTGGTGGCCCCAACTTGTCGGCGAGAGAAACCGATCGTCGTCCTCATCGCATCGTCTTCCGCGCGCCGTAAAGGCTGCCGCCCGATGCACGTCGCCGGCCACGCGGCGAGTTAATGTCGTCGTCTTCCGCGCACGCATCGTCTTCCGCGCGCACTAAAGGCTGCCGCCGGTCAGCTCGCCGCGGACGCGTCGCAATCCACGCGGCATTTAATCCCCGCGCCAGCCACGCCTATATACGCCGGTCCACTCGCCGCGAGGCGTACCCCGTGCTCCACTCTCCCTCCACTCTCCCTCTACTCTCAAGATGGCGTTCTACGACGACGACGGCGCAGCCAACAACGGCTTCCCCCGCCGGTCGCTCCACGCGTGGGAGGGGCACCTCCTCCACCAGGCGGGGTACCCCTGCCCGCCGGACACGAGGCCTCCCGGAGGCGGCTGGCGGCTAAGTGCTGGCGGCGTTCCAATCCCGCCGCCGCCGCGGGCCATGCCCTCGACGTCGCCATCGAGGAGGCGAGGATGACGATGACCGACGAGGAGCGCGCCGACCCGCGCCACCACCCCGAGAACTACACGCGGTGGAACTCCTACTTCCTCCGGCGGTGGGAGCGGGAGTCGGCGGCCTACGACGGCCCGCCGCCTCCGCTGCGCGCAACAACGCCGCGGGCCGCCGACGGTGGTGGAGCGCGCCGGAAAGGACGTTGGCGAACGTCATCGCGCACATCGAGGGCGGCAACTTCCCGGTGCTCACGATGCCCCCTCTATCGGCATCGAGGGCATCGGCGAGCCGCCGTCGGGGAAGCGTCGCGGCCACGGCGCATGGCTGCCGGCTCGTCGTCTTCGGATCGGCGTCAAGGTCATCCTTGGCGCCGGTGAAGAGGAGGAGGCGACGCCGCCTTCGACGCCGTGCGCGTCAAGAAGGAGCCGGCGTCTCCGCCGGCGACCGTAGGGCGCAGCGGCGGCGCCCTCGTCATCCGAGAAACGACCTTCCGTGCCGCAGAGCGGCGGAAGAAGACGAAGAAAGAGGCCGCCGCAAGCCGCCTCGCCGAGGAGGAGGCGAAGCGCGCGGAGGACGCCGCGATGGCGGAGGCGATCGCCGTGTCGCCGCACGACATGGAGGAGGAGAAGCGCGCGGACGACGCCGCACCGGATCGGGCCAGCGCGATCGGGAGCGCGAAGAGGCGGAGCAGCAGCGGCGGCCTGCCGGACCCGGCCGCCGCACGCCAACTCGCCGCCCGCGCCGCTCCACCCGCCAACGACGATGTCGCGCGGTACCGCCGTCTGCGACACCTCCATCCGGCGTCGCCGTCCCCGTCGTCGACCTCGAGTCCTCCGACGACGATCGGTACAAGCCATCCCGGGTGGGGAGACGCCGCCAGGGCGGCGCAGCGGCCGCGCGGCCCGAAGGCCAACGACGACGGCTCCGACGACGACGGCGGCGACTACACGGTGTTCTACCGCCATTTCGGCATGCAGAGCGCCGTGTTTTAAAATTAGCGTTTGAATTCCCCTAGCCGAATTCGAAATATAGTCGAATTCGGCCTCTATGTATGAACTCCTCCCGTAATGTAATAAATATCATTAAATTTAGTCTATATTCACCCGTTTTTAGCCGTAGTTTGTCAAGTTTCCGTTTTTTAAATTCGCATCGTCGACTTCGCCTGGGCACGCGGCTGGGAAACTACTACTCCCCACGCCAAATCTTCCTCCAATCCGGACGAAAATTTCGCCGGATTTGGGCGTGGGGAGCGCCAACGAGTGGGGATGCTCTAAGGTTCATGCCATAACTTAAATAGAAATAACATGAGGGAATCTCCCTGCACATGACGAGAGACAAAAGATTCTTACTAGGTTTTGTAGTACTCAAGGGCAGTCCTAAGTATGTGAAAGGAAGAATTCCTATATCACAACAAATGGGCATAGTAAATACATGGACCCTATCCTATGGGATATTTATAGGAATACTATTTGGTTTTGCATAATTAACTTTCATCCCAGATACAGCTCCAAAGGATTGGAGCAACTCCTTTAAGTGAAGAATCTGTTGCACATCAGCTTGCACAATGATAAGTGTATCATCGCCCGGAAACTCTGAAATGAACCGGGCGGCATTTGCACCTTCCTGAAATCGTTCTCCAATTGGCTGAGTGAAAGGTGGGCCTGCAATGCGGTGGCAATTGTTTTTTGAGGCAAGCAACAATACATCAAGGAATACACAGGTGTAGGACCCGTCAAGAGAAGGACAGATTCAATGCGCGTGGGCCTGCTTTATGTATAGAAAATAAAAGAATCAATTGGGCAGATGGTTTGCATCTTCTCTCTGGATGTCAGCGGAGGCATGCAGTACGACAGCCGGTGTTGTCCAAGCCAATGGAGCCGGCGCCGCAGCACATGCTGGAGAGGTTCAAGCGTCGGCGTGAATCCGGTAGCGGTTGGTCGTGATCGTTGACGCCGGGCAGAATCCGCTGCAGTTGACGACGAGCGCGCCGAGGACGGACGGCGGCATGCTGGTCTTGGCGAAGGCGTCGTTGAGGACAGGGAAGAAGAGCATGCGGGACTCCTGGACGGCGTGCACGTGCGTGGACACTCGCGACGCGCCGGCGTGTGGTCCCGGCGGCGACCGGCGGTTTTTGCAGGTGCTCACCAGGATGCCGCGGCGTGAGCTGCGCTGCCGATACCTCTGTTCCCTGCCACCGGAAGCTGCTAGGGCCCGCGCGTCGCTCGCTGTGCGGCGCGACCAACTGGAGCTCACCGCCGGACGCGCGTCGTGTGTCGCTCACTGTGCGGCCTCGTCTCCTTCCTCTGCACCCGCTACGACGACGGGCTCTCGGAGCACGACGACGTCCGCCGCTGCGCTGGACGCGGAGCGCCGGGGCCATCGTCGGCCGCTACTCCTACCGCACGGCCACGAGGCCGAGCGCCGCCGCTGCTCCTCCCACTCGGGCGCGAGGCCTGCCGTTGCTCATCCCTGCCGCCCTTGCTCCTCCCGTACTGGCACGAAGCCGAGCGACGCAGCTCCTCCCCTGGCATGAGAGGAATGCCCTTTGATGGAGAGGGTCGCGACAGGGAAAGCATGCTGCGGCTGCAACAACAACAACAGCTACAGGGTATCATCAAGGTAAGCGGCGGCGCCTTTCTGGGAGTCCATGTCGGTGCTCGACCGCCGGCACAACTTCAGCCCAAGCCCGCGCGCGCAGAACGGGCTTGGCCTCGGGCTTCCCGCCGTGCTCCTCGATGGCGGCGCGCGGAGGCGGCCTACGAGCGCGTCGAGGCTGTCCCAGCCCCCAGGCCTGTACTGGCAAAAGGTGTGTCAGTCTAGACTCTAGAGCTCCATGGGCGGGCGCTGGGCAGTGGGAGAGAGGTAGGTGGGAGAGGATGAGTGTCACGGACTGAGAGCAGAAATTAATTCTCCATGTGGTCCATGTAGTACTATACCTAGCAATTACAGTAGTACAGTACTACTACTCAAATTAACAGGAAAATACCCTGCCACCAGATTGGGCCTACATCTAACGTGGACCAATAGAATTTGGAGTTCAGCTGGGAGCAAATGCCGCCGGGTTCCATCTATCCGCCGTGTTCCATCTATCATCGCCATATTATACTATTGGAAAATCATGGGAACATTGAGACTAGTCACAATGCATAGTATCATATAGAAGTATCATGCGTATGATACTAATAGATGTTACTATCTTCACAATGCATGGTATCATATACTAGTATCATAGTCTCCATATATTAATTGTTTTGTAGAATCTCAATGCAAATATATGTACAAGATTTACTTGACATTAATTTTTCTTGTAGTATGTGCTATGATACAGTATCTACCTATGATACTAGTACCCTCTCTCTCATCCTTAATTGCACTGCCACATCAGCATTTTGCATGCATGGAATGCATGATACTACCTATGATACTCCCATTGTGGCTAGTCTGAAGAGGCGGAGGCTTTTCAATATATCATTAAGTCATAGGATGATTGACAAGGGTTAGCAGCACAACTGCATCCAAAACAAAGAGAAAAGTGGATAGAGGGTTCGACCCCCCCCCCCCCCCCCCCATTGAGTAAATGTACTGTGGTGGCAGAACTCGGAATTGCTTAATCTAGAGGCCCGAATCCGTTTTGTTGCAAAACTAACAAAATGAAGGAATGGTCCAATTTATTAAAGGCTTTCTCTAAGTCTAGTTTGAGCAAGATCCTCTCACTTTTGATCCTATGAGAATGGCGGATATACTTGTAAGACCAAGCCATGTAGTCTTGTATTATGCTAGATTTGATAAAGCCATACTGATTTTCATTGATAAGTTGGATAATGATAGTTTGTAGCCCCTGGCCTATTAGCCAATAACTTTGTAAGAAGCTTGAGAGTACAGTTTAATAGAGAATTTGGCTGGAAATCATGTACAGTGGTGGCATCCACCTTTTGGGGTACAAGTGCAATAAAGCAACTATTAATACTTTCGAAGCATACGGTGCCTTGGTGAAACAATTCACATAAATCATACAAATCCTTTTTGATGATAAGCGAATACTTCTGCATGAACTCCACATTAAACTCATCAGTTCCTGGCGATTTATGAAGAGGGAAGTCTGGCAATATATCATCTATCTCCTTGTGGGAAAAAAGCTCTTCTTAGAATGCAAGCTCAGGGTGACTAGTCAGTAAAGCGGAAACTTCTGATAAGTCCCTTGCTTTCAGTTTGGCCTAGTCTTCATATTGTTCAAGGAGAATATTTACCTTGGCAACATGCTGAATAATTAGAACTCGAGCGGAATGGCTTAAGTAGGCAATATGATTTCTTCTCTTCTGGTTAGAGGCGGTGGATGAAGAAATCTTGAGCTTTCATTCCCGAGAGTTGTCCATTTAATTATATCCATTTCTCTGCTTGCGGTACGCCAGCTATTGCTTGAAAAGATCAGCCAAGTGAGTTTTGATTGCTATTCTGTGTCGTCTCTCCATAGAAGAGAGATCTCTGAAATTCTCATCAACTCTTCTTCTATATCCATTTTAATACTAGAAGAGATTTCACGGGCGGGGGCCTTGCGCTTTTAGGTCATCAACATCCATTTTAGCAGCAGAGGAAGGATTTGAACCACTTTTTTGAGCTCCTTTCTCAATTTGATTTAGCTCAGCAATTCGCTTTGCAGCATAACGAATACACCGACACTCGCTAGTATGAACCCCGCCGGATTGTGCTGCAAGCCAGAGAGAAGTATTGGGGAGCAAGTCAAAGACTTCTTGATCACCGCGTCTCTTTTTTACCTATGGCTCGGTAACACAGACGCAAAACCACCGGAGCTGTGAGGGAAAAGTTAGAGCACGACTGTCAGCGACCGACCGATGACTACTTTATCACTGTCTCCTGCTCGTCATGATCCTCCGGACGGCGCTCCGTGATGAGAACTTCTTTTTACACCGACCGGATTAACAAATCACTCCTGCTGTACTACTAGCAAAGAAAAATAATTAAGCAGGTTCACACTCCCCAGTGAGTAGAAAGTCCACGGCGAAGCTCGGTGGGAGTACCTTGCCGGCGAAGCCTGCTCGGCCCATCTTCCCTCGCCACCTCTTCTCTGGCCCAGACCGCTAAACCCTAGCCAGATGACACCACGGTCCCACCCGTCCACCTCACTAGTATGTGGAGCCCACGCAACACCCCTCCGTCTCTATATAAACCCCTCCCCCCAATGATCCAAACCACACACCAAAAAGAATCTCACTGCACTCCAAACACCAGTCGAGCATCCAAGGAAGAAGATCGACCACACTCCTCTCACTCACTCACGCACTAGCTTAGCTTCAATGGCCATGGAGAAGGCAGCAGCGGAGAACGCGGAGAAGGCGGCGCCGCTGAAGCTGCTGGGGTCGTGGGCGAGCTCGTACACGCACCGCGTGCAGCTGGCGCTGCGGCTCAAGGGCCTCGAGTTCGAGTACGCGGAGGAGGACCTGGGCAGCAAGAGCGAGGCGCTGCTGCGCAACAACCCCGTCTACAAGAAGGTCCCCGTGCTCGTCCTCCCCGACGGCCGCGCCCTCGCCGAGTCCGCCATCATCCTCCACTACCTCGACGACGCCTTCCCGTCCGCCCGCCAGCTCCTACCCGCCGACCCCTTCGACCGCGCCGTCGCACGCTTCTGGTGCCACTTCAGCGACGACAAGGTACGTGCACGGCGCACAGGCAGCAGAGGTCAATGATTCTTGGACAACGGCTAACGGGTTGACTTTTCTGATGGGTAATAAAACGCAGCTTGGTCCGGCGGTGGGGGCGGTGTTCGCGTCGACAGGCGAGGAGCAGGAGGCGGCGGTGCGGCAGGTGCACGAGAACCTGGCGCTGCTGGAGGCAGAGCTGCGGGAAGGTGCGTTCAAGGGCCGCCGCTTCTTTGGCGGCGACGAGGTGGGGTTCCTCGACGTCGTCCTGGGCTGCGGCTCCTACTGGCTGGCCGTGTTCGAGGAGGTGACCGGCGTGCAGCTGGTGGACGCCGACGCGTTCCCGCTCTTCCACGCCTGGCTGCGCGACTTCGAGGCGCAGGAGGAGGTTAGGGAGACCATCCCCTCCGTCGACCGCCTCCTCGACTACGCGCGCGGCCTCCGCCAGATGCTGCTCGCCATGGCCGCAGGCGCCGGCGCTCCGGCCGACGCCCCAACCGCAGCTCCGCCCTCCGCGGCGCCGCCGGCCCCCGCCACGGCTGACATCGCCGTCGACATATGACCGCCGGCCATGCCGTACGTATACGGCGCGTCGTGTCGTAGTAGCTTTACGTACTAGCTGTAGTATAGTTCCGCATGTTGCGCCGCGCCGAGCATGTGGCGCGGCGCCCTGATTAGCGCTGCTGCTACCACTCTAGTTAGTTGCGCAGTCTGGCTAGGTGTCGTTTTTTCCTCTTCTCTGTTAATTTGTTATGCGTTGTGTTTGTAACCGGAATCTTATGTGTTCGCTCGCTTGCTTGTTTAGACATGTTGCACGTGTGTCTGGCAGCTTCTTTGGATTTTCAACACCCTCATGATCTATCGGGAAGATGACACAGTATTCTGCTACCAGCGACACTTATCAGATTTTTTTTAATTACTGTGGGTAGTTCTGATTTTGCTACCAACGCTCTGCTATGGGTGGTAGGCCAAGTTGATTACAGTTACCTGAGTAAAACTGGACTGTTAGAACGAGGGTCAGAATGCAGCGTGATGACCATTTAATGCTGCAGAGCAAACTGATGAGGCATCAATGCGTGCTTCAGTAAAGCGTAAGCTTCTCAGATCTCCTCTGTTCAGAATTGATCAGTGCGTGCGTTCGTCGTGAAGTCTGCTGCTCCTGCAGTCCGCTCATTAACTTGCTTCCCTTTTCTCACCAGATCAAGCGAGCAACAAGATCACGAGTTAATCAAACGTAGCCAACCACGTTCACTCGGTACAGTAGAATAGTGGAGTACTTTACACGTTTACTCATGTATAAGACTTAGGGTATGTTCCTTTCTGGAACCAGGATGGACGGAATGAAATGGTTGACGTCGAGGAACGAAATGGCGCCTTTTTCTATTTAGGTCTAGAATCACATAGTGGAACAGAACAGTCTAAACATGATTTTTTTTGTGCAAATCAAAATCAGCACGGGCCAAAATCAACAAGCAAAACGAGAGGAGCACGGTCTAGCCGCCGCCGCGCATGCTGGCAGCTGCCGTGCGTGCCTGGCCGCGACCGCCGGCCGGGCGTGCTTATCGCCGCGTGTGCTGGCCACTACCAAGCGTAGTTGCCGCCACGCATGCTTGCCCGTCGCCGCGCTTCCGTTGCGCGTGCTGGTCGCCGCCGCGTGTCCACCGTTTGTGCTGGCCACCAAGTGAGATTAGCGACAAGTTAGACTTTTTTTTTTTTCTTTTCGCATGTCGGGAGCAATGCTTAGCAAGCCATTACCTAGATTTCACCAATTTTGCCGGATAGGGATATATTCCGTTCCTACGAACTACTCGGTTCAATTCTTTTTGCCGAACATAGGAACGGACGCTAGGTGCGGGACGGTTCCATCCCATTCCTCATGATTTCAAAACCGAACACACCCTTATAAATTTAAATTGAAAGTTAACAAATCTTCGATCAATGCTATAGATAAAAACATTAACTTTTACGATACTCGGTCGCCTTCTCCTCTATAATTGGCTGGTGGCGTGAGGCTGCCAGCTGAGTTTTTTTTTTTTTGACATGGCTACTAGCTGAGTTTGAATAAAGGCCGTTTGGCTCTGTTGATATTTTTGCACCAAGTCACCGGTTCGCTCGATGTCAGCCTCCTAGATCTTTTCGCCCACAAGTTCCTCCTTTCTACTGGAGATTTCCAATGTTTGGCGAATGGAGCGATCGGATATGTAGATTGGAATCGATTCGATCGTGTGTAACCTTGTCTGCAGCCGGCATGGTTCATGGGAGCGTGGCATGAAGCTTTCCTTGTTGGTGCCATGGGGCATGTCAAGTAAAGATTTTCATGATATTGTCAGAGCGGCAGAAACTCAAGGCGGGTGCAATAGAAGGTTTTGAAGTTATGACGGAGAGGTGTTTTGCTAGTGATGATGACCTACGTTGCGCAGATTCTCCCTGTGTGTCGAGTGTTTGGTGACTAGCGGCAACGACCTTGGCAAGAGGGGATGGCAGCACAAGAGACTACGTTTTTGATGGTGGTGCTCGAGTACCAAATCTCGTGTTTCAAGGTGAAAACTCAATGCCTGGCCTTAATTGATTGTACCTAGCAATTACTTTGTTGAAGTCATTGTTTTGTGCACTCAAACTTTCTCCATGGAGAAAATTCAAGATCTTTAATCGAATGACGACAATACTCGTGCATTGTTTCTTCTTTGGAGGGGCATCTTTTGGAGAATCACTTTTCTAGTCTTCTGTTGTCTTCGGTGGTGGTTAGGACTTAGGATGATAATGTTGCGAGTGTTACACCACCGCGAGAGGGTCTTGATTATATTTTTATCTCCTTTTTATTTTCTTCTGGGTTATGTGAATTCTTAATGTCTTTGCACATCATGTTGCTACAGAGGCTAGATATATTTGGTATCTCTGCGGTATTAATATTTTTTATTAGGTTCATAGTGAGATATTTTCATAATATATATATATCTATTTCATGTTATAGATGTTCATATTTAATCAAACTTGGTAAATTTATTTCATTTTTATCTAAACTAGCAAGGTGGCCCTCGCAAATGCCAGGGCATCATTTTAGTGTGTTGGAAGTGGGTGGAATGAATTTATAGTATTCACACAGGAAATTATACAGTTTTATAGTCATAGTTAATGTAAAGCTAAATAAACTATCGCTTGTGTGCTAAATAAGGTTTATAATATTTAATTTGGTGGTGAGTTATGGTTTTTGTCATTAGCAAAATAGCAAATAATTGACCATATTTTTTATTTGTAAATCATAATAAATCATTACTTAGAACTAATGTTTATACAAAAAAATATGATCATGGATTACCATGCCAAAATTATCTGATCTATGAATTTCATCTCCTTGAAAGTGTACTGTTGATGTCATTCAAAAGTGTACTTATTTATTGTAAAAATCATGTGCGCAATTAGTGAATACAACAAATCAAAAGTTTGATCAAACATGCATCCTTCTTCTGCCTTCAGATTATGGCTTTCTCGAGATAGGGTTCCCTTAATCATTGGCAAATGGGGTTTGATTTTTCGGACATGATAACAAAACAAATTAGCTTATGAAGATGCCATAAGAAATAATTTATCACCGTTAAGAGACAGAACATAAAACTTTAAGTGTTTTCCTTTTTCGATAAAGGGCGCTTCAATTAAGTGTTTTCCTGTTATTTGTGTTGAATATTTTTCTCTCATTGACTCCTCCAATTAATGTTATTAAACATATGTATGTGGGTTGAATCCCAGCCTTGAGTTTCCTTCCATATCTGGAAAATAAAGAGGGAATACTTTTGTGCCAGATGTGATATTATAATTAGTTTAAAAATAACTCTTTAATGCAAACACAAAGAAATATCCATTACATCTTCTTGTGGATACTGTAATCTAGTACTGGTAGTTTGCCTAGGGACTACCAAGTTGGTGGGCACTTCTGCTATAGCAAATTCATTCATGCAAGCATCGTAGTGCTATTATTGTATTTTGATAGTGGTTTAAACCATATGTTCCAGAAAATTTTCGTGCGGAGCTGACAGTTGAACCTCAAGTTCTAAGGCAAGTGCTTGTTGGATTTTCTTGCCTTTTTGCTGCCTCCTTGCATTTTTCTGTCGTTTTGCTTGTTTGATTTTGTTATTTCTGTGCTACTTTTGTTCAGTTCGGACATATGTCGACATTTTCGGTGGCGCCCGCTATGAAATATCCACTATGTCAATTTAAGTATGCAAATCTGACTTAGACACTTCAGGGAGCCCATGTGTGAAATTATTCAGTATGCTTAGATATTTCGTTTCTTAATTTATTAGGTCGTATTTGTATATGTACACATCTTCTTACTTTTAGAGCTGCTTGTACATTTTCCTTGTCAGGCTGCCCTCTAGCTTACAGTAGTTCCAGTGACACACACATAGCGTTAGCTAAAAACCTGATCGTATAGCTCAGCTATAGATTTTTTTTATCACCAATTAGTTCTGGATTACCTTTGTAAATATCATTCAACTTTCAATGTTTCTTTTCCATCATCGCTCCGCTTCAAAATTTGCTTCATGTACGGCTGCCTGTAATTGGCCTAGACCAACTTTCAAGTTGTTTTTACGTCAACGTTCCGCTTTGCAGTTAGCTTCCCCTATATTGGTAAAATCTGCCTAGAATCTATCTACTCCATCTATCTCATGAAAGATGTATTAATTTGTCTAATATCAGATTATCTAGATAATTTTTAGTGTCTAGTACATCTAAACTTGAAAAAATATAAGACATTTTTCATGAGACAGAGGAGTACATAAATCCAGTCAATAGGAATGTCTCGATCTGGTATCTCATTAAAGCGTGTTTATGTATCACAAGCAAGTCTCGTTGTACAAGACGCTAGAAAAGGAATACCAATATTTGCATTTATCATACATGTACGAATCCAACACAGGTTGGATCGATCAGTTCTGGTATTGATCTAGTACTGGACACAAACTTGGCACGTAACTAAGACAGACATTTTTTTAATCGGACACGGGTAGACTCCTAGGGAGATATGCTGTAGCTAGTTTTTTATATATTTGAAACTAACACGCTCAGCCTAGGATAGCTAACACTTGTTTTTTATAATAGCTAGCGTACACATTTTTTTAGCGGGCCCAGCTAATTACCGAGCCCACGCATCATACTTGACGTTGTGAACATAAATCGTGTCAAAATAATTACGTGAACGCTAATTATTCATTAAATACTAACCGTAAATTTTAGATCTAACTATTATAATAATTTAGATAATGTGGATTAACGTGGTGTCTCTATTTTAGATCTCCGTATTATGCTTTTAGTATATAATAGATAGATTTATAAACCTTATTCCTTAAAAGGAAGCTAGTAGTGGCTCATCCGAAATGTCTGTCTGCACACGCCCTCCATTTCCAGCTGGCGAACAAAAACATGGCAACCGGGACAAATAATTTCGCACCTCGCGCCTGAAGCAGCCTGCAGATTATCATACTCCAAAATAGACCGATCTGGGCGCTGCCGAGCTCGCAGAATTCAGAACTGAGAGTGTTGCCGCGGCTGGCCAGAAATAAGAGCAGGGACATCGAAAGGGTATCCCAAGTGGCAGCGGTGTGGGGTACCGATCATCTTCTGACTTTTGCTTAAAACCCGGCAGAGTGGGCGCGCGGGGAGTGATGAATAGAGCCGCGTCAGTCGGGCAGTGGAGGCAGATCCGCTCGATCGCGTCGTGCGCCGCCCCGGCGTGTCCGTGCGCGGCCGGCCAGGTCAGGTACGTACCAGCAGTACCGCCCCGCGCGTCGCCCACGTGATCGGCGGCGTACCTGCCCGCCGGCTCCGTCGAGGCCGGCCATTACAGGTGCACAGTGCGCTGCAGGTTCATTATTCTTGCCGGGATAGGGCCAGGTTCGAAATCATACCGCGCGCACGGCCGCATTTAGGGCATCTCCAACCGCGCGACCCAAATGGACGCGCTGGGTCGTCCGTTTTGGACAGTTTGGGTCGCCGCCCGGACACGCGGACAGCGCCCCGCGTCCGCGTGTCCGTTTGGGTCGCGCGCTGCGCCCAACGCACGGACGCATCGCATAAACCTGAGGAAAACGAAAACAAAAAAGAGGCAAATTTAAACGAAATTTCATTGAACATATGCCCTATTTTGGGCAAATTTGTACATAGCCCTATTTTGGGCAAATAAAACTAACAAAAGAAGCCCCTATATGGGCTTTTACATTTAAACTAATATAAAAAACTCTCTATTAGGGTTTGGTCGGCGGCGCGGTGGCCGCCGGTGCGCCGCCTAGCCCCTGTGGGCGTCGTCGGCGACGTCGTCGTCGTGGACGACGTCCCCGGCGGCTAGGCGCCGTTGTGGCTCGACCGCGCCGGGGACTCCGCCACGGAGACCACAGGGCCTCCTCCCACGGCGAGTGGGGGTCCTGGAGCCACCCGAGGTCGCGGCGGCGCACGGAGCGCCGCCTCCTCCCCGAGGCGTTGTCGCCTCTCCCCGCTGTGCGCGGCGCCTGGCCACCTGGCGCCGTCGCGCGGCCTCCTGCCGCCGTCGCGCGGCCTCCTGCCGCCGCTGCTCCTCGAGGCGCTCCTCGTCGGCGCGGCGCCTGGCCGCCGCCCGCCGCGGCGCCGCCTCCGCCTCCCGTCGCGCCCGGCGGGCCTCGGGCGTAGAGCTCCCGCCCTCCGCCTCCTTGACCTCCCGCCGGCCGCCTCCTCCATCTCGGAGGTGCGAATGGCCTCATGGAGGTCCGGCCATTTCGCCTCCTCCTCCGCCGCCGAGATCATCAGGGCGGCGCGGAGGTCCGGGTCCTCCTCCGAGGACTCCGGCTTTGGCTCGAGGAGGACAGGCGGCGGTTGCGGCACTGCCGCACCGCCGCGGGCGGCCTCTCCGATGTGGAGGCCGCGCTGGTGTCCTCCCGATGGCCGCAACGCCGGCGGACGACGGCGGCTGCTGCTCGCCTCGTCGTCGTTCGCTCCGGGAGCGAACCGTCGCTTCGGGGCCATGGCGGCGGGTTTGCTCGGGGAGTGGAGTGGGGTCTGGAGGGGAGGGCCGATCCCCTCCGGTCCCCATTTAATAGTCTCCCGGTCACCGACAGGTGTGGGCCCAAGGAAGACGAGGCGACCGGCCGCGCGGACGCGAGCGGACGGCGCGTGCCATCCGCGGCCACGCAAACCTAGCCCAGATTTGGGCCGGGTTTGCGTCGTTCCGGACGCCGCGGCCGTCCGCTTTTGCGGTGCGTCCCCGCGCTGGGCCGCGTTTTTGTCCGGCTCGACCTAAACGGACGCGCGGGCGCGGTTTGGGTCGCGCGGTTGGAGATGCCCTTACCCCGCGCTCTGCCGCCGCCCGCGTTCATGATGCATCCCTCTGTCCGGCCGACGTCCTCTTGCCTCGCCGCCACCAAGTGTTTGTTCGCCATAGCCTCTAGCTAGCTTTTGTTTTTGAACAAAGCTAACTATTTATTGACGTGCTGCTGCTATACGATCGCAGCAGGCTAGTGATCCTGCCGCTCGATCGAGTTCCGCAGTTTCGCTGTAGCTCTCTCGGTCTCTCCCTCTGTGGCTGTTCAAAAATTAACCGCCGCGGCTGAATGATCATCAAGCTGAGGCTGTCAGTAAATCTCTGACTGAACATCAAGACTCGTACTGTAACTTTCTTAGGAGTCATATACCAGGCCTAATGTATCTTAAAAAGACAGCCACCCCCAATGGATTATCTCATAATGTTTCTATCTAGAGTACAATTAGTAACTCTGAATACAAGACATTGAGCTAGTAGCAATTTGTTTTTCTGCCTATGACTCCATACAAGAATTGTATGTTAACTAATTTGGTGCGTGAGGACATTTTGCTAGTGTCACGCTAACATGGCAGTCAGGGACAGGGCAGGGGACCAAAAGTTTCTCCGACGGCGACGTCGGCTGTTCTTCACAACCCTTCCTATGTCGCTCTTGCTATCTCAAACGTCAGAGTCGAGCATTGCTAGTCAATAGTGTTTTCCATGTAAATTTCTCCATAAAATAGCCTTCTTCTCTTTTTTCAATTACACTGAAAAACAAGAAAAATTGAAAAAGAGAGATGATGGTTTATGTATGATGCCATAATCCAGAAGTTTCTATTAGTATGCTTATACCAAAATAAAGACTAAAATGTCTATTAAGATATTTCTTATACCATCGGCTATGGATATTTCTCCCATTAATACGTACACACTATGTAATTTGCGCAATTGTTAAAAATTAACTAACAAAGGAAATTTCGTTACGAATGCACTTTAAATTTAACACAATGCAAGTATACTTTTTTAGCGATGTAAGTTGTAGTTGTACAAAAACGAACACTGGCAACTAAAATTTTGCGACTTTATTACTTGGTCACTTATGCCAAATGGGTGCTTTGAAATTATACCCCGGAAGACTAATTTGCTATAGATAGGTATAAGAGTTTAGTATAAACCATATTGGAAAATTTATTAAATTATTTTTCTCATGTAAGATCGGTCGATTTCTCTGCCAGACACGTGCAACGATGTAATGCAGAAGAGAACACCACAATTACTGCATATCGCTACTCGCTGTTGTTGCATAGGCCACCTTCAGCATAGCCACGGCCTACTCCACCTGCTGGCCATCGCGAAACGCTTGTTGGGGGTAACGTGTTTCAAGTACCGTAATCCATTGCCAGTGTCAAGCTGAAGGGGAAGGGCAAGGCAAGCGCATGGGCATTCTCAAGCTAGGCAAGTGAAAAATATTGTATCCAAGTTCTATGATTATATATGAACTAAGGGTAGTCGGATTAAAATAAATGTTTTACCCAAATTGTTCTTCTGTAGGGTTCATTGTTTTTTATAGCATGGTGTATGAATTATTTGTGGGTGATTAAACAAGTCAGCATTATGGTTCACACATTGAAAGGGGCATACAATGTGTGTTGTTTTTCATATATCCATTCACTTAAATAAACTAATTTAGGGAACAATTCCTCTTATGTACTCATGGGCATAAAGTTGAGGTGATAAAACCCACTTTATCTTCCATGTTGTTATTTTATTTTGCAGATAATAAGCAATGGTTAATTTTAAAGGAACTTCAGATTTGATATTAGTTACCTGATGTTCTTTGTCCAGCGTGCTTTGTTTGGCATCAGGATTTGTCGTTTTAATGTAACTTAACTACTTAAGATTTGATATTAGTTACCTGATCTTCAAATAGTCATTTAGTTGTCATCGGTGAATATGGGCCACTATGGTAATAGACATGTTGAGGAAACATGTAGGCTCTAGCTTTTTTGTTGAGCTGGGATATCTTTTGAAGTGCTCAAATATCATATATGTGTTCAAAGGAACTGTATATTGTCATGGCGTAGTAAAGGATGATTCTGAAAATCTGAGACCATGATTCTTTTCGTGCATAATTTTATATATTTTCAGTGCATTGTGAGAATTAGTTCAGTATAGTTTTATATACTCTTCTTATGTTGATTTGTTTGGTTTTTTCACTTTAGGGAGGAGAGGTTTCAGAGTTCAAGCCGTTTCAAAGTAGAAACAGTGGAGGGCTAAGCTGTGTTGCAACTTCTTTTCAACCCTAGGTGAGTGCTCGGGTTGTGCAACCAATTTCTTATTTCTTCTTTTCAGCGCGATGGTGAGTGCTCAGGTTGTACGACCAATTTGTTATTTCAAGGAAACTGGACCATTTTCTTTCATGAATATATACCTGATATAGTCTGAAACTTAAGAACCTTTGCATTCTGCTGTTGTTCCGGAATGTGTTGCCTGTACAGGGGTAGTGGTAATCTGTTGTTCAGCAATGAGTCGCTTGAGTAAAGTTAAATACGGCTTTAACACCATGGATTTATGTATGGCTTGACTGCAGATCTAGATTGTTCCTCGAACAAATAAGAATCATAGTTTCACCATGCTAAGAAAAAAAGAGAGATCCAATACAATGTCATATCGTTTTGGAGTGCAGTTTTTTTTATAAAGCAACCACTCCAGGTCCTCTTAGATAAACTGTGACAGATCTTGAATGCATTATTGAAATGGGTTTCCTCAGTAGGTTAGTACTAAAAAAATCCAAGTAGTAAGATATTTACTACTACAGTTGGTACACATGAAAGCAAGCAGGGAATTATGATGCTTAGTTGCTGCCCAAAGTCCCGAAGTGAATACCTCTTTAGTTGCTGTCCAGAATACCGAAGTGAATACCTCTATTTACTTTCTTCATCATGAATGGTGTTGCTGTCCAGAATACCGAAGTGAATACCTCTATTTACTTTCTTCATCATGAATGGTGTTGCTGTCCAGAATACCGAAGTGAATACCTCTATTTACTTTCTTCATCATGAATGGTGATAACCGTTTGCGAATTTTATCTTCGGCTGATTTCTTAGTGTACCATATGTGCTGGGTTTATATTGCTGCAGGACTGTGGCTAGGGCTACTGTGCTGGGTTTATATTGACTGCAGACGGGTGGTCTGGTGCTTGGACCGTGGTACTGTCGCTGCTACTGTCTAGGTTTCTTCCTGCATTGTTTATCTGAGAGGGAAGCTGGAAACTATGTAGTAGAAGTATTTTAGCCTTTACGCCATGGTGAAGGAATGTCATATTGCCTTGTGACATCACTCCCTGCAGTGACCATAATATGTCCTCTGTTAGTGGAAGAACCTGCAATCCTGTAAGCCTAAAGTATGAAATGAATCTTTCTATGTATGGTATGAATCATTGTCCAGACTTTCAGGCATGCCATGAGTTGCTATCTTTAAATGTTTATTTTTAAGGATTCTCAGATACCTACTGAATTCTTGGATAATTACATAAACATCAACCCATTAAAACTTATGGTTACAATATCGTCTCGCTTTTGCCTGTGCGCCGGGGCGGACCGGGTCATCTAGTTACGTTTAAACGAGCTGTAGAGCTGCCACAGCACATGCCCTTAAATCGGCAGTTATTGCATGCAGCAAGCTCAGCAGGCTGACAGCTTATTTTGCACTGAATCTTCAAGCGCCGATCACTAATTTATGTATCTCTGCCGAAAATAACCACCGATAATTAGCCAAAGCGACTGGGATTTAATCCGTCAGCGCCGCATTGTGGTTGCTCTGCCGATGATACGGTATCGCCATGTACGAAGACGCCGGTAACGTGCATACAATCAAGCGAGGACCTGGCAGGTCTGCGAGATCAGCAGTGCCAGTGCGCACTGTCAAGTAGTGTCATCGCCATGGCCATGCTAGTAGTAAACTCGAGTTATCTACCGCTCTACCAACCTCCGTTCTATATACGGTACGGATACCACCGCCTTCAATCGGGACGATAGGTCCATGACTAACTGCAGTGCCTGCGATCAGAACCCAAACTTATTATCCGACTGCTCAAATTGATGCTCTAGCAGTGTAGGGGACTAGATGCACTACTATTGGCACTGAGCGAGCCACTGACAGGCGATGAGCTGCACGCAAAGAAACGAGAGACGGATTGCTCGGCTTTCCCCACAGCACACGCATGTTTATACGGAAACCTATGCATTGCAGAAACTTGGCAGCAGCAAATCGACAGACTGAGAGACGCATGGATGGATGGAGCGTCACGTCCGCGCCATGTGGCCGTCCAATCCATATGTTTTCTCATGGCCAAATACACATCATGGACACACGCTTCGTCGGGCCCTGGGGTACAGTTTCCCGCGTCGCATCGCATCACGTACGTCCATCGCGCGCAGTGGCGGAGTTAGAAGATTCCGTCATTGGGTTCACTTCATTGTATACATGAATTCGAATTAGTAATTTGGAGCAAGTAAATAATAGTTTTAAAGGGATTAGCATAGTTTCGGTTCAGCTGAACCCAATGCTTGTGTGCTGGCTCCGCCACGCCCCCAACGCAACGTGAGGACACGTGGCGACGCCCACTCACTCAATCGCGTCCGTTCGTGGTGCTGCGTGGATGGATGGATGGGCCCGGCGCACGCGCGGCCGCCGAACGTTTTGCCGGCGGGACAAGCCCGCGTGCGTGCCTATCGCGGCTACAGCGGTAGGCAAGGAGAGCGGGCGAGCCGTACGCCCATACCGTCGTTCCGACCGTGCCACGAAACGTTCAAAAGTGGCGCGCATTTGTTTCGGTCGTCGCGTGGAGATATTTTAACCGCGCGTCCATTTGCGTCTGGGTGTGCTACCAGCGAAACGATCTATTTTTTTCAGTAATATTTAAAAAGTATAATGTACTACAAACTACAGTCGATACAAACCCTAGCTACTTGCTGCCCGACGGTCCAGCTCCATCGTTGCGTCCCTCCCTCGTATTCTTCTCCACCACTCGCCGTGTGGCCGCTAGAGCTCGGTGAGCCTCTGCATCCTCTAGTAGCAGACGCTGCCGCAGCGTCTCGTTCGCGTTATCCTTGGCCTTCTTGAGCATGTCGAAGGAGTCCCTCTGCTCCGCCACCCTCTCCTCCGGATTTGGCTCATCAGGATCATCAGAGGACCAATCGATGTCGGAGAAGTCGTCCTCTGCGGCGGCTGCCTCCCTGCGGCGTTCCATCTCGGCGTCGAATGCCGCATGGGCCGCCCGCTCCTCCTTTGCTTCTTGCTCCGCGTCAGCCAAGAACTTCGCGTCCATGGTCGCGCCGAGGACGTTGTGAGTGCTTTCGTCGTCCTCAAACTCCTCGTGGGAGCTCTCGACTGGGGGAGGTGGAGTCGGAGGTGGAGGCGCGGTAGCGTGGCCGCGCCCGATGCTACTCATGGCAAAGGTGGAGGTTATGCTGCAACGGCGCTACGGTGGAGGTTGTGCGGAGTCTAGGGTTTTGTGTGGTAGGAGATGAGATGCGCGTGCCCCTCTTATATAGGCCGGAGATAGGCGACGAGCGCGGCACGCGTGGCATCGCCATTACTTCGTGCGAAGAGGTGGGCGCGATGAGCGGTGCTGATAACCCATAAGTATAGGGGATCGCGGCAGTCTTCGAGGGAAGTAAAACCCAAATATATTGATTCGACACAAGGGGAGGTAAAGTATACTTATAAGCCTTAACAACTGAGTTGTCAATTCAGCTGCACCTGAAAAGCACTAGTAACGGGGGTGATGTGAAATCAGCAGTAATATGAGAGCAATAGTAATAGTAACACTGCAGCAGTAACACAGATGCGATGGCACCAGAAAATAGTTGATACTACTTCCAATGTCATGTAGAACGAGTATATGATGATGAGAGATAGACCGGGGTTCCCAGCGATCTACACTAGTGGTAACTCTCCAATAAGTGACAAGTGTTGGGTGAACAAATTACAGTTGGTCAATTGATAGGATTCAAAGCATTAAGACAGAACATCAAGATTATTAATCATGTAGGCATGTTTTCCATATATAGTCATACGTGCTCGCAATGAGAAACTTGTACAACATCTTTTGTCCTACCAGCCGGTGGCAGCCGGGCCTCAAGGGAATCTACTGGATATTAAGGTACTCCTTTTAATAGAGTACCGGAGCAAAGCATTAACACTCCGTGAAAACATGTGATCCTCACATCACCGCCATCCCCTCCGGTTGTCCCGATTTCTGTCACTTCGGGCCTTTGGTTCCGGACAGTGACATGTGCATACAACTTGTAGATACAATCTAAGCAATAAGTATAGAGCTTAAATCTAAGATCATGTCACTCGGGCCCTAGTGACAAGCATTAAGCATAACAAGATTGCAGCAACAATAACTTCACAACCTTTATAGATAGACTAATCATAATGTATCATCCATCGGATCCCAACAAACACAACACCGATTACATCAGATGGATCTCAATCATGTAAGGCAGCTCATGAGATCATTGTATTGAAGTACATGGAGGAGAGAATACCAACTAGCTACTGCTAGAACTCGTAGTCCATGGGGGAACTACTCACGGAGCATGATGGAGGCGGTGGCGTCGATGGAGATGGCTTCCGGGGGCACTTCCCCGTCCCGGCAGGGTGCCGAAACAGAGAATTATGTCCCCCGAATTGGAGTTTCGTGATGGCGGTGGCGCCCCTGGAGTCTTTCTGGAGTTTCGTCAAAAGGTATCGAGTTTTTAGGTCGAAAGGGCTTATATAGGCGAAGAGGCGGCGCAGGAGGGGCAACAGGGTGCCCTCCCCATAGGCCGGCGCGGCCAGGGACTGGCCAGCGCGGCCCTATGGTGTGGGGGCCCCAGGCCTCCCCTCTGACTCCCCTTCGGTGTCCTGGTCCGTCTCGGTGAATTATGATGTTTGGTCTTCGTTTCGTCGAATTCCGAGAATATTGCCCGAACATCCTTTCTGGAACCAAAAACAGCAGAAAACAGGAACTGGCACTGTGGCATCTTGTTAATAGGTTAGTTCCGGAAAAACCATAAAAACATTATAAAGTGCAAGCAAAACATGTATGTATTGTCGTAAAACAAGCATGGAACATCAGAAATTATGGATACGTTGGAGACGTATCAGCTGCACGCGTGGCATCACCATTACTTCGTGCGAAGAGTTGGGTGCGACGACCGCTCGCAAGCAGTTTTAATGATGTACTCGCAAGAAATAAGAGTTGAAGCAAAAGAGAGCATCAAAAGGCAAATCCATAACACATTTAAGTCTAACCCACTTCCTATGCATAGGAATCTTGTACACAAATAAATTCATAAAGAACAAAGTGACAAGCATAAGAAGATAAAACAAGAGTAACTTCAAAACTTTCAGCATATAGAGAGGCGTTTTAGTACCATGTAAATTTCTACAACCATATTTTCCTCTCTCATAATAATTTTCAGTAGCTTCATGAACAAACTCAACAATATAACTATCACATAAAACATACTTTTCATGATCCACAAACACATAATTTTTATCAAGCTCAAAAATAGTGGGATTAAAACTTTCAAACACACTTTTATCAACAATATAACATGATGATTGATCAATCTCAAAAGATATGAGACTCATAGATAAAGTCAAGAACTCTCCAATCCCATTTTCATTAGTAGTACAATTAATATTATCAAGTAACATAGGACCGTCATCTAGAGATTTATCATAAACATTTGCTACGCAAAACTTTTTTGTACCATGCATTTCGACATCAGGCACAAACAAAGCATTATCATAAGATTTATCAAAGTAGCATGGATTATCATAAATAACAGTAGCATAATTATTCTCACAAGTTTTACTCATAGGTAATATTTCAAGAGAATCCACGGGAACATAACATTCAACCTCTTTCGGTAAGCATGGAGGACAATCAAATAGTGTAAGAGATAAAGAGTTACTCTCATTAGAAGGTTGGCATGGGTAGCTAATCCATTCTTCCTCCTTTTGTTCATCACTCTCCTCTTCTTTTTCATCCAATGAGCTTTCAGGTTCATCAATTTCCTCCTCTTTTTCATCCAATGAGCTTTCAGGTTCATCAATTTCCTCTTCCACAGGTTCCTGCAAATTGTGAGTGCATTCTTGTGCATTAATGAGTCTCTCTTTATAATCAATGATATAAGGATTATCACTGTAACTTTCATTGCAAAAATTAAGGATAGAAGAGAAATAATCTTTAAGGTCCTTACAAACAACACAAGTTTCATAATTTTTAGCCATGAAGGATTCTATCTCAGAGGCTCCCATAAATATGACAAATAGTTCTACCTCTTCAAACCCAAGATGAATATAGTTATTCCAATTATAGTTCTTAATTAAAACTTCTTCACTAAAGCCACATTGAAATTTCAGATGTTTAGTATCCTCTTTAGAGCAACATTTTATATCATGGCGTTTAAGCAAGATTTTAGCAATTGTATTCAATTTTTCTATTATAGCACTCATTACTTTACCAGTTCTTGATTCTCTATAATTATTATAATATTCTATAAGCACCAAGTAGGTTATGGGTTCTCCCATAACAGCAGTTTTTTAATTTTTTTTGGTTTTTCAATTTTTTATGGATTTTTGGGTATATGAGAAAAATAAAACAAGACAAAAAGAAACTAAGCAAAATAACACTAGATAGAAATAAACTAAGCACAAATAAACTAAACAAAAGTAAACTAAGGAAAACAACATAAAATAAAACAGAGAGAGAGGTAGAGTGTACTCCCCAGGTGAACTTATGAGTAGAGCTATGCCTCCCCGGCAACGGCGCCAGAAAACAGTCTTGATAACCCACAATTATAGGGGATCGCGGCAGTCTTCGAGGGAAGTAAAACCCAAATTTATTGATTCGACACAAGGGGAGGTAAAGAATACTTATAAGCTTTAACAACTGAGTTGTCAATTCAGCTGCACCTGGAAAAGCACTAGTAACGGGGGTGAAGTGAAAGCAGCAGTAATATGAGAGCAATAGTAATAGTAACACAGAGGTGATGGCACCAGAAAATAGTTGATACTACTTCCAATGTCATGTAGAACGAGTATATGATGATGAGAGATGGACCGGGGTTCCCAGCGATCTACACTAGTGGTAACTCTCCAATAAGTGACAAGTGTTGGGTGAACAAATTACAGTTGGGCAATTGATAGGATTCAAAGCATTAAGACAGAACATCAAGATTATTAATCATGTAGGCATGTTTTTCATATATAGTCATACGTGCTCGCAATGAGAAACTTGTACAACATCTTTTGTTCTACCAGCCGGTGGCAGCCGGGCCTCAAGGGAATCTACTGGATATTAAGGTACTCCTTTTAATAGAGTACCGGAGCAAAGCATTAACACTCCGTGAAAACATGTGATCCTCACATCACCGCCATCCCCTCCGGTTGTCCCGATTTCTGTCACTTCGGGCCTTTGGTTCCGGACAGTGACATGTGCATACAACTTGTAGATACAATCTAAGCAATAAGTATAGAGCTTAAATCTAAGATCATGCCACTCGGACCCTAGTGACAAGCATTAAGCATAATAAGATTGCAGCAACAATAACTTCACAACCTTTATAGATAGACTAATCATAATGTATCATCCATCGGATCCCAACAAACACAACACCGATTACATCAGATGGATCTCAATCATGTAAGGCAGCTCATGAGATCATTGTATTGAAGTACATGGAGGAGAGAATACCAACTAGCTACTGCTAGAACCCGTAGTCCATGGGGGAACTACTCACGGAGCATGATGGAGGCGCTGGCGTCGATGGAGATGGCTTCCGGGGGCACTTCCCCGTCCCGGCAGGGTGCCGGAACAGAGAATTATGTCCCCCGAATTGGAGTTTCGCGATGGCTGCGGCGCCCCTGGAGTCTTTCTGGAGTTTCGTCAAAAGGTATCGAGTTTTTAGGTCGAAAGGGCTTATATAGGCGAAGAGGCGGCGCAGGAGGGGCAACAGGGTGCCCTCCCCATAGGCCGGCGCGGCCAGGGACTGGCCCGCGTGGCCCTATGGTGTGGGGGCCCCAGGCCTCCCCTCTGACTCCCCTTCGGTGTCCTGGTCCGTCTCGGTGAATTATGATGTTTGGTCTTCGTTTCGTCGAATTCCGAGAATATTGCCCGAACAGCCTTTCTGGAACCAAAAACAGCAGAAAACAGGAACTGGCACTGTGGCATCTTGTTAATAGGTTAGTTCCGGAAAAACCATAAAAACATTATAAAGTGCAAGCAAAACATGTATGTATTGTCGTAAAACAAGCATGGAACATCAGAAATTATGGATACGTTGGAGACGTATCAGCTGCACGCGTGGCATCACCATTACTTCGTGCGAAGAGTTGGGTGCGACGACCGCTCGCAAGCAGTTTTAATGATGTACTCGCAAGAAATAAGAGTTGAAGCAAAAGAGAGCATCAAAAGGCAAATCCATAACACATTTAAGTCTAACCCACTTCCTATGCATAGGAATCTTGTACACAAATAAATTCATAAAGAACAAAGTGACAAGCATAGGAAGATAAAACAAGAGTAACTTCAAAACTTTCAGCATATAGAGAGGCGTTTTAGTACCATGTAAATTTCTACAACCATATTTTCCTCTCTCATAATAATTTTCAGTAGCTTCATGAACAAACTCAACAATATAACTATCACATAAAACATACTTTTCATGATCCACAAACACATAATTTTTATCAAGCTCAAAAATAGTGGGATTAAAACTTTCAAACACACTTTTATCAACAATATAACATGATGATTGATCAATCTCAAAAGATATGAGACTCATAGATAAAGTCAAGAACTCTCCAATCCCATTTTCATTAGTAGTACAATTAATATTATCAAGTAACATAGGACCGTCATCTAGAGATTTATCATAAACATTTGCTACGCAAAACTTTTTTGTACCATGCATTTCGACATCAGGCACAAACAAAGCATTATCATAAGATTTATCAAAGTAGCATGGATTATCATAAATAACAGTAGCATAATTATTCTCACAAGTTTTACTCATAGGTAATATTTCAAGAGAATCCACGGGAACATAACATTCAACCTCTTTCGGTAAGCATGGAGGACAATCAAATAGTGTAAGAGATAAAGAGTTACTCTCATTAGAAGGTTGGCATGGGTAGCTAATCCATTCTTCCTCCTTTTGTTCATCACTCTCCTCTTCTTTTTCATCCAATGAGCTTTCAGGTTCATCAATTTCCTCCTCTTTTTCATCCAATGAGCTTTCAGGTTCATCAATTTCCTCTTCCACAGGTTCCTGCAAATTGTGAGTGCATTCTTGTGCATTAATGAGTCTCTCTTTATAATCAATGATATAAGGATTATCACTGTAACTTTCATTGCAAAAATTAAGGATAGAAGAGAAATAATCTTTAAGGTCCTTACAAACAACACAAGTTTCATAATTTTTAGCCATGAAGGATTCTATCTCAGAGGCTCCCATAAATATGACAAATAGTTCTACCTCTTCAAACCCAAGATGAATATAGTTATTCCAATTATAGTTCTTAATTAAAACTTCTTCACTAAAGCCACATTGAAATTTCAGATGTTTAGTATCCTCTTTAGAGCAACATTTTATATCATGGCGTTTAAGCAAGATTTTAGCAATTGTATTCAATTTTTCTATTATAGCACTCATTACTTTACCAGTTCTTGATTCTCTATAATTATTATAATATTCTATAAGCACCAAGTAGGTTATGGGTTCTCCCATAACAGCAGTTTTTTAATTTTTTTTGGTTTTTCAATTTTTTATGGATTTTTGGGTATATGAGAAAAATAAAACAAGACAAAAAGAAACTAAGCAAAATAACACTAGATAGAAATAAACTAAGCACAAATAAACTAAACAAAAGTAAACTAAGGAAAACAACATAAAATAAAACAGAGAGAGAGGTAGAGTGTACTCCCCAGGTGAATTTATGAGTAGAGCTATGCCTCCCCGGCAACGGCGCCAGAAAACAGTCTTGATAACCCACAATTATAGGGGATCGCGGCAGTCTTCGAGGGAAGTAAAACCCAAATTTATTGATTCGACACAAGGGGAGGTAAAGAATACTTATAAGCTTTAACAACTGAGTTGTCAATTCAGCTGCACCTGGAAAAGCACTAGTAACGGGGGTGAAGTGAAAGCAGTAATATGAGAGCAATAGTAATAGTAACACAGAGGTGATGGCACCAGAAAATAGTTGATACTACTTCCAATGTCATGTAGAACGAGTATATGATGATGAGAGATGGACCGGGGTTCCCAGCGATCTACACTAGTGGTAACTCTCCAATAAGTGACAAGTGTTGGGTGAACAAATTACAGTTGGGCAATTGATAGGATTCAAAGCATTAAGACAGAACATCAAGATTATTAATCATGTAGGCATGTTTTTCATATATAGTCATACGTGCTCGCAATGAGAAACTTGTACAACATCTTTTGTTCTACCAGCCGGTGGCAGCCGGGCCTCAAGGGAATCTACTGGATATTAAGGTACTCCTTTTAATAGAGTACCGGAGCAAAGCATTAACACTCCGTGAAAACATGTGATCCTCACATCACCGCCATCCCCTCCGGTTGTCCCGATTTCTGTCACTTCGGGCCTTTGGTTCCGGACAGTGACATGTGCATACAACTTGTAGATACAATCTAAGCAATAAGTATAGAGTTTAAATCTAAGATCATGCCACTCGGACCCTAGTGACAAGCATTAAGCATAATAAGATTGCAGCAACAATAACTTCACAACCTTTATAGATAGACTAATCATAATGTATCATCCATCGGATCCCAACAAACACAACACCGATTACATCAGATGGATCTCAATCATGTAAGGCAGCTCATGAGATCATTGTATTGAAGTACATGGAGGAGAGAATACCAACTAGCTACTGCTAGAACCCGTAGTCCATGGGGGAACTACTCACGGAGCATGATGGAGGCGCTGGCGTCGATGGAGATGGCTTCCGGGGGCACTTCCCCGTCCCGGCAGGGTGCCGGAACAGAGACTTCTGTCCCCCGAATTGGAGTTTCGCGATGGCTGCGGCGCCCCTGGAGTCTTTCTGGAGTTTCGTCAAAAGGTATCAAGTTTTTAGGTCGAAAGGGCTTATATAGGCGAAGAGGCGGCGCAGGAGGGGCAACAGGGTGCCCTCCCCATAGGCCGGCGCGGCCAGGGGCTGGCCCGCGCGGCCCTATGGTGTGGGGGCCCCAGGCCTCCCCTCTGACTCCCCTTCGGTGTCATGGTCCGTCTCGGTGAATTATGATGTTTGGTCTTCGTTTCGTCGAATTCCGAGAATATTGCCCGAACAGCCTTTCTGGAACCAAAAACAGCAGAAAACAGGAACTGGCACTGTGGCATCTTGTTAATAGGTTAGTTCCAGAAAACGCATAAAAACATTATAAAGTGCAAGCAAAACATGTATGTATTGTCATAAAACAAGCATGGAACATCAGAAATTATGGATACGTTGGAGACGTATCAGCTGCACGCGTGGCATCGCCATTACTTCGTGCGAAGAGTTGGGTGCGACGACCGCTCGCAAGCGAGGTATCACCATTAACGTGTCGCGGACTGCCGAAGCGCATGGAACCTGGGTCGCTGCTAGGCGGCCCAATAAAACGTCCGCCAAAGGCGACCGGATACTGAGCGCGTCCGTGTAGCATTCGCAAAGACGCATCCAAGACGCAAATTTGGACCAGATTTTCGTCTCTGTAGACAGCAGGAACACTATAAGTCGGGTTGCAAGGCCTGATCTCAGACTATTTTTGGTCTACGCGTAGGCAAACCGTCCCTGAGCGTCCATTTGCATCACCTCTTTGGAGATCAATATTGCTACACTTAGGGCAAATCTTACGAGGAAAGTGCTTACGGGGCGGATGTGCCGATCACAGAGCCGCTGCAGACAATTTGTGTGCAACTGCGGCACTCCTTTATTTCAATAGATTGTTGCTTTGGAGATGCCCTGATCGCGCGGCACGGCGCGTCTGTTCGTGCTGGACGGACGCTTCCCCGCGGCCGCGCACGTACCTGCCTAGCGCCACTTGCAGCTGCAACCTGCAGGCTCGTGTCGGGCCGGCCGTGTTCGTGCGTGCACCACTGCTGCATGTACCAGCCCTGACGTTCGGGTCTCGAGCTCACGCTCACTATGGACGGCAACTTCAGATTATAAGCAAGTACTAGTGCAAACCTAGCTGGTTCTAGCTCTTGTCAATTATAATTACACTTATTTTATTTTTTATGGTAAAAAATGGGCAGTAAATCTATTTAACGAGTTGATAAGAAGTACAAATCACTCTAAACATAATAAAATTATATCAACATCCTTTGACCATTTAAAGACCACTACTTGCCGCTAGAGCGAGCCGTCCACATGTTACCGATGCTCCCTTACCAAGTCGGCTTGACATTGTTGATGATATTTGGAAAATTTATGTGCATATGCCCCTAAAAACTAGCGCCCTAGAGGCAAAATTGTCGCGATTGAATCCTTGAATTGATCTGAATTTTCTACCACCAAAGCTATAACACGCGTAGATGGTAAAAGATCCACCACCCCAGCGAAGGGGTGACCAAACAAATCTCCGACCTCCTTAACTCAACCAGCAAGATCACCGCCAATGGTGTGAACGAGGAGGCAGGCATATCTTATTCTTGTCCGCACAATGTCGCCATAGCCACTTTAACGACGATGCATGTCGAACAAAATCTAACTTTGGGGAACCTTGTCCATGGTCAAGCAAAGATCTAAGGTCTCCACCCCCTCCCACCGCCTGAGCTGGTAGCAGAGATGGCGGGGATCCATCAATTCCCTGTTGTAGATAGCGAGGACGAGGCAGATGGCGGCGACTGCCAGGGTTTTGACAGTGGCCACCACCTCGGAGGGGAGAGGCATAGCAATTTGAATTGCTCTTGCGTAATCGTGCTAAAGAGCAAATGTGTTGTAAAATGCCTAATACCTATGGTAGGTTTATTAATCTATATATATTTTAGCTTATATTTTATCTATATCTACCTATGGAGTATGACAAGTAGTATTTCAAACCGGAGGGGGTAATTGTTGCATTCAACCGCGTCGTGTCGTATCCCAACAGACCCAACTGTAACACCAAAGCAATTCTAGACCAAGCATGGCTACAAGCTAAGCTAATTATGCTAGCTAGCAACAAAAAAGAGAGTGCACAAAGTCGCGCGCGCGATCACGCAAACTTCTGCGGATCAAAACGTTGACAATGCGCGCGGATCTCTGCATGCAAGCCATGTGGGTTTCAGCTTTCAAGTCACGGGGCTCAAGACGGACATCGTCATGCACAGGTGCACGCATGCATCAGCCTCACACTGATCATGCCACCGATTATGCTGCAGTACAAGAACGTGTGGTACTATCACTTCTTCATTAGGCGAAGCAATGAACGGACTAACCCAAGCATGCGACGCCGTGATCATCGACCGATCCGACTCAATGACTGTTTACACGTCACGTCGCTGAGGCCTTACCGTGGCGCCAACAGTAAACAGGCAGGCAGCTAAAGTTCAAAACTGGCCATGTTGGATGTGACGTCGTAGTCACGGCACGACCCCTCCTCGGTCGGTTTTCATCGATGGTGTGCACGTTTGTCTAAGCCTAGCTAGCTTAGCTAGGGCTACGTACGGCCTCTGCACGACTGCTCGTCTACGGCGTAGGCAGCCTTGCCTTTTGCCGGACACGAATACTGTGCCGGGCATGTGCGAGAGTTCGTTCCACGTCGCTGTTTGCGTCAAGATCGCCATCACTCGCCGCAACTACGCGCTACAGGCGATCTTTCTAGGACGTAGCCATGGGGCAGGGCTGCACGAGGGGGTGCAAGAATATTTCTCCGTAGCACGGCTTCCCTGCCAAGGACAAGATCGCGAGAGTGAAAATATCTACTCCCTCTATTTGAAAATAAATGACACATTTTGTATATGCAAAGTTCAGCGTTACTCTGTAAAAAAAATCGTGCCATAACCTTTTCTAGATACAGATGCATCGATAACTAAGATGTGCTTAGATATATCAAGACACTTATTTTTAAATGGAGGAAGTATATGCAGTCCCAACTTGAGTAAAACTATCATGTCTTAGAACCACTGCAATTTGTAACGGCTCGCTTCAAAATGAGCAGTTTTTTTTTTTCTAGTTTTTCCCCAAAAGAACTACAAACCCGTTATCCTAACTCTAAATGTGGTGATTTAAGCTTTGGCCTATCTCGCCATATGCTCACTAGAAGGCACAACGGAGGCGAAACCTCTCTCCTCGATCTCCACCGGCGAGGGCGTTGATCCTCTCTCTGTCTACTTGCCGCTCCAGCGGCAAGAGGAAGGGGACCATGTTCCTCTATCCCGGCTTCGTAGTTAGGGTAAGGATTTTTATGCCATGGTGCACCGTTAGGGTCGTGGGAGCGGCGGCCGAGAAAATAAATCTACCTCACCTCCACTCCCACACCAACATTCATGGCAGCGTCTCGGAGTTGATGGCATCGAGTGCTTGTCGATCCTGCAGAGCGACAATGTTAGTGGATGGTGTTGGTGAGGCAGCACCGGCGACTCCATTTGATGTCTATGTCATCCTTCTTTCTCCCCGTTGCTTCGGATTTGTCTCAGATGCCATGGTGGAGCATGAAGGATTTGTTTAGGATCTCTCCGATGGCTGAGACCTATAGTTGATGGGGGTGTGCGGTTGAAGATGGTGACCATGAAGCTTGGAAGATGGTCCGTGGTAGCGGATTTGGCATTATCTCTCTACTATGTCGACGAGAAGCGGAGGTCATGGGGACGAGAACGCACGGGGAAGATATCCCCAGTTGACATGCCACAACGATATGTGCCTCGCCCACGCGTGGCAGGCCTCATCTTCTGCTGAAAAATCCTTGACGGATATGGTTCTTCCCTTGTTCTGTCGATGATGGAGGTCCTTTCTCCTCTTCTATCGGCGAGCGTCTTTGGCGGCGCTGGTGGTTGGCGTTGGCCGATACTGTGTTTGTGTGAAGGGTTCTCTCTAGAAAGTTTTTAGGGCAGTTGTCTCCGCATTGTGTATTGGGTAATTTCCATCAGGATCTTTTGTAATCTCCTTTCTACATTTTCTGGCGATGGCTGATAGTGTCGGTGTGTGAAGGGTTCAATCTGGAAACTTTTCGGGATAGTTGTCTCCGCACAGTGTCTTTCGTCTTTTTCATCAAGATCTTTCGTAATCTCTTTTTACATTAATAAATACTAGTAAGTAGAGCATATGAATAAAAGAGTACTTCTACAACGTAAGAATCTAGCAGATTCCGCAAAAAGATGTTTGTGCTAGTCCACAATTTTTTTTAATATAAGTGTCACCATTTTTTTACGAACACCTCAATATAACCGTGTATATGCTTCTGATTAGATGTCCGCAAAACGTAAGGTCCTGTTTTAGTGTATTGAATTTGATTTGCTATTGAGTAAGAAAGAAAGAAATTTGATTTCTTACCCTTGGTGAGTCTCATCTAGGAGATACAAGGGATCGATCATTTAGAAAAAATAATTTTCTTGAATATTACCATGTCAAATGCAAAAAATTCAGATTATTCATATTATTGACAATTGTACATTCTTTCGCTTAACACGTATGGCTATACGGCTGTAAGCTCCGGTTGCACGGAAAAGAAGGGTTTCAATATTTCTAAGATGTTGTCATCACATTGCAATAGTTATAGGTGAAATTATTCATAGTAGAAACCGAAACTCGAGTAACCGGCCTGGCATCAAAACGGGCTGGTGCTAGCACGCTGAAATTGTTGGCATCCAAACGTAGTGCCAAATCTAGTTCAACTATGTTTTCACTCATACGGTAGCAGCTGGGCCAAACTGCATGCGACGGGCCGAAATGCGAAATTCTCATATGAGCAACCAATCATGCCTCTAGTTCCGCTCGAATAGAAAAACTCGGCCCAGTTTCAAATCTGCATGGATTGTGCTCTAGAAAATTTGTCCAGCTCCTAGAAGGTCCACTCGGGCGCGTGTGGGAAGAAACGAACCCAGCATATCATGGCCATTTGAGTAATCTAGATGATACTTGATGAACGGAAGATGGTAGTATTGGATTCAAAATAAACGGAGGTGTTATGGCGGGAAGCCGAGAGGAGTAAATCTAAATTCAAAACAGCTACAATGTAGTAGAGAAGAGATAGAGTTACTTCAAGAAAATAAAGGTAACCGCTCCCCATATACGCTTGATCCGCTGGCGCACCGCGCAAACAGCAATGAACGAGGAACCGCTAAAACACCAACGAACTAGAAAAAAACAAATTACCACGTCAATGTGGGCGCCACAGATGCAATCTATGAATCTAACGGTAACGGTAGTAAACCCGACTAAAAATTAACTAATTATCATGAGAATTAGCAAATCCGTTTTTTATAAACATTTCCTCCATTTGTCTAATTGATCACTCACATTTATAACTTGCCCACCTAGGTTATCCATAGAGTCTAGGTGGACAGTGCGGAGACAGATAACCCATGAGAAGGTTGCACGGTGGTGCCCCTCCTACGAAGCTAAATCATGTTTTAGGGGTAGCACGTTCGGTGAAAAGAGCTATTTTCCATTGAAGTTTAATTTTATCCGGTGTCCCAAGGAAACAAATGTTGCACTTCCATCCGCTTAAAGATCGATTCCGATTGATACATACATTTTCTTGAGGGGTCGATCCATTTGCTCATAGTAGCAACTTTACGAACTCTGGTTTTGTAGCAGCCCAAACCAGAAACTGAAACAGAGCTATAGATAGAAAAGGCAAACAGCGAGGCCCAGGGATACACTCACAGGGTCCATCTTATCGGGGGCTGTTGTACACCGACCTGGTCGGCATGTACGGAGCAGCGCACACCCCAGCGATCAGGTCGGTTGGTTGGGCCGTGGCCTATTAAAGAGTAGGTACGTTTCTTCTTCTTTTTTTGCTGTTTTTTTTCTGCTAATATTTTTCTTTTTTAACATCCAATTTTAAAAAAATATTATTTTGGAGAACAAAATTTCAAAATCTGTTCAGATTCGAAATTTTTGAAATTTTAAAAATGTTCAGATTTTGATTTAATTTTTTTCGAAATTTGAACATTTTTGGATATGGACATAATTTAAATTTGAACATTTTTTAAAATTTGTAAAATTTATTTTTTTCCAAAAATTAACGTTTTAGTTGTGAACATTTTTTGAATTTGAACATTTTTTCAAATTTGAACGCTTTATATATTTGAACGGATTTCAAATTTGGAAGCTTTTATAATTTGAATATTTTTTGTATTTAAACATTTTTCAAATTTGAACGGATTTCAAATTTAAACGCTTTTATAATTTGAACATTTTTTTGTATTTGAACGGTTTTCAATTTTGAAAATTTCCTGAATTTGAACTATTTTAAAATTTGAACAAAAATAAAATAAACAAAAAAGAAACAAAACAAAAAAATAAAAAATAAAAAATAAACAGAAACATAAAATAAAAAGGAAAAGGAAAGAAAAAAGAAAAAAGAAAAAAAGAAACAGAAAATAGAAAACAAAAAACAAAAAAATAGGCGTACTGGGCCGACCAGGCCGGCCCATACCGCATGGGGGATGTGCGGCACGCGGTAGCGGCACGCGGTAGCGGCCGACCTGATCGGTCTATAGGATTTGCTCATCTTATCACCTTTGTGGGGTGATTGTGGATATGGACCGACGCGTTCTACAGAATTTTTTTTGACGGAAAATGAGCCTTGTATCCTCAGTTCCTCACTAGTCCATCTGTCGCACTTCCTAGTAGATGAAATAATCAGGGCCGAAATCCCCGTGCGCAGACCCATTCTCAAGCATTCAAGCCAACGGCAGTGGCAACCCACAACCGCTTTCCTTACTATCCACCCGCGAATCCTATTCTCCGCTTAGTGCGGGCGCTATCTGCGGCTCCGCGTAGGTCGATCTCTTTACTGGGCCGGCCCAGTTCCTCGCGTTCTTTTCTCGTCACGAGGTAACAGCTTGTGTCGATCTTTTATACGGAGTACTACCGTTTCTCTTTTTCTGTTTCTGGCCACATATTCTCACCTGATTTTCTGGGTGCTGTTTTGCTAGTAGGTTTTTTATATTTAATCTGCTGTACCTGTTCATTTTTCGGAATTTTTTATTTTTTTTTACTTTTTATATTTATATTTATATTTTCTCTTTCAGTTTTTTCATTATTTTCTATGATTTCAGATTATGAAACATGTTTACTTTTAAAACAAGTTCAGATTTCAAATTTTGAATTATAAATGTTCATTTTCTAAAGAGAAATATTTGATTTTTCAAAATGTTGGGTTTTCAAAATTGTTCTATTTTAAACTGTTTGATTTCATCAAAATTGGTCAGATTTTGGAAAATATTTTTAAAATGGAAAATATGTACAAATTAAAAATTTGAAAATATTCAAATCCGAACAAATTTTAAATATGAACAGATTTGAAACATTTTTTTTGATCCGAACAAATTTTAGTTATAAACTATTTCAAAATATGAACAATTTTCAATTTAAAGATTTATGTCCGAACAATTTTTAAATATGAACAATTTTTTGATCCAAACAAATTTTAGTTATAAACTATTTCAATATACAAACAATTTTCAATTTATTTTTTTATATCTGAACAAATTTCAATTATGAACAATTTTTGGAAAGTATTCAAGGGGGAAACCGTTCAAGGAGAAAACCATTCATAATTAATTTTCTTTTCATGTAATAGATCCGTTTAAGGTGCAAAATCCATTCTTTTTTGTTTTACAAATTTTTTTAAATAAGGAAACCATTCATGCTTGCTCGTTCATCTTTTTGAAAAAAAATTAACTTCAAAATTGTTCAACGTAGAAATATGTTCGTTTTTCAAAAACTTCTAAGGTGGGCATTCTTGGAAAAATGTTTGTTAGGATTTTTGTTCATCATGGTAATTTGTTCATGTAACCAACCTGTGAAAATCCCGTTCTTTTTTTCAAAAATGAAAAAGGTGGGAACGCGTTCATTTTCAAATTTATTCGTCCACATAAACCGTTCAAGGAGAAAACCGTTCATAGTTGAATTTCGTTCATGTATAGGATATGTTCAAGGTCGAAATCCGTTCTATTGTTTTTTACAAAATGTTTTTTAAAGAAGTAACCCGTTCATGCTTGGTATTTTTGTTCATCATGGAAAGCCGTTCGCGGAACCGTTGATGTTTTACAATTTGTTCATCGCGGAATTCCGTTCATTTTTTAAAAATTTGTTTAAGTTACAAAACATTCAATGTGCAAATCCGTTCATTTTTCAAAAATATTCAAGGTGGGAATGCGTTCTTTTTTGAAATTTGTTCATACACAGAAACCATTCAAGGAGGAAACTATTCATAGTTGGATTTCTTTCATATATTCGATATGTTCAAGGTAGAAATCTGTTTTCATCTTTTTTGAACTTTGTTTTAAGTTGAAAACCGTTCAACGTGCAAATCTGTTTGATTTTCAAAAATTTCTAAGGTGGGTATTCTTGGAAAAATGTTTTGAAGAACTAAACCATTCATGCTAGGATTTTTGTTCATCATGGTAATATGTTTATGTAACCAACCTTGAAAAATCCGTTATTTTTTATTCAAAAATGTTGAAGGTGGGAATGCGTTCATTCTCAAATTTGTTCGTACATCATGGAAACCGTTCATACTTGAATTTTGTTTCATGTATAGGATATGTTCAAGATGGAAATCCGTTCTATTGTTTTTTACAAAAAAAAAAATGAAAGAAAGAAACCGTTCATACTTGGTATTTTTTGTTCATTATGGAAAGCCGTTCATGGAACCGTTGATGTTTTGCAATTTGTTCATCACGGAAATCCGTTCATTTTTTAAATAATTGTTTGAGTTGCAAACCATTCAATGTGGAAATCTGTTTTCATTTTTCAAAAATGTTCAAGGTGGCAATGCGTTCATTTTTAAATTTGTTCAGACGGAAACCGTTTATAGTTGAAATTCGTTCATCTAATAGATATGTTTAAGATGGAAATCTTTCCATCTTTTTGAAAATTGTTTCAATTTCAAAAAAGTTCAACGTGCTAATATTTTCGTTTTTCAAAAAATTCTAAGGTCGGCATTCTTGGAAAAATGTTTAAAGAACAAAACCGTTGATGTTTTTGCAATGCTAGGAATTTTTGTTCATCATGGAAATCTGTTCATGTAACGAACCTGGGAAAATCTGTTTTTTTTTTTCAAAATGTTCAAGGTGGGAATGTGTTAATTTGCAAATTTGTTCGTACACAAAAACCGTTCAAGGAGCAAAACCGTTCATAGTTGAATTTCTGTTAAGATGAACACCATCTTGGAAAAGTAAGTTACAACTTGTAAGTCATACATTCAAATCACTAGTTAGATTAAATTTAAAATTTCCGTTTGATTTTGAAGTAATTTCTACAAAGATGAACACCATCTTGGAAAAGTAAGTTACAACTTGTAAGTCATACTTTCTAAAGTGAAGCATTTGTTTTTATTTTTCATTAGAATTCTTCTATTATTCACAGAACAAATTCGGAAAGTGGAACGTTCAAGAAAGGAAGAAGACTGCGAATTTCCTTTTCAGGACGAGTCAAACATGGTTCGTGTCTGTTTCTGCAAATACAGATTTTTTCGCCAACTCAGATGTAATTCGAATAGAAATAGCAGTGCTCCATGCGAAGTTTCACTTTCTCGAAGTTTCATCATGTATTGCAATTTGAAAGGTTGAATAACCTACAGCCCTAGTTCACGAGATGCCAAAAGTTCCTTCAAATTTACTTTTGAAACATGCGAATTTCCAAATTTGTTGCAGTTTCTGGTCGTCTAGTACCAATTTAAGGCTCGGAAAAACGTGGCTCAAAAAGAAAGATACAACGAACCGTACAATTCGTGCACGCGCACGAGAACGATGAACAGGCTGTTTCCCGTAACGACGAGCGCGTTAGTGGGCCGAGCCCATTAAGGAGTGTCTCCCGCACCGTCTGAGCGGAGGCAACGTAACGGTTCGCTTAAAGCGTTCTATAGGCGCGCCCCTATCCACCGCCGTACCCAATGGAACCCAATTCCTCCTGCGGCAGGCCTGCCTAGCAGACTCACAGCTCAGCCCGGAACAACATCGCTTCCAAGCTACAACTGAGCCTGCTATTCACGGGTTTCGGCAAATCCTATATGCCGACCAGGTCGGCGGTTTACCAGCGCCGCACACCCCCCTGCGCTGTATGGGCCTGGCCCAGTTCGCGATTTTTCTTCATCTTTCTTCCTTTTTTTTCATTTCGTTTTCGTTTTTCCTTGTTTTCTTCTTTTTCTTTTCTGTTTTCTCGTTTTTGTCTAGTTACAGATTCGAAAAATGTTATTTTTTTCGAAAAAACTGTTCAGATTTTAAAATATTAAGATTTTGAAAATTGTTCAAATTCAAAAAATGTTCACATTCGAAAATTGTTAAATTAAAATATTTTCACATACGAAAATTGTTCAAATTCAAATATGTTCACGATCCATAATTGTTCAAATTGAAAATATGTTCACGATTGAAAACTGTTCACATTCAAAAATAATGTTCATTCAAAATTGTTCAAATTCAAAAAAATGTTCACGCTCGGAAAATGTTCAGATTTAAAAACATTCAAATTTGAAGATTTTTTTAATGTTTATATTAAAAAAAATAGATTTCGAAGAAATAAGTTTACTTTTTGAAATTTTAAAAAAATGTTTACAGTTAAATATATTCATATTCGAAAAAAATCAAATTTGAAAATTGTTCAAATTCTTAAAATTTATTGTTTTTGAAAAAAGTTTAGATATGTGCATCAACACAGAAGAGAAAAGCAGACGATAGGAACACACAGTCCATCCACGATCGTAATTCGTATCTATGCAATCCGATATAAGCTCAAACTCAGGTAACCACCGTGTGCCAAGATGGGCCAAGCCCACATACGGACAGGGGCTGTGCCGTAGCAGTTCCGCACCGACCAGGTCGGTGAAAAGGACCTCCCCGGGTTTCCCTATACCGCGCCTACGTGCAGGAGTAGCGCACACACGCAGGGTTCCCCCCACGCGCCTTCGTGTTGGGCCGGCCCAGCCGTCCAAGAAAGGTCTTCTCGCCTTTTTTTCTATTGATTTTTCTGAAAAAAATTATATTAGCAAAAATTCAAATTATAGAAAATGTACAAAGTTGAAAATTTTCAAATTTGAAGTAATTGTACAATCCGAAATTTGCTCAAAATTCGAAATTTTATGAAATTCGAAATTTGCTAAAATTTAAAATTTGCTCGATGTTTGAAATTTATTTAAATTCAAAATTCACACAAATTTAAAATTTGCTCAAATTTTAAATCTTATCAAGGTAAAAAAATTAGATTTGAAAACAGCTCAGATTTGAAAACTATTCAGATTTAAAAAGTATTAAAATTTAAAATTGTTCAAACAATAAAGGAAATAGAAAAAAAAAACCGAAGAAAAAGAACCTGAACTGAAGAACCAGGCCAATCCGACCCAAAACCGCGAGCATGCAGGAAGGACGAAGGAACGAACAAACGAAATGGGCCAGCCCAATACGCACCCGCGCGCGGGCGGCGCATGGTAACACCCGCTAATGTGCAGGAAATAGGATTTTCCCTATGGAAAAAGCTTACCATCCCCCGGACGATCCTTCGCTGCGTTCCTCCGGATGGAGCATCGTCCGATCAACGCGATCGCACGGAGAAAATCCCGCCACGTCCTCCTCCTCCCTGCACCTCATCTCTCCACGTGGTTGTCCCGCACAACACATGCACCTTATCGTTATCTCCTCCCACCTCCATCTTTTCTTTTATCCCCAATCGGGAGACGGAGCTCGCCTGCATACCACGCCGCCGATGCTCCCCACCACCGTACCATGAATTTCTCTCCTTCGCGTGCAGACGATGCTCCCCACCTTCCGTCGCCTGAGGTCTCCCCTGCCGCCAACCTCAAGCTGGCCCTGCAGCCGGCCTCAAGCTCGCCTACCGCTGATCTCGAGCACGTCCGGCGAGGCCTCTTTGCCTCCTACCTCCGGCGAGAACCGGTGTTTCAAGGTGGCTTCTCTCGCGCTGCGAAGCAGCACACGCGGCGCAACGACACTGCAGAGGTGGTCGCCGCAACCTCCTCATCGCTGCTATAGAAGGGGGAAGCGGTGGCCCGATGGTGCGGGGAAGGCAGGCCATGGGTGCTGCGAGCGGCGCCCGGCATTGCTACGTGTCGCTCTCGGCGTTGCTGCAAAGCCAGGCGCCGACGACACGGTGAAGCCATGATACAGGTCGCTTGAGCGGCGCCCGACGTTGCTACATGCGGCGCTCGGCGTTGCTGCTTGCGACGGCCGGCGCTGCTGCAAAGCCAGGCGCCGATGGCACGAGGAAGCCAGGATACGGGTTGCTGCGTGCGGCGCCCGGTGTTGCTACGTGCGGCGCTCGGTGTTGCTGCTTGCGGCGGCCGGCGTTGCTGCAAAGTCAGGCGCCAACGGTACGGCGAAGCCATGATACGGGTTTCTACAAGCGGCTCCCGGTGATGCTACAAAGGCACAGAGGCGGTGCTACCTTGCATCAGAGGTAGTGCTTCCTACGATTGTCGGCAATGGGAGACCAGAATACTGCAAAGGTTCCGGTGATCTTCTCCGGCACCGGTAGGCGATGCTACCATGGTGGGCGGCGGTTGCTACCATGGTTGGTGTCGATTCCTACCTTGCTGGATGGCGATCGCTACCATGGTGGACAACATATGTTGTGAACGCCTGAGCCATCTGCAGCTAGGGGCGTGGAGGTCTACCTTGCCGGAGCTGGACGCCGCCTTCGCCGGAGCTAGATGCCGGTCAGGGGCCAAGCTGTTGCATATGACGACGGGGTTGAGGACCACCTGTTCTAGTCTATTTTGTTTGCCTTTTTTTTGGCGGAAGCGTGGGGAGTTGTGAGTTGTTTTGTACACAAGTGGTCCCATGAGGACACGTGTTGATCGCAGGAGGCGGGGATCGGGGCTTCCGATCCCCCGGGGGACGCTGAGTACGCCCTTTCCCTATTCACCGCTCGATGCAGGTAGGGTAGTGGTCGGCACGGACCAAGTGCGCACACTCCTCAGACCGTACGTGGGCTCAGCCCACCAAACCAGGTACATTTTTCCTTTTCTGTTACTTTTTTCTTGTTTTGTTTTACAAAATGTTTAACATCTTTTAAAATGTAGACATGAGTTAAGTCTGAATACTTTTAAAAATTTGATTTTTTTGTTATTCAACATTTTATAATTTGAACTATTTTGAAAGTCCAAGTTTGAACAATTTTATTTTGTGGAATTCTAAATTCGAACATTTTTTTAATTTGAATATCTTTATATTTGAACTTTTTAGATTTATTTTTTTCTAAATTATTTAATATTTTCAAATTTATACACTATTAATATTTTTTGAATTTTAAAAAAAAATTGAAAAAGAAAAGAAGAAAACAAGAAAAAATTCAGCGCGAAAGCGCATCCATCTTCTTAGTGGAATGCAAATCCTTTTTCCCTTGTTTCTGTGGGAGGTGCAGGGAGCATTGCCTTCAAAATCTTTGTTCCGCTTCACGAGCAAGGATCGCCGCGAGGAGAGCGAGGAAACCGAAAAACTGATAAAAACTGCCGCAGTAATGGGCCGGCCCAACGCATACACCCGCCTCAGTGGAGCACAATGCCGTGCGCCTTTTGGGTGTGGTTTTGTATCTCCGTATGACCGGCTTCAGAAAAATACAAAATTATGTCATTGAAGAAGACAAAGTTTGAAGATCTCGGAAATTTGCTCGTCTCTTTTAAACTTTATTTGTAATCGGTAGATTACAGCTCATGTATCATGTACTATCTACTACAAATATATAAGACATTGATTGTAAAAAAGCTAGAAACCAGAAAACTAATAACAACCGCCGCGTTAATGGGCTGGCCCATCGGAAGTGTCCGTCTCAGCGGAGCTCCATGAAGCTCGCGTTGGGCGGCAAATAGGGTTTCCCGCTGCAACCCAACTCTCGGAGAACACGACAACTAGTCACATCTTAAACTACAACTGATCTCTGTTCCCATGACCACAATCCAGTGTACCTACGATGCAGCACATTCGGGACAGACAATATGCCCACCAGCCCCACCACACCAGATCTGCAATACTAAACATTTTCAGCCCATATCTTGGGGACTAGATTAATCGCCTCACCCGTGATCGCATTAGGGCATGAGCTCACTGCCACACCAAGTGGCGCGCATATAAAAACGCAATCAGATTCTCTCGGCTACACCAATGGAGTAGCAGCCATGATTGAGGGCCCTAACTTAACTTATCTCGTCGCCTCGTCCTCGTGGATAGGTGTATCAGTTCATATGCCTACTAGTCTAATCAATTAGACACTAATCATGCAGCGTGTGTGTGTGTGTGTGAGAGATCATGATCCTTGAACGATTAAATAGCCGTTCATGGAGGGGGCTGGGCATATGGTTGGGTGGGGGCAAATAAGATATCTAGCGGCAGCATCTCCCGGCTCATGTATCCCCAGCAAGAAGCATCTGTTGTCTGTGTTTGCGTACGTCCTGATCTACTGAAGATCTTGGTGCGTGGGTGGTTGTGAATTGTGGTCATGGATCATGGATGGATGCCCTAATTTAGATCTTGTGAACCTTCCTACTGCTTATGCATGCAGCAGCATGGGGAAGACCTCTATAGTAATACTATACAGAATTAAGTAACCAGAGCTGTTCTGATGTAGCTGTCTACTGAGCTATATACAAGAGAAGAGACTGTATTTTCTTTCTGAAATCATTTTCCCTTCTGACTGCCTGTGCAAATGACCCTACCTCATCTACCATTTCCACCTGCAGTTAGGTCGCTAACCTGCCAATGGAGGAGGCGAGGGACGCATGGGCATGGCGTGGTGATCAGAGTATTCTAACGCTAGTTGATTAGGAAGCAGAATAATTATATCCTGGACCGACAATAGGAGCATGACCTTACAACAAACAGTACAGCAGTACGCCACTAACGCAGCTGGATCGGATGTGCGCCTCTGACGCTACACATGCTGACACGCAGCATCAGAAAGTTTCCCTGACACCAACTGTACTAATGTAAGCTTTGAAATGCAATAGAAATACTGTGCCCGCCATGACCGGGAATCAGATCTTCTGGTTCTTGACACTAAACAGTGCAGGTGTAGTTGGAGATGGAGTACTAAAATCTAAGTACATACTAGTTGACATCTTAGCATGTGCCTTGATCTGATCAAACCATATGTTACTATCTAATATTAGCTGTTTGTTCTCTAGCCATTTCCCTTTTCTCATTCAGTTCAGCTCCTGTTTGGAACAGAACAAGGATTTGCAGCTTGGATATATTCTGAGCGCCTTTTCTGAGCAGAGGATCTTGGCAACACTGTTGCCACCATAGTTCCATGGTGGAATGAAAGTAGTTCACTGTCTGGGAAATGGAGCTGGTATCTATCTATCTTGGTTGGGAACTTGAGTCAGCAACAAACATCCAAAGGTGATGTTGTCATGCCAGAAGATATCTTTCCTTCCTTTTTATTCCAGAAGAAGACAATTCAGCAAAACCTTTTTATTTTCAGCAAAACCACTCCAGTCTTGTCCACTACTAGTCCTCTGACTAATCAACATCTAGAGCCTGATTCACGGTCTCCGTGCATCCCAGATCTAGCCATCTTTGTCAGTATTCTGGTTAAACTCAGCCAGATCATAAGCAAGCATAGAACTAGTAGTAATTCAAATCCAGCAGCAAGTGCTGTCACTGTTCACATCAGCACATCGCCCACATCCGGACCACCCACTTGGAAGTGTGAGGGAAACAAACAGCTGCAGCAGGTAAGCAAAGCCTTGTCCAGTCCATGAAAGAGCTTTCAGCTGCTTGCCATGATGGTGACTAGTAATTAAACAATTAGCCAACTAAGAGTGGCTTGAGTGCTAGGCAACGCTTAGCTCCCCCAGTCAACTTTTTATCCTCTTCTCTAGAGAGATGTGAGAGGCTGCGCCAGCCTTTGGATTAAACTAGACGGGATTAGCAAGGGAATGTTACCTTTTCACATCACAAAGCAAGCATGTCTGCCCTAATTTATTAATTGATTCCATCAGCAAAACCTAAGCACCTGCTAGTGAAAGCTGATTGTGGTGGCCGCAGTTTGACCGGACCTAGCTGGTAGCTCATCACTTGTGCCTGAAACTTTGGGCCTGCCTAACTCCAGGGAATTTGCGAGCTTTTCACGAGTTAGATTTTCTAGACGAATCTGCAGATGTTGTGCCCACCAATAACTACCATCCTAGAGCAGGCAGAATATAAACAACAAAAAGCTGCTACTACTATCTCTCTGATCCAGGCCCTCCATCAAAAGCCAAGAATCCAAAGTTGGCAATTGCAAGATGGAACTGGAATGTGAAATGCATCAAATCAAAGTGTCATGGTTTCTCACCAGAACAAAGTTAGTTGTATTCGTGACACCTCAAAAACAAATTCAGTATTCATTACTTTTAATTTCGATAACTCGGCGATATTGCCTAGTAGGTTTGGGAACAAGAAGATAAGTAGGACCAGCTGGTATTGTCCTATCTGAAAACTTCCGCTGCTACTGAAAACATGTGAAGATAATAGGAGAAATGGTCGTTTGGTGGGGGAGAGGATTCAGATCTGCCACATCAATACCTTGTACAAGCAGCTAAACGAACAGCTTCGTGGTGTCAAAGCCATCATGTCCTTCTCGGTGAAATATAATGGAAAGAATCCGAAGGTCGCCGTCACCGGACAGAATCGCTGTCATTATGCAATCTCCATGCTAGCTTGATAGCACGAAATCTCTCAGGCTTCCGCTTTGTTTAGTATCGCCAAAGCAACCCCGTGGCATGATTGTTAATCAATCTATGGCTTTTCCAAACATGAACACCGCCGTACCTACAGCTAGCTCTTAGAATAACAACCATGCCTGATCTCCCCCAAATTATATAGTCAATTATGGGCATCATGATAAGGAGGAACAAAAGGATGGATGACTTGTCAAAAATAAATACAGTATCGTCTGGGGTACAATGGGGAAAGAACTTGCGTTTTGGACTTGTTTAATCTAGGAGATGAAGATTCTCCGTCGGCCACAATTGTTTTATGGCATGATATGCTATATATTTGGAGAAAAAATGATGCCATGAGAATTCATGGTTAGATTCTTCTCGGGGCCAATTCTATATGTTGTAACCGGTGGTTATTCGACCGATCGCATTTTGCAAGGGTTGACTGCAACTTACTTTTTTAGCTATGCATTTCCTTCTATTTGTCAAGACATAACAATGCACACAATGTTATGCACTTAACTAACATTTTTGTTATGACCCACACAACAAATCATTATCTAAAGAAACTGACTTGTCATTCAATCAAATCATTCATTATGTTATGCACTTAACTAACATTTTTTTGTTATGACCCACGCAACAAATCATGATCTCAAGAAACTGACTTGTCATTCAAATCATACATTCAGAAATAGATGTCTAAGAATTTTGAATAAGCAGTAATGACACACACAAAGAAAAATGAAATATGAGAAACAGTAATGACATGCATAGGCGGATCTAGCACCCCTATTGCCCGGGCAGCCGTCCAGGCTTCCGGCCGGCCGGTAGGCTTATTTTTGCCCCTATTTTATATGTATTTGATATAAAATTAGCACCCTAAGCCTATTTTGCCCAGACTTCAACAAATTTCTGGGTCCGCTTATGATGACATGTGGGTCCAAGGGTAAGATGCAATTTAAATGCCAGATTTTTCTGTCGAACAGATGTAAGTTTTTTCTTAGTTTGGTGTAGATGACTACCTGGTAGGGTCACTGCTAATGCTAATGCTTTTCATCTATCTCTGTGTGCCCATGTGTCTCTCGCCCACAGGGCATCAAGCAGTGTGTGGTTCCAGAACGCTCAAACACTACCACTTACGGAAGCAAGAACATTCCTATGGCGGTCACACGTCATTCCGTCCGTCCACTTCATGTTTATTCCATGGTGGTGGAGGCCAGTCACGTTGAGGAAAAAGCCTATGAACAAAACCATTCCCATTTTTCTGTGAGGTAAATCATCTAGATGTTTGGATAAGTGATGGCACAGTTTTGGAACTTATCATTGGTGCTAATATTATCCAGAATTAACTTGCTACTAGCATTCATCATGATATGCATACCAACAGTTCCATTCCCGCTGGACCAACTGACAATTGAACCTAGTTCTAGTTCGCTCAGCGCTTCACAGGGTTTTCATCTCAGAAGCTTTTGAGACCTTATTCCGGTTGTGCTCTCTGGCGGCGGAGACGAGCCTCGGCTCGGACCACACCCCGTTGGTGTTCGATTCTGGGGATGAATCGCCCACACGCCCGGCCAGATTCTTTTTTGAAACTAGTTGGTTCGAGAGACAGGAGTTTGTTTTTACCTCTCGTGCAGGGTAACTGGGACAGGTTACAAAATTTGGTCGGCGGTAGGGATATCGTTGATTGGTGGATCCACATGAGCTCGGTTTACGACAATATCTCCGGGGATGGAGTCATAATCTTGGGCAGGAGGGGCGCCTAGGGAAGACCGCGCTCTTGGACTAGATTAACAGCTTGACATCTTGGCGGATGCATCTGACCTCCATGAGGAGTCTTGCGCGCTTCGCTACCACTTAGAAGCAGATCTCCTCCAAATCTACATTCAGGAAGAAGAGTATTGACGGCATCGTGGAAGGGTTAAGTGGGCACTACAGGGGGACGCCAACACTGCCTATTTCCATGCAGTGGCCAATGGTAGACGTCGGAAGTCTACAATTACTTCGCTCTGGACCCCGGAGGGGGTGATTTCTGAACCAAGGTTGGTTCAGGAACACGTGTATGCGTTTACAGGGAACTTCTTGGTTCCTCGGCTATCCGTGTGTGTGGTCTGTCCCCGCTCACTTGGGGTGTTGCGGGCCAAGTTACAGAAGAGGACAACGAGCTGCTAGCCCTCACCTTTTCAGAAGCGGATCTGGAAGATATTATTAAGGAGATGACAACTGAAACGGCGCCAGGCCCCTTGGGTTCCCTATCCTGTTTTGAACGTTGCTGGCAGTTGGTTAGACATGGGGTCCTCCATATTCTCAATGACTTTGTGTTGGGACGCATTGATATTGCTAGGCTCAATTTCGGCATAATTTCGCTGATCCCCAAGGTTCCGGGTGCTGACCAGATCACACAGTTTCGACCCATAGCGCCGATCAATGTGATCTTCAAGATCATCTCCAAAGCTTATGTCATGCGCCATGATCATATTTCTCACTCTGTTATTAGTCCGAACCAAACAACCTTCATTAAAAGGAGGAGTATTTTGGATGGATTGCTGGCCCTGATCGGGATTGTCCACGAGCTGCGAACTAAGAAGCTGGGAGGGATCCTCCTAAAACTGGATTTCGAAAAAGCCTACGCCCGAATGAACCGGGATTTTCTCTCGGAAGTGTTGCATTGTAAAGGTTTCGACGCCAGTTTCATCCACCGCATCTCGCAACTGATTTCGGGTGGGCAAACGGCGATCTCCATCAATGGAGAAGTCGGATCGTTCTTTAGGAACAAGAGGGGAGTGCGGCAAGGGGACCCACTGTCCCCTCTCCTATTTAACTTCATCGGGGAAGCCCTCTTGGGCATCCCGTTGGCGGCTGCAGGGGCAGGCCATATCCATGGCGTCGTTCCGCACCTACTCCCCTTCAGTATGCGGACGACACGCTTATCCTGATCCAGAATTCAGAGGAGGACATCAAGAAATCGGAAATTCCTGTTAATGTGTTTTGAAGATATGTCCGGATTAAAGATCAACTTCCACAAGAGTGAAGTTGTGGTTATGGCTCTGCAACCGGCTGGCTTCGACTATGGAAACGTATGATAAGGGGACCAACATGGAAGCGACTCATATGAATCATGCATGAATTTTGGTTCATGGTAAAGTAAGAGGCGGAGAATATCACGAAGGCTGGATTGGAGGACTAGCAATTAATGGAGGTTCAAGTCTTTGCGTTGTTGTGGGATTTGCTTGGTGTTCCGGGGTTTGCAGCAACAATATGAAAGTTGATGCGGCAGTACAGGTGAAGTTCAGAATCTTACCTTTCAGGATGAAATCCAAGGTATGGTTTTAATTGGTTGTGCCTAGCAATGATTTTGTTGAAGACATTGTTTTTAAGAGCGGAGACTATCTTCAGGGTGAAAACCTAAGATCTTTGGTCGGTCGACGACTCTGCTTGTGCACTCTTTCCTTCTTGGAGGCATTGCTTTTGGAGCGTCTGAAGTTCACGTGTTCTCTTGGTGGTGGATGCATTTTTGTTGCTAGGACAGGAATATTGTAGTGAAACCTTTTATCAGTTTATTATTTTCTTTATGGCAGTGTGCATCCGTACTGCCATTAGGTATTGGGATGTTGCAAAGGTTGGGTTTATTTAGTATATCCTGATATTAATATATTCTCTTTATGAAAAAAGAGCACACTTTGAGGATCATATTCTTCCGAGCTTTCAACAAAATGATGTAAACTATCTCAATGTTGGGATGATAGATGTAATTTTTGGAACTTAGCCTAGGTGCCAGGATTATCCAGAATTAAGGTGATACCAGTAAACATTATGCTTGCGTGCAAAACATTACTGTTTTGCATATTTTCTGCAATCGGCGGGTGGCCTTATCATGGAGAGGAACACTTCTGCTCCGGTGCTTTCCCCTTGGCAAAACTGTAGCCGCGATAAAAACAAGGACGGTGAAAATCTTTTCATACCCCTTCGTAAGCGGGGGCATGATCGCAAAATTAAAATATCTGACATGTACGTACAACCCTGTAGTGGCCTCTATGGCCCGCGTTGAGGGTACCCTCCATCAATGGACTAGCGAATCTGGAGCGGCCACGATATCACGGCGATGGCGAAGACGATCGGCGCGCGTAGCACCCTTAATTAGCAGAATCCCTGCCGGCGAAGCGATTTCGTTGTCCAGCAGCGTCGTCATCGGATCCCATCAGATACACAGCCAACAAGTTTTGAAACCACGCATGCACAACATGGAGCGGTAGATAGGCAGCGTATAGATACCATATGTCCGTATGTATACAGATGGAAAGAATATACATGGGTTGGATATGAATTTCAGCGGGCCTAAGGTAGAAAAAAAACCCGAATATAACCCCTCAACTTCTTTTGGGGAGAAGCACCACAGCAGGGCTCGGAGAGGAGACCTTAGTGGCAGCGTTCATGTGAGTCGCGCATACGTGGTTTAACTCGTTCCAACAACAAGATAGCCGATGGGGAAGAAAGAAATGGTACGTTGTGAAACGGCTCCAGAGCTCATGCATAATGTAGAAAAGGAAACAATTGTACTGTGCAGTAGAATACTTTTTTTTGGCACTAACTATATTTTACCCGGTGCAAAATGATGTTTTCTATATAAAAATTATGAGAACGAGATGGACTATTTTTTAAAGGAAGAAAATGACTATAGATTATGATGTGTTTTCTTTGGAATGTTTTGACAATTGTAGGAAAAGTTCAGCCAGATGCACATTTCAATTGTCGCAATCCGAGGAGACTTGGGGCCACACATCATGAGCGTGCGTGTACTTGGGGACCTGGCGCGTGCTCAGCTTTGAGTGATTGATCGGGAGGGAAATGGCGACTATGGGAGCAAGATCGAGTGGACCATGAACTGGGCAGCACACAAAGCATGCTGCGGATCTGACATGATATGCATTTCCCCCAAGGATCATGGGATTTAACCTTCAAATCCACATCCTGTTTTCTTTCACCCAGCAGAGAATGATTAGGAGCTGATTAGGTTGCTGGCCTCTTCTTTCCCCAAGAGCATGCCTCCTGCCTGCCTGCCTCCTTTTTACCAAGGCCAATGTTTTGTGAAAAGGAGGGGTGTAGGGTTAACAGAAAAGGAGCTACCGAGATAAAGTTGCTCACATATTCTATGGGCTATCATACGGCAGTGCGTGTAGCAAGTATAATGAACAGACGATTTCACAAAGAATGAACAGATGAGTTTGGTTCAAGTAGAACTTCAAATTTGTACTTGCAGTTGACACGCCCACTTTTCTTGTTGGCACTTGTCTATTCCATACAGTACTTATCCACCATAAGAGCAGCTCTAGCAGCTACCGTAAAACACTAACTGCAAACAGGCAAATATAGTTCGCGGAAAACGTGTTTTTGGTGGCTGCGAGAGCCAGCGCAGTGCATCTACCGTAAACGCAAACCGGAAAACAATATATATATGTTGTTTTCCTGTTTGCATTTACGGTAGCTCAACTCTAGCGGCTATCGTAATACGCGAACGTAATCAGACTAGTTTAGTTCGCTGAAAACATGATTTTGGTGGCCACGAGAGCCGACGCAGTGGATCTATCGTAAATGCAAACCTTGGAAACAACATATTCCCGGTTTGCGTTTACGGTAGCTGCACTGCGTTGTGGACTGTAAAATAAAACCATATAGCATAAGTGCATAACTGAATTTCGACAGTTCAGACAATGTTTGCAAACATGTTCACATCAAATCACACCCAAAAAAAGATCAACACATCAATGCAAGGCACGGTCACTTCCTCCGAAGCGCCTCCACCGAAGCAGCACCACTACTCGTCGTAGCACCTTCACCGGCTGCAGCACCATCACTCGTCGTAGCACCCTCACCGAATGTAGCTTGGGTCATGGCTTGCCTCCGCCTTGCGATGATCTCCATCCTCCTCAAGTCCCACCACTCTCTAGTGATTGCATCCATCAAGCTTGGATCCATAGTCATTGTTCGATTCTCCTCGGCAAGAAGATTGATACTTGCTTTCTTCTCCTCTAGAGCAATCTTCCTCTCCTCCAACTCACGGATCCCCTTCCACCTTTCATGCTTCATCACATTCTTCTTATCTTTCATGAGAATTGTTACATCCAAGATTTTCATTGCGGTTGATTCTATTGACTTCGTCATCTCTTCAATTTTGGATGCCAAGTTGGCATTTTCTTTCTCAATTTGCATCCACTCTTTTGCCTTCTTGTTTCCATCCAGTCTCCCCTTTTTCCTTCCTCCTTTCTCATCACTATCATCCGACTTAAGTAAAGCTCTCTTTTGCGGTTTTGCTTCTTCCTCCCTCAAGTTTCACTTCTCCATATGCTCAAGCAACTTCCAACAATGTTGAAGATTGAATGATTTCCCTTTGGAGCCGGCCATTTCCTTGTAACTTTCCATTGCAATGGATTCAATTTCATCTATGGTTCTACCACTTGGTAAAGGTAGAGCCCAGGCTTGCTCCAATGCTCCACTCCAACGGCTACAAGAAGACTTGATCACATCCCACCGGCCTTGTAGTGACCGATAAGTGCGCTCCACCGGATTCTCCACGGGAGGCAAGAGCTTGAAAAACCTGTCCTCAATTCTAATCCAATAGCACTTCCCAGTTTGATCGTGACATTGATCGCATCGAGTGACTCTTGCGACCACGCCTTGCACAAGACCGTGTCTTCGATCATGTTGTAGTTGATAGCCATCCTCTTCTTCGCCTTGGCCTCATCATATGCTCCTCAATCGACCTCCTCCAACTCCTCGTCGTCCTCCTTGCCGTCCTTATAATCGATCTCCTCCTCCACCTCGTCAGCACCCAAATCATATCCAGGGAGCGACGACTGTGTGATGCACACCTCCGTCTCGTTGAGGAGTTGAACGAAGGAGTTGGGGGCTTCATCATACCTTGAAGGCATTTCGTCGAACACGTTGCCTGCGCCAACATCCGAATGTTGTGGAGCCGTGTGAGCAGCGGCCGGCAGGGAAGCTTGAGGAGCGGCGGCGCGGGGCTTCATGACATGCTTCTTGCCTCCACAGGCGAAGCAGGGGAAGCGGTAGCGGCGCGCTTCCTCTTCTTGATGGCGTGCACCGGCTGAGCTCCCGTCGTGGGACGGGGGAGTTGAGCAGCGGTCGGCGGGAGGTCGGAGTACTCCATGGAGCCGATTTGCGGTGGAGTCGGCGATAGATCGATGACGGCGACGTCGTGGGAGCGGGAAGGGATGGGGGTGAAAGTTCCGTCCCGCCAAAAAATAGAAGGGTGTGCGTGTCGCGCTCGGTTCCCTCTCGAAGCCTGAAGAAGTACTGCTCGGCCGGCAGAATTTGATGTTGCCTGTAAAAAAATTTAGGTTTCAGATAGAAATACGGGTGCTGCACTGCGCGTTTTTTTAGGGGGGGGGGGGGGCGGAAAAGTGACGGTTATTATTCATTTTTGCCCCTTTTACGGTAGCTGCTAGAGCTGCTCTAAAATTGCCCTTTTTCGAAAGAATTTCGTCGAATCTTAGGATATTTCATTTCCTATGGATTTTTTTTATAAATTTTGTTTCTGAAAGTGGTTGGAACTTTCCCAAACCAATTTACATGTAACTCAACAAATATTTCTTATGTTCTACGACAGCCATAGCAGACATTAAACCTACTATTATTTTTCTATGGTGCACCCAAATAACATTTATTACATATTGGCGTGTTCTCAATTTCTGTAGTATTTACTTATAAACAAGACATGACATCTCTTTTCTTATTTTCATGTCATTTCTATGCTATTTTAATTCTACAAATCAATTAAACCCCTAGTGGTAATGTGACAACTACAGGAAGTGTATGGCCGTATTTTGTATGGAAGCTACTGCACTGTGATCGACCGCAATATTATGGTGTAACATGGTATCTAACTTATGCTCAAACGCATTCTAATACTATCTTTGTTTATTGAGTTGTCCCATTGCCCGTGTTCCTATAGCATAAATGGGAGATGTCTCCATCCTCGGATATGGGTGTCACAAGGTATCACCATCTTTGACATATTAGGCCATTGATCTTGGTCATATGGCTTAACTAAAATCCCAAGATTGCTCATACTTGATATATATAATAATATATACTATATATTATGTGAAGCAAGCTTTTAAAAGTTGTCAAAATTCAAGTTTATCAATGATAATGGAAATGTTTGAACATTAGAGAGGAGCCCGTCTGGTTGCACATGTTTTTTCTATTTTTATTTTTTATTTCTTCATTTTCTTTGAACATTTTCAAATCAAACGCGGGGTAAAAAAAATCGCACAGTGAGCATTCTATGCAAGGAAGTTGAATAATCTTTCAAAACTATCAGTAGATCGATCAACGATATAATGGTGCATACTTGTGTACCTTAATTAAAATGTTTTTTTCCAATTTTCCCGAGTATTCTATCAGACACACATGTACCTACTACAAATTAGTATTTTTCGCTAAATCGACATAAAGTCGTCTAAATGGCTTGGCGTGGGGGGAGGGGGCAGGGGGGGTCAGCTAGGTGTCATTCAAAATTAGTAAAACTCGAAAACTATCCATAAAATATGGTGTAGTTCTTTGCGAAAATTTGGTTAATTAATTGGTAGCATTTTAGCAGTTTTGTTTGTATTTTATTATTCAAATAACCCATCCTTTGCACTCGGAAAAAACTTCGATTTTTTTTCATTTTGTACATAAAAACAGGAAACTCAAGTTGGCAATATTTTTATTACATGCCGGCAATAATGCATCCATCTACCAAATATGGGAAAGTTAATTATCACCATCTTTTGCATAGTTATATATGTGGACATTGGCCTTGATTATGTGGCTTGAATATATCTCAAGAATGTGCTCGTACATGATATAATCTATACATATTTGCGCGAGTTTTCAATTTTCAATTTTCCTTCATTTTCTTTGAGTTTGAATCCTAACAATATTCATACATGATAGGCCATACTATGAAGAAGTTCTTTGAAAACTTGTCCAAATTCAAGTTTTTCAATTTTCAATTTTTCTTCATTTTCCTTGAGCTTGAATCCTAAGAATATTCATACATGATAGGCCATACTGTGAAGAATTTTTTTCATAACTTCTCCAAATTCAACTTGCAAATTTTTTGTTCTCTCTTTATTTTCTTTGACTATTTTTAAAATGAAGTGAAATTTTATTGTATGAGCATTCGTACCAAGAAGTTGAATCATTCAAACTAGTAATGGATATGCGATATCATGACTACTTGGGTAACTTAACATAAATTTCGTCGAATTTCGTGAGCAGTCTATCACACACTTGTAGTTCAAATTAGCCTTATTTTCAGCAAATCGTAAAAATTAATAATTAGTCTGCTGGACAGGCTACGGTTGCTATCATGTGGGTCCATGTGAGGTGGGGACCATATGTTAGGGCCCCGCGTGATTGAAGTTTAGGTTAGAGGAACATTGTTCAGGTTATACTAGTAGCTTGAAACTTAAAATTTCATCCGCGCATCGAAGCACCCCGCACATTGCTTGTGACGGTAAAGCACACGTCCGTTGGGAACCCCAAGAGGAAGGTGTGATGCGTACAGCGGCGAGTTTTCCCTCAGAAAGAAACCAAGGTTATCGAACCAGTAGGAGTCAAGAAGCACGTTGAAGGTTGATGGTGGCGGAGTGTAGTGCGGCGCAACACCAGGGATTCCGGCACCAACGTGGAACCTGCACAACACAACCAAAATACTTTGCCCCAACTTAACAGTGAGGTTGTCAATCTCACCGGCTTGCTGTAACAAAGTATTAGATGTATAGTGTGGATGATGATGTTTGCAAAGAACAGTAAGAACGAGTATTGCAGTAGATTGTATTCGATGTAGAGAATGAACCGGGGTCCACAGTTCACTAGTGGTGTCTCTCCCATAAGATAAATAGCATGTTGGGTGAACAAATTACAGTTGGGCAATTGACAAATAAAGATGGCATGACAATGCACATACATGTTATGATGAGTAGTGTGACATTCAATTGGGCATTACGACAAAGTACATAGACCGTTATCTAGCATGCATCTATGCCTAAAAAGTCCACCTTCAGGTTAGCGTCCGCACCCCTTCCAGTATTAAGTTGCAAACAACAGGCAATTGCATTAAGTATGGTGCGTAATGTAATCAACACAAATATCCTTAGACAAAGTATTGATGTTTTATCCCTAGTGGCAACAGCACATCCACAACCTTAGAACTTTCTGTCACTATTCCAGATTTAATGGAGGCATGAACCCACTATCGAGCATAAATACTCCCTCTTGGAGTTACAAGTAACGACTTGGCAAGAGCCTCTACTAGCAACAGAGAGCATGCAAGATCTTAAACAACACATATATGATAGATTGATAATCAACATAACATAGTATTCCATATTCATCGGATCCCAACAAACGCAACATGTAGCATTACAGATAGATGATCTTGATCATGTTAGGCAGCTCACAAGATCCAACAATGATAGCACAATGAGGAGAAGACGACCATCTAGCTACTGCTATGGACCCATAGTCCAGGGGTGAACTACTCACACATCGATCCGGAGGCGATCATGGCGATGAAGAGTCCTCCGGGAGATGATTCCCCTCTCCGGCAGGGTGCCGGAGGCGATCTCCTGAATCCCCCGAGATGGGATTGGCGGCGGCGTCTCTGGAAGGTTTTCCGTATCGTGGCTCTCGGTACTGGGGTTTTCTCGACGAAGGCTTCTTATAGGCGGAAGGGTAGGTCAGGGGGCGTCACGAGGGCCCCACACGCCAGGGCCGCGCGGCCCAAGCCCTGGCCGCGCCGCCCTGTTGTGTCGGCACCTCGTGGCCCCACTTCGTATCTCCTCCGGTCTTCTGGAAGCTTCGTGGAAAAATAAGACCCTGGGCGTTGATTTCGTCCAATTCCGAGAATATTTCCTTACTAGGATTTCTGAAACCAAAAACTGCAGAAAACAGCAACTGGCTCTTCGGCATCTTGTTAGTAGGTTAGTGCCGGAAAATGCATAAATATGACATAAAGTGTGTATAAAACATGTGAGTATCATCAATAAAGTAGCATGGAATATAAGAATTTATAGATACGTTTGAGACGTATCAAGCATCCCCAAGCTTAGTTCCTGCTCGTCCGCGAGTAGGTAAACGATAACAAAGATAATTTCTTAAGTCACATGCTATCATAATCTTGATCATACTATTGTAAGCATATGTAATGAATGCAGCGATCCAAAGCAATGGTAAACACAATGGTTAAATAACTGAACCATATAGCAAAGACTTTTCATGAATAGTACTTTCAAGACAAGCATCAATAAGTCTTGCATAAGAGTTAAATCATAAAGCAATAAATTCAAAGTAAAGGCATTGAAGCAACACAAATGAAGATTTAAGTTTCAGCAGTTGCTTTCAACTTGTAACATGTATATCTCATTGATAGTTGTCAACATAAAGTAATATGATGAATGCAAATGTGCAAATATGTAAGAATCAATGCACAGTTAACACAAGTGTTTGCTTCTAAGATGGAAGGAAGTGGGTAAACTGACTCAACAATAAGTAAAAGAATGGCCCTTCGCAGAGGGAAGCAGGGATTGCTATATTTGTGGTAGAGCTTTTATTTTGAAGACAAGAAACAATTTTGTCAACGGTAGTAATAAAGCATATGTGTTATGTATAAGATATCTTATAAGTTACAAGCTTTATGCATAGTATGCCAATAGTGCCCGCACCTTGTCCTAATTAGCTCGGATTACCTGGATTATCATTGCAATACATATGTTTTAACCAAGTATCACAAAGGGGTACCTCTATGCCACCTGTACAAAGGTCTAAGGAGAAAGCTCGCATTGGATTTCTCGCTTTTGATTATTCTCAACTTAGACATCCATACCGGGACAACATAGACAACAGATAATGGACTCCTCTTTAATGCATAAGCATTCAACAACAGATAATATTCTCATAAGAGATTGAGGATTGTTGTCCAAACTGAAACTTCCACCATGGATCATGGCTTTAGTTGGCGGCCCAATGTTCTTCTCTAACAATATGCACGCTCAAACCATTCAACTCATGATAAATCGCCCTTACTTCAGACAAGACGAACATGCATAGCAACTCACATGATATTCAACAAAGGTGAAATAGTTGATGGCGTCCCCAGGAACATGGTTACCGCTCAACAAGCAACTTATAAGAAATAAGATACATAAGTACATATTCAATACCACAATAGTTTTTAGGCTATTTTTCCCATGAGCTATGTATTGCAAAGATAAAGAATGGAATTTTAAAGGTAGCACTCAAGCAATTTACTTTGGAATGGCAGAAAATACCATGTAGTAGATAGGTATGGTGGACACAAATGGCATAGTTTTTGGCTCAAGGATTTGGATGCACGAGAAGTATTCCCTCTCAGTACAAGGCTTAGGCTAGCAAGGTTGTTTGAAGCAAACACAAGTATGAACCGGTACAGAAAAACTCACATAAGAACATATTGCAAGCATTATAAGACTCTACACTGTCCTCCTTGTTGCTCAAACCCTTACCAAAAAATATCTAGACTTTAGAGAGACCAATCATGCAAACCAAATTTCAACAAGCTCTACAGTATTTCTTCACTAATAGGTGAAAAGTATATGATGCAAGAGCTTAAACATGAGCACAACAATTGCCAAGTATCAAATTATTCAAGACATTATACCAATTACCAAATGTAGCATTTTCTGTTTCCAACCATATAACAATTAACGAAGCAGTTTCAACCTTCGCCATGAACATTAAGAATAAAGCTAAGAACATATGTGTGAAGGAGATATGCCCAAGAGGCAATAATAAAAGTGGTTATTATATATCTTTATGTTTATGATAAATGTTTATATATCATGCTATAATTGTATTAACCGAAACATTAGTACATGTGTGATATATAGACAACAAAGAGTCCCTAGTATGCCTCTTAACTAGCTTGTTGATTAATGGATGATTACTTTCATAATCATGAACATTGGATGTTATTAATAACAAGGTTATATCATTATATGAATGATGTAATGGACACACCCAATTAAGCATAGCATAAGATCACGTCATTGAGTTATTTGCTATAAGCTTTCGATACATAGTTACCTAGTCCTTATGACCATGAGATCATGTAAATCACTTATACCAGAAAGGTACTTTGATTACACCAAACGCCACTGCGTAAATGGGTGGTTATAAAGGTGGGATTAAGTATCCGGAAAGTATGAGTTGAGGCATATGGATCAACAGTGGGATTTGTCCATCCCGATGACGGATAGATATACTCTGGGCCCTCTCGGTGGAATGTCGTCTAATGTCTTGCAAGCATATGAATAAGTTCATAAGAGACCACATACCACGGTACGAGTAAAGAGTACTTGTCAGGAGACGAGGTTGAACAAGGTATAGAGTGATACCGATGATCAAACCTCGGACAAGTAAAATATCGCGTGACAAAGGGAATTGGTATCGTATGTGATTGGTTCATTCGATCACTGAAGTCATCGTTGAATATGTGGGAGCCATTATGGATCTCCAGATCCCGTTATTGGTTATTGGTCGGAGTGAGTACTCAACCATGTCCGCATAGTTCGCGAACCGTAGGGTGACACACTTAAGGTCTGATGTTGAAATGGTAGAACTTGAATATGGAATGGAGTTCGAATATTTGTTCGGAGTCCCGGATGAGATCCCGGACATCACGAGGAGTTAGGAGCAGTCGGAGAGTAAGATTCATATATAGGAAGTCATATTCCAAGTTTGGAAATGATCCGGTGCATTTATGGCAGGTTCTAGAAGGTTCTAGAAAAGTCGGAAGAAATCACCATGGAAAGTAGAGTCCGGAGGGACTCCACCTTGCATGGCCAGCCAACCCTAAAGGGGAGGAGTCCAAGGTGGACTCCCCAAGGGTGGCCGGCCAACCCCCCTCATGGAAGGGGGGAATCCCACCCCAAGTGGGATTCCCACCTTGGGTAGGTTTCCCTACAAATGGAAGGTTTTTGGTTCGGGTCTTATTCGAAGACTTGTAGTCCAACACTTGGGGCTTCCACCTATATAATGAGGGGCATAGGAGAGGGGGCTGACCACCACAAGCCCATAGCTTGGCCGCACCCATAGGTGGCCGGCCACCCCCTCTCCCAAACCCTAGCCGCCCCCTCTCTCCTCCTCTTCTCCCGCACGCTTAGCGAAGCTCCACCGGAGATCTCCACCGCCACCGCCACCACGCCGTCGTGCTGCCGGATTCAAGGAGGAGCTACTACTTCTGCTGCCCGCTGGAACGGGGAGAAGGACGTCGTCTTCATCAACACCGAACGTGTGACCGAGTACGGAGGTGCTGCCCGATTGTGGCACCGTGATCAAGATCTTCTACGTGCTTTTGCAAGCGGCAAGTGATCGTCTACCGCAGCAATAAGAGCCTACTCTTATAGGCTTTGGAAATCTTCAAGGGTTAGTCTTGATCATCCCCTCGTTGCTCCCGTCTTCTAGATTGCATCTTGGCTTGGATTGCGTTCTCGCGGTAGGAAATTTTTTGTTTTCTATGCAACGAATCCCTACAGTGGTATCAGAGCCAGGTCTATGCATAGATGGTTGCACGAGTAGAACACAATGGTTTTGTGGGCGTTGATGCTCTTGTTATCTTTAGTTTGAGTACTTTGCATCTTTGTGGCATAGTGGGATGAAGCGGCTCGGACTAACTTTACATGACCGCGTTCATGAGACTTGTTCCTCGTTCGACATGCAACTTGTATTGCATAAGAGGCTTTGCGGGTGTCTGTCTCTCCTACTATAGTGAAGAATCAATTTACTCTTCTATTGAAAACACTAGTATCAACGTTGTGGTTCTTGTTCGTAGGTAGATTAGATCTTTCTCGAAAACCCTAAACCACGTAAAATATGCAAACCAAATTAGAGACGTCTAACTTGTTTTTGCAGGGTTTGGTGATGTGATATGGCCATAATGTGATGATGAATATGTATGAGATGATCATTATTGTATTGTGGCAAACGGCAGGAGCCTTATGGTTGTCTTTAAATTTCATGTTGACTAGTATTTCAAAGTAGTTGTAATAGTTGCTACATGAGGTGAACAACCATGAAGACGGCGCCATGAACTTTGACGCTACGCCGTTGATGATGGAGATCATGTCCGTGCTTTGGAGATGAAGATCAAAGGCACAAAGACAAAAGGGTCATATCATATCACATATGAATTTCATGTGATGTTAATCCTTTATGCATCTTATTTTGCTTAGATCGCGACGGTAGCATTATAAGATGATCCCTCACATTAATATCAAGATAATAAAGTGTTCTCCCCTCGTATGCACCGTTGTACAGTTCATCGTTTCGAAGCATCTCGTGATGATCGGATGTGTTAGACTCAACGTTTACATACAACGGGTGTAAGCCATGTTGCACACGCGGAATACTTGGGTTTGCTTGACGAGTGATACGTCTCCGACGTATCGATAATTTCTTATGTTCCATGCCACATTATTGATGTTATCTACATGTTTTATGCACACTTTATGTCATATTCGTGCATTTTCTGGAACTAACCTATTAACAAGATGCCGAAGTGCCGATTCTTGTTTTGCTGTTTTTGGTTTCAGAAATCCTAGTAACGAAATATTCTCGGAATTGGACGAAATCAACGCCCAGGGTCCTATTTTGCCACGAAGCTTCCAGAAGTCCGAAGAGGAGACGAAGAGGGGCCACGAGGGGGCCACACCCTAGGGCGGCGCCCCCCCCCCCCCTTGGCCGCGCGGCCCTGTGGTGTGGGGCCCCCGTGCCGCCTCTTGACCTGCCCTTCCGCCTACAAATAGCCTCCGTCGCGAAACCCCCAGGACCGAGAGCCACGATACGGAAAACCTTCCAGAGACTCCGCCGCCGCCGATCCTATCTCGGGGGATCCAGGAGATCGCCTCCGGCACCCTGCCGGAGAGGGGAATCATCTCCCGGAGGACTCTACGCCGCCATGGTCGCCTCCGGTGTGATGTGTGAGTAGTCTACCCCTGGACTATGGGTCCATAGCAGTAGCTAGATGGTTGTCTTCTCCCCATTGTGCTATCATTGTCGGATCTTGTGAGCTGCCTAACATGATCAAGATCATCTATCTGTAATTCTATATGTTGCGTTTGTTGGGATCCGATGAATAGAGAATACTTGTTATGTTGATTATCAAAGTTATATCTATGTGTTGTTTATGATCTTGCATGCTCTCCGTTACTAGTAGATGCTCTGGCCAAGTAGATGCTTGTAACTCCAAGAGGGAGTATTTATGCTCGATAGTGGGTTCATGCCTGGATTGACACACAGGACGATGTGAGAAAGTTCTAAGGTTGTGTTGTCTTGTTGCCACTAGGGATAAAACATTGATGCTATGTCTAAGGATGTAGTTGTTGATTACATTACGCACCATACTTAATGCAATTGTCTGTTGCTTTGCAACTTAATACCGGAGGGGTTCGGATGATAACTTTGAAGGTGGACTTTTTAGGCATAGATGCAGTTGGATGGCGGTCTATGTACTTTGTCGTAATGCCCAATTAAATCTCACTATACTCATCATGATATGTATGTGCATGGTCATGCCCTCTTTATTTGTCAATTGCCCAACTGTAATTTGTTCACCCAACATGCTGTTTATCTTATGGGAGAGACACCTCTAGTGAACTGTGGACCCCGGTCCAATTCTCTTTACTGAAATACAATCTCTGCAATCTTGTTCTACTGTTTTCTGCAAACAATCATCTTCCACACAATACGGTTAATCCTTTGTTACAGCAAGCCGGTGAGATTGACAACCTCACTGTTTCGTTGGGGCAAAGTACTTTGGTTGTGTTGTGCAGGTTCCACGTTGGCGCCGGAATCCCTGGTGTTGCGCCGCACTACATCTCGCCGCCATCAACCTTCAACGTGCTTCTTGGCTCCTACTGGTTCGATAACCTTGGTTTCATACTGAGGGAAACTTGCCGCTGTACGCATCACACCTTCCTCTTGGGGTTCCCAACGGACGCGTGTTGAACGCGTATCAACGAGCCTAGCATGTACAGACATGGCCTCGGGACAACGGAAACCGAAAGGTTGAACACGAGTCATATGGATGATATGATCAACATGTTGATGTTCACCATTGAAGCTACATCATCTCACGTGATGATCGGTTTTTGGTGTAGTGGATGTGGATCGTGTACCACTTAACAACTATGAGGGATGTTGTATTAAGTGGGAGTTCATTAGTAATTAGATTAAAACATGAACTAATTATCATAAACATAGTCTGAGTAGTATTTTGAATTAATTTTGTAGTATTGGCATCCGTTTTTCTACCATGCGCTAGTCTTGTTATTGAGATAGAAATACTGTTAAAATCTGACAAGAAACTTTACGGATTGGTACCGTATTGTTAAAGAATCAAGAATTAATTAAGTCCTATTGCAAACTTTTAGTAAACCTCACATTGTTGATTCAAAGAGCTATGGTTTCAATTAGTACCTAAAGTTATCTTGTCTCCGTGAAACTTGAAGTTCAAATCTGTTTGAAAAGTAAGGAGCTGAAAATTTAGTTTTCAGAAATAGTCAAGGTATGAGATATATGTGATATCTAAGACCTTATTGCAAGATGATAGAATATAAATTTGGTGAGACTACATAAACTCATAAGTTTTATGAGAATGTATGAAGGTTGAAGACGCCAGGCGTCACAATCCTCCAACTATTGGGGCACTAATAATATTCGCATATCCATGAAGTTATCATACTTAGTATACACCGTTGCTAAGACTCGTCGTTTCGAAGCATCACGTGATGATCGGGTGTGATAGATTCTACGTGTGCTTACAACGGGTGCAAGCCAGATTTGCACATGCGAATACCAAGGTTAAAACTTTACGAGCCTAGCATGTACAGACATGGTCTCGGAAAGTCGTCATGATATGATGGATAAAATTATGAGTGAAATTGTTCATCATATTACAAAGTTACTAATAGTGAAATCTGAAACACTTGTCATATGATGATCAACTTAAAGTAAGAACCTCAAGGTTATTGGTATTTGACCAACAAACCTAGAAGTTAATAATGTTAAAGTGTTTTTCTGAATAATGAGGAAAGCTAAAAGAGAAACTGCAAAAGATATTTTGGCAAAAAGAAAAGAAAAGACTAGAAGGTCTAGCTCAGGTGTATATAAATGATATACATGTTGTGGTTGTATTCCTAGTTAAGTCACACTATGAAATTCTTGGGTATTAGTACTATATTGGTTGGTATGAATTGTCATACAAAACAACGCAATACAAGAATACAGTGGCCTAAGTGACTGACAAGGAATATGATAGGAATGCACGTCTGGAACAAAAATAAAGTGTTATTATGTTCGTCGTTGGCATTCTATCTAGCCCTTAGAATTTATAATAAAGAACTTAATAATTGTTATTTTGCTCTGGTCAAATGAAAACAATGAGTTGTTCAAATTATGACATTACTCCATGTACGATGGATAAGTTATTATAAATCTTAATGGTGAAACACACATACATAACACTGACGCTAAAATGCCATAAGGCAAATGATTTAAATTCCACTTATTTGTGGAACCGCCATTTAGGTCATGTTAGAAAGGAACGCATGAAGGAACTCCATGCAAATGGATTTTTGGAGTCATTTTGATTTTTGAATCATTTTGGCGCTTGCAAATCTTTTCTAAAGAGAATGACTAAAATACCGTTTATAGGCCAAGAGTTGAACGGGCAACTAACTTAGTGAAAAATACATGATGATGTATGTGGTTCACTGGGCATAGTTGTGTGCGGGAGATTCTTCTACTTCATGAAAACTTTCAACAATGAATTGAGTATATATATGTGGATATATTCAATAAGGAAGAAGTTTGAAACATTTGAATGGATTCAAATAAATTTCAGCATGAAGTGGAAATCATCGTAATAGAAAAGTCAAATATCTATGATTGGATCATGATGAAAATATTTGAATTACGAGTTTTAGCGAACATCTAAGAGAGTCATGAAATTGTTCTACAACTCACATTTCTTGGAGCATCATAATGATGATATAGTATCCGAGAGATGTATCCAAGCCTTGTTGGATTAATGATGAGATAAAATATTATGACGCCATTATATTTTTGTGGATTATGCTTTAGTGACTACCGCTTTTACACTGAATAGAGCATCATCATGATCCGTAGAAATGACACCATACGAGTTATGGCATGGGTATAAACCCTAATAGTCCTTTCTTTAAATTTTGGTCTAAAAGTTAACAACCAAAATCGGATGAATGTCTTTGTTGGTTATCCCAAAGAATTGATTGGGAATTCTTTCCACTATGAAGTAAACGACAAAAGTGTTTGTTAATGTTACTTGCTTATTTCCAAGAAATTGTTTTCTAGCGAAGTATTTGAGTGGGAGGACAATAGAACTTGATAAGGTTTATGAACCTGACCATAATGATCAGAGTAGCGCAGCATCGGAAATTGGTTCCGGAAGCGACCATGACGAACATGGCTCCCATGACTACAAAGTGTTTTAGCCATGGAGATCGAAGTACATATTGAACTTGTAGGTATGGTTTACTTTGTGATCAAATGAATGATTTGTGAACAAAGGATTGATTTTGAACAATGATAAACCAACTACAAACAAAGAAGTTATGATGGGCCCTGACTCCGTTAAAATGGCTATATGCCATGAAATCCAAGATAGATAAATACTTTTTGAAAGTAAATGGATCTATAAAATTGATGGACTTGGATGGAATATCCTTAAAGAAGCTCGACTTGTCAAAAAATTGTTTACGACAAAATTCAAAGAGTTGACTACGATAAGATTAGATCTTCCGTAGCAATGCTTATAATCTATGTGGATTATTATAGTAATCACTACATATTTTTTTTATGAGATATGCTAGTAGGATGGAAAAATACATTACTTATCAGAAGTATGTATTAAAAGGTGTATACAAGATACAACCAAGAGTTTTGCTGGTCCGTGGAATACTAGATAGATATACAAACTTCAATTTGATGAAGTAAGTATAGCGGAGTTTGAATCTTCACTGGATGAAATAGTCAAAGAGTTTTTGATTTCATCAGAGACGATGAAGAGGCTTGCATTTGCAAGAAATTAAGTGGGAGCGATGAGACATATTTATAATACTTATGTAGAAGACATATAGTTGGTTATAAATAATGTAATTACATACTTGATTAAAAGGTTTCATTAAAAAATTAACTTCAATGAAAGTGATATGGACTGAAACAAATTTTGTGTCAAGATCTATGAAGATAGATTGAAACACATAATATGTTCAAGTCAAAGTACATAGAATGGATATTGAAATAGTTCAATATAAAAATATTAAGAAAATATTCTTGTCATGTTAAGTTTTAACAAGACTTGAGTGTATCTGACACTCAATGATTAAAAACACATGAGTGATTATAGATCACGAATAATATGTACACAATCAGATATCATGTGCTATAAAGTGTTATGAGCATATACCAGAATGATTCATATGATGATCATTGGATGACAGTAAGAATATTCTTGAGTACTTTAGAAGAACTAAGGATATATATATATAGTTTTGTATGGGAAATGACAAACAAATCGCTGTAAGATGTTGCACCGATATTTGTTTTGTCACATATGAAAATAAAATTTCAATCTCAAATTAGACTAAGTGTTGTTTAAAAGGTAGCACGATGAGCTAGAAGTTGTCTATGCTAGATTTAGAAGAGTTCTAAATATTAAGATGGATTCTACAAAAGAAGGCAGAATATGTCATTGTTTTGACAATAACAAAGGATGTTAAAGTCAAGAGGTTCTTTGAGAACTTGGTGTAGTTCCGACAGAGTCAGAACTTTGAAGCTATATTGTGTGTGACAATATTAGTAACATATTTTAGACCGCGGAATTAAGGTTCCACCAGAAGACCAAACATATTTAATGCCGACTCATTTGGAAATGAGTGATGCGTTGAGACGCAAATGAATTACAAAATACATACGTTTTCTGAGCATGTCAGATCCGTTGACTAAAACCTCTCCCGTGAGCGAAACATGATAAAACACCAGAAGGCCAAGGTGTTATATCTTTACAAATGTAAACTAGATTATTGACTCTAGTGCAAGTGGGAGGCTGAAGGAGATATGCCCAAGAGGCAATAATAAAAGTGATTATTATATATCTTTATGTTTATGATAAATTTTTATATATCATGCTATAATTGTATTAACCGAAACATTAGTACATGTGTGATATATAGACAACAAAGAGTCCCTAGTATGCCTCTTAACTAGCTTGTTGATTAATGGATGATTAGTTTCATAATCATGAACATTGGATGTTATTAATAACAAGGTTATATCATTATATGAATGATGTAATGGACACACCCAATTAAGCATAGCATAAGATCACGTCATTGAGTTATTTGCTATAAGCTTTCGATACATAGTTACCTAGTCCTTATGACCATGAGATCATGTAAATCACTTATACCGGAAAGGTACTTTGATTACACCAAACGCCACTGCGTAAATGGGTGGTTATAAAGGTGGGATTAAGTATCCGGAAAGTATGAGTTGAGGCATATGGATCAACAGTGGGATTTGTCCATCCCGATGACGGATAGATATACTCTGGGCCCTCTCGGTGGAATGTCGTCTAATGTCTTGCAAGCATATGAATAAGTTCATAAGAGACCACATACCACGGTACGAGTAAAGAGTACTTGTCAGGAGACGAGGTTGAACAAGGCATAGAGTGATACCGATGATCAAACCTCGGACAAGTAAAATATCGCGTGACAAAGGGAATTGGTATCGTATGTGATTGGTTCATTCGATCACTGAAGTCATCGTTGAATATGTGGGAGCCATTATGGATCTCCAGATCCCGCTATTGGTTATTGGTCGGAGTGAGTACTCAACCATGTCCGCATAGTTTGCGAACCGTAGGGTGACACACTTAAGGTTTGATATTGAAATGGTAGAACTTGAATATGGAATGGAGTTCGAATATTTGTTCGGAGTCCCGGATGAGATCCCGGACATCACGAGGAGTTCCGGAATGGTCCGGAGAATAAGATTCATATATAGGAAGTCATATTCCAAGTTTGGAAATGATCCGGTGCATTTATGGCAGGTTCTAGAAGGTTCTAGAAAAGTCCGGAAGAAATCACCATGGAAAGTAGAGTCCCGGAGGGACTCCACCTTGCATGGCCAGCCAACCCTAAAGGGGAGGAGTCCAAGGTGGACTCCCCAAGGGTGGCCGGCCAACCCCCCTCATGGAAGGGGGGAATCCCACCCCAAGTGGGATTCCCACCTTGGGTAGGTTTCCCTACACATGGAAGGTTTTTGGTTCGGGTCTTATTCGAAGACTTGTAGTCCAACACTTGGGGCTTCCACCTATATAATGAGGGGCTGACCACCACAAGCCCATAGCTTGGCCGCACCCATAGGTGGCCGGCCACCCCCTCTCCCAAACCCTAGCCGCCCCCTCTCTCCTCCTCTTCTCCCGCACGCTTAGCGAAGCTCCGCCGGAGATCTCCACCGCCACCGCCACCACGCCGTCGTGCTGCCGGATTCAAGGAGGAGCTACTACTTCCGCTGCCCGCTGGAACGGGGAGAAGGACGTCGTCTTCATCAACACCGAACGTGTGACCGAGTACGGAGGTGCTGCCCGATTGTGGCACCGTGATCAAGATCTTCTACGTGCTTTTGCAAGCGGCAAGTGATCGTCTACCGCAGCAATAAGAGCCTACTCTTATAGGCTTTGGAAATCTTCAAGGGTTAGTCTTGATCATCCCCTCGTTGCTCCCGTCTTCTAGATTGCATCTTGGCTTGGATTGCGTTCTCGCGGTAGGAAAAATTTTGTTTTCTATGCAACGAATCCCTACAATGTGTTCATATGCAATAGCGGAGCATGTCTCTCTCCCACACAATGAATGCTAGGATCCAATTTATTCAAACAAAACAAAAACAAGAACATACAGACGCTCCAAGTAAAGCACATAAGATGTGACGGAATAAAAATATAGTTTCACTAGAGGAACCTGATAATTTGTCGATGAAGAAGGGGATGCCTTGGGCATCCCCAAGCTTAGATGCTTGAGTCTTCTTGAAATATGCAGGGGTGAACCACAGGGGCATCCCCAAGCTTAGAGCTTTCACTCTCCTTGATCATATTGTATCATCCTCCTCTCTTGATCCTTGAAAACTTCCTCCACACCAAACTCAAAACAAACTCATTAGAGGGTTAGTGCATAATCAAAAATTCACATGTTCAGAGGTGACATAATCATTCTTAACATTTCTAGACATTGCACAAAGCTACTGAAAGTTAATGGAACAAAGAAATCCATCAAACATAGCAAAACAGGCAATGCGAAATAAAAGGCAGAATCTGTCAAAACAGAACAGTCTCTAAAGACGAATTTATCTGGGGCACTAGACTTGCTCAAATGAAAATGCTCAAATTGAATGAAAGTTGCGTACATATCTGAGGATCACTCACGTAAATTGGCAGATTTTTCTGAGTTATCTACAGAGAACACTGCCCAAATTCGTGACAGCAAAAAATCTGTTTCTGCACAGTAATCCAAATCTAGTATGAACCTTACTATCAAAGACTTTACTTGGCACAACAATGCAACAAAATTAAGATAAAGAGAGGTAGCTACAGTAGTAAAAACTTCCAAGACTCAAATATAAAACAAAAGTGCGGAAGTAAAATCATGGGTTGTCTCCCATAAGCGCTTTTCTTTAACGCCTTTCAGCTAGGCGCAGAAAGTGTGAATCAAGTATTATCAAGAGATGATGCATCAACAGAGGGGTTCGGAGTTTTCTCAACTATGCATTGTATCTTATCGATGTAAGTTTCAGAGGCTCCTTTTTCATTATGCTTAGGCTTGCTACTCTCATCAAACAAATTTTCAGGAACAATCCAATCAAAATTCTTTTCTAGTGCTTCGCACATTCCTAAGAGTTTGCAAGGTATCGATGTTTTAATGTCCCCCTCATAATTAACTTTATTAGTGTACTTTTGTCTATCTTTTTCCATATTTTCAAGGGTGCTAGAAAAGTTGGTATAAGAGTCAAGCATATTATATTTAGTAAAGACTTTTCTAGCTTCTCTTGCTACATCACCAAATTCTTTAAGAAGGGTTTCTAAGAAAAAATCTTTCTTTTCTCCTTCTTCCATATCACCTAGTGTAAGAAACATATGTTGTATTACGGGATTGAGATTAACAAATCTAGCTTCTAACATGTGCACTAAGGAAGCAGCAGCAATTTCATAAGTAGGAGCAAGTTCTACCAAGTGTCTATCTTCAAAATCTTCAACGGTACTAATATGAGTGAAAAAATCTTCTATATTATCTTTTCCAATGATAGACCCTCGTCCTACCGGTACATCTTTCAGAGTGAACTTAGGAGGAAACATGATGAAATAAGTAAAGTAAATGCAAGTAACTATTTTTTTGTGTTTTTGATATAATGCAGCAAACAAAGCAGTAAATAAAATAAAGCAAGACAAAAACAAAGTAAAGAGATTGGAAGTGGAGACTCCCCTTGCAGCGTGTCTTGATCTCCCCGGCAACGGCGCCAGAAAAGTACTGCTGGTGTGCTGTTGACGTGGGAGTTAGAAATCTCTGTGGTGTAACTTTTCTTCAGATCCCCGGCAACGGCGCCAGAAAAAGTAGCTGCTTGTGACGGTAAAGCACACGTCCGTTGGGAACCCAAGAGGAAGGTGTGATGCGTACAGCGGCGAGTTTTCCCTCAGAAAGAAACCAAGGTTATCGAACCAGTAGGAGTCAAGAAGCATGTTGAAGGTTGATGGTGGCGGAGTGTTGTGCGGCGCAACACCAGGGATTCCAGTGCCACGTGGAACCTGCACAACACAACCAAAATACTTTGCCCCAACTTAACAGTGAGGTTGTCAATCTCACCGGCTTGCTGTAACAAAGGATTATATGTATAGTGTGGATGATGATGTTTGCAAAGAACAGTAAGAACGAGTATTGCAGTAGATTGTATTCCATGTAGAGAATGGACCGGGGTCCACAGTTCACTAGTGGTGTCTCTCCGATAAGAATAAGCATTTTGGGTGAACAAATTACAGTTGGGCAATTGACAAATAAAGATGGCATGACAATGCACATACATGTTATGATGAGTAGTGTGAAATTCAATTGGGCATTACGACAAAGTACATAGACCGCTATCCAGCATGCATCTATGCCTAAAAAGTCCACCTTCAGGTTAGCGTCCGCACCCCTTCCAGTATTAAGTTGCAAACAACAGACAATTGCATTAAGTATGGTGTGTAATGTAATCAACACAAATATCCTTAGACAAAGCATTGATGTTTTATCCCTAGTGGCAACAGCACATCCACAACCTTAGAACTTTCATCCTTGTCCTGCATTTAATGGAGGCATGAACCCACTATCGAGCATAAATACTCCCTCTTGGAGTTACAAGTAACGACTTGGCCAGAGCCTCTACTAGCAACGGAGAGCATGCAAGATCTTAAACAGCACATATATGATAGATTGATAATCAACATAACATAGTATTCCATATTCATCGGATCCCAACAAACGCAACATGTAGCATTACAGATAGATGATCTTGATCATGTTAGGCAGCTCACAAGATCCAACAATGATAGCACAATGAGCAGAAGACGACCATCTAGCTACTGCTATGGACCCATAGTCCAGGGGTGAACTACTCACACATCGATCCGGAGGCGATCATGGCGATGAAGAGTCATCCGGGAGATGATTCCCTTCTCCGGCAGGGTGCTGGAGGCGATCTCCTGAATCCCCCGAGATGGGATTGGCGGCGGCGGCATCTCTGGAAGGTTTTCCGTATCGTGGCTCTCGGTACTGGGGTTTTCTCGACGAAGGCTTCTTATAGGCGGAAGGGTAGGTCAGGGGGCGTCACGAGGGCCCCACACGCCAGGGCCGCGCGGCCCAAGCCCTGGTCGCGCCGCCCTGTTGTGTCACCGCCTCGTGGCCCCACTTCGTATCTCCTCCGGTCTTCTGGAAGCTTCGTGGAAAAATAAGACCCTGGGTGTTGATTTCGTCCAATTCCGAGAATATTTCCTTACTAGGAATTCTGAAACCAAAAACAGCAACTGGCTCTTCGGCATCTTGTTAATAGGTTAGTGCCGGAAAATGCATAAATATGACATAAAGTGTGTATAAAACATGTGAGTATCATCAATAAAGTAGCATGGAACATAAGAAATTATAGATACATTTGAGACGTATCACACATCCATTCAATATACCGCCGCATCAATTCAAATATCTCACCGCATCCATTTAAATATCTCGTGACCAATTTCTAAGCAAACATCCATTTTTATCCGTGATCTTGAAGCAACAACCCACCAACCTTGGAGGGTTGTTTCTGTAACAAGAGTTCTCCCACCGATATCCCCCACACCACCCATCGTTGATGACGGCTACTAGCAACGTCAAAAAGATGTTGATACGTTGGAACTCCAAGTGCAGAGTGTTGTATCAAGGGAGTATCTTCCCCACAAGGGTGACTCGAGGGTTTATATCGAACTCTCGGGGAAGTGGATGAAAGAGTATATTCTTCTCTTTTCTTCAAGCAATCCTGCAGGTAAAGTAATGCCTTGTGTCCCCAACTCCACCGTGTGGTTGTCATGCACAAGGTTTCGCGTAAGTAAATAACGCAAGTAGAAATAAAACAAGTAAAAACTAAACTAGATAAGATAACTAAGTAAAAACTGTAAAGAGGTTGATTGTTTTTGGTGTTTTGGATGCAAATAAGAAAAGTAATTATTTTTGTATTTTATGATTAAAATAGTGCAGAAAATAGAAAATAATGTATAAGCAATATAAAGGTGTTTCTTATGATAAAAAGTGGACCATCTAACAAACACATCACCCCACACACGATCTTGCATAGATGTTGGATCAGAACATAAACTTAAGAACGGGGTACATAATATGCATCTATCAATACATCTCACCATATAATAAGACCAAATCTCATAAAACAATATCATAGAATAAGGATCCACCACATATGTATTACAAATATGACCATAATCATGATAGGCAACTCACATAGCACTAAAACTATGAAGAACATGAGAGAAATAGATATATCTACTGCCACAAATCCGTAGTCCAGAGGTGTACTACTCCCAGCTCTTGGTCATGGTGATAATGATGAAGACATTGGAGAAGGTGGAGATCCCTCCAGCGGTGATCCCAGCGGAGTTTCCCCCTCCAATCTTCTCTGCAGCAGCCTCTGTTTTGGTGTTTCTGTCTTTCAGCGGCGCTCTCCTCCCAAAAACTCTTCAGGGTCATATATATAGTCGTTTTAGGGTAAAATACATCGGTTCGCGAAAGAATCAAGGCAAACGGGCGATCGATGGCTGAAAGAGCATGGGTGGTGCGGCCAGACTTCTGGTCGCGCCACCTTGTCTCTTTTGGCCATCAGGCCTCTCCAGGTGAGCTTCCAGGGCCCATGTTGTTCCTCCCGATGAAAAAGTGATGCTCCAAAAATCTCAGGTCAATTTGACTCAATATAGGTCTCTGAAAGTGAAAAATACACAAACATGGTTTTCCTGTTCTGCAGCGTTATAAACCAAATAAACGGGATCATTGGTAAATCCCCATAAATCAATGTAAAACTTGGTATTATCACCATATATGCTTCAAATATGTGGGAATTCAATATGATAAATGACAAAGTTCATGTATGCATTTTACATGCATCAATCGTTCGCCCCATTCCATCAAAACCTTCTCACATACCAAAGTCTCTCCTCTCTACTGTTCGAGATCTGCTTCGCAGCATGCCTCTTCCTCCATAGTGTAGCCTTGACTGTACTGGATGTCCACCCACCTAATCCGCTCCTTTACCACCCTCGTGACCGACCAGATCTGCTTCACCGCCGACCTAGCTCCCATCTAGTCGCTGCTTTTCCCTAAATATTCTCACACATCAGAACAACCCGTCTTCACTGTAGTATATCTACATCAACGCCAGCCTCATCACATCATAGAATTCACCGCCTTTTCTGTCCTTCCACCGGATTCAACGCCACCCTCGTCCATAGAACCGGATCTACTTCACCGCAGCCGACCTCCTCCACAGCAGTCGATCTATTCCACTGACAACCTCGGCGCAACGGTAGGGTCTAGCTATCTCCCACACCCCTCCCACTCTGTATCATGGTAAGTACTCTGGTCTATTTGATTGCGGTGTTTCCTTAGTCATTGTTTTGGATAGTTCAATGCATCCCTCAAACGCCATTAACTATCTTTATGTCTTGCTTCTCATTAAGTTGGTTTTAATACTACAAAAGTATTATCCGGTCGCTACCATGTCGTTCGTTATATTGACACTTGTGTGCATCCGTATATGGTTGGTTGTATACCCCTTCATTAGATGCTAGCTATTTTTACTACCTTCTATTGTTGCACAACTTGTATAGTTATGCTATGTGCATTTTGAATCTGGGGTTTCTTATACCGTGGCATTATCTTCTATCGATTTTCATGAATGTTGTTATCACACAACATGTATAGTTATATTTGTGTGCATGTCTGGTCTTTGTATTATGCAATACCAACTCGTCATTGTTATTTCACTATTAAAACCTACAACACTAGGAGATGTGACACTACCAAAGGTTGAAATCTGAGTTCTTGGTTGGTAATTGTGGCAATTTACTTATGTTGTTATCTATAGCCTATATGCATAGTACTGTAAGGGTATATTGCCCCTATGTGTGGTTTTGGTGATTAGTGACAACCCCTATGGACTAATGTTTTCATTAAGTTTATATGAAGGAATATTTCGTAGGTACTACTTGTATTCCATGTGTTGGATTCAAGTATGGGTGCCATGAAGATAAAAGATATACCTTGAGTATTGGCATCAAGATCATCGATTTGAAGACATATATGTGATATGATCAAGAAGAAAAAATGAAGAAGGAGTTCTTATGTGGAGCTCAATATTTGTCATGCTCTAGCTTATGTGATAAGCAATGAATGATCAAGATCTTGAGTGCTTGATTCCAAGTGAAGAATTCAAGTTATGGCTTGATGTCTACTCACGCTTCTATTCCTGTAGACAGTGTTGGGCCTCCAAGAGCAGAGGTTTGTAGAACAGCGGCAAGTTTCCCTTAAGTGAATCACCCAAGGTTTATCGAACTCAGGGAGGTAGAGGTCAGAGATATCCCTCTCAAGCAACCCTGCAATTACGATACAAGAAGTCTCTTGTGTCCCCAACACACCTAATACACTTGTCAGATGTATAGGTGCACTAGTTCGGCGAAGAGATAGTGAAATACAAGTAATATGGATGATTATAAGTAGTAATAACAATCTGAAATAAATATGGCAGCAAGTAAACATGTAGCAGAACAGTAAATAAACGGTGATTCGATATTTGGAAACAAGGCCTAGGGATCCTACTTTCACTAGTGCACACTCTCAACAATGATCACATAATAAAACTACTCTACACTCTTTTGTTGGATAACAAACACCATTCATTGTGTAGGGCTACAAGAGCTCCCTCAAGCCGGAGTTAACAAGCTCCACAACATTCGGAGTTCATATTTAAGTAACCTCTAGAGTGCATAATAGACCGTTGCAATTTAGACCGAGTACTAACATAGCAAGCACACTGTCAACATCAGCTATGAAAGGGGGAATAGATCGCATCAATACTATCATAGTAATAGTTAACTTCATAATCTACAAGAGATTACAATCATAGCTTATACCAAGTACTACATGATGCACACACTATCAACATTACATCATGGAGGAGGAATACACTACTTTAATAACGTCACTAGAGTAGCACATAGATTAATAGTGATACAAAGCTCATGATCACATAAAGATCACATGGGAGATAGAGATGAACCACATAGCTACCGGTAGAGCCCTCAGCCTCGGGGGAGAACTACTCCCTCCTCATCATGGGAGACAGCAACGGCGATGAAGATGGAGAGATGCCTTCCGGGGGCACTTCCCCGTCCATGCGGCGTGCCGGAACAGAGACTTCTGTCCCCCAAATCTTGGCTTCGCGATGGCGGCGGCTCTGGAACTTTTCTCGTATTGTGGCTTATTCCTATCGAAGTTTTAGGTCACGAGGAGTCTTATAGGCGAGGAGGCGGAGTCAGAGGGGTCCTAGGGGGCCCACACAGTAGGGGGCGCGCCCCCCCTTGGCCGCGCCGCCTTGTGGGGTGGGGCCCTCCTGGCTCCCCTCTGGCCCCTCTTTGGTGCTCTGGAAGCTTCCGTGAAATATAAGATCGTGGGCCTTGATTTCGTCCAATTCCGAGAATATTTCCTTTGTAGGATTTGTGAAACCAAAAACAGCAGAAAACAGCAACTGGCCCTTCGGCATCTTGTCAATAGGTTAGTGCCGGAAAATGCATAAATATGACATAAAGTGTGTATAAAACATGTGAGTATCATCATAAAAGTAGCATGAAACATAAGAAATTATAGATACGTTTGAGACGTATCAAGCATCCCCAAGCTTAGTTCCTACTCGCCCTCGAGTAGGTAAACGATAACAAGGATAATTTCTGAAGTGACATGCTATCATAATCTTGATCAATACTATTGTAAAGCATATGAGATGAATGAAGTGATTCAAAGCAATGGTAAAGACAATGAATAAACAACTGAATCATATAGCAAAGACTTTTCATGAATAGTACTTTCAAGACAAGCATCAATAAGACTTGCATAAGAGTTAACTCATAAAGCAATAGATTCTTAGTAGAAAGTTTTGAAGCAACACAAAGGAAGATATAAGTTTAAGCAGTTGCTTTCAACTTCAACATGTTTATCTCATGGATAATTGTCACTATAAAGTAATATGATGAATGCAAATAAGCAAGTATGTAAGAATCAATGCACAATTAACACAAGTGTTTGCTTCTAAGATGGAAGGAAATAGGTAAACTGACTCAACATAAAAGTAAAAGAATGGCCCTTCGTAGAGGGAAGCAGGGATAAATCATGTGCTAGAGCTTTTTTTTTAAGTTTTGAAATCATATAGAGAGCATAAAAGTAAAGTTTTGAGAGGTGTTTGTTGTTGTCAACGAATGGTAGTGGGCTCTCTAACCCCCTTGCCAAACAGACTTTCAAAGAGCGGCTCCCATGATTATTTTTATTTTTGGGTGACACTCCTTCCAACCTTTGCTTTCACAAACCATGGCTAACCGAATCCTCGGGTGCCTTCCAACAATCACATACCATGAAGGAGTGTCTTTTTATTTTAGTTTTATTTAGAGATGACACTCCTCCCCACCTTTGCTTTCTCAAGCCATGGCTAACTGAATCCTCGGGTGCCTTCCATCAATCACATACCATGGAGGAGTGTCTATTAAGGTTAATTAATTTGGGGCTGGGAACCCCATTGCCAGCTCTTTTTGCAAAATTATTGGATAAGCGGATGAAGCCACTAGTCCATTGGTGAAAGTTGCCCAACAAGACTGAAAGATAAAACACCACATACTTCCACTTGAGCTATAAAACATTGACACAAATAAGAGATAGTAATTTTTGAATTGTTTAAAGGTAGCACATGAAGTATTTACTTGGAATGGCAGAGAAATACCATGTAGTAGGTAGGTATGGTGGACACAAATGGCATAGTTTTTGGCTCAAGGATTTTGGATGCACGAGAAGTATTCCCTCTCAATACAAGGCTTAGGCTAGCAAGGTTGTTTGAAGCAAACACAAGTATGAACCGGTACAGCAAAACTTACATAAGAACATATTGCAAGCATTATAAGACTCTACATTGTCTTCCTTGTTGTTCAAACCCTCACCAGAAAATATCTAGACTTTAAAGAGACCAATCATGCAAACCAAATTTCAACAAGCTCTATGGTAATTCTTCATTAGTAGGTGCAATGTACATGATGCAAGAGCTTAAACATGATCTATTTGAGCTCAACAATTGCCAAGTATCAAATTATTCAAGACATTATACCAATTACCACATGTAGCATTTTCTGTTTCCAACCATATACCAATGAACGAAGCAGTCAACCTTCGCCATGAACATTAAAAGCTAAGAAAACCAGTGTTCATATGAACGAGCGGAGCGTGTCTCTCTCCCACATAAGCATGATTTATTCAGAGAATGAAAATAACAAAATGAAAATAAAAGCAAACAGACGCTCCAAGTAAAGCGCATAAGATGTGACAGAATAAAAATATAGTTTCAATAGAAGAAACCTGATAAGTTGTTGATGAAGAAGGGGATGCCTTGGGCATCCCCAAGCTTAGATGCTTGAGTCTTCTTGAAATATGTAGGGATGAACCACGGGGGCATCCCCAAGCTTAGAGTTTTCACTCTCCTTGATCATATTGTATCATCCTCCTCTCTTGATCCTTGAAAACTTCCTCCACACCAAACTCAAAACAAACTCATTAGAGGGTCAGTGCATAACCAAAAATTCACATATTCAGAGGTGACATAATCATTCTGAACACTTCTGGACATTGCACAAAGCTACTGAAAGTTAATGGAACAAAGAAATCTATCAAACATAGCAAAACAGGCAATGCGAAATAAAAGGCAGAATCTGTCAAAACAGAACAGTCTGTAAATACGAATTTTTCTGGGGCACTTAACTTGCTCAGATGAAAATTCTCAAATTGAATGAAAGTTGCGTACATATCTGAGGATCACGCACGTAAATTGGCAGATTTTTCTGAGTTACCTACAGAGAATACTACTCAAATTCGTGACAGCAAGAAATCTGTTTCTGCGCAGTAATCCAAATCTAGTATCATCTTTACTATTGAAGACTTTACCTGGCACAACAATGCAATAAAATAAAAATAAGGAGAGGTTGCTACATTAGTAACAACTTCCAAGACACAACAAAACAGTAGCAAAAATAAAAACATGGGTTATCTCCCAAGAAGTGCTTTCTTTATAGCCATTAAGATGGGCTCAGCAATTTCAATGATGCACTCGCAAGAAATAAGAGTTGAAGCAAAAGAGAGCATCAAAAAGAAAATTCAAAACAAATTTAAGCCTAACCTACTTCCTATGAAAAGGAATCTTGTGCACAAATAAATTCATGAAGAACAAAGTGACAAGCATAGGAAGATAAAACACGAGTAACTTCAAAATTTTCAGCATATAGAGAGGTGTTTTAGTACCATGAAAATTTCTACAACCATATTTTACTCTCTCATAATAATTTCCAGTAGCATCATGAAAAAACTCAACAATATAACTATCACATAAAGCATTCTTATTCACATGCATTAAAGTATCATTACTCTCCACATAAGCATAATCAATTTTATTAGTAATAGTGGAAGTAAAACTATCACATCCATCATTATAATCATCGTAAATTGGAGGCATAGAGTAATCATAATGAATTTTATCCTCAATAGTAGATGGACTGAAAATATCACAATCATCATTGTAATCATCATATATAGGAGGTAAAGTATCATCAAAGTAAATTTTCTCCTCCATGCTTGGGGGACTAAAAATGTCATACTCATCAAAACCAGCTTCCCTAAGCTTAAATTCTTCCATAGCATTAGCAATAATAGTGTTCAAAGAGTTCATGCTAATAACATTGCTACAACTATTTTGCAAACAAAGTTCCATGGGTTTTTTAATTCTCTCTTCAAACACATCATGTACTAATTCAATATAAAGTTCATAAAGATCTCTAATTTTTTTGTTGTTTTCCATTATGTCTAACTAGTGAAAATAAGAACAAGAAACAAAAAGATGCAATTGCAGGATCTAAAGGAAATAACTTCGAGCACTCACACACCGGCAACAGTGCTAGGAAATAGCTTAGTAGTTGGAGGATGTGAATATCTTTTACCTTACCCCCCCGGCAACGGCGCCAGAAAATAGCTTGATGTCTACTGCTGGCGCGCAGGTTACGTGGGAGGTAGAAATCTCTGTGGTGTAACTTTTCTTCGTTCCCCGGCAACGGCGCCAGAAAATAGCTTGATGTCTACTCACGCTTCTATTCCTGTATATAGTGTTGGGCCTCCAAGAGCAGAGGTTTGTAGAACAGCAGCAAGTTTAACTTAAGTGAATCACCCAAGGTTTATCGAACTCAGGGAGGTAGATGTCAGAGATATCCCTCTCAAGCAACCCTGCAATTACGATACAAGAAGTCTCTTGTGTCCCCAACACACCTAATACACTTGTCAGATGTATAGGTGCACTAGTTCGGCGAAGAGATAGTGAAATACAAGTAATATGGATGATTATAAGTAGTAATAACAATCCGAAATAAATATGGCAGCAAGTAAACATGTAGCAGAACAGTAAATAAACGGTGATTCGATATTTGGAAACAAGGCCTAAGGATCCTACTTTCACTAGTGGACACTCTCAACAATGATCACATAATAAAACTACTCTACACTCTTTTGTTGGATAACAACCACCATTCATTGTGTAGGGCTACAAGAGCTCCCTCAAGCCGGAGTTAACAAACTCCACAACATTCGGAGTTCATATTTAAGTAACCTCTAGAGTGCATAATAGACCGTTGCAATTTAGACCGAGTACTAACATAGCAAGCACACTGTCAACATCAGCTATGAAAGGGGGAATATATCGCATCAATACTATCATAGTAATAGTTAACTTCATAATCTACAAGAGATTACAATCATAGCTTATACCAAGTACTACATGATGCACACACTGTCAACATTACATCATGGAGGAGGAATAGACTACTTTAATAACATCACTAGAGTAGCACATAGATTAATAGTGATACAAAGCTCATGATCACATAAAGATCACATGGGAGAGAGAGATGAACCACATAGCTACCGGTAGAGCCCTCAGCCTCGGGGGAGAACTACTCCCTCCTCATCATGGGAGACAGCAACAGCGATGAAGATGGCGGTGGTGTCGATGGAGATGCCTTCCAGGGGCACTTCCCCGTCCCTGCGGCGTGCCGGAACAGAGACTTCTGTCCCCGAATCTTGGCTTCGCGATGGCGGCGGCTCTGGAACTTTTCTCGTATTGTGGCTTATTCCTATCGAAGTTTTAGGTCACGAGGAGTCTTATAGGCGAAGAGGCGGAGTCGGAGGGGTCCTGGGGGGGCCACACAGTAGGGGGGCGCGCCCCCCCTTGGCCGCGCCGCCTTGTGGGGTGGGGCCCTCCTGGCTCCCCTCTGGCCCCTCTTTGGTGCTCTGGAAGCTTCCGTGAAATATAAGATCGTGGGCCTTGATTTCGTCCAATTCCGAGAATATTTCCTTTGGAGGATTTCTGAAACCAAAAACAGCAGAAAACAGCAACTGGCCCTTCGGCATCTTGTCAATACGTTAGTGCCGGAAAATGCATAAATATGACATAAAGTGTGTATAAAACATGTGAGTATCATCATAAAAGTAGCATGAAACATAAGAAATTATAGATACGTTTGAGACGTATCAAGCATCCCCAAGCTTAGTTCCTACTCGCCCTCGAGTAGGTAAACGATAACAAGGATAATTTCTGAAGTGACATGCTATCATAATCTTGATCAATACTATTGTAAAGCATATGAGATGAATGAAGTGATTCAAAGCAATGGTAAAGACAATGATTAAACAACTGAATCATATAGCAAAGACTTTTCATGAATAGTACTTTCAAGACAAGCATCAATAAGACTTGCATAAGAGTTAACTCATAAAGCAATAGATTCTTAGTAGAAAGTTTTGAAGCAACACAAAGGAAGATATAAGTTTCAGCAGTTGCTTTCAACTTCAACATGTTTATCTAATGGATAATTGTCAACATAAAGTAATATGATGAATGCAAATAAGCAAGTATGTAAGAATCAATGCACAGTTAACACAAGTGTTTGCTTCTAAGATGGAAGGAAATAGGTAAACTGACTCAACATAAAAGTAAAAGAATGGCCCTTCGCAGAGGGAAGCAGGGATAAATCATGTGCTAGAGCTTTTTTTTTAAGTTTTGAAATCATATAGAGAGCATAAAAGTAAAGTTTTGAGAGGTGTTTGTTGTTGTCAACGAATGGTAGTGGGCACTCTAACCCCCTTGCCAAACAGACTTTCAAAGAGCGGCTCCCATGATTATTTTTATTTTTGGGTGACACTCCTTCCAACCTTTGCTTTCACAAACTATGGCTAACCGAATCCTCGGGTTCCTTCCAACAATCACATACCATGAAGGAGTGTATTTTTATTTTAGTTTTATTTAGAGATGACACTCCTCCCCACCTTTGCTTTCTCAAGCCATGGCTAACTGAATCCTCGGGTGCCTTCCATCAATCACATACCATGGAGGAGTGTCTATTAAGGTTAATTAATTTGGGGCTGGGAACCCCATTGCCAGCTCTTTTTGCAAAATTATTGGATAAGCGGATGAAGCCACTAGTTCATTGGTGAAAGTTGCCCAACAAGACTGAAAGATAAAACACCACATACTTCCACATGAGCTATAAAACATTGACACAAATAAGAGATAGTAATTTTTGAATTGTTTAAAGGTAGCACATGAAGTATTTACTTGGAATGGCAGAGAAATACCATGTAGTAGGTAGGTATGGTGGACACAAATGGCATAGTTTTTGGCTCAAGGATTTTGGATGCACGAGAAGTATTCCCTCTCAATACAAGGCTTAGGCTAGCAAGGTTGTTTGAAGCAAACACAAGTATGAACCAGTACATCAAAACTTACATAAGAACATATTGCAAGCATTATAAGACTCTACATTGTCTTCCTTGTTGTTCAAACCCTCACCAGAAAATATCTAGACTTTAAAGAGACCAATCATGCAAACCAAATTTCAACAAGCTCTATGGTAATTCTTCATTAGTAGGTGCAATGTACATGATGCAAGAGCTTAAACATGATCTATTTGAGCTCAACAATTGCCAAGTATCAAATTATTCAAGACATTATACCAATTACCACATGTAGCATTTTCTGTTTCCAACCATATAACAATGAACGAAGCAGTCAACCTTCGCCATGAACATTAAAAGCTAAGAACACCAGTGTTCATATGAACGAGCGGAGCGTGTATCTCTCCCACATAAGCATGATTTATTCAGAGAACGAAAATAACAAAACGAAAATAAAAGCACACAGACGCTCCAAGTAAAGCACATAAGATGTGACAGAATAAAAATATAGTTTCAATAGAAGAAACCTGATAAGTTGTTGATGCAGAAGGGGATGCCTTGGGCATACCCAAGCTTAGATGCTTGAGTCTTCTTGAAATATGCAGGGATGAACCACGGGGGCATCCCCAAGCTTAGAGTTTTCACTCTCCTTGATCATATTGTATCATCCTCCTCTCTTGATCCTTGAAAACTTCCTCCACACCAAACTCAAAACAAACTCATTAGAGGGTTAGTGCATAACCAAAAATTCACATATTCAGAGGTGACATAATCATTCTTAACACTTCTGGACATTGCACAAAGCTACTGAAAGTTAATGGAACAAAGAAATCCATCAAACATAGCAAAACAGGCAATGCGAAATAAAAGGCAGAATCTGTCAAAACAGAACAGTCTGTAAATACGATTTTTTCTGGGGCACTTAACTTGCTCAGATGAAAATTCTCAAATTGAATGAAAGTTGCGTACATATCTGAGAATCACGCACGTAAATTGGCAGATTTTTCTGAGTTACCTACAGAGAATACTACTCAAATTCGTGACAGCAAGAAATCTGTTTTTGCGCAGTAATCCAAATCTAGTATCATCTTTACTATCAAAGACTTTACTTGGCACAACAATGCAATAAAATAAAGATAAGGAGAGGTTGCTACATTAGTAACAACTTCCAAGACACAACAAAACAGTAGCAAAAATAAAAACATGGGTTATCTCCCAAGAAGTGCTTTCTTTATAGCCATTAAGATGGGCTCAGCAATTTCAATGATGCACTTGCAAGAAATAAGAGTTGAAGCAAAAGAGAGCATCAAAAAGCAAATTTAAATCAAATTTAAGCCTAACCTACTTCCTATGAAAAGGAATCTTGTGCACAAATAAATTCATGAAGAACAAAGTGACAAGCATAGGAAGATAAAACACGAGTAACTTCAAAATTTTCAGCATATAGAGAGGTGTTTTAGTACCATGAAAATTTCTACAACCATATTTTCCTCTCTCATAATAATTTCCAGTAGCATCATGAAAAAACTCAACAATATAACTATCACATAAAGCATTCTTATTCACATGCATTAAAGTATCATTACTCTCCACATAAGCATAACCAATTTTATTAGTAATAGTGGAAGTAAACCTATCACATCCATCATTATAATCATCATAAATTGGAGGCATAGAGTAATCATAATGAATTTTATCATCAATAGTAGATGGACTGAAAATATCACAATCATCATTGTAATCATCATATATAGGAGGTAAAGTATCATCAAAGTAAATTTTCTCCTCCATGCTTGGGGGACTAAAAATGTCATACTCATCAAAACCAGCTTCCCCAAGCTTAAATTCTTCCATAGCATTAGCAATAATAGTGTTCAAAGAGTTCATGCTAATAACATTGCTACAACTATTTTGCAAACAAAGTTCCATGGGTTTTTTAATTCTCTCTTCAAACACATCATGTCCTAATTCAATATAAAGTTCATAAAGATCTCTAATTTTGTTGTTGTTTTCCATTATGTCTAACTAGTGAAAATAAAAACAAGAAACAAAAAGATGCAATTGCAGGATCTAAAGGAAATAACTTCGAGCACTCACACACCGGCAACAGTGCTAGGAAATAGCTTAGTAGTTGGAGGATGTGAATACCTTTTACCTTACCTCCCCGGCAACGGCGCCAGAAAATAGCTTGATGTCTACTGCTGGCGCGTAGTTGACGTGGGAGGTAGAAATCTCTGTGGTGTAACTTTTCTTCGTTCCCCGGCAACGGTGCCAGAAAATAGCTTGATGTCTACTCACGCTTCTATTCCTGTATACAGTGTTGGGCCTCCAAGAGCAGAGGTTTGTAGAACAGCAGCAAATTAAACTTAAGTGAATCACCCAAGGTTTATCGAACTCAGGGAGGTAGAGGTCAAAGATATCCCTCTCAAGCAACCCTGCAATTACGATACAAGAAGTCTCTTGTGTCCCCAACACACCTAATACACTTGTCAGATGTATAGGTGCACTAGTTCGGGGAAGAGATAGTGAAATACAAGTAATATGGATGATTATAAGTAGTAATAACAATCTGAAATAAATATGGCAGCAAGTAAACATGTAGCAGAACAGTAAATAAACGGTGATTCGATATTTGGAAACAAGGCCTAGGGATCCTACTTTCACTAGTGGACACTCTCAACAATGATCACATAATAAAACTACTCTACACTCTTTTGTTGGATAACAACCACCATTCATTGTGTAGGGCTACAAGAGCTCCCTCAAGCCGGAGTTAACAAGCTCCACAACATTCGGAGTTCATATTTAAGTAACCTCTAGAGTGCATAATAGACCGTTGCAATTTAGACCGAGTACTAACATAGCATGCACACTGTCAACATCAGCTATGAAAGGGGGAATAGATCGCATCAATACTATCATAGTAATAGTTAACTTCATAATCTACAAGAGATTACAATCATAGCTTATACCAAGTACTACATGATGCACACACTGTCAACATTACATCATGGAGGAGGAATAGACTACTTTAATAACATCACTAGAGTAGCACATAGATTAATAGTGATACAAAGCTCATGATCACATAAAGATCACATGGGAGAGAGAGATGAACCACATAGCTACCAGTAGAGCCCTCAGCCTCGGGGGAGAACTACTCCCTCCTCATCATGGGAGACAGCAACGGCGATGAAGATGGCGGTGGTGTCGATGGAGATGCCTTCCGGGGGCACTTCCCCGTCCCGGTGGCGTGCTGGAATAGAGACTTATGTCCCCCGAATCTTGGCTTCGCGATGGCGGCGGCTCTGGAACTTTTCTCGTATCATGGCTTATTCCTATCGAAGTTTTAGGTCACGAGGAGTCTTATAGGCGAAGAGGCGGAGTCGGAGGGGTCCTGGGGGGCCCACACAGTAGGGGGGCGCCCCCCCTTGGCCGCGCCGCCTTGTGGGGTGGGGCCCTCCTGGCTCCCCTCTGGCCCCTCTTCGGTGCTCTGGAAGCTTCCGTGAAATATAAGATCGTGGGCCTTGATTTCGTCCAATTCCGAGAATATTTCCTTTGGAGAATTTCTGAAACCAAAAACAACAGAAAACAGCAACTGGCCCTTCGGCATCTTGTCAATAGGTTAGTGCCGGAAAATGCATAAATATGATATAAAGTGTGTATAAAACATGTGAGTATCATCATAAAAGTAGCATGGAACATAAGAAATTATAGATACGTTTGAGACGTATCATGGCTCTAAGTCAGTGTCATGATAGTCTCATAAGTTGAGCTATGGTTGACTAAGAGTTAGAGCATGCAAACAAATGAAGAATTCTATATACACCTCAAGATAGTATGATTGATCATGAGAAGATACAAGGTTGACCAATACAAAGAGTGAAGAATAGATTCAAGATTGGTCAACACATGAAGCATGAAGAATGTGCCACGAGAAGTCGTGTGGTATGGTAAGCCATGTCAATTATGCTTTATGAACTAACCCATCATATATGTTCCCTTGTATTTTCTATGTGGGGTTAGGTATCTTTCCATGGGCATGCATCAAAAGTGAGATCTCATATAGCCCATGGGAGGATGACGTCAAGTGGTGATCTTCATCAAGGTTGAGTTGGGCAAGTTCAAGTTGAGCATCTCAACAGGATCATATGCTTGAAGCTTGCCGTCCATTTGGTGATAATGGACATGTGAAGATGTGCATCAATGGAGATTCCCCATCATGGTGTATGGGGGAGAATTTGTGAGTCTTCACGAAGTAACGATGATCAAGTGAGGCATTCCGGCTTGAGTGGAGCTTGAAGAGTTATCATCAAGATCAAGCGGGACGCACAAGGCAAAGGTATGACCTTGCTAGGTTTTCCTTTTACCGGTCTCAAGGTGGTTGTTGGGAGACAGGATTATAGGATAGATAGCCGCACTATCAAGAGGGGCTTTCGGTTGGGTAACTTGATCACATCGTCTTAGGGAGTTCAACCCTTTGCATACTTTGCATATCCCTATTACTTCTTGGTGTTTCTCTGTGAGAGGTTCTTGAGCTTGTTGCTAGCTTTGCAACAAGCCCAAGTTCATCGAAAACGGAATCCGCATGCATCTTCTATTGTGTTTTCGAGTTTGGACGTATTCACCGTTTGGGAGACTCCCTCTCTAGATCTATCTAAAAATATACTGTGAGGAGTCTCCATATTTTTAGTTTTTTGGGGGTTCTATTAGTTATTATCTTTCCAACAAAATTGGTTTCATGTCAATCAGAGTCCGTGAGCATTTTCTGTTTAAAAGGAAAAGAAAAGGTCTTCAGGGTCCTGCGTATTCTGGCACTGTCGCTCGGTGCCCGCCCGGCCTAAGGTCCGGCTGGACCGGCCGTGGCAACGGCTAGTCCGACGCAAACCGGCTCCTGGACCGGTGCCAACCGGGCACTATCCAGGGAGGTCTCCAGCTTCTCCCGGTGTTGGCCCGGCGTACGGTCCGGTTTAGACCGGCCGGTCCGGCCTCACGCCCGGCCTGTGGACCGGCCTCCCCGGCGCGGACCGGCTCCTACTCCGGTGACAACCGGGGGCAGGTTCTGTATGTCCTGCACTCGCCCCGGTCTCGGCCTAGTGCACAATCCGGTGCCGACCGGATGGTCCGGCCTGTGGCCCGGTCTAACCGGCCCCTGGATCGGATGGCCCAGCCCCAGGCCCAGTTGACTGGCTTCCTCGACTGATGCTGAGATGGATGATACGTCTCCGACGTATCGATAATTTCTTATGTTCCATGCCACATTATTGATGATATCTACATGTTTTATGCATACTTTATGTCATATTCGTGCATTTTCTGGAACTAACCTATTAACAAGATGCCGAAGTGCCAGTTGCTGTTTTCTACTGTTTTTGGTTTCAGAAATCCTAGTAAGGAAATATTCTTGGAATTGGACGAAATCAACGCCCAGGGTCCTATTTTGCCACGAAGCTTCCAGAAGACCGAAGAGTCAACGAAGTGGGGCCACGAGGTGGCCAGGAGGGCAGGCGGCGCGGCCCCACCCTTGGCCGCGCCGCCCTGTCTCCTGGGCCCCTCGCGTCGCCCCCTGAACTACCCTTCCGCCTACTTAAAGCCTTAGTCGCAAAACCCCCAGTACCGAGAGCCACGATACGGAAAACCTTCCAGAGACGCCGCCGCCGCCAATCCCATCTCAGGGGATTCAGGAGATCGCCTCCGGCACCCTGCCGGAGAGGGGAATCATCTCCCGGAGGACTCTACGCCGCCCGGAGGACTCTACGCCGCCATGGTCGCCTCCGGAGTGATGTGTGAGTAGTCTACCCCTGGACTATGGGTCCATAGCAGTAGCTAGATGGTTGTCTTCTCCTCATTGTGCTTAATTGTCAGATCTTGTGAGCTGCCGAACATGATCAAGATCATCTATCTGTAATTCTATATGTTGTGTTTGTTGGGATCCGATGAATAGAGAATACCATGTTATGTTGATTATCAATTTATATCTATGTGTTGTTTATGATCTTGCATGCTCTCCGTTATTAGTAGAGGCTCTGGCCAAGTTTTTACTCTTAACTCCAAGAGGGGGTATTTATGCTCGATAGTGGGTTCATGTCTCCGTGAATGCTGGGAAGTGACAAATCTCTAAGATTATGGATGTGCTGTTGCCACTAGGGATAAAACATTGATGCTATGTCCGAGGATGTAGTTATTGATTACATTACGCGCAATACTTAATGCAATTGTCTGTTGTTAGCAACTTAATACTGGAGGGGGTTCGGATGATAACCTGAAGGTGGACTTTTTAGGCATAGATGCATGCTGGATAGCGGTCTATGTACTTTGTCGTAATGCCCAATTAAATCTCACTATACTCATCATAATATGTATGTGCATGGTCATGCCCTCCTTATTTGTCAATTGCCCAACTGTAATTTGTTCACCCAACATGTTGTTTATCTTATGGGAGAGACACCTCTAGTGAACTGTGGACCCCGGTCCAATTCTCTATACTGAAATACAATCATCGCCAATCGTTCTCTTGTTTCTGCAAACAATCATCATCCACACTATACATCTAATCCTTTTTTACAGCAAGCCGGTGAGATTGACAACCTCGCTGTTTCGTTGGGGCGTACTTGGTTTGTGTTGTGCAGGTTCCACGTTGGCGCCGGAATCCCTGGTGTTGCGCCGCACTACATCTCGCCGCCATCAACCTTCAACGTGCTTCTTGGCTCCTACTGGTTCGATTAAACCTTGGTTTCATACTGAGGGAAAACTTGCCGCTGTACGCATCACACCTTCCTCTTGGGGTTCCCAACGGTCGCGTGCTGTACGCGTATCAAGACTGTTTTCTGGCGCTGTTGCCGGGGACCTGAAGAAAAGTTACATCACAGGGATCTCTAACTCCCACGTCAACTTTGCACCAGCAACTGTTTTCTGGCGCCGTTGCCGGGGAGATCAAGACACGCTGCAAGGGGAGTCTCCACATCCCAATCTCTTTACTTTGTTTTTGTCTTGCTTAGTTTTATTTACTACTTTGTTTGCTGCACTAAATCAAAATACAAAAAAATTAGTTGCTAGTTTTACTTTATTTACTATCTTGTTTGCTATATCAAAACACAAAAAAATTAGTTACTTGCATTTACTTTATCTAGTTTGCTTTATTTACTGTCTTGCACTCTATATTAAAAATACAAAAAAAAAATTTAGTTACTTTTGTTACCATGGCTAGCTCTGAACCTGTTACTTCTTCGCCTGAAGAATTAGTCTTCACTTTTAAACAAGGGGATGAGGAGAGTTTTAAAGATGCTTGGTCTAGAATTTTTACTTCTTATCGTAAAACTGAACCTCAAATGACTCTAAGTTTGCTCCTTAGTAATTTTTATTTTGGACTTATGATTCGCTATAGATATGCCTTGGATGCTTTAGTGGGAGGAGATTTCCTTCATTGCAATGGGGATCAAGCTTTTAATGCCATAAAGAAGTTGGTTGCATCACATGATTCAGCTAATAACTTTGATTCAGCCCTTATTAGCATTTATAATAGATTAAACAATCTCGAGATAAGTACATCTCGCTTGGATGACAACTATCGCTATGTTCGTAATCGTCTTGAACAAGTTTTAGTGAACTCTGAACCTTCATTATGGGATCCTACTGTTAAAATTGTTATCGGTGATCAAACTCTTCATGCCAATTGTGATATTATGTCTGAATTTTGCCTTATACCTGAGAGCATTTATAAATCTTTGAAACTTTGGGGAGTTGATGAAGGAGGAGAAGAAATAACTCTTATTGATAACTCTGTTATAATTCCTAAGGGAATAGCCGCAGGTGTGCATACAACCATTCTTGGAAGAACAATATCCATTGATTATCTTGTTATTGAATGTGTAGGGACAGGACAAATCACACTCGGAAGATCCCTGCTGAAACTATTGGGAGCAGTCATAGATATGGGAGAAGGCACCCTGAAATTCACCTCTACACCGGGGGGAAGTCATATATTTCCTAAATCAAAGAGAAAGAAAAAGAACAAGAAAGGTAAGGGTAAAGCCCAAGGTAAGGTTGATACACCATCTCTTGATAAAACTTGATACACACTTTCTGCGCCTAGCTGAAAGGCGTTAAAGAAAAGCGCTTATGGGAGACAACCCATGTTTTTACTACAGTAATTTTGTTTTTATTTTGTGTCTTGGAAGTTGTTTACTACTGTAGCAACCTCTCCTTATCTTAGTTTAGTGTTTTGTTGTGCCAAGTAAAGTCGTTGATAGTAAGGTTCATACTAGATTTGGATTACTGCGCAGAAACAGATTTCTTTGCTGTCACGAATCTGGGCAAAATTCTCTGTAGGTAACTCAGAAACTTATGCCAATTTACGTGAGTGATCCTCAGATATGTACGCAACTTTCATTAAATTTGAGCATTTTCATTTGAGCAAGTCTGGTGCCTCAATAAAATTCGTCAATACGAACTGTTCTGTTTTGACAGATTCTGCCTTTTATTTCGCATTGCCTGTTTTGTTATGTTCGATGGATATTTCGGTTCCATTGACTTTCAGTAGCTTTGTGCAATGTTCAGAAGTGTTAAGAATGATTATGTCACCTCTGAACATGTATATTTTGATTGTGCACTAACCCTCTAATGAGTTGTTTTGAGTTTGGTGTGGAGGAAGTTTTCAAGGATCAAGAGAGGGAGATGATACAACATGATCAAGGAGAGTGAAAGCTCTAAGCTTGGGGATGCCCCGGAGGTTCACCCCTGCATATATCAAGAAGACTCAAGCGTCTAAGCTTGGGGATGCCCAAGGCATCCCCTTCTTCATCGACAACATTATCAGGTTCATCCCCTGAAACTATATTTTTATTCCGTCACATCTTATGTGCTTTGCTTGGAGCGTCAGTTTGTTTTTGTTTTTGTTTTTGTTTTGTTTGAATAAAATGGATCCTAGCATTCTTTGTGTGGGAGAGAGACACGCTCCGCTGTTGCATATGGACAAGTATGTCCTTAGGCTTTACTCATAATATTCGTGGCGAAGTTTCTTCTTCGTTAAATTGTTGTATGGTTGGAAACAGGAAATGTTGCATGTGGTAGTGTATAATAAAATACTTGTAGAACATTGAGCTTTGATAACTTGATTCTTTGCAAATGTTTTGAGGTATTTAGATGGTAAGGCTTGCTGGATAAATAAGTTAAAATTAGTAGTGGATTGTTGTCTTTAAGCTTGTGCCGTACTACAAACTCTATTTAAATAGTTGAAGGCGTAGTTGGATTTGATAGCATTCCATGTCTGAGAGTTCATCGTAATAACTAAGTTGTGCTGAAGGTCGAGGGAGCTAGCGGGGTACTTGTGCCACCGTGAACGGCCCTCCTTGGAGTGAATTTTAATCATGCTCTTAATGATGAACCTGCTAGTTGTTTGCAATAAGCTTGTGAGTTCTTTTTGACTAATGTTAAGCTACGGTTTTTGGCACTTCCACCATCTAAATTTGCTAGCCTCTTCGGTACTGTGCATTGCCTTTTGCTCACATTGAGAATTGTGCATACTTCGCCGGTACATCCAAACCCGTGGGGGAACTTTCTCTTGTTCTCCTACACATAAGCCCATACATCTCCTCAAAACAGCCACCATACCTACCTACCACAGCATTTCCATAGCTGTTCCGAGATATATTGCCATGCAACATCCATTTTAAATTACATGCCATGTTGTCGTTTATTATTTATATATTGCTTTGCATGATCATATACAGCTGATGTGTGGTTTACCCATGTTACGCTAGATCATTGCACATCCTGCTACACTGGCAGAGGCATACAGTTTCATACATCATGTTTCATTCATTATGAGTTATTTGTACCAAAAAGTGTGTTGCCATATTAGAATGTTGCCCCTAAAAATGAAAAGAGCCGTGGAGGCCATCAAAAAGAAAAAAAAGAAGAAAGAAAGAAAAAAATGAAAAGAAAGAAAAAAGGAAAAAAGGAAAAAAAGAGAATAAAAGAAAAAAGGGGCAGCATTACTATCTTTTATCCACACTTGTGCTCATGTTTTAGCACCCGCATTATTCATAGTCATCATTTGTGCTCATGTTTAGCACCTACATTCATATGAGAGAGTTTTCATGTTTTACTAGTATAACTATGTGGGGAATTTACACTATAGTACTTGGGTTGTATATTCCAATGATGAGCCTCCTCAAAAGTGCTCTAGGTCTTCGTGAGCAACCAAGTTGGATGCACCCCCACTAGTTCCATTGGAGATCTTTCATACACATATAGCTCTATGTGCATCCGTTGCATGACAATCACTACTCCTTGCATAGCATCGATCATAAGGCTTCCTCTTGTCTAATGGTCATTTACAGCTTTGCAAGCCTTTCTTCCATTTGGCCTTCCAAACCCCCATTAACGTTCTTTATGCCGTAACATCCTGGTGCTAATACCAAATGCTTGCGCTCACCGGTTGAGTAGACTTCGAAACAGTTGATTCATGACGTTCATGTTTATGTTTACTTGACTGAATCCTTCTTATGTTGTGAAAATTTACTTGATGCTTGGAATGAAGGATAGAACTTCTATGCTGAATACTTAATACATCTTTAATGAACTTTGTACGGTTGCATGTCTTTAAAGCAATAGTTCATGAAAACTTCTAGCTTGTCTAACTCTTGCATTATCATCTCTTATATCAATATAGACACTTGCTTTGAATGATTTGATCTCAGCTCATATGCTTTACAATAGTATGATCAAGGTTATGATGGCATGTCACTCCAGAAATTATCTTTGTTTATCGTTTACCTGCTCGGGACGAGCAGAAACTAAGCTTGGGGATGCTGATACGTCTCCGACGTATCGATAATTTCTTATGTTCCATGCCACATTATTGATGATATCTACATGTTTTATGCATACTTTATGTCATATTCGTGCATTTTCTGGAACTAACCTATTAACAAGATGCCGAAGTGCCAGTTGCTGTTTTCTGCTGTTTTTGGTTTCAGAAATCCTAGTAAGGAAATATTCTCGGAATTGGACGAAATCAACGCCCAGGGTCCTATTTTGCCACGAAGCTTCGAGAAGACCAAAGAGTCAACGAAGTGGGGCCACGAGGTGGCCAGGAGGGCAGGCGGCGCGGCCAAGCCTGGGCCCCTCGCGTCGCCCCCTGGCCTACCCTTCCGCCTACTTAAAGCCTTCATCGCGAAACCCCCAGTACCGAGAGCCACGATACGGAAAACCTTCCAGAGACGCCGCCGCCGCCAATCCCATCTCGGGGGATTCAGGAGATCGCCTCGGCACCTGCGCCGGAGAGGGGAATCATCTCCCGGAGGACTCTACGCCGCCATGGTCGCCTCCGGAGTGATGTGTGAGTAGTCTACCCCTGGACTATGGGTCCATAGCAGTAGCTAGATGGTTGTCTTCTCCTCATTGTGCTTAATTGTCGGATCTTGTGAGCTGCCGAACATGATCAAGATCATCTATCTGTAATTCTATATGTTGTGTTTGTTGGGATCCGATGAATAGAGAATACCATGTTATGTTGATTATCAATTTATATCTATGTGTTGTTTATGATCTTGCATGCTCTCCGTTATTAGTAGAGGCTATGGCCAAGTTTTTACTCTTAACTCCAAGAGGGGGTATTTATGCTCGATAGTGGGTTCATGTCTCCGTGAATCTGGGGAAGTGACAGAAATCTCTAAGATTATGGATGTGCTGTTGCCACTAGGGATAAAACATTGATGCTATGTCCGAGGATGTAGTTATTGATTACATTACGCGCAATACTTAATGCAATTGTCTGTTGTTAGCAACTTAATACTGGAGGGGGTTCGGATGATAACTTGAAGGTGGACTTTTTAGGCATAGATGCATGCTGGATAGCGGTCTATGTACTTTGTCGTAATGCCCAATTAAATCTCACTATACTCATCATAATATGTATGTGCATGGTCATGCCCTCCTTATTTGTCAATTGCCCAACTGTAATTTGTTCACCCAACATGCTGTTTATCTTATGGGAGAGACACCTCTAGTGAACTGTGGACCCCGGTCCAATTCTCTATACTGAAATACAATCTACTGCAATACTGTTCTACTGTTTTCTGCAAACAATCATCATCCACACTATACATCTAATCCTTTGTTACAGCAAGCCGGTGAGATTGACAACCTCGCTGTTTCGTTGGGGCAAAGTACTTGGTTTGTGTTGTGCAGGTTCCACGTTGGCGCCGGAATCCCTGGTGTTGCGCCGCACTACATCTCGCCGCCATCAACCTTCAACGTGCTTCTTGGCTCCTACTGGTTCGATTAAACCTTGGTTTCATACTAAGGGAAAACTTGCCGCTGTACGCATCACACCTTCCTCTTGGGGTTCCCAACGGTCACGTGCTGTACGCATATCAAGACTGTTTTCTGGCGCCGTTGCCGGGGACCTGAAGAAAAGTTACATCACAGGGATCTCTAACTCCCACGTCAACTTTGCGCCAGCAATGGACACTTCCCAACGGTTAGATTTCGGCTTGGGCTATAAATATGCCTTCTTCCACCTTTGTCTCAGTCAGTTCTTCCACTCTCTCTCCTCCATTGTTGACTTTGAAGAACTTGCCTTATCTCTTGATTCCCCCATGATTCTTGCTCATTCTTGAGGGATCTAAGAGAGAAGATCAAGATCTACAATCCCCACTAATCCATTTCTCCTCTAAGTGAGGGGAACCCTTTGGATCTAGATCTTGGAGTCATTTGTTGATTTTCTCTTAGTTCTTCCTCTCTAATATCATCCTAGCATTTGTTGCTTTGGTGGGATTTGAGTGTGAAGGATTTGAACACCTTTGATGTTCTTGCTTTGCATCATTGCATAGTGTTGAGCTCTCCACCATAATTAGTTCGAGTGAGAGACCGTGAGCTTGTTACTCTTGGAGGGAGACCTCCTAGTTGGCTTGGCGGTTGGTGCTCTGGTGATCTCTTCAAGGAAGATTGTGAAGAGGCCCGAACTTCTCCTTCGTGGAGCTTGTGAAGTGGTTTTGGAGCTTGCCATCTCCGGAGTGGAGGAAAACCTAACCATAAGGAAAGGGCCATTATCCTTCGTGGGTTTGGCTCGGAGAAGAAGGTGAGCCTTCGTGGCGTTGGGAAATCCTTCGTGGGATCCCCTCCTCTCCAAATGTGACGTACCTTGTTGCAAAGGAAGGGAACACAGGAATACATCTTCGTCTCCGCATGCCTCGGTTATTTCTATACCCGAGTTTACTTTCCTTGTGATAGCCATCGAGCTTGAAGTATCTATTATATCTTGTTATCACTTGTTATTCATATATATTGTGCATATCTTGCTTAGCTCTAGTTGTTGTTGTTGCATTTAGTTGAGCCTAGCTTATTTAGGATTTGTGCTTGTGAAATAAACATTAGTTTAGTTCCGCATTCTTACAAGCCAAATCCGTAAGAGTTTTTAAACGTCTATTCACCCCCCTCTAGGCGACATCTCGTCCTTTCAGGTACCTTCTGCCTGATATGACACTTAAAACACTGCCATAACTAATCCTTATTCATGCTTTATTGTGTTTCTACATATTAAAAATGCTTAAGTCATGGATGAGCTGTGTATCTGGTTTAAACCTGACATCTGGTAATTCTTAATGCCATATTACTTTATGTTACCACCTATAACATGTATGCTTTTTTATCTTTTTCCAGTGGTGACTCGGAACCTGACTATCTGAAATTCTTATTCCATGCAAAGCAACATCTAGTTGGTTCAAATCTGATATCTGATCAATATTAGTGTATTATTCTTTTGGTAGCTCAACTACTTTCATCATTTGATACCGACTGACTTGGTCTTAAATATGATACCTAAACACATATTAATAACAATGGAGTACGAAGGCTATAATTTCAGCTACTAGACAAGCCTAAAGTGACATGCATGTTAACCAGGAGTCGCAAACGCAAGAGAAGGACCTGAAGTGAGTGTGTGCAATGAGCTAATGTAAATCCATGCTTACTACATGCTACATGTTTCATAAATAAGTTTGTGTTTATTTCTGCTACGTTTGTTATTTGATCTCTACAACAGGTAATACATGTTTGCATCGTTCTTTGTTGTAGCAGCGCTTTTTTGCAATATTATCATGATGCAATTGTAAGGAAGCAAGCCTCATCAGAAGAGAGGATCGAAAAAATGTTCTGACCTTTCTTTCGATGCATCCTCTCATGACTGTTAGCCTCGACCAGTCCTTACAAATGATAAATATCTCAATGTTGCATTGTATGCAGAAAAAGGGTGTTGCTGCTCTTAGATACGTAATATGTTGAGAAAGATCATAAATGATTTAATCAAGCCGATTTCCAATCAACATGTTATTGATGAAGCCAAGAGAAATCCTTCCTGCTCATATGCAATATTTTTTTATATTTGGGAAGTCTAATCTTTACTTAATTTTTTTATCTGTAAAAGTAATTAGTTTAATTTGTTGTTTAAATTCTTATTTAAACAAAATACCAACCATTACTGGGCCGCTTTTATAGGACCAAATGACTCTTGGAAATTAAAGAAAAAATATGCTACAACAAGAAACACTAATAGGATATTGAAAGACAGTCATTGCAATGAGCAGTTCTGGCCTGCTCGGTTTAATGGGGTGTTCTAGGCTTTCCCATCTGGGCAAGAACAATAACATGCTAGAAACATGATGGCTATTGATGGGTCGTCCCGTCTAATTTGAGAATGTCTTAAATGGGTCAGCCCATGTAATGAGCTCTACGTTGGACGGGCCGACTAGTAAAATGGTAAAAGGCTAGTCCAACAAGATTTAGATACTCCTAGATGGGTCGAGCCTATAAGTAGGAGGCCACCGTTGGGCCGTCTCATTTAGACTCTGCAAGCATTAGTTGGGCTGGTCCAGTTAAGCTTGGCATGCCTTATTTGATCCGGTCCATTTAAGCACAAAGGTCTTGATGCGTCGGCCCATTTAAACACATACCTACTGATGAGCCGACCCATTTAAACACAGGTTTTGATGGGTCAACCCATTTAAACAGGCCTTGATGGGCCGACCTATGTCAACACATATGTACTGATGGGCCAACCCAGTCAAACAAGTATTGATTGGTGGTCTAGCCCATCTGAACACATATCCTAATGGGCTATCCGATTAAGGAAGTAGGTCTTCATGGGTCAGCTCAATTAAGGTCTCGTTTGGATCCCAATGGGCCTAAGATGGTCTGATCTCCTTAAGACATAGCAGGCCTTGTGTGGGCCTGTCATCTACCATGGATTTTCACCCAGTTGATGGCGTTACCGGCCATTTAACGACGTCTTCCATATGTCAGTTATCATGATGTCAGCAGCCAATGACCTCCCGAAATCTCTCTTGCCACGGCCCAGTTTTTCGTGGCTAAAGGCTCCTCAACTGCCACGGACCGAATAATCCGTGGTGGATCCTTAAGAGGCGCGATATACACCATAGAAGCCATTTCGTAGGCTATGACTCATCAACCACGAAAAAAACCACTTAGTCAACATTTTTTCGTCGTGATAGGTAACAACTTTTTTGTGGTGTGATTTCAATCATAACATCATAATAGCACATACCATCGATCAGTCAAACATGATTTTCAGATAAACATCTAGTAAAAGAGACAAGCCCCCTCTATAGTTGACACCCTAGCTAGCATGGTCCCATGATTAAACAGGAAAGTAGAAACAAACAAAAAAACCCTGAAAACCATATGCAGAAGAAGAGGTCCTGCAACACAGGAAACCGATGCATCATATTTAATGCAACTTTCTAGAGAAATGAAATGTTAGATATCAAAAATTAGATACATACATTTAGTTTCCAGATGTACGGATCATTAATTCCTTCCAATTTATGGGTTCAGTGTCAATCCTCGAGGTTATGGGCTTGGGTTGCACTATCTAAAGTAAGTTTTTCCGACAAATGAATTAAATCAAACACTGCAGTAGTTCTTACCATAAATCCAGACAAACATGAAAAAAACATCCAATTAAACAGCGCCTCCCTCCTAGCGTTTGACACCCCCGTTTGCATGAGTAGAAGAAAAACTCATAAAAAAATATGCCACAGTAGAGGTCCTACAATCCAAGAAATCATCATATCTCTTTAATGCCACAGTCGAGAACAACAATGAGATATCTCAGATATAAAAAAGTAGATTCGTACATTTAGTGTCCGCCATGTATGGACTCGGTCTTGGCCTAGCATGTGAGCGAGTATTCATTACTGCCAAACTTAATTGTGGGTTCACTTTTGATCTATTTTAGTGTCCGCCATGTATAGATTTATTTCGAGCTTGGATTGCACTATCTAAATCTATCTAAATCTATTTTCCTAATAAATGGCTTCAATCATAACATCGTAATACCACTTACCATCGATCCGTAAAACATGATGTTCAAATAAAATCTAGTCAAACAGACACCCCCTCTATACTTGGTACCCTAGCTAGCAACGACCCATGATTAAAGAGGAAAGTAGAAACAAAAAAACATGAAACCCATCTGCAGAAGTAGAGGTCCTACAACCGATGTATCATCTTTAGTACAACGGCCGAGAAAAATGAAATATCAAAGGTACATACATTCATGGTTTGAAATCTACGAATCACTAATTCATTCCGGATTTATGGGCTCAATGTCAATCCTCCAGGTTTTGTTATGGGCTTTGGTTGCACTATATAAAGTTATCTTTCCAACAAATGAATTCAATCAAACACTACAATATTACTTACCAACTATCCTGACAAACATGTAACAACCATCCAATTAAACGGTGACCTTCCTCCTACGTTTGACACCCCCGTTGGAATAAGTCCATGATTTAAGTAGAACAAAAAAATCATAAAATAATATGCCATAGTAGAGGTCCTATAATCCAAGAAATCGATGTACCATCTTTAATTCCACAGTCAAGAACACAAATGAAATATCTCAGATATGAAAACGTAGATACGTACATTTAGTGTCCGCCATCTCCAAACTGGGTCTTGGCCCAGTGTGTGAGCGAGTATTCACTTTTTCCAAACTTATGGTTTTACTTTTGATCATACATATTTATTTTGAGCTTGGATTGCACTATCTAAATCTATTTTCCCAACAAATGATTTCAATCAAACATCGTAATAGCACTTACCATCGACCAGTCAAACTTGGTGTTCAAATAAACATCTAGTCAAACAGACCCCCCATTATACTTGGCACCCATCTAGCTAGTATCGGCCCATGATTAAAGAGGAACAAAGAAACAATAAACCATGAAAACCATATGCATTAGTAGAGTTTATATTGCACATAAAACGATGCATGATCTTTAATGCAATGGTCGAGAAAAATGAAATAACGAAGATATCGAAAAGTAGATACATATATTTAGTGTCCAACATCTACGGGCCAATAATTCCTTCCAGATTTATAGGTTTTTATAGGTTCAGTTTCAGTCCTCGGGGTTTACTGTGGGCCTAATTGCACTATCCAAAGTTATTTTCCAACAACTAAAGTCATTAATAACACTAAAAGTAGTAATTACCATCTATCTAGTCAAACATGGTAAAAAATCCAATCAACCAGAAACCTCCCTTCTATGTTTGACACCCTTGCTGGCATGATCCATGATTTAAGTAGAACAAAAATTCATGAAAAATATGCCACCGTAGAGGTCTTACAATCCAATAATTCACCGTACCGTCTTTCATGCCATGCTCAGTAAACAAAATAAAATGTCTCCCATATCAAAAAGTAGGTACATAAATTTAGTGTCCGCCCTCTCGGTAGTGGTTCTTGGCCTAGTGCCTATGCGAGTATTCACTCCTTTGAAACTTATGTGTTCAGTTTTGATCATACATATTTATTTCAAGTTTGGATTGCACTATTCAAATCTATTTTCCCAACAAATGATTTCAATCATAACATCATAATAGCACTTACAATCGATCAGTCAAACATGATGTTCAAATAAATATCTAGTCAAACAACACACCCTCTATACTTGGCACCGTAGCTAGCATCAACCCATGATTAAAGAGGAAACTAGAAACCATGAGAACCATCTAGGGAGTAGAGGTCCTACAACACAAGAAACCGGGGATTTCATCTTTAATGCAACGATTAAGAAAAAATGAAATATCTAAGATATCTAAAAGTAGATACATACATTTAGTGCCAGATATCTACAGATTAATTCATGAAACATGATAAAAGAAAATGGTCCAATGAAAGGGGGACCTCCCTCCCAAGCTTGACACCTCCGTTGGTGTGAGTCCATGAATAAAGTAGAAACAAAAATTCATGAAACAACATGCCAAAGTAGAGGTCATACAATCTAAGAAACCGTCTAATAAGGACAAAAACGAAATATCTCAGATATCAAAAAGTAGATACGTACATTTAGTGTCCGCCATCTCCTGACTCGGACTTGGCTACTTGGCTTAGTGTATAAGCGAGTATTCATTTCTTCCGAGTTTCAATGATACATATTTATTTTGAGCTTTGATTGCACTATCTGAAGTTACTATCTCCCCAACCGGTTAGTTCGATGGTAACATTCTGATTGCACTTACCGTTGATCGGTCAAACGTGATGCTCAGATAAACATCCCAATTAAAGATGAGGTATACAAATAAAAATCTAGGAAAATCATATATCTGTTTAATGGCCACGATTCGAGGACAAAACAAAAATTGTATCGTGTCTTTCTCAATTACGATAACGCTCTTTTCTATGGGAAAAAGATCAATGTTTTATCTGACTATGGATGAGATATACTATGTAACTATGATGGCACATATTTCTCTTTATAAATAAACGGTGCAGAATGCTGCAACCCAAAATTATGCTCAGTGAGTCTCTTCTGCAGCCTTTTATACTACCAGGTAAACTTTTTTATTAACCAGAAAGAAGTAGGGTGCACCCTTAGATGCATTCACCCCTTGACCCAACAACCGATCCAAAATCCTACATTCCTAGATGCTCGAGGCGCTGTACCTGCAGCAGGAGGAGGTCGGTACGACGAGATCCAGCCCTCCCTTTGCATAGATCCACGCACGATCCGTCCATCCAACAGCAGGCAGGCAGGCAACGCGAGGGATTATCTACCTCGAGCACAACACATACACACACACGAGGCACACGAGAGATTCCCGGCTGTAGAGAGAGGGACAGACAGAGGATGTGATCCGGCTCCGGCATGCCCACCCGCATCAGGACAAACACAACTCCAGCTAAGATGATATCTCCTCGACCTCGTCCTCGTCCCGTCTGATCGATCTCGCGTCTACTACTACTACCGTAATTCCCCATCTGCCAGGCCCCATCTGCTCGGATCCCTCCCTCGTCTTTTTCCAGTGTTTTTATTTTGTCGCCCTCTTTCCTTTCTGCCCGGAAATCCTGGAAAAAAAACAAATTCGTTGGATTTATCTTATGCCCACTTTTTTTTCGTGTTTCTCTGTCTAGGCTGATAGGGGAGGAGAATCAGAGCTGAGAAGGCAACATCAACTAGCGAGCAAACAAACAAAGGAACCAAAGATAACACAAAAATAGCTTTAAGGCCAGAGACAGAGGCAGAGGCCAGAGGGCAGAGGGCAGCCCACTAATTAAACAAGCATCAGTCCCGAACTCATCAAGATACTCTCCTCTCTCTCTCTCACTCATCAGTCTAGAGAGAGAGAAGGGAGGGAGGGGGAGAAAAGGTGTGAGCAGATTGATAGATAGATAAAGAGAGAGAGAAAGCTGGGGATATCTCATATCATAGATAGCACAGCAGCGGTAGCAGCGGGGGAGCAGAGAGGCTGCACAAACTAGAACTAGGGAGGGAGAGAGGAGAGAGAAGAGACGAAAGCTTAGAAGAAGAGAGATCCACCTCGAACCAAGTAACCTCCCTCGCCTCTCTTCCTTCCTCCGCTCTCTCGCTTCCCGCAAGCCACTGGTGGAGTACCGCGGCAAGCCAAAGGCAAAGGGAATTGCTTTCCTCTGCTCCGCTCCCGGCACCTGAGGAGACGACGATGAGGGAGGAGGAGGAGCCCAGCTGGTTCGCGCGCTTCGACGAGGACCTGCCGGCGCCCGACGAGCTCATGCCGCTCTCGCAGTCGCTCATCACGCGCGACCTCGCCGCCGCCTTCGACATCCCCACGCACGCCGGCCCCGGCCCCGGCGGCCTGCCCTCCGGCGCCGCCGACGGCGCTGGCGGCCAGGACATGAACGGCGGCGGCGCGTCGTCCGCCGCCGGGTCCAGCGGCGGCGGCGGGGGCGGCGGCGGCAACGGCGACGAGCCGGCCAGGACGCTCAAGCGGCCGCGCCTCGTGTGGACGCCGCAGCTGCACAAGCGCTTCGTGGACGCCGTCGCCCACCTCGGCATCAAGAACGCCGTGCCCAAGACCATAATGCAGCTCATGAGCGTCGACGGCCTCACGCGCGAGAACGTCGCCTCCCACCTCCAGAAGTACCGCCTCTACCTCAAGCGCATGCAGGGCCTCGGCAACGGCGGCGGCGGCGGCAGCCACTCCTCCGGCTCGGGCGGCACCGACGCCGCCACCGAGCACCTCTTCGCCACGGGCCCGTCCCCGTTCCTCCCGCCCGGCCGCGGCCCCGCCGGCCCCGACCCCTACAACAGCGCACCCTACGCGCCCATGCCCGCCGCGCACCACCACCACCACCAGGTCCACCACCCGTCGCAGATCGGCCACTTCCACCACCCCGCCGCGCGCCCGCTCGCCCACTACGGCGCCGGCCCGGGCAGCGGCGCCGGATTCGACCACGGCTTCCTCAGCCGCGCCGTCGCCGGCGGCGCGCCCGTCGGACCGCCCGCGATGCACCACCGCATGGTCGGCGCCGGGGCCGCCATGGGGATGATGGCGCCCTCCTCCTTCGCCGACGACCTCGACCTCGGATCCCGCGGTGGCGGAGGCGGTGCCGTGGGCGGACGCCGCGAGCTCACCCTGTTCCCGACTTCCGGGGACCACTGAGTCTACACATCGACGGCATCCATCGGGTGGCATCCGTCCTCGTCGATCGGGTATATAAAATTCGTTTTCCCCTCTGCCGCCCGCCGCTGCTACTCCCCACAGATCGGCAGACAAACCAAGCAAGATTCGCCGCATCGTTATAGAGGCCAAGAATTCTCTGGGTAGTAGCGCTCTGCCATCCCATCCAATCCATATTTCTTTCTACCCCTCTCTCTCTCTCTACCTCTTGTGTTCTTGTGTTCTGCTGCTATTTGTCATTGTTCTTACAGTACTGTTGATGACATAAAACCTAGCCCTAGAGACCGATTATTTTAGAAGGCAAGAAAAAGTTGTGAAAAATTGCTACTCAATTTCATGTTCATTCTCCAAGGAAAAACTCAATCTTTGTGAACGAACGAATTGAGCCCCCCATGATCCAGGGCTCACTTTGCTCTGCTCGTTTCGGTGGTGACTGTCACCTGTGTGTGTCCAAGTGGGTGATGCAGCCATTTGCATGTGAGCTGTGATGACCCCTACAAAGAGGTGATGCAATCAACTTGTACCGTTGCAGATTGCATACATAGGTGATACATAGGCAGGGGAGTTGAATAATGTATGGACCCACCCCGCCCTGGAGATGATTAAGTTTGAGGATTAAGTTTGTACTGGCATGGTGACATTGTCGAGCTCAGATCATCTGAGATTCCCAAGATCTTCATAGCTATACCTATCTCATTCCTCCTTTCGGCTTCCTCTGCTGCTAAGAACATGACGATCAGCGCAACCCAAGTTGGAGTTTCTTGTAGTAACCATATGTAAATCTGCCTGCTCCATTCGGAAAGCTTTTTTCTTTTTGTAAGCCCTCAGAGAAAAAGGATAACTTTCTTGAATTGTGCCAGTACTTATGTTCACCTAAACTATGTTCAAGTCAATATTTTCATGCTCTGCCTACAGAATGCATGATTGTGCCATCTTCACTACACCTATACTCCAGTACCAATGGAGTGCAGGCAATGCAAATTCAAAACTACTGCAGTGATACTATGTAGGAGCAGCTGAAACAATGGGCAGTCGGCCATTGTTCTCTGGTCAAGATAGTCAAGCGAGATATGTTTGTTCTTCATTCCCCATAGCCATCCATGTAGGAGCAGGAGCAGGAGCTATCTCTGGATTGGCGTTGACGAGTCCAAGGAGATAATATCTCGACGACGGATAATACCATGGATCGATCGATGGAGCGAGGAGATGCCGCATTGATTTGGCGAGGACGGGCGGGGTGGGGTGATGTCGCTGTTGGGCGTGTGACCTGGCGTTAAGTGATGTGACCACGAGAGAGAGCGACCAAGGGGTTAATGAGAAAAATCTAATCAATCGCCCCCATCATCTCATCTCCCCTGCAGGAGGGAAAGCGAGGTGTGTGGATTTTGTTCAGGTGAGCGAGCGACGACGAGGAGCGGTCTTGTCCCCTCCCCTCTGGCCTCTGCCATTCCAGCCAGCCTTGGGACATGGACATGGAGAAAAGCTCTGCATTTCTCGCCTGGTTTTCACATCTCTCTGACCGCCTGCTCCCTCTTTACTCCCCGCTCGTAGCGTATGGATCTCCTTTCCGGTGCGCGAGCTGGTCGCCCAGGTCGTTGGATCAGAGGACTCCATGGCTCCAGTCAAGCTAGCACGGCTAGAATTTCTCGGAAATGAGAGAAAACGCGATTGGAATCAGGGGCCGGGTTTCCTTTGGTGCAGACCCGTTGATCGTTAGGGGCTTGATTTGGGATTTACTGGCGCCAAGGAAAACGTTGCACGTTCCAAACATAGTTCTGGCCCATAAGTGGCTCCCTGTTTGGTTGCTGTTGAAGCGGTTTTTAGCCGTACTCATACACCGTGTAGTTGTTTGGGGCGCGTTGGTAGCCTGGATGGACTTTGGCTCGCATCGGTCCAACAAATTTTGGCCCGTTTGGTTGCCTGTAGGTCGCCGCGTTGTTGCATGAACCGGGTCACAGAGCATCCCTGGGACAGGTCCTGGAGGAACACCCTTTTTTCTGGAGCCAAGCCCGTTGTGGCCAGAAGGCTGCACACGTGGGAAAGGAAGACGGAAATACCGCGTCCCTTCGGGAACATGCACCATAATTAGCCTCGCCGCTCCCCTCTTCTTCCTCTCACTCGCGACTTCAGTCTCACCACCTCCAAACTGTCACATCACCAGGCGCTTCCCCTCCCGGCGACCAATCTGTCGCACCGCACATCGGCTTGAACCAGGAGGAGGAGTCGGCGAGCAGTGATGTCTACGCACACTCCTTTTCCTGTAGACAGTGTTGGGCCTCCAAGAGCAGAGGTTTGTAGAACAGCAGCAAGTTTTCCCTTAAGTGGATCACCCAAGGTTTATCGAACTCAGGGAGGAAGCGGTCAAAGATATCCCTCTCAAGCAACCCTGCGATCACAAAGCAAGAAGTCTCTTGTGTCCCCAACACACCTAATACACTTGTCAGATGTATAGGTGCACTAGTTCGGCGAAGAGATAGTGAAATACAGGTGGTATGAATATATATGAGCAGTAACTGCACCGAGAAAATAGCTTGCTTTGCTACAACCGGCGTGTGGTTGATGGTGGGAATATTGCAGGCGGTAGAGATGCAAGAAACAAGATAAACAAGCGATGATTGCAGTATTTGGAAACAAGGCCTAGGGATTATACTTTCACTAGTGGACACTCTCAACATTAATCACATAATAAAACCACTCTACACTCTATTGTTGGATGATGAACACCACTAATTGCGTAGGGCTATAAGAGCACCTCAATGCCGGAGTTAACAAGCTCCACAATATTCGATATTCATATTTAAATAACCTTAGAGTGCATGATAGATCAACACAACTATACCAAGTACTAACATAGCATGCACACTGTCACCTTCATACTATGAAAGGAGGAATAGATCACATTGATACCATCATAGTAATAGTTAACTTCATAATCTACAAGAGATCACAATCATAAACTACGCCAAGTACCACATGATGCACACACTGTCACCATTACATCATGAAGGAGGAATAGAGTACTTTAATAATATTACTAGAGTAGCACATAGAATAGTGATACAAAGCACATGGCAATCATAAAGGGATATAAATAAGCACTTCACTATGCTATTCATAACAATGAATAAGTATTCTGTGAAATATAGCCTAAGAGACCCACACGGTGCACACACTGTCACCTTTACACACGTGGGACAAGGAGTCTCCGGAGATCACATAAGTAAAATCCACTTGAATAGCATAACGACATCTAGATTACAAGCATCATCATATGGATCTCAATCATGTAAGGCAGCTCATGAGATCATTGTATTGAAGTACATGGAGAGAGAGATTAAACACATAGCTATCGGTACAGCCCTTAGCCTCGATGGAGAACTACTCCATCCTCATGGGAGACAGCAGCGGTGATGAAGATGGCGGTGGTGTCGATGGAGATGCCTTCCGTGGGCACTTCCCCGTCCCGGCGGCGTGCCGGAACAGAGACTCCTATCCCCTAGATCTTGGCTTCGCGATGGCGGCGGCTCTAGAAGGTTTCTCGTACCGTGGCTTTTCCGTATCGAAGATTTAGGTCAGGGACCTTTAAATAGGCGAAGAGGCGGAGTCGGAGGGCTGACGAGGTGGTGACACCATAGGGCCCCCCCCCTGGGCCGCGCCGCCCTGTCATCTGGTGGCCCTGTGGCCCCCCTCTGGTGGCTCTCGGGTTTTCTGGAAGCTTCGTGGAATTTTAAGATCCTGGGCGTTGATTTCGTCCAATTCCGAGAATATTTCCTTACTAGGATTTCTGAAACCAAAAACAGCTGAAAACAGGAACTGGCACTTCGGCATCTCGTCAATAGGTTAGTTCCGGAAAACGCATAAAATCTTCATAAAGTGTGAACAAAACATGTAGGTATTGTCATAAAACAAGCATGGAACATAAGAAATTCTCTATACGTCGGAGACTTATCAGCATCCCCAAGCTTAGTTCCTACTCGTCTCGAGTAGGTAAACGATAACAAAGATAATTTCTGAAGTGACATGCCACCAACATGATCTTAATCATACTATTGTAAAGCATATGAGATGAATGCAGCGATTCAAAGCAATGGTAAAGACAATGATTAAACAATTGAATCATATAGCAAAGACTTTTCATGAATAGTACTTTCAAGACAAGCATCAATAAGTCTTGCATAAGAGTTAACTCATAAAGCAATAAATTCAAAGTAAAGGCATTGAAGCAACACAAAGGAAGATTAAGTTTCAGCGGTTGCTTTCAACTTGTAACATATATATCTCATGGATAGTTGTCAATGCAAAGTAATATAACAAGTGCAATAAGCAAACATGTAAGAATCAATGCACAGTTAACACAAGTGTTTGCCTCTAAGATAGAAGGAAATGGGTAAACTGACTCAACATGAAAGTAGAAGAATGGCCATTCGAAGAGGGAAGCATTGATTGATATATTTGTGCTAGAGCTTTTATTGTGAAAACATAGAGAGAGCATAAAAGTAAAATTTTGAGAGGTGTTTGTTGTTGTCAACGAATGGTAATGGGCACTCTAACCCCCTTGCCAGACAGACCTTCAAAGAGCAGCTCCCATGAAACATTTTTATTTTTGGGTGGCACTCCTTCCAACCTTTACTTTCACAAACCATGGCTAACCGAATCCTCGGGTGCCTGCTAACAATCTCATACCATGAAGGAGTGCCTTTTTATTTTAGTTTTATTTAGATGACACTCCTCCCCACCTTTGCTTTCTCAAGCCATGGCTAACCGAATCCTCGGGTGCCGTCCAACAATCACATACCATGGAAGAGTGTCTATTTTTGTAAAATCGTGAAAGTTAATTAGTTTGCGGCTGGGAACCCCATTGCCAGCTCTTTTTGCAAAATTATTGGATAAGCGGATGAAGCCACTAGTCCATTGGTGAAAGTTGCCCAACAAGATTGAAAGATAAACACCACATACTTCCTCATGAGCTATAAAACATTGACACAAATAAGAGGTAATAACTTTTGAAGTGTTTAAAGATAGCACTCAAGCAATTTACTTTGGAATGGCAGAGAAATACCATGTAGTAGGTAGGTATGGTGGACACAAATGGCATAGTGTTTGGCTCAAGGATTTGGATGCACGAGAAGTATTCCCTCTCAATACAAGGCTTAGGCTAGCAAGGTTGTTTGAAGCAAACACAAGTATGAACCGGTACAGCAAAACTCACATAAGAACATATTGCAAGCATTATAAGACTCTACATTGTCCTCCTTGTTGTTCAAACACTTTACTAGAAAATATCTAGACCTTAGAGAGACCAATCATACAAACCAAATTTTAGCAAGCTCTATGTAGTTCTTCACTAATAGGTGCAAAGTATATGATGCAAGAGCTTAATCATGAGCACAACAATTGCCAAGCATCAAGTTATTCAAGACATCATACCATTTACCACATGTAGCATTTTCTGTTTCCAACCATATAACAATTAACGAAGCAGTTTCAACCTTCGCCATGAAAATTAAAAGCTAAGAACACATGTGTTCATATGAACCAGCGGAGCGTGTCTCTCTCCCACACAAGCATTTATTCAAACAAAAACAAAAACAAAAACAAACAGACGCTCCAAGTAAAGTACATAAGATGTGGCCTAATAAAAATATAGTTTCACGAGAAGTGACCTGATAATTTTGTCGATGAAGAAGGGGATACCTTGGGCATCCCCAAGCTTAGATGCTTGAGTCTTCTTGAAATATGCAGGGATGAACCACCGGGGCATCCCCAAGCTTAGAGCTTTCACTCTTCTTGATCATATTGTATCATCCTCCTCTCTTGACCCTTGAAAACTTCCTCCACACCAAACTCAAAACAAACTCATTAGAGGGTTAGTGCATAATCAAAAATTCACATGTTCAGAGGTGACATTATCATTCTTAACACTTCTGGACATTGCACAAGGCTTCTGAAAGTTAATGGAACAAAGAAATCCATCCAACATAGCAAAAGAGGCAATGCGAAATAAAAGGCAGAATCTGTCAAAACAGAACAGTCCGTAAAGACGAATTTTATAGAGGCACCAGACTTGCTCAGATGAAAATGCTCAAATTGAATGAAAGTTGCGTACATATCTGAGGATCACGCACGTAAATTGGCAGAATTTTCTGAGTTACCTACAGAGAAATCAGCCCAGATTCGTGACAGACAGAAATCTGTTTCTGCGCAGAAATCCAAATCTAGTATCAACCTTTCTATCAAAGACTTCACTTGGCACAACAATGCAATAAAATAAGATAAGGAGAGGTTGCTACAGTAGTAACAACTTCCAAGACTCAAATATAAAACAAAAGTACTGTAGTAAAATAAACACATGGGTTATCTCCCAAGAAGTGCTTTCTTTATAGCCATTAAGATGGGCTCAGCAGTTTTAATGATGCACTCTGATACGCGTACAGCACGCGACCGTTGGGAACCCCAAGAGGAAGGTGTGATGCGTACAGCGGCAAGTTTTCCCTTAGTATGAAACCAAGGTTTAATCGAACCAGTAGGAGCCAAGAAGCACGTTGAAGGTTGATGGCGGCGAGATGTAGTGCGGCGCAACACCAGGGATTCCGGCGCCAACGTGGAACCTGCACAACACAAACCAAGTACTTTGCCCCAACGAAACAGCGAGGTTGTCAATCTCACTGGCTTGCTGTAACAAAGGATTAGATGTATAGTGTGGAAAATGATTGTTTGCAGAAAACAGTAGAACAGTATTGCAGTAGATTGTATTTCAGTATAGAGAATTGGACCGGGGTCCACAGTTCACTAGAGGTGTCTCTCCCATAAGATAAACAACATGTTGGGTGAACAAATTACAGTTGGGCAATTGACAAATAAAGAGGGCATGACCATGCACATACATATTATGATGAGTATTGTGAGATTTAATTGGGCATTACGACAAGGTACATAGACCGCTATCCAGCATGCATCTATGCCTAAAAAGTCCACCTTCAGGTTATCATCCGAACCCCTTCCAGTATTAAGTTGCTAACAACAGACAATTGCATTAAGTATTGCGCGTAATGTAATCAGTAGCTACATCCTCGAACATAGCACCAATGTTTTATCCCTAGTGGCAACAGCACATCCATAATCTTAGAGATTTCTGTCACTTCCCCAGATTCACGGAGACATGAACCCACTATCGAGCATAAATACTCCCTCTTGGAGTTAATAGCAAAAACTTGGCCAGAGCCTCTACTAATAACGGAGAGCATGCAAGATCATAAACAACACATAGATATAAATTGATAATCAACATAACATGGTATTCTCTATTCATCGGATCCCAACAAACACAACATATAGAATTACATATAGATGATCTTGATCATGTTCGGCAGCTCACAAGACCCGACAATTAAGCACAATGAGGAGAAGACAACCATCTAGCTACTGCTATGGACCTATAGTCCAGGGGTAGACTACTCACACATCACTCCGGAGGCGACCATGGCGGCGTAGAGTCCTCCGGGAGATGATTCCCCTCTCCGGCAGGGTGCCGGAGGCGATCTCCTGAATCCCCCGAGATGGGATTGGCGGCGGCGTCTCTGGAAGGTTTTCCGTATCGTGGCTCTCGGTACTGGGAGTTTCGCGACGAAGGCTTTAAGTAGGCGGAAGGGTAGGTCAGGGGGCGACGCGAGGGGCCCAGGAGACAGGGCGGCGCGGCCAAGGGTGGGGCCGCGCCGCCTGCCCTCCTGGCCACCTCGTGGCCCCACTCCGTTGACTCTTCGGTCTTCTGGAAGCTTCGTGGCAAAATAGGACCACAGGGCGTTGATTTCGTCCAATTCCGAGAATATTTCCTTACTAGGATTTCTGAATCCAAAAACAGCAGAAAACAAAGAATCGGCACTTCGGCATCTTGTTAATAGGTTAGTTCCAGAAAATGCACGAATATGACATAAAGTGTGCATAAAACATGTAGATATCATCAATAATGTGGCATGGAACATAAGAAATTATCGATACGTCGGAGATGTATCAGCATCCCCAAGCTTAGTTCCTGCTCGTCCCGAGCAGGTAAACGATAAACAAAGATAATTTCTGGAGTGACATGCCATCATAACCTTGATCATACTATTGTAAAGCATATGTAGTGAATGCAGCGATCAAAACAATGTATATGACATGAGTAAACAAATGAATCATATAGCAAAGACTTTTCATGAATAGTACTTCAAGACAAGCATCAATAAGTCTTGCATAAGAGTTAACTCATAAAGCAATAATTCAAAGTAGAGGCATTGAAACAACACAAAGGAAGATTAAGTTTCAGCGGTTGCTTTCAACTTGTAACATGTGTATCTCATGGATATTGTCAACATAGAGTAATATAACAAATGCAATATGCAAGTATGTAGGAATCAATGCACAGTTCACACAAGTGTTTGCTTCTTGAGGTGGAGAGAAATAGGTGAACTGACTCAACAATAAAAGTAAAAGAATGGTCCTTCAAAGAGGAAAGCATCGATTGCTATATTTGTGCTAGAGCTTTGATTTTGAAAACAAGAAACAATTTTGTCAACGGTAGTAATAAAGCATATGTATCATGTAAATTATATCTTACAAGTTGCAAGCCTCATGCATAGTATACTAATAGTGCCCGCACCTTGTCCTAATTAGCTTGGATTACCGGGATTATCGCAATGCACATGTTTTAACCAAGTGTCACAAAGGGGTACCTCTATGCCACTTTGTACAAAGGTCTAAGGAGAAAGCTCGCATCGGATTTCTCGCTATTGATTATTCTCAACTTAGACATCCATACCGGGACAACATAGACAACAGATAATGGACTCCTCTTTTATGCATAAGCATGTAGCAACAATTAATTTTCTCATATGAGATTGAGGATATATGTCCAAAACTGAAACTTCCACCATGGATCATGGCTTTAGTTAGCGGCCCAATGTTTTTCTCTAACAATATGAATGCTCTAACCATAAGGTGGTAAATCGCCCTTACTTCAGACAAGACGAACATGCATAGCAACTCACATGATATTCAACAAAGAGTAGTTGATGACGTCCCCAGGAACATGGTTATCGCACAACAAGCAACTTAATAAGAGATAAAGTGCATAAGTACATATTCAATACCACAATAGTTTTTAGGCTATTTGTCCCATGAGCTATATATTGTAAAGGTGGAGGAATAGAAATTTAAAGGTAGCACTCAAGCAATTTACTTTGGAATGGCGGAGAAATACCATGTAGTAGGTAGGTATGGTGGACACAAATGGCATAGTGGTTGGCTCAAGTATTTTCGATGCATGAGAAGTATTCCCTCTCGATACAAGGTTTAGGCTAGCAAGGCTATTTGAAACAAACACAAGGATGAAGCGGTGCAGCAAAACTCACATAAAAGGCATATTGTAAACATTATAAGACTCTACACCGTCTTCCTTGTTGTTCAAACTCAATACTAGAAATTATCTAAACTTTAAAGAGACCTAATATGCAAACCAAATCTTAGCATGCTCTATGTATTTCTTCATTAATAGGTGCAAAGTATATGGTGCAAGAGCTTAAACATGAGCACAACAATTGCCAAGTATCACATTATCCAAGACATTTTAGCAAATTACTACATGTATCATTTTCCAATTCCAACCATATAACAATTTAACGAAGAAGAAACTTCGCCATGAATATTATGAGTAGAGCCTAAGGACATACTTGTCCATATGCTACAGCGGAGCGTGTCTTTCTCCCACACAAAGAATGCTAGGATCCATTTTATTCAAACAAAACAAAAACAAAAACAAACCGACGCTCCAAGCAAAGCACATAAGATGTGATGGAATAAAAATATAGTTTCAGGGGAGGAACCTGATAATGTTGTCGATGAAGAAGGGGATGCCTTGGGCATCCCCAAGCTTAGACGCTTGAGTCTTTTTGATATATGCAGGGGTGAACCACCGGGGCATCCCCAAGCTTAGAGCTTTCACTCTCCTTGATCATGTTGTATCATCTCCCTCTCTTGATCCTTGAAAACTTCCTCCACACCAAACTTAGAACAACTCATTAGAGGGTTAGTGCACAATCAAAATATACATGTTCAGAGGTGACATAATCATTCTTAACACTTCTGGACATTGCACAAAGCTACTGAAAGTCAATGGAATCAAAATATCCATCGAACATAACAAAACAGGCAATGCGAAATAAAAGGCAGAATCTGTCAAAACAGAATAGTTCGTATTGACGAATTTTATTGAGGCACCAGACTTGCTCAAATGAAAATTCTCAAATTGAATGAAAGTTGTGTACATATCTGAGGATCACTCACGTAAATTGGCATAATTTTGTGAGTTACCTACAGAGAATTTTGCCCAGATTCGTGACAGCAAAGAAATCTGTTTCTGCGCAGTAATCCAAATCTAGTATGAACTTTGCTATCAACGACTTTACTTGGCACAACAAAACACTAAACTAAGATAAGGAGAGGTTGCTACAGTAGTAAACAACTTCCAAGACACAAAATAAAAACAAAGTACTGTAGTAAAAACATGGGTTGTCTCCCATAAGCGCTTTTCTTTAACGCCTTTCAGCTAGGCGCAAAAAGTGTGTATCAAGTATTATCAAGAGACGAAGTGTCAACATCATAATTTGTTCTAATAATAGAATCAAAAGGTAACTTCATTCTCTTTCTAGGGAAGTGTTCCATACCTTTCTTGAGAGGAAATTGATATTTAATATTACCTTCCTTCATATCAATGATAGCACCAACAGTTCGAAGAAAAGGTCTTCCCAATATGATGGGACAAGATGCATTGCATTCAATATCCAAGACAACAAAATCAACGGGGACAAGGTTATTGTTAACGGTAATGCGAACATTATCAGCTTTCCCCAAAGGTTTCTTTGTAGAATGATCAGCGAGATTAACATCCAAATAACAATTTTTCAGCGGTGGCAAGTTAAGCATATTATAAATTTTCTTTGGCATAACAGAAATACTTGCACCAAGATCACATAAAGCATTACGATCAAAGTCATTAACCTTCATTTTAATGATGGGCTCCCAACCATCCTCTAGCTTTCTAGGAATAGAAGCTTCGCGTTCTAATTTCTCTTCTCTAGCTTTTATGAGAGCATTTGTAATATGTTTTGTGAAAGCCAAATTTATAGCACTAGCATTAGGAATTTTAGCAAGTTTTTGCAAGAACTTTATAACTTCAGAGATGTGGCAATCATCAAAATTCAAACCATTATAATCTAAAGCAATGGGATCGTCATCCCCAATGTTGGAAAAAAATTCAGCAGTTTTATCACGTAGCGGTTTCGAGCTTTTAGCGATTTCGGGCGGTTTCTCGCTTTGCATTTGAAGTGGAAACATTGCTAACACCAATTATTTTACCATTAATAGTAGGAGGTGCAGCAACTTGTGTAGCATTAGCATTACTAGTGGTGGTAATAGTCCAAACTTTAGCTATATTATCTTCTTTTTCATTTTCTTCTCTTTCCCACCTAGCACGCAATTCGGCAATCAATCTTATATTCTCATTAATTCTAACTTGGATGGCATTTGTTGTAGTAACAATTTTATTATGATGATTTTCATTAGGCATAACTTTCGATTTCAAAAGATCAACATCAGCAGCAAGACTATCAACTTTAGAAGCAAGTATATCAATTTTCCCAAGCTTTTCTTCAACAGATTTATTAAAAGCAGTTTGTGTACTAATAAATTCTTTAAGCATGGCTTCAAGTCCAGGGGGTGTGTTCCTATTATTATTGTAAGAATTCCCATAAGAATTACCATAGCCGTTGCCATTATTATAAGGATATGGCCTATAGTTGTTACTAGAATTGTTCCGGTAAGCATTGTTGTTGAAATTATTATTTTTAATGAAGTTGACATCAACATGTTCTTCTTGAGCAACCAATGAAGCTAACGGAACATTATTAGGGTCAACATTAGTCCTATCATTCACAAGCATAGACATAATAGCATAAATCTTATCACTCAAGGAAGAGGTTTCTTCGACAGAATTTACCTTCTTACCTTGTGGAGCTCTTTCCGTGTGCCATTCAGAGTAATTGATCATCATATTATCAAGAAGCTTTGTTGCTTCACCAAGAGTAATGGACATAAAGGTACCTCCAGCAGCTGAATCCAATAGGTTCCGCGAAGAAAAATTCAGTCCTGCATAAAAGGTTTGGATGATCATCCAAATAGTCAGTCCATGGGTTGAGCAATTTTTAACCAAAGATTTCATTCTTTTCCATGCTTGTGCAACATGTTCAGTATGTAATTGTTTAAAATTCATTATGCTACTCCTCAAAGATATAATTTTAGCAGGGGGATAATATCTACCAATAAAAGCATCCTTGCATTTAGTCCATGAATCAATACTATTCTTAGGCAGAGATAGCAACCAATCTTTAGCTCTTCCTCTTAATGAAAAAGGGAACAATTTTAATTTTATAATGTCACCATCTACATCTTTATACTTTTGCATTTCACACAATTCAACAAAATTATTGAGATGGGCAGCAGCATCATCAGAACTAACACCAGAAAATTGCTCTCGCATAACAAGATTTAGTAAAGCAGGTTTAATTTCAAAGAATTCTGCTGTAGTAGCAGGTGGAGCAATAGGTGTGCATAAGAAATCATTATTATTTGTGGTTGTGAAGTCACACAACTTAGTATTTTCAGGAGTTCCCATTTTAGCAATAGTAAATAAAGCAAACTAGATAAAGTAAATGCAAGTAACTAATTTTTTTGTGTTTTTGATATAGCAAACAAGATAGTAAATAAAGTAAAACTAGCAACTAATTTTTTTGTATTTTGATTTAGTGCAGCAAACAAAGTAGTAAATAAAACTAAGCAAGACAAAAACAAAGTAAAGAGATTGCGATGTGGAGACTCCCCTTGCAGCGTGTCTTGATCTCCCCGGCAACGGCGCCAGAAAACAGTCTTGATACGCGTACAGCACGCGACCGTTGGGAACCCCAAGAGGAAGGTGTGATGCGTACAGCGGCAAGTTTTCCCTCAGTATGAAACCAAGGTTTAATCGAACCAGTAGGAGCCAAGAAGCACGTTGAAGGTTGATGGCGGCGAGATGTAGTGCGGCGCAACACCAGGGATTCCGGCGCCAACGTGGAACCTGCACAACACAAACCAAGTACTTTGACCCAACGAAACAGCGAGGTTGTCAATCTCACCGGCTTGCTGTAACAAAGGATTAGATGCATAGTGTGGAAGATGATTGTTTGCAGAAAACAGTAGAACAGTATTGCAGTAGATTGTATTTCAGTATAGAGAATTGGACCGGGGTCCACAGTTCACTAGAGGTGTCTCTCCCATAAGATAAACAGCATGTTGGGTGAACAAATTACAGTTGGGCAATTGACAAATAAAGAGGGCATGACCATGCACATACATATTATGATGAGTATTGTGAGATTTAATTGGGCATTACGACAAGGTACATAGACCGCTATCCAGCATGCATCTATGCCTAAAAAGTCCACCTTCAGGTTATCATCCGAACCCCTTCCAGTATTAAGTTGCTAACAACAGACAATTGCATTAAGTATTGCGCGTAATATAATCAGTAGCTACATCCTCGAACATAGCACCAATGTTTTATCCCTAGTGGCAACAGCACATACATAATCTTAGAAATTTCTGTCACTTCCCCAGATTCACGGAGACATGAACCCACTATCGAGCATAAATACTCCCTCTTGGAGTTAATAGCAAAAACTTGGCCAGAGCCTCTACTAATAACGGAGAGCATGCAAGATCATAAACAACACATAGATATAAATTGATAATCAACATAACATGGTATTCTCTATTCATCGGATCCCAACAAACACAACATATAGAATTACAGATAGATGATCTTGATCATGTTCGGCAGCTCACAAGACCCGACAATTAAGCACAATGGGGAGAAGACAACCATCTAGCTACTGCTATGGACCCATAGTCCAGGGGTAGACTACTCACACATCACTCCGGAGGCGACCATGGCGGCGTAGAGTCCTCCGGGAGATGATTCCCCTCTCCGGCAGGGTGCCGGAGGCGATCTCCTGAATCCCCCGAGATGGGATTGGCGGCGGCGGCGTCTCTGGAAGGTTTTCCGTATCGTGGCTCTCGGTACTGGGGGTTTCGCGACGAAAGCTTTAAGTAGGCGGAAGGGTAGGTCAGGGGGCGACGCGAGGGGCCCAGGAGACAGGGCGGTGCGGCCAAGGGTGGGGCCGCGCCGCCTGCCCTCCTGGCCACCTCGTGGCCCCACTCCGTTGACTCTTCGGTCTTCTGGAAGCTTCGTGGCAAAATAGGACCCTGGGCGTTGAATTCGTCCAATTCCGAGAATGTTTCCTTACTAGGATTTACGAAACCAAAAACAGCAGAAAACGACAGAATCGGCACTTCGGCATCTTGTTAATAGGTTAGTTCCAGAAAATGCACGAATATGACATAAAGTGTGCATAAAACATGTAGATATCATCAATAATGTGGCATGGAACATAAGAAATTATCGATACGTCGGAGACGTATCACACTCGCAAGAAATAAGAGTTGAAGCAAAAGAGAGCATCAAGAGGCAAATTCAAAACACATTTAAGTCTAACATGCTTCCTATGCATAGGAATCTTGTAAATAAATAAGTTCATGAAGAGCAAAGTAACAAGCATAGGAAGATAAAACAAGTGTAGCTTCAAAAATTTCAGCACATAGAGAGGTGTTTTAGTAACATGAAAATTTCTACAACCATATTTTCCTCTCTCATAATAACTTTCAGTAGCATCATGAGCAAACTCAACAATATAACTATCACATAAAGCATTCTTATCATGAGTCTCATGCATAAAATTATTACTCTCCACATAAGCATAGTCAATTTTATTAGTTGTAGTGGGAGCAAATTCAACAAAGTAGCTATCATTATTATTCTCATCATCAAATATTGGAGGCATATTGTAATCATAATCAAATTTATCCTCCATAACAGGCGGTACCAAAAGACTACTATCATTATAATCATCATAAATAGGACGCAAAGTATCATCAAAGAAAATTTTCTCCTCCATGCTTGGGGGACTAAAAATATCATGCTCATCAAAACCAGCTTCCCCAAGCTTAGAATTTTCCATATCATTAGCAACAATGGTGTTCAAAGTATTCATACTAATATGTTCCATGGGTTTTTTAATTTTCGCATCAAACCATCCATGTCTTAACTCAGGAAATAATTTTAAAAGCTCACTGTTGCTTTCCATTATGCCAAACTAGTGTAAAACAAGAAACAAAAAGATGCAATTGCAGGATCTAAAGGAAATAGCTTCGAGCACTTACAACGGCGCCGGAAAATAGCTTAGTAGCCGAGATCCGGAGTGTGAGTACCTTTTACCTTTCCTCCCCGGCAACGGCGCCAGAAAATAGCTTGATGTCTACGCACACTCCTTTTCCTATAGACAGTGTTGGGCCTCCAAGAGCAGAGGTTTGTAGAACAGCAGCAAGTTTTCCCTTAAGTGGATCACCCAGGGTTTATCGAACTCAGGGAGGAAGAGGTCAAAGATATTCCTCTCAATCAACCCTGCGATCACAAAGCAAGAAGTCTCTTGTGTCCCCAACACACCTAATACACTTGTCAGATGTATAGGTGCACTAGTTCGGCGAAGAGATAGTGAAATACATGTGGTATGAATATATATGAGCAGTAGTAACGGCACCAGAAAATAGCTTGCTGCTACAACTGGTGTGTGGTTGATGGTGGGAATATTGCAGGCAGTAGAGATGCAGTAAAACAGTAAACAAGCGATGATTGCAGTATTTGGAAACAAGGCCTAGGGATTATACTTTCACTAGTGGACACTCTCAACATTAATCACATAATAAAACCACTCTACACTATATTGTTGGATGATGAACACCACTAATTGCGTAGGGCTACAAGAGCACCTCAATGCCGGAGTTAACAAGCTCCACAATATTCGATATTCATATTTAAATAACCTTAGAGTGCATGATAGATCAACACAACTATACCAAGTACTAACATAGCATGCACACTGTCACCTTCATACTATGAAAGGAGGAATAGATCACATTGATACCATCATAGTAATAGTTAACTTCATAATCTACAAGAGATCACAATCATAAACTACGTCAAGTACCACATGATGCACACACTATCACCATTACATCATGAAGGAGGAATGGAGTACTTTAATAAGATTACTAGAGTAGCACATAGAATAGTGATACAAAGCACATTGCAATCATAAAGGGATATAAATAAGCACTTCACTATGCTATTCATAATAGTGAATAAGTATTCTATGAAATATAGCCTAAGAGACCCACACGGTGCACACACTGTCACCTTTACACACGTGGGACAAGGAGTCTCCGGAGATCACATAAGTAAAATCCACTTGAATAGCATAACGACATCTAGATTACAAGCATCATCATATGGATCTCAATCATGTAAGGCAGCTCATGAGATCATTGTATTGAAGTACATGGAGAGAGATTAAACACATAGCTACCGGTACAGCCCTTAGCCTCGATGGAGAACTACTCCCTCCTCATGGGAGACAGCAGCGGTGATGAAGATGGCGGTGGTGTCGATGGAGATGCCTTCCGGGGGCACTTCCCCGTCCCGGCGGCGTGCCGGAACAGAGACTCCTGTCCCCCAGATCTTGGCTTCGCGATGGCGGCGGCTCTGGAAGGTTTCTCGTACCGTGGCTTTTCCGTATCGAAGATTTAGGTCAGGGACCTTTAAATAGGCGAAGAGGCAGAGTCGGAGGGCTGACGATGTGGTGACACCATAGGGGGCGCCCCCCCCCCCCTGGGCCGCGCCGCCCTGTCATCTGGTGGCCCTGTGGCCCCCCCTCTGGTGGCTCTCGGGTGTTCTGGAAGCTTCGTGGAATTTTAAGATCCTGGGCGTTGATTTCGTCCAATTCCGAGAATATTTCCTTACTAGGATTTCTGAAACCAAAAACAGGAACTGGCACTTCGGCATCTCGTCAATAGGTTAGTTTCGGAAAATGCATAAAATCATCATAAAGTGTGAACAAAACATGTAGGTATTGTCATAAAACAAGCATGGAACATAAGAAATTATCGATACGTCAGAGACGTATCAAGCAGCACCGCGACATCGTCTTGAACCTGCTCGGAAGTCTTCATCGGCATCTCGAGTTCGCCCGCGACCTCGAGCTCGTCCTCGGCCGGAACAATGGCGGTAACGGCCTCTGCTTCTTACCCTCTTACTCGATGTGCCATAACAGGCCATGCTCGGGCATTTGCGATGACATGCACATTAGATCTGCTATGGTTTCCATTAGGATAGGGTTCGGATTGATGTTTGCAAGGTGTTTCTCGCCATTGCTTGTTGTTATTGTCCAGTTCTTGTTGTTCAGATTTGCTTAGATCTGTTACTCTAATCTCCAATCATGGTAGATCCATCTTAGACCGGGTTGTCGATTGGTGAAACTGTCAGAATTTTATTGTGCATGCAGAGAGGGAAAGGTTTTATTGTGTTGGGGTTTAGCATGCTGTGATTTTTGTGCGAAAGGTTATGTTGAGTCGCGCTAGTTTGTTCAGATGCGAGAGGAGTGGGAGGACTTGAAGAACGAAGTTGCTATGCTCAAGAATCCGCAGAGAACACAAGCACAAATGATGAGGGCTAAGAAACATGAATGGGAGGCAGAAAAAGGCTTTGGAGGCTAAGAAGAGAAAGCTAGAGTATGAGATATACGATCTGCTTCAAGTGAACTTTGCAATCAAGGATAAACTCAAGAGGATTAGGGCTACTTGTGACGAGTGATGAATGTGCCCTAGATATACTATAGGAGAATTTGTAATGTGGCATAAGTAGAATTTGTAATATACCCTAAGGACCACTCGTAATACTTGTGTTGTTTATTAATTGAACTAGGCTAATGATTATAACCTGGGATCATAGTATGAGGAGATGATTGATCAGAAACTATGGCATGACTGAACATGACCATGCCATTGGTTCTGGTCAAACATCTCCTCCATATGTCCTCATTGTATGAGACCTCTGATACCCTACTTTGCATGTTTCTGCTTCTTTAGTTCTACATTGGCCAGTAATTCAACTATGGCACAACGGAAGGCAGGGTGCTGCCCTCAAACTTAGTCATGTGTGCCATATTACTGGCACAATAGACTTAGTTTGCGGACAAATCCCTTTGCTTGCCGTGTGATCCTACATATGAGGCCTCGTTTTGGTTTGTCTAGTGCATCGGCCAATGATTCAACAAAGGCACAATGGAAGGAAAGGTGTTGCCTTCAAATTTAGTCGTGTGTGCCATATTTGTTGCACACTAGACTTAGTTTGGGGACAGTCCCTCTGCATGCCATGTGACCAAATGTATGAGGCCTCATTTGCGTTGGCCAGTGATTGAACAAAGGCACAACGGAAGTCTAGGTGGTGGCCTCAAACTTCATCATGTGTGCCATAGTCGTTGCACACTACACTTAGTTTGTGGCCACTCCCTATACCTGCCGTGTGAGCAAATGTATGAGGCCTTACTAATGTTATCAATCTCTGTTTTCATCTAAACTACTTGTGAGCAGGCACACCTGAAAGGACGAGATGTCGCCTAGAGGGGGGTGAATAGGCGTTTAAAAACTCTTGTGGATTTGCCTTGTAAGAATGCGGAATTAAACTAATGTTTAGTTTACAAGCACAACTCCTAAATATGCTAGGCTCAACTAAGTGCAACAATAACAACTAGAGCTAAGCAAGATAGGCACAAGATATATGAAGCACAAGTGATAGCAAGATATATGTACTTCAAGCACGATGTCTATCACAAGGAAAGTAAGCTCGGATATAGAAATAACCGAGGCACGCAGAGACGATGATGTATTTCCGTGTTCCCTTCCTTTGCAAGAAGGTACGTCACGTTTGGGGGAGTGGAGGTCCCACGAAGGATTCCCCAACGCCACGAAGGCTCACCCTATTCTCCGAGCCACACCCACGAAGGATAATGGCCCTTTCCTTATGGTTAGCTTTTCCTCCACTCCGGAGATGGCAAGCTCCACAACCACTTCACAAACTCCACGAAGGAGAAGCCTGGGCCTCTTCACAATCTTCCTTGAAGAGATCACTGGAGCACCAACCGCCAAGCCAACTAAGAGGTCTCCCTCCAAGAGTAACAAGCTCACGGTCTCTCACTTGAACTAATCGTGGTTTAGAGCTCAACACTATGTAATGATGCAAAGCAAGAACACTAGAGGTGTTCAAATCCTTCACACTCAAATCCCACCAAAGCAACAAATGCTAGGATGGGATTAGAGAGGAAGAACAAAGAGGAAATCAACAAATGACTCCAAGATCTAGATCTAAAGAGTTCCCCTCACTTAGAGGAGAGATGGATTGGTGGCGATTGTAGATCTAGATCTCCTCTCTTAGATCCCTCAAGAATGAGCAAGAATCATGGGGGGAATCAAGAGATAGGGCAAGTTCTTCAAAGTCAACAATGGAGGAGAGAGAGTGAAAGAACTTAACCAGCCCAAGGTGGAAGAAGGGCTATTTATAGCCCAAGAGAAAATATAACTATTGGGGAGAAGTTGGGCTGAGTCAGCCATCGAGGAGGCCAGTCAATCGGGCCAGGGGCCGGGTCGTCCGGTCCAGGGGCCGGTCAGACCGGGCCACCGGCCGGACCCGGCTGGTCCAAACCGGACCAAAGGCCGGACTAGCACCGGGCGAAACTGGAAGACTTACTGGATAGTGCCCGGTTGGCACCAGTCCAGGGGCCGGTTTGAACCGGGCCATCTGGTGGGACGGCCGGTCACGCCGGGCGAGAAACCGGGCCAGCAGGAAAACATGTTATACAAAAACTGTGATAACTTTTGTGTCCGGACCCCGATCTTGATCATTGATTGCTTATCACATAAGCTAGAGCATGGCTAATATTGAGTTTCACATAAGAACTCCATCTTCATTTCTTCTTCTTGATCATATCACATATATATCTTCAAAATCGATGATCTTGATGCCAATACACAAGGTATATCTTTATCTTCATGGCATCCATACTTGAATCCAACACATGGACTACAAGTAGTACCTATGGAATATTCCTTCATATAAACTCAATGAAAACATTAGTCCATAGGGGTTGTCACTAATTACCAAAACCACACATAGGGGCAATATACCCTTACAACACCTCTAACGGCATGTGTTCTTGTGGTGGACTGAGAAGATCATGTTTGGGTCACCTGCTGAGGTTCCCAGCGAGGGACCGACGAAGAAGCGTCATGGAAGTCCGGCTAAGGTCGGCCACTTCCACGAGGACGCAGGGCCAGAACACTTCCTCTGCATCATATTCAAGCCCACCTTCGGTCGGCTCATGATCCATAAAGCTTTGGTCAAGTGGTTCGGAGAAATTCCTTCCAACATCATCATCACCACCAACACTGGATGCAATTGGAGGATGACTACGAGGAGAGAAGGCAATGACGCATTCATCGACCAGGGGTGGACAACCTTCGCCATCGCCCATTGATACGTCTCCGACGTATCGATAATTTCTTATGTTCCATGCCACATTATTGATGATATCTACATGTTTTATGCACACTTTATGTCATATTCGTGCATTTTCTGGAACTAACCTATTAACAAGATGCCGAAGTGCCAGTTGCTGTTTTCTGCTGTTTTTGGTTTCAGAAATCCTAGTAAAGAAATATTCTCGGAATTGGACGAAATCAACGCCCAGGTTCCTATTTTGCCCGGAAGCATCCAGAACACACGAGAACCGCCAGAGAGGGGGCACATGCCCACCAAACCATAGGCCGGCGCGGCCTAGGGGTGGCCCGCGCCCCCTATAGTGTCGTCGCCCCGTTGACCTTCTGACACCGCCTCTTCGCCTATAAGAAGCCCCTCAACCTAAAACTTCGATACGAAAAAGCCACGGTACGAGAAACCATCCAGAGCCGCCGCCATCGCGAAGCCAAGATCTGGGGGACAGGAGTCTCGGTTCCGGCACGCCGCCGGGACTGGGAAGTGCCCCCGTAAGGCTTCTCCATCGACACCACCGCCATCTTCATCACCGCTGCTGTCTCCCATGAGGAGGGAGTAGTTCTCCATCGAGGCTCGGGGCTGTACCGGTAGCTATGTGGTTCATCTCTCTCCTATGTACTTCAATACAATAATCTCATGAGCTGCCTTACATGATTGAGATTCATATGATGATGCTTGTAATCTAGATGTCGTTATGCTAGTCAAGTGGATTTTACTTATGTGATCTCCGGAGACTCCTTGTCCCACGTGTGTAAAGGTGACAGTGTGTGCACCGTGTGGGTCTCTTAGGCTATATTTCACAGAATACTTATTCACTAATATGAATGGCATAGTGAAGTGCTTATTTATATCTCTTTATGATTGCAATGTGTTTTGTATCACAATTTATCTATGTGCTACTCTAGTGATGTTATTAAAGTAGTTTTATTCCTCCTGCACGGTGTAATGGTGACAGTGTGTGCATCCGTGTTAGTACTTAGCGTAGGCTATGATTGTGATCTCTTGTAGATTGCGAAGTTAACTATTGCTATGATAGTATCGATGTGTTCTATGCCTCCTTTCTTAGCATGAAGGTGACAGTGTGCATTCTACGTTAGTACTTGGTTTAGTTGTGTTGATCTGTCGTGCACTCTAAGGTTATTTAAATATGAACATTGAATTGTGGAGCTTGTTAACTCCGGCATTGAGGGTTCGTGTAATCCTACGCAATGTGTTCATCATCCAACAAGAGAGTGTAGAGTATGCATTTATCTATTCTGTTATGTGATCAATGTTGAGAGTGTCCACTAGTGAAAGTATGATCCCTAGGCCTTGTTCCTAAAATACTGCTATCGCTGCTTGTTTACTGTTTTACTGCGTTACTACTGCTGCGTTACTCGCTTGTTCTTGTCTGGGCAAAGCACTTTTCTGGTGCCGTTGCTACTGCTCATACTTATTCATACCACCTGTATTTCACTATCTCTTCGCCGAACTAGTGCATCTATTAGGTGTGTTGGGGACACAAGAGACTTCTTGCTTTGTGGTTGCAGGGTTGCATGAGAGGGATATCTTTGACCTCTTCCTCCCTGAGTTCGATAAACCTTGGGTGATCCACTTAAGGGAAACTTGCTGCTGTTCTACAAGCCTCTGCTCTTGGAGGCCCAACACTGTCTACAGGAAAAGGAGGGGGCGTAGACATCAAGCTATTTTCTGGCGCCGTTGCCGGGGAGGAAAGGTAAAAGGCACTCATACTCTGGTTCCAGGTAACAGTACTTTTCTGGCGCCATTGTGTTTGTGCTCGAAGCTATTTCCTTTAGATCCTGCAATTGCATCTTTTTGTTTCTTGTTTACACTAGTTAGGCATAATGGAAAACAACAAAAATATGAGAGATCTTTATGAACTTTATCTTGAATTAGGACATGATGTGTTTGAAGAGAGAATTAAAAAACCCATGGAACTTTATATGCATGCTAATGGGAATGTTATTAATATGAATGCTTTGAACACTATTGTTGCTAATGCTATGGAAAATGCTAAGCTTGGGGAAGCTGGCTTTGATGAGCCTGATCTTTTTAGTCCCCCAAGCATTGAGGAGGAAATTTACTTTGATGATACTTTGCCTCCTATTTATGATGATTATAATGATAGTAGTCTTTTGGTACCACCTGTTATGGAGGATAAATTTGATTATGATTACAATATGCCTCCTATATTTGATGATGAGAATAATAATGATAGCTACTTTGTTGAATTTGCTCCCACTACAACTAATAAAATTGATTATGCTTATGTGGGTAGTAATAATTTTATGCATGAGACTCATGATAGGAATGTTTCATTTGATAGTTATATTGTTGAGTTTGCTCATGATGCTACTGAAAGTTATTATGAGAGAGGAAAATATGGTGGTAGAAATTTTCATGTTACTAAAATGCCTCTCTATGTGCTTAAATTTTTGAAGCTACACTTGTTTTATCTTCCTATGCTTGTCGCTTTACTCTTCATGAACTTGTTTATTTACAAGATTCCTATGCATAGGAAGCATGTTATACTTAAATGTGTTTTGAATTTGCCTCTTGATGCTCTCTTTTTCTTCAAATACTATTTCTTGCGAGTGCATCATTAAAACTGCTGAGCCCATCTTAATGGCTATAAAGAAAGCACTTCTTGGGAGATAACCCATGTGTTATTTTGCTACAGTACTTTGTTTTATATTTGTGTCTTGGAAGTTGTTTACTACTGTAGCAACCTCTCCTTATCTTAGTTTTGTGTTTTGTTGTGCCAAGTAAAGTCATTGATAGTAAGGTTCATACTAGATTTGGATTACTGCGCAGAAACAGATTTCTTTGCTGTCACGAATCTGGGCAAAATTCTCTGTAGGTAGCTCAGAAACTTATGTCAATTTACGTGAGTGATCCTCAGATATGTACGCAACTTTCATTCAATTTGAGCATTTTCATTTGAGCAAGTCTGGTGCCTCAATAAAATTCTTCTTTACGGACTGTTCTGTTTTGACAGATTCTGCCTTTTATTTCGCATTGCCTCTTTTGCTATGTGGGATGGATTTCTTTGTTCCATTGACTTCCAGTAGCTTTGGGCAATGTCCAGAAGTGTTAAGAATGATTGTGTCACCTCTGAACATGTGAATTTTTGATTATGCACTAACCCTCTAATGAGTTTGTTTTGAGTTTGGTGTGGAGGAAGTTTTCAAGGGTCAAGAGAGGAGGATGATACAATATGATCAAGAAGAGTGAAAGCTCTAAGCTTGGGGATGCCCCGGTGGTTCATCCCTGCATATTTCAAGAAGACTCAAGCATCTAAGCTTGGGGATGCCCAAGGCATCCCCTTCTTCATCGACAAATTATCCGGTTCCTTCTCTTGAAACTATATTTTTATTCGTCCACATCTTATGTACTTTACTTGGAGCGTCTGTATGTTTCTTGTTTTTGTTTTTGTTTGAATAAATACTTGTGTGGGAGAGAGACACGCTCCGCTGGTTCGTATGAACACATGTGTTCTTAGCTTTTAATGTTCATGGCGAAGGTTGAAACTGCTTCGTTAATTGTTATATGGTTGGAAACGGAAAATGCTACATGTAGTAATTGGTATGATGTCTTGAATAACTTGATATTTGGCAATTGTTGTGCTCTTGTTTAAGCTCTTGCATCATATACTTTGCACCTATTAGTGAAGAAATACATAGAGCTTGTTAAAATTTGGATTGCATGAGTGGTTTCTCTAGAGTCTAGATATTTTCTAGTGAGGTGTTTGAACAACAAGGAAGACGATGTATAGTCTTATAATGCTTGTAATATGTCTTTTATGTAAGTTTTGATGTACTAGTTTATGCTTGTGTTTGCTTCAAACAACCTTGCTAGCCTAAGCCTTGTATCGAGAGGGATTACTTCTCATGCATCCAAAACCCTTGAGCCAACCACTATGCCATTCGAGTCCACCATACCTACCTACTACATGGTATTTCTCCGCCATTCCAAAGTAAATTGCTTGAAGTGCTACCTTTAAATTTCTATCCTCTACCTTTGCAATATATAGCTCATGGGACAAATAGCTTAAAAACTATTGTGGTATTGAATATGTACTTATGCATTTTATTTCTTATAAGTTGCTTGTTGTGCGATAACCATGTTCCTGGGGACGCCATCAACTACTCTTTGCTGAATATGATGTGAGTTGCTATGCATGTTCGTCTTGTCTGAAGTAAGGGCGATCTACCACCTTATGGTTAGAGCGTGCATATTGTTAGAGAAGAACATTGGGCCGCTAACTAAAGCCATGATCCATGGTGGAAGTTTCAGTTTTGGACATATATCCTCAATCTCATATGAGAAAATTAATTGTTGCTACATGCTTATGCATAAAAGAGGAGTCCATTATCTGTTGTCTATGTTGTCCCGGTATGGATGTCTAAGTTGAGAATAATCAATAGCGAGAAATCCAATGCGAGCTTTCTCCTTAGACCTTTGTACAGGCGGCATAGAGGTACCCCTTTGTGACACTTGGTTAAAACATGTGCATTGCGATGATCCCGGTAGTCCAAGCTAATTAGGACAAGGTGCGGGCACTATTAGTATACAATGCATGAGGCTTGCAACTTGTAAGATATAATTTACATGATACATATGCTTTATTACTACCGTTGACAAAATTGTTTCTTGTTTTCAAAATCAAAGCTCTAGCACAAATATAGCAATCGATGCTTTCCTCTTTGAAGGACCTTTCTTTTACTTTTATGTTGAGTCAGTTCACCTATTTCTCTCCACCTCAAGAAGCAAACACTTGTGTGAACTGTGCATTGATTCCTACATACTTGCATATTGCACTTATTATATTACTCTATGTTGACAATATCCATGAGATATACATGTTATAAGTTGAAAGCAACCGCTGAAACTTAATCTTCCTATGTGTTGCTTCAATGCTTTTACTTTGAATTATTGCTTTATGAGTTAACTCTTATGCAAGACTCATTGATGCTTGTCTTGAAGTACTATTCATGAAAAGTCTTTGCTATATGATTCACTTGTTTACTCATGCCATTTACATTGTTTTGATCGCTGCATTCACTACATATGCTTTACAAATAGTATGATCAAAGTTATGATGGCATGTCACTCCAGAAATTATCTTTGTTTATCGTTTACCTGCTCGGGACGAGCAGAAACTAAGCTTGGGGATGCTGATACGTCTCCGACGTATCGATAATTTCTTATGTTCCATGCCACATTATTGATGATATCTACATGTTTTATGCACACTTTATGTCATATTCGTGCATTTTCTGGAACTAACCTATTAACAAGATGCCGAAGTGCCAGTTGCTGTTTTCTGCTGTTTTTGGTTTCAGAAATCCTAGTAAAGAAATATTCTCGGAATTGGACGAAATCAACGCCCAGGTTCCTATTTTGCCCGGAAGCATCCAGAACACACGAGAACCGCCAGAGAGGGGGGCACAGGCCCACCAAACCATAGGCCGGCGCGGCCTAGGGGTGGCCCGCGCCCCCCTATAGTGTCGTCGCCCCGTTGACCTTCTGACGCCGCCTCTTCGCCTATAAGAAGCCCCTCGACCTAAAACTTCGATACGAAAAAGCCACGGTACGAGAAACCATCCAGAGCCGCCGCCATCGCGAAGCCAAGATCTGGGGGACAGGAGTCTCGGTTCCAGCACGCCGCCGGGATGGGGAAGTGCCCCCGGAAGGCTTCTCCATCGACACCACCGCCATCTTCATCACCGCTGCTGTCTCCCATGAGGAGGGAGTAGTTCTCCATCGAGGCTCGGGGCTGTACCGGTAGCTATGTGGTTCATCTCTCTCCTATGTACTTCAATACAATAATCTCATGAGCTGCCTTACATGATTGAGATTCATATGATGATGCTTGTAATCTAGATGTCGTTATGCTAGTCAAGTGAATTTTACTTATGTGATCTCCGGAGACTCCTTGTCCCACGTGTGTAAAGGTGACAGTGTGTGCACCGTGTGGGTCTCTTAGGCTATATTTCACATAATACTTATTCACTGTTATGAATGGCATAGTGAAGTGCTTATTTATATCTCTTTATGATTGCAATGTGTTTTGTATCACAATTTATCTATGTGCTACTCTAGTGATGTTATTAAAGTAGTTTTATTCCTCCTGCACAGTGTAATGGTGACAGTGTGTGCATCCGTGTTAGTACTTGGCGTAGGCTATGATTGTGATCTCTTGTAGATTGCGAAGTTAACTATTGCTATGATAGTATCGATGTGTTCTATGCCTCCTTTCTTAGCATGAAGGTGACAGTGTGCATGCTACGTTAGTACTTGGTTTAGTTGTGTTGATCTGTCGTGCACTCTAAGGTTATTTAAATATGAACATTGAATTGTGGAGCTTGTTAACTCCGGCATTGAGGGTTCGTGTAATCCTACGCAATGTGTTCATCATCCAACAAGAGAGTGTAGAGTATGCATTTATCTATTCTGTTATGTGATCAATGTTGAGAGTGTCCACTAGTGAAAGTATGATCCCTAGGCCTTGTTCCTAAAATACTGCTATCGCTGCTTGTTTCTTGTTTCTTTGCGTTACTCTGCTGCGTTACTGCGCTTGTTTCTTGTCTGGGCAAAGCACTTTTCTGGTGCCGTTGCTACTGCTCATACTTATTCATACCACCTGTATTTCACTATCTCCTCGCCGAACTAGTGCACCTATTAGGTGTGTTGGGGACACAAGAGACTTCTTGCTTTGTGGTTGCAGGGTTGCATGAGAGGGATATCTTTGACCTCTTCCTCCCTGAGTTCGATAAACCTTGGGTGATCCACTTAAGGGAAACTTGCTGCTGTTCTACAAACCTCTGCTCTTGGAGGCCCAACACTGTCTACAGGAAAAGGAGGGGGCGTAGACATCACCCATCAGCTGAAGGTAGGCCAGTTCCTCACCTTCAAGACGCTGTCATCCTTCGAGTACAATGTGGTCATCTTCGACCACACCTACACTGATGTGGTGAGCAGGTGCCCGTACCATGGCGATGACACCAGGTGTGTCGTCTCCGAGCATCATGTCTGAAGCTAACCTGGTACCATGTCGTGTCTAGTTGTTGTTCGTGTCAAGTGTGTTGAACTATGATCCTATCTGCCGTGTCCAGAACTATGATCATCGTGTCTAAAAAATGGTGTGTCGTGAACTTGTGTCGTCTATGATCACTGCTAAGTTCTCTGTCATCTATGATTGTGTTCTTGCTTGTGATGTTGATCGTTGGTAACCTCACCATTGAAGGGAAGAGGTAAGCATAAGCGGATTATGGGTTGCAACCAAAAAATAGTGGCACCGTTCTGGGCTGCTACAAGGCCTAAAAACCGACCTACTAAACGGGCAGAGCCCAAATCTCCACGAGGACAAAAAACACTGTGAGGCTACCAAACAACGTGGCTTTTCTGGCCCATGGCCCATCTTGGACGCGCAGGGGCTTCTTCCCACTGCGACAGTGGTGCGGGAAATTGATGCAACCTACCAAACGCGTCGTTGGTTGCACACATCTTGGTGCCATATTCTTACCATTATTCAAATAGGCATAATGATCACAACGATCAGAAAAAGGATGAAGAATTCTTTCACCTTACTCGCACGTACCTTCAATGTTGCTTGTGCTGAAGGCATTGCAAGAACGCCCACAGGCTCCGGTGCTCCGTGTGCTAACAATAATGGTTGTTCCATGCCCGGAATAACCATTTCTTGATTATCAAAGGAAGTCTGGTACTCTGCTTGTGCCCCCTCCAATGTTGCATACCCTCTGTAACTATTGTTTGAGTAGTCATTCACTTGCTCTTGGTAGATCCTCCATGAGCTGTAGATACATCAATTCCTTCCTCGGAACACTACATACAACTAACTTGGCAGAACAAGAACAAGTAAGATTGTTGATCAATCACCAGAATGGATCTAGTCATAACATGACAACACAATGTTTAGAACACGTCATAAACTAGGAGGAACATGCATGATCATTGCAAATGTGGATCACGAGTTCATCCGACACTACTATGGTGTAATCCTACCACCACAATAAAAGTGGGTGCCATCCTAACACCGCAAGTTCAACATCACATGAGCGGTTAGTATATATCACCACATCGTTGTTACAGTCCTTAAGAAGTTTCCAAGCCCTAGCTAAACCAAAATGTGCATCATCATCATCAGGTCCACACATGCCCCCACCCTCACGGCCACAAGGGCAATACTACATATTGTTGTTGTTGTACTTTACAAGTACGTCAAGGATCCGCCTACACCTATCCTGTCGTATTGGATCCGGTTTCCTTCATGGGCCTTGCCGGATCCGACTTCTAGCGCAGGTCGGGATGGATCCGACTCCTTGTTCATGGGATGGATATCTTCCATCTTCAATCAACAACAACTGGGCCGCCCGGTGGGCCGTCTGCCACCACCACCGTCTATGGGACACCCAGGCGTGCCGGATCTAGGTACTATTGATGGTACACCTATGAAGTATACCCACAACAGTACATTTTACCCGCAGAACTCAGTCAACCCTTCTCACCATGATGCTCATTTTGCTCAAATGGTCAAGAGAAGACTAAGACGAGACTGTTTTCAGAAGTAGGAACCCAAGCCCTCTTGACGGACCCATAACAACCTACACATTTACATCAGCTGGTCACATCGGGACGGTTCCTACAACCTACTTAATCAAGACAGAGCCCATATGACATGTTGTACAAGCAGCTTCTCAACTTGAATGTTCCAATCTCTTTGTTCCTGGGTGGCGGTCCACAAGTGAGATACACTCGACCACCATAGACATGACTCCAGTGTAACCACTCAACATAAACCAAGCAAAGACAATTCCACCCAGGTGATTCATTCATTAAGTTGCTTTACTTAGAGAAAATCGTAGTTTTTCCACATGATCGAAACTGCCATGAGATCCCATCCACGTATCTAAGCATGGCTAAGCCAATCTACTTACGATGTCAACTTAAGGATAAATAAAGGAAATCCTAAAACTAGTAATAGGGTTATCATAGCATATATATACTTAATTAACTTGAAAAAAACCTACACATGCAATTCTATTGAAAAGACTACATGCATAGAAAATAAGGACGAATGATGGTGACACCTCCTTCTAAAATATAAGATAGAAAATAACACAACATGAACACACATTCCAACAAAAGAAAATCAACCAAGACAAACAAACTTGTTTATTTGTTTTACTTAGTCATAATCTGTCTTAGTTATGAATGGACAAGAAGGTTGTTGCGCGCATGAGGTTGGCTTGATGTGGATGGATAGGTTGAATGGTTAAGTCAATAACCATTCAAATGCTTTCACCTTGTGCAGACGGATCAGAGATCCAACATACATAGCCGCCGAAAACACTAACATCTGAGAGAGATCTAGAGGAGGAACTTGGGAGAATACATAATCCGGCCGGGGTGCTACACGAATCATTGGAGGACAAGGCATCATCCCCTCATCATCAACCGCTGCATCTTCATCTTCATCACCATCACCAATCCCTTTCTTATTCAACCCATAGTTGTGATCTCAATTGCTATTGTGGATTTGTATTTGAATTCATACCATTACCTTCATTCCATCCACAAGATTATGATGATTTTCTTGATTGCTTCCATGTGTGAGTAGTTCTATTTGTTCTTGGGGAGATGGAGAAACCCTAGCATTCCTATGACATGAATCAAAGATGATATATGATTTTAATATATGATTGTGTCTTAGTTCTCTCTCTAGATATTATGTGAAGTACACCATGTAATATTTGCCTTAGGGACTAGAGAGAGAACTACCCTTTGAAGTATGATATTATGCACGGTAGGAAGTAGAATTACCGTGGCGGTGCTCTATCATATGAAAGAGGGGGATAAAGAGAGACTCACTAAGCTCATATCGATAACCATGGGGAAACCCTTAATTGCGATAGTCAACATATGGTTGCAGAAGGCCAGCCGTAGTGGTTATTTAGAGATGCGATGGCAGATGGTTTTCTGAACCCATCTTATTATGGAGCTCTCTCCACACACAACATGATTGAAAGCATATTTTATCTTTATTAACATTAATCCTAATGCTAGAGGTGGATCCAACAAATCCCTGAAAACACTTTGCCTTATTGAGTTTCACTTCCTTTCTCACTACACTTGTTACTTTATTGCTTTGTTTACTTTCTTGGAACCAAATAAAACTCTCTTCAAAACACCCTTACTTGAGAAGGGACATTAAAACCTTAACTAGTAGCTTCTCATGGTTCGATACTCTTATTTCGAAACTAGCTACAATTGAACCGTGCACTTGCACTCATCAAAGAACTAGAGCATATCCAGGCGCATCACACACATGGCAAAACCTAGGGATTAAATTAAGAGATTGCTGAGGCGTTTGAGTTTGAAATCACACAACACTCCTCGAGCATTTTTCCACCCCATCAAGAATGACCGCGACGTGAACAACATGACCTTGTCCTGTCGGTAAGGAGCATTGGAGGAAGAGTTTCCTAGACCCTCATCTCCTCAGAAAACCGCCACCCCCATAAAACCTGTCTAGCCTCCTCCGAGAGAGGGTCCTAGTCATTCTCGTACTGGATTCTATAGACACCTAACCGGCTATACAACTAACCAGCTAAACAGTCAATCGGCAACCACTTTTTACATTGAACACCACACTCGTTAAATATATATCCCACCAAGTAGAAATGATGGTACCGAGAATCTATCTGGGTCTGAACCTGTATAATCTTCGTGTGTCTAAGGTAGTTAGCCCATCAGATCATGGCTGCACCATGTTTCAATTTTCATGGTATAAACCCACGAGTCCAACCATTATTGGTTGTACCTCACAATGTCCTTGGTGAAGGCATTTTTTTGGGAATTCAGACTTTGCACGAACTTTCTCAAGGGTAGAAACCTAAAATCTTTGACCTACATTGACATCGCTTATGCATCCTTCCTTCTTCGAGGCGTCACTTTTGGATCACCTCTTTTGTATGCATGTTTGTTAATGTGAGTAATTGATCATCGTGGTAGTTTTTTTTTCTTTTTTTGGTTGTGTGATCATTGACATCTTCGGGCATTTTATTGTGCAAATCCTATGTGTAATTGATATCTTCACTATATTAATATAATCCCTTTATCGAAAAATAGAATTCCCCAAAATAAAGGAGTTCATTATCTCATTTCTACCATCTGCAAGGTCTTATCCAAAAATTTCCTACTCCATCTGGTCTAAAATACTTGTTGAACTAAACCCACAGTAAGTATTTTGGACTGGAGGGACTACATGGCTTCAATCCTAAGAAATTCTTACGAAATTCCTTCATTCCGAAAATTATGAAAGTATCGATATAAAACACTACTCTATTTGTTTCAAATTAATTGACACTGCTTTTTTTCTCCAAATAAGCAAACCTACGAACTAAAATGTATCTAGAGCAAATCTGATGAAGGGCTCCTTTGACTCGTATGATTTGCATAGGAATCGTGTAGGATTTAGATCCTATGGGAAAATTTTCTACACATTTATTTTGATTCATAAGAACATATCCTATAGGAATCTTATATTGTAAATTCTATAGGAAAAAAAATTAGCTCGTACCTCATGAAAAAATTCATTTGCCACAATCAAACAAACTTTATCTTCGCATAGAATTCAAGTAGACATGACATCCTAATCATATAATTTTGCTATTCCTACACTTTTTCTTTCCTATAAATCAAAGGAGGCCGAAATATAGATCAACTAATTTAGAATGGAGGAATATCAACTACATAGAAATCATTTGAGAAGAGTTTCCATCTCATGTGCACGACTGAACATGCCCGCCAAGGCGGAGAGAAGAGAGATTGCATTATTGCTTCCGTAGCAGCTGGGGTAGGAAAAGGCCACTTGGTACTTTGCTTATTTTTATCCACCCAAAATCTACTTTTGCTCCTTTTCTTGCACCACCTTTGCTTCATGTGGTCTGCAAAAAACCCAGTTTGCTAGTTCTGGAGCCAAAAGGACGAGGCGCAGCAGCAAGGACAAAAGCTAGGATCTATGCAATGCGCAGCAGCAGATTGCAACTATTGCGCTGCGTATCCCAACTCCCTCCTCTGCCCATCTCACGCGACTCCGCTGATCCGTTGCAGAGGAATGTGCTGCCAAAAGCTAGAGATCCCACGCCTTTTCTCTCTTTCATCAGCCCACGAGGGGGGAAGAGAGAATTTTCCTATCCAACGGCCGACGACGAAAGCTACCAGCGGAATCCTGGCGATAGATGGAGATGGACTCACCTCCGCATCTGATGCTTTTGACGTGGATGGTCTTTCTTTTTTCCCCTTTCAGATCTGGTTGCTTTTGTAGTTTTGTTCTTGCGAGAAGGAATATCGCCATCTTCATGGATCATACATGAGCAGAGGTGTACAATCAAGATGGAGTGCTTGGGAGAAGTTGCAAAACCTACCACCGGATAATCTACTTTCTGAACCATAATAGAAAGACTGCCAAGAATGTCGAGTTGCTGAATCGAGACCTGACCTGTCGCGATTGAAGGCAGTGACTCGTGGTGATCTTTATTTGTAGAGCTCCATGTGCGGCCAAAAGGAGCAAAAACCTCCGAGGAAGCATGGGGTCACTAAAATGATGCTAGAGGGCCTAACTATTGATATTAACTTAGCCCTGTTGCGTTGGATGCACCCAGATATGGTAGTGTCACGATTCAGGCATCATAGAGAACTATGATGTGCGTATTCCCGTTATCACCAAGTTGATGCTACGGGCCGGAAGGCAGAACGCATTCTGGTTTGTGTCTGGATGGAGAGCGTGCACGTACACACTTACTAGTTTTAGGCAAAATAGCTGTAATATTACGGCTGTGACAGTTTTCGTAATCTGCACTTGGTTCACCGTATTTTTGGTCGGTCCGTAATTCTTCCTCCTACGTTTTGTGCATGAGGAGCGTCTAAGTTTTTGCAGATCATGTGAAGTCACACAAGTCCGTCTGGAAATCTGGGGTACAACGAAACAGCTCAGTAAATATTCCGGGACGACATATTAAAACGGGATTCCAAGCGGGGACCGAAGATGTTATGCTATGTGAATGAGTAGCATTCCTTAAGGAAAGGAAAATGAGCTAGCCCTAGGTGGATAGGAGAAGAAAATGTACATCCTATGCGTATTCATTTTTCTATCAACTGGTCTTTTTTTTTGGTGTTATACTGTTTTTTATATTTTATTCGGCCATCCATATGTCAAATACTACTGCCTCCATTTTAATGAATAAAACTATTTTTTAAAAGACATTCTAAGCAAAATTTCACCAAAATTTTAGAAAAGTATATCAACAAGTTTAATACTTTATATATCATATAAAAATTTATTTCATGATGTATCTAATAGTACTGATTTTATATTTTGCATGTTAAACAATTAGTTAATTTTTCAAAATAATATAAGACTTGTACATTAAAATGGAGATAGAAGAATGTTTCAGGAGAAAAAAAAAGGACAACGCTTGCGTGTGAATATGATAGGCCAAAGGGAGTTGATTGCGTGAGTTGTCTTATATATAGTTGACAGATCACGATTACTTGAACAAGAGCTGCTACTATTCTTGTATCGTGGAGTTGTCTTATTGTCTCCGTTCACGCACTCAACCATATTGTTTATATATGTTTAAAACAACGAACGAGTGTGGCATGTACTATCTCTTTTTTGGGGGAGGGAAAAAACAGAACATATATTTGATTCATTAATTATGTTATACTTCGGAGATCAAGGGCGAGTCGAGTGGGGAGGGATGTGCCTGACCGCGCGCCGCCCCTGGCGAACCAGCGACTCGCGCGACGCCGCGCGGGGAGCAGGGAGCTCCCCGCCCACTCGCCGCCGTGCCGCCCACCGCAGCTCTGCGCGCCGGATCCGGGGGGATCGAGGTGCAGAAGCTCGCTCGCTCATCTCCGGGCGGCAGGCCGCTCCCTGTGGAGACGAGGGCGTCTCCGCCTCCGATTGCGACGGTGAGGCAACCAGGCCGGAGGGGCCTGGGGTAACCTCGCTCGGTGACTTCTTTGACCATCAGCTGTCGCTCTTGGCCGGATCTTCGTCGGAGGACCTCCCGGCGTCGGGGAAGACGCCACCAGTCCAGATCCAGTCGCCTCCTTTGGCTCCCTCTGCGGAGACGGCGTTCTTGCTCTCCTCAGCGGATTTCCCCGCGCTTCCGGCGGGAGGAAGCGGGCGGAGCCCTTCGTCTGGATCGGCGACGACGGTCCCGTTCCTGTTGGTCGGCACGGTTCCGATCTGGGTCGCGGCGGCCGGAGCGCCGCCGCCGCCGGGCGGGGAGGATCGGGCTAAGCTAGGGTTTCTGGCTCCCTCCGCGGCCCCGCTAACGGGCCTGGGCCTTGCAGCTTCTGATGGGCCGTCCTTTGCTGGGCCAACTGGCCTTGGGCCTCCAACGGTCTCCACGGGGGAACGGTTGGATCTGCGCCACGTACCCCAGGGGCAAAATATAACGGGCCAGATCGACGCTCCGGATCTAGGGCTCCGCACTTCCGATCCTGCCCCTGCGCCGCCGGTACTTAAGTGGCTTTGGCTGAAGAGTGGAACCCTAGATCCATCATTAGGGTTCCCAGCCTCGAAACAAGACATCTCCCGCAACCACCGACGAGCCAAGCTCCTCCACTCACACACCGATCCAACCTCAGGCGTCGTCCTCTCCCGCGTGCTGATGGACCGCAACTGGCGCGGTGGGAACTCCGGCAAGCGGCCTTACGAGGCGATTTCGGGCGGAGATGCGCGCCGCCGGGACCAAGAGCTCCGTCAGCGCCTGGATCGGGAGCAGGAGGTTCATCGCAGACAGCAGCGTGAGTGGGATGACAACTCCCAGCGCCCCAGGGAAGAATCGAGGTACGCCCGTGACCAGCAGTTGCCCCCGCCTCCTCCTCTGAATCAGCGGGGACGCGATTCTAACAAGGGGGCGGGTCCTCGTCCTAACCGGCCACCAAGATCCCTGCAAGGGGCGGATCAGCCACCAACCGGCCTGTCGGCCTCGGTCGCGGGTGAATCGTCGGGGGGCGATGTCACTCGGATCATTTGCTACAAGTGTGGGCAAGCTGGGCATATGCAGGCGGACTGCACTGCCAACCCCTTCTGTGTCAACTGCAAGAAAGAAGGCCACCTATCTGCTATGTGCTCTATTTTCTCCAAGCTACAAGAACCGTTCTGGGCTGGTTTCGGTGGCGAGGGAAAAGGCTTCTTTTGCCTGGAAGTAGCTGAGGAAGAGCTTCAGAAGCCCAAGGCGAACTCTGCGCTGGTCTGCATCGAGACAGGGGACCTCACGGCAGAACAAGTTGATGCAGAGTTTAAGGACCTTGTGGAAGAAGACTGGGATTGGCAAGTTCACAAAGTTTCAGAGACAGACTTCTCCCTTGTCTTTCCTTCCAAAGAAAGCTTGAGGATGGCGATCCGCGGGGGCGGCATCAAACTACCAACGAGCCAATGTCATGCGCTGGTCATGTCTAACACGGCGGACCCAACGGCTGCGGAGCAGCTGGTGGCAGTCAAGATCAAACTCCTCGGCGTTCCACCTCCCTTCCGTCACAGCGACCGTCTCCTGGTGGGAGCCAGGGAACTGGGCAGGCCCCTTTCGGTGGATGATGCTTCGCTGGCCATTGAGGATGGCCCCGTCCGCTTGACTGTTGGCTGCCGGGCACCAGTCCAACTCCCGGACTCCATCACGCTCTTCGTAAACATGCAAGGATTTCGGGTTCGGGTGGTCAGGGAAGATGCTCCGGCTGCCTCTGGCCTCCCGTCGCCACCGCCCCACCATAAGCCCTCTGATGATGAAGAAGAGGACGACGCCGCGGATTCTGACGGTGACCGTTGGGACGGCCGTCGTGGTCGACATGCCAGTAAGGACCCACAGAACTCGGCGCCAAAGCAGAACCCGTTGTCTAAGAACCAAGGCAAGGCAGTCGGGGCCAGCCGCAAATCGGTTCCTCTCACCACTACCTCTCCGTGCACGGATAAGGATCTTCCTCTGACCACGCTGCCTAAGACAGTTTTCTCCCAGTATGGCTCGAACCTCACCAAGGACGGTGATATCTTTCCCTTGGTGGCACAGATTGTGGCATCGGCCTCTCTCCCATCTTCCAACCCTGAGGAGGAATCGATTGTGGACAGCGAGCCCCTGATCTCAGTATTCGTCTCTGAGCTTTGCACACCAGGGGGCGGGGCAACCTCAGGCCAAAATTATGTGACCCCGTTCAAGGCAGTCTCTCTCTCCGAGGAGGAGAAGAAAGAAGTGGGCTGGCAAAGCCCGATCAGGGCAGCAGAGGAGGCCGAGTCGCTGAGGGAGAAGGAGAGAAGAAGCAAGAGCAACAATGATCGTCCTTCCAAAGTCCACAATCCAGTCCTGTCTGAGGTGGCTACGCACCTGGAGTTCTCGGACGACAACGCTCCGACCTCGAAGCTGGTGGGTGACCAGCTCCAGGGGGGTCAGGTCATTCCTGAGTTGGCCGCGCCAGTGGCACGCGCTCCGCGGAGCCGGGCTTCGCCGGTGGACGCCTCCCGCAAGAGTGTCCGTGGTCAAGGCCTTACTGAAGGACCAATGCTGGAGCGCGCGATGCGGGCGGCGGCGGCCAAGGATCCAGGTAACAAACCGCTCTCTTCGTTCGCTGTTTTACAAGATACTTCTTCCGATCTTTTGCTCTCTGTTGCCAAAGACAGTTGTGTCGTTTTTTCCTTCGGCTGCTGGTTCTTCCTTAGAGGTGCTTTCTCTCATACATGCAAAAGAGCTAGCTCAGGCCGAACTGGCACAGGCACGCAGCATTGCAGAGGCAAAACTTGCTAAAGAAAAAGAGGCAGCGGAGGCTGTGAAGCTGTCCGCACAAGAGGAGCCGTCTCCTGTACCGGTAGGGTCTGGTACAGGTGCTGCCCAAAGGCCACCGACAAGGAAAAGCAAAAGAGGAGCCAAAAAGGTGGTTGTCCAGACAGCGAGACCACGAACCCGCCAAGCACGGGCTAACGGACTGGTGTCTTAATGCGTTGCCTGTTCTGGAACATCAGGGGGTTCGGCAGTCGGGGGCGCCGGACCCTCTTGAAGGATTACCTCCGCTCGCACCACATTGATGTTGTTTGCTTACAAGAGACGGTCAAGCAGGACTTCACGGACCAGGAGCTACGTACCCTGGAAGTTGGGGAAAAATTCTTCTGGTGTTGGCTCCCGGCTTCCGGCCGATCGGGCGGCATGCTTATGGGCTTTAGGGACAGCTGCTTTGAGATTGGAAGGATTGACATGGGGCAATTCTTCCTTAGTGCCACAGTTCTGTGGCGTGTGGGCAAGATTAAGCTCGAGATCATGGGAATCTACGGGCCTGCGGACCACGCCTACTCCAGGGAGTTTCTTACGGAGGTCACCAACAAGATCAATGGTCTGAACGATCCTCTAATTATGGGTGGGGACTTTAACCTCATCCGTAGCCAACAAGACAAGAACAACGACAGAATTAACTGGGCTAGACTCAACATGTTTAATGAAGCTATCAGCGACTGGGAGGTTAGGGAGATTCCTCGCACTGGGTCGAGATTCACCTGGACTAACAAGCAACTGAATCCGGTGAGAAGTGTCCTGGACAGAGTGTTTATCTCACCTTCGCTTGAACCCAGATTCCCTCTCTGCTCGGTTGTCGCAGAAACTAGCCTAGGCTCTGACCATACCCCCCTTATTATGGACACTGGAGAGGATAATCCCATCAAAAGCAACCGTTTCTTTTTTGAAACCGGCTGGTTTGAAATGGAAGGCTTCCATCAACTCCTATCCCAGGTTTGGGAGCGCCTGGGAATACATACAGGAGGTAGAGACATTGTGGACTGGTGGCAGGGCATGAGTGGCAGCCTGCGCCAGTACCTCCGGGGCTGGAGTAAAAACATTGGGAAAGAACATCGCCTCCTCAAGCTGCAGCTGCTGGGGCAGATCAAACAACTCGATGAGGAGGCTGACTTGACTGGTCTAGAGGAAGAGGGTTGGGCCCTCAGGTACCACTTAGAGGACCAGCTACTCAACATTTACAAACAGGAGGAAGAGTACTGGAGACAACGTGGGAGAGTCCGTTGGGCTTTGCAAGGGGATGCAAATACGGCATACTTTCATGCCGTAGCCAATGGACGCAGAAGGAAGTGCCTAATCTCTTCTCTCACAACCGAGACTGGTCCTATCTCAGATAAGAGACTGATTCAAGAGCACGTCTACGCGTTTTACAGAGAGCTCTTGGGGTCAGAGCAGCCTCGCCTCTGCAGTATTGCTCCGGATGCGTGGGATGCTCCATCGCGAGTTAACGCTGCGGAGAATCTGCACTTAGCTCTAACCTTTTCCGAGGAGGAGTTGGTAGCTGTCGTCAAAGACATGAAAACGGATACGGCTCCAGGCCCAGACGGCTTCCCAGTTGCTTTCTTCCAGCGTTGCTGGCCTTTGGTTAAACACGGGGTCCTCCATATCCTTAACGACTTCATCCTGGGACGGATCGATGTCGCTCGTCTAAACTTTGGGGTCATATCGTTAATCCCCAAAGTCCCCGGGGCTGATAAAATCACACAATTCAGACCAATCGCTCTCATCAATGTCATCTTTAAGATTATCTCCAAGGCTTTTGCTACAAAGCTAGATCCAATTGCTCATCGCATAATCAGCCAGAACCAGACCGCTTTTATCAAGGGCAGATTTATCCTCGATGGAGCGCTGGCTCTTCAGGAAATCATTCATGAAATGAAGAGCAAAAAGCTAGGGGGCATTTTGCTGAAGCTGGACTTTGAAAAGGCTTACGATCGAGTCAATTGGGATTTCTTGACTGAGGTTTTGCGAGCTAAGGGCTTTGATAGCGGTGCGGTCCACCGCATTATGCAGCTGGTTTCTGGTGGCCAGACTGCCATTTCCATCAACGGAGAGGCTGGCCCCTTTTTCCGCAATAAGAGGGGTTTGCGTCAAGGGGACCCCCTCTCCCCTCTGCTTTTTAACTTCATGGCGGAGGCTCTGTCCGTTATGCTTTCCAAAGCTTGTGAAGCTGGTCACATCACTGGGGTGGTGCCACATCTTATACCTGGAGGGGTGTCTCATTTGCAATACGCTGACGATACTCTTATCCTCTGTCAGTTCGAAGAGAGACAAGTCATTGACCTGAAGTTTATCCTCATGTGCTTCGAAGAAATGTCCGGCCTCAAAATCAATTATCACAAAAGTGAAGTCATTGTCTTGGGACAACCCCTTGAAGATCAGCATAGGGTGGCTGATATGCTCAATTGCAAGCTTGGGACCTTCCCTTTTGTGTACCTTGGCCTCCCCATTTCAGACCGCAAGCTAACCATGGATCAATGGATGTTCCTGGTGCAAAGACTTGGGTCTCGGATTGAATCTTGGTTGGGGAGATTCCTCTCCTCGGGAGGACGCCTGATTCTCTCCAACTCTTGTCTTAGCAGCCTTCCTATGTTTGCTATGGGGCTCTTTTTGCTTCAGGATGGAGTTCATGCAAAATTTGACTCACATCGCTCCCGTTTCTTTTGGGAAGGCGCGGGGCCGAAACGCAAATACCACCTGGTTAATTGGCCGGCGATTTGTAGACCTAAGGAAGCAGGTGGTTTAGGCCTTCTTAACACCAGAAAGATGAACGTTGCCCTTCTGCTCAAATGGGTGTGGAAATTGTTCCAAGGAGACAACGCCTTATGGGCTCAGATTGTTAGAGCCAAGTACGCAACAGCTTCGGATATCTTCTCCGGTTCGGGAGCAGGGGGCTCGCCATTCTGGAAAAGCCTACATAAAATCAAGCATTTTTCAGTTTGGGAACCAAGCACCTGGTAAGGGATGGGACCCGAACCATGTTTTGGCTGGATCGTTGGTTCGGGCAGCGACCTCTTAAGGACCTTTACCCCACTCTCTTCAGTATCTGTGACAACCAGCAAATCTCTGTTGCCTCCGCTTGCGCTGCCTCTTCGGGACTTCGCTTCCGTCGAGCCTTTGGTCCTCAGGCCAGAGAGGAATGGGCCAGTTTGCTCCCCAAACTTCAGGAAACCAGGCTTGCTCCGGGAACTGACACCATCACCTGGATCCTTGATCCCTCGGGCTGCTATTCCGTGTCATCCATGTACAAGAAACTGTCCGAGGGAGCTTCTGTTGCGCATGCTAGGGATGTGTGGGCAGCCAAACTCCCTCTTAAGATCCGCATTTTCACATGGCAGTTGATCCTTGATCGCCTCCCATCTAGCCAGTTGGTGGCCTCCAGGTTTGGCCCGGCAACTGGGAGATGTGCCCTTTGTGATGCGCCAGAAGACGCAAATCATATCTTCTTCACCTGTTCGCTCGCTAGATTTATGTGGAGTGTGGTGAGGCAGCTCCTCGAATGTCGCTGGTCCCCTACCTCTTTTGCCCAGTTTTTTGCCATCGTCTCCAGTTTTTCGGGCCGTCCGCGCCGTCTTATTTGGACCCTTTTTGCGGCGCAAAGCTGGGCGCTTTGGCAAGTTCGCAACAAGCACGTTTTTGAATCTAGGGTGATTTCTAAACCTGCTAACCTTCTTTATAAAACTGTCGTGTTTTTGCAGCTGTGGACGCCTCTCGCAAAGCCTCAAGACAGAGCAAACCTGTTGGAGATGGCAAGGCAATTAAGACTTTTGCACGCGGGCGTGGTGGCAAGTGACCAGCAAGGATCTCCGATGGCGCAGGCGCACGCGACTCCTCTTGACGTTGCGCCGTGACTTAGGCTGGATCGCCCCTGTTTCGTTTTCTTGCTATGTTGTTAGCTTGTTCATTCGGCTAAGCTGTATGCCGCAGCAATGTAACCATACTCTGTTTCAAACCTCGAGGGCTTTATTAATTTAAAGTCGGGCACTAGATGCCTTTTATCTAAAAATTATGTTATACTTCTTTTGCCATTGAAAAATGAAATGGAAATATTTCAGAACTAGTAGGAAGTGGTACTTGCATGCGTGTATGAATATGGCCTGCCGATGGGTCCGCAAGAGCTGCTATTATCTTCGTTCCGAATTATAAACCTTTTTTAGAAATCTGCAGTAGCTTTCTACATAGCTTGCATTTCAAAACGAAAATAATACTCCCTCTGTTTATAAATATAAGTCTTAGATTTATTTAAATCTAGATGTGTCCAGATATTATTATCTAGATACATTTAAATTTATATAAATCTAAAACATCTATTCATAAATAGATGTAGTACTACTAAATTTTCTTATGAAGCCGTCTGATTGTCTACATTCACTCAATCCAACTTGTTGTTTTTGTTAAACGTCGAACGTGTCCCGCATGTGGTATCTTTTGGAGAGATTTTCACATCATATCAGGGGCCAGGGCAAGAAACTTCAACTCGAGAAATGATTGGTATAGTAGATGGCTTCTAGTACTTGCGAAGTTGCGAGCGAAGCAAGTTAAGCCCGAGTAAAGCTAGCCGAAACATGTTTTTCTTTGTCGGAAAGGAGGAAGCTAGCCGAAAAAACGACGGAAGACTTAGCGAGTCAATCAGGCTGTTGCCGAAACAGACTAATTTGAATATAAACCGTTCTTGTCCACACAAAACGATACTTATGTGAATAAAATCATAGTATAATAGTAAATTGTTCAAATAAATTTAAAGTACACAAAAACCTAGGCTCCTCCTTTGATCATCCACAAATGACCCACCAGATCCTCTTAATGTTGGTAATGAATCGTTGTGTCTCAGATTTGCTAACCGCATGGTGATGATGAAGGGAACAAAAGCAGCCGACACATAGTGGTCTACCTGCGCAAGAGAACCCTGCCATGGTTCAGTGTCATGAATTGGATGCTCCCTCTCACTCTCGATGATCATGTTCTTGCATTGGAACCAAGGGTCGTACACTTGGACGGCCATCATAATATCCAAAAACAACTTCCGTTTCATCCTAACACTGCGCCAAAATATATCCGATGTGTGTGATGGATTATCGGCGAAGTAGTCGGAGTAGAGTACACAGTACCCCTCGAGCCTCTGCCTCGGCTTGCTCTTCATCCACCCCTTCTTGGAACCTCCACGCTGAGGCTTTGTATCTCGGGCGTACATGGCCATGAGAGACGCAAGGATCATGTTGTGCTCGTCGTCAGTGGAGTAGGCGGCAGCAGCAGCCCCGGCCTCTTCCTCGAAGAAGGCGGCCATCTCCTCGTCGTCTGAATCCATTCGGGCAATGCGCCGAACACCTCGCAGGAAGGACGGCGTGGGCGATACCCGAAGTTGTTGGTGGACGCTACGGGGTGGTGGATCTGTGGGTGGTGGTCGGGGAGAGGCGGCGCTGCCTTCACTGGTGGTGGGAACGACGAGGCGGCGTGGTGTGGCGACGGGTGGTAGCGGCGGAGAATTGGGGGAAGGGGACGCAAAGAGCCGACGTGGGGCTTTTTTGGAGTTGTGTTGCTGACTATGCTTTCCCACGGCATTTTCGCCTCCTGCCAGCTCCTCCGTCCGCCCTCCTGTTGGGTTGGGAGTGGGCTAGGAGCGACGGCAGCCAAATCGACTAGTGGCGGTCCAAAAACAACTTTGGGGAGGCCGACTAGAAGAAAAATAAGCGCCGGTGCCCCCCCAAAGCTGTTTGTGTGTGTGTGGGGGAGGGGGGGGGCTGGAGATGCTCTTATTCTAGTTTGCGCGGATACGAGGATAGCTGAAACCTGGCCCAATGGCCCGATGTAAAGGGATCGCTGCGGACGCCTCCTTTGACTTCAGCGGCTGCGCCAGATTTGGTGGGGGCTGATACGTCTCCGACGTATCGATAATTTCTTATGTTCCATGCCACATTATTGATGTTATCTACATGTTTTATGCACACTTTATGTCATATTCGTGCATTTTCCGGAACTAACCTATTAACAAGATGCCGAAGTGCCAGTTCCTGTTTTCTGCTGTTTTTGGTTTCAGAAATCCTAGTAACGAAATATTCTCGGAATCGGACGAAATCAACGCCAAAGATCTTAGAATCCCCGGAAGCATCCAGAACACACGAGAGGGACCAGAGGGGGGGCACAGGCCCACCAAACCACATGGTGGCGCGGCCTAGGGGGGGCCGCGCCCCCCTATGGTTTGGCCAGCCCTTCGACCCTCTAGCGCCGCCTCTTCGCCTATATAAAGCCCCTGGATCGAAAACCACGATGCGATTGACGAAAACCACAAAAACCTTCCAGAGCCGCCGCCATCGCGAGGCCAAGATCTGGGGGACAGGAGTCTCTGTTCCGGCACGCTGCCGGAACGGGGAAGTGCCCCCGGAAGGCTTCTTCATCGACACCGCTGCCATCTCCACCGCCATCTTCATCACCGCTGCTGCTCCCATGAGGAGGGAGTAGTTCTCCATCGAGGCTCGGGGCTGTACCGGTAGCTATGTGGTTCATCTCTCTCCCATGTACCTCAATACAATAATCTCATGAGCTGCTTTACATGATTGAGATTCATATGAGTTTGTATCACAATTTATCTATGTGCTACTCTAGCAATGTTATTAAAGTAGTTTTATTCCTCCTGCACGTGTGTAAAGGTGACAGTGTGTGCACCGTGTTAGTACTTGGTTTATGCTATGATCATGATCTCTTGTAGATTGCGAAGTTAACTATTGCTATGATAATATTGATGTGATCTATTCCTCCTACATATGCATGAAGGTGACAGTGTGCATGCTATGTTAGTACTTGGTTTAGTCTATTGATCTATCTTACACTATAAGGTTACTTAAACATGAGCATTATTGTGGAGCTTGTTAACTCCGGCATTGAGGGTTCGTGTAATCCTACGCAATGTGTTCATCATCCAACAAAAGTGTAGAGTATGCATTTATCTATTCTGTTATGTGATCAATGTTGAGAGTGTCCACTAGTGAAAGTGTAATCCCTAGGCCTTGTTCCTAAATACTGCTGAGTTACTACTGCTTGTTTACTGTTTTACTGCGTTACTACTGCTGCAATTCTACCACCATCGACTACACGCCAGCGAGCTATTTTCTGGCACCGTTGCTACTGCTCATACTTATTCATACCACCTGTCTTTCACTATCTCTTCGCCGAACTAGTGCACCTATTAGGTGTGTTGGGGACACAAGAGACTTCTTGCTTTGTGGTTGCAGGGTTGCATGAGAGGGATATCTTTGACCTCTTCCTCCCTGAGTTCGATAAACCTTGGGTGATCCACTTAAGGGAAAACTTGCTGCTATTCTACAAACCTCTGCTCTTGGAGGCCCAACACTGTCTACAGGAAAGGAGGGGGAACGTAGACATCAAGCACTTTTCTGGCGCCGTTGCCGGGGAGGAAAGGTAAAAGGCACTCATACTCCAGTTCTAGGTTAAGTACTTTTCTAGCGCCGTTGTGTTTGTGCTCAAACCTATTTCCTTTAGATCCTGCAATTGCAACTTTTTGTTTCTTGTTTACACTAGTAAGGCATAATGGACAACATCTGTGAGCTTTTTATTCTATTTCCTGAGTCAAGACATGAATGGTTTAATGCGAAAATTAAAAAACCCATGGAACATGTTAGCATGAATACTTTGAACACCATTGTTGCTAATGATATGGAAAATTCTAAGCTTGGGGAAGCTGGCTTTGATGAGCATGATATTTTTAGTCCCCCAAGCATTGAGGAGAAAATTTTCTTTGATGATACTTTGCCTCCTATTTATGATGATTATAATGATAGTGGTCTTTTGGTGCCACCTACTATGGAGAGTAAATTTTGTTGTGATTATACTATGCCTCCTACACTTGATGAGAATAATAATGATAGCTACTTTGTTGAATTTGCTCCCACTACAACTAATAAAATTGATTATGCCTATGTGGAGAGTAATAATTTTATGCATGAGACTCATAATAAGAATGCTTTATGTGATAGTTATATTGTTGAGTTTGCTCATGATGCTACTGAAAGTTATTATGAGAGAGGAAAATATGGTTGTAGAAATTTTCATGTTACTGAAATGCCTCTCTATGTGCTGAAATTTTTCAAGCTATACTTGTTTTATCTTCCTATGCTTGTTACTTTGCTCTTCATGAACTTGTTTATTTACAAGATTCCTTTGCATAGGAAGCATGTTAGACTTAAATGTGTTTTGAATTTGCCTCTTGATGCTCTCTTTTGCTTCAAATACTATTTCTTGCGAGTGCATCATTAAAACTGCTGAGCCCATCTTAATGGCTATAAAGAAAAGAACTTCTTGGGAGATAACCCATGTGTTATTTTGCTACAGTACTTTGTTTTTATTTTGTGTCTTGGAAGTTGTTTACTACTGTAGCAACCTCTCCTTATCTTAATTTAGTGTTTTGTTGTGCCAAGTAAAGTCTTTGATAGAAAAGTAAGTACTAGATTTGGATTACTGCGCAGTTCCAGATTTCTTTGCTGTCACGAATCTGGGTCTACCTCCCTGTAGGTAGCTCAGAAAATTAAGCCAATTTACGTGCATGATCCTCAGATATGTACGCAACTTTCATTAAATTTTAGCATTTTCATTTGAGCAAGTCTGGTGCCATTTTAAAATTCGTCAATACGAACTGTTCTGTTTTGACAGATTCTGCCTTTTATTTCGCATTGCCTCTTTTGCTATGTTGGATGATTTCTTTGATCCACTAATGTCCAGTAGCATTATGCAATGTCCAGAAGTGTTAAGAATGATTGTGTCACCTCTGAATATGTTAATTTTTATTGTGCACTAACCCTCTAATGAGTTGTTTCGAGTTTGGTGTGGAGGAAGTTTTCAAGGATCAAGAGAGGAGTATGATGCAACATGATCAAGGAGAGTGAAAGCTCTAAGCTTGGGGATGCCCCGGTGGTTCACCCCTGCATATTCTAAGAAGACTCAAGCATCTAAGCTTGGGGATGCCGAAGGCATCCCCTTCTTCATCGACAACATTATCAGGTTCCTCCCTTGAAACTATATTTTTATTCCATCACATCTTATGTACTTTACTTGGAGCGTCTGTATGTTTCTTGTTTTTGTTTTTGTTTGAATAAATACTTGTGTGGGAGAGAGACACGCTCCGCTGTTGCATATGAACACATGTGTTCTTAGCTTTTAGTATTCATGGCGAAGTTTCTTCTTCGTTAAATTGTTATATGGTTGGAATTGGAAAATGATACATGTAGTAATTGCTATAAATGTCTTGGGTAATGTGATACTTGGCAATTGTTGTGCTCATGATTAAGCTCTTGCATCATATACTTTGCACCCATTAATGAAGAAATACATAGAGCTTGCTAAAATTTGGTTTGCATAATTGGTCTCTCTAAGGTCTAGATAATTTCTAGTATTGAGTTTGAACAACAAGGAAGACGGTGTAGAGTCTTATAATGTTTTCAATATGTCTTTTATGTGAGTTTTGCTGCACCGGTTCATCCTTGTGTTTGTTTCAAATAACCTTGCTAGCCTAAACCTTGTATCGAGAGGGAATACTTCTCATGCATCCAAATACTTGAGCCAACCACTATGCCATTTGTGTCCACCATATCTACCTACTACATGGTATTTCTCCGCCATTCCAAAGTAAATTGCTTGAGTGCTACCTTTAAAATTCCATCATTCACCTTTGCAATATATAGCTCATGGGACAAATAGCTTAAAAACTATTGTGGTATTGAATATGTAATTATGCACTTTATCTCTTATTAAGTTGCTTGTTGTGCGATAACCATGTTCACTGGGGACGCCATCAACTATTCATTGTTGAATTTCATGTGAGTTGCTATGCATGTTCGTCTTGTCTGAAGTAAGAGAGATCTACCACCTTATGGTTAAGCATGCATATTGTTAGAGAAGAACATTGGGCCGCTAACTAAAGCCATGATCCATGGTGGAAGTTTCAGTTTTGGACATATATCCTCAATCTCAAATGAGAAAATTATTAATTGTTGTTACATGCTTATGCATAAAAGAGGAGTCCATTATCTGTTGTCTATGTTGTCCCGGTATGGATGTCTAAGTTGAGAATAATCAATAGCGAGAAATCCAATGCGAGCTTTCTCCTTAGACCTTTGTACAGGCGGCATAGAGGTACCTGATACGTCTCCGACGTATCGATAATTTCTTATGTTCCATGCCACATTATTGATGTTATCTACATGTTTTATGCACACTTTATGTCATATTTGTGCATTTTCTGGAACTAACCTATTAACAAGATGCCGAAGTGCCGATTCTTTGTTTTCTGCTGTTTTTGGTTTCAGAAATCCTAGTAAGGAAATATTCTCGGAATTGGACGAAATCAAAGCCCAGGGGCCTATTTTTCCACGGAGCTTCCAGAAGACCGAAGAACACACGAAGTGGGGCCACGAGGTGGCGACACCACGTGGCGGCGCGGCCCAGGGGGGGCCCGCGCCGCCCTATGGTGTGGCCCCCTCGTCTGGCCCCCGACTCTGCCCTTCCGCCTACAAATAGCCTCCGTGACGAAAACCCGATCGAGAACCACGATACGGAAAACCTTCCAGAGACGCCGCCGCCGCCGATCCCATCTCGGGGGATCCAGAGATCGCCTCCGGCACCTGCCGGAGAGGGGAATCATCTCCCGGAGGACTCTACGCCTCCATGGTCGCCTCCGGTGTGATGTGTGAGTAGTCTACCCCTGGACTATGGGTCCATAGCAGTAGCTAGATGGTTGTCTTCTCCCCATTGTGCTATCATTGTCGGATCTTGTGAGCTGCCTAACATGATCTAGATCATCTATCTGTAATTCTATATGTTGCGTTTGTTGGGATCCGATGAATAGAGAATACTTGTTATGTTGATTATCAAAGTTATGCTTATGTGTTGTTTATGATCTTGCATGCTCTCCGTTACTAGTAGATGCTCTGGCCAAGTAGATGCTTGTAACTCCAAGAGGGAGTACTTATGCTCGATAGTGGGTTCATGCCTCGCATTGACACAGGGACAAGGATGAGAAAGTTCTAAGGTTGTGTTGTCTTGTTGCCACTAGGGATAAAACATTGATGCTATGTCTAAGGATGTAGTTGTTGATTACATTACGCACCATACTTAATGCAATTGTCTGTTGCTTGCAACTTAATACCGGAGGGGGTTCGGATGATAACTTTGAAGGTGGACTTTTTAGGCATAGATGCGGTTGGATGGCGGTCTATGTACTTTGTCGTAATGCCCAATTAAATCTCACTATACTCATCATGATATGTATGTGCATTGTCATGCTCTCTTTATTTGTCAATTGCCCAAGCGTAATTTGTTCACCCAACATGCTGTTCGTCTTATGGGAGAGACACCTCTAGTGAACTGTGGACCCCGGTCCAATTCTCTTTACCGAAATACAATCCCATCGCAATACTTGTTCTCTGTTTTCTGCAAACAATCATCTTCCACACAATACGGTTAACTCTTTGTTACAGCAAGCCGGTGAGATTGACAACCTCACTGTTTCGTTGGGGCAAAGTACTTTGGTTGTGTTGTGCAGGTTCCACGTTGGCGCCGGAATCCCTGGTGTTGCGCCGCACTACATCTCGCCGCCATCAACCTTCAACGTGCTTCTTGGCTCCTCCTGGTTCGATAAACCTTGGTTTCTTTCTGAGGGAAAACTTGCTGCTGTGCGCATCATACCTTCCTCTTGGGGTTGCCCAACGAACGTGTGAAATACACGCCATCAAGCTCTTTTTCTGGCGCCGTTGCCGGGGAGATCAAGACACGCTGCAAGGGGAGTCTCCACTTCTTAATCTCTTTACTTTGTTTTTGTCTTGCTTAGTTTTATTTACTACTTTGTTTGCTGCACTAAATCAAAATACAAAAAAATTAGTTGCTAGTTTTACTTTATTTGCTATCTTGTTTGCTATATCGAAAACACAAAAAAATTAGTTTACTTGCATTTACTTTATTCATCATGTTTCCTTTTAATTTTACCACGAAAAACATACCGGTAGGACATGGGTCTATAGTTGGGAGAAATAATATAGAAGAATTTTTCAATCATGTTAGTACTATTGAAAATTTTGAAGATAGACACTTGGTAGACCTTGCGCCTACTTATGAAATTGCTGCTGCGCATTTAGTCCGCTTGTTGGAAACTAAATTTGTTAATCTTAATCCTATAATCCAACACATGTTCTTCACACTTGGTGATATGGAAGAAGGGGAAAAGAAAGATTTTGTGTTAGAAACCCTTCTTAGAGAATTTGGAGGTCTAGCAAGAGAAGCTAGAAAGGTGTTTGCTAAATTTAATATGCTTGGTTCTCCAACTAATTTTGTTAGTCTCCTTGAAAAGATGGATATGGATAGAATAAGATTCACTAACAATGTTGATGGAGGGGAGATCAAAGCACCAATACCATGTAAGCTCCTAGCTATGAATGATGCGCTAGAAAATAACTATGCTTGGCTTGTTCCTGAAAATTTGTTTGATGAGAGTAGCACGCCTAAGACTAATGAAAAGGGAGATGCTGAAACTTATGTATCCAATATAATATGCCTGGTTGAGAAAAGCCCACACCCCGCTAACGATGCACCACCCTTTGATAATACTTGATGCACACTTTCTGCGCCTAGCTGAAAGGCGTTAAAGAAAAGCGCTTATGGGAGACAACCCATGTTTTTACCTACAGTACTTTGTTTTTATTTTGTGTCTTGGAAGTTGTTTACTACTGTAGCAACCTCTCCTTATCTTAGTTTTGTGTTTTGTTGTGCCAAGTTAAGCCGTTGATAGAAAAGTAAGTACTAGATTTGGATTACTGCACAGTTCCAGATTTCTTTGCTGTCACGAATCTGGGTCCACCTCCCTGTAGGTAACTCAGAAAATTAAGCCAATTTACGTGCATGATCCTCAGATATGTATGCAACTTTCATTCAATTTGAGCATTTTCATTTGAGAAAGTCTGGTGCCATTTTAAAATTCGTCAATACGAACTGTTCTGTTTTGACAGATTCTGCCTTTTATTTCGCATTGCCTCTTTCGCTATGTTGGATGAATTTCTTTGATCCACTAATGTCCAGTAGCATTATGCAATGTCCAGAAGTGTTAAGAATGATTGTGTCACCTCTGAATATGTCAATTTATATTGTGCACTAACCCTCTAATGAGTTGTTTCGAGTTTGGTGTGGAGGAAGTTTTCAAGGATCAAGAGAGGAGTATGATGCAACATGATCAAGGAGAGTGAAAGCTCTAAGCTTGGGGATGCACCCGGTGGTTCACCCCTGCATATATCAAGAAGACTCAAGCGTCTAAGCTTGGGGATGCCCAAGGCATCCCCTTCTTCATCGACAACATTATCAGGTTCCTCCCCTGAAACTATATTTTTATTCCATCACATCTTATGTGCTTTTTCTTGGAGCGTCGGTTTGGTTTTGTTTTTGTTTTGTTTGAATAAAATGGATCCTAGCATTCACTTTATGGGAGAGAGACACGCTCCGCTGTAGCATATGGACAAGTATGTCCTTGGTTTCTACTCATAGTATTCATGGCGAAGTTTCTCCTTCGTTAAATTGTTATATGGTTGGAATTGGAAAATGATACATGTAGTAATTGCTATAAATGTTTTGGGTAACGTGATACTTGGCAATTGTTGTGCTCATGATTAAGCTCTTGCATCATATGCTTTGCACCCATTAATGAAGAAATACATAGAGCATGCTAAAATTTGGTTTGCATATTTGGTTTCTCTAAGGTCTAGATAATTTCTAGTATTGAGTTTGAACAACAAGGAAGACGGTGTAGAGTCTTATAATGTTTTCAATATGTCTTTTATGTGAGTTTTGCTGCACCGGTTCATCCTTGTGTTTGTTTCAAATAAGCCTTGCTAGCCTAAACCTTGTATCGAGAGGGAATACTTCTCATGCATCCAAAATACTTGAGCCAACCACTATGCCATTTGTGTCCACCATACCTACCTACTACATGGTATTTTCCAGCCATTCCAAAGTAAATTGCTTGAGTGCTACCTTTAAAATTCCATCATTCACCTTTGCAATATATAGCTCATGGGACAAATAGCTTAAAAACTATTGTGGTATTGAATATGTAATTATGCACTTTATCTCTTATTAAGTTGCTTGTTGTGCGATAACCATGTTTATCGGGGAACGCCATCAACTCATTGTTGAATTTCATGTGAGTTGCTATGCATGTTCGTCTTGTACGAAGTAAGGGCGATCTACTCTGAGTTGAATGGTTTGAGCATGCATATTGTGAGAGAAGAACATTGGGCCGCTAACCGAAGCCATGTTCCATGGTGGAAGTTTCAGTTTTGGACAAACATCCTCAAATCTCTAATGAGAAAAGAATTAATTGTTGTTGAATGCTTAAAGCATTAAAAGAGGAGTCCATTATCTGTTGTCTATGTTGTCCCGGTATGGATGTCTAAGTTGAGAATAATCAAAAGCGAGAAATCCAAATGCGAGCTTTCTCCTTAGACCTTTGTACAAAGGCGGCATAGAGGTACCCCTTTGTGATACTTGGTTAAAGCATATGTATTGCGGTGATAATCCAGGTAGTCCAAGCTAATTAGGACAAGGTGCGGGCACTATTAGTACACTATGCATGAGGCTTGCAACTTATAAGATATAATTTACATGATGCATATGCTTTATTACTACCGTTGACAAAATTGTTTCATGTTTTCAAAATCAAAGCTCTAGCACAAATATAGCAATCGATGCTTTTCCTCTATGAGGACCATTCTTTTACTTTCAATGTTGAGTCAGTTCACCTATTTCTCTCCACCTCAAGAAGCAAACACTTGTGTGAACTATGCATTGATTCCTACATACTTGCTTATTGCACTTATTATATTACTCTATGTTGACAATATCCATGAGATATACATGTTACAAGTTGAAAGCAACCGCTGAAACTTAATCTTCTTTTGTGTTGCTTCAATGCCTTTACTTTGAATTATTGCTTTATGAGTTAACTCTTATGCAAGACTTATTGATGCTTGTCTTGAAGTGCTATTCATGAAAAGTCTTTGCTATATGATTCACTTGTTTACTCATGTCATACACATTGTTTTGATCGCTGCATTCACTACATATGCTTTACAAATAGTATGATCAAGATTATGATGGCATGTCACTCTAGAAATTATCTGTGTTATCGTTTTACCTGCTCGGGACGAGCAGAACTAAGCTTGGGGATGCTGATACGTCTCCGACGTATCGATAATTTCTTATGTTCCATGCCACATTATTGATGTTATCTACATGTTTTATGCACACTTTATGTCATATTTGTGCATTTTACGGAACTAACCTATTAACAAGATGCCGAAGTGCCGATTCTTTGTTTTTCTGCTGTTTTTGGTTTCAGAAATCCTAGTAAGGAAATATTCTCGGAATTGGACGAAATCAAAGCCCGGGGCCTATTTTTCCACGGAGCTTCCGAAGACCGAAGAACACACGAAGTGGGGCCACGAGGTGGCGACACCACGTGGCGGCGCGGCCCGGGGGGGCCCGCGCCGCCTATGGTGTGGCCCCCTCGTACGGCCCCCGACTCTGCCCTTCCGCCTACAAATAGCCTCCGTGACGAAAACCCCGATGCGAGAACCACGATACGGAAAACCTTCCCGGAGACGCCGCCGCCGCCGATCCCATCTCGGGGGATCCAGAGATCGCCTCCGGCACCCTGCCGGAGAGGGGAATCATCTCCCGGAGGACTCAACGCCGCCATGGTCGCCTCCGGTGTGATGTGTGAGTAGTCTACCCCTGGACTATGGGTCCATAGCAGTAGCTAGATGGTTGTCTTCTCCCCATTGTGCTATCATTGTCGGATCTTGTGAGCTGCCTAACATGATCAAGATCATCTATACGTAATTCTATATGTTGCGTTTGTTGGGATCCGATGAATAGAGAATACTTGTTATGTTGATTATCAAAGTTATGCTTATGTGTTGTTTATGATCTTGCATGCTCTCCGTTACTAGTAGATGCTCTGGCCAAGTAGATGCTTGTAACTCCAAGAGGGAGTACTTATGCTCGATAGTGGGTTCATGCTGCATTGACACCGGGACAAAGGTGTGATGAAAGTTCTAAGGTTGTGTTGTGCTTTGTTGCCACTAGGGATAAAACATTGATGCTATGTCTAAGGATGTAGTTGTTGATTACATTACGCACCATACTTAATGCAATTGTCTGTTGCTTGCAACTTAATACCGGAGGGGGTTCGGATGATAACTTTGAAGGTGGACTTTTTAGGCATAGATGCAGTTGGATGGCGGTCTATGTACTTTGTCGTAATGCCCAATTAAATCTCACTATACTCATCATGATATGTATGTGCATTGTCATGCTCTCTTTATTTGTCAATTGCCCAACTGTAATTTGTTCACCCAACATGCTGTTCGTCTTATGGGAGAGACACCTCTAGTGAACTGTGGACCCCGGTCCAATTCTCTTTCTTGAAATACAATCTCTGCAATACTTGTTCTCTGTTTTCTGCAAACAATCATCTTCCACACAATACGGTTAACTCTTTGTTACAGACAAGCCGGTGAGATTGACAACCTCACTGTTTCGTTGGGGCAAAGTACTTTGGTTGTGTTGTGCAGGTTCCACGTTGGCGCCGGAATCCCTGGTGTTGCGCCGCACTACATCTCGCCGCCATCAACCTTCAACGTGCTTCTTGGCTCCTCCTGGTTCGATAAACCTTGGTTTCTTTACTGAGGGAAAACTTGCTGCTGTGCGCATCATACCTTCCTCTTGGGGTTGCCCAACGAACGTGTGAAATACACGCCATCAAGCTCTTTTTCGGCGCCGTTGCAGGGAGATCAAGACACGCTGCAAGGGGAGTCTCCACTTCTTAATCTCTTTACTTTGTTTTTGTCTTGCTTAGTTTTATTTACTACTTTGTTTGCTGCACTAAATCAAAATACAAAAAAATTAGTTGCTAGTTTTACTTTATTTGCTATCTTGTTTGCTATATCGAAAACACAAAAAAATTAGTTTACTTGCATTTACTTTATTCATCATGTTTCCTTTTAATTTTACCACGAAAAACATACCGGTAGGACATGGGTCTATAGTTGGGAGAAATAATATAGAAGAATTTTTCAATCATGTTAGTACTATTGAAAATTTTGAAGATAGACACTTGGTAGACCTTGCGCCTACTTATGAAATTGCTGCTGCGCATTTAGTCCGCTTGTTGGAAACTAAATTTGTTAATCTTAATCCTATAATCCAACACATGTTCTTCACACTTGGTGATATGGAAGAAGGGGAAAAGAAAGATTTTGTGTTAGAAACCCTTCTTAGAGAATTTGGAGGTCTAGCAAGAGAAGCTAGAAAGGTGTTTGCTAAATTTAATATGCTTGGTTCTCCAACTAATTTTGTTAGTCTCCTTGAAAAGATGGATATGGATAGAATAAGATTCACTAACAATGTTGATGGAGGGGAGATCAAAGCACCAATACCATGTAAGCTCCTAGCTATGAATGATGCGCTAGAAAATAACTATGCTTGGCTTGTTCCTGAAAATTTGTTTGATGAGAGTAGCACGCCTAAGACTAATGAAAAGGGAGATGCTGAAACTTATGTATCCAATATAATATGCCTGGTTGAGAAAAGCCCACACCCCGCTAACGATGCACCACCCTTTGATAATACTTGATGCACACTTTCTGCGCCTAGCTGAAAGGCGTTAAAGAAAAGCGCTTATGGGAGACAACCCATGTTTTTACCTACAGTACTTTGTTTTTATTTTGTGTCTTGGAAGTTGTTTACTACTGTAGCAACCTCTCCTTATCTTAGTTTTGTGTTTTGTTGTGCCAAGTTAAGCCGTTGATAGAAAAGTAAGTACTAGATTTGGATTACTGCACAGTTCCAGATTTCTTTGCTGTCACGAATCTGGGTCCACCTCCCTGTAGGTAACTCAGAAAATTAAGCCAATTTACGTGCATGATCCTCAGATATGTATGCAACTTTCATTCAATTTGAGCATTTTCATTTGAGAAAGTCTGGTGCCATTTTAAAATTCGTCAATACGAACTGTTCTGTTTTGACAGATTCTGCCTTTTATTTCGCATTGCCTCTTTCGCTATGTTGGATGAATTTCTTTGATCCACTAATGTCCAGTAGCATTATGCAATGTCCAGAAGTGTTAAGAATGATTGTGTCACCTCTGAATATGTCAATTTATATTGTGCACTAACCCTCTAATGAGTTGTTTCGAGTTTGGTGTGGAGGAAGTTTTCAAGGATCAAGAGAGGAGTATGATGCAACATGATCAAGGAGAGTGAAAGCTCTAAGCTTGGGGATGCACCCGGTGGTTCACCCCTGCATATATCAAGAAGACTCAAGCGTCTAAGCTTGGGGATGCCCAAGGCATCCCCTTCTTCATCGACAACATTATCAGGTTCCTCCCTGAAACTATATTTTTATTCCATCACATCTTATGTGCTTTTTCTTGGAGCGTCGGTTTGGTTTTGTTTTTGTTTTGTTTGAATAAAATGGATCCTAGCATTCACTTTATGGGAGAGAGACACGCTCCGCTGTAGCATATGGACAAGTATGTCCTTGGTTTCTACTCATAGTATTCATGGCGAAGTTTCTCCTTCGTTAAATTGTTATATGGTTGGAATTGGAAAATGATACATGTAGTAATTGCTATAAATGTTTTGGGTAACGTGATACTTGGCAATTGTTGTGCTCATGATTAAGCTCTTGCATCATATGCTTTGCACCCATTAATGAAGAAATACATAGAGCATGCTAAAATTTGGTTTGCATATTTGGTTTCTCTAAGGTCTAGATAATTTCTAGTATTGAGTTTGAACAACAAGGAAGACGGTGTAGAGTCTTATAATGTTTTCAATATGTCTTTTATGTGAGTTTTGCTGCACCGGTTCATCCTTGTGTTTGTTTCAAATAAGCCTTGCTAGCCTAAACCTTGTATCGAGAGGGAATACTTCTCATGCATCCAAAATACTTGAGCCAACCACTATGCCATTTGTGTCCACCATACCTACCTACTACATGGTATTTTCCAGCCATTCCAAAGTAAATTGCTTGAGTGCTACCTTTAAAATTCCATCATTCACCTTTGCAATATATAGCTCATGGGACAAATAGCTTAAAAACTATTGTGGTATTGAATATGTAATTATGCACTTTATCTCTTATTAAGTTGCTTGTTGTGCGATAACCATGTTTATCGGGGAACGCCATCAACTCATTGTTGAATTTCATGTGAGTTGCTATGCATGTTCGTCTTGTCTCAAGTAAGGGCGATCTACTCTGAGTTGAATGGTTTGAGCATGCATATTGTGAGAGAAGAACATTGGGCCGCTTAACCGAAGCCATGTTCCATGGTGGAAGTTTCAGTTTTGGACAAACATCCTCAAATCTCTAATGAGAAAAGAATTAATTGTTGTTGAATGCTTAAAGCATTAAAAGAGGAGTCCATTATCTGTTGTCTATGTTGTCCCGGTATGGATGTCTAAGTTGAGAATAATCAAAAGCGAGAAATCCAAATGCGAGCTTTCTCCTTAGACCTTTGTACAGGCGGCATAGAGGTACCCCTTTGTGATACTTGGTTAAAGCATATGTATTGCGGTGATAATCCAGGTAGTCCAAGCTAATTAGGACAAGGTGCGGGCACTATTAGTACACTATGCATGAGGCTTGCAACTTATAAGATATAATTTACATGATGCATATGCTTTATTACTACCGTTGACAAAATTGTTTCATGTTTTCAAAATCAAAGCTCTAGCACAAATATAGCAATCGATGCTTTTCCTCTATGAGGACCATTCTTTTACTTTCAATGTTGAGTCAGTTCACCTATTTCTCTCCACCTCAAGAAGCAAACACTTGTGTGAACTATGCATTGATTCCTACATACTTGCTTATTGCACTTATTATATTACTCTATGTTGACAATATCCATGAGATATACATGTTACAAGTTGAAAGCAACCGCTGAAACTTAATCTTCTTTTGTGTTGCTTCAATGCCTTTACTTTGAATTATTGCTTTATGAGTTAACTCTTATGCAAGACTTATTGATGCTTGTCTTGAAGTGCTATTCATGAAAAGTCTTTGCTATATGATTCACTTGTTTACTCATGTCATACACATTGTTTTGATCGCTGCATTCACTACATATGCTTTACAAATAGTATGATCAAGATTATGATGGCATGTCACTCTAGAAATTATACGTGTTATCGTTTTACCTGCTGGGACGAGCAGAACTAAGCTTGGGGATGCTGATACGTCTCCGACGTATCGATAATTTCTTATGTTCCATGCCACATTATTGATGTTATCTACATGTTTTATGCACACTTTATGTCATATTTGTGCATTTTCTGGAACTAACCTATTAACAAGATGCCGAAGTGCCGATTCTTTGTTCTGCTGTTTTTGGTTTCAGAAATCCTAGTAAGGAAATATTCTCGGAATTGGACGAAATCAAAGCCCGGGGGCCTATTTTTCCACGGAGCTTCCAGAAGACCGAAGAACACACGAAGTGGGGCCACGAGGTGGCGACACCACGTGGCGGCGCGGCCCAGAGGGGCCCGCGCCGCCCTATGGTGTGGCCCCCTCGTCGGCCCCCGACTCTGCCCTTCCGCCTACAAATAGCCTCCGTGACGAAAACCCCGATCGAGAACCACGATACGGAAAACCTTCCGGAGACGCCGCCGCCGCCGATCCCATCTCGGGGGATCCGGGAGATCGCCTCCGGCACCTGCCGGAGAGGGGAATCATCTCCCGGAGGACTCTACGCCGCCATGGTCGCCTCCGGTGTGATGTGTGAGTAGTCTACCCCTGGACTATGGGTCCATAGCAGTAGCTAGATGGTTGTCTTCTCCCCATTGTGCTATCATTGTCGGATCTTGTGAGCTGCCTAACATGATCAAGATCATCTATCTGTAATTCTATATGTTGCGTTTGTTGGGATCCGATGAATAGAGAATACTTGTTATGTTGATTATCAAAGTTATGCTTATGTGTTGTTTATGATCTTGCATGCTCTCCGTTACTAGTAGATGCTCTGGCCAAGTAGATGCTTGTAACTCCAAGAGGGAGTACTTATGCTCGATAGTGGGTTCATGCCTGCATTGACACAGGACAGTGTGAGAAAGTTCTAAGGTTGTGTTGTGCTGTTGCCACTAGGGATAAAACATTGATGCTATGTCTAAGGATGTAGTTGTTGATTACATTACGCACCATACTTAATGCAATTGTCTCTGTTGCTTGCAACTTAATACTGGAGGGGGTTCGGATGATAACTTTGAAGGTGGACTTTTTAGGCATAGATGCAGTTGGATGGCGGTCTATGTACTTTGTCGTAATGCCCAATTAAATCTCACTATACTCATCATGATATGTATGTGCATTGTCATGCTCTCTTTATTTGTCAATTGCCCAACTGTAATTTGTTCACCCAACATGCTGTTCGTCTTATGGGAGAGACACCTCTAGTGAACTGTGGACCCCGGTCCAATTCTCTTTACTGAAATACAATCTACTGCAATACTTGTTCTACTGTTTTCTGCAAACAATCATCTTCCACACAATACGGTTAACTCTTTGTTACAGCAAGCCGGTGAGATTGACAACCTCACTGTTTCGTTGGGGCAAAGTACTTTGGTTGTGTTGTGCAGGTTCCACGTTGGCGCCGGAATCCCTGGTGTTGCGCCGCACTACATCTCGCCGCCATCAACCTTCAACGTGCTTCTTGGCTCCTCCTGGTTCGATAAACCTTGGTTTCTTTCTGAGGGAAAACTTGCTGCTGTGCGCATCATACCTTCCTCTTGGGGTTGCCCAACGAACGTGTGAAATACACGCCATCAGTACCCCTTTGTGACACTTGGTTAAAACATGTGCATTGTGATGATCCGGTAGTCCAAGCTAATTAGGACAAGGTGCGGGCACTATTAGTATACTATGCATGAGGCTTGCAACTTGTAAGATATAATTTACATGATACATATGCTTTATTACTACCGTTGACAAAATTGTTTCATGTTTTCAAAATCAAAGCTCTAGCACAAATATAGCAATCGATGCTTTTCCTCTATGGAGGACCATTCTTTTACTTTCAATGTTGAGTCAGTTCACCTATTTCTCTCCACCTCAAGAAGCAAACACTTGTGTGAACTGTGCATTGATTTCTACATACTTGCTTATTGCACTTATTATGTTACTCTATGTTGACAATATCCATGAGATATACATGTTACAAGTTGAAAGCAACCGCTGAAACTTAATCTTCTTTTGTGTTGCTTCAATGCCTTTACTTTGAATTATTGCTTTATGAGTTAACTCTTATGCAAGACTTATTGATGCTTGTCTTGAAGTGCTATTCATGAAAAGTCTTTGCTTTATGATTCAGTTGTTTACTCATGTCATTACCATTGTTTTGATCGCTGCATTCACTACATATGCTTTACAAATAGTATGATCAAGTTTATGATGGCATGTCACTTCAGAAATTATCTTTGTTATCGTTTTACCTGCTCGGGACGAGCAGAACTAAGCTTGGGGATGCTGATACGTCTCCGACGTATCGATAATTTCTTATGTTCCATGCCACATTATTGATGTTATCTACATGTTTTATGCACACTTTATGTCATATTCGTGCATTTTCCGGAACTAACCTATTAACAAGATGCCGAAGTGCCAGTTCCTGTTTTCTGCTGTTTTTGGTTTCAGAAATCCTAGTAACGAAATATTCTCGGAATCGAACGAAATCAACGCCAAAGATCTTAGAATCCCCGGAAGCATCCAGAACACACGAGAGGGACCAGAGGGGGGGCACAGGCCCACCAAACCACATGGTGGCGCGGCCTAGGGGGGGCCCGCGCCCCCCTATGGTTTGGCCAGCCCTTCGACCCTCTGGCACCGCCTCTTCGCCTATATAAAGCCCCTGGATCGAAAACCACGATGCGATTGACGAAAACCACAAAAACCTTCCAGAGCCGCCGCCATCGCGAGGCCAAGATCTGGGGGACAGGAGTCTCTGTTCCGGCACGCTGCCGGAACGGGGAAGTGCCCCCGGAAGGCTTCTCCATCGACACCGCTGCCATCTCCACCGCCATCTTCATCACCGCTGCTGCTCCCATGAGGAGGGAGTAGTTCTCCATCGAGGCTCGGGGTCGTACATGCAGGTAGCTATGTGGTTCATCTCTCTCCCATGTACCTCAATACAATAATCTCATGAGCTGCTTTACATGATTGAGATTCATATGAGTTTGTATCACAATTTATCTATGTGCTACTCTAGCAATGTTATTAAAGTAGTTTTATTCCTCCTGCACGTGTGTAAAGGTGACAGTGTGTGCACCGTGTTAGTACTTGGTTTATGCTATGATCATGATCTCTTGTAGATTGCGAAGTTAACTATTGCTATGATAATATTGATGTGATCTATTCCTCCTACATATGCATGAAGGTGACAGTGTGCATGCTATGTTAGTACTTGGTTTAGTCTATTGATCTATCTTACACTATAAGGTTACTTAAACATGAGCATTATTGTGGAGCTTGTTAACTCCGGCATTGAGGGTTCGTGTAATCCTACGCAATGTGTTCATCATCCAACAAAAGTGTAGAGTATGCATTTATCTATTCTGTTATGTGATCAATGTTGAGAGTATCCACTAGTGAAAGTGTAATCCCTAGGCCTTGTTCCTAAATACTGCTGAGTTACTACTGCTTGTTTACTGTTTTCTTTGCGTTACTGCTGCAATTCTACCACCATCGACTACACGCCAGCGAGCTATTTTCTGGCACCGTTGCTACTGCTCATACTTATTCATACCACCTGTCTTTCACTATCTCTTCGCCGAACTAGTGCACCTATTAGGTGTGTTGGGGACACAAGAGACTTCTTGCTTTGTGGTTGCAGGGTTGCATGAGAGGGATATCTTTGACCTCTTCCTCCCTGAGTTCGATAAACCTTGGGTGATCCACTTAAGGGAAAACTTGCTGCTGTTCTACAAACCTCTGCTCTTGGAGGCCCAACACTGTCTACAGGAAAGGAGGGGGAACGTAGACATCAGGGGCGGATGGTCTTCTGTGGCACCATCAATGATGGCGGCCACATCCCCGCAACATCGCCTACCTCGCCCACACCTCCTCCCAGCCATTGCCACTCTCTACTGTCCTTGTGTCCCTCGAGACAACCATGGGAAAGGGTTGGCAGTGCAGAAGCTGAAGCACGACACCACGAGGTTGGGTTATCAGTGGTGAAGCCGAAAAAGCAGCTCACCCGCATCCCTCCCACATGGATGTGGTGATGGCGCTCTACAACAATGGGACCAACTGTGACGGGTGGGACGACGGCCACCTCCTAGGCGGTTGGCTCTTCAAAGAGGGAAGGGTGCCCATGTCATCAGTGCCAAGGCAGGGACGGGCGCGGCGCAATGAGATCACGCGGAGGCATGACCTTCTTCCTCCCGATCTCCTCGCGGACCCGGCTTACAATCTCGAATCGACGTTTTGTAACACCTACACCAAGATCGATCGTGATCCTCAACGTCGTGCCAGGTACCTCAACGAAGATGAGTTCGAGTACGACCCTCCATTGGCTGCAGAAGTGAAGAAGGAGGCACATGAAGAGTTGTCGCTGCCCGAAAGGGATGACACGACCAACTGTTTGCGCTACCTCGCCTACTTGGTGGAGGAGACCAAGGAGGAGGAAATGGAGGACCATCTCCTTGTCATGCCGGAAGGAGTGCACGAAGAAGAGGCGCTTAGCCTCGCCATGAAGGCGTGCGAGCTGTAGGAGATGCCTACCACACAGAGGCGACCTTTCATTCCCTACATGCCAGAAGGGATTGACGAGGAGGAGGTACTAAGAGCATCTCCAGTCGCGTCCCCCAAAGCTATTTGGGGTGCGCCGGATAAAAAAACGCTTCCAACCGCGTCCCCCAAACCCGTTTTTTGTCCGGCGCGCCCCGATACGGTGTCCGGCGCCCCGAGGCCGTCCCCGTCCCACAGGGGACGCACCGGGCACGCCGGACACAACGAAAAGCGAGGCGGGCTCCCACATGTCGGCGAGTATATGCATAAACCGTTGATTTGCACCTTTTTTTTTTCCTCGTCGCTCCTTCCTTCCGGCGCCTCCCACCCCTCCACCGCCGCTGGATTTGCTGGCCGTTTCGGCGTCCGATCTCTTCTGAGAGTCGGGACCGTCGCCGCGGCTGGCGCTCCCGCCAGTCGTTCCGCCGCTGCCGCTTCGTCGTGCGTCCCAGAAGGCGGCGTCAAATCCACCCCACCTCCACGCACACAAGGTGCTCAACGACTTGCCAGGTAGGCGCGATTGGACGATGTTCGTTGCGTCGTCTGCCTCGGCGCAATTTTAATCATTGATTTTGCTTTAGACATGGATAGCAACGATGAGATGGTTGCCCTACTGCTGGAGGATGAGCAAGCCTTCGACGACGACCTCCGGGAGTATTTGTTGATCATCGCGTCCCTCCAGGACATGGTTGATGCCGAGGCGGAGAAGAGGAAGAGGCCTTGCCGCGGAGGATCAAGGCCGGGGAGAAAGAGGTCCAAGCCCCGGCAGAGGGTGGAGGGGCATGCCATGCTGCCACAACTACTTCGCCGATGATGCAACACATGCCGACAATTTTTGGCGCCGGTACATGATGAGCAAGGGTCTGTTCATGAATATCCTCCACGGCGTTCGAGAGTTCGACCCCTACTTCAAGCTCAAGCTCGACACTTTAGGCGTTGTTGGGTTCTCGTCGATTCAGAAGTGCACCGCCGCCATGAGGATGCTTGCATATGGAGCATATGCCGATACACATGACGACTACATTCGCATGAGTGAGTCTACTGCTATTGAGTGCATGTACAAGTCTTGCCGAGCTGTGGTGGAAAAGTTTGGCAAATACTACTTGAGAGGGCTAACTGAGGAAGAGACTGCAAGGATCATGGCACAAAATGCTGCCAGAGGATTTCCTGGAATGCTTGGAAGCATCGATTGCATGCACTGAGCATGGAAGAACTGCCCGTTTGTTTGGCAAGGTATATACAAGTAGTGTCATGAATATTGCAGTGTGGTGCTTGAAGCTGTGGCAGACTATGACCTCTGGATTTGGCATTCTTTCTTTGGCATGGCGGGATCACATAATGACATCAACGTGTTGCAGCAGTCTCCGGTGTTCAGCAGACTAGTGGAAGGGCATGCTCCACCATGCAACTATGAGGTCAATGACCACCAATATACCAAAGGCTATTATCTAGCCGATGGTATATATCCAAAATTGGCCACTTTTGTCAAAACAATCTTGAATCCATCAAGTCTGAAGAATTCCAAAATAAGCTGGTCTCACGACCAAATGTGGGAGGTGATGCAGACTTGTGTGATCATGCACAACATGATCATCGAGGATGACCGCAAAAATCATACCAGGACACATATTGGTTTCTATGAGTGTCAGGGCCCTCTTGCGAAGGTTGATCATGAGTTGCCTACAGATTTTGCTGATTTTCTGACCATGCACACAGAGATCCGTGACAACAATGTTCATGATCAACTTCAAGCTAATCTCGTTGAGCATTTGTGGAGGATCAAAGGAAATGCCGCGGCACATATTTATTACATTTGTTTAGTTGTTTTATTGTTTGTTGTATTTTAATTTAAAAACTATCTCCGCAAACATATTTATTCCTATGTTATATTTGATAAATGATTGTGTGTTAAAAAAGCTAAAAAAAAATATTTCTAATATTTGGGGGCGGCGTTTGGGGACGCGGCTGGGAAGCGACGTCCCCAAACACTACACGAACGAAACACGTCCATAAACGCTCAATCCAGCATAATTTGAGAAACGTTTTGGAGACACGAATGGAGATAGTATCGCAATGGAGGCCCTCGCATGCACCCCCGACCACCACCACCCTCAAGGTCACCGTGCAATCAGTGGCCCGATCATTCACTTTCACTCCATCTGGCGGGCGCCTACCCATGTATTCCTTCTAGTAGCGCTGGCGCCCAGTTAGTCAGTTGGAGATAGTAGTGATCATGGACCTAACCCAGGAGGATGACTACGACCAATAGACTAGGGCTTCGACCAATTTTTAAAATATTCTACGTATTTTTGTTTTAACTATGTAAATTAATTTGCTATCTATAAAATTTTATCACAATATTGCGTCGAGCTGCCGGGCTGCTCCTGACCCAAACAGACAAGGAGGATGGCACGACCAATTTGTCCGACCCAAAGAGACCAAAACAAACGTTTCGTCGGGCTGGAAATGCTCTAAACTGCCTCTGAGTAAATTTGAGTATCAAAATATTTATTGTGCATTAATGACAACATACACCTTCTTCCATAAACCGTGGTACTACGGGCATCTCCAACGGGGCGACCCATCTCGTGGCGGCGCGTCCGGATAGGTCCAGCCGGACAAAAACGTGGCCCAACGCGGCGACACACCGTAAATGCGGATGGCCGCGGCGTCCGGAACGACGCAAACCCGACCCAAATCTGGGCCGGGTTTGCGTGGCCGCGGATAGCACGCGGCGTCCTCGCGTGTCCGTCTGGTCCGCGTGCCTGGCCCAGCTGTCGGTGCCCCAGTCCTATTAAATGTGGATTGGGGGAGGGGGACTATCCTTATCCAGTCCACACTCTCCACTCCGGCCACACGCACGAGCGACCGCGAGCTTCTGCTCCGCCATGGCCCCGAAGCGGGAGTTCCACCCGCCCACGAACGACCACGAGGCCGGCAGCAGCCGGCGAATCGCGCCGGCGGCGTTCGACATGGGGCCGCCGGCTCCTCCCAGCCGCGACCGGATCTACGTCACCGTAGCGGTGGCGCAGATGTTCTGGGACGCCGGCGTCCCAATGCCGTGGGGGGGGGGGGGACGTGCACCTCCCCACGGGCCGGCACCCGAGCCCGGATCGGGTTCCGGTGCCGCCCATCCGGGCTCCGGCCGCGCCCGCATAGCGGAGATCCGGAGGCGCCGCGCGCAGCTGCCGGCGGACCTCCAGGAGCACCCCGCGTACGGCGACACAAGTCCCAACTGGTTCGAGGTGGAGCACGACGCGCGCCGGCGCACGTGCTTCACGTTCGCGACGGCGCGGCCTCGCGCGCAGCCGCGCACGCCTGCAAGGCGGGCTGGCCGCTGCCCCGACGGCCTCTACATCGACGAGGCCGCGTCGGCGCCACATGCCCAGCCCCAGTCCCAGCCGAAGCCCAAGCCCCAGGAGGAGGACGACCCCGAGCTGCAGGCGGCGCTCGCGACGTCCCTAGAGCAACGCGACCTCAGGAGCTGGCCAAATGGCCGCACCTCGCGGAGACGCTGCGCACCTCCGCGCTGGAGGAGATGGCCAGGAAGGCCCAGGAGGACGCCCAGGCGGAGGCGTGGGCCTTCCTCGAGATGGCTCGCCAGGAGGAGGAGGCCACGCGCCAGGCGGCGCTCCGGGCGGAGGAGGAGCGCTGGGCCGCGCTCTGGCAGGAGGCGGAGCTGTAGGCCACAGCGGCGGAGCAGCTCCGGAAGGACTCCGCGCGGAGGGCACGGCTGCGCAGGCCTGCGAGCCCTCCGGACCCGCACTCCGCCTGGGAAAGGGCGCAGTGGTCGCCCTGGCCGGAGTCCCTGGCGCCCTCCGGCGTGTCCAGCCGGAACAGCGCGTCGCCGCCGGGGGGCGTCGTCCTCATCGACGGCGACGACGATGAGTACTAATGGGAGTAGTACTGCCGGCGGCCACCGCGCAAACCCTGGCTAGGGTTTTCTTTTTTATTTAGTTTAAAGCCCATATAGGGCTTTCTTTTGTGTAAAAATTGTCCAAAATAGGGCTAAGTTTAATGAACCACTAGTTTAAATTTATTTTTTGTTGTTTTCCTTTTTTATTTTCATTTTATTTTTTTATTCCATTTACGCTGCGTCCGCGCGTTGGGCGCATCGTGCGACCCAAACTGACACGCGGACGTGGGCCGCTGTCCGGGTGTCCACTCGGCCACCCAATCGGCTCAAAACGGACGGCCCAGCGCGTCCGTTTCGGTCGCTCGGTTGGAGATGCCCTTAGACCATCTTCAGTCGCGTTTTCCGAACCATCCCTCAAACGGCGTCGGATCGAGCGTTTGGGGGACGTGTTTTGTTCGTGCCGCGTTTGGGGGATGTCGCTTCCCAGTCACGTCCCCCAAACGCCCACCCTAAATAAATATTAGTGCACAAAAATAAAGGTTTTAATTTGATTATATATTACAAAGTTTGAATGAAAACGGCTCGATTTCATCTAAACCCTAGCCTACTGACCGCCCGACGCTGCGTTCGACGGCCCTGCCCCGTAGTCGCCTCCCCTCTGCCGCAGCTCCTGCTTGCAGCGCCGCCTCTCCATGCATAGGGCGGCGAGCAGACGCCGCTGCTCCAGCAGCGCGTCGTCGCCTGCCCTCCCCTGCGGCGTCGCCTGGAGGGAGAGCTCGACGACGCGGCGAATCTACGCCTCTTCGTGGGCATGGGCGTCGTCCTGCAGCTTCTTCTCCAACTCGAAGGACTCGACGAGCGCTCGTTGCTGATCCGCCGCTTCGTCCGGGTGCGGCCCATCGTCGTCGGGCCACTCGAAGTCGTCGTCGTCCTCCTCCTCCTGCTCAGTCTCCTCCTCCTCCGCCTCGTCCTCCTCCTCCTCCATTTGTACCTCCAGTTGCGCCGCTAACGCGCCGGCCTCCGCCGCCAACGCATCCACCCGCGCCCCCAGGCCGCCTCCGTTGCCGCCACTTCCGTCTCCTGCTGCTGACGCTCCTCCACTGCCTGTTGCTGCTGATGCTTCATCGCCTTCCGCCACCGCCGCTCGATCACCTCCCGCTGTTCACGGTACTGCGCCTCCCGCTCCATGCGCTGGCGCCGCCGCTCCACACACCACCGCTTGGCCATCTCCTCCGTCCGGTGCCGCCGCGCCTCTTCCATCGTGGCGGCGTCGAACACCGCAATGGTGTCCACCAGCGCCGACTCCTACCACGCCGTGTTCTCCTCAGCTGCAGGGTCTCCCGCTGCTGACGCCGCCGCCTCACGCTACTGACGCTCCCGCTGCTCGATTGCCTCCCGCTGATGCCACCGCTCTGCACGCCAAAGCTCCGCCCGAAGCCGTCGCGACTCTTCCTCTGCGGTGTCGTCGATGCCGAACTGCGAATTAGGTGGTGGTGGTGGTGGTGGTGGTGGAGACAACGGTGGAGGGAACTGGCCGGCGCCGGGGCGGTTCATCATTGCGTAGTGGTGTTCGAGCGACGAGGGTTGTGCTTGCGGCGAAGAAAGGGGTGTCGGCGGCTGTGGTGGCTGCCATTGAGCAGGGGGTGCCTTTTATAGATGCCGACGGCGAGAAGAAAGCGTGGGAAGAGGCCAGAAGCGGCGGGAAGAAAGCGCGGGGACGCGTGGAGGCTGCGCAGCACCGACGAGACGTCTCGCCTGCCCTCCATCGCCATTAAGGCAAAGCTGCGACGCTTCGGTCGTGTGTCACTGCGCGCCAATAACTTCCGTCGTGAGGTAGGCGGCGGTTAGGTTCAAACTTGAATGTGCCGCTGACGCGTCGGTCCCGCCATGCCCCGCCTCACTTGTCGCTGTGTCCAGCGTGCCCGGAGCGTCCCCTGTGGGGCGGGGACGGGCTCGGGGCGCCGGACACCGTATCGGCCGCGCCAGACAAAAAGAGACTTTGGGGGACACGGTTGGGCACGTTTTTTTGTCCGGCGCGTCCCAAATCCCTTTGGGGGACGGTTTGGGGGACGCGACTGAAGATGCTCTTAGAGCAAGTCTAGCAGTATAACCAATTTTGAACTATAAGAAGATGTCATCTATAGCTAAATTATAGTCAAAATGTATAATAGTTCGCTATAAAAATGAACTACTTTATCAACGCATAGCTCATTTTTCACCCTCGCAAAGTGCATATGAGCACATGTCTAGAGCTAGCTCTTGTATTAGCCCTCTTAGAGCAAGAATAATATTATATCCAACAGTTGGCTATAGAGGTTTGTCATATCATCTATAGGCAACTTATAACGACCATATATAATAGTTGTATCTAAAAATGTACTATTTTATCAAAATCTGACACACATTTCACTCTCATAAAGTGTCTAGGAGCACGTCCTAGAGCTGACTCTTGCATTAGAGCTCAATTACATTCTCTCTCCTATTTTTAGTCCTCCAACAAAGCAAAAATATAACGTTGTATCTCTTATAACCAGCTGATTGTACGTTACTTTACTTGCTCTTACCTCTTCTCTCCTTCAACTAGATAAAAAATATGTTATTTTAATCTTTGTAGCTAGCTAAATAGGATTTATTGTACTTTCTCTTAATGCATGTTGCTCATAGATCACTAGCTAGTCCAAAAAAAAGATGGGTGGAATAAATTAACAATATATTATTAAAATTTAAGGAATTTATGCATGCTCGATAACATATTATGACCTAAAATGATCCCATTCTGATACAGAATAAAAGGATCTGAATGCGAGGTTTAGATTAAATTCGTAGTATGTCAATTCAATTACTCCATACCGGTTTATAGGTTCGTGCATGTATCCCGAGATTGTCAATTTTATCAATATAATATAATTGTATAATATAAAAATATATCATTAGAAAATTTAACACCTGAAGTTTCTAATGATATGTTTTTTAATACATACAACGTGTTATGTTGATCATATTTAATAAGTACTCCTCCTTCCCAAAAATATGTTGCATATAATGTTTGATTAAAGTCAAACTTCGTATAGTTAATCATCTATATTGATAAAAATATAAAGATATACAATAAAAGAATAATATATTTAATTTTTTTAAAAATATATTTTAATATTATATGTATTTGACATGGTAGATATTTATATTATTATCTATATTCTTGATCAAAATTTGCAAAGTTTAACTTGCACGAAAAATTATGCGCAACACAAAATGGGTAAGGAGGGAGTATGGAGGTAGTAAATAAATGCCATTTATGCATGATACCCGGTCACATTAGTACCATTTAAGGTCATAGGCACATGAAACCATGTTCATGTGTGACATCGCATTAATATGGAGGTTATCCATCCCCACTTCAGGCCGTATCCTATAAATTGAAGGACCTTCTCCTTCATTTACCAATCAAACAAAAACTATCATATACAAGATCTAGCATTGTTTTTGTGTGCTCTGATCTTCTTTAGTCTTAGTTCAAATCGAGAGTAGCTTTCATATATCAATGGCGCATGCAAGCGTTTGTGATGTTGTTTTGATGTTGCTTTTGTGCTTGTCACCTACAGTGGTTTGTGCAAAAGAATGGATCGTCGGCGATGATAAGGGCTGGAGCTTGGGCGTCTCAGGTTGGGAGAAGGGAAAGAACTTCTCCTCTGGTGATGTGCTTGTCTTCAACTATGACCCAAAGATGCACAACGTCCTTGAGGTGAGCACAGGAGAGTATGAATCATGCAAATTCATCGGTGTCCCTTCTAGGAGATACAACTCTGGCCACGACCGCATCCAGCTTCTTGGCACCCTGGCCTCCTATGTATGCGAGACTCCGGGACACTGTGATAGAGGCATGAAGATCCACATCCCTATTCAAAATTAGGAACGATGCAAATTATCCACATTATTCTTGTGGGTAACTGGGTATGTATGTGATAGAAGAAATAAAATCGATATAGTTTGTGGCACTTGCTTGGTACTCATGTGTATCATCCTTTTGCATATCCGTCTTCTCAACCTAAATATATTTAATTATTCATTATAAAAATGGATAAATAAACTGACCTAAGCGATAAAAGCCATGAATATGATTGATTAAGAGTTTTCAACAACTTCTTATTTTAGTGATCTTATTTGAACACTTTGGTTCTAGTACTACAACACTATTCAGACAAATATTTTATATACTAAAAAAATATATATGTAGATGCATTATTGAGAGATCAGCTACAAATTCTCATAAAATATTCATTTGAGAATGGCTAATGTTTTTTTATTAGCGCAACACTTGATTTCTACTAAGATCTTGCGTCAAGCTCTTGCACCAGTTTGACACTTTTGGCCTACTGGTAGGGAATACCCAACTAGTTTCATGCCATTTTCTCTGCAATTGATCTGTTCTTTCAAGCTTTGAATTCAAAATTTAATCAAATGATTATTTTCATATGATGCTATGACTGAAGAAACACAGAACTGGGGAGAAGTGAGATGCTTGGAGTGCCTCAAGGATGAAGATTTCATCGCCCTCCTCCTTGCTGGAATGAAGTGCTCAATGTCGATGATCAACAGAAGGCATTTGAGCGGAATAACAACTATTTGTTTCAAGTTGTAATGGATAATTTCTGAAGATTTTTGAGAATAAAAGTTGATCTTTGAATTTAAGAATTATGTAATAATTTTGTGCCTCTGTTGAAGGCCTTGTTTTGTTAATCGTTAATAAAATGTCTTTAAAATTTTGCTAAATTTGACAACTAAAAATGTGGATCACCACCATGTGGTGCCATACACATGTGAGCCGTCCCATGACTTGGTCAAAAAAAATTGGAGAACTTTCATGCACATAGTTCTATTCAACATAGAAGTATGAAATTCAAATTCTTTTGTGCATGAAAGTATTTCTTAGAATTTCGGATAGCTAAGTTGAAATGTTTAAGAAAGATAAACAAATGCAAATGAGCCCTTTAACTTGCACACGTTCTGATGTATGAAAAACCAATGTTCTCGTAATGCAATGGTGATAAATACTTGGTGTATTTTGCTAATGATTTAAGTGGACATATGCATGCATATTTAATAAAGCAAAGTTCTGAAAGTTTGAAGTGTAATATTTCAGAGACTAAGTAAAATCAATGACGGTGTTGAGTGTCAAGTTGGAAAACCTAGCACCGGATAAGCTACTTTCTGAACCATAATAGAAACATTGCCAAGAGTGTCGAGTTGATGAACCGAGACCTGGCCTATCGCGATTGAAGGCGGCGACTCATGGTGGTTTATTTTGTAGAGAGCTCCATGTGCGGCCGAAAGCGAATTGGTACGTCCGACCGACGCGAAGACCTTGGTCTTTAATGGAATCTTCATTTTCCAGTTTTTTTTTTTCGATTGGTACGTCCGACCGACTGGAACAAAGCATTAACATAAATTTCATCCACAATATTTCATTCTCATGAAGATTCCGATGAAACTCATCAATCACTTGCGTTAACTGGACCATATCCATACGCTCAAGCAAAGCATTCCAAGATGCTAGCCTAGGACCAATAAGATCACGTGTGAACGTCACATCCGATGGCGAATTTTCCATTAGCTTTGCTAATGTATCAGATTTACAACGTTCAATATTATACAATGCACAATATTATTCTCGAAGAGTGGCATTGCCAAGACAACTTATCTTCGTAGAACATTATTGGAGATCCACCCTTAATAGAGAAAGAACCATACGAATAAAAACTTCCCATAAGGCCAACCTAGAAGTGCGAGTCCCTAGGTTTCCAACAAACCTGAAAAAAAGCCCTCGAGCCGACATATTTTCTCTTTAGGATGGTTTCTCATATCCCCTCCCTCTTACGAAAGAAGTTTGAATACCCATTTATCAAGAAAACTCAGTTTTTTACCTCAAAGTCTTGAATACATAGTTGGAAATGGGGAGTATAATGCTTTTTTCGCACCTCGAAATGTTGTAAACCATGTTGTCAAATTATGTCACTAGGAAACTCTCTTATTTTCTGGACGGCTTAGTGTCATTTTGGGTTCTCCCACTTCTTATTCTCGTACATGTTGAGAGATACAAATACTACCTCTGGTCCAAATTTATTGGCGCAAATATCTAGTCTAGTACAAGTGTAATTCCGAGGGCTGGAGGGATTAGTTTTTTCTACTATCTACTATGTAAGACATTGGAAACGTTTGTTTACATGTACTTTTTATTTATTTACAGTCTACTTAGTAAAACCTTGAATATGTTTATTCTGTCACGTAGATACCATGACAACTGCAGAAGAGACAGACATTGAGAACCAAGTTGTTTCTTAGATGCCGAAATGCAGCACAAGTGTGCAGGTGGTTGCACTTATTCCGATTATGGAATGGAGGGAGTAGCATTTTTTTGCTATTAATAATGAATAGTACTATATAGATATAGATGCCCGCATAAAACGATATAGAGGCTGCGATTTTTCTATTTTTGAATAGAGGAAAAATGTAACCTATAATTTGATTTAATAAATTGTTTCACTTCTTTCTTATTTAGCCATTCAAATCGGAAATTGGAATGTGTGTTTCAAAACGAATAAAGAGTAGTGATTGCGTATGAATATGGCCCAACAAAGTGTCAACAAGAGCCGCTGCTATTCTACTAGTATATGGAGAGGTCTTATTGTCTCCTCCAACTCAATCAAGCTTCTTGTTTAAGTTAAAGGTCGAACGTGTGCGGCATGTAGTATTGTTTTTTGAGAGATTTCCCTATCAGAGCAGGAAATTTGAACTCGAGAAATGATTGTCATAGATGGCTTCTACTTGCGAGCCAAGCTAGTTAGTAAGCTTCAACATGCTTTTCTTTCTCGAAAAGAGGAAAAAGCACGAGTAAAGCTAGCCGAGACATGATGAGAAACTCTGCAGTCAATACGGTTTTAGTGTATAATACTACCTATCCGCAGGATGAAGCTAAACCACCACGTAAAAAGTTGAAGCACAACTGCACAAGACTCTCTTCTTCGCTCTCGCGAACTCCGGCCTCTCCCAGCTCCACCAGATCCGGGCTGGCCCCCTCTCCCTCCCTTCTCCCACGTTTGTGGTTCTGTAGTAGGTAGGAGATGTCGGTGTTAGAGCATGTCTAATAGATCCCCTAAAAGACTCAGCTCCGTAAAATAACCGTCGATATACGGGGTAGGGATTTACCCGGTCATCTAGCAGACCCCGTAAAACAGGGTCTAGCGTTGGTTTTTTACAGTTTCGGTTAGGGGTGGCTTCTAGCCCCCTACTTGTACGGGGCGGGAGGCTGAATATTGCCAACCCCCCACTCGTGGCGCGCTGAACTTTCAGGAAATCGCAACTGCACGCCGCCGTCGATCTGCAGTTGTGCGGGCGTGCTCCGCCATGGAGCCCCGCTGGTGCTCCCATATCCGCGCCGACGCCGTGTCTCGCTGTGGCGGCCACGTGGATCGCGTCGGCCCTGGCCGCGTCCGCCTCCGGGACCCCGCCGCCGTCCATCTCCATGGCCAGGAACTCCAGGAAGGCCTCGGCCACCGTGGCGACGAGCGCGTCCTCGGCAGCGTCGTCCTCCGCCGCGGCCACGTGCCTCAGCCACCCGTCCCGCAGGCACCGCGCGTCGGCCGCGAGCGCGTCCGCATCGGCTTGCATGGCGGTGCACCACGCGGCCTGCCTCTGCAGCTCGGACACCAGCGCCTCCTCGCCGGCCCTCCCCGCGAAGACGACGAGGCCGTGCTCGAGGTCCGTCAGGTCCTCGTTGGCCGCACCGCGGAGCATGACGGCGTAGCCCTCGCACACGTCCACCCAGTCCAGCATCGCGACTGTGGGGAACTCGTCTGCGAGCATGCGCTGCTTGTCTGACTGCTCGGCCCGCAGGCACTCCTCCACATATGGATCGATTTTGTCGTCGGCCGGAGGAGGAAGAAGAGGAAAAAAAGAAAAGAAAAATGATTTGGCATATTCTAGGAATATGCCCTTTTACAGTTTAGGGATACGGGGTCTGCTAGCTCGGACGAGTTTTCGGCCGATAGAAATCGAATACATGGCCCTCTACTCGTGTTATACGGGGCAGAAATTTAGGGGGTATGTTAGACATGCTCTTACTGAGCGTTAGAGCATCTCCAGTCGCATCCCCAAAACGACGTTCGGCAAAAGCGCCGGATTGGTTGTTTGGGGGACGTCCGGACCGAATCCGCGTTTGGGGGCTCCCGTTCCTAGCCCCGTCCTCCAAACATGACCTTCAAACAAAAAGCAAGTGTAAAAATCGTGTCCGGCGTTTCTGATAGAGCCTATATACATAGAGGATGAGCTAGGAACGCCGGACAATATTTGGAGCACGTCCGGCCCGAAGCGGCCTTTGGAGCACGCGACTGGGAGAGGTTATGTATCCAGCGTCCCCCAAATCCCTTTGGGAGACGGGGCTGGAGATGCTCTTAATATACGGAATACAAATACAAATGCACTATATAGCCAACATGTACAATAATGAGATAGAACAAAATACTAGTTTAGTGATACCCATGTCTTACCATCTACTCTCATAAAGTGCCTAGAAGCATGTGCTAGAGCTATCTTTTGCATTAGAGTGGACTTAGCTTTTCTCTCCATTTTACTAGACTCTAGTGTACATGGTCTAAGAGCATCTCCACCGGCGGCCCCGATAGCGTTTTGGTATTTGGGCTCGCACCGGTGCGCTCCAAACAGCGCCGGCTAGTTTTCGAGCCCAATAGAATCGCCGAAATCCCCGTGCCGGCCCCTTCGCGTAGGGCGCGAATCGGGCGCGCTTGCGCCTCGCGGCACGACGGTTTTCGCGGGTGGAGGTGCCTTGTCAGCGAGAGGACGCGACGGTTCGCATCGGCCGCAACGCGGGGAGTTTGATCGCCAGCGTTTAATGGTCTCCCGCGTGGAAACCGAGGCGGCCACGAGGGCATCGACTGGCCACGCAGCGTCCAATCGCCTACGCCACCGTAAATGCGGGTAGTTGTCACCGCTATATAGTATCACTGCGGTGCTATCTTCTCATCTCCACCACCGTCGCCGCTCCATTCTCTCCTCTCCACATCAAAAATGTCGCGCCGTCTGAAGACGACGTACTCCATGCTTGACCTCAACGGCAGCGCGCTGCCTCCACCACCACCGCAGCCGGAGCCGCAACCGCAGCCCGATGCGGAGTATAGCTCCGACGACGACGAGGACCCATGGTTCGCGGCGTGGCACGAAGCCTACGTTGCAGACGCGGAAGCAACGGACGAGAAGCGGGCACGGACGCAGGTGGCAAAGGCGAAGAACGATGACGAGGCAGGCCCGTCGTGCGGCCCAACCGACGGCCGTTAGATTAGGATGAAGCTTAAGTGTTATTTAGGTTAAAATTCAAGTTAGTTTTATACAGATTTCGTATGAATTTCGATTTTTAAATGTCATTTTAAATTTAGATTTCTATTGGAGCTACACTATGGGATACACTGGTGTGGGAGCAGCATCCCAAATAGAAAATGTTCTACCGACGTTCCCATACAGCAGTGCCGTCTGCCCTGCCGGCGCCTATTTAGAGGTCGCCGGTGGGATGCTCTAATCCAGCCCTGTTCGGGACCGATCCCTGTATTTAAAAAACTGCACAAGACTGGAGTGAAACTCCGGCTCACTCGAGTATTCGACGATGATCCCGACGGAGCACCCGATCAGTTGGGCCCTCTGGGAGGCTGAATACCAATCACGTGTCCCAGAGTAGAGGAAGTGCACGGACGCACAGTAGAGAAGCGTGGCGTCACGGCAACACCCGGCAGCCACGTACGGTTCGAGTGCTATCCTGGACCTGGAGACAATAAACGCACCGAAGCCGACGTGATCGGTGGCAGCGGTGGTGTGATAGGCATAGGCGCGCCCCACCCGTGCGTGCTGGTGCCTGATGTCGCGGCAGCCGGCCGGGTGGGAAATGAGAATCTAGCCCTCCCTGTCCTCTCTTCTTGCCCGGCCCCACGGACGGGACGGCCATGGCCATGCGTATCCGCTTGGATCGGTGCCCCTAGTGGTTCCTAGTCACCCGGCGGTTCCAATAACAAGTTCAATAATTTTATTAGGGCATCTTCAACGGGACCGAAAATACTTCTGGTACCTATCCAAAGCAGGATAATGCATAGTGACCATGCCATCCACAACGATGCAAACGTAGCTAAAAATATGTCAGGTTTGTGTGTCAGCGGAATCAGCGGTTGTTCGTCCGGTCCTTGCACGGACCCACCTAGCAGGGGCACAGATACTCCGTCTTCAGCAGCAAAACTTACGGGCGGCGCGCTGCAGTTTTTCAGGGCCGCATTAATGGCGTGCCTCGGCTTCTGCGAGTGTGCACTGCTGGACGACATCGCAGTGGTAGGACATTGAAGGCGAGATGGCGTCTAAGCCTCTAAAGGAACTGTTGTGGGTATACTTTATGGGTATATCAATGGCATGGCCTAGATCCGGCAAGCCCGGGTGGCCCACGGATGGTGATGTGGCATGTGGCCCATCGGGCGACCCAGTTGTTGTAGATCATGATGGATGAAGTCCAGTCCAGAAGCAAGGAGCCAGATCTCAACCGACCTACGAAGGAGGCAGGATCCGTGAAGGCCCATGAAGTATCCGGATCCAGTACGACCTTGATGGAAGGCGGATCCTTGATGTACACGGCAAGATATTGTACCGTAGTTAGGTAACTTGTATTCCGGCTAGGACTCTCCAAATGTAAATCGTAGATCCGTGCGCCTTTATAAGCTGGATCCTGGGAGCCCTAGAGGCACAACCACAACTCATTGTAACAACGTGAAAACGCCTAGATAATTCCAGACAAGCAGCAGTATGCCCTGTCTTCGAGCAGGTGTTCCGAAGCTAGGTAAATCGCATACCACCGTCCCGAGGACTCTCCGCCCTGTGGCCCCTACTTCTTCTCCCCTCCGAGGTACTGTCAATTAAGCAACGAGAGTTGGCGCCCACCGTGGGGCCTGCGGCGTCAGGAGGCCGGAACCGGGAGGGTTCCGCCATGAGAAGTTACGACGAATCCATCGATGTGGGGCGTGTTCTTTACGCCAGGAACTTTCCGATCGTCCCACAGGACGAGTGCTGGATTCCGGCTAGGACCAACCCCATCAAGCTCTCCATCGTCCCAATTGGCGGCATTCACGTCTTCATCAGCGAGACCGTCGATTCTGACGGAAACGCCCTGGTAAGTAACGCTGACGCGACCGCCGCTGAGCAGGACGCTGTCGCGAAGATCCGATCCGAGTTGCAGGAGCTTCCTAAGGGGCGCCTTAGATCTGGAAATTTTAAAGCCCACCCAATCCACCCCTGAGCAGGAAACTACGGTGGAAGACCAATGCAGATCCTCCTGGGTCTCCCAGGTGTTAGAGAAGCAAAGGTGCCACTTCGTGCACTTCCTCGCACATACCGCAGGGACCGCCCTGATACGTCCAATTTGCATCACTATTTTATATCATAATTTGCTGTTATTCATTGATATATTTCATATTTGGATACAATACTTATGTTATTTCATCTATTTTGCATGTTTCATCATTATTGGAGGATCAAGCACCGGAGCCAGGATTCTGCTGGAAAAAGCACCGTCAGAACGCAATATTTCGGAAGATCAACTGTGGAAGGAAATTATACCAAAAATCCTATTTTTCAAGATGACGAAGGAAGCCAGAAGGAGGAGCCAGCTAGACCCAAGGTGGGCCAGGACCATAGGGCGGCGCCGCCCATGGCCTGGCCGCGCCACCATGTGGTGAGGGGCCCCCACACCCCCTTTCGCCTCCTTTTCTTCGCGAAACCCTTCGTCCCGAAAACCTAAGCCACGAGAGGGTACCTCGCGAAGAGTTACGGCCGCCTCTGCGCGGGGCGGAGAACACCAGAGAGAAAAGAGCTCTCCGGCGGGCAGGAATCCGCCGGGGAAATTCCTCCTGAGGGGGAAATCGACGCCATCGTCACCGTCATCGAGCTGGACATCATCTCCATCACCATCATCATCATCTCCACCATCATCACCGCCGTCTCCACCGCTGGACACCGTCACCGCCGTAGCAATTTGGGTTTGATCTTGATTGTTTGATAGGGGAAACTCTCCCGGTATCGATCTCTACTTGTTGTTGATGCTATTGAGTGAAACCATTGAACCAAGTTTATGTTCAGATTGTTATTCATCATCATATCACCTCTGATCATGTTCCATATGATGTCTCGTGAGTAGTTCGTTTAGTTCTCGAGGACATGGGTGAAGTCTAAATGTTAGTAGTGAACTATGGTTGAGTAATATTCAATGGTATGATATTTAAGTTGTGGTGTTATTCTTCTAGTGGTGTCATGTGAACGTCGACTACATGACATTTCACCATTTATGGGCCTAGGGGAATGCATCTTGTACTCGTTTGCCAATTGCGGGGTTGCCGGAGTGACAGAAACCTAAACCCCCGTTGGTATATCGATGCAGGAGGGATAGCAGGATCTCAGAGTTTAAGGCTGTGGTTAGATTTATTCTTAATTACTTTCTTGTAGTTGCGGATGCTTGCAAGGGGTATAATCACAAGTATGTATTAGTCCTAGGAAGGGCGGTGCATTAGCATAGGTTCACCCACACAACACTTATCATAACAATGAAGATTATTTAGCCGTATGTAGCGAAAGCACTAGACTAAAATCCCGTGTGTCCTCGAGAACGTTTGGTCATTATAAGTAAACAAACCGGCTTGTCCTTTGTGCTAAAAAGGATTGGGCCACTCGCTGCAATTGTTACTCTCGCACTTTACTTACTCGTACTTTATTCAATTGTTACATCAAAACCCCCTGAATACTTGTCTGCGAGCATTTACAGTGAATCCTTCATCGAAACTGCTTGTCAACACCTTCTGCTCCTCGTTGGGATCGACATTCTTACTTATCGAAAATACAACGATACACCCCCTATACTTGTGGGTCATCACGCCCCTCCTCCGGAGGGAGCTGGACCCATGCAGGTTGAAGCTGCCGGAGACAGCGACACCCCGGATCAGCAAGAGGCTGCCGGAGAAAGCGGAGCCCCGGATCAGCAAGAGGGTGCCGGAGACATAGAAGAATCAATCCTGGGCAATCTAAGTCCAACCTCCGACGATGTTTCAACCATGAACAAGGAGGAATTCAACAAATCTCTTAAGGAGTTAGAGGGTGAGGAGGAAGCCAAAGCGGAATCCGCTCCGCCTAAGCAGGTCCTAGCGACCATAATTGTGCTAGAGCAGGACGCTGACGAAGAAGAGACTCCGACCGGCCTGGCGCTCCTGGGACCATCTACTTCAGAGACTCCGCCCGCGCGACCTCGTCGTCGTTCTGTGCCGGATTCCGGAGAAGAAAACGATTCCGGAAGCTAGCACTACCTAACTCCGGAAGAGCTCGTCGAACAGGCAGGCCAAGGTGCTATCGCACACTCAGAAATCCTCAACAAACCAATAACTCCGGACGACGCCGCAGATCCTGAAGCTCTAGAAGCAACAAGAAAGGAGATGCTGAGCACCGCCAAAGTAATTGCCAACACTGCAGCAGCAATGCTGGACGAAAGGCAAGAAGCAAGCGAAGTAATGGAAAATTTTCTCAAGAGAGAACGTGAAGCCACTAAATGCTTGGAAGAAGCTAAGAAACTTCGGTCACACTGGGAAACCATGATGGAAAGCGCTGATAAAGAGGCAGATAGAATCCGACGGGAGGCTATTCCCCCTCGAAAGATCAACTTCGCAAACCCCTCAAACCAGCAGCCACTTGGCACTCCCAAGGACAACATGAAGAAGGCTGCGGAACTCTTGGCGAAAAAAGACGAAGAAGTCGATATCGCACACCTCCGTACTCTGGTAGCATCAGCAATGAAGCAACAGAGCAAGGCAGACACTTCGAGTCGGTTGGAATCCAACCCGGAACACTGTGTATCCACAACGCAGAAGGACGCCTCCGGAAGGGCTCACCGTGACGACGAATCGCGCACCGGATCTTCGGAGCGTAGAAGGAAAACCAGAGAACATCCAAACCCAATCCCGGTTCCCTCGAAGACACCTCCAACAGACCCAAGGAAGGGAAAGGATCCGATGTATACTGGGAGGGACAAGTACCGGAACCCGTCACCTCCGCGGCGGCCCCAGCCGCCTCCTCTGCCTCCTCGCCGTCGTAGTCCAGTCGGAAACACTAGGCCCCATGGCCCTGGTGGATTCAACATCCGCAACGACGTGGCACCTCAGAGGAACAGGTACACAGAGTGCACGCCGGAGCCCCGCCGGAGTCGGAACGAAGAGCGTGAGCCGGAACCCCACAGGAGCCGGAACGACGGCGGCGACCGCCACCATGGCGAAGGCAGCCATCGAAGCCGGAGCCAGCACCGGGAAGGACGTGGAGAATCCGAAGGCGGAAGCAAGAAGTCTAACAGCCCCCCTCGCAGATCTCCATCCCCACCACCTAGTGGAGAAGGTGGAGGCGGAGGCGGAGGCCGGAGATCCGGTTCCAGCTCAAAATCCCGCCGCAATGGCTCATGCGATGCAAGGGAACGTCTCAACGAGTACAGATCTGAATACATTGGCCCAAAATGCTTTGGCAGGATGATAGGAGGAGCTTTATCCAAAGGGCTTGAACTTTAAGCTACCCGGAAATCTGAAGCACTATGATGGCAGTGAAAGTCCCGATACCTGGATCGAGGATTACTTCAATGTAGTAAGCTTCGCCAGAGGGAATCAAAGGATAGCCTGCCGCATGCTTCAGCTGTACCTTATCGGTCCAGCTCGTACCTGGCTTGGTGACCTCCAGGAGAACACCATCGTTTGCTGGTTCGACTAGAAGATTGCCTTCGAGAAGCACTTCAGGGGTACCTACAAGAGGCCTGCCACAATAAGCGACCTGCAAGCATGTATTCAGAAGAAAGGCGAAACATCGCGAAACTTCCTCACACGATGGTTGGCAACCAGGAACGAGTGCGAAAACGTGGATAATCGCACAGCTATGCACGCCTTCATCGGTGGACTGCAGAGAGGAGGATTGCTCCGGCACAAGCTCACCTGCCTGATCAATGAAAACAATCTTACGTTGGATGACATGATCGGCATCACAAGTAATCACACCGCCGCTGACGACGACGCAGGTGGAGAACTTGCCGCTACAGCCATACCCCTTCATCAGCAGAAGAAAAACCGCGATAATGGCGGCACCATCAACATCAACAAGTGGAAGAACCACCCCGAAGACCAGAAGAGCGGTATATCCGACATGGTCGCCGTGGCGTTCCAACATGGAGGTCAAGGAGGTGGAAGAGGCCGCGGACGTGGGAGCGGAGCTGGTGGGGGCCAGCAGCGCGCCGACGAGGTCACAGCTGCTGGGTTCCGCGCTCCCCAATCCTACGAAGAATACAGAGACATGCCATGCCTGGCCCATATGGATCCGGCTACCGGCAAATCCTCTCACACCAACCTCAACTGCAAGTGGGTCAACGATCTGAAGGTCGACCCGGAAGCAGGCTACAAGTGAGCCCGGAAGCACCGCCCACGTGGCAAAGGAGGCAAGGGCAAGAACAAGGAAAAGGACGAGGACAGTTCCAAGGCGATGGACGAGGATGATGCTTCACCGGACCCCAAGGAGGGTTCCACAGCTAACAAATCCAATCCCTTCGTCAAAAAGAGTGCTGGTGTATACCACACCATCCTCGGAACCCCGACTGTCCATGCCAGCAAATCAGCGCTCCGGATCCTGAACTCCGCAGTTCCGGCTGTGCCGCAGTATGTCAGGTGGTCGGAAACTCCGTGTACGTTTGATAGGTCGGATCACCCCACCATCATTCCGAAAGAGTGCTACACCTTGGTTGTAAGTCCCCGCATCGACGGGTACGATTTCTCCAAGTGCCTTATGGATGGCGGAGCCAGCTTGAACATCATGTACCTGGAGACTCTGGAGCGAATGCAGCTTACCAAGGAACAGCTCAAGCACAGCAACACCGAGTTCCACGGCGTGGTTCCGGGTAAGAAAGAAAACTCCCTGGGCAGCATCAGACTTCCCGTGGCCTTCGGCGATGTTAATAATTTCCGTGAAGAGATGATCACGTTTGAGGTCGTGCCCTTCAAAAGCTCCTACCACATCATCTTTGGCAGGCCCACCTACCACAAGTTTCACGCAAGAGCGTGCTATATCTACAACAAGCTCAAGATTGCGGGTCCCAATGGTATGATCACCATATCCGGAGACTACATGAAGCTCACAAGTGCGAGTTAGGCGAAGCCGCCTTCGCAGAATCTGTGATATCTGGAGAGGAGCTGCAAGGCTACAGAGCTGCGGTGGATCCAAAAGAGATGCATACCACCAAGAAGCAGATCTCCGAACAGAAAACTTCGTTCAAGGCCGCGATAGACACCAAGAAGATCGACCTCAAGGTAGGAGATAGCTCTAAGCAGGTGTCGGTCGGAGCCAGCATGGACCCCAAATAGGAAGACGCGCTCGTCGAGTTCCTCAGTGCAAACTTGGATATCTTCGCATGGCAACCTTCTGACATGTCCGGAGTACCAAGGGAACTCGCCGAGCACTACCACAACATAAATCCGAGGGCTAAACTGGTGAAGCAAGCTATGCGACGCTTTGGAGATAAGAAGCGCCGCGCCATAGGGATGGAATTAGCAAAGTTACTAGAGGCAGGTTTTGTAGTAGAAGTTATCCATACTGATTGGGTCGCAAACCCCGTCCTTGTACCCAAAAAGAATTCTGAAATACTAAGGATGTGCATCGATTACTCCAGCTTGAATAAGCATTGTCCGAAGGATCCGTTCCCTTTGCCGCGCATTTACCAAGTCATTGATTCGACGGTAGGGGTGGAACTTCTGTGTTTTCTTGACGCATATTCCGGGTATCACCAGATCCGAATGAAGAAGTCCAACCAAAAGGCGACCTCGTTCATCATTCCGTTCGGCACTTTCTGCTATGTCACCATGCATTTTGGTTTGAAAAATGCAGGTGCCACTTACCAACGTACGATGCAGTGGTGCTTGAAGGACCAGATTAGCCGGAACGTACACGCTTACGTCGACGATATTGCGGTCATGACCCGGAAAGGATCCGACTTGATCAGCGACCTCACAGAAACCTTTGAGAATTTCCGACGGTACAAGATGATGTTAAACCCGCTGAAGTGCGTCTTTGGCGTGCCAGCCGGAAAACTCCTTGGCTGCATCGTCTCTCATAGGGGCATTGAAGTTAACCCGGAAAAAAAATCAAGGAAATCCTGTGCATTAAAAGGCCAATTTGTCTCAAAGATGTGCAACGACTAACTGGTTGTGTTGCAGCAATCAGTAGGTTTGTTAGCCGTCTTGGCGAGAAGGCACTACCTCTATACAAACTGCTGAAGAAAACAGACAAATTTGTCTGGGACGACGCAGCAGACGCAGCGCTTCAGGGATTAAAGAAAATACTCGTCTCTCCACCTATTCTAGCAGCTCCAGAAGAGTCAGAGTCTATGCTCCTTTACCTAGCAGCTTCCAACAAAGTCATCAGCCTCGTCATCATGGTGGAGCGAAAGGAAAAAAGGTCACAAATATGGAGTCCAGAGACCAGTCTATTACATTAGTGAGGTACTGACGGAATCCAAACAAAGATATCCTCACTTTCAGAAGCTAGCCTACGTCGTATTCTTAGGTAGCATGAAGTTGAGACACTACTTTCAAGATCACCCCATGACAGTCGTGAGCAAGGCTCCACTGTCAACGATTCTAAACAACGCTGACGCAACAGGACGCACAACAAAGTGGGGCATCGAGCTATCTGCCTTCGACATTGCTTACAAAGCCAGGACTGCGATCAAGTTCCAGATTCTGGCGGATTTCGTCGCTGACTGGACAGAAGCTCCGGATGCCGAACTGGAGCCGGAACCTGAAACTTGGGTCATGCACTTTGACGGATCCAAACAACATCAAGGCTCAGGAGCCAGAGTCACCCTGAAGTCCCCAACCGGAGAAGAACTGCAGTATGTTCTGCAGATTCACTTCAAAGCTACAAACAACATGGCGGAGTACGAGGCTTTACTACACGGTCTGCGCATCGCTAAGGAAATTGGGATCAAGCACATCATATGATGTGGAGATTCCGACCTGGTGGCACAACAAGTTGCCGGAACCTGGAATGCCAGAAACTCCGTTATGGCGGCTTATAGAGACGAAATTGATGAGATCGCCAAGTGCTTCCTCGGATACGAAGTCAGGTACGTCCGGAGAGATGATAACACAGCGGCAGATATGCTGTCCAAGCTCGGATCCGGCAGGAAACCCATTCTCAAGAGCTATCAATATTACGCTACCCAACCAAACGCTCCAGCTCAGGAGCTCAAGACCATCCCTATTGCATGGCCATTCGCGGTCTGGGGGCTTGATATGGTCGGGAAGTTGAAAAAAATCATCTCCTGGCAGTTTTGAGTACCTCTTGGTCGCTATTGACAAGTTCAGTAAGTGGATTGAGGCGAAGCCAGTGAGAAAAGCCGATGATGCTACGGCACTAAAATTCGTCTGCAGCCTCGTAGTGAGATACGGCATCCCACACAGCATAATCACAGACAATGGCACAAACTTTGCTCAAGAAGAACTGAAGGATTATTGTCATGACGCAGGGATCCGGCTTGACCTAGCATCTGTGGCGCATCCGCAGTCCAATGGGCAGGTCGAGCGAGCCAATGGCCTCATACTAGCCGGAGTCAAGCCTCGCCTTGAAGAACTGCTGCGTTGCGCAGCCGGAGCTTGGGCAGAAGAACTAGATGCTGTTTTGTGGAGTTTACGAACTACCCCTAACAGATCAACAGGGTTTACCCCTTCTTCCTAGTATACGGATCTGAAGCAGTGCTTCCCTCTGACATCATCCACGACTCCCCGCGAGTTTCCGCCTATAGCGAAGATACAGCTGATGAGGCCAGACAACTATCTGTGGACCTGATCGAAGAAGCTCGGAATTTAGCTGACCAGTGCTCCACCATTTATCAGCAGAAACTCAGGCACAGCCGTCGAGTTTGGAGTCGCTCGTTTAGGGTAGGTGACCTGGTCCTCCGCCTTCGACAGGTGAAAGAGCATAAGTTGCAATCTCCATGGGAAGGACCCTTTGTCATCAGCAAAGTGCTACACAACGGATCATATTACCTCGTTGATTTCCGCGAGAAAAGTGATAGACCTGCAAATTGGTACCGGAAACGAAAACGACAGGATCCGGAGGACATCTATGATGAGACAGACCGCCCCTGGAATATAGCGTAGCTACGTCCTTTCCACACTTAGCAATTTATCGAATTACATACTCTGTAATAGTTTTACATGATCAATGAAATAAAGCATATGGTTCACTCTTTGAGTCATTTACCTCCTTTACTTATTCATTTTGGATCGTGTATGTTTTCCGACTAAAACCGCAGAGCTGGAAATTTCCGCCTAGACGTGTACGAAAGTTGTGATTTTTCAAAATCGTCCTTTAGGACGTAAGCTTAAGTTTTCTGGTGGATAAATTTTTCGTTGCGAACTCATAGATTCCTGGTAGCGACTTCCGGCACCTTGGATGGGGGCTTGTTTCCGCAGGCGAGCATTTCCGGCTAAAGGTCTTCCGGCTCGTGGAAGGTCAAGTGAGCAAGCCGGAAAACTTAGAAACTAGCACTTGCTTTTTCAACGAACGAAACATGCATTCATATAATAAAAAGGATCGAAGGATAAGTTGTCCGCCCACATGCAGTTGTTTCGTCCCTAGCTACTTAAGAATATTTAAGTTATATTACAAACCCTCGATGGGCCAAAATGATGCATTGTTTTTCTTGCCACAGGAATAAAGTTTTTTACTGGCCCTTGGCCGGAGGGGAACTGCCCTGAACATCTGGTTTAGTTTCGTTCTTTTCTTCAGTCTGAGGCGGAGAAGATACGTCATCGTCATCACTCTCTTCATCCTCTTCACTTGGAGACGCTGCGCTGTCTTTTGACATGCCCTTCCTGGCCTCCTTGGAGCTAGTCCAGGTATTCTGGCTTCCGTCGCTGGACCCGGTAGGTCGCATCTCCGCCTCATGTTCCTTATGAAGCTGCACTTCAAGAGTCTCGTCGGCAGGAAGTACTACCTTGTCGTAGAATTCGTCGTGGCGGATCCTTCGGGCAATACAGGTGTTGTAGCCGCTAATAGCATTCAGAAGCACGTTGACATCCGAAGCCGGAGGAACACCAGAAGTGACCCTGTCGATATCAAGCTCTGGGTGGTGAGCCAGGCACATGGCCAGAGACATTGCGGCAGCGTCTCGAGCTGATGAAGCATGAAGATCTACAACTAGCTCCGGAAGAAGGTCCATCCTTTGAATAAGCTTGCAGACATCGCAAGTACGGCTCTTCTTGATCGCCAGGTTATGGAAAATCTTCCGACATGTGCAGATAAGGTCTTTGCAGTCATCTCCGGCGAGCTGGAGAAGATCATCACCGAGGAAACTGGCTCTGACGCTCTTCGTTATATCTGAGAGGCTCTGCATGAGATAATCGGAGATAAGCATAAGATTGAGTTCAACGGATAAGTTCTATTTGATAAGTTCCGGATACGTACCCATGACATCTGCGTTGAGTAAGTCCCAGTGTTTCTCCGCAGTGTCCATGTACTTCTGGAGCACGTTGATTTCTTTCCGCTGCTTCTGGATAGTGGCGCTGTCAACCTTTCGCTTCATGGCGAATTCACCCTCTTTCTTCATAAGTTCGGAGTTCTTCTCCGCCAGCTGTTTTTCCGCCTACTCCCGTTTTTGTTCTGCCTCCGCGAGCTTTGTCTCTAGAGCTTGATAAGAGGAGCGCCGGTTCTCGAGTTCAGACGAGGCTATGGCGAGGGAAGAAGATACACCTATCCAAAGTTAAGTTAAAATCAATTTGATAGTCGGAACTTGAATTAATGGTAATAGTGGCCGGAAACCAACCTTGGGCTTCCGCCAGCTGTTTCTTCAGTTCTGCATTTTCTTCTTTAGTAGCTTGAATCTTTTCCGCCTGGCTTAGTGTGACGCGGCGTTGCAGGGCAATGTTCTTATGCAGCTCGTAGTGCAAAGCCTATTGTTCCTGTAAGTGGAAGCAGAGTAGGAGTAAATTCCGGTTATGCTATGCAACAGTGGGTCCTTTCGAAGCATTAATGCTAGAAAATTTTCCGCCATAATACTTGGGGGCTACTACGGCACTTTAAAATCTTCTTCAGTCTAAGTTTTTTCTAAGTATTTTGGTGCTAACTATAAATTAGTTTCCGCCTAGATACTTAGGGGCTACTGGGAAGTACCTTGCGCTTGCAGAGGAGCTGGTAGCAGAACTGGCCGACCTCCCTTTTGAAGTTTTGAATCTCCAAAGATTCAGCATCAGGCTTTCCCCAGGCATTGCTCATCAGGGCGTTAAGTAGATCTTGTTCTAGATCCCACTTTTTCGGTTCAGTAAGTTTGTTGAAGAACTTGGTCGCATAAGACTTGGGGGTGGAGGTGAGATCGGTCGGATCGTCGAAGTTCTCCGGAAAACCGACGGCATCACTAGCCGCAGCTTCAGCCTTTCCAGCAGAGTTAACTTCTGTTTCTTCCTGGCCTTGTACTTGAGCCTCTTCGGGAGCGGGTCGTTTTGTTCCGGAGCTTTCTCCGCCCACCCTCTCGCTACTCACTGGGATTATTTCCACTTGAGTTTCGGTAGCAGGAGGGGGAGAAGGATCAGCTCGGGGCGGAGACAGTTGGGGAGTAGCGTGTGAAGTGCTTGGCGGAGCTGGCGTAGCAGGACCAACAGCCGGAGATTTTTGCATCTATTTTGTGATGGGATTTTGGACGTTGGTCCGGGTGGTGGTGGTAGTCGGGTTCCTACAAACAAGTGAAGGAAATAAGTAACAAGTTGCACAAGTTAAAAAAGACGCATCAAGCTCGGAAACTTACGCAGCACCGGGAATGAGCGGGTGCGACCTTTTCCCTGTTGTGGATAGCAGTTTAAGGCGCTCGCGCTCCGCCTTCTTGGAGTCGAGTGGAGGGGGCTTGGTCTTGGATTTTTTGGCGGAGGCCTCGCCACTGGCTCCGGCTTCGGAGCCGGCAATCCTGGCGCGGAGACGCTTGGTGGGTCGAGGGGCAACCTTCCTGGGTGCTTGCTCCTCTTCCTCATCATCGTCCTCCGGATCCTCCTCCGCCGCTTCGCCGCTGATGGGGACTCTGAGTATGGTGCGGAAATCATCCTCCGCCAAAGTATTGAGCTGGAGAGGAAAACAAGAAAACGTTAGAGTACTTCACAATATGAGAAGTTAAAAATAGCAAAGTATAGATGCTTACCGGAGGACACTGGTCGTTGGTCTTGATATCCTTCACTAGTTCCGGAACCGGCTGGCCCCGGCCAATCTTCACAAGTGTTTTGATTCTCCTCTTGAGAGAATCCGCTGGCGGGTCATGGCGGGTAACTCGGAGGAGATCGTCCGCCCCCGGTGTACGTGCAGATTAAGAGCGCGTTGTACCGCAACGGCTGGATCCGGCAAGAAAACCAGCTTAGTGTAAGCTCAATTCTGGTCAGCCCGTCATGGACTAACCAAGAAATCCTTCGCGCTGCCTTCTCCAAGATCGGGAAGTGGACGTGGGTGGGGACGAAGCTCCAGTTGTCTCGTTCTTCCAGAGGCTTGTTGACGAATTTGGGCAGCCCCTCGTGGACACCCGGAAGTGTGATATTCTTCACGTAGAACCATCCGGCGTTCCAGTACCGGACGGACTCGTGGGAGGAGTGAGGCAGATACATCCGACCAGGCCGGAGCATGAAGGTCAGGCTTCCGCAATTCACTATGACTTTGTCCTTTGTTTCTTTCTTTACTCGGAAGAAAAACTACCATGAGCGAACGTCGGGACGAATTCCGCGATGCCCTTCGCAGAGCGTCACGAAATTCGAAAGGAGCAAGTATGAGTTTGGACAGATGTTGTGAGGCTTAAGTCTGTAGGTGGAAAGGATGGAGAGGAAAAACTCCGAGCAGGGGAGCGATAGACCGCGCTCTACCCAAGCTTTAGTCAGGACTCGTTCGTCCGCATCTGGCTTGGGAGTGATTGAGTCTCTCATGAAACTCCAGTGCGGAGATATCATGCCCTCGCTTTGGAGGTCCCTGAGTTCCGAATCCTTGACCTCGCAAGGCCACCACTGCCCTTTCTCGCCTTCTCGGATCCTGGCCTTGGAAGCTTTCTTCACCTCCGCCTCCTGCACTTTAGCTGCCATCCTTGCTTGGCCCTCGATTTCTTCTTGGATCTCTTTGAGGGTGGGGATCTGGACTATTGCATTGCTGGAAGATGCGGAGAAAGGTTGAGCTAAGCGCGTGTCGGAAACATACGGTGGTAGGAACGCAAATGGTTTCGGAAAACTTGGTTCTTTTGATCTTGAGTCCGGACTATTCGGTGAACTATCAGTACATCTAGGTGAACTAGTGGACATTTTTCCGGCTGCACACATATGATGAAACTGTTTGAGTAGCCGGAAACTAAGCTAATCTACGCTACTTCATCTTCTACGGGTTCGGCGAACGTACCTTCAATGGCGTGGCGGTTCCCCGTCGTGCCGGCGAAGATGAGCTCGTCTGACTTGGAGCGCTAGGCTCCACATGGCCACGAATCGGCGGCGGAGAAGATTTCTCGGTCAAACGTGCGCAGCTCAGGTCGAGGGAGACACTGGAGCGGCAGCGGGTGAAGCTTCCCGAGGATGAGCTCGCCGGAGTTCAGATCTGAGGAGCGGCGCTGTTTGGAGGAAGAAGACGATGCGAATGCGCGGTGAAACGAATGGGAAAATTACCGGTGCAGCGGGTATTTATAGGCCTCGCGCGGAGATTCGTGAGCCGGATCCAACGGCGGAAACGGAACGGTCACACCGTTGGATGACCGCCACGTTTCTTAGGTTAAAACGGTGAAATCGAGGCAGCGGTAACTAGAACTGGGCAAGCTCCGAAATTTCCGGCTGAAGATTTGCATCTCCGAAAATTTAGCGCGGGAAAAAGGGAAGCTCAGTTCAACGCGCGCGAAGAATTCGCTGAAGATAACGTTATAGAAGGACAATGTTTTCCGGTTAAATGAAGTCGGAAACAAGAAAGTTTTGGAAGCTCTTCAAGATTCTCTTCGGATCCGAGTTGAATGAAGACAGAGGAATGATGTCTCGGAGAACTTCGGGGGCTACTGTTGTGGGTATACTTTATGGGTATATCAACGGCATGGCCTAGATCCGGCAAGCCCGGGTGGCCCACAGATGGTGATATGGCATGTGGCCCATCGGGTGGCCCAGTTGTTGGAGATATGCCCAAGAGGCAATAATAAAAGTGGTTATTATATATCTTTATGTTTATGATAAATGTTTATATACCATGCTATAATTGTATTAACCGAAACATTGATACATGTGTGTTATGTAAACAAATAATGAGTCCCTAGTAAGCCTCTTAACTAGCTTGTTGATTAATAGATGATTAGTTTCATAATCATGAACATTGGATGTTATTAATAACAAGGTTATATCATTATATGAATGATGTAATGGACACACCCAATTAAGCGTGGCATAAGATCACGTCATTAAGTTATTTGCTATAAGCTTTTCGATACATAGTTACCTAGTCCTTTCGATCATGAGATCATGTAAATCACTTATACCGGAAAGGTACTTTGATTACATCAAACGCCACTGCGTAAATGGGTGGTTATAAAGGTGGGATTAAGTATCCGGAAAGTATGAGTTGAGGCATATGGATCAATAGTGGGATTTGTCCATCCCGATGACGGATAGATATACTCTGGGCCCTCTCGGTGGAATGTCGTCTAAATAGCTTGCAAGCATATGAATAAGTTCATAAGAGACTACATACCACGGTACAAGTAAAGAGTACTTGTCAGGAGACGAGGTTGAACAAGGTATAGAGAGATACCGATGATCAAACCTCGGACAAGTAAAATATCGCGTGACAAAGGGAATTGCTATCGTATGTGAATGGTTCATTCGATCACTAAGTCATCGTTGAATATGTGGGAGCCATTATGGATCTCCAGATCCCGCTATTGGTTATTGGTCGGAGAGAGTTCTCAACCATGTCTACATAGTTCGCGAACCGTAGGGTGACACACTTAAGGTTTGATGTCGTATTAGTAGAACTTGAATATGGAATGGAGTTCGAAGTATTGTTCGAAGTCTCGGATGGGATCCCGGACATCACGAGGAGTTCCGGAATGGTCCGGAGAATAAGATTCATATATAGGAAGTCATATTCCAAGTTTGGAAATGATCCGGTGCATTTATGGAAGGTTCTAGAAAAGTCCGGAAGAAATCACTTTGGAAGGCGGAGTCCCGGAGGGACTCCACCACCCATGGCCGGCCAACCCTAGGGGTGGAGTGTCAAGTGGACTCCACCTAAGGTGTCCGGCCACCCCCTCCCAAGGAAAGGTGGGAATCCCACCTCAAGTGGGAATCCCACCTTGGGTAGGTTTCATGTCATATGGAAGGTTTTGGTTTGGGGTCTTATTCGAAGACTTGTAGACCAACTCTTGGGTGTTCCACCTATAAAAAGAGGGACAAGGGGAGGGGGCCAGCCACACCAAGCCACAGTTGGCCGCACCCCCCATAGTGGCCGGCCACCACCCCCTCTCCCAAACCCTAGCCGCCCCACCTCCTCCACCTCTCCCGCAACGCTTAGCGAAGCTTCGCCGGAGATCTCCATCGACACCGCCACCACGCCGTCGTGCTGCCGAATTCAAGGAGGATCTACTACTTCCGCTGCCCGCTGGAACGGGGAGAAGGACGTCGTCTTCATCAACACCGAACGTGTGACCGAGTGCGGAGGTGCTGCCCGATTGTGGCACCGTCAAGATCTTCTACGCGTTTTTGAAAGCGGCAAGTGATCATCTACCGCAGCAACAAGAGCCTAATCTTATAGGCTTTGGAAATCTTCAAGGGTGAGACTCGTTCATCCCCTCATTGCTCCCGTCTTCTAGATTGCATCTTGGCTTGGATTGCGTTCTCGCGGTAGGAATTTTTTTGTTTTCTATGCAATGAATCCCTAAAGTGGTATCAGAGCCGTGTCTATGCATAGATGGTTGCACGAGTAGAACACAATGTTTTTGTGGGCGTTGATGCTTATGTTGTCTTTAGTTTGAGTACTTTGCATCTTTGTGGCATAGTGGGATGAAGCGGCTCGGGCTAACTTTACATGACCGCGTTCATGAGATTAGCTCCACGCTCGACATGCAACTTGTATTGCATAAGTGGCTTTGCGGGTGTCTGTCTCTCCTACTATAGTGAAGATTCAATTTACTCTTCTATTGACAACACTAGTATCACCGTTGTGGTTCATGTTCGTAGGTAGATTAGATCTCACTCGAAAACCCTAAACCACGTAAAATATGCAAACCAAATTAGAGACGTCTAACTTGTTTTGCAGGGTTTGGTGATGTGATATGGCCATAATGTGATGATGAATATGTATGAGATTATCATTATTGTATTGTGGCAACCGACAGGAGCCTTATGGTTGTCTTTAAATTTCATGTTGAGTAGTATTTCAAAGAAGTTGTAATAGTTGCTACATGGAGAACAATCATGAAGACGGCGCCATTGACCTTGACGCTACGCTGACGATGATGGAGATCATGCCCATTGATGATGGAGATCATGTCCGTGCTTTGGAGATGAAGATCAAAGGCACAAAGACAAAAGGGCCATATCATATCACATATGAACTGCATGTGATGTTAATCCTTTTATGCATCTTATTTTGCTTAGATTGCGACGGTAGCATTATAAGATGATCCCTCTCACTAAAATATAAAGATAATAAAGTGTTCATCCTTAGTAGCACCGTTGCCAAGACTTGTCGTTTCGAAGCATCTCGTGATGATCGGGTGTGATAGAATCAACAAGTGCATACAACGGGTGCAAGCCAGTTTTGCACATGCGGATACTAAGGTTGCCTTGACGAGCCTAGCATGTACAGACATGGTCTCGGAACACGTGATACCGAAAGGTAGAGCATGAATCATATGATTGATATGATGAACACTTTGAGTGTTCGCCATTGAAATTACATCTTGTCTCGTGATGATCGGACTTGGTGTGGTGGATTTGGTTCATGTGATCACTAAGACAATTCGAGGGATATTGTTTTGAGTGGGAGTTCACCTAGATTTTTAATTATGTTGAATTAAAATTTGAACTCAATTTGTCATAAACATTAGTCTAAACTATTGCAAATATATGTTGTAGATATGGCGTCCCCAATCAATTTTAACCAGTTCCTAGAGAAAGAAAAGCTTAAGAGCAATGGTAGCAACTTCACCGACTGGTTCCATCATGTGAGGATTTTCCTCGCTGGTGGAAACCTGCAATATGTGCTTGATGCACCGCTAGGTGACCCTCCTGCAGAAACTGAAACCGGTGAAGTAAAGAATGTTTACGCGACTCGGAAAACTCGGTACTCTCAAGTTCAATGTGCCATCCTATGTAGTCTGGAAGTCGATCTTCAAAAATGTTTTGAGCACCACGATCCATATGAGTTGATCAAAGAGTTGAAAACTATTTTTGAAACTCATGCGGCCGTGGAATGCTATGAAGCATCGAAACACTTCTTCAGTTGCATGATGGAAGAAGGTAGCTCCGTTAGTGAGCACATGCTCGTTATGACCGGGCATGCGAAGAAACTCAGTGACTTGGAAATAGTTATTCCTAACAGACTGGGGATTAATCGTATCCTTCAATCACTGCCACCTAGTTACAAGAACTTTGTGATGAACTACAATATGCAGAACATGAACAAAGAGTTACCTGAACTCTTCTCCATGCTTAAAGCTGCTGAGATTGAGATCAAGAATGAGCACCAAGTGTTGATGGTCAACAAGACCACCAGTTTCACGAAACATGGGAAGTCTAAAGGCAAATTCAAGAAGGGTGGCAAGAAAGCTGCCACGCCTCCTGTGAAACCTAAGACTGGCCCTAAACCTGATGTTGAGTGTTATTACTGCAAGGAGAAGGGACACTGGAAGCGTAATTGCTCCAAGTATTTGGCTGATCTGAAGAGCGGCCTTGTCAAGAAGAAGAAAGAAGGTATATCTGATATACATGTTATAGATGTTTATCTTACTGGTTCTCGTACTAGTACCTGGGTGTTTGATACTAGTTCGGTTGCTCATATTTTTAACTCGAAACAGGAACTAAAGAATAAACGAACACTATTGAAGGATGAAGTGACGATGCGCGTTGGAAATGGATCCAAAGTCGATGTGATCGCTGTCGGCACACTTCCTCTACATCTACCTTCGGGATTAGTTTTAAACCTCAGTAATTGTTATTTTGTACCCGCGTTGAGCATGAACATTATATCTGGATCTTGTTTAATGCAAGACGGTTATTCATTCAAGTCTGAGAATAATGGTTGTTCTATTTTTATGAATAATATCTTTTATGGTCGAGCACCTGAGAAGAATGGTTTATTTCTGTTAGATCTCGATAGTAGTGATACACATATTCATAACATTGATGCTAAGCAAATTAAATTGAATGATAATTATACTTATATGTGGCACTGTCGTCTTGGTCATATTGGAGTGAAACGCATGAAGAAACTCCATACCGATGGATTACTTGAATCACTTGACTTTGAGTCACTTGATAAATGCGAAGCATGTCTAATGGGAAAAATGACTAAGACTCCATTCTCTGGTATTATGGAGCGAGCTACAGACTTATTGGAAATCATACATACCGATGTGTGTGGACCAATGAGTGTAGCTTCGCGCGGTGGTTATCGTTATGTTCTAACCTTCACAGATGATCTGAGTAGATATGGGTATATCTATTTCATGAAACATAAATCCGAAACTTTCGAGAAGTTTAAGGAATTCCAAAGTGAAGTAGAAAATCAATGTAACAAGAAGATTAAATTTCTACGATCTGATCGCGGAGGTGAATATCTGAGTTATGAGTTTAGCATGCATTTAAAGAAATGCGGAATACTTTCACAATTGACACCGTCGGGAACACCACAACGAAACGGTGTGTCCGAACGTCGTAATCGAACTCTCTTAGATATGGTTCGTTCTATGATGTCTCTTACTGATTTGTCGTTATCATTTTGGAGTTATGCATTAGAGACAGCCGCATTCACTTTAAATAGATCACCATCAAAATCCGTTGAAACGACACCGTATGAATTATGGTTTAACAAGAAACCTAAGCTGTCGTTCCTTAAAGTTTGGGGTTGCGAAGCCTATGTAAAAAAGTTACAACCGGACAAGCTAGAACCCAAAGCGGAGAAATGCGTCTTCATAGGATACCCTAAGGAAACTATAGGGTACACTTTCTATCACAGATCCGAAGGAAAAATCTTTGTTGCTAAGAACGGAACCTTTCTTGAGAAAGAATTTCTCACTAAAGAAGTGACTGAAAGAAAAGTAGAACTCGACGAGATTACTGAATCTTCACTCGTTGATCAGAGTAGCGCAGTACCGGAAGTTGTTCATGTACCGTCTACACCGGCGATAGAGGAAGCTAATGATAATGATCACGAAACTTCAAACGAGATAACTACTGAACCTCGCAGATCGACAAGGGAACGTGCCACTCCTGATTGGTATGATCTTTGTCTAAATGTCATGATTGTGGACAACAATGATGAGGACCCTGCGACGTATGAAGAAGCGATGATGAGCCCAGATTCCAACAAATGGCAAGAAGCCATGAAATCCGAAATGGGATCCATGTATGATAACAAAGTGTGGACTTTGGTAGACTTACCTGATAGCCGCAAGGCTGTCGAGAATAAATGGATCTTCAAAAGAAAAATAGATGCTGATGGTAATATTACTGTCTATAAAGCTCGACTTGTCGCAAAAGGTTTCCGACAAATTCAAGGTGTTGACTACGATGAGACTTTCTCACCTGTAGCGAATCTAAAATCTGTGAGGATTTTGTTAGCAATAGCTGCATTTTTCGATTATGAGATTTGGCAGATGGATGTCAAAACGGCGTTCCTTAATGGAGACATTGAGGAAGAGTTGTATATGGTACAACCCAAAGGTTTTGTCGATCCTAAAAATGCTGACAAGGTGTGCAAACTTCAGCGTTCAATTTATGGACTGAAGCAAGCATCCAGAAGTTGGAACCGACGTTTTGATAAGGTGATCAAAGACTTCGGGTTTATACAGTGTCATGGAGAAGCCTGTATTTACAAGAAAGTGAGTGGGAGCTCTGTAGCGTTCCTAATATTATATGTAGATGACATATTATTGATTGGGAATGAACTATTAAGCAGTGTAAAAGGTTATTTGAATAATAGTTTTTCAACGAAAGACCTTGGTGAAGCATCGTACATATTAGGCATCAAGATTTATAGAGATAGATCAAGACGTCTAATAGGGCTATCACAGAGTACATACCTGGACAAGATTCTAAAGAAGTTTAGAATGGACGAAAGTAAGAAAGGATTCTTACCTATGTTACCAGGCAAAGTCTTGAGTAAGACTCAAGGTCCGGCTACGGCAGAAGAAAGAGAAAGGATGAGTCAGATCCCCTATGCCTCGGCAGTAGGCTCTATCATATATGCCATGCTATGTACTAGACCGGATATAGCACATGCTGTTAGTTTGACTAGCAGATATCAAAGTGATCCAGGAATGGAACACTGGACAGCGGTCAAGAATATCCTGAAGTACTTGAAAAGAACTAAGGATATGTTTCTTTGTTATGGAGGTGACCAAGAGCTCGTTGTAACCAGTTACACCGATGCAAGTTGGAACACTGATCCTGATGACTCTAAGTCTCAGTCTGGGTACGTGTTTATATTGAATGGTGCTGCACTAAGCTGGGCAAGCTCGAAGCAGTGCACAGTGGCGAAGTCTTCAACAGAATCGGAGTACATAGCGGCTTCAGAGGCTTCATCAGAAGCGGTATGGATGAAGAGGTTCATTGTAGAGCTCGGTGTGGTTCCTAGTGCATTGGACCCACTAGTCATCTACTGTGACAACATGGGTGCCATCGCCAATGCACAAGAACCAAGGTCACACAAGAGGCTGAAGCATATCAAGATGCATTATCATTTGATTCGCGAGTACATCGAAGATGGAGAAGTAAAGATTTGCAAAGTACACACTGATCTGAATGTAGCAGATCCGTTGACTAAAGCTCTCCCTAGGGCAAAGCATGACCAACACCAGAATGCCATGGGTGTTAGGTACCTTACAATATAATCTAGATTATTGACTCTAGTGCAAGTGGGAGACTGTTGGAGATATGCCCAAGAGGCAATAATAAAAGTGGTTATTATATATCTTTATGTTTATGATAAATGTTTATATACCATGCTATAATTGTATTAACCGAAACATTGATACATGTGTGGTATGTAAACAAACAATGAGTCCCTAGTAAGCCTCTTAACTAGCTTGTTGATTAATAGATGATTAGTTTCATAATCATGAACATTGGATGTTATTAATAACAAGGTTATATCATTATATGAATGATGTAATGGACACACCCAATTAAGCGTAGCATAAGATCACGTCATTAAGTTATTTGCTATAAGCTTTTCGATACATAGTTACCTAGTCCTTTCGATCATGAGATCATGTAAATCACTTATACCGGAAAGGTACTTTGATTACATCAAACGCCACTGCGTAAATGGGTGGTTATAAAGGTGGGATTAAGTATCCGGAAAGTATGAGTTGAGGCATATGGATCAATAGTGGGATTTGTCCATCCCGATGACGGATAGATATACTCTGGGCCCTCTCGGTGGAATGTCATCTAAATAGCTTGCAAGCATATGAATAAGTTCATAAGAGACCACATACCATGGTACGAGTAAAGAGTACTTGTCAGGAGACGAGGTTGAACAAGGTATAGAGAGATACCGATGATCAAACCTCGGACAAGTAAAATATCGCGTGACAAAGGGAATTGGTATCGTATGTGAATGGTTCATTCGATCACTAAGTCATCGTTGAATATGTGGGAGCCATTATGGATCTCCAGATCCCGCTATTGGTTATTGGTCGGAGAGAGTTCTCAACCATGTCGACATAGTTCGCGAACCGTAGGGTGACACACTTAAGGTTTGATGTCGTATTAGTAGAACTTGAATATGGAATGGAGTTCGAAGTATTGTTCGAAGTCTCGGATGGGATCCCGGTGACAAGGTATTAACTTGTCAATGCCTACAAGTAGTAGACTAGGGTTTCGTTGGATGTAGAGGGCAAGTAGATCTCGAAGGTTTCAGCCGAAAAGTACTCGACGATGTAAAAGCTAGGGTTTGGGAAAACAACGATTCGATCCTCTCTTTGTCCCTCGAATCCCCCTTATATAGGAGGCGGAGCCGAGGGATTCGTAATACACAAGTTTACAGAGTCCGGGAGGGTTTCTGACCCGTCCTGCAAGATTACAATTTACACTTCCTTTTACAACTCTAACTTTCCATAACTACATCTTGGGCTTCCGAATCTTTTTATTCTTCGATACGTCGGCCTTCAGTAAACCCCGGGTACTATCTTCGGCAGGCCCATTGGGGATGCCTATGTCAGTAGCCCCCGAGATTTTGTTTGAGTCGTAGAGTCAAGGAAAATCTCCACTTTTATATTTATTCGATATCTTTGAACTTTACCACATATCTTTGCATACGAATTTCTATATTGTACAGGGATAATGGTAGTTGGGGCTAGTTCATCTGACGGATCAGGTACTAGTTAACTGCTCTAGTGGCAATCCGCAAAAACCTACTTCAAGATCACGTCCATGGACATGATCTCGGGATACTGGTGTAAACTTCGACATGCGCCGCTTAAGGTCTTACCATTCTGTCGAGTCCCAGTCATATTTATCGGGTACCTAACACGTCCGTTAGGATTTTTCTTCGTATCTATTGATACGGAAAAAAGTAGCAAACCGACGTCAGAGACGGCGCCACGCCACACAGAACGGATCTGGGGTCTTACCTTCGCAAAGTTTTGCGGCATTCAGAAATTATTCGCAACTTTGGCGTTCTGAGAATATATTGTCGAGTGCTTATTCGGCTGCTGGAATAGCACATTTTATTGAGTCAACGGATGACTTATATTGTTCTCCCGATGGGAGTATATGTATAGTTATTTACATAACTCGAAATATGATCCCTTTTTCTTCTTTTTCTCTCTCTTTTTATAATTTCATCGGGCACGCGAACAGCGTTCCGGATGGGAGTAGCCCCCGAGGCTACAGCCAAGGACTAGTGCTTGGTTGTAGGCTCAACACCTTAATGCGTCGTGTCGCTATATTGTCATTCTTTCTCGAACTTTTATCTATATCGGGTGCGCGAACAGCGCTCCCGATGGGAGTAGCCCCCGAGGCTACAACCAAGGACTTGGACTTGGTTGTAGGCTCCACACTTTATGCCGCTATATTGTCGTTCCTTCTCGAGCTTTTATATTTATCGGGTGCGCGAATAGCGCTCCCGATGGGAGTAGCCCCCGAGGCTATGAACAAATGCTTGCGTTTGATCATAGGCTCCCGCAATTTCTATATTGTCATACTCGAATTTTAATTTTTTCCAAAGTAGCCCCCGAGCATTTGGGCAAAAACTTGTATTTGATCAAAGGCTCCCGAAGTAATAATTTTCCTTGCCGCCGATCTTCTTATTTCATACTTGTCGAGATTTTCCCCTTGGTCAAAGTGAACTCAATGCTGACGATAGCCACGATCTTTGCATCCGAGAAACTCGAGTACTGCTGTCCCTGTCTTGTGGGTCCAAAGTTCCTACCATGTTGACACGTCGTGCAAGTGGGGGACACACGTCCTCCGCTTTTCCTGGCGCACGTACTATAGCGCCAGTTCTGTTCCATTGAAGTAAAAATACCGTTTTACCCTTTAATTACGAGCTCCTTGTCCACCGCACGATTTCTTCATCCGACGGTGCGTCGATTCAGCACACCTTTATTTAAGGTCATCGTCCTCCTCCTTCCACACTTTCGCTCGCGCCGTTCCTCTGCTTCCCTTTGCGAAAAATCTCCCCTTGTGCCCATAGTTCTTAGAGCTCCGCCTCGCTCGCCCTGTGCTACTCCACCATTGTTGATGCCACCGCGCAAGCTCACCCGGCACACTACCCCAGAATCCGCAATGGCTGCCGCGGATCTTGGAAGCGCGGAGTGGGAGAGATCCAAAATCACCTCCCAGGACATCAACCTGCTCAAGAAACTGGGGATCAGCAAGAAGCCAGACGCGCTACGCTTCCCCAGCGAGGAAAGCTACCCAACCCCTCCAATGGAGTATCGGGTTAGTTTTGTTGATCATCTCATCCGCGGCCTCTCCACCCCTATCCACAATTTCCTTCGAGGGTTTCTTTTTATGTATGGATTGCAACTCCATCATCTCACCCCCAACTCCATTCTCCACATCTCAATCTTTATCACCCTCTGCGAGTCCTTCCTTGGAGTCCAACCTAACTGGGCTTTATGGAAGCGTCTCTTCTTTTGTCGCCACAATGGCTCTGCCAACGTCGCCTATAACATAGGTGGCGTTGTTATCTGCGTCCGCCCTGATGTCGAGTATTTTGATGTCAAATTCCCTGATTCAGTTCAAGGGTGGCGTAAAAAATGGATGTACATCCATGAGGAGAACCACGGGTCTATTGAATACAATATTCCTCCTTTTGATGGTGCCGAAAGAATCTGTCGCTGACGTTCCTGGGATACAGATGCTACCGCCGAAGAAAAAGCGGCGACAGAGGCACTGATGACCCGCATCCGCGAGCTTCAGAATACCCGTGGTCAAGAGTTATCGGGTATCCAAATCACGGCGTATTTCCTTAGGATTAGAGTGCAGCCTCTGCAAGCTCGCAAAAATCCCCTCTGGAAGTATGCTGGCGATGAAGATGTGGATCGCTTGTCGGTGGATTTGCCGGTCAAGGACTTAGAAAAACTTGTCCGAAAAATATCTTCCCTCAACAAGAAGGATCCTGTCCCCTCATCTTGCCGCGTGAAGCCATATAGCGCCACCAACCCCCTCCCTGAGGTAATTTCTCGTGTGAATTTTCTTGTCGACTATTTTTTTTTGCTTTTGTTGACATCCTTTGTATGACTTTCTTGTTGACATTTTTCTATTTTGTAGAATCATCCGGATCTTGTTTCGCTTCCTCCCCTTCCCGAAGGTGGGGAAGTCGAGGAACGGGCCGTTGTCACCAACGACAACCAGGGTACTTCTCGTCCTGAGAGTGAAGCCGCAGTTTCCCGAAAATCTGCGGTATCCTCTGAAAAAGAGACTGAATCTGAGGGCACTGCCTCAGTACCTTCTCCTCCTCCTGCTGTTTCTCCAAAGAACAAAAGGAAGAGGAATGAAGTCGAAGATTTCGGCACCTCCAAAGCCGAAGAAGCTGGTCCTTCCCAAGGAAAGAAAGCTTTCGACCCTTTTTTGGATGCCATCGTCAGCTCGTAAGTCACTATCCTTTGTTGTTTATCTTGCAAAATACTTGTCGTCATTTTGCTTATTTTGTCGATGTTTTATTGCAGTGACGACGAGGAAGAAAATCCGCCTATTGACGTGGCTGCTCGAACGAGTACATCACGTACTTTAGTTGTGTCGGATGCTCATCCTGAGGTGGAGGAAACTTCGCCTCCTCAACATATCGTCGAGCATCCGACTCCACCTGCAAGCCCCCGAGCCCCTTCACCGAAGAGGGCTAGAATTGAACCAGTCGAAGAACCCACCCAATTAAGTGGTGGTTTCACGACTTCTTCACTGAATGACGTAAGTTTGATCCATTACTCTTTTGTTTGTTGCCTCTTTTCCCATGTTGCCACTGAATTTTTCCCGCACTATATTTTGACTTTTCTTTCTTTTGGTTTCTGTAGCCTTTGATGAAGGAGTTTTTCTGTCTCGGTACCCAATTCATCGGGTACCGTGATCTTTCCAACCAGCTGAAAGGTACTATCTTGCTATCTTTTTCTCAATTGCATTTCCTTCCTCTTAATTCTTGTCGCCATATTCAATATTGTCGACTGCTTTTTCAGCCGATCTTGCGGAAGCTAAAAATCGTGCTGACACACTTGCTCGCAAACTGGAGCAAAGTGAAAAAACTCGCAAGGAGGCTGAAGCAGATGCCAAAAAGGCTAAGGCAGAGGCCGCCACCGTCGAAGATCTTCGAAAGAGACTTCATGAGGCGGAAAACTCTCTAAGGGAGCGCATTTCTGAACAATCTGCTCGCGAGGAGGTGATTATCAAGCGCCTGACGTCGCAAAGTCGTCGTTTCGTCAGTAAGTACCCAAACTATTTTGACTGCTTTGAACTTCTTCTCTCTTGCTTGCTTATCGATAAACTTTTGTCTTAGCAGGAAAGACGGGTCAAGAATATGAACTTAGTGATTGATACGTCTCCGACGTATCGATAATTTCTTGTGTTCCATGCCACATTATTGATGTTATCTACATGTTTTATGCACACTTTATGTCATATTCGTGCATTTTCTGGAACTAACCTATTAACAAGATGCCGAAGTGCCGCTTCTCGTTTTCTCGCTGTTTTTGGTTTCAGAAATCCTAGTAACGAAATATTCTCGGAATCGGACGAAATCAACGCCTGGGTTCCTATTTTACCCTAAGCATCCGTAACACACGAGAACCGCCAGAGAAGGGAGGCAGGGCCACCACACCACACCCCGGCGCGCGGCCTAGGGGGCGCGCCCCCCTAGGGTGTGGGCCCCCCTTCGACCTTCCTGCGCCGCCTCTTCGCCTATAAGAAGCCCCTGGATCAGAAAACCCTACACCGATTGACGAAACCCACGAAAACCTTCCAGAGCCGCCGCCATCGCGAAGCCAAGATCTGGGGGACAGGATCTCTGTTCCGGCACCCTGCCGGAGCGGGGAAGTGCCCCCGGAAGGCTTCTCCATCGACACCGCTGCAATCTCCACCGCCATCTTCATCACCGCTGCTGCTCCCATGAGGAGGGAGTAGTTCTCCATCGAGGCTCGGGGCTGTACCGGTAGCTATGTGGTTAATCTCTCTACTATGTACTTCAATACAATGATCTCATGAGCTGCTTTACATGATTGAGATTCATCTGAGTTTTGTATCACAATTCATCTATGTGCTACTCTAGTGATGTGTTATTAAAGTAGTTCTATTCCTCCTGCACGTGTGTAATGGTGACAAAGTGTGTGCACCGTGTTAGTACTTGGTTTGTGCTATGATCATGATCTCTTGTAGATTATGGAGTTAACTATTGCTATGATAATATTGATGTGATCTATTCCTCCTACATATGCATGAAGGTGACAGTGTGCATGCTATGCTAGTACTTGGTTTAGTAGCGTTGATCTATCTTACACTAAAGGTTACTTAAACATGAGCATTATTGTGGAGCTTGTTAACTCCGGCATTGAGGGTTCATGTAATCCTACGCAATGTGTTCATCATCCAACAAAAGTGTAGAGTATGCATTTATCTATTCTGTTATGTGATCAATGTTGAGAGTGTCCACTAGTGAAAGTGTAATCCCTAGGCCTTGTTCCTAAATACTGCTGAGTTACTACTGCTTGTTTACTGTTTCTTGCGTTACTCACGCTGCAATACCACCACCATCAATTACGCGCCAAGCACTTTTCTGGCACCGTTGCTACTGCTCATACTTATTCATACCACCTGTATTTCACTATCTCTTCGCCGAACTAGTGCACCTATTAGGTGTGTTGGGGACACAAGAGACTTCTTGCTTTGTGGTTGCAGGGTTGCATAAGAGGGATATCTTTGACCTCTTCCTCCCTGAGTTCGATAAACCTTGGGTGATCCACTTAAGGGAAAACTTGCTGCTGTTCTACAAACCTCTGCTCTTGGAGGCCCAACACTGTCTACAGGAAAGGAGGGGGAACGTAGACATCAAGCACTTTTCTGGCGCCGTTGCCGGGGAGGAAAGGTAAAAGGCTCTCATACTACGGTCCCAGGTAAAGTATTTTTCTGTTGCCGTCGTGTGTGTGCTCGAAGCTATTTCCTTTAGATCCTGCAATTGCATCTTGTTGTTTCTTGTTTACACTAGTTTGGCATAATGGACAACAATGAGCTTCTTGCTCTATTTCCTGATTTAAAACATGGATTGTTTGATGCGAAAATTAAAAAACCTATGAAATCTTCTTTGCATGCTGGTAGTAATATTAGTATGAACGCTTTGAACACCATTGTTGACAATAATATAGAAAGTTCTAAGCTTGGGGAAGCTGGTTTTCATGATATTTTTAGTCCCCCAAGCATTGAGGAGAAAATTTTCTTTGATGATACTTTGCCTCCTATTTATGATGATAATGATAGTGGTCTTTTGGTGCCACCTACTATGGAGAGTAAATTTTGTTGTGATTATACTATGCCTCCTACACTTGATGAGAATAATAATGATAGCTACTTTGTTGAATTTGCTCCCACTACAACTAATAAAATTAATTATGCTTATGTGGAGAGTAATAATTTTATGCATGAGACTCATGATAAGAATGCTTTATGTGATAGTTATATTGTTGAGTTTGCTAATGTTGCTACTGAAAGTTATTATGAGATAGGAAAATATGGTTGTAGAAATTTTCATGTTACTAAAACACCTCTCTATGTGCTGAAATTTTTGAAGCTACGCTTGTTTTATCTTCCTATGCTTGTTACTTTGCTCTTCATGAACTTGTTTATTTACAAGATTCCTATGCATAGGAAGCATGTTAGACTTAAATGTGTTTTGTATTTGCCTCTTGATGCTCTCTTTTGTTTCAAATACTATTTCTTGCGAGTGCATCATTAAAACTGCTGAGCCCATCTTAATGGCTATAAAGAAAAGAACTTCTTGGGAGATAACCCATGTGTTATTTTGCTACAGTACTTTGTTTTATATTTGTGTCTTGGAAGTTGTTTACTACTGTAGCAACCTCTCCTTATCTTAGTTTTGTGTTTTGTTGTGCCAAGTAAAGCCGTTGATAGAAAAGTAAGTACTAGATTTGGATTACTGCACAGTTCCAGATTTCTTTGCTGTCACGAATCTGAGTCCACCTCCCTGTAGGAAGCTCAGAAAATTAAGCCAATTTACGTGCATGATCCTCAGATATGTATGCAACTTTCATTCAATTTGAGCATTTTCATTTGAGCAAGTCTGGTGCCATTTTAAAATTCGTCAATACGAACTGTTCTGTTTTGACAGATTCTGCCTTTTATTTCGCATTGCCTCTTTTGCTATGTTGGATGAATTTCTTTGATCCACTAATGTCCAGTAGCATTATGCAATGTCCAGAAGTGTTAAGAATGATTGTGTCACCTCTGAACGTGTTAATTTTTATTGTGCACTAACCCTCTAATGAGTTTGTTTCGAGTTTGGTGTGAAGGAAGTTTTCAAGGGTCAAGAGAGGAGGATGATATACTATGATCAAGAAGAGTGAAAGCTCTAAGCTTGGGGATGCCCCGGTGGTTCACCCCTGCATATATCAAGAAGACTCAAGCGTCTAAGCTTGGGGATGCCCAAGGCATCCCCTTCTTCATCGACAACATTATCAGGTTCCTCCCCTGAAACTATATTTTTATTCCATCACATCTTATGTCCTTTACTTGGAGCGTCTGTATGTTTCTTGTTTTTGTTTTTCTTTGAATAAATGCTTGTGTGGGAGAGAGACACGCTCCGCTGGTTCGTATGAACACATGTGTTCTTAGCTCATAATATTCATGGCGAAGTTTCCTCTTCGTTAAATTGTTATATGGTTGGAAACGGAAAATGATACATGTAGTAATTTGCTATAAATGTCTTGGGTAATGTGATACTTGGCAATTGTTGTGCTCATGTTTAAGCTCTTGCATCATATGCTTTGCACCCATTAATGAAGAAATACATAGAGCATGCTAAAATTTGGTTTGCATATTTGGTTTCTCTAAGGTCTAGATAATTTCTAGTATTGAGTTTGAACAACAAGGAAGACGGTGTGGAGTCTTATGATGTTTTCAATATGTCTTTTATGTGAGTTTTGCTGCACCGGTTCATCCTTGTGTTTGTTTCAAATAAGCCTTGCTAGCCTAACCTTGTATCGAGAGGGAATACTTCTCATGCATCCAAAATACTTGAGCCAACCACTATGCCATTTGTGTCCACCATACCTACCTATACTACATGGTATTTTCCGCCATTCCAAAGTAAATTGCTTGAGTGCTACCTTTAAACAATTCAAAATTTATTACCTCTGATTTGTGTCAATGTTTTATAGCTCATGAGGAAGTATGTGGTGTTTAGCTTTCAACCTTTTCATTTACTTTTGACGGACTCTCGTATGGACTAGTGGCTTCATCCGCTTATCCAATAATTTTGCAAAAAGAGCTGGCAATGGGATTCCCAGTCCCAAATTAATTAACAAAAATAGACACTCCTCCATGGTATGTGATTGTTGGACGGCACCCGAAGGATTCGGTTAGCCATGGCTTGTGTAAGCAAAGGTTGGGAGGAGTGTCATCATCATAATAAAACTAAAATAAAAAGGCACTCCTTCATGGTATGAGATTGTTGGCAGGCACCCGAGGATTCGGTTAGCCATGGTTTGTGAAAGAAAGGTTGGAAGGAGTGCCACCCAAAAATAAATAAAATGGGAGCCGCTCTTATAAGTCCGGTTGGCGAGGTAGTTAGTGTACCCATTACCATTCGTTGACAACAACAAACACCTCTCAAAATTTTACTTTTATTGCTCTCTATATGTTTTCAAAATCAAAGCTCTAGCACAAATATAGCAATCGATGCTTTTCCTCTATGAGGACCATTCTTTTACTTTCAATGTTGAGTCAGTTCACCTATTTCTCTCCACCTCAAGAAGCAAACATTTGTGTGAACCGTGCATTGATTCCTACATACTTGCATATTGCACTTATTATATTACTCTATGTTGACAATATCCATGAGATATACATGTTACAAGTTGAAAGCAACCGCTGAAACTTAATCTTCTTTTGTGTTGCTTCAATGCCTTTACTTTGAATTATTGCTTTATGAGTTAACTCTTATGCAAGACTTATTGATGCTTGTCTTGAAGTGCTATTCATGAAAAGTCTTTGCTTTATGATTCAGTTGTTTACTCATGTCATTACCATTGTTTTGATCGCTGCATTCACTACATATGCTTTACAAATAGTATGATCAAGTTTATGATGGCATGTCACTCTTAAATTATCCGTGTTATCGCTTTACCGCTCGGGACGAGCAGAACTAAGCTTGGGGATGCTGATACGTCTCCGACGTATCGATAATTTCTTGTGTTCCATGCCACATTATTGATGTTATCTACATGTTTTATGCACACTTTATGTCATATTCGTGCATTTTCTGGAACTAACCTATTAACAAGATGCCGAAGTGCCAGTTCCTGTTTTCTGCTGTTTTTGGTTTCAGAAATCCTAGTAACGAAATATTCTCTAATCGGACGAAATCAACGCCTGTGTTCCTATTTTACCCGGAAGCATCCGTAACACACGAGAACCGCTGCAGAAGGGAGGTGGCCACCACACCACACCCCGGCGCGGCCTAGGGGGCGCGCCCTAGGGTGTGGGCCCCCTTCGACCTTCCTGCGCCGCCTCTTCGCCTATAAGAAGCCCCCGGATCAGAAAACCCTACACCGATTGACGAAACCCACGAAACCTTCCAGTAGCCGCCGCCATCGCGAAGCCAAGATCCGGGGGACAGATCTCTGCTCCTAAGACACCTCGCCGGAGCGGGGAAGTGCCCCTAAGGCTTCTCCATCGACACCGCTGCAATCTCCATCGCCATCTTCATCACCGCTGCTGCTCCCATGAGGAGGAGTAGTTCTCCATCGAGGCTCGGGCTGTACCGGTAGCTATGTGGTTAATCTCTCTACTATGTACTTCAATACAATGATCTCATGAGCTGCTTTACATGATTGAGATTCATCTGAGTTTTGTATCACAATTCATCTATGTGCTACTCTAGTGATGTGTTATTAAAGTAGTTCTATTCCTCCTGCACGTGTGTAATGGTGACAGTGTGTGCACCGTGTTAGTACTTGGTTTGTGCTATGATCATGATCTCTTGTAGATTATGGAGTTAACTATTGCTATGATAATATTGATGTGATCTATTCCTCCTACATATGCATGAAGGTGACAGTGTGCATGCTATGCTAGTACTTGGTTTAGTAGCGTTGATCTATCTTACACTAAAGGTTACTTAAACATGAGCATTATTGTGGAGCTTGTTAACTCCGGCATTGAGGGTTCGTGTAATCCTACGCAATGTGTTCATCATCCAACAAAAGTGTAGAGTATGCATTTATCTATTCTGTTATGTGATCAATGTTGAGAGTGTCCACTAGTGAAAGTGTAATCCCTAGGCCTTGTTCCTAAATACTGCTGAGTTACTACTGCTTGTTTACTGTTTTACTGCGTTACTACTGCTGCAATACCACCACCATCAATTACGCGCCAAGCACTTTTCTGGCACCGTTGCTACTGCTCATACTTATTCATACCACCTGTATTTCACTATCTCTTCGCCGAACTAGTGCACCTATTAGGTGTGTTGGGGACACAAGAGACTTCTTGCTTTGTGGTTGCAGGGTTGCATAAGAGGGATATCTTTGACCTCTTCCTCCCTGAGTTCGATAAACCTTGGGTGATCCACTTAAGGGAAAACTTGCTGCTGTTCTACAAACCTCTGCTCTTGGAGGCCCAACACTGTCTACAGGAAAGGAGGGGGAACGTAGACATCAGTGATCCCGAAAATGATCCCCTTCTTGACGTGCTTTCTCTTCTGGAGATTCATGGAGACGAGGCACGCGACGGCCTTGCCGAAGCTGAGGCGGGGTTGTCGCGACTTTATCCCTACTTCTTCCCGAAAAAGGAGCAACCCACGCCGTTTCCTTGCCCTTGCCAAGTGCTTCAATACTGCCAAAAACCTTGGGCTCAAGCTTCGCCAAGAAAGTTTGAAGGTTGGCGTGGAGGGTACCATCGCCTTAATTGCCGATAGCCAACAGGATATCGACTGGACCAAGGTTGGCGACACGCAAGAGATGGAGACCAAAAAGTGGCAGTCGCTGATCAAGGCTGCAAAACCAAACTCGAAGAAGGTCCTCGCCTATCTTGGGTGCAAGCCAACTCCGGCTCCAAGTTCATCCAAACCGGAGGTCCAGTAGACCGCCTTGTCTTTCCTCCCCTTTTTTCCTCCTTTCCTTTCTTCCTTTTGATGCTGTCGCCAAAGTAGCTTTTGGCGACACCTTTCCCACTAGATCCATTGTAATGTCTTGTAATTATTCTGAAAATCAATGGAATTCTATTTTGCTTGATGATTGATGTCGACTCTTTTTAATTTCAGTTGATATTTGATAACTATACTCCAACTCATGCTCCTTCCGATATTTTGCCTACTTCTTCTCACTCGAGGAAAGTTCTCGTTAATACTGAACTTGGTGAAAATTCCTCGAGTGAGAATTTGTCGCAAGACTTGGAAGAACTTCGGCAACAGCTTCAGTATGCGAAGAGGCAAACACTTGTGATGATGGAAAAATCTCGCAAGGCCTTCGAAGCAGAAAAAATTGCACTTCAACAAGCTCAAGAGGCCATGGCTACCAAAGAAGCCGCCGTTTCTGAAGCTGAGAAAGCAACTGCTCGAGAGAATTCCATGCTTGAATTGATGAATGAGGCCGCTGCCGATATATCCGGTATTTTACTTCGAACCAAAGCTCCTTCTATCTTTCTGTTGTATCTTTTTTGAGATTTTTGTGCTGCCGTCAAATAGGTTCCTTTCTCGATGCTGCGGCTGAAGATGAAAGGGTAAATACGAGGACCAACATGCTCGTCAATCTTTCCCTTGACCATGGTTGCCTGTTCTGGGCCACTCCAGAACGGACCCGACAAATTGTCAGATTTCAAGACCGCGCCTGTCAGGTTCGTGATTTCCTGGATTTCTGTACTAGAACATTATCTTTGGTTTACAAAATGATGTTTCCTCGGAACGAGGCACCCGATACTCTTCTTGGCTTGATGGAGAAATTTCGAGATGCTCCAAAAATCCATGGCTTTGTTCGGGCGCAACTTTCTGCTGGCGCCAGGTTTGCTATGATGATGATCAAAATCTGCCATCCCAAGTTTGATATGAGCCAAATTGTTACCAAGTGTCTGGCGAAGATGGCGAAAAGGAAGAGGGATGTTGGCAAAATTTATGATTATGTAACCCCTGTAGCAGAAGATATGATGGATGAACTTCTTCGGATGGATTCTGAATTCTTCGTGAAAGGCAGCTATGCCGAACACAGTACTCGTACTTCAAACCGGATGACCATAGACAATATACTAGGCCATACTTGATTTTTCTTTTTCTCTTGTCACGTTGAATTTTTCTCGAGAATTGTCTCTTGTATGTTGTAAACATGTTCTATATTGTAAAGCCAATAAATGTTTTTATTTTTCCTCATCAAGCCCCCGAGTGTCTCGTTGGCGATTTTCTTTATTGTATGTGCGAGGTTTTGAACCAAGGCAACTAAATTATATTGAATATGCTATATTTGCGGGTACGAGCCCCCGTGCCTTGTTGTTGATCGCTATCTTGTATCTTTGTTTATTTTGCGAGGTGTTTGTGCACCAAGGCGAAATATTTTTTGGAAATATATATTGCAGGTCTTAAGCACAAGCCCCCGGGCCTGTCGAAGAAATATATATCTCAACTATCTTTATTATATTGCAGCCCCGCGAGCCCGCCTCATTAAAAACCTTTCCCGGCCCCACTCGGTGCCCCGAAAAAGGAAAAGAGTGCGTCTGAAAACTCGCGGGTGTTTCAGTACATTGTATTTTTACAGGGAGGACTATATTTCGATACTAAGCGTAAAAACGCCTTAGCTGTGCCACGTTCCAGGGGTTTTTCTCGGGAGCCCCCGACTTCTTGTCTTCGATTCTGTATGCTCCTCCTTCGATGACTTCTGTGACGATGTAAGGACCAAGCCATGGTGACTCGAGTTTTTCGGTACCCTGTTGGTTGAGTCGTAGAACTAGATCTCCCACCTGAAAGGACCTTGGTCTCAAGCGTCGACTATGATAATTTTTCAAGTCTTGCTGATATTTGGTGACTCGTGATAATACTTCATCTCGAGCTTCATCTAGTGCATCGACATCATCCTCCAATGCTTGTCTTGAAGTTTCCTCGTCATATTCTATGACTCTCGGGGAATCATGCTCTATTTCAATTGGCAGCACTGCCTCAGCTCCATGGACCAGAAAAAACAGAGTTTCCTGTGTCGATGTATTTGGTGTTGTTCGGATACTCCATAATACACTCGGCAACTCCTCTGGCCAGGTGTGTCGAGCTTTTTCCAGTGGTCCTAACAAGCGCTTCTTGATACCGTTGCAGATGATACCATTGGCTTTTTCGACTTGGCCATTGGTTTGCGGGTGCGCAACTGATGCAAAGTGTAGTTTGATGCCTACCTCTACACAATATTCCTTGAATTCTTTGGATGTGAAGTTGCTACCATTGTCCGTGACGATGCTATGAGGCACTCCAAACCTGAAGACGATGCTTTTCACAAACTTGATGGCAGATGCTCCATCTGGTGAATTTATCGGCTTGGCTTCTATCCATTTTGTGAATTTATCGACAGCGACGAGCATATACTCGTATCCTCATGCCGAAGCTTTATGTAACTTCCCCACCATATCGAGGCCCCATTGAGCAAAAGGCCAAGACAATGGTATTGGCATCAGTTCTGCTGCCGGAGAATGAAGTTTCGAGGCGAATCTCTGGCATGCGTCACAAGTTCGTACTATCTCCTTTGCATCCTCTATTGCTGTCAACCAAGAGAACTGCCTCAAAACCTTGGCTGCAATAGCTCGACTGCTTGCGTGATGGCCGCAGATTCCTTCGTGTACATCCTTCAACATCATCCTTCCTTCTTCGGGTGTAACACATCTTTGTAGTACTCCCGAAATAGTTCGTTTGTACAACTCCCCTTTAACCACAGTAAAAGCCTTCGATCACCTAATAACTCGCCTTGCTTCTACTGGATCGTCGGGTATCTCTTGCTTTAGGATGTATGATATATAGACCTGCATCCAAGGTATCTGCACCATCATCACCAAGTCCTGTTCCTCTTCTTCTTCTTCCTCTGGTACTTCTTTGGTAGCCCCCGAGGGTTTCTTGTCTTTCTCCTTCTTTTCTAGTTTTGTCGACTTCGTAGATCTCTCTGCTATCTCTTCCCAGAATACGCCTGGTGGAATTGCGAGGCATTGTGACCCGATGTTTGCGAGAACATCGGCTTCATCATTGCTCAGCCTGCTGATGTGGTTTACTTCGCATCCATCAAACAACTTCTCAAGCTCATTGTACACTTCCTTGTATGCTATCATACTGTCATTGACTGCATCGCATTGGTTCATGACTTGCTGAGCCACCAACTGCGAGTCGCCAAAGATTTTTAGTCAAGTTGTGCCACAAGCATTCGCCATCTTCATCCCGTGTATGAGAGCTTCGTACTCTGCCTCATTGTTAGATGCGTTTGGGAACGTCATCCTCAAGACATAGTTCAGCTTGTTGCCCTCATGTGATATTAATATCACGCATGCTCCAGCTCCCTCTAATCTCTTGGACCCGTCGAAGTTCATAGTCCAAGTTCTCGATAAATTCGGTGGTCCTGTATTTTGTAACTCCATCCACTCTGCGATGAAGTCTGGTAGAATCTGCGATTTTATTGCCTTTCTTTTTTCATACGTGATGTCCCGAGGGGAAAGTTCTATTCCCCAAAGGAAGACACGACCCGTAGCTTCTGGATTGTTGAGTATATTAGACAAGGGCGCCTCATTGACCACTATTATCGGGTGTGCCGAAAAATAGTGCCGCAATTTTCTTGCGGTTGTAAACACTCCATATGCTAGCTTTTGATACTGAGGATACCTCTGTTTTGAAGGCGATAAAACTTCGCTGACGAAGTATACTGGCCTCTGCACTCCATGAAATTTTCCTTCTTCCTCTCTTTCAACGACAAGTACTGTGCTTACCACCTGAGGTGTGCCCGCAATGTATAACAACAGAGGTTCCTTCTCTTTCGGCGCCACCAAGATTGGCGGTGTCGAGATTTTGCGTTTGAGATCCTCAAAGGCTCTGTCTGCTTCTTCGTTCCACTGGAACTTCTCTCCCTGTTTGATCAAGGCGTAAAACGGTAACGCCTTTTCCCCCAACCTGGCGACGAATCTGCTTAAAGCTGCGACTCACCCGGTTAACTGTTGTATTTCTTTCAACTTTGTTGGCTTTCTCATTGTTACGATGGCATGGATTTTTTTAGGATTTGCTTCAATCCCTCTTGCTGAGACTAGGAACCCGAGAAGTTCTCCTGCAGGAACGCCGAAAGAACACTTTGTCGGGTTCAGCTTGAGACAGAATTTATCGAGATTGTCGAAAGTTTCCTTCATGTCCTCAATTAGCGTGTCCCCCTTTTTTGACGTTCTGACGACGTCATCGATGTATACTTGTATGTTTTTCCCGATCTGTGTTGCTAGGCACTTCTGCATCATCCGCTGATATGTTGCTCCCGCGTTTTTCAAACCGAATGGCATTGTTCGATAACAGAACACGTCGTAAGGTGTGATGAACGCTGTTTTGACCCCGTCTTCTTCTTTAAATCTGATCTGGTTATAACCAGAGTAAGCATCCAGGAAGGAAAGACGTTCGCATCCTGCCGTGGAGTCGATAATTTGATCGATCCTCGGGAGGGGAAAGTGATCCTTTGGACAATGTTTATTGAGACACGTGAAGTCGACGCACATGCGAAGGACTTTTGTGTTTTTCTTTGGCACCAGCACTGGGTTAGCTACCCATGTGGCTTCTGTATGTAATTCCTTGATGAAACCAGCTTCTCTAAGTCTGTCAATTTCCGACAGCATAGCCTTGCGGTTTGGTTCCGAAAAACGCCGCAAAGGTTGTTTGATTGGTCTCGCTATTGGATCCAAGTTTAGGTGGTGCTCGGCAAGTTCCCTGGGTACTCCTGGCATGTCAGCTGGACACCATGCGAAGATTTTCTAGTGCTCACGGAGGAACTCGACGAGCGCGCTTTCCTATGCGAGGTCCATATTTGTTGCGATGGACGTCGTCTTCTTCGGATCTATCGGGTGAATCTGTACTTCCTTTGAGTCCTTTGCAGTATTAAAGGTTGATTCCTTATTAGGCCTTCCTACATCTGGCAGTACGTCGTAATCTGTCATAAGCCTTGACTCCATGTATTCTGCTTGCATCCCGAAAGTTTCTGAGAGTCGATGAAAATCCTTGTCACATTTATCGGCTAGCGCGAAGCTTCCTTTCACTGTGATTGGCCCCTGAGGTCCAGGCATCCTCCACAACAAGTATGTGTAATGTGGTACCGCCATAAATCTGGCATATGCTGGGCGCCCCAACAAAGCGTGGTACTGTGACGGAAAATCCACGACTATAAACTCCAACCTCTCTATCCTGTAGTTTTCTCGAGTGCCAAACTGAACATCGAGATTGATCTCCCTCAATGGGTAACTTGGTTTTTCTGGTGTGATGCCGTGGAAATGTGTGTCCGTTGGCTTCAGGTTTGCCAAGGATATGTTCATCTTCCTTAGTGTATCTGCGTACATAAGGTTTAGACTACTGCCTCCATCAATGAATACTCGAGATACATCGAATCCTACAATTACTGCTGGTAGGATAAGTGCTGACTGCCCTGGTCGAGGAACTTGCTGCGGGTGATCTGCAATTGTGAAGCCAATATCTTGTCCCGACCAATTAAGGTACTCGACTGTTGGTGGAGGCATCTTCTCTGCCATGAACACCTGTCGCGAGATTACCTTCTGCGCTCTGTTGGATGGCCTGCCTTTCTGAATCATCGAGACCGCTCCATGGGAGTTGGGATCAACGTAAGGTGGTGGTGCTGGTGCTGCCGCAATTCTGAGCTGATGTCGATTTTCGTCCGTAATCGCGGCAGGAGGTGGTAGGTGGATCTCACTCCTAGGTCCCTGAGGGTTTCGACTCGCTGCCTGAGCATTGGCTTGTCCGGCGAATCTCAACATTGCTTGAAAGTTTCGGCAATCCTTCTGCAAATGCCCCGACTGCCTCTTCCCGTTATTGTCGACATAGAAATGCATCTGGCACGGGCCGTTCATCATATCCTCAGGGGATACGAAGGGTCTCTGAAACCTAGGCCCGTTGTTTGGCCTGTTGTTTCGGGAATCGTCTCTATTGTCGCCTCGCTGCTCGTTGCTCCTTTGATACTCATCTTTATTGTTTCCTCCAGCGCTTGCTCGAAACCCAGCCGAAATTTGACCAGGTGCATCATATCTCGAAAATAGTCGAGAAAATCGTCGTCTATTTTGAAAATTTCGACTGCGGTCCTCCTCTGGTGACCTGTGTCATTTATTATGCACAGCGTCCTCGCCATCTGCCCATCTGTTTGCTATTTCCATTAATGCTGATACTGTCCTTGGGTTAGTTCTTCCCAAGTCCTCCACAAAATCTCCTCGTCGAACTCCTGCAACAAACACGTCTATCGCTCTCTCGTCAGATATGTTTTCTACCGAGTTTTTGATGATGTTCCACCTTTGAATGTACTTCCTCATTGATTCATCATGCTTCTGTCGACATGATCTCAATTCCTCGAGTGTCGCAGGCTTTTTGCAGGTTGATCGGAAGTTCTGAACAAACACGTCCTCAAAACTGTCCCAGCTGTCGATGGAGCCTGGGGCAAGTTTCTTTATCCAAGACCTCGCAGCTCCACTCAGGTGTACTTGGATACTTTGCATGGCTGTTGCTCTGGTTCCTCCTATCAGCTTCACCGTCTCGAGGTAATCGATTAACCAATCCTCTGGATCTTGAAGGCCGTCAAACTTTTTGAAGTTATCGGGTAACTTGAATCCTGATGGGACTCGAGTTTTTTGGACCCGTCGCGTAAAACACGGGAGTCCACACATATCTTCTTCGGCAAGTTCTGGTGAACGCCGATGTTCTCTTCTCTCTTGTCGCGCTCTATCTACCCTGGCCTGGGCCGCCGTATCTCTGGCACCACTTGCTCCTGGTGGATCTTGCACTGCTGCAGTAGGTCTCGGGCTATTTTGTCTTGCAGGTTCTTCGGGAGGTGTGGCTGCGAATGCTGCTCCCATGGCTCCACATCCTGCCATGGCCATGTTGTACAACGCCTCTCTTGGATCTCCGGGAGGTGGCCTAGACGCGAGGATAAAGGCTTGTGTCGCCATATACTTAGCTTCTGGTGTTTTGGGAATAATGTTCCCTCTCGTATCTATCGACATAAAAGACATGTCGAGGTTTTGAACTAAAGTCTCTCTTTCAGCTTCAGGTATATTTTGCAGCTGAGATCTTGGTCTCCTCCGAGCTTCTCTGTGACTATCTCCCGAAGTTCCTGATTGTCGACTCAAATCCGCTCTTCGCCTGTTTGACGCGGAAGCTGCCTCCCTTCTCCTATTCAGAGCCGATGTCAGTTTTTCCAACTCTCTTGCAGCTCGAGCGAGCCTATATTGGTAAGCCTGCAATTCTTCAGTCGTAGCAGTTGTCACCATTGGTTCTGAACCATCCATAGCTCTTGCGGCCCTATCCCATGCTGATTGTGGTAGTTGAACTCTAACACGTGGTGTAGGCCCGACGTATTTGGTGCCTAAACCTCGCCTTAGGTCAGAGGGATCGACATATGGATTTCCCAAATCGTCGAAAGCCTCCGACGTTTCCTCCTGATCGCGACTTGCTTCTCCAATGGCATAGATTTGATGATATTTTGGATTCCGCACCTTGCTGGTTTTGGTGACACCATCATAGAGATTGGTGAAGACCTTTCCCACAGTAATGGACTTGTCGATGAAGTCGAAGCTATCGATGCTACTCGAGTCATCGCTTATATAGGAGTCCGCAGATGACTCGAAGGATATGTCGTTGAAGATCTTGGTGAGTTTTTTGCTTGCCCTGGTGCTGATGAAGGGTGGCGACGAAATCTCCTCATCGCCTGACTCGACGGATGATGCTGAGCTTGAAAAATCGGGATCGACCGCCGATAATCCCGACGAGATCGGAACTTCGAGACGGTACGTTCCTTCTTTCTCGACGCGGAAGTGAAACCTTCCGAACGTCATCTCCATGGGCTCCTCCAGATACGCACATGCATCCAAACGGGAGGGCGGGTGAGGAACAAAATCAACGAGACCAGGTTCGATCTGTTTACCTCTGTCCATGATGTTGCTTGCTATCGACGAAGTCGACGATCTTGAACGTGCCATCGAGATCAGCTCCTTGTCGCCTCTAAATCCCACAGACGGCGCCAATTGACAAGGTATTAACTTGTCAATGCCTACAAGTAGTAGACTAGGGTTTCGTTGGATGTAGAGGGCAAGTAGATCTCGAAGGTTTCAACCGAAAAGTACTCGACGATGTAAAAGCTAGGGTTTGGGAAAACAACGATTCGATCCTCTCTTTGTCCCTCGACTCCCCCTTATATAGGAGGCGGAGCCGAGGGATTCGTAATACACAAGTTTACAGAGTCCGGGAGGGTTTCTGACCCGTCCCGCAAGATTACAATTTACACTTCCTTTTACAACTCTAGCTTTCCATAACTACATCTTGGGGCTCCGAATCTTCTTATTCTTCGATACGTGGGCCTTCAGTAAACCCCGGGTACTATCTTCGGCAGGCCCATTGGGGATTCCTATGTCACCCGGACATCACGAGGAGTTCCGGAATGGTCCGGAGAATAAGATTCATATATAGGAAGTCATATTCCAAGTTTGGAAATGATCCGGTGCATTTATGGAAGGTTCTAGAAGGTTCTAGAAAAGTCCGGAAGAAATCACTTTGGAAGGCGGAGTCCCGGAGGGACTCCACCACCCATGGCCGGCCAACCCTAGGGGTGGAGTCCCAAGTGGACTCCACCTAACGTGGCCGGCCACCCCCTCCCAAGGAAAGGTGGGAATCCCACCTCAAGTGGGAATCCCACCTTGGGTAGGTTTCATGTCATATGGAATGTTTTGGTTTGGGGTCTTATTCGAAGACTTGTAGACTAACTCTTGGGTGTTCCACCTATAAAAAGAGGGACAAGGGGAGGGGGCCGGCCACACCAAGCCACAGTTGGCCGCACCCCCCATAGTGGCCGGCCACCACCCCCTCTCCCAAACCCTAGCCGCCCCACCTCCTCCACCTCTCCCGCAACGCTTAGCGAAGCTTCGCCGGAGATCTCCATCGACACCGCCACCACGCCGTCGTGCTGCCGGATTCAAGGAGGAGCTACTACTTTCGCTGCCCGCTGGAACGGGGAGAAGGACGTCGTCTTCATCAACACCGAACGTGTGACCGAGTACGGAGGTCCTGCCCGATTGTGGCACCGTCAAGATCTTCTACGCGTTTTTGAAAGCGGGAAGTGATCATCTACCGCAGTAACAAGAGCCTCATCTTGTAGGCTTTGGAAATCTTCAAGGGTGAGACTCGTTCATCCCCTCGTTGCTCCCGTCTTCTAGATTGCATCTTGGCTTGGATTGCGTTCTCGCGGTAGGAAATTTTTTGTTTTCTATGCAACGAATCCCTACACCAGTTACTGTAGATCATGATGGATGACGTCCAGCCCAGGAGCAAGGAGCCGGATCTCAACCGACCTACGAAGGAGGCCGAATCCATGAAGGCCCATGAAGTATCCGGATCCAGTACGACCTTGATGGAAGGCGGATCCTTGACGTACCGGCAAGATACTTGTATTCCGGCTAGGACTCTCCAAATGTAAACCCTAGATGCGTGCGCCTTTATAAGCCGGATCCTGGGAGCCCTAGAGGCACAACCACAACTCATTGTAACAACGCGAAAGCGCCTAGATAATTCCAAACAAGCAGCAGTAGGCCCTGTCTTCGAGCAGGTGTTCCGAAGCTGGGTAAATCGCGTACCACCGTCCCGAGGACTCTCCGCCCTATGGCCCCTACTTCTTCTTCCCCTCGTGAGGATCCCTCCTCCGAGGTACCGTCAATTAGGCAACGACATGAACGCTGGCGGCCCCCATTTCCCCGACCATACCATTGCTAGAGCCCACCCTATTCACCTGACCGACGCCATGTGGAAGAAATGATGGCCGTTCCGCAAGACCAAGAACGACCACGAGGCTAGCGTCTCGCGGTCCGGCAAGAAGCCACGGGTCGGGCGGTACGTCCACATCGAGTTTCGCGCGCCGCCTTTCGGAGGAAAACCTACCGGTGCCATAGCCGGATGCAAACCTGCCTAGAGGAGACTGGTACCTCAACTCCAGGCGCGTGCTGGTTCCCTCGTGCCGTGCGAGGGCCGAGAGCGTCGGGACGAGGTGCGCCGCCGCCGAGCGATTTTGCCGGCCGATCTACGAGAAGATCCGGCGTACTCGCTCAACTCCTACAACTGGATTTCGGAACATGGGAGTTCGACGCGCGCCACCGCGCTGGCTACCTTGGCGACCTCGACTACTTCGATTGCGAGATCGCCACGGAAGAAGAGGAGAACGACGACTATGACGTGGACGAGGACGAGCAGGCGGAGCACAGACTACGACCACGACGACAGCGGGCCAGCGTGGGATCCGGAGACCCAGCCACCGTACATTACCGAGGAGGAGGCCATTGCCACGACACTAGCCAATAGCGAGCTTTACGAGCTCAACGAGCTCGCTATGTGGGACGGGATCGCAATCCAGCTCCGCGAGTCAGCGCTCGTGCAGGGGAGGCCGACGACTCCTCCGGCCACGCTGACCCGTTCCAACGACGACGCGCCGGCTTCTGCTCTGGCCTGTGATCCGTGGCTATCTTCACCACAGCCGCCTACGCAGGCGATGGCCTAGCCACAGTTGCCGCAGTCTGCCCTTCCTCCTCCACCGCCGGCGTACCAGCTTCCATGGCCAACGCTGGAGTTCCTCTAATGAGCAGTAGTTAGGTTTTAGCACACCTGTAAGGGTATTTCACCCTTATCCATTGTTTTGGTTACAATGACACCGTGCTAGAGTATTTGGCCTAATACATGTTTATAAAGATAATCCCAGGTATTAGCCAAAGAGGCTTAAATGGTGTATCAAGGAACAAGAAGGCTAAAGGAGACCCCCCCACTTCGACTACAATCAAAAGGGGTTCTCCAAAGAGCCGCCGTCATAGGTCCGGTTCGACCGCCCGTGCGCCGGCAGCTTCCGGTTTGCCGTCCGGTCGATCGGGCGCTGGTCGGGCGCTCCGGCGCCAACCGGCTCCTGCGCTGATGGCAACCGGGCGACGCATCGCAAGACATGAAGAAGTCCTCGGTCAAGGTCCTGGTCGTCGCCCGGTTTGGACCGGCGGGTCCGGTCCCTCGGCCCGGTCCGACCGGCGCCCCGGCGCCAACCGGGCTCGCGCTGATCGCAACCGGAGGGAGTACTGCGCGTCACTTCAAGGGTCCGGTCAGCTTCCGGGCCTGTCGTCCGGTTTGGACCAGCGGGTCCGGTCCTCGGTCCGGTCGGACCGCCCTCGCGCTAGGCTGTCCGGCCTCGTGGTCCGCTGACCGGGTTTCTCGGGAGAAAGCTGATGTGTCAAGTGAGCAACGGCCATATTACAAGTGACACTATAAGTAGCCCTTCTCCTACCTCTGAATAGTTAGGCACTACACTACAAGCTGTTCTTGAGCTCTCTCTCTCTTACTCCATTGCTAGAAACACCAAAAGCCTCCGATCTCCCTCCTCCTCCACCCAAACTCAAATCCCTCCGGGGAATCATTAGAGGAGGACTCGATCTACTGTTCTACCAAGCCAAATCTCATTCCCCCTGGTATTCAGTGAGACGCTTGCTTCCTAGGGTTCCTGGGAATCCCTAGGTAGGCTCGAGGAGTCCGGAAGCATCCGGCCGTGGATTTGCTCCGGCAAGATTGTGAAGGTTTGGAGGCTACCTCAAAGTCTACCACAAGTGAGTGAGCTATTCCTTCGTGGGATAGGCTCCGGAGAATAGGGTGAGCCTTCGTGGGACCTCCACTCCTCCAAACGTGACGTACCTTGTTGCAAAGCAAGGGAACACGGGAATACATCCTCGTCTCCGCGTGCTATCGGTTATCTCTAACCGAACTCCTTACTTGTGATTTAACTGCCTGTGAGAGCCTTCGTGCTCGAGTTAGTTGTATCCTCATATAGGTTGCTTCACCTAGTTTGCATTAGGCTCATCTTTATATTCCGCAAAGCCTAATATTGCAAAGAAAGAATTAAAACTTGTAGAAACCTATTCACCCCCCCCCTCTAGGTTTACCATCTCTATACTTTCAATTGGTATCAGAGCCTGGACTCTTATTAAGGGCTTCACCGCCTTAAGAGTGAGATGGATAAACTCTTCGAGGGTCTAGATGACGACTCTAACCTTTCGGTTAAAGAGATGAAATCTAGATTCTTGGCATATGAGGCCGAGAAGAAGAAAAAGGAGGATGAGTTACAAAACCAAATGACAGAAATGTCTGCCATGCTTAAGAACCTAACTGCGGGTGGAACTCCTAGTGGGGCTTCGGCCTCTAAGGAAACCTACCATGAGGTTAACCATGACTATCCCAAAAACACTTCACCCATGCCTCATATAAATCATAGCGGGACCGTTCCCCATTATGATGGAACTCACTTTCCACATTGGAAATCTGCTATGGAATCTCATATTCGCAGCTGCAGTGTGGAGCTATGGGAGCTCATTGTTCATGGACATCGGGAGCCACAAGATCCTACTCGATTGACCTCCACTGAGTTCTACAACCGTCAACTCAATGCATCCGCACGTGACAAGATTAGAAGTGGCATCAACCGCAAGCTTCTTGATCAAGTCGATGACATTGTCTCCGCTAAAGAGTTGTGGGATCGGATCGTAGTACTCCAAGAGGGAACCGATTTGATCCAATCAGCTCTCTATGAGACCGCAAAGCAAGAGGCCCACCAGTTCATGATTCGAGATGGAGAATCCGTATCCGATGCCTATGCTAGGCTTGGTGCTCTAAAAGTGAGGGTCAAGGGACTTGGTGCTGAGAAGTACAATGACGGCTTCGAGATGAACGAAGCCTTCATAAAATCCAAGGTCATTGCTATGATTGCCGTCAAACAAGAAGACACCAACCTTGCACTCAACTTGCAAATCATGACCAAGAGTGCCGATCTCAACTCCGATGATCTAGTCTCTTATGTGGCCGCCAATGAAAGCATGGCCAAAGCCGGAAAGAGGCTCAAGGCAATGAACCGTGTTGATGAAGCCTCACACAACCATGAAGCGTCACACAACCTTGCTCTCAAAGCTAGAGCCGACCATGGAAGCAAAGAAGACTATGAAATTGAGGAAGATGAAGAGATGACTTCAACTAGTGACATTGCTACCGACTTTGCTTTCTTTGCCAAGAAGTACAAGGCAAAGTTCCCAATGCTCCTCAATGACAAGAAGAAGAAGAGAACTTGCTACAATTGTGATGAAGATAACCACTTTGCAAATGAGTGCCCTTATGAGAAAAGGGTAGACAAGCCAAAGTTCATCAAAGGGGTCAAGCCAAGATTGAAGCCGAACCCAATCAACGATCGGTACAAGAAGAACAAGGGAAGAGCTTTTGTTGGGGCCGAGTACTTGTCAGATGAAGAAGAGGAAGATGAGGAGAAGGAGGCCGGAGTGGCCGGTTTGGCTTACTCTAAGCCCGGGTCACTCTTCACATATGACTTCTCCAAAGATTACTCCACGGAGAATGATGTTGGCTCTTCCTTCATGGCAAGAACAACTCAAGATGATGACTCCGATGACTCTCCCTCCTCTCCAATCATTGGCTCTTGTCTTATGGCAAGGGAAACCAAGGTAATGGAACCTCCACCTTCCCTATCTAGTGTTCTTGATGATGAAAACGAAGATCTAGAAGAATTAATAGTGCTTAAGGAACTCTATGATGTTAGATGCACCCTTCGTGGTGAAGCTCTTGTCAAGTTTGATTTCTTGATGGACTCACTCAAAGAAAAGGATGAGTCCATTGAGGAATTAGAATATCAATTGAATGAGAAGGAACGGAGATTCAATCTCCTAAGACAAGAGCTAAAAACCGAAAGATGCATATCTCAAGGCCTTAAGCAACAAATTGAAACTTATGAACTTGATAAAGTTAAGGACCTAGAAACTATTGATAGGGCTCAATTATTGACCCAAGAGCTCAATACCTCAAAGGAGGAACTTGAAGTTGCTCATGCTTCTCTCACTAGGGATCTTGACCACCTTGAAAGAGCTAACAAGCTTGTCAAGGATGAGCTCAAGAAACTTGGAGAAAACCATGATCTACTTCAAGAATCCTACAAAAGGGCCCTTGGATCAATGAAGGATCCCATTGATGTTGAAAACCTTGCTTGTTCCTCCATTTCCTTTACTAGTGAGCATGCTAAACTTGTTGAGGAACATGTTCGTTTACAAGAGGAACTTTCTTTGCATGTTGAGACCAATGCATATCTTGAGTCCTTGGTGACCAAATATGGTCTTGACTATCATCCTAATGAATCTTCTTGTGAGCAAGCATCTATTCTTGAGGAAAATGTTAGGCTAACAAAGGAACTTGCAAAGTTCACCACCGCCAAGAACAAGATGGGATTGGATGACCTCTTGAGTAAGCAAAGGTCAAACAATCAAAAGTATGGACTTGGATATACTCCCAAGTCCCACAAGAAGAACAACTACAAGAAGGAGAAACCCGCTCAAGATAAGAACAAGAAGGTCACTAACAATGGCAAAGCCTCAAAGGGCAAAGCCACTAGTGGTGACCGCACGGGGCCAAACGATCACTATGCATTATTTGTTGATTATTATGGTGATGTCTATGCTAACTATGTTGGCCCTCCTAATGGCTATGCTTATAGAGAGTACTCAATTTGGGTACCAAAAGATATTGTTGCCATTGCAAAGGAACCCATTAATCGATGGGTTCCTAAATCCTCTACTTGATTTTGTAGGGGTATTCCTCCGGTGGTCCAAAATGGGTGTTTGATAGTGGATGCACCAATCATATGACCGGAGGAAAAGGGGTGCTTGATCAATTCATTGAAGATATCAACAAGAAGTCAAGCATTACCTTTGGTGACAACTCAAAGGGAAAGGTACTTGGGTATGGCAAGGTAGCAATCTCTAAGGACTTGTGCCTTGAGACGGTTATGCTTGTTGAACACCTTGGCTATAACTTACTTTCTATATTTCATCTTGCCGATGCCGGTTACAATTCATATTTCACTAAATATTATGTGCAAGTCTTTAGGAGTGACAATCTCAAATTGGTCCTTGTTGGATATGTGGAGAACAACCTTTACGTGGTTGACCTCTCGAAAGAGAGCCCTTCCTTCTCCACATGTCTAATGGCGGCCAAGCACGACGAAGGATGGTTGTGGCATCGCCGCCTTGGTCATGTTAACATGAGGAATCTTAAACAACTCCTAAAGGGTGAGCATATTGTGGGACTAACCGGCGTTTCTTTTGAGAAAGATCGTGTTTGTAGTGCATGTGTAGCCGGAAAGCAACTCAAGAAGAAGCATCCCATCAAGAGTATTGTTACCACATCTAGGCCTTTGGAGCTCCTTCATTTGGACCTCTTTGGGCCATCACATTATGATACTCTTGGTGGGAGCAAGTATGGACTTGTTATTGTTGATGATTACTCAAGATACTCTTGGGTCTTTCTCCTTAAGTCTAAGGACGAGACTCATAGAGAGTTCATCACCTTCGCCAAGAAAGCTCAACGTATGTATGAATCCGAGATCAAGGCAATTAGGACCGACAATGGCACCGAGTTCAAGAACTACACTATGCAAGAGTTTGTGGATGATGAGGGCATCAAGCATGAGTTTTCGGCGCCATACACCCCTCAACAAAACGGTGTTGTTGAAAGGAAGAACCGGACTATCATTGAGATGGCAAGAACCATGTTGAGTGAATTCAACTCACCCCACAATTTTTGGGGAGAAGCCATCTCTATGGCCGTCCACTACTCCAACCGGCTCTTCCTCCGTCCCCTCCACAACAAAACCCCATATGAGCTCCTTACCGGTAACAAGCCTAATGTCATGTACATTCGTGTCTTTGGATGCAAATGCCTTGTTAAGAACAACAAAGGAAAGCTCGGTAAATTTGAAACTAGAACCATAGAGGGTATATTTGTTGGATATGCGGAGAACTCTCATGCCTATAGATACTACAACCTGTCCTCCGGGACTATTGAAGTATCTTGTGACGTGGTGTTCTTGGAGGATAATGGCTCCCAAGTGGAGCAAGTTGTTCCATGTGTTGCAGGTAATGATGATGATCCATCTAGTGCCATCAAGCATATGGGCATTGGACACATCCGGCCCATGGAGATTCATAATAATGATCAAGATGATGGAGTAGATGTCTCAAGCACGCCACAAGTGGAGCCTAGCACAACTCAAGCCGAACCATCAAGTGCAACTCAAGAACCATCCTCTACTCAAGATGAGTCGCAATCCGAAGAACAAGAAGAAGATCCTCATTCCATGGAGCAAGATCATGATGACAATCAAGAAACATCCTCAACTCATGATCAAGCTCAAGTGGTCCCTCATGATCAAGTACTAGCAAGAGATGAATTCATTGATCATGAAGGAACCGTTCGGAAGATCAAGGCCGCTACAAGGGCAAGTGACATGAAAGTGGATCAAGTCCTTGGTAGCATCTCAAGAGGAGTGGTAACTCGTAGACACCATGCATTACTTATCACTTATTGTCAACATCATGCTTTTGTGTCTAGTTTTGAACCACTTAAGGTACATGAAGCCTTGGTCGATCCGGATTGGGTAATTGCCATGCAAGAAGAATTGGAGTGTTTCACTCGTAATGAAGTATGGTCTCTAGTTGAGAGACCCAAGGATCATCGCATCAATGTCATTGGGACCAAATGGGTATTCAAGAACAAGCAAGATGAGAATGGCATTGTTATACGAAACAAAGCAAGGTTAGTGGCGCAAGGGTTTGCCCAAATAGAAGGTATGGATTTTGAGGATACCTTTGCGCCGGTAGCCCGTCTTGAAGCTATTCGTCTTTTGCTTGCATTTGCATCTTTCCACAATTTCAAATTATATCAAATGGATGTGAAAAGTGCATTTTTGAATGGTCCCCTAAAAGAAACCGCATATGTGGCTCAACCCCTGGTTAAGACCCATGCCGACCCAACCACGTGTATTTACTCCATAAGGCACTCTACGGTCTCAAGCAAGCTCCACGTGCTTGGTATGAGTTCCTTAGGGATTTCTTACTACATGATGGGTTTTGCATGGGTACGGTCGATTCCACCCTTTTCACCAAGAGGGTTAAAGGGGGTGGCCTCTTTATATGTCAAATATATGTTGATGATATTATTTTTGGTGGAACTAACCCCAATCATAACAAAGCTTTTGAGCTATTGATGACTAGGAAATTTGAGATGTCCATGATGGGAGAGTTGAAGTTCTTTCTAGGCTTCCAAGTGAGGCAACTTGCGAAAGGCACCTTCATCTCTCAAGAAAAGTATGTGAAGGACATGCTCAAGAAATTCAACATGACCAATGCAAGTCCAATGAAGACACCCATGCCCGTAAAGGGGCAACTTGGTTCATGTGACGGTGAGAAGGATGTGGACATAAAGGTATACCGCTCCATGATAGGATCCTTGCTCTACCTTTGTGCCTCTAGGCCGGATATCATGCTAAGTGTAGGGATGTGTGCTCGTTTTCAATCCGCTCCCAAGGAGAGCCATTTAATGGCGGTCAAACGGATACTAAGATACCTTGTTCTCACTCCTACTCTCGGGCTATGGTATCCAAAGGGGTCAACCTTTGAACTCATTGGCTATTCGGATTCCGATTGGGCCGGTGATAAGGTTGATCGGAAGTCTACCTCCGGGGCTTGCCAATTTATTGGCCGGTCATTGGTGAGTTGGTCATCCAAGAAACAAAACTCCACCGCCCTATCCACCGCCGAAGCCGAATACATATCCGCGGCATCTTGTTGCACTCAATTGTTATGGATGAAGCAAACCTTGAAAGACTATGGTGTGTCTCTTGGTACGGTGCCTCTTCTTTGTGACAATGAAAGTGCAATAAAGATCGCCAATAACCCGGTTCAACATTGTCGCACCAAACATATTGACATTCGCCATCACTTCCTACGTGATCATGTTGCCAATAAGGATATTGATCTCACTCATGTGGGAACGACCTACCAATTGGCGGATATTTTCACTAAGCCTTTGGATGAAGCCCGCTTTGTTAACTTGAGAGGAGAACTTGGTATTCTTGATCCTAAAAACTTGGATTGATTAACTTCTTGCACTACATTCTTGCATTTATCTTGCTATCTAGCTTAGAGGCATAGCACATATAGGGATAGTCATCTTACCATGTCTTGGTATGATGCATACCTATGTGTGCAACATAAATAGACCCAATGTCATTATGTGGACCCAAGCATGTCTCTTCGCGGTCACATGACATTTGCGCTTTCACATAGGGGGAGTAATCCCCCGCCCCTCATTGAGCCTTCATTACAAATTGATTTGACTATATAAGGCCCAATGATTTTAGTGCGAGCATCATTTCCAAACAAAATAAATGACTTATGATTCTTGATATACACTTCGAATCATGCCCATTGTTGCTATTGTCATCTTGTTTGGATTTTCTCTCCAATGGGTATGCCTAGAGAACTTTGTGTTTCCAACCCCATGTCTATGCTCATCTCATCATCATCTATCTATCTATATGTACATGTCATCATTTGAGCTCTCACACACATTTACACAAAGAATAGGGGCAAAACGAGGCAAAATGACACATTTTTGGGCGAATTGACTCTGGCTGGTCATCGTCTTGGCCGGACCGGCCTTTGCGCCGGGTCGTCCGGCGTCTGGCCCGGTCGACCGGGCGCCCGACCGGCCGTGCGGGCTGTTATGTCTTGGAGAGGATACCCTTGGGGATCTTCTTCCTCATTCTTCCCCATCTCCCAAACCTCCATGGCCGCCGCCCCCATCACCTCCCACATGCTCTAGGCACTTCCCACCACAAGAACTTCCCCAAACTCCACCACACCATAGATCGGGCCCCTTGGAACATCTCCACCGAAGGATTTGGTCCCTCTCCAACTTGTTTGGAAATTTTTGAAGTTCTTCGTTTTCAAGCCCTCCCTCGTGTTCTTCTTGCTCTTTTGATCGAGAAGGACAATGTCTTCGGGTAATGTACTCTCCTTTCCTCCCTAATCTCTAGTCCTCCCCACACATTGCAAGTTCTTGCCAAAATTTGAGGAAATCTTAGGGTTAGGTTTAGGGTTTGCAAGTCCTCATGCCTTTAGAGTGTCTCTCAACACACAGCACATACTCCACTCTATTGCTATAGCATGTACTCAAGTTTTTCGAGTTTTTGCATGACTTTGTGGTAGAAAATCTGGGCAAACATCACAAATCGACAGACCCGGTCACCAGCCCGGTCGACCGGCCGCTCAACCGGCCGGCCCGGCGTGCGGCCCGGTCAACCGGATTGGCAACCGGCTCGTCCGGTCTGCCGTCCGGTTGGACCGGCCTGTGCGCCGGATCGCCCAGTTCTTCGCATGACCTCATCAAAACACTTGAATATATGCTATGCTTTTTGGCTTCCCTACTTACTGATGACATGTACACTTACCCCACTGCTATCCTCGCTTTATTTTCTCAATCACAGATAGTTGGAGTGGTGACGCCCGTGGCACTGCTGCCAAGCGAGGAAGGCCCACGGTGCATCCACCACGCCGTTCTAGTGGCCGCATGCCTTCTAAAGCACCTCAGACTACTGACACTGCCAGCTCAGCTGGGGGAAGAAGCAAGAGTGGTAAGAGGAAGGACAAGCATGTCCCCCAAGAGGGTGATGAGATAGTGCCAGCCTTTAATGTGGGAACAGCACATCGTGGTGATTGGCAAAGTGTGAGGATGGAGAACCCATATCACTTTGAGCACCGGACTTACACTGGAGGGGACAAGTTCTTCTGGACCAAGACTCAAGCACAACTTTGGGAAGATTTCTATAACACTAGAGAATGTATGAAGAATGGTGCTGTGGTGATGCCCAAGGCCATCAACCCCGACGAGCTTAACTTGTATGCCGCCACAAAGTACCGCTTTGTGGTTGATACCTTGCAGGGTTTGGGTCTATATGAGCTTGTGTGCCTGAAGCCCGATGATGCCCAAAAGGAAAGCATCTATTGTCCACTTCTAGTCCGTCAGTTCCACTGCACAGTATTCTTCCATGATGATGAGGATCGCACTATGACTTGGATGACTGGCAAGGAGAAGTACTCATGCACCTACTCTCAGTTCTCTGAAGCCATGGGCTTTGGTGGTGGCCTTGCTCAAGGGTTCAAGATTCATTCTCGCCCTAAGCTTGCTAAAGGTGACATCTCCTTTTGCTATCCCTCGAACCCTACAGCTGGGCCTCCCACTATCTCAGGGATGTACTACTCTTACTATGTCCTTGCCAAGATGTTCCGTGAGAATCTCATCAGCAAGTCAGGCGACACCAGTGAAGTCAGGAACTACCACTTTAATCTGATGTACTATTGCCATCCTGACAGGATAAGGAAGATTGATGGCTGTGATTTCATTCACTGTGAACTGAAGCGTTCAGTTTTGGGCCGCATGACTCCCAACTATGCTCAGTATGTTCAGTGGCTCATCAACTACATAGTTCCTCCTCCTCTCAACACGCTAGAGGAACGGATCATCATGGATACATTCAAGTTCCCTCTTCAGGACACACGTCCAGAAATCCCCTCCATGATGCCTTCTGAGCGCCGTTCCAAGGAACACCATGATCATGATGCTAGTTCCAGCTACTCTCGGCGCCCCAAGCGCGGTGTCGCTCGTTTCTTCTCCAACTTGTGGCAAATGTGCAAGAACACCAATGATGTTGCCCATCAGAGTCTTGCTTTGAACCAGGAGACAAGGAGGCGACAGAATGAGCTCATGGCTTCAAGGAATGCCTCTGTTCCTCCTTCTGGACCTGAGATGGAGCCTGTGATAGCACCACAGTGGGAGATGCCTCCCCTCACCGATGAGATGTTCCAGAACTTCGACTTCTCCATGTATGCTCATGGTGGTCTTCCTCCTAGGACTGCTCGTGCCCCTACTGATGCTGCTGATGATGACGAGGAAGAGGATGAAGGTGATGAGGATGATGATGCCGAGCGCGCTGGCGAGAGCTCCTATTCCACTGGGCATGAGTTCTACTGATGGGTGCGATAGCATGTCTTCTCTTTTCTTCACCTTTTTGGTGTTCCGATGCCAAAGGGGGAGAAGAGAGTAGAGTCTAGGACCACGGGGTTCTTTGGTTGTCACAAGCCATGGGTGTTGCTTTATTTGATTCTTATATGGCTTGTGCTTATTTGCTTTCATTTCTCAAGAACCATTTGCTACTTCGAATAATTCGTGTATGGACGACTATTTGTATGCTTAATCACTCTATTAGGATGATCATGCATTATGCCTATATATCTTGATATACTTGTCCATATCATGCTTGTTTCCTAAAGATATTGGGGGAGCTTCTCATACTCCACAAATGGTGCACTTTGTATTCAAACACAATTTCTCCAAGTGCACACATTATGGGGGAGCTGTCGTAATATCTTATATGGAATCAAGGTTTAGAGCTTATCATAATATCTATATGTGACTCTAGCTCGGTTTGTCATCGTATACCAAAAAGGGGGAGATTGTAAGGGTATTTCACCCTTATCCATTGTTTTGGTTACAATGACACCGTGCTAGAGTATTTGGCCTAATACATGTTTATAAAGATAATCCCAGGTATTAGCCAAAGAGGCATAAATGGTGTATCAAGGAACAAGAAGGCTAAAGGAGACCCCCACTTCGACTACAATCAAAAGGGGTTCTCCAAAGAGGCCGCCGGTCATAGGTCCGGTTCGACCGCCCGTGCGCCGGCAGCTTCCGGCTTGCCGTCCGGCCGATCAAGGCTGGGCCGGGCGCTCCGGCGCCAACCGGCTCCTGCGCTGATGGCAACCGGGCGACGTACTGCAAGACATGAAGAAGTCCCCGGTCAAGGTCCGGTCTGCCGCCCGGTTTGGACCGGCGGGTCCGGTCCCTGGCCCGGTCCGACCGGGCTACCGACCGGGCGCCCCCGGCGCCAACCGGGCTCTGCGCTGACTGCAACCGGAGGGAGTACTGCGCGTCACTTCAAGGGTCCGGTCAGCTTCCGGTCTGTCGTCCGGTTTGGACCAGCGGGTCCGGTCCCTGGTCCGTCGGACTGCCCTCGCGCTAGGCTGTCCGGTCTGTGGTCCGGTTGACCGGGTTTCTCGGGAGAAAGTTGATGTGTCAAGTGAGCAACGGCCATATTACAAGTGACACTATAAGTAGCCCTTCTCCTACCTCTGAATAGTTAGGCACTACACTACAAGCTGTTCTTGAGCTCTCTCTCTCTTACTCCATTGCTAGAAACACCAAAAGCCTCCGATCTCCCTCCTCCTCCACCCAAACTCAAATCCCTCCGGGGAATCATTAGAGGAGGACTCGATCTACTGTTCTACCAAGCCAAATCTCATTCCCCCTTGTATTCATTGAGAAGCTTGCTTCCTAGGGTTCCTTGGAATCCCTAGGTAGGCAAGAGGAGTCCGGAAGCATCCGGGCTGTGGATTTGCTCCGGGCAAGATTGTGAAGGTTTGGAGGCTACCTCAAAGTCTACCACAAGTGAGTGAGCTATTCCTTCGTGGGATAGGCTCCGGAGAATAGGGTGAGCCTTCGTGGCGCGGGGAATCCTTCGTGGGACCTCCACTCCTCCAAACGTGACGTACCTTGTTGCAAAGCAAGGGAACACGGGAATACATCCTCGTCTCCGCGTGCTATCGGTTATCTCTAACCGAACTCCTTACTTGTGATTTAACTGCCTGTGAGAGCCTTCGTGCTCGAGTTAGTTGTATCCTCATATAGGTTGCTTCACCTAGTTTGCATTAGGCTCATCTTTATATTCCGCAAAGCCTAATATTGCAAAGAAAGAATTAAAACTTGTAGAAACCTATTCACCCCCCCCCTCTAGGTTTACCATCTCTATACTTTCAACACCTTTATGGCCTTTTTAAAGTCTTTTTATGTTTTTTATTAATGTAAATTATGATTTTTATAAATGGAAAAAAATGCGTCGTGCCGCTGGAGCCACCCCCGACGCAATCGGGCGCGCAGTCGATTTCGACCATTTAGGCCGACACGTTCGAAATGCATCGCCCCGCTGTAGATGCCCTTAGGATTGTAAAGAAGAAAATTACGAATACAAAGTTCACGTCATCTCGAGGTCAATAAAATTGTTGGCGCCTCAAAGGCTCAAACGAACCCTATGTGAGGGTTTTTATCAGCCGAGCTCACGCGAGGAGAGCAACAACTCCACGTCGGATTCCCCTGGCATGGCCCGCTGGTCACTCTCCCATCTCCCCACCTACACCTTTGTCTCCTCATTTTTCTCTCTCTCTCTCCCCACTTTCGTTTTCCCATCGACGCTGCCCTAGGACGCCACCCACGCCTCCCGCCTCTGGCCGTCGAGACCTCGCCCGTGTCTCCTGTATCTGGCCTCCGAGACCTCGCCCACACCTCCCACCTCGCCCGCGCCCGCGAGCTCTTGCCTCGAGCAACTTATAGCCGTATGTGCCTACCGAGCTTGGCCTCGCTCGCGGGCTCCTGCATCGAGCAGCTTTGTCTACGTATGCCATTTTTAGCCGATGCATCAGCTCCTCCCTCTTTCATTTCATTCCAATGTATATCTTGAAGGAGATATGCCCTAGAGGCAATAATAAAGTGGTTATTATTTATATCTTTATGTTTATGATAAATGTTTATATATCATGCTATAATTGTATTAACCGAAACATTAGTACATGTGTGATATGTAGACAACAAAGAAGTCCCTAGTATGCCTCTTAACTAGCTTGTTGATTAATAGATGATTAGTTTCATAATCATGAACATTGGATGTTATTAATAACAAGGTTATATCATTATATGAATGATGTAATGGACACACCCAATTAAGCATAGCATAAGATCTCGTCATTAAGTTATTTGCTATAAGCTTTCGATACATAGTTACCTAGTCCTTATGACCATGAGATCATGTAAATCACTTATACCGGAAATGTACTTTGATTACACCAAACGCCACTGCGTAAATGGGTGGTTATAAAGGTGGGATTAAGTATCCGGAAAGTATGAGTTGAGGCATATGGATCAACAGTGGGATTTGTCCATCCCAATGACGGATAGATATACTCTGGGCCCTCTCGGTGGAATGCCGTCTAATGTCTTGCAAGCATATGAATAAGTTCATAAGAGACCACATACCACGGTACGAGTAAAGAGTACTTGTCAGGAGACGAGGTTGAACAAGGTATAGAGTGATACCGAAGATCAAACCTCGGACAAGTAAAATATCGCATGACAAAGGGAATTGGTATCGTATGTGAATGGTTCATTCGATCACTAAAGTCATCGTTGAATATGTGGGAGCCATTATGGATCTCCAGATCCCGCTATTGGTTATTGGTCGGAGTGAGTACTCAACCATGTCCGCATAGTTCACGAACCGTAGGGTGACACACTTAAAGTTGGATGTTGAAATGGTAGAACTTGAATATGGAATGGAGTTCGAATATTTGTTCGGAGTCCCGGATGAGATCCCGGACATCACGAGGAGTTCCGGAATGGTCCGGAGAATAAGATTCATATATAGGAAGTCATATTCCAAGTTTGGAAATGATCCGGTGCATTTATGGCAGGTTCTAGAAGGTTCTAGAAAAGTCCGGAAGAAATCATCATGGAAAGTAGAGTCCCGGAGGGACTCCACCTTGCATGACCAGCCAACCCTAAAGGGGAGGAGTCCAAGGTGGACTCCTCTAGGGTGGCCGGCCATCCGCCCTCATGAAAAGGGGGAATCCCACCCCAAGTGGGATTCCCACCTTGGGTAGGTTTCCCTACATATGGGAGGTTTCATTGTTGGGGTCTTATTCGAAGACTTGGATACCAACACTTGGGGATTTCCACCTATATAATGAGGAGGAGAGGGAGGGGGCTGCCCACTCTTGGCCGCACCACCTAGGGCTGCCCTTGGCCGGCGCCCTAGCCTCCCCCTCTCTCCCCAAACCCTAGCGGTCTCTCTCCTCCACCACATCCCGCACGCTTAAGCGAAGCTCCGCCGGATTTCTCCACCACCACCGACACCACGCCGTCGTGCTGTCGGATTCAAGAGGAGCTACTACTTCCGCTGCCCGCTGGAACGGGGAGGTGGACGTCGTCTTCATCAACAACCGAACGTGTGACCGAGTACGGAGGTGCTGCCCGTTCGTGGCGCCGGAAGCGATCGTGATCAAGATCTTCTACGCGCTTTTGCAAGCGGCAAGTGAACGTCTACCGCAGCAACAAGAGCCTCATCTTGTAGGCTTTGGAATCTCTTCAAGGGTGAGACTCGATACCCCCTCGTTGCTACCGTCTTCTAGATTGCATCTTGGCTTGGATTGCGTGTTCGCGGTAGAAATTTTTTTGTTTTCTATGCAACGTTATCCTACAGTGGTATCAGAGCCGTGTCTATGCATAGATGGTTGCACGAGTAGAACACAATGGTTTGTGGGCGTTGATGCTTATGTTGTCTTTAGTTTGAGTACTTTGCATCTTTGTGGCATAGTGGGATGAAGCGGCTCGGACTAACTTTACATGACCGCGTTCATGAGACTTGTTCCTCGTTCGACATGCAACTTGTATTGCATAAGAGGCTTTGCGGGTGTCTGTCTCTCCTACTATAGTGAAGATTCAATTTACTCTTCTATTGACAACACTAGTATCACCGTTGTGGTTCATGTTCGTAGGTAGATTAGATCTCTCTCGAAAACCCTAAACCACGTAAAATATGCAAACCAAATTAGAGACGTCTAACTTGTTTTTGCAGGGTTTGGTGATGTGATATGGCCATAATGTGATGATGAATATGTATGAGATGATCATTATTGTATTGTGGCAACCGGCAGGAGCCTTATGGTTGTCTTTAAATTTCATGTTGAGTAGTATTTCAAATTAGTTGTAATAGTTGCTACATGAGGTGAACAACCATGAAGACGGCGCCATGAACCTTGACGCTACGCCGACGATGATGGAGATCATGCCCGTTGATGATGGAGATCATGTCCGTGCTTTGGTGATGAAGATCGAAGGCGCAAAGACTAAAGGGCCATATCATATCACATATGAATTGCATGTGATGTTAATCCTTTATGCATCTTATTTTGCTTAGATCGCGATGGTAGCATTATAAGATGACCCCTCACATTAATATCAAGATAATAAAGTGTTCTCCCCTCGTATGCACCGTTGCCAAGGTTCGTCGTTTCGAAGCATCTCGTGATGATCGGATGTGATAGACTCAACGTTCATATACAACGGGTGTAAGCCATGTTGCACACGCGGAATACTTGGGTTTGCTTGACGAGCCTAGCATGTACAGACATTGCCTCGGGACAACGGAAACCGAAAGGTTGAACACGAGTCATATGGATGATATGATCAACATGTTGATGTTCACCATTGAAGCTACATCATCTCACGTGATGATCGGTTTTGGTGTAGTGGATGTGGATCGTGTACCACTTAACAACTATGAGGGATGTTGTATTAAGTGGGAGTTCATTAGTAATTAGATTAAAACATGAACTAATTATCATAAACATAGTCTGAGTAGTATTTTGAATTAATTTTGTAGTATTGGCATCCGTTTTTCTACCATACGCTAAGTCTTGTAATTGAGATAGAAATACTGTTAAAATCTGACAAGAAACTTTACGGATTGGTACCGTATTGTTAAAGAATCAAGAATTGATTAAGTCCTATTGCAAACTTTTAGTAAACCTCACATTGTTGATTCAAAGAGCTAAGGTTTCAATTAGTACCTAAAGTTATCTTGTCTCCGTCAAACTTGAAATTCAAATCTGTTTGAAAATAAGGAGCTGAAAAATTTATTTTTCAGAAATAATCAAGGTATGAGATATATGTGATATCTAAGACCTTATTGCAAGATGACAGAATATAATTTGGTGAGACTACATAAACTCATAATTTTTATGGGAATGTACGAAGGTTGAAGACGCAAGGCGTCCCAATCCTCCAACTATTGGGGCACTAACAATATTCGTATATCCATGAAGTTATCATCCTTAGTATGCACTGTTGCTAAGACTCGTCGTATCGAAGCATCACGTGATGATCGGGTGTTATAGATTCTACGTGTGCATACAACGGGTGCAAGCCAGATTTGCACATGCGAATACCAAGGTTAAAACTTTATGAGCCTAGCATGTACAGACATGGTCTCAAAAAGTCATCATGATACAATGGATAAAATTATGAGTGAAATTGTTCATCATATTACAAGATTACTAATAGTGAAATCCGGAATACTTGTCATATGATGATCAACTTCAAAGTAAGAACCTCAAAGGTTATTGGTATTTGACCAACAAACCTAGAAGTTATTGATGTTGAAGTGTTTTTCTGAATAATGAGGAAAGCTAAAAGAGAAACTGCAAAAGATATTTTGGCAAAAAGAAAAGAAAAGACTAGAAAGTCTAGCTCAGGTGTATATAAATGATATACATGTTATTGTTGTATTCCTAGTTAAGTCACACAATGAAATTCTTGGGTATAAGTACCATATTGGTTGGTATGAAGTGTCATACAAAACAACGCAATACAAGAATACAATGGCCTAAGTAACTAACAAGGAATATGATAGGAATGCACGTCTGGAACAAAATAAAGTGTTATTGTGTTCGTCGTTAGCATTCTATCTAGCCCTTAGAATTTATAATAAAGAACTTAATAATTGTTATTTTGCTCTGGTCAAATGAAAACAATGAGTTGTTTAAATTATGATATTACTCCATATACAATGGATAAGTTATTATAAATCTTAATGGTGAAACACACATACATAACACTGACGCTAAAAATGCCATAAGGCAAATGATTTGAATTCCACTTATTTATGGAACCGCCATTTAGGTCATGTTAGAAAGGAACACATGAAGGAACTCTATGCAAATGGATTTTTTGAGTCATTTGATTTTTGAATCATTTGGCGCTTGCAAATCTTTTCTAAAGAGAATGATTAAAATACCGTTCATAGGCCAAAAGTTGAACGGGCAACTAACTTAGTGGAAAAATACATGATGATGTATGTGGTTCACTGGGCATAGTTGTGTGCGGGAGATTCTTCTACTTCATGAAAACTTTCAACAATTAATTGAGTATATATATGTGGATATATTCAATAAGGAAGAAGTTTGAAACATTTGAATGGATTCAAATAAATTTCAGCATGAAGTGGAAATCATCGTAATAGAAAAGTCAAATATCTATGATTGGATCATGATGGAAATATTTGAATTACGAGTTTTAGCGAACATCTAAGAGAGTTATGAAATTGTTCTACAACTCACATTTCTTGGAGTATCATAATGATGATATAGTATTCAAGATATGTATCCAAACCTTGTTGGATTAATGATGAGATAAAAATATTATGACGCCATTATATTTTTGTGGATTATGCTTTAGTGACTACCGCTTTTACACTAAATAGAGCATCATCATGATCCGTTGAAATGACACCATACGAGTTATGGCATAGGTAAGAAACCTGATAGTCTTTTCTTAAATTTTGGTATGCATAGCATAAGTAAATAAGTTTACAACCAAAATCGGATGAATGTCTTTGTTGGTTATCCCAGAGATTTGATTGGGAATTCTTCCCACGAGACAAAGACAAAAGTGTTTGTCAATGTTTCTTATTTCCGAGAATTTGTTTCTAGTGATGTATTTGAGTGGGAGGACAATATACTGTGATCAGGTTTATGCACACGAGCATAATGATCAGAGTAGCGCAGCATCGGAATTGGTTTCGGAAGCGGCCACAACGATCATGGCTCCCATGACTACAAAGTGTTTTAGTCATGGAGATCGAAGTACATATTGAACCTTGTAGGTATGGTTTACTTTGTGATCAAATAAATGATTTGTGGACAAAGGATTGATTTTGAACAATGATAAACCAACTACAAACAAAGAAGTTATGATGGGCCCTGACTCCGTTAAAATGGCCATGCGCCATGAAATCCATAATAGATGAATACTTTTTGAAAGTAAATGGATCTATAGACTTGGATGAAATATCCTTGAAGAAGCTCGACTTGTCAAAAAATTGTTTACGACAAAGTTCAAAGAGTTGACTACGATAAGATTAGATCTTCCGTATAAATGCTTATAGTCTATATGGATTATTCTAGTAGGATGGCAAAATACATTACTTATCAGAAGTATGTATTAAAGGTGTATACAAGATACAACCAAGAGTTTTGCTGGTCCGTGGAATATTAGATAGGTATACAAACTTCAATTTGATGAAGTGAGTATCGCGGAGTTTGAATCTTCACCAGATGAAATAGTCAAAGAGTTTTTGATTTCATCAGAGACGATGAAGAGGCTTGCATTTGCAAGAAATTAAGTGGGAGCGCTAAGACATATTTATAATACTTTATGTAGGTGACATATAGTTGGTTATAAATAATGTAATTATATACTTGATTAAAAAGGTTTCATTGAGAAATTAACTTCAATGAAAAGATATGGACTGAAACAAATTTAGTGTCAAGATCTATGAAGATAGATTGAAACACAAAATAAGTTTAAGTCAAAGTACATAGAATGGATATTGAAATAGTTCAATATAGAAATATTAAGAAGATGTTCTTGTCATGTGAATTTTTAACAAGACTTGAGTGTATCTCACACTCAATGAGTAAAAACACATGAGTGATTATAGATCACGAATAATATGTACACAATCAGATATCATATGCTCTAAGAGTGTTATGAGCATGATTCATGTGATGATCACTGAAAAACAGTAAGAATATTCTTGAGTACTTAAGAAGAACCAAGTATATATATATAGTTTTATATGGAGAAATGACAAAACAAATCGCTGTAAGGTGTTGCACCGATACTAATTTTGTCACATATGAAAATAAAATTTCAAATCTCAAATTAGACTAAGTGTTGTTTAAAAGGTAGCACAATGAGCTAGAAGTTGTCTATGCTAGATTTAGAAGAGTTCTAAATATTGTGACGGATTCTACAAAAGAAGGCAGAGTATGTCATTGTTTTGACAATGACAAAGGATGTTAAGTCAAGAAGTTCTTTGAGAACTTGGTGTAGTTCCGATAGTGTCAGAACTTTGAAGCTATATTGTGTGTGACAATATTAGTGACATATTTCAGACCGCGGAATTAAGGTTCCACCAGAAGACCAAACATATTTAATGCCGACTCATTTGGAAATGAGTGATGCGTTGAGACGCAAATGAATTACAAAATACATACGTTTCTGAACGTGTCAGATCCGTTGACTAAAACCTCTCCCGTGAGCAAAACATGATAAAGCACCGGAAGGCCAAGGTGTTATATCTTTACAAATGTAAACTAGATTATTGACTCTAGTGCAAGTGGGAGACTGAAGGAGATATGCCCTAGAGGCAATAATAAAGTGGTTATTATTTATATCTTTATGTTTATGATAAATGTTTATATATCATGCTATAATTGTATTAACCGAAACATTAGTACATGTGTGATATGTAGACAACAAAGAAGTCCCTAGTATGCCTCTTAACTAGCTTGTTGATTAATAGATGATTAGTTTCATAATCATGAACATTGGATGTTATTAATAACAAGGTTATATCATTATATGAATGATGTAATGGACACACTCAATTAAGCATAGCATAAGATCTCGTCATTAAGTTATTTGCTATAAGCTTTCGATACATAGTTACCTAGTCCTTATGACCATGAGATCATGTAAATCACTTATACCGGAAATGTACTTTGATTACACCAAACGCCACTGCGTAAATGGGTGGTTATAAAGGTGGGATTAAGTATCCGAAAAGTATGAGTTGAGGCATATGGATCAACAGTGGGATTTGTCCATCCCAATGACGGATAGATATACTCTGGGCCCTCTCGGTGGAATGCCGTCTAATGTCTTGCAAGCATATGAATAAGTTCATAAGAGACCACATACCACGGTACGAGTAAAGAGTACTTGTCAGGAGACGAGGTTGAACAAGGTATAGAGTGATACCGAAGATCAAACCTCGGACAAGTAAAATATCGCATGACAAAGGGAATTGGTATCGTATGTGAATGGTTCATTCGATCACTAAAGTCATCGTTGAATATGTGGGAGCCATTATGGATCTCCAGATCCCGCTATTGGTTATTGGTCGGAGTGAGTACTCAACCATGTCCGCATAGTTCACGAACCGTAGGGTGACACACTTAAAGTTGGATGTTGAAATGGTAGAACTTGAATATGGAATGGAGTTCGAATATTTGTTCGGAGTCCCGGATGAGATCCCGGACATCACGAGGAGTTCCGGAATGGTCCGGAGAATAAGATTCATATATAGGAAGTCATATTCCAAGTTTGGAAATGATCCGGTGCATTTATGGCAGGTTCTAGAAGGTTCTAGAAAAGTCCGGAAGAAATCATCATGGAAAGTAGAGTCCCGGAGGGACTCCACCTTGCATGACCAGCCAACCCTAAAGGGGAGGAGTCCAAGGTGGACTCCTCTAGGGTGGCCGGCCAACCCCCCTCATGGAAAGGGGGAATCCCACCCCAAGTGGGATTCCCACCTTGGGTAGGTTTCCCTACATATGGGAGGTTTCATTGTTGGGGTCTTATTCGAAGACTTGGATACCAACACTTGGGGATTTCCACCTATATAATGAGGAGGAGAGGGAGGGGGCTGCCCACTCTTGGCCGCACCACCTAGGGCTGCCCTTGGCCGGCGCCCTAGCCTCCCCCTCTCTCCCCAAACCCTAGCGGTCTCTCTCCTCCACCACATCCCGCACGCTTAAGCGAAGCTCCGCCGGATTTCTCCACCACCACCGACACCACGCCGTCGTGCTGTCGGATTCAAGAGGAGCTACTACTTCCGCTGCCCGCTGGAACGGGGAGGTGGACGTCGTCTTCATCAACAACCGAACGTGTGACCGAGTACGGAGGTGCTGCCCGTTCGTGGCGCCGGAAGCGATCGTGATCAAGATCTTCTACGCGCTTTTGCAAGCGGCAAGTGAACGTCTACCGCAGCAACAAGAGCCTCATCTTGTAGGCTTTGGAATCTCTTCAAGGGTGAGACTCGATACCCCCTCGTTGCTACCGTCTTCTAGATTGCATCTTGGCTTGGATTGCGTGTTCGCGGTAGGAAAATTTTTGTTTTCTATGCAACGTTATCCTACATATCTGTTGTTCTCTTCTCTGCTCCTAGCTCCGAATGCTAAATAGAGACACTTCTTTTTCTTTTTAGATAAGGGTGGGTAAAAATATAAGGTTCTTTTCTTTATGGTACAGAAGGAGGTGAGATTAGGTTCCCTTCTCTTCATTTTTGCATTTCTTATTCCACTATTCCGAATATTTTGATTTCTTTCTTATCTTATCTTACTTTCCTAGTTGTTCTAAGTAATGCGCGCGGTAGGCATTTTGGCACATCCTATGGCACCTAGCAGGCTTCTTTGACCCTGTGCTGATACATTGAGCATTTATTGTATTTGAAAGGTCTCCTTTACCGCCATAGGATCTCGTACCCACATCTGTCTCTTTTTTTCTATTGGGGTTGAGCATCGGTGTGGGAACCTCTCCCCAAAACTTTTGGCATTGTCGTTGGCGCGTCCCAAACGTGTCCGGCATATGTAATGCTCTTAGGTGCAAGGCCATCTCCACTGGACCAACCGCAATTCCCACACTAAAAGCGATCGCCTGCGACAGTTTACGTCGGTCCAAATGGTCGAAATCGACCGCACGTCCGTTTGCGTCTAGGGGTATTTCCAGTGGTCTGACGCATAAAAAGTGAAAAAAATTCATTCATTAAAAGCCCATAATTTACATAATTATAAAAGTATAGAAAAAGCTTAAAAATTAAAATGGCTATAGGCCTGCCAAAACCTAGCAATGGAGTACTGTTCATCGTCACTGACATGTCGATGATCTCCGGCGTATGCAATGGTAGTTGGTAGACCGGCGGTGGAGGAGGAAGGAGAGCCTGCGGTGACGGCGACCACGGATCCTAGCCCGTGGATGGAAAAGGAGACGACACGCGCGTGGGTGCATGTTGGCGTGGCCGGAGGAGTCGCCAGCGTCCCCAGCACCAGCCAGGATTCACGAAGCTGGACGCCGATGCCATCCCACATAGCGAGCTGGTCAAGCTCGCTGTTGGAATTGCGATGGCAATGGTCTCCTCCTCGCCGATGTCCGGTGGTTGGGCATGAACACTGGCTCTGAGGACATGAACGTCGTCTGTGTCCTCTGCCTTGGCGTCATCCTCAGCCTCGCCCTTATCGTCTTTGTCCTCGTCCTAGTACTCGTACTCGTCCTTGTTGTCGTCCTCTTCTTCCTCGAGCTCGCGGTTGAAGAAGTTGACATCGCCGAGGTATGTCGCTTAGCGGCGCGCGTCGAAATCGCGCGCCCTGAACAAGATCCAGTTGTACGAGGTCAGCATGAACGCCGGATCGTCGCGCAAATCTGGCGGCAAGATGGCTCGGCCAACGGCCCTTAAAAAGGCTCGCATGCCACCTCGCCTTCAACGCCCTGCCATTCAAGACGTTGCGACGCCGTCCACCAGCGCAGGCGCACGAACGGCGAGGTGCGCTATTAACGTGACACAGAAAGCTACAATGTGTTGGCCCGTTAGTTCTGACGCGCTGAAGATGAAGCATCAGGATCGCTGCCAGGTAAACCCATACGAGTAGCGTGCGGAGCGCGCATGCTAACCACGCAGCGTCCCGTTTATATCTAGGCAGACAGGCCAATCAGTATGCATTGAACCGCTAGGATCGAGTACAAACGCATTTTTCGAGTGCACGGTCCTCCACCTCCGTTTACGTGGGCCCGGTAGAGATGTCCCGAACAAAGATGCTTCCACGCGGAAACAAAGCCGACGAGCTCTCGGCCGGACGAGCTCGGGCGATCGTCGCTGCGGCCGCGAGTGGCCTGGACCACACCGCTCGCTCGAGGCACCACCAGCAGCAGCAGCCCGTCGTCCTGATCGTCCTGTGCCTGTGCTGTGCTGTGCTGTGGTTGATCCGCGATGTAGCAGGCAGGTACTGTGTACTCTCTTCCATGGACTGACCGCTTGTCCGCTTGTTGGATGGGGCGGAGGTGATATGCTGCGGGGCCAGGCCGCCCATTGCGCTGCGTGTGCCCCTGCCACTGGCCAGCGTAATCTCGGTTGGTGGGTGTCCCATAATCTCTATGCTCGTGCTGCGTGGCCCATGGGCCCTGGGGCCGGACTCTGAGACAGGCCCGAGTGATTTTGATTTCCACACTTTTCCTACAGGTAGGAAGCCACCTAACCTCAGGTCAGGTGGTTGGTTCTCACAAAATGACTGGCACACGAGGCCTGCACCCATGTGGTTCAAACCTAAGATTTAACATCTATGTGTATCATAAACTTGAAATATTCATTCAGTGGGAGGCGACGTTTCCGTCGACAGCGAGGCGTCTGTGATGAGTTCGTCAATTTCAAGATCCAATTCGTCGGTGAGCGTTTGCGTTTGTATTGTGTTTCTAAAAAAAAGATAGTTTATGAGACTTCGTTTGATAAAGTAATTATATGTATGAGGGAATTGGCTTCCACACAAATCCTTGAAAAAGTAATTATATATTGCAAGTATGTGGGTGTGTCTATCTTATTGAAGCTGTTCATTCTTATTTTTTCTTCGAGATTCATGCTTTAATTCATTATTAACTTTTTTTTTCAAAATCAACTGCTCAAGCTTATTTTAAAAAGCCTTTTCTTTTTTTCTTAGGATCGGTGCTTTTGTTCCTCCTTTCGCTACCCCGTGATTGTGTTTAACGTTTGTTTTCACTACTTCATAGTATGTTCGTATGAAATAAGGCACACGATGCACTTCAAAATCTGATAGAAATAATTGAGCATCTTGAATATATAGTACATTATTAGTGCTGTAAGATTCATACTACTAAAACATTATCTAATAATAGAAATTCTATATTAAATATTATCTATATATGGTGTGATCTTTTTCCTAGATATGGTGAGTATTAAAGAAGCGTGCAGCGGTGCACGGATTATTCATCGGAATGGAGGGTGTACCGCATCACCCCCTGGGCAGCTCCACCGCCGCATGCAGTACGTCGCCCCTTTGAGCCCCACGCCGCCGCCGAGTTTGGTCTCCCCTGGCCTATCTACCCCGCTGGCTCCAGCCGGCCGTCTCTCGATCCACTCCGCCACCACCACCGCCACCTCCACTCCGTCGCCCTCTCCAGCCACACGCCGTCGCCGAGTTTCATCTCCTCCGACCCCATCTACCCCGACGCTTCCACTCCGCTGCGGTCACGCTGATGCCGAGTTTTCCCAACTGCGCCGTCCCCTGTAGCCTTCTGACTGTCCCATCAGCCGCACTCTGCCCGCGCCAATCAGTGGTAATTTGATAACAGCACCTCTGCTCTGTTGATTCTATACATTTAGTTATGTAGTATATGTGTAGTTGCTCTGTATACTGGCAATTTAGCAGCAAATTATGTTTACATATATGGATGCTGAGCATATATAGAGAAAATTTCGACGATTTCAGGATTTCAAGTCTTTCATGTCTTCAGACCCCAGGTACTTTGGAAGCAAGGTCAAGGTCCACGTCTGTTCCATCTTAGTCCATTGCCGGAGAATATCTCTGTCAACCATATGATGCTTGTTAGGGTATGCTTGTATCCTTGTCATCACTTCCAAGTTTGGGAAGGTTTGGGAAAATGATTTACGTTCATGTAATGATAATATGTTGGTACTTCTTGCATGAACATTGTTAAACTTTAAATACTCCATATTGAAGTCAATTAATATGAATCGGAGGGAGTACATATCTTCATTTTGTAAAAACAAAATGGATCAGATTAGTTCATGCCACAACTAGACTACAATGGTAGACATCCGCAAAGCAATTGATTGAAACACCCCTTGGATACAACACTTAAGTGACAGTGCATTGGCTTGGTTGTCACTAAAATTCTACCATTTCCTAGGACAATAAGCTAGTGGAGGACAATGCACTGGGAAAGGCGGAAGGATCGGTTCAGAACTTCAGATAGAGCTGCCTATCTTCCGGCCGACAGTACTGTGCCAGCAAAGGTATGGGATCAAAAGATCAAATAGCTAGCTGTATGATCTTGTCACTCTTCACTGTATTCTTGTTTGCTTCTGAATGCAGTTGTAGGCATCGGTTTCACTATTTTCCTTCCCTCGAGATGGACGCCCTACCTGCGTCAGAACTACATGCTAGGGACTGGTCAGAGATCCCCCTCCCCGCGCTCACTTTGCTCTTCGCCAAGCTCAGCGCTGTGGATATTCTCATGGGTGCAGGCCTCGTGTGCCAGTCATGGCTGGAGACAGCAAAATCGCCGTGTCTTTGGCGCGAAGTTGACATGTCTCATTCTCACAAGCCGTGCTACAAGCTGTTGGTGGAGGAGTGTGCAATGGCCAAGGTGGCCGTAGACCGCTCTAGTGGGCAGCTGGAGGCATTCACGGGGGAGGGGTTTGTCACGGATGATCTCCTTAAGTATATCGGGGAAAGGTAAACGCTGCATGCACTTGATTTTACTTGCAACTGCCTTCGTCAGTAGCCCAGAGTAGAGCGATAATTAAATTTGGATCTTTGCAGATCGCCTTCTCTGAAGTGCCTTGGATTGATATCATGCATCGACGTCTCCATCGAAGGATTCACCGAGCTGCTAGACAGGTCTCCTCTGCTAGAAGACCTCACGGTAATGGGCTGTGATAACATCGAGGACATTGCTTGCCCGGTCGCCGCAGGGGCATGCCCGCAGCTCAAGCGCCTTGTCCTGTACAAACGGAAACGGAGTTCTTCCCATTCTCCACTGTCCTTTACCATGGGCACGTGGATCTGCCGGAGGTATGTAAGGAGCGAGTACGAGCTCAGAATCGAGACCATGCGCGAGCTGCGGGAGCTTACACTCGTCGGGAGCGACATCGATGCCCAGGAACTGGATGCCGTCGTCGACGGCTGTCCTCACCTGGAGCATCTCTGTTTGATTGACTGCTGTAACCTCGAAGTCCCCGACGCCCTGCGAGCAAAGTGTGCCAGGATCAAGAAGCTGGAGCTCTGTTCCTATGAAGATAATGATACATGCGCTGATGCTTTCACCTTTCAGGCCACTGAATTTCATCGTAATTTAGTTTATTGGAGATCTGAGGTCTGGATGTGATGCGATTTGTCTATGGATGCTGCTATCTATCTATATAACCGTTCTTAATAGCTTTCTTCTTCTTTTCTAAATTACAATTGTCGTCCTCCTGCTGCCTTTGTTAATTGTCATAGTACATTGGTGAAGATATCTGTGATTTGTCATTATAAAAGGTGAATTTATGGTGTACTTCATCTGTTTTAAAATAGGTGTCAGGATGTATCTACACATTAAAATGCATCTAGCTGCGACACTTATTTTGGAACGGAGCTAATACACATTATAGAAAGACTGAGAAAATTATCTAGGCCGCTTAGTTGGTGCTCGGCATGAAGCCTCTGCCTTGATTTGGGCCTAGAATGTCCCCTAAGAAGCCGATGTGTTTCTCCAGCGACCATCCAGCACCCAATCGAACACGGGCTGACGGGCACCCTGCTCTGCCAATCATGTAGTTTGGCAAAAAAATGTTTTTTTAGAACTTGTTGTGTCGCTCGAACCTTTTTTTTATCTGTGTGCCGCTCGAACCTCCTCTACCTTTCTTCCCCGCAAGTAGCAGTATCTTGATACTGCTGCTCCACAGTACCACCGGAATATTTGCTGATTTGCCACACTTCAACTTTTTTGTTACTTCATATTTTTCCTATAACCACAATATGTATGTTGTGGCAGATATGCAAAGTGTCAAAGTGCAATACAGAGGAAGAAGGGGCCAAAATAGGCAGCTTGGATTCCGAAGTACCTGATAACGGGCTAGGCCCAAAACCGTATTTCCATGCCTCTAAAAATTTCAAACAAAATTTTGCATGTAGAGGATACACATATGTGCATGTGGCATTTTCATACCCAAATTCAAAAGTATGTTTCATAGGTAAAAATGACAAGTTTTGAATGAACAATATGAAGGAAACTTTCCCTCCCAACTTGTCTGTAACTTAGGGGTCGATATGCTATATAACTTAATCTTGGACTAAGTAATTGAAAGTGCATGGAACCCCCATGTGTGGTTTTGGTAATTAATGACAATCCCTATGGACTAATATTTGCATTGAGTTATATTTGTAGGAGTTGTCCATAGGCAATTCTTGAACCATATGTTGGCTTCAAGGTTGCAATAAGAAGAATTTGATGAAGGATATCAAGTGTCAAGTATGTCTTGAAGATGAAGATGAAGTGAGCCCTCAAGTTACTTCAAGACATCAACATGATGAAGAATGAAGAAATGAAGTGCAAGTTCAAGATGAGCCATCTCGAAGAGATCCTTTGCTTGAGTCTTGCCATCCTTATGGTGATCATGGATATGTGAAGAAGCACCGAAGAAGAAGCTCTCCCATGGTGGATTATGGGGGAGCAATCCACAAGACTTCGTCAAGCAAGCACATTCAAGAAAGGCGTTCCATCTTGTTGAGGTCAAGATCGTCGTCATCGAGCTCAAGTGGAATGCGCAAGTATAAGGTTTGCTCTTGACAGGGTTTCTTTCTCACCGGTCTCATAGTGTAGTTGGAGACCGGTTTATAGTTTAGTTGTCGTTCTATCAAGAGGGCTCTCGAGTAAGTAACTCGATCGTATCGTTCGGAGAGATCTCAAACCTTTGCATCCTTGCATCATCTTTCTTGGTTGTTATTTGGACCTTATCCATGTGATGTTTTAGAGCTTGTGCTTATTCTCATGACAAGCTCTAGTTCATCGAAAACGGATTTCGCATAGATCACTTGTTGCATTTTCGAGTTTGGTTCATCATCTTTCTTGGTTTTATTTGGATCTTATCCATGTGATGTTTTAGAGCTTGTGCTTATTCTCATGACAAGCTCTAGTTCATTGAGAATGGTTTTTGCATGGGCAACTTGTTGCATTTTCGAGATTGGAGGTTTTACCGGTATGTCTTTTTTAGATAGGTCAAACCTTTCATCATTTGTTTCTATCCTCCCTTGTTGTACTATGATGGTTTCCTGCATGATCTTGTAGAGCTTGTTCCTAGCTTCAAAACAAGCCCAAGATTATCAAAATCGGAGTCCGGATGCTAAAGTTATGCCCGTTTTAGTTTTCGTGTTTCTGCAGTTTTCTGGGGGGCGGATAATCCGGCCCGAATGCCAATTCCGGGCAAATATCCGGCCAAATATCCGGCCCGAGTCCAGGGGCGTTTTCGCGGGGCGGATAATCCGGCCCGGGGGCGGATTTTCCGGCCTGAGAGGTTCCAAACGGTCATATTTCGTTGGGAGGGGGTATATAAGACCCCCTTCTTCTTCCTTGGGCTGGTTGGGTTCATTCTCTCTCTCCCCCCTCCATTGTTGTCCTTCAAAGCTTGCCCTAGTTCTTGATTCCTCCCATGATTCTTGCATATTCTTGAGGGAAAAGAGAGAGGAGATCTAGATCTACATCTTCACCAATCAAATTTCTCTCTTTGTGAGGGGAACCCACTAGATCTTGATCTTGGAGGATTTTGTGTTCTCCTCTTTGTTCTTCCTCTCTTATTCCCCCAATAGCTTTTGTAGCTTTGTTGGAATTTGAGAGAGAAGGATTTGAGCATCTTTGTGGTGTTCTTGCCATTGCATTTGGTGCATAGGTTTGAGTTCTCCACGGTGATTCGTGGTGGTGAAAACAAGAAGGTTGTTTCTCTTGGGTCTTTGGACCCTAGACGGCTTAGTGGCCTTTGTGGCATCTTTGTGGTGTTCTTGGGGACTCCAATTAAGTTGTGGAGAATCTTCAAGGGCAAGGCCTTTGTGGCATCTTTGTGGTGTTCTTGGGGACTCCAATTAAGTTGTGGATAATCTCCAGGGGAAAGGCCTTTGTGGCATCTTAGTGGTGTTCTTGGGGACTCCAATTAAGTTGTGGAGATTCTTCAAGGGCGAGGCCTTTGTGGCAATTTGTTGGGAGCCTCCAATTAAGTTGTGGAGACAGCCCCAAGCTTTGTGCGGGTTCGGTAACCTCCCTAAGGTTACATAGTGGTTCGAGGACATCCCTTTTGGTGGGAATTCTCGAGGAGAATACGGTGGCCCTCGTGCATTTGGAGTGACTTGTCCTCCACACCGCTCCAACGGAGAGTAACACTCGCAAAAGTGTGAACTTCGGGATACATCGTTGTCTCCGCGTCACTTCGGTTATTCCTATACCCGAGCTCTTTACTTATGCACTTTACTTTGTGATAGCCATCGTGCTTGAAGTTATATATCTTGCTATCACACAAGTTACTTGTATTGCTTAGCATAAGTTGTTGGTGCACATAGGTGAACCATAGTATATAGGCTTTGGGCTTGACAAAGTAAACGCTAGTTTTATTCCGCATTTGTTAAGCCCATCTTATAAAAGTTTTAAATCGCCTATTCACCCCCCCCCTCTAGGCGACATCCGTGTCCTTTCAATTGGTATCAGAGCAAGGTCTCTCATTCTTAGGCTTCACCGCCTTGAGAGTAAAGATGTCGGTTAGGGGATTAGTGCACAATAACTTGTTTATATTTGATGGCACAAATTTTAATCTATGGAAAATTTATGTGCTTAAAATCTTGCGGGGTATGTCCCCGGACATGGAGCGATTTCTTGGCATGGGTTTTTCTTCTCCTAAGGATCCTCAAAATTTATCTCTTGAGGATGAGAAAAACTCTTGCCTCGATGCTCTTGCTTCTCATGTGTTTTCCATTGTTGTGAGCAATGTAGTTACTTCATCAATCATGCCTTTTGGGAGCTCTCATGAATTATGGACAAAGCTTCAAGATAAATATGATGTGTCCAATATTATTGAGGATGATTGTATTGCTTCCACTTCCGTCCGTGATGAGTTCTCATCTTCATACACTTCACCAATGTGTGTCAAGACACAAGGTAATGATATGGTGAGTGATGATGGAAATTGCAATGTTGATATTGAGCTTACTATTGATGATCCTTCATCTATATCTCATTGCAATGATTCATCTTTGGACTAAACACATCTAGCACTAGAAATGATTTACATGCTTGTGTTGATAGTCCTTGCATATCATGTGTAAGTTGCTTGAATAAATCTAATGATGATATGCTTGCTTTGTCTTGTGGCCATGATACAAGTGCTTCTATTTCCTCTAGTTGTTGTGTGACTAACATTGTAGAGGAAACCAAAAATTCTATTGGTCAAGACAAGATCTTGAAAGAAGCCTCAAGTAACTCCTCATCTTTATCTCACGGTTCTCATATGTGCCTTATGGCCAAGGGTTCCACGGTATCTCCTACCATGGAACCTCATACTTCTCGTGATGATAACGATGAGGATGAATATGAAGAAGAGGATTGGGTTGTCTCTCTACGCGATAAGGGTAAGAGTGTATTCAAGGTTCTTTGCAAAGATAAAATTGCTAGCTCTCAATTCTTTGAAATCTTGACTACCGCTATTGAGAGCCAAAAACTTATTTGGATGCATGAGAACACCATTAATAAAAAGGGTGCTCTTGAACGAGAGTATGCCAATGATGTAGCATCCCTAAAGAATGATCTTGAAGAAGAACAAGAGACCGTAGCCTCTCTTGAAGAGCAACTTCAAATAGTTTCTAAACTCACTAAGGAAAGAGACCATGCTAAAGCTCAAGTAAAAATGCTTAAAAAGTAAAATTCCAAAGTTGGTGTTGGTCATGATAAACTTGTTAAGGATCTAGATGATCTAGACAAGGCCCACAAGGTCTCGGAGAGCGAACACTCTATCCTCACCAAGTCCCATGAGCAACTTCAAGCTTCCTATTTAAAAGAGCATGCTATGTTACCATCTCTTCTTAATATGTCTTGTGATGATGCTTGTGCTACTAACTCTACTTCTTGTGAAGCATCTATCTTGAAGGAGAATGTTGAGCTAAGGGCTCAACTTGAATTGCTAACTAGCAATTATGGGAAGTTGGAAGAAAATCATGGAAATCTTTCTAGCTCCCATGAGGATCTTCTAGCCTCCCATGATAGGCTAAAGTTAGCTCATGAGGCTATCATATCAAAGGAAACACCTTGTGAGCCTCATGTGGATACTAGCACTACTACTCAAAATTCTATATTGTCATGTGCTAGTCCTAGTAATTCATCCACTCATAGTATTGCTAAATCTTGTGATGAATTATTTTCCTTGCCTTGTTGCTCTAACAATGAAGGTTCTACTTCCTCTAGTACTCGTGTTATTACTAACCATGTAGAGGAAATCAAAGAGCTCAAGGCCCAAGTCACTTCTTTGAAGAATGACTTGGTAAAGAGTCATGAAGGGAAATGCAAACTTGACACGATGTTAAGTGTGCAACAATCCCCCAATGATAAGAGTGGACTTGGATTCAAATCCAACAACAAGAACAAGTCCAACAACAACAAGAAGAAGAAGAAGAAGAAGGGCCAAGTACAAGTCAAAGACCCGGCCAAGATTGTTTGCTTCAAGTGCAAAATTGAAGGGCATCATGTTAGATATTGCCCTTTGAAGAAGAAGCAAAAAGGGAAGCGGCCTCAAGCTCAAACTCATATTCAACCTCAAGTTGAAGAAATGCCACTTCCCAAGAAGAATCAAGCCAATGCTCCCATTGTGGAGAAATCTAGTGAGAAGAAGGAGAAGAAAAGAACTTGCTACATATGCCGTGAGAAGGGCCACATCTCCTCCTTTTGCACTATTGGTACCTCATCCAACTCTATCACCATTGATGATGTTTATTCTCTTCGTAAGGATGAGGGTGGCAATGTGTTTGCCAAATATGTTGGTGCTCAAAGTGGTGTCAAGAAAAGAACCATTTGGGTTGCCAAGCCTATTGTGACTAACCTCTTAGGACCCAACTTAGTTGGGGACCAACAATCCAAAACTTGATCAATAGGTGCTTGTTGGAGGACATTGGAGACTTGGCTACATAATGAAGAATTAAGGGATCTTCATCATTTATATTATATCAAGCCAAGTCTTTTGGTTATCTTGCTTCTATCATATATTCAATGTTCCTCCTTGCAGTAACATGTGCTCAACTCATTTATATTAAAAGTTACTCGCCCCTTTGCATGTGTTAGTTTTGTTCCTAACATGTGTTTGTATATGTTGTGCTTCCTAATTGTTTTGCTTGAGAAATCAAGTCTATGCATGTTGGGTTGCACACCATGTATTTGTGTTTGTGTTAGAGCCTCTTTGCATCATGTTGTATCTTATATGGCTCTCATGAGTGATTAATGGACTATCCCATTTTGGGGGAGTGATATTCCTTTGGGAATTTCATGATCCTGAACAATGTGTGTACATGAGGAATATCACTTAGAATTGATATTGCGAGATTATCTAGTCGCTATGTGGTATGTCATCTTCATGAGAAATTCAAATTCTAATGTCCATTAATATCTCTAGTTGGATCTTATTTGCCTCTTGTGAAAATAAATTCCTTATCACATTATGGGGGAGTAATAAGCTTTGTGCATATTACAAGCCTAGAAATGTGAACATTTGAGGTTGTGTCACATAGAATTGATACCGTAAATTATCTCTCTCCTACGTGGCATGTTTGCTCAAACAAGTTCCAATTTGCTTAAATGGCTTCATTGCTAATATCTTTGTGGATCTTATTTGTGAAAGTTGTTCTTGGCATGGTCTTTCACAATGTGTCCCTCAATACATTTTTGGAAAACCATGTGCTTCAAGTCATACTATTAATTGCTTTGCATGTTGGTATGAATACTATTAATTGCTTTGCATATTGGTATGAATACTATTAATTGCTTTGCATGTTGGTATGAATAAATGAAGCTATCAAGAAACTATCTTTGCATGATGGTTAACTCTTATCTTTTACCATATGCTTTATTTGTTGTAAATATGATCTTTCGTATACCTACAAACTACCACCGGGAAATATTTCATAATACCTCTTATCCAAGGACAATTGGTAATCTATTATGAGGTAGATTTTTATTAATCATATTTACATTGGCTCTTGTGTTCAAATTGCCTTATTTATTGCCATGAATTTGTTGTGCTTTGACTCCCATGTGTCTTCCTTGCATCTTATGGATCTAATTTGTCTATTCAAACTTTCTTAGCATTTTTAGTAGATATAGGTAGTGTGATGATCCTAGTTTTGTGCATTTTGTATCCATATTCTAAATCCTGGATAATGCACTAATCTTGGGGGAGCTCTCCTATATTTGTTATAATGCTTAAACTTCTCTTGATCATTGTCAAAAAAATTGGTTTTGGGAGACATAAATTTTCTTTTTGGTACTTTGTGTCATCATAAAAAGTTTCGAGGGTTTGGTTTATTTGTTGGAACCTTGCTCTCTTGGGAGTTGGTTATCTCATTCCTTTGTGTTTAGGTTTAATTAGCTTCTTATAATGAGATAATTCTTTGGAGTCAATCTTGTGTTGATTTGATTCTTTGATATAATTTGGGCAACCATTGTCTCTTGATTTATTTGGTGTTTTGTCCAAATTGTATCTTCCTTTGGTTCTTGAAAGTATTGTGCATGCATATTTAATATATGTATATCTTATGGCATGTGTTACTTTCTTTGATCCAATATATAGGGTAAACTCCATCAAATCCTAATTTGGCTAAGATGTGCATGAAATTCATTTTCATATCTATATGCACATAGAATTGTGGAGTTTGTCCTATATGTTGTAGTGTGTCTAACTACTTCGGACCCAATTAGTTTGGGGACCATTTTGTACTTACCTTTGTGTTAGGTACAATGGATATGCATTGGATGCTTGTCTCACTCTTGGAAAGAAGTGGTGACTCAATGGTAACTTGAGGCAAGCTAGGATGGTCAACGAACACATATCTACTACATCCACACCAATGCTATCTTGGTAACAAGTATCTTCTCATGCATACTTTTCTTGTATCCAACCTTATGGTTGCATCTTGGCATGAATCTCTTGATTTGCAAATATTGTGCTTCTTGAAAAGGTTTTTATGAAACTTCTTTATTGTGAATGTGAGTAATTTGAGATGAGTGAATTTGTTGGGAAGTATTTTAAATCATGCTCATGATTCATCCATCCCAACTATGCCTATCTAGCAATTTTATTGCATATCAATTCCTCAAGGCTCTCACGTGTGCAATATAGATGAAAGTGCAAATTTAGTTATTTCTTTTGGTATCCTCATTTGTGATACTTGTTGCCTTTCTCAAATGCATCCCAACTATCTTCTATCCCTTGTTGATATTTGTGATGTATTTTAGATGTTTGTGGTTGAAGTTCACGAATGTACAATAAGACAAAATTGAGCCTTTGGCCATGCTATTAAGCAAAAATTCTTATTGGTATATTGCATGACTTCGTCTTGGATATCATGCTATATGTCTTGTGTGTCTATTTTGTGTGTGCATGTTTCTTTATGGATAAATATCTTAGTGATTTTGTCCACTTAGAGAAACTTATACACATAAGAGATGATACATCTCCATTTGATATCTTATTTCTTTGTTGCATGTTGATTGGTCATGCTAAGCAATATAATTCATTGAAGACTATGATGATGCTTTTTGCTCATCCATATAATAGTCTTATAATATGCTTTGTCATGCCTTTCACATATTCTCTTGGTTGAGCCTATTATTATGGTGCATGTTACTTGTTGCTCAATCATTTGTTTATTGCAAGTGTTAAGCTTAATTTTCTATCTATGATCTATTGCAAATGTTTGTGTTTTAAATAGTAATGAGGGAGTGAGGATTCCATGTTATGCATACTGTATTCAAATGCAACATTTTATTTTATGCATGTACCTTGGGGAGCGTCCTCATTTGATTTAGAGCACTATCTTTTGGTGATCATTAGAGTTTGATTCACTTGGTATCTTTTGTTTTTGAATGATATTATGGGAGTGATGATTCCATGTTTGTGCACTTTATACTCCAATGCAAATTGTCTAGTTTTATGCACAAACCTTGGGGAGCTTCCTCATATTATTTAGAGCAATCTTCTTGATCTTATCATAATATCTATCTTTCTTTTGGTATCTTCTTTGTGGTTCATTTGGTTGCTTGCTTCATTTGTTGAAGCTTCTAGTCTTTGTTATCTTTTTGCAATCTTTGATCCTATCTATAGTGTGATTCCTTCCGAATATTCGTCATTGGATACGTGCATTTGATTCCACTCAAATTATGAGAAATGCACACGCTATGGAGGAACTCTCACTATATTGGCCTTCTAAATTTTTCACCCATTTCGGCAATTGGTGCCAATGGGGGAGAAGTTTGGAGGGTTTAAGGGAATTTGGTTATGTCTTTGCTTTGTGCTTAAGCATGTGCCTTTATTGCATTGCATCTTGTTGCTTTGCATAGTTGAATAGTTAGAGGAAACTCCACTAGGCTTTGAATGCCAATATATGCAATGAAAGTCAAGATCATTCACACACGCATATATTATGGGGGAGTTTGCTCTATATATTCAACTTGTTTGTTACTTCAATTCCTTATATAAACCCTCTCAAATAGATTGTCATCAATTACCAAAATGGGGCAGATTGAAAGTGCATGGAACCCCCATGTGTGGTTTTGGTAATTAATGACAATCCCTATGGACTAATGTTTGCATTGAGTTATATTTGTAGGAGTTGTCCATAGGCAATTCTTGAACCATATGTTGGCTTCAAGGTTGCAATAAGAAGAATTTGATGAAGGATATCAAGTGTCAAGTATGTCTTGAAGATGAAGATGAAGTGAGCCCTCAAGTTACTTCAAGACATCAACATGATGAAGAATGAAGAAATGAAGTGCAAGTTCAAGATGAGCCATCTCGAAGAGATCCTTTGCTTGAGTCTTGCCATCCTTATGGTGATCATGGATATGTGAAGATGCGCCGAAGAAGAAGCTCTCCCATGGTGGATTATGGGGGAGCAATCCACAAGACTTCGTCAAGCAAGCACATTCAAGAAAGGCGTTCCATCTTGTTGAGGTCAAGATTGTCGTCATCGAGCTCAAGTGGAATGCGCAAGTATAAGGTTTGCTCTTGATAGGGTTTCTTTCTCACCGGTCTCATAGTGTAGTTGGAGACCGGTTTATAGTTTAGTTGCCGTTCTATCAAGAGGGCTCTCGAGTAAGTAACTCGATCGTATCGTTCGGAGAGATCTCAAACCTTTGCATCCTTGCATCATCTTTCTTGGTTGTTATTTGGACCTTATCCATGTGATGTTTTAGAGCTTGTGTTTATTCTCATGACAAGCTCTAGTTCATCGAAAACGGATTTCGCATAGATCACTTGTTGCGTTTTCGAGTTTGGTTCATCATCTTTCTTGGTTTTATTTGGATCTTATCCATGTGATGTTTTAGAGCTTGTGATTATTCTCATGACAAGCTCTAGTTCATTGAGAATGGTTTTTGCATGAGCAACTTGTTGCATTTTCAAGATTGGAGGTTTTACCGGTATGTCTTTTTTAGATAGGTCAAACCTTTCATCATTTGTTTCTATCCTCCCTTGTTGGACTATGATGGTTTCCTGCATGATCTTGTAGAGCTTGTTCCTAGCTTCAAAACAAGCCCAAGATCATCAAAATCGGAGTCCGGATGCTAAAGTTATGCCCGTTGGAGCGGATAATCCGGCCCAAATGCCAATTCCGGGCAAATATCCGGCCAAATATCCGGCCCGAGTCCAGGGGCGTTTTCGGGGGGCGGATAATCCGGCCCGGGGGCGGATTTTCCGGCATGGGAGGTCCCAAACGGTCATATTTCGTTGGGAGGGGGTATATAAGACCCCCTTCTTCCTCCTTGGGCTGGTTGGGTTCATTCTCTCTCTCTCCCCCCTCCATTGTTGTCCTTCAAAGCTTGCCCTAGTTCTTGATTCCTCCCATGATTCTTGCATATTCTTGAGGGAAAAGAGAGAGGAGATCTAGATCTACATCTTCACCAATCAAATCCCTCTCTTTGTGAGGGGAACCCACTAGATCTTGATCTTGGAGGATTTTGTGTTCTCCTCTTTGTTCTTCCTCTCTTATTCCCCCAATAGCTTTTGTAGCTTTGTTGGAATTTGAGAGAGAAGGATTTGAGCATCTTTGTGGTGTTCTTGCCATTGCATTTGGTGCATAGGTTTGAGTTCTCCACGGTGATTCGTGGTGGTGAAAACAAGAAGGTTGTTTCTCTTGGGTCTTTGGACCCTAGACGGCTTAGTGGCCTTTGTGGCATCTTTGTGGTGTTCTTGGGGACTCCAATTAAGTTGTGGAGAATCTTCAAGGGCAAGGCCTTTGTGGCATCTTTGTGGTGTTCTTGGGGACTCCAATTAAGTTGTGGATAATCTCCAGGGGAAAGACCTTTGTGGCATCTTAGTGGTGTTCTTGGGGACTCCAATTAAGTTGTGGAGATTCTTCAAGGGCGAGGCCTTTGTGGCAATTTGTTGGGAGCCTCCAATTAAGTTGTGGAGATAGCCCCAAGCTTTGTGCGGGTTCGGTAACCTCCCTAAGGTTACATAGTGGTTCGAGGACATCCCTTTTGGTGGGAATTCTCGAGGAGAATACGTTGGCCCTCGTGCATTTGGAGTGACTTGTCCTCCACACCGCTCCAACGGAGAGTAGCACTCGCAAAAGTGTGAACTTCGGGATACATCGTTGTCTCCGCGTCACTTCGGTTATTCCTATACCCGAGCTCTTTACTTATGCACTTTACTTTGTGATAGCCATCGTGCTTGAAGTTATATATCTTGCTATCACACAAGTTACTTGTATTGCTTAGCATAAGTTGTTGGTGCACATAGGTGAACCATAGTATATAGGCTTTGGGCTTGACAAAGTAAACGCTAGTTTTATTCCGCATTTGTTAAGCCCATCTCATAAAAGTTTTAAATCGCCTATTCACCCCCCCTTTAGGCGACATCCGTGTCCTTTCAGTAATCTCGGGTTCAGAAGTAGGTATGTCTAGAAAGTTTCCTTTAAATGCGTCTTCAACTTGCCCACCTGAGCATGTTTTGAAAATCAATGTTGAAGCTGCTTATAGCGAGGGCGGAGGATGTGGGAGTGTTGGTGTTGTGCTGGTAAATTCAGCGCGGACAATATAAAGGAGATTTATTTTGTGACGGATGTGATGGGCTAAAGCATATGCTATGCTAGAGGAATTGTGTTTAGCACAACACATGGGTTGCGATCGTCTGATCATTCAATCGGATAATGTCCTAGTGGTGAGACTATTAGAGAAGGGGGCTTTTCAGCAACCGCTGCAGCACCAATCTTCCATGACTACAACATCTTGACCTCGGGTTTCATAGAGGTTACTTATGAGCATTGTTTAAGGGAAACTAAGAGCATCTCTACCGGCGTCCCTGATAGTATTTTGGGGGGCGGCATCGAAAATGGGCTCATACCGGCGCGCCCAAAAAGTGTCGGCGCAATTTCGAGCCAAATAGAAGCACCGGCAACCCCGCGCCGGCCCCTTCGCGAAGGATGCAAATCGGGCTTGCCGGCGCCTCGCGGCACGAATTTTTTGGGCGTGGGAGCCGCCTGTAAGCCACACATTCCAAAAATATACATCTTTTCCACCAAAACCCTTCCCCTCGCCGCTCATTTCTCCCGCCCGCCGCTCCATCTCCCATCCAGGCTCCAACCCGAATAACCCTTGCCGCTGCCATGCCGCCGAAGAGAAAGGCTCTGGTGAAGGCAGCGAAGGTGCCACCGAAGCCGCGCACCGTGGCGCCGAAGGAGAAGCCGACGAACATGTCGCAGGAGGCGTGGGAGGAGGAGAAACGCTGCTGCTCCATCTTGATGACCGACTGCAGAAGGCACTGCATCGCCGCTCTCAAAGCCGCGAAAGCGGTGGCTGCTACCGAAGTGTGCCTCAGCTTGGGCGGTGGCCAGCCCGAAGGGAGCCATCAACCTGCCAGCCGCAACTTTGGCGGCGGGTTCTCGAGCTCACCCTCGTCGCCGGGGTACTACACGGAGGGGCCGTCGCTCTCGCATATGCATCTGTCGCAGATGCACGGCTGCGCCCGCTACTCCCTCGAGTGCGACGATATCGACATGACCTTCGACCCCAACGCGTCGTTCTCGCTGGATTCAGCGCCGATGGGCAGCGGCGCCTTTCACTTCCCCGTCGACCTGAACTCGTCACTGACCTGCGCCGCCCGGGAAGCATCGACGGCCACGTGACTGACGACACCGGCCTCCCCCGCCACCTCTTCACCGACGAGAGCAGGAGTGCCCACGAGGTGTTCGGTAGCGCGTCCGACGTGTCCATGGGCGACGACGAGGTGAGTTTCCTTTCTTTTTTATGTGCTATGTGCATCGTAGACACCGTCGGCAACTCAAAGTAGTTAACTTGTTGCGTAGATTGCCGGCGGCGCCGAGATCCTCACCGGCTTCATACGCCATGGCCACGCTAACGAACCCCCCCGTCGACGAGTATGAAAAAGAGGCCGACGAGGATGAAGAGGTTTGTGCTAAGTGGACACCCGTGGGCAGGCGAACAAAAATCACGGACACCCGCGGCGCGGCCGCTACTACGGCCGCCACGCCGCTTCGAGGCTCTTCGGCGTTGGCGACGGGCGCCATGGCCGGAAGAAATTCGCACCCTCCGCTCACCCCCTCCGCATCGAGGCTCCGTGGCCCTGACTCTGGTCTCCGTCACTCAGCCTCCGCTGCCCCCCTCCGCTCCTCTTCTCCGGCCGCGTTCATCCCGCCCCTCGAGTGGTTCGGCGAGATCTGTGGGGAGCAGCCGGCGTTCGGCGAGGTTCTTGGGGATCCGCACGCGTCCGGCGAGGTCGGTGGGGAGCCGCACGCCTCCGGCGAGGTCCATGGGGAGTTGCAGGGCGGCAGCGAGCTCCAGCGGAAAAAGAGCCGCAAGAAGGTACATCGATCTAGTTTTTCATCCAGCAGCAATGCCCTGCTCAAATTCTAGTCTTAAACTAGTGATGCATTCCAGTCTTAGTCTCCTGAATTTTGTTGATTCTTGGCATCGCCAACTTAATCTCCGAGGACATTATAGCGACCTGACGCACCACACCGGCAGTACACGCAGACGTACATTCAAAATAAACCTTTGTACACTAATGCAAAACTTACTGATACATAAGTAATCTGATGATTACTTTTCAAAGGAATGTGATTGAATTGTTTGTTTCATTTTCTCTAATTCACCTTGATATACAATGTCTTGGCTGATTTTTGGATCCTGCACCAATAGCCCATTTCATATTCTGCCCCTAAATGATTTAACTAAGTTATCATTTTGTTCTCTTTCTGCTATGTTTGTCACATGTGAGGTGTCTTCAGAGCTTCCAGTTCTTTCAGTAGAGGGTGTGTGTAAACTCTGAAGGTATTCTGCTCTGGTATCAATGTCTTAACTTAATAAGAAGACAGAATGTTAGTATTATTGGATCCCCCATTTATTCTGTGCTGTCCAGCCCTGCATTATCGTAACCCCCATTTTTTATTGGTGATGTCAAATATACAACTTCCCTTTGTTAAGTGCATTATTAGAGAAACAAAGATAGCTGTTCAGTATATGTTATAATATTTTGTATGCCTAATATGAACTTTAATTGTCTTTTTGGTGTGTTGTTGTTGTGGATTTGATCTTACTTTGTCTCAAATTCCCTGTCTGCAGGTTACAGTCACACAATCAGAAAAAATATCTCCAACTGCAGGGAGCAAAAGACCACTTTCAGAGGCTAGTGGTAGCTTAAGAGCAAGCAAGTCTGCCAAAGTTATGAATGCCAAGGTGAGCTTGTGTTCTTCTTATACTAGATAAGACCATGAGTGATTTATGAAAGATTGATTATGCTTTTACTGACAATGTGATGCTAATGTAGTCTTCTTGTCGTAAATGCAGGTTGTCATGACTCAATTGGAAAACAGTTCTAAAACCGTAGGAAGAAAATTGGCTCCAATCGTCTCTAGATCTCCTATGACGATGGCAAGAAAAAGGGCGCACTCACATGCAAGTTCTCCAAATTTAGCCGGGACTTCGAAGACCCCTTCTTTGCATGATCTATCAGCTGCTGCTACAAGTGGTACTCCAACTTCTATGCATGATCTATCACATGATGCCACAAATGGTACTCCAACTTCTATGCATGATCTATCACTCGCTGCTACAAGTGGTACTCCAACTTCTATGCATGATCTATCTCCTGATGCTACAAATGGCAAGTTTTAACCTCTATCTACTGTTCTCAAATACGAGCACTAATACTATGAAGATGACCATTTGAAACTTCCATACTTGTAGGCTCCACACGCAAATCACGCAGGCTTACCTCTACAATTTGGAAGGATGCTGAGCCAATATATGTTGGTAGGTTCTTAATGCAAGGCCGATGCAAGTATTGCGGCAATGTATTTCCAGCATCTAGGGCCACAGGTACCAGTCAACTTGGTAGACACTTGAAGGTATGTGAGGTGAAAAATTCAATGGATGGGGTGATGAAGCAAATTAAAACTTCTGTTGAAATAGTCCCTGACTGGGAATTTGATCAAGAAGCTGTAAGGAGTGAATTATCACCTGCTGCTTCAAATGGTACTCCAACTTCTATGCATGATCTATCACCTGATGCTACAGATGGTACTCCAACTTCTATGCATGATTTATCACCCGCTGCTACAAGTTGTACTCCAACTTCTATGCATGATCTATCACCTGATCCTACAAATGGTACTTCAACTTCTATGCATGATCTACCACCCACTGCTACAAATGGTAAGTTTTAACCTCTATCAACTGTTCTCAAATACGAGCACTAATACTATGAAGATGACCATATTTGAAACTTTTCATACTTGTAGGCTCCAAACGCAAACAACGCAAGCTTACCTCTATCATTTGGAAGGATGCTGAGCCAATATATATTGATGGGGTATTGATGCAAGGCCGATGCAATTATTGCAACAACGTATTTCCAGCCTCTAGGGTCTCAGGTACCAGTCAACTTGGTAGACACTTGAAAGTATGTGAGGTGAAAAATTCAATGGATGGGGTGATTCAGCAAATAAAAACTTCTGATGAAATAGACCCTGATTGGAAATTTGATCAAGAAGCTGCAAGGAGTGAGCTTGTTAAGTTAATTGTCTTGCATGGGCTGCCCTTCTCATTCGTCGAGTATTATGGTTTTAGAAAGTTTTGTGCATCATTGAATCCCTGGTTCAAGTCTGTCAATAGAGTAACTATCGAAAATGATTGCATGGACGCTTACCATCAATACAAAAATGCCTATGAAAGTTTCTTCAAGAATTGCAATTATAGAGTATCTCTAAGTTGTGATATGTGGACTTCGAACCAAAAACTTGAATACCTTTGTATCACATGCCACTGGATTGATAGTAAATGGAAAGTTAGGCACAAAATCATAAGGTTTTGCCTAGTTGAAACACCCCACGATGCATGGAATATGTTTGGTGTGGTACTAAATAGCCTTCGTGATTGGAACATTGAGAACAAGCTATTTAGCTTCACAACAGATAATGCAGAAGTTAACACCAAAATGGTTAGCCATCTCAGAAAAAATCTTGTTGATCGAAACCTTATCCATCATGAAGGGAAACTGTTACACATTCGCTGTGCGGCTCATGTGCTAAATTTAGTAGTGCAAGATGGATTGAGAACCATGAAGTCTGTTGTGGACAACATCAGAGAGAATGTAAAATACATCAGAAGTTCTCAGTTTAGAAAAGAACAATTTGCCAAAATGGTTGCAAAAGTTGGAATAAAATGTAAACACCAGCCTTCACTAGATGTTTCTACAAGATGGAACTCCACATTCCAGATGCTCGAGTCCACATTACCATTCAGAAAAGTCTTTGAGACATTAGAGGAACAAGAACCAAATTATACATTTGGTCCTTCAGATGAGGAATGGAAAATGGTTGAAGAGATTTGTCAGCTTCTAAAGGTATTCTGCCATGCCACCAATGTTATTTCAGGCTCAAATTACCCAACCTCTAATCTCTATTTCCTCGAGATTTGGAGTGTCAAACTTGTTCTAGATGAACAAGCAAAGAGCGACAATGGTACAATCAGAATCATGGTGAATGAAATGAAGAAGAAATTTCATATGTACTTTATGGAGTCATACCTGACAAACTGCATACCGGTGATACTCGACCCAAGGTTTAAAATGCAACATGTTGAGTTCCGATTGAAACAATATTTTGGAGTTGATGCGGATAAACATATCCAAGAAGTGAGGACAGCTATCGAAGCCCTGTTTACTGAATATGCAGCTGAATTTGAAGATAATGTCGATATCTTGTCACAAGAACGAAAGGGCCAGGAAGTTGCTTTGGCTGATAGTGCCCTTTCAGATTGGGATGAACATGTAAAGCTTAAGAAAGCTAAAAACCGTGATGAGCTGCAAAGGTACCTTGATGAAGACTTCCATCCTCGTACACCAGATTTTGACATCTTAAAATGGTGGGCTGTGAACTCTGCAAGGTACCCAACACTTGGCAACATTGCCCGTGATGTGCTACCTGTTCCAGCTTCAAGTATTGCCTCTGAATCTGCGTTTAGCACGTGCCGGAGAGTTATTACAGATCACAGAAGTAGCCTAGCAGCTGAAACAGTTGAGGCATTAATGTGTTTTGGAGATTGGATTAGACCTAGCGGTAAGTACCTTTTCCAGCATCTACTCTATTTCATAAATTTGTATCACGTGGCATATTTTGACTTGTAATTGTTGCAGGATCTTCTTCTTCCAAAGCAAGCACACCTCATGTGATGCCATCTACCGTTGATGAGGTGAGTGAGCTATTGACAATTTCGAAAAATGGTAATGGGAATATTGATTGTTCTTGTATATAGCTAGTAGTTTCAATCTTGTTTGACATGGTGAGATTCCATGTTTCCAGCTAGTTTAACCCGCCACACGTGAGAAGGTTCATTTCCTGCCACTTGTGTAGCAATGAATTATTATTTTGTGATGCCTTTGATTTAGTAGGCTACTTGACATTGCACTAGTATAAGAAGATTTAGTAGCAAACGATAGATGGTCTGTACATGTATAAGAAGACAAGACCATGGTCAGCTTGTACTGACCATGCACTTGTTATACACTTGCATAGTAGAGGAGCGAAGAATTAGTTAGACACTTGCATATGAAAGTGAGCAACATGGTCAATTTTATGGATCAACAAGTGGATTGTGTTCTTGGCTGTGCTCTAATTTTTTTACCTATGTGCATGAAACAGGAAATGACACTTCTGAAAGCTCAGGCTGGTGAGAAGAACTGGAGTGAAGAATAACATGGTTAATACTCTGATACCTGAAACCTTTTAGCTAGTGTCATGGTGTGCTAATGAAGTCTGAAATCTTTTGTTTAGAAATGCAAGACGATGTCCTGCTCCAAAGCTTGCTGAAATGTTGTCATTTGTATGCAAATAGCCAATCAGTAGCATCTCTTATTTAGTAATGCTGTTCACACAAATCCACTTCTTTAGCATATCCCTTTTGTGACATCAAGAATTCTTGTCTACTTGTGCTTTTACATGAAATATTGGTCATTTGTGTTTTCAAATGTTGATATAAGTATTTATGGTGAGGGGAAATAGTATACTTTCACATCCTGATATTGTGCGCATGCATGGCTTTAAAATCATCTACAATGTATTCATTGTGAAGCTTACCTCTTTTGCACTTGCTAATTGGCAGGCCATTATCACTTTATTGGTCCTTCCAAGCATGCAGCCTGTGGTCAAATTTGTGCTGTTGCTCATGTCTCACCTTCCAAGCTGCAGCATGTTATTAGTTATCACTAACAGAAGGCAATGGAGCTAACACTCTTGATGAAGCTAGTGTACTTATGTGATGAATCTAGCTACTCTTTCCTATGTATTTTGTGTAGCTGTTGCTCTTTCATGTGGGTTTAAGTGGGCAGGCTGACACTGCTTAGCATATGAATCTGGTAGTTGTCGTGTATGTGGCATTCCCAAACGTTGAACTGTCAGATGCTTAACAGTGTACTCTCCATGTGTATTAGGTCGTGTAATGTAGCTGGTCAAACATGTGCCTCTAGTATGGCTTTGCAGTATCTATTTGATGGATATAAGTGGGCAGATGAACTCTGCTTAAACTAAAGAATCAAATGAGCACAAGCGTCGCTCTTGTGCTAGTCAGGCGAACATGCCCATTTACAGGCTGACAGCTAGTGGACACCCACGGCATGCCCATTTACAGGCTGACAGCTGCTACCTCTGTTTCCCGTATCTAGACAGACAAAGCTGGGACACTTATTTTGAAAGAGGAGGGAGTAGCTACGGAAAACTAGCGACAACAGTGAAATTCTGGGGACTTTGTGTGGTTGCCCTCCTTATACCAATCCCAATAGTATAGTTGGTTGTTGGCTATAAGCAAGATGTCATGTCATCTACTCCCTCCATCCCAAGGAATAGGGTGTAAATAATTTTTCAAAATTTCTTCATAGGATAAGGCGCAGGGTAAAGTTTACACGGTTTCTTCCAAAACTACCCCTTAAATACCGGAAGTGGAGAAGTAATTTGTGTGGCTATTATTAGCCTTTCACGACGCATGCGGGGTGCTGAGCCAAAATATCAGCTGAGGAGCAGTTATTGAGGCAATTTTACTGGCCATGCATGTGCATGCGGAGAGACAAGGAAGTTATTGTGAAATTGGAAGGAGAGAAAAGAGGAGACTTCCGTTGCCAGATAGTTAATACGGGAGAGATTTAAGGAGATCATGCGCGTGCATGCAAGGGTAAAGAAGGAAACACTTGATCGCTGCATGTCTTTCTTAATAATCACGCCATAATTTTTACGCCTTGTTCCTTGGCATGGAGGGAGTAGTACAGTACTCCCTCCATCCCAAGGAATAGGGCGTAAATAATTTTTCAAAATTTCTTCATAGGATAAGGCGCAGGGTAAAGTTTACACGGTTTCTTCCAAAACTACCCCTTAAATACCGGAAGTGGAGAAGTAATTTGTGTGGCTATTATTAGCCTTTCACGACGCATGCGGGGTGCTGAGCCAAAATATCAGCTGAGGAGCAGTTATTGAGGCAATTTTACTGGCCATGCATGTGCATGCGGAGAGACAAGGAAGTTATTGTGAAATTGGAAGGAGCGAAAAGAGGAGACTTCCGTTGCCAGATAGTTAATACGGGAGAGATTTAAGGAGATCATGCGCGTGCATGCAAGGGTAAAGAAGGAAACACTTGATCGCTGCATGTCTTTCTTAATAATCACGCCATAATTTTTACGCCTTGTTCCTTGGCATGGAGGGAGTATAGCCAACAAGTATCACCAGAATTTGACCGAATCAGAGGTGGGCCGCGATCAAGATGGGCTTGAAGAATATACATGGAAGAATATACGTGAATCGGCCTTATATGCAAAGTTTGGGCTAGTTTGCCCGTGTATCTGTAATATAGTAGGATACGTGTCGGTTAGTTAGAGTTTGGCTCGTGCACGGTTGGGATTATTCCCACGTTAGAAAGTCTACGGACTATAAATATGTATCTAGGGTTTATGAAATAAACAACAATCACGTTCACCACAAACCAATCTAGGCGCATCGCCAACTCTCTTGTCTCGAGGGTTTCTTCCCGGTAAGCATCATGCTGCCTAGATCGCATCTTGCGATCTAGGCAGTACACGTTTATTCGCTGTTCATGCGTTGCTCGTACTGAAGCCTTTTTGATGGCGAGCAACGTAGTTATCTTAGACGTGTTAAGGTTAGCATTGTTCATCGTATCATATGCTATCGTCGTGCAACCCTGAGACGTCTAGCCGCCCTTACGCCTATCTTAGGTGTAGGGGCGGCACCCCGCTTGATCATTATTTAGTAGATCCGATCCGTCATGATTGCTCCTTGTTCTTCAGGGATTAGTTTAATATCTGCATAGTTAGGCCTTACAAACGGATTGAAGGATCCAGTGGCGCGTAGGGTGTAGTTTGCTGGCCCTAGACAGGATGTTCCGGGGATCAACCTCGTGTTGGTTTTTAGGCCTTGTCTAGGGACGGTTTACGATCACCGTGCGTGGCCGCCAGGCTCAATCACGAGTAGGATGTTTCGATTATGTGGTGAAAACCCTAAATCGTAGTAGATCGTTTTAGCTTTATATTGATCAAGCAGGACCACCATATATTCGTACACCTCGTGCGAATCATGGGTGGATCGGCTCTTTGAGCCGATTCACAGGACAACCTGAGAGCCGATCGAGGCTCGTATTTAATGTTTACGTGTATGCCATGCAGGAAACTAAGCGAGGCATCTCCATCACCTTCCTGACCAGGTATAGGTCAGGTGGCACGCCCTTGCACCAGCATCGGACGTGCGTGCCGAGTCTTTGCGGGCCGTCGCTCAGAGGGACCAGGGCCAGCCGCAGTCCTGGGAGCCTCCCGGCTCTACTGTGTTGCCCGTCGCTGCTCGCCGGTGGGTTTCTGACCGCAACACATTCAGGCACGCCCGGTGGGACAGTCTTCGACATCAACCGCATCGCCATCTACATCTGAGATGGCGGACGGCACCCCAGTCACGTACGAGGATCTGACCGAGGAGCTCAAGAAGAAGTATGACGAGGTCAAAGCGATCCTCGAAGCCGACCTCATCGGCTCTTTTCACGTAACCCGCTCACATGGCATCGTGGAAAGGGTTCTCACCCGAAGGCGCTCGATGGAGTGGACCTGTCCGCCCGTCGAAGAACGCACCAGGTCCCCGCGTCGGGAGGTTAACTTCATGGTAGCTCATTCGCTACACCGCCATTCTCGAGAGCTCTGGTGAACACTTTGGAGCGTGTCGCTCTTCGGGTGATCCAGGAAATCATGAGGCATCGCACTCTCCGTCAGGACCAGCTCTCGGGACTTACCAAGGAGAGATGCCACTCCAGTCCCGTCCACCGCTGCCATTCGCGTTGGCAGCACCAGAAGTGCCGAGTTCACCGGCATACGTCGTCTACAAGATCGGTGGTTACCCTAGTGACTACCAGTTCTTGCATGAGGCGCCGAAGGAGATCCCTCACGGATACACGTGCACATACGTGCCATCGCAGAATCGGGCACTCACAAACCAGATCGCAACGACGGGGACCTCCTGGAACAACAGGAGGGACTTCGGGAACAGATCTTGAGAAGCAGACGTGGCTAGCTAAGTATGCCACTCCGACAAACCTCCAGAGCTCAGCTCCTGCAGTTGGCTCAGAGCTGGAAAAGCACGCATGGCTGGCTAAGTATGCCACTCCGGCGAATCTTCAGAGTTCGACTCCTGCAGCCAGCACCGCGGATCAAATCAGTACCATCCTGAGAGACCAGTTCGGCATGGTGCCGAAAAGGAGGACAATCGGCTATTCCAAGCCGTACCCCAACGAGTACGAGTTGATCCCGCTACCACCCAAATATCGGCTCCCTGATTTCTCCAAGTTTAATGGATCAGATGGTTCCAGCTCCATCGAGCATGTGAGCCGATATTTGGCACAGCTGGGCACGATCTCAGCAGCAGATGAGCTGCGTGTGAGGTTCTTCGCACAGTCCCTCACAGGATCGGATTTCGGGTGGTACACATCGCTGCCACCAGACTCAATCCGGACGTGGAAGCAGTTGGAAGAGCAGTTCCACATGCAGTATCACTCAGAGGCTTCCGAGGCCGGCATTGCCGATCTAGCACAAGTACGTCAGAAGCGTGGAGAAACTGTGGCAGAATACGTCCAGCGCTTCAGACTTGTTAGGAACCGATGTTATTCGGCTCGTGTGACTGAAAAAGAAGCAGTCGAGTTGGTAGTGGTGGGCCTTGCATCACCAATCAAGGATATGGCCTGTAACATCCCAAGTTTCAACAATAATAAACAAGAAAGACAATTTCCCCAAAGTCAAAATTTTGCAATTAACAAAAACTTTTTCTATGCATATAGTGCCACATATAGGTTCATGCATTTGAGTGAATTTCTTTTGTGCAATTGCCATGATGAGTGTTAGTATGATTAACAATTGTTATTTAAACCCTAACAAAGATCATCAAACCCTAAATTGAGGAGAAAAGAAGAAAATGGGAAAAACCCATAATTCACTTACATACACAATATGCCAAATTGCAAATCCTCACCCTAGGCCATAATTGCTTGCTCCCTTGCTTGTAAAATACTTCAATATGATAAACTAACACCATTGCATCTTTGGATCAAGAATCAAACACAAGGAAATCAAAATTCTTACATACATATGATAATGGTCACTTGTCACCAAAATAATTTCTTCACTACTTTACCCCTCTGGCTTTCTCATTTCTTGAACTAAACTTGGTCAACCAAAGCCATGTCATCCAAGACCATGTCAAGGTGAGTAACTTTGATGTTGACCACCATGGCTAGAGTTGACTAGGTTGACCAGTATAAGGGTGACAAGTAGGGATGCTGAAATAAAGTGAAGATCATGTCACATTTGCCATTTTGCAAAACAACTCCAAATTGAACCCCACCACCACCATTCTAACCCATAATTAATATGTTTAAGATCCACCAAAAAGAATTTCAAATTTCAAAAGTTTTGTTCATGCGGCCATTGTGTCGAACACTTGGCAGGCATTAATCCAAATTTGGGTTACACTCTATTACCCTCTGGTTTCTTCCCTAAACCCCTTTAACCTGTGATCATTACACTCTCCTACATCCCCTGCATCATCCCAGTACCTGCCCTGGTCGATTAAAGTGAGAGAAGGGGGAAAAGAAACCCTAAACTAAGCATGCCGTGGCCATGCCGGCCACCTTTGGCACCTCTCTCTCTAGCCTCTCTCTCTCAGCACCACCTTGTCCTGGAGCATCTCTGCAACACGAGGAACACCACGGTACACCGCCCATGCTCGCCAAGGCTCGGCATTGGCCAGAACACGCGCGTCCAAACCGTGCCAGAGCGTGCCAGTCGACGCGGTGAGCGCGCCCTGGACACGCCGGTACGTCGCGCGCTCGAGCAGCCTACGCCTCCCCAGCAAAGCCTACCGCTACGTCGAGCACCGCCTCTGCGCCCTCTAGCCATTAGACACGATCGATCGACTGCGGCCGCCTCGTCACCGTCGTCCTCGCCGGCGAAGTACCGCGGGTACTGCCGCACTCGAATCGACCTCCCGAGCGATCCCATCGTCCCCTGGACGCGCCAGCTATACCTAGAGCATCGCCAAGACGACGCCTACAAGATGCCGTCCTTCACTTGCCCCTTGGAGCGCCAGAAGCGCCGCGCCATGGACGCTCCTCCACAGCACACTCGGCCACCTCCCTCCCGCTATAAATAGAGCACCTCAGCCCGCAACTTCTTCACACCATCTGCTCTCCTCTCCTCACTGATCACTCTCCCCACCTCAATTTGATACCACCTCATCGGAGCAGCAGCAATCGAGAGCTCGAAGCCGCCGGAGCCCGCGGAAGCTCTGCTTCGATTGGAGCCTCCTCGAGCGCCGTCGCTGCACCAAGCTCTTCCCCATCTACTTCCACTTCTCCGCGCACACTGCCAGACTCCTGCAACGGCCTGGTAGGCTCTCCCACCCCCTAGGCTCGCCGCCAGTGAGCTCATCGCTCGTCGGAGACGACGACGGCCACTGACCGTCGGATCGTGTTCTAATCCTACGGCCTAACGCGCGTGTACCGCTTCGGCGTTTAAAGAGCCACTGACGGGTGGCCCCCACCTCGTCAGGGCAGCCCACCCGCACCGGTTGCTAGTTGGGCTGCGAAGTGGATTTTAAACCTGTTTCGGCCCGTTTAGCTTTCCCGCCTAAGCCCACGATTCAAACTCGGATTTAATTATTATTCAAAATATGCTGCTGAGTGTTTAGTAAAATTTGAATAGTTTGAAATCTGCCAAACCAAATTTAGTAAACTTTATACCGTTGGAAAGCCCATGAATTTATCTATCCAATGCCACTGGCCCCACCTCCAATTTCATAGTAGATTTAATTTGATAAAAAAGACAAGACAGGAACTTTGGAACATTCAAACTTTATTTAAAATTTAACCAGAATAGATTTTGAATTGATTCCAATTCTAATAAATCACAAATGATGTCCTCTAATTGATTATGCAATAATATAGACATGTTGTTTGTATGATCATGGACTAGATCAAATAATAGGGCTATGTAGTCAATTCTAGAGCATTTGAAATTGGAATTCAAACTCAACACTAATATGAGAGCTACCTCTCATTTAAATTTTGATCCTAAGTACTATAACCAGGGGGAAAGACTTAGGCTAATGAACCCTTGAGAATTAGTACTTAGAGATTTTAATTCATTTAAATGTTAAGTATTAAAACTATGTGAAGTGTAGCACTTCAATTAAATTATACTCACATATAATAGATATGAAATGTTGACTTTGGGTCAACCTATATTTCATACCTTATTATTATATGAAGAGATTAAATCTTAATAAGAGGTAATGAGAAGAAATGAATTCCTCTAAGGATCTACATACCAAATTTAAGAAATAGGAATAAGGAGAGGAAATTATTTTCTCTCAAATAAAGACTAATCAAATAATCCACCATGCCATGTTTGATTGATGATAGGATTAGTGTGTGAACCCTTTTAAGTGTTTCTAGTTTGGTATGTGAGTTTGGTTTAGTATTTATACCTCGTATTCGTATATAGACGCTAGTAACGAGGAATACCAAGAGGAGGAGGCCTACTCTCAGGAAGAAGAAGAGAACTTCGATAACTACCCAGCTCAAGGCAAGCTAACCCTTGCTAAACACAAGTGCTTAGCTCTACAAGAGCAAAGGCACCATCACACTTTACTTTTATGTATTACCTATCCCATGTTTTTACTTACATTTACTTTTGCTTATTTATTTCAAAGTACTTTTTAATTTATGATTCACTTGGCCTAGAGTAGAACAATACTTGAAGTTAGCTTAGCACAAATCAAAGCTAGTTAGCACCCCTCATATAGTTGCTAGTGCTAATCAATTAAAATTGACTACTCTAGATGGGAACATGGTGAAGTAAAATGACTTTGAAAGAAAGTAAAGTGGAGGTGGATATGAACAAGAGAAGATGGTGATTTTTGATAAAATTGACGATTGGGTTTGAATGCGATACCCTTCCAATTATACAAGTACCCCCACAATACCTGATTATGGGTAGGGCTTAACTAGAAACTTGTGTATTTTTAGTATGGGTTCCCTCTAAACAAACATCATAGGGGTTACGCCGAGGCTGCCTCCGTTGAGTGTGGATTGATGTTAAAATGAGGTGAATGTACGGCCCAAGCCCTGTGCAGTTCCCGGGTTAACTGCGGTTTCCACCGGGAGGCCAAGCTCATGGGGAGAGGTGCTCATACTAGCATATATAAGTGAACGGTTACGGTTGATGATCCGCGTACTGTGTTACGATGATTCGGGGTTATCCTCGACGGATGAAATCAAAAGTTGTGGCACAAGAGTACAACCTCTGCAGAGTGTTAAATCTATTCGAATAGCCGTGTCCACGGTTACGGACGATTGGAAAGGCCATACTATCTCCGTTATCATTAAAATGTTTTGATCCTAGAAGTGAATGGTAAATTGAAAGGTGATATTATGGTGAACCATAATGAGTTGTGGGAATGACACTAATGTTCCCACTTGAGTTAGTCTAGCACATGATAAGGCTTTACTAAATGTTTATCAAACTAAAACTTGGCTTTATGCAAATAAACCTAGAGCTTAGCACCCCCTTATTACACTTAATGAGTATTTATCATAGAGTTAGTTTGCGAGTACTTTAAAAGTACTCATGGCTTTGCCCTGGCTATTCAAATGCCAGACTATGAAGGAGAGCACCAAAGATCGGGATGACGGACAACAGGACGTCTACGATAACTAGGATCGTCTTCTAACGTCAAGCGTTGCCTGTGGAATAGATAGTCCACTACTACTTCGCTTCCGCTACTATTTGTGATGTTGAACAATATATTCGTGTAATATTGGATCATGTGATCTATGGTTGTAAGACAATATGTGTTGTAATAGATGATGACTCTATGCTACTTACTATTATGTCTCGCAAAAACATTATTCCTGGGATTGCGATGTACGGCATAATAGGCATCTGGACTTAAAAATCCGGGTGTTGACAAGTTGGTATCAGAGCCATTGTTTGACCTTAGGAGACCCTAGTTAGAATGGACGCTCAAAAACTTAGTTTCAAATTCCATGATTTGACTAGTTATGAAAACCTTATTCACTCTCTTACCTTGAAGAGTCTATTACAAACTTTAAATTCATGCCCTTCTTATAAGTGAATTAAAATTGGGAACACTTGCACTTCTCTAACTTAATCATCTAATCTCTCTACAGATGGATCACGTCGTGGACGCGCAGCCCTTTCTCCAGACTGAGTTCTATCAGTTGGGGAACGGTGGAGAGATCATCTTTGAGAGGGACCTCTTCTCCCTCTCAGAGTTCCTCGGGCGCCCACCACCGGAAGTCTTTGGCGGAATGGTCAATGACCAGCCCGGTGGTCAACTTCAGTGGGTGATCATGGTGGACCTTCGTGGAAGGTTCATGCTCCCAATGAGCGCAAGGATCCAGTTCTCCTTCCGGGAGAACAACTGGGCGGATGGTCTCGCAAGGGGACTTCAGGAAGGGCTCGCACGTCTGTGCGGGCAAAACTTCATGGACTTCGAGGATAGCCGCTTTGTGCACTATGCAAGGCACAACTCCCTCGGAGTGCCAATGAACCTGCCATCACACCCGCAACTTCGCCACCATGTGGATCATCTCGACTTCATGTTGAGTGAGACCCGCATCGACCTCGACAACTCTCGCGAATACGCCAACCACACTCACATCCAGTTGGCGCAGCAGGCGGAGACCATCAAGGTCATCGCCGGAGAACGCAGGGCACTCCGCCGTGCCAACCAGAAGAAGGATCACGCCATCAACCGCCTCAAGGCCAGGATCGCCGCTCTGAAGGCGCCCATCGCCACCCAAGCTGAGCAGATCCAGGAGCTGGAAGGCGAAGGTGAAGGGGAGAACATCCAGGGGGACGGCTACTCCTACGTCAGCAACAACGACGACTACGAGGAGGAGGAAGACGACGACCTAGAGTTCCACCCTTACGAGGATGGCCACGAGCACCTTGATGCCGGGGTAGACAATGTCTACCCTATCAACGTCGATGGCGAGTAGTCCCGTCTGAGCACTTGCGTCCCGTGTTATGTATCGGTCCTTTGTACCCGCCCCATGTATCGTAGTTTGTTGAAAGGGTTCCTCAAACCCTCCGGAACATTTGGCTTGTAATATTTGCTACCTCCATGACTATGTTTGTGTGTGTGTAATATTATTATTATTTATGAATCAAGTTTTAAGTTGTGTGAAATTTTACCCCAAAATAAGCCATAGAAATTTCCCTCTCATCTCATGATCCCTATCACTGTTCAGATGGCACCCCCAACTCGCAGCGAAGCCGCAATGATGCAAATGCTGCAACAGATGATGGCAGAAAGAGAAGCTGAGAGAGTTGACCGTCAAGCCAACCTAGCTGCACTTCAACAGCTTGCTCAGGGCAATCAAGGCCACGGAAACCACGACCACCCAGGGTCAAAGCTGAAAAACTTCCAAAACACCAACCCACCGGTGTTCAGTAAGACAGAGGAACCCCTCGATGCTGATGATTGGCTCCAAACTATGGAGAACAATCTCGAGGTTGCCGGAGTAGAGAACAACGAGAAGGTGTTGTTCGCCACCCACTATCTGGCTGGACCTGCACGTGCCTGGTGGACAAGTACCCGCGCCTTAAATGCGGGGCAAATGATGACTTGGGAAGACTTTAAACTCAAGTTTAGCAAGTATCACGTGCCCCCGGGTTTGATTAAGAAGATGAGGGATGAGTTCAGGGAACTGAAGCAAGGCAGAATGACCGTGGTGGAATACCGCGACAAGTTCCTCACTTTGTCAAGGTACGCCCCGGATGAGACGGACACCGTCGAGAAGAGGAAGGAGAGGTTTCTGAATGGACTGCATGATGAGATGCAGACTGTGCTGATCAATATCCCCTTTGCTGACTTGGAAGCCCTTGTTGACTCCGCCATTCAGATGGAAGGGAAGATACACCAAGCCAATGAGAACCGCAAGCGCCGTATGATGAACCAGAGTGGGCCCAGCAACAACCACAAGTATCGCCCCAGCTCAAGTGGAGGGTTCGCCCCAAGAAACAACAAGCCCCCGATGCAGAATCCACGTCCGAGTTAACAGAACCGGAGTGGAGGAAACCCTAGGCCAGGAGGCCACCACAACTACAACAACAACAACAACAACCACAGCAACAACTTCAACCGCGCTCCACCCCGCGCCCCCAACAATAACTCCAACACCGCTCCAAGGACGGGGAGCAATGTTGTTCCCATCACCCCCAAGGACAAGTCCACCTACAACTGCTACGAGTGCGGAGTGGCTGGGCACTTCTCCTATGAGTGCCCCAAGAAGCTCGCCAAGACTGCCGCCAACACCTCAGGCCCTGCGCAGCAGCAGCGTTGTGTCACCACCAACAAGAAGTTCGCCCCCAACAACCCGAACAACCGCAACGGCCGCCTCTACCACATGAATGCAGAAGAAACTCAGGAAGCCCCAGACGTGGTGCTGGGTATGTTCTCTGTTAACTCAATACCCGCAAGAGTGCTGTTTGATTCTGGAGCATCGCATTCATTCATTACCGAAGATTTTGCATGCACTAGTAAGATTCAACCCATCAGTTTGAAGCATGTCATGATAGTTCAAATACCAGGATCAACAACTAAAGCTAGAAAAATTTGCAAAGATGTGCCAATCAGAATACATGAAATAGAATTCTATGCAAATTTGATTGTTCTGGGAGCCAAAGGTTTGGAAGTAGTCCTGGGAATGGACTGGATGGCGAAACATCATAGACTGATTGATTGTGCCAAGAAGGCCATCACCATGACTAGTAGCACCGGAATAATAGTCGAACACATATCTGAAAAGATGCCCCGAAAGTTCACTTGTAACCAAAGCCTAGCCAAACCCACCTTGGATCAGATCAGGGTCGTTTGTCGATATCCTGATGTGTTTCCGGATGATCTACCCGGTATGCCCCCAGATCGGGATATCGAGTTTATCATCGAGTTAATCCCCGGAACCGGACCTATAGCCCAGAGAGCCTATAGCATGAACCCGGCAGAGTTAGTGGAACTGAAGAAGCAACTGGATGATATGCTATTCAAAGGTCTGATTCAACCAAGTGCGTCACCTTGGAGATCGCCAGTTTTGTTTGTGGATAAGAAGGACGGTGCCACTCGTTTGGTTACGGACTATCGTAAACTCAACGATGTCACCATCAAGAACAAGTACCCGTTGCCAAAGATAGAAGATCTGTTTGACCAGCTTACCGGAGCCCAAGTATTCTCGAAGATTGATCTGAGGATAGGATACCATCAGCTGAAGATTCGTGCCACCGATATCCCAAAAAATGCCTTTACCACCAGATATGGATTGTATGAGTACAATGTCATGTCATTTGGATTGACCAATGCCCCCGCTTACTTCATGAATCTCATGAATAAGATCTTTATGAACTTCCTGGACAAGTTCGTCGTTGTCTTCATCGACGACATCCTCATATACTCCAAGTCCGAGGAAGAACATGAGCAACATTTGGAAGTGGTCCTAGATACCCTTCGGGAGCATCAGTTGTATGCCAAGTTCAGCAAGTGTGAGTTCTGGTTGAAAGAAGTAGGATTCTTGGGTCATATCTTGTCAGCAGGAGGAATTGCCGCTGACCCCGCAAAAATCAAGACTGTTGAAGAATGGAAAGCCCCAACCACTCAGACCGAAGTCCGTGCCTTTCTCGGATTGGCGGGATATTACCGCCGATTCGTTGAAGGATTCTCGAGCATAGCAAGACCGATGACCCAATTGTTGAAGAAGGACCGGAAGTTCGAATGGACCGACAAGTGTGAAGAGAGCTTTCAACAACTCAAGCTAAGATTGACAACAGCCCCAATACTGGTTATGCCAGACATTACCAAGCCCTTTGATGTGTACTGTGACGCCTCCAAGATTGGTCTTGGATGTGTGCTGATGCAAGAAGGCAAAGTAATATCTTACCTATCAAGACAGCTGAAGCAGCATGAACAGAACTATCCAACCCATGACTTAGAGCTAGCAGCCGTGGTTTTAGCACTGAAAGTATGGCGTCATTACCTCATGGGTAATCGATGCGAGGTTTACTCGGATCACAAGAGCCTGAAGTATATCTTCACGCAGAAGGAGCTGAATATGAGGCAGCGCAGATGGATAGAGTTAATCAAAGATTACGACATGGAAATCCACTATCACCCCGGCAAGGCCAACGTGGTAGCGGATGCTCTGAGTAGACTGCCGTGTCAGTTGAACTCCATGATAGCAATTGAACAACCCAGCCTGTTTGAAGAGTTTGAGCAGTTTAGACTTGAACTGGTTAGCGAAGGATACCTCGCCAGCATTGAACTCCAACCCACCCTGATTAGTCAGATCAAGGAAGCTCAGAAAGGAAATGCTAGCATTGACGGAATCAAGAACCAAATAACCGCCGGAAAAGCACCGGGATTCACCGTAGATGAAGAAGGAGTGCTATGGTATAACAAACGCCTTTGCGTGCCGTCAGACTCAGAATTGAAGCAAGTTATTCTGAAAGAAGCTCACGACACCCTGTACTCCATTCACCCCGGAGGAACCAAGATGTACCAGGATTTGAAAGAACAATTCTGGTGGCATGGAATGAAGAGAGAAATTGGAAGCTACATCGCCAAGTGTGACATCTGTCAAAGAGTCAAAGCAGAACATCAACGCCCCGCAGGACTGTTGCAACCCCTACAGATTCCCGAATGGAAGTGGGATTCCGTAGGAATGGACTTCATCACCGGACTACCCAAATCTAGTAAAGAGAATGATTCCATCTGGGTAGTGGTCGACAGACTAACCAAAGTCGCCCACTTCATCCCCGTCAAGACCACCTATCAAGGACCGAGACTCGCAGAGCTATATATCTCAAGGATAGTCAGCCTACACGGAACCCCGAAGTCGATAGTATCCGACAGAGGATCCCAATTCACCTCCAGATTCTGGCAGAAAGTACATGAAGGACTCGGAACTCGTCTGAATTTCAGCACCGCCTATCACCCGCAGACAGATGGACAGACTGAAAGAGTCAACCAGATACTCGAAGATATGTTGAGAGCATGTGTGCTAGAGTATGGATCTAAGTGGGAAGACTGCTTGCCGTACGCAGAATTCTCGTACAACAACAGCTACCAAGCCAGCTTGCAGATGGTCCCCTTCGAAGCACTGTACGGAAGGAAGTGCCGTACCCCTCTGAATTGGTCGGAAGTAGGAGAGAGTCAAGTCTTTGGACCAGATATTCTCCGAGAAGCCGAAGAGAAGGTTCACAAGATCCGCGAGTACCTCAAGACAGCCCAATCAAGACAGAAGAGCTACGCCGACAAGAGACGCCGAGAGATGACCTTCGAGATCGGAGATTTCGTATATCTCAAAGTGTCCCCTCTTAAAGGAATGCAGAGATTCCAGCTTAGAGGAAAGCTCGCACCCCGATATGTCGGACCTTTCAAAGTCCTGAGTCGCCGAGGAGAAGTATCCTATCAGCTGGAGTTACCGGAAGAAATGTCAGCGGTGCACAATGTGTTTCACATCTCGCTACTCCGGAAGTGTTTAGAAGTGCCTGAGAAGACCGAGGTTTTCAAGAACATCGACCATCGAGCTGTGGATATCAACTCAGATCTGACATACCGCGAAGTACCTATTCGCATCCTGGAAGAAGCTTTCAGAACCACCCGTACCCGAAGTATCAAGTTTCTGAAGATCCAATGGAGTAACCACACCGAAGAAGAAGCCACTTGGGAGAGGGAAGACTTTATGAGGACTGAGTACCCAGATCTCTTTAGTACCTAGTTTTCTCAGATCTCGGGACGAGATCTTTTGTAAGGGGGAAGGGTTTGTAACATCCCAAGTTTCAACAATAATAAACAAGAAAGACAATTTCCCCAAAGTCAAAATTTTGCAATTAACAAAAACTTTTTCTATGCATATAGTGCCACATATAGGTTCATGCATTTGAGTGAATTTCTTTTGTGCAATTGCCATGATGAGTGTTAGTATGATTAACAATTGTTATTTAAACCCTAACAAAGATCATCAAACCCTAAATTGAGGAGAAAAGAAGAAAATGGGAAAAACCCATAATTCACTTACATACACAATATGCCAAATTGCAAATCCTCACCCTAGGCCATAATTGCTTGCTCCCTTGCTTGTAAAATACTTCAATATGATAAACTAACACCATTGCATCTTTGGATCAAGAATCAAACACAAGGAAATCAAAATTCTTACATACATATGATAATGGTCACTTGTCACCAAAATAATTTCTTCACTACTTTACCCCTCTGGCTTTCTCATTTCTTGAACTAAACTTGGTCAACCAAAGCCATGTCATCCAAGACCATGTCAAGGTGAGTAACTTTGATGTTGACCACCATGGCTAGAGTTGACTAGGTTGACCAGTATAAAGGTGACAAGTAGGGATGCTGAAATAAAGTGAAGATCATGTCACATTTGCCATTTTGCAAAACAACTCCAAATTGAACCCCACCACCACCATTCTAACCCATAATTAATATGTTTAAGATCCACCAAAAAGAATTTCAAATTTCAAAAGTTTTGTTCATGCGGCCATTGTGTCGAACACTTGGCAGGCATTAATCCAAATTTGGGTTACACTCTATTACCCTCTGGTTTCTTCCCTAAACCCCTTTAACCTGTGATCATTACACTCTCCTACATCCCCTGCATCATCCCAGTACCTGCCCTGGTCGATTAAAGTGAGAGAAGGGGGAAAAGAAACCCTAAACTAAGCATGCCGTGGCCATGCCGGCCACCTTTGGCACCTCTCTCTCTAGCCTCTCTCTCTCAGCACCACCTTGTCCTGGAGCATATCTGCAATACGAGGAACACCACGGTACACCGCCCATGCTCGCCAAGGCTCGGCATTGGCCAGAACACGCGCGTCCAAACCGTGCCAGAGCGTGCCAGTCGACGCGGTGAGCGCGCCCTGGACACGCCGGTACGTCGCGCGCTCGAGCAGCCTACGCCTCCCCTGCAAAGCCTACCGCTGCGTCGAGCACCGCCTCTGCGCCCTCTAGCCACTAGACACGATCGATCGACTGCGGCCGCCTCGTCACCGTCGTCCTCGCCGGCGAAGTACCGCGGGTACTGCCGCACTCGAATCGACCTCCCGAGCGATCCCATCGTCCCCTGGACGCGCCAGCTATACCTAGAGCATCGCCAAGACGACGCCTACACGATGCCGTCCTTCACTTGCCCCTTGGAGCGCCAGAAGCGCCGCGCCATGGACGCTCCTCCACAGCACACTCGGCCACCTCCCTCCCGCTATAAATAGAGCACCTCAGCCCGCAACTTCTTCACACCATCTGCTCTCCTCTCCTCACTGATCACTCTCCCCACCTCAATTTGATACCACCTCGTCGGAGCAGCAGCAATCGAGAGCTCGAAGCCGCCGGAGCCCGCGGAAGCTCTGCTTCGATTGGAGCCTCCCCGAGCGCCGCCGCTGCACCAAGCTCTTCCCCATCTACTTCCACTTCTCCGCGCACACTGCCAGACTCCTGCAACGGCCTGGTAGGCTCTCCCACCCCTAGGCTCGCCGCCAGTGAGCTCGTCGCTCGTCGGAGACGATGACGGCCACTGACCGTCGGATCGTGTTCTAATCCTACGGCCTAACGCGAGCGTACCGCTTCGGCGTTTAAAGAGCCACTGACGGGTGGCCCCCACCTCGTCAGGGCAGCCCACCCGCACCGGTTGCTAGTTGGGCTGCGAAGTGGATTTTAAACCTGTTTCGGCCCGTTTAGCTTTCCCGCCTAAGCCCACGATTCAAACTCGGATTTAATTATTATTCAAAATATGCTGCTGAGTGTTTAGTAAAATTTGAATAGTTTGAAATCTGCCAAACCAAATTTAGCAAACTTTATACCGTTGGAAAGCCCATGAATTTATCTATCCAATGCCACTGGCCCCACCTCCAATTTCAAAGTATATTTAATTTGATAAAAAAGACAAGACAGGAACTTTGGAACATTCAAACTTTATTTAAAATTTAACCAGAATAGATTTTGAATTGATTCCAACTCTAATAAATCACAAATGATGTCCTCTAATTGATTATGCAATAATATAGACATGTTGTTTGTATGATCATGGACTAGATCAAATAATAGGGCTATGTAGTCAATTCTAGAGCATTTGAAATTGGAATTCAAACTCAACACTAATATGAGAGCTACCTCTCATTTAAATTTTGATCCTAAGTACTATAACCATGGGGAAAGACTTAGGCTAATGAACCCTTGAGAATTAGTACTTAGAGATTTTAATTCATTTAAATGTTAAGTATTAAAACTATGTGAAGTGTAGCACTTCAATTAAATTATACTCACATATAATAGATATGAAATGTTGACTTTGGGTCAACCTATATTTCATACCTTATTATTATATGAAGAGATTAAATCTTAATAAGAGGTAATGAGAAGAAATGAATTCCTCTAAGGATCTACATACCAAATTTAAGAAATAGGAATAAGGAGAGGAAATTATTTCTCTCAAATAAAGACTAATCAAATAATCCACCATGCCATGTTTGATTGATGATAGGATTAGTGTGTGAACCCTTTTAAATGTTTCTAGTTTGGTATGTGAGTTTGGTTTAGTATTTATACCTCGTATTCGTATATAGACGCTAGTAACGAGGAATACCAAGAGGAGGAGGCCTACTCTCAGGAAGAAGAAGAGAACTTCGATAACTACCCAGCTCAAGGCAAGCTAACCCTTGCTAAACACAAGTGCTTAGCTCTACAAGAGCAAAGGCACCATCACACTTTACTTTTATGTATTACCTATCCCATGTTTTTACTTACATTTACTTTTGCTTATTTATTTCAAAGTACTTTTTGATTTATGATTCACTTGGCCTAGAGTAGAACAATACTTGAAGTTAGCTTAGCACAAATCAAAGCTAGTTAGCACCCCTCATATAGTTGCTAGTGCTAATCAATTAAAATTGACTACTCTAGATGGGAACATGGTGAAGTAAAATGACTTTGAAAGAAAGTAAAGTGGAGGTGGATATGAACAAGAGAAGATGGTGATTTTTGATAAAATTGACGATTGGGTTTGAATGCGATACCCTTCCAATTATACAAGTACCCCCACAATACCTGATTATGGGTAGGGCTTAACTAGAAACTTGTGTATTTTTAGTATGGGTTCCCTCTAAACAAACATCATAGGGGTTACGCCGAGGCTGCCTCCGTTGAGTGTGGATTGATGTTAAAATGAGGTGAATGTACGGCCCAAGCCCTGTGCAGTTCCCGGGTTAACTGCGGTTTCCACCGGGAGGCCAAGCTCATGGGGAGAGGTGCTCATACTAGCATATATAAGTGAACGGTTACGGTTGATGATCCGCGTACTGTGTTACGATGATTCGGGGTTATCCTCGACGGATGAAATCAAAAGTTGTGGCACAAGAGTACAACCTCTGCAGAGTGTTAAATCTATTCGAATAGCCGTGTCCACGGTTACGGACGATTGGAAAGGCCATACTATCTCCGTTATCATTAAAATGTTTTGATCCTAGAAGTGAATGGTAAATTGAAAGGTGATATTATGGTGAACCATAATGAGTTGTGGGAATGACACTAATGTTCCCACTTGAGTTAGTCTAGCACATGATAAGGCTTTACTAAATGTTTATCAAACTAAAACTTGGCTTTATGCAAATAAACCTAGAGCTTAGCACCCCCTTATTACACTTAATGAGTATTTATCATAGAGTTAGTTTGCGAGTACTTTAAAAGTACTCATGGCTTTGCCCTGGCTATTCAAATGCCAGACTATGAAGGAGAGCACCAGTATCAGGATGACGGACAACAGGACGTCTACGATAACTAGGATCGTCTTCTAACGTCAAGCGTTGCCTGTGGAATAGATAGTCCACTACTACTTCGCTTCCGCTACTATTTGTGATGTTGAACAATATATTCGTGTAATATTGGATCATGTGATCTATGGTTGTAAGACAATATGTGTTGTAATAGATGATGACTCTATGTTACTTACTATTATGTCTCGCAAAAACATTATTCCTGGGATTGCGATGTACGGCATAATAGGCATCTGGACTTAAAAATCCGGGTGTTGACATGGCCTCCCAAGCAGACTACCCTTCACTGGCGCACATGGTTCAGAAACTGTCGTTATATGAACAGCGCCACCCAGACTTGTACCAGGACAAATTCAAGCGTGCGGTAGTCCTGGTTGAGGCGGATGAAGGCGAAGGCTCTGCGGGAGATCAAGAGGTAGCAGTGGCTGAATGGACTCGGGGGGCAACCCCCGTGTCCTGCAAATGGGTTAAGCCACCAGGTCCGCCCAGAGGGTTTGATTTTGACGTAACTAAAACTGAGCAAATCTTCGACCTCTTACTTAAGGAGAAGCAGCTGAAGTTACCCGAAGGCCTCAAAATCCCCACGGTACAGGAGCTGAACGAAAAACCATACTGCAAATGGCATAACTCGTTCTCCCATACCACCAACGACTGCAGGGTGTGGCGTCAGCAGATCCAAATGGCGATAGAGCAAGGACGTCTAATTTTCAACCAGTACGCCATGAAAGTCGACACTCACCCCTTCCCCGCCGTTAACATGGTGGAGTGCACTTACCCTGAAGGGTGCCAGCCAAGATTCTCGTTCAACATCAACATGATAGGATCTGGACACCACTCTGGTAAGGACGGAGACGAGGGCAGCTGCTCTCGTAGCAAGGACATAGAGGAAGCCGTTCCACGCGATCGGCTCCGTCACGATGGCAAGCGCTACATCACAGAGGGAGAAGTAAGGAATGTGAGATATCAGCGACCTCTCTCTGATCACCTCCTCAACAAGTATGTGAGTCAATATGACCAACACCGACGACCCAACGACGATGATGAAAGAGATCGTCTGGCTAGGGACGCCAGGAGACGTCGTCGGCATGATCACGACGAGGAGAGATATGAACGCCACGCCAAGGAAAAGTCAAGAGAGCGAGACGACGAGGATAGGCATTGGGACTGCCCCTTCTTCAGACACTGCTGGGATTCAGGAATGAGCCGATTGCCTACAATCGGCAACTGCCCAGAATGTACACAGAAGAGGAAGGATGCAGCTAACGTGTCCGTGTTCAAACGTCTAGGGCCTCTCCCGCCTCGGAACAAGCACGCTGAGTCCCCTCGGGTGGAAGATCTCGAGGATTTGGAAGACGATGATGAGGAAGAAGAAGACAGGTACCACCGACCAAGGTGGTGCCCTGATGGACTCAGCCGTTCCCAAAAGCGTAGGGTTCAGCGACTGCGTGGCTTAGAGGAAGCCGAAAGGTTATACCTGCACACGCTAAGGAAGGCGCGGCCTGATCTGGCCGCGAAAATTCAACGAACCCTGGATGAAGAGGGTCGACCACAAAAAATGGAGTGGTGCCCCAAGCAAAGGAAAGCCGATGATGAAACATCGGCTGGCACAAACATGGTGTTCATCCTTCCGACGGAGTTTAGTGCTCCAGGATTAGACGAAGCACCTGTGGCACAACTTGACTGCGGCCCACGGCCAGTTATCTTTGAGAAGCCACGAGAAAGAAGCTACAGACATCTGAAGGCCCTGTACTTGCGAGGTTATATCAATGGGCAGCCTATCAACAAGATGCTGGTGGACACCGGAGCGGCAGTCAACATTATGCCATACTCCATGCTACGTCGGTTGGGACGCTCTAGCTCGGATCTGATCAAGACCAACGTGACGCTGAGCGATTTCAACGGCCAAGCGTCTGACGCACAAGGTGTTCTGAACGTGGATCTGACCGTAGGAAGGAAAACCATCCCTACGACGTTCTTTATTGTCGATAGCAAGAGCACCTATGCTGTCTTGCTGGGAAGAGATTGGATCCACGCCAACTGTTGCATTCCATCCACGATGCACCAATGCGTAATACAGTGGGATGGAGACGAGGTAGAGGTCGTCCATGCAGATGACTCAGCCGAGATTTCAACGGCTGGCATGAACGCTTGGGAGACAGCAGGCCAAGAGCCACTCTCAGGCATCAATTTGGACAACTGCGAGCGCATCGATGTGACAAAGGATGGGGTTAGGCTGGTCTTATCCACCGGCCTGACCGTATAGCAAGAACAAGCCTATGGACAAACGTGGCGAGGCCGATCCTTGGGATCGGCCCCAAAGATCTATGAAGGGACATTGCAAAACCTTCATTGAGCGCTTCGATCAACGTGGAGGCCGATTCCAGCAATCGGCCAAAATTATCCTCACCACACGTTCTGCCTGTGTTCAACATCGATCTAGTGGGCAGCGGTTACGTCGGCTGATGAGAGTCAACATTAGTCCTAACGGAGCCGACGTTCAAATACAGTGCCCTGGCTAACTACAGAGCCGATATCCGCAGTTACCTGGCAGATTCGGCTCGGGGGGCACCTAATCAGATGAACATGTGCGATACATGTGCAGTGAAATATTGGGGGCCGATAGAAAATCGGCCAGTAAAAAAAAATTCATGGTATACAGCCGATGCACGGGCATCGACTTTAGAACTAAGAAACAAAGCCGATGCACAGCCATCGTCTCTAGAACAATTACACAGGATCTACCTGCTGCGGGTTCAAGACGCGGATTTTCACCAAGTCCAGTTCAGCTGTGAGGCCTTCTGCTTCCTCGAGGGAGTGAACAAAGAGAGCTTCCTCAGCTGCAATGAGCCGATTTTTGGTGCCCGAATCTTCTTTTCGAGGACTTCCAACCCTTTGCGCCAGTTCAGCAGTACTGTCAGAAGTCAGTTTTGGCATGCAAGGCAACCTTTTGCTCATTAAGCCGTTAGTGTTTCGTCTACAATATCGGCTTGCGGCGGAAGAAAAGGCGATTGATGGGGGCAAGTTTGACTGACTCTGCATGGTGGCTGTCTCAGAATTACCTGAGTTCAAAGCTCTTTGACTGATCTGTGCATCCCCACCGCTATTCTCGCCTTGACTGAGGCTCGGGGGGCAGCTGGCCTGGTAGGTGCTCTGTTTTGAGGAGCCGATTGGGGTGTCATCGGCTGGTCCTTCGTCGCAACCTTCTTTAAAAATGGTGAGTTCTTGCAAAAGAGATCACTGGAGCTGGTGGGAGGAATTTAAAGGCTCTCTTGAAAGCAAGGGTCTTCCACATTATCCACCAGAGCTTGAAGTCATCAGTCGAAGAGTTGAAGGATAGTTTGTGAAGGACCGATGCGTTGCCATCGGCTCATTGAGCATTGGCTAGGTGAACAAATCGGCAAAATCAGTATGAGGGGGAATCGGCTAAATTAGCTTAAAGGAAATCGGTAAAATCAAATTTGGGGAAATTCTTCATTGATAAACAGGATTTCTTACACGAAGAGCTGATTGCCCTCAAAAGGAAGTACTAGGGGATACATTGCCCCATCTACCACTACTGATCCTATGCTAAGGGTCCTATCTACGGGCCGTCGCTGCCCTCGTCGTCGCCGTCGTCGCCGCTGTCGGCGCTACTCCCGGCGAGCTCCTCGTCGCTGCTGTAGCGGCCGCCGACAGGACCCTCATTGTCCTCATCGTCCTCGTCAGCGTCGTCGTCGTCGCTGTCGAAGTCGCTGAGGTTCCCCGGCCAGGGACAAGAGCGCTTGGCCGGCGGTTCGTCGGAGGAGGTGTCATCCTCCTCCTCCTTCTCCTCCTCCTCCTCCTCGGGAGAGGTGAAGTCATCGCAGGAGAAGCGATCGTCATCGCTCTCCTCCTCCGTTTCCCCGTCGGCAAGGAAGCGGAGGTCACTTTCCCCGTCGGTCGAGGACTTGTCGTCCTCAGACCAGACGGAGAAGTCGTGACTAGACTCCTCCCCGGCTTCGATGGCGCGGCGGATGTTGGCCGCATGGGCCTCCTCCGGGTTCCACTCCGGCGTCGGCTCGCGGGAGGAGGAGGATTGGGTGGAAAGATCCGATGAGGCAGAGGAGGAAGAAGACATGGTGGCGCAGGAGGGCTTTTGGGAGTGCTAATGCAAAGGGGATGAAGAAGCAAACTGTTTGGAGCGGTTAAATAAAAGGGGATATAGTGGAAATTCAATGCCACAGCAGTTTCCGAGGAAGTGGTGCCCAACAAGAAAAAAAAACTGCCAGGTCACGCGGAGAAGTTGAGAAGGCAAGGCATCATGATGAAGGATACTGCGACAGTTCTGCCACGACATGATCCGACGAAGAAAAGGCAGAGTGATTTTGGAATTATCAATTCCAAAACCAGGGGGGCATGTGTTATCACCAGAATTTGACCGAATCAGAGGTGGGCCGCGATCAAGATGGGCTTGGAGAATATACATGGAAGAATATACGTGAATCGGCCTTATATACAAAGTTTGGGCTAGTTTGCCCGTGTATCTGTAATATAGTAGGATACGTGTCGGTTAGTTAGAGTTTGGCTCGTGCACGGTTGTGATTATTCCCACGTTAGAAAGTCTACGGACTATAAATATGTATCTAGGGTTTATGAAATAAACAACAATCACGTTCACCACAAACCAATCTAGGCGCATCGCCAACTCCCTTGTCTCGAGGGTTTCTTCCGGGTAAGCATCATGCTGCCTAGATCGCATCTTGCGATCTAGGCAGTACACGTTTATTCGCTGTTCATGCGTTGCTCGTACTGAAGCCTTTTTTATGGCGAGCAACGTAGTTATCTTAGACGTGTTAAGGTTAGCATTGTTCATCGTATCATATGCTATCGTCGTGCAACCCTGAGACGTCTAGCCGCCCTTACGCCTATCTTAGGTGTAGGGGCGGCACCCCGCTTGATCATTATTTAGTAGATCCGATCCGTCATGATTGCTCCTTGTTCTTCAGGGATTAGTTTAATATCTGCATAGTTAGGCCTTACAAACGGATTGAAGGATCCAGTGGCGCGTAGGGTGTAGTTTGCTGGCCCTAGACAGGATGTTCCGGGGATCAACCTCGTGTTGGTTTTTAGGCCTTGTCTAGGGACGGTTTACGATCACCGTGCGTGGCCGCCAGGCTCAATCACGAGTAGGATGTTCCGATTATGTGGTGAAAACCCTAAATCGTAGTAGATCGCTTTAGCTTTATATTGATCAAGCAGGACCACCATATATTCGTACACCTCGTGCGAATCATGGGTGGATCGGCTCTTTGAGCCGATTCACAGGACAACCTGAGAGCCGATCGAGGCTCGTATTTAATGTTTACGTGTATGCCATGCAGGAAACTAAGCGAGGCATCTCCATCACCTTCCTGACCAGGTATAGGTCAGGTGGCACGCCCTTGCACCAGCATCGGACGTGCGTGCCGAGTCTTTGCGGGCCGTCGCTCAGAGGGACCAGGGCCAGCCGCAGTCCTGGGAGCCTCCCGGCTCTACTGTGTTGCCCGTCGCTGCTCGCCGGTGGGTTTCTGACCGCAACAAATAGTTAGCTATAAAGATGTACTACTTTTTCAATGGAGGACCTAACTTTCATTTACACAACTTGCCTAGGAGCACGTGCTAGAGCTAGCTCTTGCATAAGAGTCCACTTACATTCTCTCTCCTCCAACTAGACACAAATATACTATTTTAATCCTTGTAACCAGCTGATTAGAACTTATTGTACTTGCTCTATGTGTCAACAACCGTGCAGCAAGTTGTGAACTAAGATCATCTCCACTCGTCTCCCCGACGAGGCCCCCGAGCGACGTTTTTCCCATCCGGACGGCGAAATTCGGCCCAGTCGCGCCCCCGGTTCCTCGTTTTTCGTCCGGATTTGGCCCTTCACCCATCCGGCGAGCCCACGCCATCCCCGGCCCCCCGGGGACCTATCGGGGACTCCGGACGAGTGAAAAGCGGGGAAGGGCCCGATCTGTCGGTGACTCGACACACGAACCCCACCGCCACCTCGCTCAAAATCTCCCCCACCCCTCGTATCTCTCTCGCCGCCGGCACCACCCCGCCGGCTTGTTGCCCAGATTCCGCCGCCCCTCCTTCCCCACCTGCCTATATTCCGCCGTCTTTCGACGACGGCCTATCTGGCTGCTCCTCCGCCGGCCTGTTTTCCGACTTTGGCCTACTCCTCGTCGCTCGCGGCTCGGGTTGCCTCGACCACGCCCGTCAGGTGTTCGTCCATTTGCCTCGCCGGCCATGGACTCGGGCGAAGAGGAGGAGCATATGTTCGTCGAGCTTGTTGTGTATGCCATCCGAGACTTTGACCCCTACTTCAGATGCAAGGCGGATTGCACTGGTTTGGTTGGATTTTCATCACTGCAGAAGTGCACAGTGGCTATGAGGATGCTGGCGTATGGAGCTCCCGGTGATAGTGCAGATGACTATCTTCGGATGGCGGAGTCAACCGCCCTTGATTGTTTCTACCGGTTCTGCAGGGCCGTCATAGCAGTGTTCGGGGACTATTACTTAAGATCACCCACTGTCGAAGACACTCAGAGGATCCTTGCAACAAATGAAGCTAGGGGTTTTCCAGGGATGCTTGGAAGAACTGTCCGTTTGCGTGGCAGGGAATGTACAAGGGTCACAAAAAAGGTTGCATTGTGATACTTGAAGCAGTGGCTACCCATGATCTCTGGATTTGGCACTCTTTCTTTGGTATGCCTGGATCCAACAATGACATCAACGTCCTAAACTGCTCCCCGGTCTTTTCCAAGCTTGTTGAGGGTCATGCTCCCCCGGTGGACTATGTGATCAATGGTCGGCACTACAACAAAGGATACTACCTTGCAGACGGTATCTATCCAAAGTGGGCAACATTTGTGAAGACTATCTCGAACCCTAGCACCCCCAAACTTTGCGAGTTCGTCAAGAAACAAGAAGCTTGCCGAAAAGACGTCGAGCGTGCATTTGGTGTCCTCCAGCAGAGATTTGCTGTCGTCCGGTTCCCCGCTATGACTTGGTCCAAAGATCAGATGTGGGAGGTGATGAACTGCTGTGTGTGCCTACACAATATGATTATTGAAAATGAGCGAAAGCATCCGGTTCCTCTGGCTGAGCAAGAAGCACCATATGAGAGAGAGGGTCCTCCTGCACAGCCTAATCACCAGGTGCCTCCATCATGGGCCGCCTTCATTGCTATGCGCCAGGAGATTCGAGACTCTACAATGCATCAGCTGCTGCAAGATGATCTGGTGGAGCACATATGGACGCTCCGAGGCAACGCCAACGCCGACACCAACTAGTCTGTCATAATTTGTTTGAAAAATTGTGAAATTGTGTGCTTCATTTGTTTCAGCACTTGTTAAACATTGTACTGATTATCGCCGAATTTGTTTCAGCAATTTTCGTACTCTTGGTCGCCGAACTTGTTAAATTTTATGTTAAATTTGTTTGAAATATGTCAAATGGTCGAGGTTGGGGGTTTCCTGCCGGGGGGATGGCTGGAACTTCGGCGCTCCCCAGGCCTAATCTTCCTCCAATCCGGACGAAAATTTCGCCGGATTTGGGCGTGGGGAGCGCCAACGAGTGGGGATGCTCTAAATTACTTACTGCTATTGCAATTCATTATCTGACACTGACAGTGTTACATTGCATCATGTTGGTAGATACTACTACCTCCATTTTAAAGAATAAGGCGTCTTTTTTACGTGTTTTTTGTTTGACCAAAAATTACTTTAAATATATAAAGATTGTTTGTATGAAATTAGTATCATTAGAAAGTGATTTTAAGTACGAATCCAACGGTGCTAATTACATATAATAAAATTAAAATTTTATTGTTCAATTTTTATGGTCAAAATTCGTCTTGAAATACGCGTGCGCCTTATTTCTTGAAACGGAGGTAGTATGTTATTTGATCATCAGTTAATTACTTTTATGTTTCCTGCTGGTTCTTATATCAAATAACTGTTGCTGACCCACCAGTGAGATGTCCCTTTGAGACGTGGACTGTTTTTCGTACCAGATGCCGAAGCAAACTTGAGGATCCCTTTAGGGCATGACGACGGCGAAGATTGGCATGCATGGTGCAAGGAAAAATCTGGCTCCCACTTAGGCTCAGTCAGAATAGCCTATCAAGCGCTTGTCTTGAAAACTCGAAACCATGATGAGAGTCTCAATGGTGGAGCGACTTACTTTTCTATGAGAAATGAAGATACAGGAAGAAGTTCTGGAAGCGTGGCGTTGTCTTAAGTGCCGTGTATTTCAGCGATGTGTTCTTCGGTAAATATTATCGGGTAAGTCTGAATCTCTGCAGCATGCTCTCATTGAATGTAGTCATCCCGAATATTGCTTTGGATGACGGAAAAGAAGATTTTAAAGTTAAGTTGCATCGACTTCATCCTACATTTTCTGCCATGTTACCTGATAGAGATAGATTGCTGATTATCATAGCGATATATAGAGAAAGATTGTTGATTATCACAGCGATGTATTCAATGTGGACTTCATGAGATATTGTGATGTGACCCATGAGGAGAACGGTTTTGAACCATGGAGTTCGTAAGAGAACCATGAGGAAATTTCGCGAGTTCTGAAAAAAAGAACTAACTACTGCATAACTTCGCAATGCTTCAACAGCATATGGACCAGATAGCTGTTGATCAAAAGCTATTTCGACATACGAATAGAAAATCTATTTTTGTGGGCATCCTATACAACTTTTTTCTTTTCCCGTAAGAAATAACATCTGACGATAGCATCGACATGTTTTTAACATCGGACGAACTGTTTTAGACACTTAGACCCTTCGTTGTCCACATACCAACAGTATTAAGGACGATGTGGTCTGTTTGTCCTATCTTTCATTCGTTCAAAAGATCTGCCTAGTGGTTCCTACATACAGCGCATGTAAAAGCACAAAACGTTTCACCACCGGCAAATGCAAAACTTATCAGGTACTCGTACCAGTCTACCAGTACCAGACAAGGGAGCTAACATCTTCCGTCACTACAGTTTCAGGAACACTGGGTAAGGTAAACGAACACCAGACAAGCACCACTGTTTGTAAATTAGTGCACAAGGACAGTCTCAACGAAATAAGATTTCTTATACACCTAGCTGACACTACGCGGAGTTTGATGGTGGGAATAACAGACTCCAAAATAGACGCACATAACATATGATAACACAACATAGTAAGTTTTAACAAATTTTGTTCCCAACATCCAGGAAGTAGGATCTCCTAGCCATGGTTGAAGGACTGGTACACCGGAACCTGCAACACGAAGAACACACTCAATCCCCCATCAAGATGACATAAAAAAAATGCAGTTATGTTTATTAGAAATGAAGAGATTTTGCATAATAATTGAGACCCTTGTTGCTTTTTGGTGAATATGTTTCGAAAGCCCAATAACCAATGTACCATAACATGAGCAATTGTTGTGGCAAGCAATTATAACGGAATCAAATGTGATCATGAATTAAACATTACACTTAGAAGAGCCTTTCAGTGGATAGAGAATTATTATTGCCAGGGATAAAAAAGAGAAGGGTTGGAGCCAGGAGCAGACAAAATAACTACCAAACAAACATTCTTGTTTCTTAACAGGTTGCACGAGAACCTTTCAAGCTTGCAAGGCAACAGCTTTATCAAGCTAACCTTGTTCGCGCAAGAGGTTCGTAACTCACAACTACTTTTGCCACTACCACTACCATCTTGGGCATAACAAGCAAGAATGTTGTAAACCATACTCGCCCTTGCTTGTATGCAATGAACCTAACAAACTGCTACCATCCAGATTAAGCCAAGTTCTGTGAAGGGCTAAAGTGACAGAATTCATTGGTTTATTTTTTTAGAACCTACAGTAAAATTTGCTAACTTGCATGAATAGAACCCATATCCAGACAACTGAACCTTGTTATTATCCTTAAATGCTGAAACAAATAATACGCAAGTGAAGCAGAACCCCATAACATGCTTACCTGAGAAATCACATGGCCAAGATTGTCATAGCAATGGGGATACATCATTGCTGGGGTAGGCCACTGTGGGTAGACAGCAGTTCCAGAAGATCCCATCGATAAATCAGGTTGACCATAATAGACAGAAGGTTGGTTTCTCGGCATGCTAGGAGACTGCATATAACCAACACCATACTGCATAAACTGAGGCACAGCAAAACTGAAGGCACCTGGGCTCACACTGAAGTCCGGCATGGGGGGCCTAACATACCTGCAGATGTGAACAAGTTAATGGTTTGTAATCTCAACACTAAGACCCCGTGGTGCAAAAAAAAAAAAGCAAGTGGATATGCTAACCTTTTGTAGTTACGATCATAGTCAGGATCAATGCGATCTTTTTCAGCATCCTTAAAAACAGCAACCCTGGAACGGCTGTTCAATGTGCAGCCCTTGTTCTCATATACAGAGGGCTCAACATTCATCAGTTCATTTCTGCCAATGGACAAAGCTCCAAAATCACTTGGGCCTTCAACATCTGCTGGAATGGAACCATTGAAAATGCGTGCTCGTGCCTTATTGTAATCATCTATCCTCTCTTCAACAGTTTTCACTGCACCATTATTGGTTCCAGCACCGCCTGCACCATTTTGGGAAGCTTTGGGCCTTTGACAAATGACAAACTTAAGTTTTTCTGCTGCCTCAATATCATTTCTTGCTTGCTTAATGGGAACTTCTGATAAAGCAATAGCTGGATATTTGCTTTCAGGTGTTTTTCTCGCAACTATCCTGCTAACAGGACCATCTACTAAGCTATCTGCTACTGTAACTAAACCATAATGTTGTGCAACACGATGAGCAGCACAGCGATGATAAGAATTTGGAAACTGCTGGAATTCAAATTCATGCAGTTGATGATTCTGCATAAATTTCTGTATATCCAATTCCATCCGCAAAACTGTTGCAAAAGAGAACAAAACATGATTACACAGAAATGCAAGATTAAAAAAGAGTTATGCAATGCACAAATTAATATACAAAACAATGCTAGATTAAATGGAAAATAACAATACAGTATAGCTTAACTGGTAGAAATAAATACATAATACTTGTAATATCCAGCAATACAAACTGTGAACTGACTCCATAAACCAAATCAGATAACTTCAATATATTTAAAATCTATTGCAGTTGAACTGTAACACTGGTTAGAGCACCAATAGTAAGATATTTCTCATGTAAGGATTCAAGCAGTCAGTTAACCCGGTACATGCAAATACCACTGGGGAATGTAAGAGAAGTAGAGAACTCAACTGAGGGAACTGTAAAAGGAACTTAAAAGAGCCGTACTCGAATTCAGGTAGACTTGTGTGCCTGGTGCACAGATACATGTTATATATTACTATAGCACTAACATGATTTTTTGTGAGATATTAATGTGCAAACTGTAAAGCGCTGTCAGAGATGCAAATGTGCATGGCTAGACACTTGATTTTAGACACTGCACAATCCGTGCAGGTGCAGAGCCTTAGGTGAGGCGTACAGAACTGCAGGTTTCTGCTTAAAGTGGAAGGCGCCAAGGTGCACTCCTCACAGCCAAAGACAGATTAGGACAGCGATTGGAAATGAAAAACAAACATAAAGAGGTGTTAGGCATAAAGAGAAGGCTTAAACTTCGATTGAATGGTCCACAGAAAATTGAAAATTCTATCACCCGCAGAAAATTGAAAATTCTAACACCCACGGATAATTCAAAAAGAATAAAGGAAAGGGGCAGGTATAGTTATGAATCAGGCAGTTGCAGAAGAGTTGAGCTGCAAGTGAACAGAGCTCATCCCCATCACCTCATGCAGATGCTACGAATTCTGGATTAGGATCACTAATTACCATCATCCCTGCCAGAAGCCTTATCCTAATCACGGCAGCGACTTGTGCAATAATGGGTATCGCAGCATTGTCTGTACACCTAACAGGGTACAGCTGGTGTATCAAGCCACAGGAACTGCGTGATTGGTATTATAACACCTTGCTGGTCCAAACCATGAAGCTAGAAGTACCAAAATAACATGCGCTTGTGGAATTCAGCATGAAACATCTAATGTAACTCGTAACTTGCATTTGGGTGGAGAAAAGTGGGCTCTCGGATTGTCCAAGGATAATGAACAGTTAGGCACAGGACATTTCAATTTCTACAGACATATGGGAAACGATAAGCACGCATATGCCCATCATTAGCAGCGATAGTCGCATATGCTAGACTGGTATCAACCAGAGCAGAACTACTGCCTGTTCTCTAGCTCATAGGAGTGTACAGCAGCATCACAGCCAGCATTGCCAGCAAAAGGGAAGGCACGCAAGCCAGCACGGTTCTAGTGTCACATATTGGTAGAATTCGCTTGGTTTGGACCTAGCTACATAACATCGATTTTAGCATCCCTCTCCGAGCTACCTCGAGCATGAGAGGTATGCAGTCTTCCCCAATTCCAGAGCAACCCTAGAGGCCAGGCTAGGGAACGAAGCCCTAGTAGAAGCTAAACACGAGCCTGAATCTAAACCGTAGCCTTGTACATCCACCGCGAACGACACAAATCGAGCCGTAGCATGGAACCCTACCTGACAGATGTATATACAGGGGGAATTGGCGAAGAGATAAGGTTGGGCCCGGCACGGCACGTACCCATGAGGCGGTGGCGGGGGTTCTCGAGCGCCTCGACGAGGAAGCGGTCCACGAGGGAGGCCACCCTGTCGTCGGCCTCCGCCGGCCGCCCCTCGTCGGCGGGTGGGGGCGAGGACGGCGGAGGCGGTGGGACCGCGGCGGAGGAGGAGGAGGAGCTCATCGTGCGGCGGTAGGGGTAGGGGTAGGCGGGGGCGGAGAGAGGGGAGCTGCCGGCGGCCGGGTCCGGCGACTGGCCTTGCCCTCCCGCTCTCCTCCTTCCCGATCCCGAAGTGGCTGCTGCGGAGAAGGCGAAGCGGAAGAGAGAAGAAGAGGTTCCCAACGCGACCACGGCTCCGGATTTTTCTAACGCCGCGTCCGCGTGGGCGTGGGCGTGGGTCCCATTTCGCGTGCCCGGCTGGATGCCTGGATCGGGGTCGGGTCGGGATTGTGGTTGTGGTTGTGGACGCTGATTATTTTCGACCGTCCGTGTAGGAGCGGCCACACGGTGCACCGTCCACCCAACAAACTGGACATGCCAGTCCACTGATTTTACAACGGCTTCTCATTTCTGTGCTTAGCAAAAAAGTGATAATTTTCTAGTTTAAAACTAGAGTAGATATTTTGATTCGAAAGGTCAAATGTGATATTTAGGTTTGAAGAGATGGCGTCACAAAAGTTAAAACAAATCAACAACTTTTTAAGTAATCCCATAAAAAAAACATGTCTCAGATGCGATGAAAACGATTTAGTTGACATCACTTAGGTTGCCTATAACTTCCCGCGGGGCAACATAAGTGAGTCAATTTTAACATCTTCCACATTAAATAACCGCTAATCCCGGTACTTGGCAACGAAAAAAGTACAACGACTAGCTAAGCGCTCGCCTAAGCATGTGTGTGCAAAATCATCGACAAAATAAGGCGAGTTGTCCACTGGATAGTTGTGGTCTCGTGGACGAGGACTGGTGGTGAAATGTGAAGTCTATCGTAACTTGTATGTCACCTTGATGGACCTAGGTACGAGTGGCTTATACTCCCACTAGTCTTTTTTAACTGACTCGAATATAGTATAAAGTTGTACTAAATATGAATCAATTAAAAGAGACCGGAGGAAATACACGTTTGTGGCAGTCTTACACTTGTGTTTGGTCATGGTTTTAATGGAAGGGTTGGGTGGCCCTTGGGACGAGGTGGGCACAAAACTCTTCTATGCGTAGACAATCGCCATTGTTGGAAACCACGAGGAAGTGGTTGTCTATGATCTGGAATTGGCCGCATCGACTTCGACCGATGGATATCATCACGGCTTCGATCCACAAATCTTCAAGGCGGAGAAAATGTAATGCAAAACAAGCTCTCCATGAGAATGTTTGAATCGATCAGATTAACCTGAAGTTGGGACTTCAAATTGCTCATCTAAGGCAGTTTGCAAATCTATGGGAGGCGTTGGGTCATGTTCAGTTGAACAACAACATCATGGGCACAATACGGCGAAAATCATCACGATCATGGGAAGACTTGGCCGTGCGAGCCCATAGGAAAAGTTAATGAGAATCACTCAAACTTTGAAGCGACGCACCATTTCTAAAGTCTAAGTGGTCGTAGATTAAAATTCTTTGCATGGTTAAAAAACTAAGTATTGGTATTAAACCGCTTTGAGCTTAGGGGTGCCCCATTTGCAGCCCGTAGCCCTCTTCAAAAATGCGAGCAGAAGAGGTTCCCAACATTATGTTTTGTTAGAAACGTATGTTTCGTCTTTAAAAAATGATAAATATTACCTCCTCCGAATCATAATAAGTTTTACGCTTTTAATTTAAATTTAAACTAAAATCACTACTGTTTATATATCAAAGCACGTAATTGGTTTGGGTTGGTTGACCTTCGCCGTTAATGGAACCTATAATAATCAATAAACGGTGGAACAAATGAGCCAAGAGCAAGCTACAACGACTCATCTTGGGTGAGTTTTGATGCAGGACTTCTCTTCAGGGAGTTGAATCAGGCAAAATCTTATGCATGCATTTCAGAATCCGACTCCTCGGCATGCCTTTGATGTTTCCTTTGTTCTCATTTAATCATAGTCTCGCAGCTACTGTGTATTGTTTATCGTTTCTTATATGTAGTAATCCTTCTGTCTAATAATAACTGGATGAACCCTATTTCTAGGTACAAACATATCTATAACTAAAATATGTCTATATGTACTTTCGTATCAAGATAAAGTTGAGCAAATTATTTTGGAACAAAGTAAGTACTTCCTTGGTTCGGCTATGTGCCTATGTCCATCCATCTGTAGCAATAAAATAACTCGTTGTAGTTGCTTCATGAAAAGAAAACAGAATATGTGTTCCTTCCAACTGAAAATAGAATATGGTTGTTGCTTGTATTCGGCAGTTATAACTTCTATAATAGTACTCCCTACTTCTATACAATTATACATATCACAGTCACGATACGTTTGCACTGGCCGTCAGGTCATGGTCAAGAGAAACAACGACGCTTGATTGACTAGCACAGAACATGTTGGTATCTTCAGAAACCCAACACATCACGACTAGGCTAGCATCGACGAAACTTCAGCCTGCTGGCAAGATCGACACCAGGAGCATGGCATGGTGTGAGGGAGTCCTTTCACCGCGATAGCAAGCAATCAAATGGAGCTCGGGGACGACACGTGCGCCCGTCTAGTTTGGGAAAACAAACAACAGGCTTGCGCCCGCGGCGAGGCCGAGCTTCGTTGCAGGCTTCGGGCACGACAAGTTTTGGACAGGACAGCAGGCGCGTGGACGGTCCAAAGGTCGCCACGGTGCGCCTGCGCGTGCACGAGTTTTGCGTGTGGTTGGGCGGTACCGCGGCGTCACGGGAGCGAGCGTGAGCCAGTCGATTCGACAATGCCGCTCGGGAAGACATCGCCAAGTCCAAAAGTCTCGTAGCGGAGAGATCAAAAAGAAGAAATCCCGTAGCGGTGGCCCAAGAGGCTCTTCTGGTTCGCATGGTTTGTGAGCTCAAGGAAAACAATTTTATTTTTACATGTTCAACATTAGAATCGTCATTCCATCTTGTTTAGTCCTTCCTTCATGCATCTAAATTTTGGTAAAATTGAGATATCTTTTTATGAACGGAGGGAGTAGTATAAATCATACAATTCTTGCAAAAAAGAAAACAAAATTGAAATCGTCCGAAGAAATTATTAATCAAAGTGCTATTGCTGCTGCCACTTGTTGCGGACTAGCCTATGGCCATCCCCTTTGCGCGCATGTTCAATGCCGCAGGTCAAATTAACACTTCGACAAACAAGTTACGAATAAATTGGGATGAATAGGATAAATTCACCCTTTTTCTCGGAAAAATGCTCTTTGTACCGGACTTCCTAGGCGTCGCCCCAGGGGAAGTGACGATGACAACGTCGACGCCCGCTCCGACCAAGGCTAAAACTTGGGCTTCCACCTGAAGAGGCCGAGGCTGAAACAACTAGGGAGATGAAGGGCTCCTCAATGACGCCTCCATGGAGAGCAGGCGCGTCCGTGGACGCCATCATCGTCTGCATTGACCAACGCCGGTGCAAGGCTTTCACCCATAGTTCACCAACCCCAAAGTCATTGCAACTTATACTTGTGCGATTGACTCGATTTATTTCTCGTACTTGAGAGTTGTAGATGTTACGCTAAAGTTGTTGTGGTGACTTATTATGATCCTAAACTAGCATAGCCCCGCAAGTCAAGCCAACATGGACAACCACGGGGACACGGGTCCATAAGCAGAGACCAGCTAGCAAGTGGTTACGATGGCTTTGGCCATGAAGTTTAGGCGAAAACTCCCCTCCCTCCTCTTGGGCTCCTCCTCCACCACACAAACCACAACCGCATGGTGGCGGGGCGCAAAACGACAATGAGTCATGGATGTGGCAGAGGGGCACACGATGTATGCTAGGGAGGTGTGGATGTGGAGTGCGGGTTTGCTCCCAACTGAGTGGTGGTGTAACTGGACCCGATGATCACCGGAATCATCGTTGGTGACCACGGGAAGTGGCAAACCACGGTGGCTCTTGGCAGCAGAGTGGAGCAGCGCACATGGGAGAACAACAATGGTCGCGAGGACTTGCGGCTCAACTGGTGTAGTCTTTGTGGTCGAAGAGGGCCAGGGAAGTCGGACGATGGTGAATTAATTGATGGGGACTAGAGTTCAGGAAGATGTAGTCGAAGGTGAGAAATTGAGCTTTCAATCTCAATTCCATGGGAGTGAAGGAGGAAGAAGGCATGACGAGGAAGATGCGGGAGAGGTTGTGTTGCCAGAGCAATGCACCAATGGCGGCAGCGATTCCCGTGCTTGTGTGGGAGAGCGAGAGCGGCTCCTAGGGGTGGGGAAATGATAGAGGGACGGAGTGAGTTTCCCGGAATCTTTGTCCTAATGAGGTGACACCGGCGACAACATGAATAGCTTCATCAGATCGACGACGACAACGACATGCACGCGCAACTTACTTTTCCGTCGAACTGACTGAGTGAAACAAATCTATAGTGGGTTCCCTCTTGCACGTGGACCTGTGTCTAATTGATTGTCCACGTTGGCAAGATTAGCAGAGCTGAGCTATTTTATGATTAAAATCAAATCGCTGCAACAAATGCATGGCAACGATTGTTCAATTTCCCGAGCTAAATAAAGTCAACCACACAAGGACCGCTTTTCTCTTGCCACAAACATGAATGAAACTGCACCAACCAAGTGAAGGTATGCTAGACATTTCAGTCGAGGCAAAAAGAGAAGGAAGGGCATGTTTGGACGTGACACATGCCTAGCCAAAAAAGGGAAAGAGCTAGACTAATCTACCACCTTCTTCAGCCGTCCTTTGCTCTTTGTCTTTGCTTGTACGCAACGGAAAGGTCACAACCGAAAATGATGACGGCACTCGTCTCACGCGCACCTCTGCAGACCTGCAGGCACTCCCCGATACGTGTAAGCTTCCAATCCATGACCATGTTCCATCGCGGCATCTACACTGTTTTGGAAACAAAAAAATAAGTGAAAACAAGCAAACATGCAAGGATGGCCCTGCAAACTGTGAATAAATAATCATACCAGAAGTAGAATTACTTATCCAGAACAGAGCAGCCACATCTCCTGCACCACCCACCCACCCACCGGAGCCAGAACCTTCCAAGCACGAACCCTGCGCGACCATTTTTACCTCTCTCACCTCTACCCACATCAACCACAGGCAGAGCGGGCCCGTGGCCCCACATGTCAGCGCACACAGTTCCAGGATGCCTTAACTTTGCCGTTACTCCCGTCGTACTACTACTGCCTCCTTTAGCACCACCAGGGCAAATCCTAGATCTAGCTGCTCCACTCGTATTCTCAGCGCACACGGATCACCACATGTTCAAATCCCGATGACCGGTGGGCCCGGGCCGAGGCGGGTCCCTTTCGCCATGGACTAAACGAGGACCCGCGCGCGAGGTGGGGGAAGCCGGATCTGCACGCCCCGAGCACGAGCACGCGACTCCGTCGTCCGCCTCGCAACCCCGAGTTCGCGAATTCCAAATTCCTACCACTCCTCCTGTCCCAGTTCCATGCCGCCCAACAAAACCCTAGGCTGAACCCTCCGCCCGCGCCATGGCGGAGCCGGCGCTGCTGGATCCCTCCTCCCACTTTGACCTCCGCCACTACCCGCCCCACCTCTTCGACCCGGACCTCCACCTCGCGGAAGCTGGCCTCCCGCTCGGGACCTTCGCCGGTTGCGGCGACGACGACCTCGACTTCGACCTGCCGGCAGATTTCTCCGTCGACGACTTCCTCCTCCGCTCCCCCGAGCGCAGCGACGACTCCGCCGAGGCCTCCGCCGCCGGATCCGGCCCCACCGCCTCCCCCTCGCCCTCCCCCACCGCCTCCGGCAGCGGCTCCGCCGTCGCCGACGCCAGCTGCGAGGTCAAGCACGAGGACTCGGACTCGGGCCGAAGCGGCGCCGGCAACGCCGCCCCGAACTGGACCCTCAAGCGGAAGCAGCCGAGCCCCGCCGCGACATCGGACGCGGCCAAGTGCCGCCGCCGATCCGGAGAGGGCGACGGCTCGGTCTCCCCCTCCGCGTCCGCCTCCGCCTCCGCCTCGCGCGCCGCCGCGGCGGACTCCGACGACGGGGTCCCCGGCGCCGGGGGCGACACCAGGCGCGCCGCGCGGCTGATCCGGAACCGCGAGAGCGCGCAGCTCTCGCGCCAGCGGAAGAAGCGCTACGTCGAGGAGCTGGAGGACAAGGTCAAGTCCATGGCCTCCCTCATCAACGACCTCAACTCCAGGATCTCCTTCGTCGTCGCCGAGAACGCCACGCTGCGGCAGCAGCTCGGCGGCCCTCCGCCCGGGGTGTACCCACCCCCTGGAGCAGCGATGCATTTCCCGTGGGTGCCCGGGTACGCGCTGCGGCCGCACGGCTCCCATGTGCCCCTGGTGCCGATCCCCCGGCTAAAACCGCCGCCGCAGCAGCAGCAGCCATCGGCCACAACCAAGGTTACCAAAAAGTCAGACACCAAAAAAACCGCAGATACCAAGAGCAGAACCAAGACCAAGACCAAGAAGGTGGCGAGCGTTAGCCTCATCGGTCTGATGTTCGTCATGCTCATCTTCGGCGCCTTCGTTCCGGGGTTCAACCACAGTTTCGGAATGAGGGGGAGGAGCGACGGTGCGGTGCTTGGGGGTTTTGATCAGCCTCTTCGTGATAGGGTAGTCACCGTCACTAGCCATGGCAATAAAGTACCTAAGGACGGTTTGAAGAATGGTGACATGTCCGGTGCCGATTCTGGGACGAGGATGGGGGCTGATGACATCGCCGAGCAGAAGCATGGCCCTGCGGTTAACGCGAGTGAGACGCTGCCTGCTTTGCTGTATGTGCCGAGGAATGGGAAGCATGTCAAGATCAACGGCAATCTGATTATTCATTCCGTGCTTGCGAGCGAGAAGGCGGTGGCACACAGGACTTCAAAACAGAAAAGTGATCTCTCGGGTATAGATCACAAGGAGAAAAGTATATCCGTAGCTCATCATCTGTCACTGCCTGGAAACAATATGAATCCACAGGAGAAATCCCCGGTAGATGGACCATTGCCGCAGTGGTTCCGTGAAGGAATGGCAGGTAACCAGAGGAAACTTTTACCAATCTTGTGTTCTTGCTTACTGAGATACTGCAGTTATGAATTTTATTTACTAACCAAACTATTACTTCTCTGCTGCTTTCACAGTTTGACACATTTTGATGATTTTATCAAGAGAGTTCTCGTAGTTCTTGACATGATACATAAACCTTACTTTTGAACATATACTAGACGAAGAATGGCATAACGTTTAGATAAATCAAAAGACCGAAGTAATTGACCACAAGTCATTAAGAAAAGTAGTATGCCTGTTAGTTAGGGAACGAGGTCACCTAGACCATTATATATTATGACACTGCAACCGTTCAGGCATTGAAGACTCAAGTTTATAGCTAATATTGCTAACCAAGTTAACATTACACTTTAGCAATCCAGGAATGGGAATGATATCTGTATCTGTATGCAATGCCCTTTAGCAAGCACATAAGAAATGGCTCAGTAATAAAATGTCGTTTTTCATTTGGAAATGTCGTATGTGGCGATTACTGGTCTCTGACCTGAAGTGACTAAATCCTTGACATAAACTTTCATGTGCCTTTTGCTAGCATAGAGCAGTTGCTTTTCTTGGAAAAATGAGAAGTCTGCTATTTTTTCAGTAAATTGTAGGGAAACAAGTGTAAACTCCTAGTACTGACTCTTGAGGACGTGCCTTGTGTTTTTGGTGTCATCTTTCCTAATTCTATGCCAACTGCTGAAACTCATCTAAGCTATCATACAAGGATTTCATTCATGTGATTCTGTGACTGACACCTTGCTAGTCAAGTCAATTATTTGAGTAATTGTTCTTTGTTTTGTTGACAAAAGGCATCTCTTATAGAAAACTCAGCTTTCTTTTGACACTCCTCGAGTGTTAATGCACTGATTCTTATGCAACAATTTTCAGGGCCTATCTTAAATTCTGGAATGTGCAGCGAGGTATTTCAGTTTGACATTTCCACTGCTTCTACCAACTCTGGTGGCATAATACCTTCTCCAGCTGTGAACTCCTCAAGTTTTAATGCTACTCAGAATATTTCAACACCAGCTCCCGCTTATTATGGCAAGCTGAAAAATAGGAGGATCATGTACAATGAGGCAATTCCACTCCCTGGGAAAACGGTGAACAACACAGAGCCTTTTAACAGAACTTCTGAAAGCAGCAAGTTACCTGATAAAAAGCCAGCATCATCCGTAGTCGTTTCTGTGCTAGCTGATCCCAGAGAGGCCGGTGATGGAGACAGTGATCCGAGGATGTCCCCGAAGTCGCTCTCCAGGATATTTGTTGTTGTTCTCCTTGATGGTGTCAGATATGTCACATATTCCTGCACCCTTCCTTTCAAGAGCTCCAGTCCTCATCTTGTGAACTAACCTATAAAGTGGACTGGTGCGGATTATGATGCTGGAGCGGCTGGGTTGTCTCTGGCGGCTGATAGGTTAATAATTATCTGAGGCTGTTTTCTAACAGGAGTGAACTTTCTATACACTTGGCCTGAGGTAATTCAAGTTTGTCGAAGGTTTGAAGTGTTGTTAGTGAGATGTGGTTCTGCAAGTTTAGATGACTGAGTGCAGTTTGTGCTGCTGTGATAATCGGGCTCTTGTGCTGTACTCTAACCTTTAGTGTTATTATGATGTAATACTGTTCGAGGAACTTGTGAAGACAAAATATATACATGTAGTTTCTTAAAATCTTACTCCCCCAGAATATTCATAGTTGCTACAAGTTTTGTTCTGTCTTGTCTAAGACAATTGACCTCAGTGTATGGCAATATTTCTGTCAGCTTTATAAACTTGGTAAACTCATTAGGTGCACATTTTGACTGAAATAACATGGTAAGCATTTTTGGACATTGTGATGATCTCTACAAGAAACAGTTGGATTCTAAGGCGCGATTTGTGCTTCTGAACTTTTTTTGGGGGTATACCTGGCTTCTGCATCATGACGATGCTTCTGAACTAATTTTGTAATGAAATACTCGAATTCTGGTTGCGAAAGCTGGATTATCATAATTCACCTCACTATCATAGGCCGGTAAAGGTAAGTTTGCTAAAGATTGGCTGTTCTAACTATAGGATTCGAACGCTGATCTAGAATTTGAATCTACAGAAAGACGTTACGCACAAAATTCCATCCAACAAATGATTTGGTGTGTCGTATAAAATGACCCGGGATAAACCAGTCTAAAACCCACGTTATCCGCAGGGGGCACAGACCCGCTCTGCGTTCCTTCTCCAGCCCCATCCGCCATGGCACTGCGCTTGCCCGCCTCGGGCACCAAGCTCCCACCCTTCTCCCTCCCGCCCCCTCACCCTCTGGGCGCGAACCCTAGCCGCAGCGGCCTCTACGCGGCCAACGCATTCCCGCGGCGCCGATGCGGCGCGGTCGCGGCCGTGGTGCGCTGCGCGAAGCGCACGGGCAAGCGGCGGTACCCGTCGGAGAAGAAGCGGCTGGATCGGCGCCACAAGGAGCAGCTCCGGCAGACCGCGCCCGAGGAGGGCGGCCTGGCCCGGGAGGCCGGGTTCTGGCGGCTCTCCAAGCTCGCCGTCCCCGCCAGCGACGACCCCGGCAAGGACTTCGTCGGCGTCTCCCCGCCGCTCCTCCAGGCCATTGCCAAAGCCCTCAAGTTCCCGGTACGATTTTTACACTACATTTTCTGATGTGCTGACATAACGCCATGAATTCGCGAGGTTTTAGCCTTCTGGGTGAGCGAGTCGACAGCGTGTTTGCCGAAACAGAGTTTGGGTGCGTAGGCCTGATCAACTCTTCTGCCTCCGTGCGCTGGAAGTGACCTTCGCTATTGTAGGAAAAAAACCCCGTCCCGTTTACTTGACGAAATTTACACCTTCATTCATCCTGGCGAATGCCGCAGCAGCTACCTGCTCTCAAGGAGGTCGAGTTTAGTTTGCTGTGGTGATATGCTATGGGAGTATTTGTGTTGACGGATAGCCGAGGTCGGAGTGAATAAACGGTTTGCAATCGAATTAACAGTGCTGCCATCTCGCCTTTTCCTACATGTATTGGCCATTGCTTCAGTTTAAAAAAAGTGTTGGCAGTATCCCCAAATCCCAACTGTAGCTATTCAGGAACTGCTTGGATGAGTGTTGTATGCCTGTACAGTGTACACAAACTAGTTACCTAAATGACCGCCTACATGGAGCAATTTCAATTGCTAAGCAGATATCTAATGCTGTACCTTTGACATATGTTTGCTTTGAAGTGTGATTGTTTACTGTGCTTTACATTTCTTGTTACTCATGCTACAATTTCTCTTGTTCACTGTGCTTTACATTTTTTTGGTAATTCCCGCTGATTTCTGTTATCGCATTTTTTTCATATCTGTGTGCTCATGTTTTACGCTGTTAATGTCGCTGTTAGACTTTTCCTATAATTACGTGCCTCTAATATATTCTCTTGTGCAGGTTGCTTCTATGCTCCCTGAAGAGGCCTTCTCTGTTATTCGCAAGTCATTTGATGCACGGAAGGTTCTTAGTGGATTGATACCATCTCTATCTTATTTAATATTTGTCCTCCTCCATAGAGATGGGATGACAACTTAGCTGTCATAAAATGCTTTCTGTTGGAAGAGCTGAAATGATGCAGCCAAACTGTGTTAACCTTGGTAAAAATAAAATACTCATGCAGTTGAAAAGAAATCCAATGTAGTAAGCTTCATTTTACTTCTCCAATGAAATTACAATCCTTTTATTGACGACTCCATAGTTACAAAACAATAATCTTCATTAGCATGCCAAGATGCAAACAAGTATGGGCAGCTCACACCGACAAATTTTTGTGGTCTCAGAATCAGTTATAGAGTGTCAAACTTATTGTGGTGTTCGGGAATACTTATGCTATTTTGTTCAGAATCTGGTTTTGTTAACCCTTGTGTTCTTTCTTTGCTATCATCTTTTGCTCTCTTGCTTAGTTAATATTTTATTCCAGTGAGTGTAATCTTACGCCATGTGTCACACTGCTTGACACTAAAATACTTAATTCAACAGTAGTTGCACAAGATACCAGGTTCTGTAAAATATTTGCACACAATACCTGGTTATTCTACCAAAAGTTGCTGTCTATCAGAGTTTTACTTTTACCTGATGTGGTCCAACCAAATGTCCTAACATCTCTGCCCACACCACAATGGACACAAATTGGTGTGAATCAGTATGAGCAGTCCTTGACTGAGTCTGCACAAATCACATGCATATCTTCATAACTGTTTGATGCTCCATCTGTTTCGTTACTTTTTTTTTAATTGATGCATATAAGCAATGAACAAAATGAGTGTAGTATGAATTGGTTATGAAGGTCTCTGGTGATCCGTTCATACACTCGAGGAAAGACCGTTCGTACACATCAACACCACCTATGTCCAACATGGTGCCTGTGTGCCTGTGTTGTCACCTCGCGGGAGGCTAAAATCTAAACCCGTTATAAAGCACAGCATTTGGTAAAATAATTTGGTATTGTCTGTAGAGATTTGCAATATGTTGTGATTTGCACAACTAGTGTAGATTTAGCCAGAAAAAAAAAGTCAGTTTACATTTATATATGCTGTCTAATACTTTGGTGTATATTCATTTGGGGACTTCACGTTGAAGTTATTTTTTACCCTGTAGATGTATATATAAATTGAAATAATATGCAATTATGTGATTGCAATGACTGGGCATTCATGTGGTTACCCAACTTAGTTATATTCAATGATATTTGGAGTTTATCATCAGATTTTTTGATAGACTGGTCTGTGTTCGCACCTTTTTGTTTCACCCATGTTCCGACTATGTTCACATGTATTTCTACTGGTGTTGAAAAACTATTTAGTATTAATACAATTGATACACAGATAGGTTATCAATTTATCTGCATCCTTTATTTGTGAATGAACAAACCTTGTTTTACATCTACAGATTCTGAAAGAAGCTCAATTTGTCTATACTGTTGATGTGGATGCTAAGAAGCTTCTGGACATGGAGCCAAGAACATGGGATTTTATTGCTAGATTGGAACCCAAGCTTGGAGCTGTAGAATATATGTCTGATGAGAAGGTAGCAACTGATCTGATCAGTATGATTAGTGTTCATAACAAGGGATCTGATGATGAACATGGTATCAGGGATACTGTTAATAATGGTTCGATCTGTCCTACACGAATGAAACCAAGGGTGGCAGTTGTAGGAAGTGGACCATCTGGCTTGTTTGCTTCCCTTGTGTTAGCTGAACTTGGTGCAGAAGTTACCTTACTAGAGCGTGGCCAACCTGTTGAGCAAAGAGGGCGTGACATTGGTGCTCTAGCAGTTAGACGAATTCTCCAGTCAGAAAGCAACTTTTGCTTTGGCGAGGTATACTGTCTGTTCCTGTTTTACTAAACAATCACAGAATTGCTTTGAGCAGTATTCAGATAGGTAGTTGTTGACAACATATGGGAATCTTCTAATAGACAACTATATCTTTTCCTTAAACATAAGCATTAGCAATCATATCATTCGGTAAGTACTAGAGCCAGGTTCTCTTTTTTTTCAGGCGATCACATGAAATTGATATAGACTATTACAAATTCTTGGTGTATATATCTTTGAAGAAAAAGTGGTTTAGTATTTTATCTCTGTACTCTGTAGGTGAAATAGCATATGTATTTACTTTTTGATACATGCTCCCATCAGGTATATTAACTAGTGGGTGGATTGGTGCATCCAAAGAAAAGGCATATGGTCTCCTAATTATATGAATGAAAAATGCACAGAGACATATCTTGGACATTAGCGTAATTTGAGATTGCTTTAAATGAATTATGCAGAAAAGTTAGTGTAATAATTCAGAGAAATTAACAATAAAAACCTAACTAACACATGCTAGTTCTGAACTCATTTTATTCATTAAGTGACTTCCACTTTTCCATACATTAGTGTGAATTTAGTTATTTGATCAGACAATCTATATTAGTTAGGTTGATGGAAAATGTGATAACATCTATATTTTTGGAGTATCAATTACCCACGATTGAACAACAAGGATTGACCAAACTACTATTCCCTCGTTCCATGTTACTTTAACATTAAGTTAAGTCCATCAATTCTTGATCTTCTGTTCTTACTCATAGCAGGGTGGTGCAGGTACATGGAGTGATGGGAAGCTTGTAACCAGGATAGGGAAAAACACTGATGGTGTTCAGGCTGTGAGAACCTTCCTTCTCAACCTCAATGAATATCTTGAGAATTAGAATCACAAACTCTTATAAAAAACATTAGTCTTTGTTGATGTTTTGAATTCATAGCTATCAAGATATGAAGTGGTTGCATTGGATATCATTATATTCTAGATGTCCTAGTTGAAAACTAACTATTTCCATGTGTTTAAGCTATTCGCTGTGGGGTCTTGGATTTCAGGTGATGAAGACACTTGTTCACTTTGGAGGCCCTCCAAACATCCTAATTGATGGGAGACCTCACTTGGGAACTGATAAACTTGTTCCTCTGCTGCAGAATTTCAGGCACCACTTAAGAGATTTGGGCGTGAGTTGAACATATTTGTCGTCATCATCTGTTATTGTTTTGTTATGTAAGCTTATATGTATTGATGTATTATGTTTAATGTTTGGTTTACAGGTTGACATAAGATTCAACACTAGAGTAGATGACCTTATAGTGGAAGGTGGGCAGGTCAAAGGAGTTGTGGTTTCTGATTCAAGACTACAGCCAGGTTCTGGGGATCAGAAACTATCATTTGATGCAGTGGTATTAGCAGTTGGTCACTCAGCTCGTGACACATACAGTATGCTTCTGAGGCATAATGTCGATATAACCCCCAAGAATTTTTCTGTAAGTTTTTCTTATGCTGCTTAAGACTGTTTCTACTTCCCTACTATTTGTACCTCATTTGATGGTCAGATGACAGACAAGCCACAACGAAGAATTGAAGGCCATCTTTGGGTCGAATATTAGAGTTTTCCATAAGAGGCACATTGGTCATGTTATGCTTCTTAAGGCAGAAGAGATGTTGGCACATGAACACGAGGAGAACTAGGAAATGGTCCAGGAAATATAGACAGAACAAACAAAATTATATTATAGCATGAACTCGTACAGTATCAGGATTCTGGAGAGGGCGAGAGGCCCAATGCTTAAACAAGTAAACATGATGCCACATGCTTCATAATTAAACTGAAAAGAAGGGAGTATCTGCCAGCCTCCTTTTGTTCTCCCACGGCTTATCCCAGCCTTTGTTTATCCCTCTCCTCTAGAAACCCACATCTTACTCAAGCCATGCTGTTTGGCGTCCTCTATGTTACACCATAGACCAAGGTTCACAACAAGGTGGTGATAGAATAATGTAGCTAGCATAAACTGCCCATTTAGGCATTTTAACTGGTTATTTTTATTATTAGTCACTCTAATGTAGGACTTGGGCTGTATGATCACTGCAGCGCAGAGTGGCAGCCTGGCAGGACATTGCCCCCTTGTAGCATTATGTCTATTGTTCACGTTATCTTTGACAATTGCAAGCACTAACTTTTCTTCATACTATGAAGGAAACTTTTGTAATTTACTCTCTCTTCAGTCCATGTGACAACATTGGCTACTCTTGCAGGTTGGCTTAAGAATTGAACACCCCCAAGAACTGATAAACAACATCCAAGTAAGTCATATTTCATTTCACATCAACGTTTTCTGAATGATACTCACCTAATGTGGTTACCTTAATTTCAAGCTTGATATTTAATTTCTAGTAATTATTATTTGGCATCTCGGGAAATTATGATTGGTGATTGTTAAAAATGAAATTGAAACTAATAAATCAAGGTGTAGGATGCTACTTACTATGTCATCATACGGAGCAATCCATTTATAAATTCTGGAAAAGTATAGAACTTGACAGTTTCTTCAGTCACCCCCAACCATCAAATTTTACTGTAGAAATGCCAGCTTGAGCAGAAGCCGAGGAAGCTCTGCTGTGTTTTTCTAAACTTGTATTCATTTCCTCGCAAATAGCGATAAATAACCAGTCAACTATGCAGTTATGAGGCCTCACCTATAAAGCACATGACCGAGTCTGTGTTGATGACCTAGGCATTGTGTCCACCAATGGTCTTGAGCATGGATGCTAATAGAATTACTGTTTATTGCGTGATAACAATAATATTTGTAGTATGTGCACAATCGTTCTTAGAGTCTATGTAGGTTTGGCTACCAGGCTCATTGGAGTCATGAACCTATTTTTTCTGTACTAAGAATGTCCTAAGAAGTAAGAACTCAAACTCAATCCAGCTCCCGGGTGCATATGCTCCTTCTACCAAAAAAATATATTTCAAAGTGTCGAAATTTTTTGATAAAAATTTACACATGAACATCTCCATAATATATGTGGGTTTGTCAAGTTTCACGAAAAAACTGGTATTTTTTGTGGTCTATGTAAAAAAGAGAAAACAATTCTTGTGAAAAGCCTTATTTTTAGGACCAAATTTTTTCGTTTTTACACATGCCACAAGACAAGTCGATTTTTCATGAAACGACTTTGTGATCGCTTAGCACGTGAAGATGTATGTGCGAATTTTCTGATACATTTTTGATATTTAATAATTTGTCTAAGATGCATTTCAAAATAAAGGGAGCATACGCTCCCATGTGCCAAAACATCACTCCCCTTATTTGCCGGCTTGATACAACTACACCAGCTATCTCTACTCCCATAGAAAAGCCAATTGGTGGTGGCAGTCTGTCTATCTTTGGTTGCTGCACATGTTATATTTAGTGCAGACGGTTAAGATGAAAGCGAATATGGATATTTTCATTTTGAATGAACAGCAGAAAGATCTTCTTAAACTCAGAGTATAGTTCTTTTTAATCGGCATCAACATGCAGGTATTGCACTAGTATGTGTAGAAGATTGTATGAATCTCGAAAAAAATAGTAGAAGATTGTAGCATGAAGGACGATTCACATTATGTTCAAAACAACCTATGTGATGCGTGCTATTGTCATCAATTACAGTATTCTGAATTGGCCGCTGAAGTGCATAAAGGGCGTGGGCGGATACCTGTAGCAGATTACAAAATAGTGAAGTCTATTGGTGAAGGTGATGCAAAGAATGATATCGAGCAAGCAGATCAAAATCGCAGTTGTTATTCGTTTTGCATGTGTCCTGGAGGACAGGTCAGTCATTTTCTCGTTATTTAACTCACCCCTATTTCTTTAATGCATTACCTAGTATTGCAATCATGTTCTTGAAATACCGAGACATGCCTGCAGGTTGTTCTAACTAGCACAAACCCATCGGAATTGTGCGTCAATGGCATGTCATTCTCACGGAGAGCATCTAAATGGGCAAATTCAGCTCTTGTGGTCACTGTATCATCTCCTGATTTTAAACCATTTCAATCCCATGGTTCTCTTGCGGGTGTTGAATTCCAGGTACTTGCTACAGTTCCTTTAGATAACAGCTGAAATACTTAATAATTGCATTACCATCACGATGCACAATTGGCTACACTGACCCTCTGGATCGTATCAGGAGTTCAAAATTGTCAGTGAATGCAAGAGTACAAATAATCCACTTGGACATGATTGATTTCTTGAGTGTTTGATTCATGTAACTTTTCCAGTGTTAGCTGCTTTGCTGCACTAACTAGATAAGATGTTCTGTAGCCACAGATTGCCGTTTTACTTTTGGGAAAATAAGCTAATTTACTTACCTTTAGCTTATGTCATTGCCCATACCAGTACTATTGCTTACATAAGGAAGCCAAACTGGTGAAAATTCGAAGCTGGCATGTGATGTATGCTAAAACCTTACCATGCATGTGTGATGTTACATAATCTAGTTACTCATAAATGTGGTATGCCTTTGTCACTTGAACTCAACAACCATTTTATTCCATCTGTACTACATTCTGATGGCAGTTTCCCGCTTCTGCTAATAATCTTTTTTTGCGAAAACGCAAAAGCATTGTGTTTCGATGCATTGATAGAAAAGAAGGTTATATGTACAAGTCCCCAGGAGGACACACCCCGCCATACAACTCAACCCAAGAAAAACTAGTCTAGGGGAGGAGCTGACGGACACCCCGGGCTCCCGCGTCCACCCATTGCCGCGCATCAGACCTAATGTCGTTGAATAGGGACGCCACCGAAGGCCGCGCGTTGTCGAAGACCGCCGCATTCCGGTGTTTCCAAATCCACCACGCCGTAAGCATGATAATCGACGAAGTTCCTTTGCGCAGTTGGCGGGGGGCGGTCCGCACAGCCTGCGACCACCACTCCGCGAAGTCACCCTCCACCGTGGGAGGACCTGAGGTGGATCCGATCCACGAGAGGACCTCAAACCACACCGTCCTGGAGAAAGAGCACCCAGTGAGCAGGTGTGCCATGGTCTCCACAGCCTGATGGCGCAGCGGGCATGTAGGCGCATGCGGTAAGCCCGCCTCGCCAGCCTCTCACCCATCCAGCATCTGTCCATGCAGGCCAGCCAAATGAAGAACTTCACCCTTGGCGGCGCCCAAGATTTCCAATTAAGCCTCCAAGACCCTGACGTGATGGCCCCCTCCCTGGAAGAGGGCGTCATAGCAGGATCAAGCACTGTATCGGCCATCCGTCGTCCAGCGCCAGACCATCCTATCATGTTCCGCCGAAAGTTGCACATCGCGAAGCCTACCCCATAGCTGCACGTACTGCCAAAGTGCGAGCGCGCTTGGCGCGCCTGCTATGTCGGGGATCCAGGTTCGATCGATCAGCGCCTCCCGAACCGTGCGCGCCTTCCGGCGGCGCTTAGGGACCAGCGCATACACTTCCGGCGCCATCTCCTTGATGGATCTGCCATCCAGCCATTTGTCCTCCCAAAAGAGGGCGGACTCTCAAGGATCGGATATAGTTGGGGGGTATAATCATAATGTAGGGTGCCTTTGTATGCTTGAGCTTAATAACCATTTTCCCATCTGGACTACAGTCTGATGACAGTTTCCCCTTCTGTTAGCTTATGACTTATATCTGTACACCTTTAAAAACAGAGAGAATATGAAAGAAGAGCAGCTATGATGGGCGGAGGGAATTTTGTTGTCCCTGCACAGCGTGTCACAGATTTTATCAGTAATAAATTGTCAGGTACTATTGGTGTGATATGGTCTTCTAAGTTAGTAAAGATACATGCTTCCTTTTATTTACTTTGTTACCCGTTCCAGTTACATCTCTCCCACCATCAAGCTATAGGATGGGAGTTCGTCCATCCAAACTCCACGAGCTATTCCCTCCTTACATAACTGAAGCTTTACAACAATCAATAACAATGATTGACAAAGAGGTCTGAAATATGCTTTTCTTCATTTCGCAATTTTGAATTCCATCTGTCCTGACCCATTTGCAATGCAATGTTTCCAGATGCCAGGCTTCATTTCTAGTGAGGCCTTACTTCATGGTGTAGAGGTATGATTTTTTTTACGGGACAAGCTGAATGATTTTCTTTGTTAATTCACCTGCTTAAAATGGTGGTTCATTTGGTAAATTCCTGGACACTGCATTTAAACATCAGTGAGTCAGGTGTTGGTCTAATGCCGTCAATGCCATAACCATTGAATGTTAGCTGGGTAGTCTGATAGAAACATGCCCATAGTCTATATGCTTACAAATTTGCGCCTCGAATGTTCAAGGGAAGCCTCAAATGTAGAGTTACTTGGTGATTTGGGTTCTATATTAACCATTTGAAGGAAAATTTCTTATGATGCATGCATTTCAAGCAGTACTTTCATTATTAGGCGTGCATTTCGGGCACTATTTTCATTTTCAACAGTGAGAAAATCTGGTTACTGCCATGTGTTCTGCAATTCTACTATTGTAGTTGTCTTCTGTTAGTTGCAACCTGTGCGGAGTAACAGAATAGTATCCTGCTACTGGCAAGTACGAAACTGGAGCATGTTCTGAATTATATTGGGAGAAAAAACAGAGTTTAGGCCATTAATGCACTGCAGTTCAGTTTAGGAAATACCAAATCCTAGTTTTAGTTCCTGCAAAATAGCCCGCAAAACCAGGGTAGATTTGTAAAACTGTAACTGAGGGGTATTAGCAGGGTTGTCTGATAGTGCAGCGGGTATCTGCAGTTACACTTTGGCCTGTGATAATGAGATTGGAACCTTGGCTGGTTAATTAAATTTGGAAAAACTAAGGTAGATCTGTAAATCCATTTAGAGTAACGTTTATGCAAAAAAAAAGAATACTTGTAATTTCGTTGGGCCTGGCGACCTAGGCTAAAGCCCTCTGGACATTAGAAATTTAGTCATAACATCGAGAACCCAGATCGTATTTTCCTGGAAGATATCTGAAAAGTGAAGAGCTCCATTTTTTGTTTGTTTTCCTGAATGCTTATTCATATCCCACTTTCAATGATGCTACTATATAGTCTAGCCTAGATAGTGCAATCCTAACTAGGTTATAGGCTTTTAGCTAGTTGATTCGCTGTCCCTATATTCTGTCCTACTCCCTTCTCTGATCACTTGGGTTGTCATATTTGTGCATACCCCTGATTAGGCTGCATCCTTTTCCACTCAAACTTCTCTGGTCACTTCGGTTGTCATATTTGTGTATACCCCTGGTCTTCTTCTAAAATTTCGTCTTTATGCTTCATTTTCCCTTTCCATTTTCGTCTCAAATTCTATGCTAATCCGGCAGTCCATATGATTGCCAACTCCCATTGCTACTTTGATTTAAATTTGAGAGACCCCCCCTGCACCAAGACAAATGCAAGTCATTAAGCAGAGCTAGTCCAGGTGAAAAATATTTTCAACATCAAGCATAATGCTACCAGTTTTTGTTAATTTTTCCTGGCATGTGTAAATTATCTGAAAGTTCTGTGGTGTGAAAAAGATGTAATGTCAACTGTTTTATCCACTGCATAAGTTCATGTGTGTCTTTTTATGGTTGGTTATATCATGGTGGTAAAGATATATGTAGTGTTATGACTTGATGCACCATTTCCTATTATTTATTATACTTGATGTTTGTTTGCAGACTAGAACGAGCTCACCCTTGCAAGTTTCACGACATAAGGAGACATACGAGAGCACGTCATTGCAAGGGTTGTACCCTATTGGAGAAGGTGCTGGCTACGCAGGGGGCATAGTAAGTGCTGCTGTGGATGGTATGTACTGCGGTTTTGCTTTAGCAAAACAGCTTTCTCTGTACGCTGGTGATATAGAATCAATTCTTGGCAAAGCACAGAAACAAACAGGTTCTGTAAAATATTGAGTACCGATGCCTAGTTATTTTCATACTTCATAGGCCCTAGATTGTTCAGAAATTCTCTCACCATGTTAGCAAATTGCATAGGAAAATTTTGTCATAGTAGAAACTGTGATAACTGTACTCATAAATAAATTCAAGTCTGATGTAGGAGAGAGCAAGGATGCTATAGTAGTTAGCGCTTTGTATTAAATATGAAACTTCTTGGCTCCATATATTAATGCAGTATGTATGATTTACTGTTCTTTCCATCATATTGCCAACTGAACATTGTGGAGAGAATTTACGTATAGAGATTTTACAGTTTTATTTTTTGTGATATTTTGCTTCTTTTTCTGTTTCGAGAGAGATTTTGCCAGACCATCTTCCACTCTGTAAAGGGATACTACATTCCTCAAGCTGTTTGTGTATTGGAATTCTGCTAGTACTAGACTTACAAACATTGCCCCGGTTGTTCTATGGTATTATTTACCCCAGTAACTTGTGCAGTTTTCTTGTGTATATTTCTTGATGTACATATACATCACGAGAAACAGTATGCTCCTTGCTAAAGGAATTTCGTTGGTCCTCTTTGGTGTGTGGCCTCTTACTCTCTTAGGTTGAAAGGAATTTCATAGAAATTTGGATGATTCAAAGAGTGACAGTGAAAAAGTTTGCTCCTTGCTAAAGTGGCGTGTGGCATCTGGCTGAAAGGAATTTCATAGAAATTTGGACGATTTAAAGAGTGACAGTGAAAGAAATCCCACTTCAGCACCGCTCAATCATCATTGTATTTATTTCCGCATCTCCAACACCCCACTAGAGTTTCAAGAAAGAAATCCCACTTCTCATCGTTGTTAGTTGATCCTGCTGTTCGTAATGCATGCATGGTCCATTGGTCCTCCTGTGTGCTGTGTGCACGACTGCACGTCAAGTGGCGCTAAAAAATCATGTGAATTCAGGTATTGGTCTTAGTCACCTAGGAGGTCAACTATATATTAGCTGACTGTAGATTAATCTTACCAGTATTTGGATGGCTGGCATGATTTGATTTTACTAGTTAGTGTATCACGCAATTTAGCTGGTATAGGCACTTACGGGCAATCGATTACGGCTGGACAACTTATTTTGAATTTCCCCTTTTTGTGATTTTAGTAATGCATGGAAAAGAAAAGGTCTCGACAAGAGCTATTTCCGGTGGAGATGGATGGCAGTATGTACCATGAACCAGATATATTCCATAGACATGCTTGGTACTGCGGAATTTGTAATCATGTTTCAGTAGAATTGGGTGTGAGTGTGACTAACTCTTCTTTTTTTGATGTAACCATATATTTCATTAGACAATCTGTTTACAGAGATTACACATATGGTCACCACACAAGACAAACATTTGCATCAAGCAACTTTGCACAAGAAAACTCACAAGAAGTAAAACTACAAGTTCACCCTTGGAGAAACCTATGCCTCGCCGAAACATCGTCCATCTTCCTCCACTGCCACCATGATAGCGCTGGAAAAAGAGGCGAACAACCACCACACCTAGATCTGGGAGAGCACCATCGCATTCAATGATGCTTTTTGAGCCGATGAACCGGGTCGTCGCAGAGGACGAGCCCGAGACTTTGTGGCACGTCGGCCGGGGATCTTCCCCGTGGTCACTAGATCCCAACACCGTCATCTTCTTCAGACTCAGTCGAAGAAGACAAACGCTGCCGCCTGCCGTCATCCTCACACCCAACTGCAAGACGCCAGACATAACTGCAGCAGCCAACGCAACCGTCACCCGCGAGAGTGCCGAACGCCAACCGCCAGACACGAATCTCACCAGATCCGAAGACCGGCTAGAAGACCAGGCCACCTGCCCTCCGACATCACCGGTTAGAGCGACGCCGAGATGGAGAAAGAGCAGAGGCAAATTATTCCGACGCGACGCAATCTTCTCCATAGAACGGCGCTCCAAGAAAACACTTGCCAACCCTAACTACTGGCCGGAGCCGATACTCCGGGGTCCCCACCCCCTCCCGTCGCCGGAACGGCCGACGGAGGAGGCAGGGACCGGCGGCTGGCCGGTGTAGTTTGCCGGCAGAGATCGCCCGCTGTCTTTTCGTGGGAGCGGTTCCTGGTTTCGTAGTGTGACTAACTCTTGGTCAAATGTAAATCAACTTAGTTTTCAATCAGATGATGTAATGTCATCGAATCTCAATTGTTCCTTACAATTAGCATGGATCCCAAAGTAAATACAATGGTCCAAGATATTTTTTCTAGTTGCAACCTCATTCGCAATTGAAAAAAATCTCAACTGCAACTCATAAATGCATGAATCGCGATGAAGCTCCGATGGTGTATGACTCGACTGAGAGCTAAGCTAATTCTCAACTGAGAGCTAAGCTAAAACCGCTAAAAATTAGGAGTACGGCTTACTGAGTTTATCCCCTTTCTTCATCAGTTGTAAGCATGCGATAAGGCGCACTCGCGTCAGGGTACGTCACGGGAGTGTTCGAGTCCCGGGGGAAAGAAAAGGCTGAACATGGAAGATGGAACAACACTTGACACGCCTTTTGGGTGGTTCAGCTAACCTGATATCGCCGCTATGAATCCATCAACCTCCACTGTCCTTACGTCTAGTGCGTAGGCACGGTAGGAGCTCCAACGAGCACGGGACCGTTATGGGTGACTATTATCTGCCTAGCGCTGACCATCGTTTCCCACTTCGAAATCGCATCTACTAGTAGTAGCTAATTCTTGAGATAGTGTCACAACTGTGCTGTCACTGCGGATATCATTGCCGATTACAGCATTGCATCGTCCCGGCCAAGTGCTAGACATTATCAACCAACTGCTGATCCACACAGTTAGTTCTCTGAACTTTTAGATGAGGCGTCGTGCCCGTGCCATTGAAGAAATCAGTGCATGGTATCAGGAACAGGCTCGGCCAGTTTGAAAGGAATTTGCGGCACTGCCTGGGCAAAGTCCCACTTTAGGCACCAGAGATGCTGCAGAAATATCTTCGCCCTCCCTATCAGTGGAAACCTAGTCCCAACATAAAAAAGGCCTACGAGCTTTCTTCTCAATCGCCGGAAGTGCATCGCATCATGCCGAGGAGGCGAGGACCATATAGCAGCAGCAAGTAGCTATAGTGTCCGTCTCTTTTTGTAGCCAGAGGCAGATAGGCTCACACGAACGCGAAAGTCGGCCGGTTGGTGCTGCCACTGCGTGTGTAGCTGTGACCTGCCGAGCCATCGACGTCGCCGGTGCCCGGTGGTGTAGTAATTATGCAACTACGAAGTTATGTAAGAAAGCGAAACCAATATGGTCCTCAAAATATCATCTGCTCGAGTAATTATGTAATTCATTGCACAAGAATTCATTGAGGCATATAGGATCATATGCTACGTACTTTTAAATGTAAAACCTAAGCCCGGCTTTATATATAAAACCGCACACGGCACCAATATAGTCACACAACTAAGTTATACAACTAGTTTTGATTCCAAGGATCTCACACACACTCCAACAGCACCGCATCCAGGAGAACATAGTTTACACGCATACATAGCAACAGCCCAACGGGCGAGCATCACAAAGTCTCATGCATTATCCATATCCCTAAGCTTGGCGTGGAGTCCTCTAACCTCGCCCCGAGACGCGTTCACCAGCTACCGGTCCTTCACTAGAACCCTACAACTCTGCATATGAAGTGATATTTGGAAGAAAAAATGTTCATGATCTTGCCTTCTATAGTTAGTTTGTTGCGGATGTTCCAAAGCATCCAACATTGGGTCACGAACGTGAACCAAACTAATCTACGAAACTTACCAGACAGACCGTGGGTGATGGTTAGGAAGTCACCAGGCTTCCTGGATTCCAATCGCACTGTAGGAGTTCCCGTACTTCGATCCACACTAGTCTTGCAAGCGAGCAAGTAAAGAATATGTGGTTGCAATCTTCGCTCCCCACATAGGGAGCACATACCATTCGAAGGCCCCTACCTTTTTGCAACATGGTCGCTAGAAGGTAGCCGACCATGAATGGGCCGCCAAAGAAAGATCGAGGCTGTTGGCTATGAAATACGCCACTTTTCCTCACGTTTAAACCCCTAGCTATGTCAAGAAATTGACTAAACTTCTCTCTAAATGTCACACTAATGATATTGCAAATATGTGCAATCTCTTATATGTTTGAATGGCGTGTAGGAAATCAAGTCTTAATGACAAATGGACCTGCAATTATTGAAAAAAAATTCATCACAAGTGCAGAAAAATCGACAAGAGGTTAAAAGTCGATTCCAGGGAGTTTAGCGGGCGCCGGTACGGGCAAGCCCTGCCCATACTGTCTGCCTGTACGGTGCACCGCAACACTCCTGAGGTTAAACCCTATAAGTTATGTGAAGGGAGCCACACCAAAAAGAGAGTCTTTCGTCACCAAACAGAGCCGCCACCCATCAGATCCATCTACACCACACCGAAGGAGATCCACTACCATAGTTCATCTATTTCATCTCTCATCTCCTCCATAGTCATAGCCATCAACATTGTAATAGAGATCTCTTTGAATTGGCGACCATTGTGAAGAATATTGTGATTTCAATCCAAGTATTTGCAACAATGATTTCTATATTTGATCTTGTTTGAGTAGTCATAACGGGCTGCGGGTTGGGATGAATCCTCGCAACGTTTATGTGAATCTAATCTCATGAATATGTGTAGGAGTTGAATAGGAGTTTTGCAAGCTTGTATCCTTTCTCTTTGCCTCGATCAATGATCTGCAGGTACCCATGTCTATCAAATCGATCAAGGGAAGATGTGGATGAGGGGAGAGCGGCGTGCTATCGTGAAACCTCTATGGTAGAAAACGGAAAGTAACGGTACACGTTTAATGATTCTCTCGGGATCAACGGCACAATCATACTTTGGTATGTATTCATTTACTTAATAATTGTTGTTACTCGCGGCTGTGGGAACAATGGTTGGACCAAGAGACTCTTGTCACCTCTGGCTTTAGGGGCAATAGTATTTACAGATGTGCTACTCACAAATCTCTTATCACTATTTTTTACTACATATTTGTACTTCATTTCTATATGTATGCATAGCTGCCGGAAATCCTTGACCCTGGCCTATTTCCATCCATTGAATACAACATAAAACAAAGTATACTAGAAAGGTCCGGTAAACATAAAATTAAACCAACTAGCAAGTCTTGTAGACGTTTCCTTTACACCACTTTACCGGTGCTTCCCAAGGTTCAATTAAACCTAGGTATTCTACGGAAAATCTTACAATACTACAATTCATAATCCGTATCGAAGGTATCAACCCTTTTTCTGGCGCCGTTGCCGGGGAAGCAATTTCGCTATTCTAGTAAGGTTACTAGAGATTTTGTTAGTTAGTTTCATTTTCGTTTTTATTTATTTATTGTCATTAGTTTACCTTTTGTTATCTATTAGAAAACCCCAAAAATAGTTACTTTTTCTTTTATTTGTCATAATCAAAATACCAAAAAGATAAGATCATGGCACAAAAGAATCTTGGGGAATATGCTATCCCCAATGATGATTTTATTCGTGCACCTATTGCCCAATCCGTTGTCACAGCGGAGAACTATGAAATTAAGCCTAACCTTTCAAGTTTGGTTCAACATGATCAATTTGGAGGCTTAGCCGCTAAGGATTCAGGTATGCACTTGAATACATTTACTGAGATATGCGATATGATGCGCATTAAAGATGTCAACCTTGATGCGGTAAAACTTTGCTTGTTTCCTTTTTCATTAAGAGGAAAAGCAAAAAACTGGTTGGTAGCTGATGTCTACGCACGCTTCTATTCCTGTAGACAGTGTTGGGCCTCCAAGAGCAGAGGTTTGTAGAACAGCAGCAAGTTTCCCTTAAGTGAATCACCCAAGGTTTATCGAACTCAGGGAGGTAGAGGTCAAAGATATCCCTCTCAAGCAACCCTGCAATTAAGATACAAGAAGTCTCTTGTGTCCCCAACACACCTAATACACTTGTCAGATGTATAGGTGCACTAGTTCAGCGAAGAGATAGTAAAATGCAAGTGATGTGGATGAATGTAAGTAGTAATTGCAACCTGAAATAAAAATGGCAGCAAGCGAACATGTAACAAAACTTGTTGGAAACGGTGTTTCAATGCTTAGAAACAAGGCCTAGGGATCATACTTTCACTAGTGGACACTCTCAACAATGATCACATAAATAAATAACTTTTCTTCACTTGTGCTACTCTGAATTACTCTCCTATTGGAATCACTAATCATGTAGTGGCTACAAAAGCTCCGCTCAAAGTTCATCAAGTACTTGACAAACACCATTCATAGGGATATCCTCATCAAATCATAATCCAAGACAATACCGTTGCAATTTAGACCGAGTACTAACATAGCATACACACTGTCACCAATAGCTATGAAAGGGGGAATAGACCACATCAATACTATCATAGTAATAGTTAACTTCATAATCTACAAGAGATTACAATCATAACCTACGCCAAGTACTACATGATGCACACACTGTCAACTTCACATCATGGAGGAGGATTAGACTACTTTAATAACATCACTAGAGTAGCACATAGATTAATAGTGATACAAAGCTCATGATCACATAAAGATCACACCATGGGAGAGAGAGATGAACCACATAGCTACCGGTAGAGCCCTTAGTCTCGGGGGAGAACTACTCCCTCCTCATCATGGGAGACAGCAGCGTCGATGAAGATGGCGATGGAGATGGATTCCGGGGGCACTTCCCCGTCCCGGCGGCGTGCCCGAACAGAGACTTCTGTCCCCCGAACTTGGCTTCGCGATGGCGGCGGCTACGGAACTCTTCGTGGAATATGACTTGTCGTTTTAGGGTTTTTGCATCTGGGAGAATATATAGGCGAAGGGGCAATGTCGGTGGACGCCCGAGGGCCCACCCCATATGGCGGCGCGGCCAGGGGTGGGGCCGCGCCCACCTATGGTGTGGCCGGCCCCTCTTCGTCTCCTCTTCGGTGTTCTGGAAGACTCCGTGGAAAATAAGACCGTGAGCTTTTGTTTCGTCCAATTCCGAGAATATTTCCTGTGTAGGATTTCTGAAACCAAAAACAACAGAAAACAGGAACTGGCGCTTCAGCATCTTGTTAATAGGTTAGTGCCGGAAAATGCATAAAATGACATAAAGTATGAATAAAACATGTAGGTATTGTCATAAAACTAGCATGGAACATAAGAAATTATAGATACGTTGGAGACGTATCAAGCATCCCCAAGCTTAGTTCCTACTTGCCCTCGAGTAGGTAAACGATAAAAAGAATAATTTTTGAAGTGACATGCTACCAACATGATCTTGATCAATACTATTGTCAAGCATATGAGATGAATGAAGTGATTCAAAGCAATGGTCTATAGTTTGCTAACAAAAAGGTAATGACTAAACAATTGAATCATATAGCAAAGACTTTTCATGAATAGTACTTTCAAGACAAGTATCAAAAAGTCTTGCATAAGAGTTAACTCATAAAGCAATAGATTCTTAATAAAAGGTTTTGAAACAACAAAAAGGAAGATTTAAGTTTCAGCAATTGCTTTCAACTTTCAACATGTATATCTCATGGATAATTGTCAACACAAAGTAATATGATGAGTGCAAATAAGCAAGTATGTAAGAATCAATGCACACAGTTGACACAAGTGTTTGCTTCTAAGATAGAAAGAAGTAGGTAAACTGACTCAACATAAAGTAAAAGAAAGGCCATTCGCAGAGGGAAGCAGGGATTAAATCATGTGCTAGAGCTTTTATTTTGAACACATGGAAACAATTTTGTCAACGGTAGTAATAATCCATATGTGTTATGCATAAAACATCCTATAAGTTGCAAGCCTCATGCATCGAATACCAATAGTGCTCGCACCTTGTCCTAATTAGCTCGGATTTCCATGGATTATCATTGCATTACATATGTTTCAACCAAGTGTCACAAAGGGGTACCTCTATGCATCCTGTACAAAGGTCCAAGGAGATAAATTGCATTTGATTTCTCAATTTTGATAGATCTCAACTTGAGGACATCCATACCGGGACAACATAGAAAACAGATAATGGACTCCTCTTTTATGCTTAAAGCATTCAACAACAGATAATATTCTCATAAGAGATTTGAGGATTAATGTCCAAGATGAAACTTCCACCATAATACATGGCTTTGGTTGGCGGCCCAATGTTCTTCTCTAACAATATGCATACTCAAACCATTCAACTCATGGCAAATCTCCCTTACTTCAGACAAGACAAACATGCATAGCAACTCACATGATATTCAACAAAGGTGTAATAGTTGATGGCGTCCCCAGAAACATGGTTACCGCTCAACAAGCAACTTATAAGAAATAAGATACATAAGCGACATATTCTTTACCACAATAGTTTTTAGGCTACTTTCCCATGAGCTATGTATTGCAAAGACAAGGAATGAAATTTTTGAAGGTAGCACGCAAGCAATTTACTTGGAATGGCAGAAAAATACCACATAGTAGGTAGTTATGGTGGACACAAATGGCATAAGTTTTGGCTCAAGGTTTTGGATGCACGAGAAGCATTCCCTCTCAGTACAAGGCTTTGGCTAGCAAGGTTGTTTGAAGCAAACACAAGTATGAACCGGTGACAAAAAACTTACATAAGAACATATTGCAAGCATTATAAGACTCTACACTATCTTCCTTGTTGCTCAAACACTTTTACCAGAAAATATCTAGACTTTAGAGAGACCAATCATGCAAACAAAATTTCAACAAGCTCTACAGTAATTCTCCACTAATAGGTTCAAACTACATGATGCAAGAGCTTAAACATGATCTATTTGAGAGCTCAAAACAATTGCCAAGTATCAAATTATTCAAGATAATATACCAATTACCACATGAAGCATTTTCTGTTTCCAACCAAATAGCAATAAATGAAGCAGTTTTTAACTTTTTCCATGAACATTAAAAGTAAAACTAAGAACACTAGTGTTCAATATGAAAAAGCGGAGCGTGTCTCTCTCCCACACAAACATGATAGGATCAGATTTATTCAGAGAACTAAGATAACAAAATAAAAGCACACAGACGCTCCAAGTAAAGCACATAAGATGTGACGGAATAAAAATATAGTTTCACTAGAGGTGACCTGATAAGTTGTTGATGAAGAAGGGGATGCCTTGGGCATCCCCGAGCTTAGATGCTTGAGTCTTCTTGAAATATGCAGGGATGAACCACGGGGACATCCTCAAGCTTAGACTTTTCACTCTTCTTGATCATATCATATCATCCTCCTCTCTTGATCCTTGAAAACTTCCTTCACACCAAACTCAAAACAATCTCATTAGATGATTAGTGCATAATAAAAAATTCACATGTTCAGCAAGGACACAATCATTCCCAACACTTCTGGACATTACCCAAGGTTACTGAAACTTAATGGAGCAAAGAAATCCACTCAAACACAGTAAAGGAGGCAATGTGAAATAAAAGGCAGAATCTGTCAAAACAGAACAGTCCGTAAAGACGAATTTTTTCGAGGCACTTAACTTGCTCAGATCAAAAAGCTCAAATTTAATGAAAGTTGCGTACATATCGGAGGATTACTCATGAAATTTTTGCAGATTTTTTAGACTCCCCTACAGAGATACCTACTCAAATTCGTGACAGCTAGAAATCTGTTTCTGCGCAGAAATCCAAATCTAGTATCAACCTTACTATCAAAGACTTTACTTGGCACAACAATGCAATAAAATAAAGATAAGGAGAGGTTTCTACAGTAGTAACAACTTCCAAGACACAACAAAACAGTAGCAAAATAAAAACATGGGTTATCTCCCAAGAAGTGTTTTCTTTATAGCCATTAAGATGGGCTCAGTAATTTTAATGATGCTCTCGCAAGAAATAAGAGTTGAAGCAAAAGGGAGCATCAAAAGAAAATAAGAAACACTTTTAAGTCTAACCCACTTCCTATGAAAAGCAATCTTGTAAATAAACAAGTCATGTAAGCATAATGCAACAAGCATAGAAAGGCAGCACAAGCGCAACTTCAAGATTCTCAACATAAAGATGAGAAACTTAATATTATTAAGATGCATATAACCATGTTTCCCTCTCTCATAATAACTTTCATTAGCATCATGAACAAACTCAACAATATAACTATCACATAAAGCATTCTTATTCACATGCATAAAAGTATCATTACTCTTCACATAAGCATAATCAATTTTATTAGTAATAGTGGGAGTAAAACTATCACAACCATCATTGTAATCATCATAAATTGCAGGCATGGTATAATCATAATAAACTTTATCCTCCATAGTAGGTGGCACCAAAATACCACTATCATTATAATCATCATAAATGGGAGGCAAAGTATCATCAAAGAAAATTTTCTCCTCGATGCTTGGGGGACTAAAAATATCATGCTCATCAAAACTAGCTTCCCAAGCTTAGAATTTTCCATAGCATTAGCAACAATGGTGTTCAAAGCATTCATACTAATAACATTGCCATTAGCATCAATATAAAGTTCCATAGGTTTTTTAATTCTCTCTTCAAACACATCATGTCCTAATTCAATATAAAGTTCATAAAGATCTCTAATTTTGTTGTTGTTTTCCATTAAGCCTAACTAGTGAAAATAAAAACAAGAAACAAAAAGATGCAATTGCAGGATCTAAAGGAAATAACTTCGAGCACTCACACACCGGCAACAGTGCTAGGAAATAGCTTAGTAGTCGGAGGATGTGAATACCTTTTACCTTACCTCCCCGGTAACGGCGCCAGAAAATAGCTTGATGTCTACGCACGCTTCTATTCCTGTAGACAGTGTTGGGCCTCCAAGAGCAGAGGTTTGTAGAACAGCAGCAAGTTTCCCTTAAGTGAATCACCCAAGGTTTATCGAACTCAGGGAGGTAGAGGTCAAAGATATCCCTCTCAAGCAACCCTGCAATTAAGATACAAGAAGTCTCTTGTGTCCCCAACACACCTAATACACTTGTCAGATGTATAGGTGCACTAGTTCGGCGAAGAGATAGTAAAATGCAAGTGATATGGATGAATGTAAGTAGTAATTGCAATCTGAAATAAAAATGGCAGCAAGCGAACATGTAACAGAACTTGTTGTAGACGGTGTTTCAATGCTTAGAAACAAGGCCTAGGGATCATACTTTCACTAGTGGACACTCTCAACAGTGATCACATAAATAAATTACTTTTCTTCACTTGTGCTACTCTGAATTACTCTCCTATTGGAATCACTAATCATGTAGTGGCTACAAAAGCTCCGCTCAAAGTTCATCAAGTACTTGACAAACACCATTCATAGGGATATCCTCATCAAATCATAATCCAAGACAATACCGTTGCAATTTAGACCGAGTACTAACATAGCATACACACTGTCACCAATAGCTATGAAAGGGGGAATAGATCACATCAATACTATCATAGTAATAGTTAACTTCATAATCTACAAGAGATTACAATCATAACCTACGCCAAGTACTACATGATGCACACACTGTCAACTTTACATCATGGAGGAGGAATAGACTACTTTAATAACATCACTAGAGTAGCACATAGATTAATAGTGATACAAATCTCATGATCACATAAAGATCACACCATGGGAGAGAGAGATGAACCACATAGCTACCGGTAGAGCCCTCAGCCTCGGAGGAGAACTACTCCCTCCTCATCATGGGAGACAGAAGCGTCGATGAAGATGGCGATGGAGATGGATTCCGGGGGCACTTTCCCATCCCGACGGCGTGCCGGAACAGAGACTTCTGTCCCCCGAACTTGGCTTCGCGATGGCGGCGGCTACGGAACTCTTCGTGGAATATGACTTGTTGTTTTAGGGTTTTCGCATCTGGGAGAATATATAGGCGAAGGGGCAATGTCGGTGGACGCCCGAGGGGCCCACCCCATATGGCGGCGCGGCCAGGGGTGGGGTCGCGCCCCCCTATGGTGTGGCCGCCTAGTGGCCCCTCTTCGTCTCCTCTTCCGTGTTCTGGAAGACTCCGTGGAAAATAAGACCGTGGGCTTTTGTTTCGTCCAATTCCGAGAATATTTCCAGTGTAGGATTTCTGAAACCAAAAACAGCAGAAAACAGGAACTGGCGCTTCGGCATCTTGTTAATAGGTTAGTGCCGGAAAATGCCTAAAAATGATATAAAGTATGAATAAAACATGTAGGTATTGTCATAAAACTAGCATGGAACATAAGAAATTATAGATATGTTGGAGACGTATCAGTAGCTTTGCCTAAAGGCACTATTACTTCATGGGATGACACTAATATATTTATGACTAAGTTTTTCCCTCCAGCAAAGACTATGCAACTACGATATAATATTATAGGTTTTAGACAAGAAGATCGCGAGCCACTAGCTCTTGCATGGGAAAGGATGAAGGAAGCCGTCATGAGCTATCCAAGTCATGGAATGGAGGACTGGTTAATCCTCCAAAAAAGGAGCCATTCCAGAAAGGGATCCATTCGTCGCCAAATAGATCCGTCATCCACCAGATCCATTTGCAACTCACCGAAGGAGATCCACCACCATAGTTCTTCCATTTTCTCTCCAATCACCTCCATAGTCATAGCCATCACCTTGTAATAGAGATCTCCTTGAGAATTAACGACAATTGTTAGAATATTTTGATTCAATCCAAGTATTTGCAACTATGATTTATATCTTTGATCCTGTTATTAACGTGATTAGTCCTCACGGGGTGCGGGTTGGGGTGAATCCTCGTAGCGTTTATGTACATCTAATCATTCGAGTTTTGTGTAGAGGTTGAATAGGAGCTTTGCTATCTGATACGTCTCCAACGTATCTATAATTTCTGATGTTCCATGCTAGTTTTATGACAATACCTACATGTTTTTCTCACACTTTATAATGATTTTATGCATTTTCCGGGACTAACCTATTAACAAGATGCCGAAGCGCCAGTTCCTGTTTTTTGCTGTTTTTGGTTCCAGAAAAGCTGTTCAGGAAATATTCTCGGAATTGGACGAAACAAAAGCTAAACCGCCTATTTTACCGAGACGGACCCAGAACACCAAAGGAGGGACGGAGAGGGGCTAAGGGGGCCCCACACCACCTGGCGGCGCGGCCAGGAGGGGGGGCGCGCCCAGCTATGGGGTGGGCCCCTCGGGACCCCTCCGACGCCGCCCTTTCGCCTGTATATTCCTCGCGACGCGAAAATCCTACATGAATCTATCATATTCCAGAAAGACTCCAGGGGCGCCGCCGCCATCGTGAAACCAAGATTCGGGGGACAGAATCTCTGTTCCGGCACGCCGCCGGGACGGGGAAGTGCCCCCGGAAGCCATCTCCATCGACGTCACCGCCTCCATCATGCTCCGTGAGTAGTTCCCCCATGAACTACGGGTTCTAGCAGTAGCTAGTTGGTACTCTCTCTCCCATGTACTTCAATACAATGATCTCATGAGCTGCCTTACATGATTGAGATCCATCTGATGTAATCGGTGTTGTGTTTGTTGGGATCCGATGAATTGTTACATTATGATCAGTCTATCTATATAAATTTGTGAAATTATTGTTGCTGCAATCTTGTTGTGTTTAATGCTTGTCACTAGTGCACGAGTGACATGATCTTAGATTTAAGCTCTATAATTATTGCTTAGATTGTATCTACAAGTTGTTTGCACATGTCTATGTCTGGAACCCGAGGCTCCAGAGTGACAGCAACTGGGATAACTGGAGGGGAAGGCTTAGATATGAGGATCACATGTTTTCACCAAGTGTTAATGCTTTGCTCTGGTGCTCTATTAAAAGGAGTACCTTAATTACCAGTAGATTCCCTAGAGGCCCGCCTGCCACCGGCTGGTAGGACAAAAGATGTTATGCAAGTTTCTCATTGCGAGCACGTATGACTATATATGGAAAAGATGCCTACATGATTAATAAACTTGATGTTCTATCTTAATGCTATTTCAATCCTATCAATTGCCCAACTGTAATTTGTTCACCCAACACTTGTTATTGGAGAGTTACCACTAGTGTAGATAGGTGGGAACCCCGGTCCATCTTTCATCATCAAATACTCACTCGGTCCTATATGTCATTAGAAGTAGCATCAAGACTATTTTCTGGTGCCATTGCCTCTGCGTTACTGCTACTGTTGCTGTGTTACTGTTACTATTGCTCTCATATTACTGCTGCTTTCACATCACCCCTGTTACTATTGCTTTTCCAGGTGCAGCTGAATTGACAACTCAGTTGTTAAGGCTTATAAGTATTCTTTGTCTCCCCTTGTGTCGAATCAATAAATTTGGGTTTTACTTCCCTCGAAGACTGTTGCGATCCCCTATTTTTATGGGTTATCAAGACTATTTTTTGGCGCCGTTGCCGGGGAGGCATAGCTCTACTCATAAGTTCACCTGGGGAGTACACTCTACCTCTCTCTCTGTTTTTATTTTATTTTATTTTGTTTTGCTTAGTTTACTTTTGTCTAGTTTATTTGTGCTTAGTTTATTTCTGTCTAGTATTATTTTGCTTAGTTTACTTTTGTCTAGTTTGTTTTTGTCTTGTTTTATTTTTCTTATATACCCAAAAATCCATAAAAATTTGAAAAACCGAAAAATTAAAAACTGTTGTTATGGAAGAACCCATAACCATGATGGAGCTTATAGAATTATATATGAATTATAGAGAATCAAGAAAGGGTAAAGTCATGAGTGCCGTGTTAGAAAAATTGAATACAATTGCTAAAATCTTGCTTAAACGCCATGATATAAACTGTTGCTCTAAACAGGATACTAAACATCTTAAATTCCAATGTGGCTTTAGTGAAGAAGTTTTAATTATGAACTATAATTGGAATAACTATATTCATCTTGGGTTCGAAGAAGTAGAACAATTTGTTTTATTTATGGGAGCCTCTGAGATAGAATCCTTCAAGGCTAAAAATTATGAAACTTGTATTGCTTGTAAGAACCTTAAAGATTATGTCTCTTCTATCCTTGATTTTTGCATAGAACATTACAACAATAATCCTTATATCATTGATTATAAAGAGAGACTCATTCATGCACAAGAATGCACTCACAAATTGCAGGAACCTGTGAAAGAAGAAATTGATGAACCTGAAAGCTCATTGGATGAAAAAGAGGAGGAGAGTGATGAACAAAAGGAGGAAGAATGGATTAGCTACCCATGCCAACCTTCTAATGAGAGTAACTCTTTATATCTTACACTAGTTGATTGTCCTCCATGCTTACCAAAGGAGGATGAATATTATGTTCCTGTGGATTCTCTTGAAATATTCCCTATGAGTAAAACTTGTGAGAATAATTATGCTACTATTATCTATGATGACCCATGCTATTTTGATAAATCTTATGATAATGCTTTGTTTGTGCCTGATATCGAAATGCATGGTACTAAAGAGTTTTGCTTGGCAAATGTTTATCGTAAAGCTCTAGATGATGGTCCTATGTTACTTGGTAATATTAATTGTACTACTAATGAAAATGGGATTGGAGAAGTCTTGACTTTATCTAGGAGTCCCATATCTCTTGAGATTGATCAATCATCTTGTTATATTATTGATAAAAGTGGGTTTGAAAGTTTTGATCCCACTATTTTTGAGCTTGATAAAAATTATGTGTTTGTGGATCATGAAAAACATGCTTTATGTGATAGTGATATTGTTGAGTTTGTTCATGATGCTACTTAAAATTATTATGAGAGAGGAAAATATGGTGGTAGAAATTTTCATGGTACTAAAACACCTCTCTACATGCTGAAAATTTTGAAGTTACTCGTGTTTTATCTTCATATGCTTGTCACTTTGTTCTTCATGAATTTATTTGTGTACAAGACTCCTATGCATAGGAAGTGGGTTAGACTTAAATGTGTTTTGAGCTTGCTTTTTGATGCTCTCTTTGCTTCAACTCTCATCCTTATGTGAGCATCATTAAAATTGCTGAGCCCATCTTAATGGCTATAAAGAAAGCACTTCTTGGGAGATAACCCATGTTTTTATTTTGCTACTGTTCTGTTGTATCTTGGAAGTTGTTACTACTGTAGCAACCTCTCCTTATCTTTATTTTATCGCATTGTTGTGCCAAGTAAAGTCTCTAATAGAAAGTTGACGCTAGATTTGGATTTCTGCGCAGAAACAGATTTTTAGCTGTCATGAATTTGAGTAGATCTCTCTGTAGGAGAACCTAAAAATTCTGCCAAAATTCATGTGTTTTTATTTTTGTTTATGTTTGAATAAAATCGGATCCTAGCAATCCTTGTGTGGGAGAGAGACACGCTCCGCTTTTTCATATGAACACTTGTGTTCTTCGTTTTTCATATTCATGGCAAAAGTTAAAAGCTGCTGCATTTGTTGCTATTTGGTTGGAAACAGAAAATGCTTCATATTGTCTTGAATAATTTGATACTTGGCAATTGTTTTGAGCTCTCAAGTAGATCATGTTTAAGCTCTTGCATCATGTAGTTTAAACCTATTGGTGGAGAACTACCGTAGAGCTTGTTGAAATTTGGTTTGCATGATTGGTCTCTCTAAGGTCTAGATATTTTCTGGTAAAAGTGTTTGAGCAACAAGGAAGACAGTGTAGAGTCTTATAATGCTTGCAATATGTTCCTATGTAAGTTTTGCTGTACCGGTTCATACATGTGTTTGCTTCAAGCAACATTACTAGCCAAAGCCTTGTACTGAGAGGGAATGCTTCTCGTGCATCCAAAACCTTGAGCCAAAACCTATGCCATTTGTGTCCACCATAACTACCTACTATGTGGTATTTCTCTACCATTCCAAGTAAATACTTCATGTGCTACCTTTAAACAATTCAAAATTTATTATCTCTTATTTGTGTCAATGTTTTATAGCTCATGAGTAAGTATGTGGTGTTTTATCTTTCAATCTTGTTGGGCAGACTTTCACCAATGGACTAGTGGCTTCATCCGCTTATCCAATAATTTTGCAAAAAGAGTTGGCAACGGGGTTCCCAGCCCCAATTAATTAACCTTCACTAATAACTCTCTTCACATGTTTTGCCCCGATTCATCAATAAGCAACTTAATTTTGCAAATAAACACTCCTCCATGGTATGCGAAATGTTGGAAGGCACCCGAGGATTCGGTTAGCGATGGCTTGTGAAAGAAAAAGGTTGGGAGGAGTGTCATCCATAAATAAAACTAAAGTACATGTGTAAACAAAAGAGAAGAGGGATGATCTACCTTGCTGGTAGAGATAACGTCCTTCATGGGAGCCGCTCTTTGAAAGTCTATTTGATGAGGGGGTTAGAGTTCCCACTACCATTCGTTGACAACAACAAACACCTCTCAAAACTTTACTTTTATGCTCTCTATATGATTTCAAAACTTGAAAAGCTCTAGCACATGATTTAATCCCTGCTTCCCTTTGCGAAGGGCCTTTCTTTTACTTTATGTTGAGTCAGTTTACCTACTTCCTTCTATCTTAGAAGCAAACACTTGTGTCAACTGTGTGCATTGATTCTTACATACTTGCTTATTTGCACTCATCATATTACTTTGTGTTGACAATTATCCATGAGATATACATGTTGAAAGTTGGAAGCAATTGCTGAAACTTAAATCTTCCTTTGTGTTGCTTCAAAACCTCTTATTAAGAATTTATTGCTTTATGAGTTAACTCTTATGCAAGACTTTTTGATGCTTGTCTTGAAAGTACTATTCATGAAAAGTTTTTGCTATATGTTATCTATTTGTTAGAAAACTATAGATCATTGCCTTGAGTCACTTCATTCATCTCATATGCTTTACAATAGTATGATCAAGATTATGTTAGTAGCATGTCACTTCAGAACTTATTCTTTTTATCGTTTACCTACTCGAGGGCGAGTAGGAACTAAGCTTGGGGATGCTTGATACGTCTCCAACGTATCTATAATTTCTGATGTTCCATGCTAGTTTTATGGCAATACCTACATGTTTTTCTCACACTTTATAATGATTTTATGCATTTTCCGGGACTAACCTATTAACAAGATGCCGAAGCGCCAGTTCCTGTTTTCTGCTGTTTTTGGTTCCAGAAAAGCTGTTAAGGAAATATTCTCGGAATTGGACGAAACAAAAGCCAAACCGCCTATTTTACCGAGACGGACCCAGAATACCAAAGGAGAGACGGAGAGGGGCCAAGGGGCCCCCACACCACCTGGCGGCACGGCCAGGAGGGGGGCGCCCAGCTATGGGGTGGGCCCCTCGGGACCCCTCCGACGCCGCCCTTTCGCCTATATATTCCTCGTGACGCGAAAACTCTACATGAATCGATCATATTCCAGAAAGACTCCAGGGGCGCCGCCGCCATCGCGAAACCAAGATTCGGGGGACAGAATCTCTGTTCCGGCACGCCGCCGGGACGGGAAGTGCCCCCGGAAGCCATCTCCATCGACATCACCGCCTCCATCATGCTCCGTGAGTAGTTCCCACATGGACTACGGGTTCTAGCAGTAGCTAGTTAGTACTCTCTCTCTCCCATGTACTTCAATACAATGATCTCATGAGCTGCCTTACATGATTGAGATCCATCTGATGTAATCGGTGTTGTGTTTGTTGGGATCCGATGAATTGTTACATTATGATCAGTCTATCTATATAAGTTTGTGAAGTTATTGTTGCTGCAATCTTGTTGTGTTTAATGCTTGTCACTAGTGCACGAGTGACATGATCTTAGATTTAAGCTCTATAATTATTGCTTAGATTGTATCTACAAGTTGTTTGCACATGTCTATGTCTGGAACCCGAGGCCCCAGAGTGACAGCAACTGGGATAACTGGAGGGGAAGGCTTAGATATGAGGATCACATGTTTTCACCAAGTGTTAATGCTTTGCTCCGGTGCTCTATGAAAAGGAGTACCTTAATTACCAGTAGATTCCCTAGAGGCCCGGCTGCCACCGGCTGGTAGGACAAAAGATGTTATGCAAGTTTCTCATTGCGAGCACGTATGACTATATATGGAAAACATGCCTACATGATAAATAAACTTGATGTTCTATCTTAATGCTATTTCAATCCTATCAATTGCCCAACTGTAATTTGTTCACCCAACACTTGTTATTGGAGAGTTACCACTAGTGTAGATTGAAGGAGATATGCCCTAGAGGCAATAATAAAGTGGTTATTATTTATATCTTTATGTTTATGATAAATGTTTATATATCATGCTATAATTGTATTAACCAAAACATTAGTACATGTGTGATATGTAGACAAACAAGAAGTCCCTAGTATGCCTCTTAACTAGCTTGTTGATTAATGGATGATTAGTTTCATAATCATGAACATTGGATGTTATTAATAACAAGGTTATATCATTGTATGAATGATGTAATGGACACACCCAATTAAGCGTAGCATAAGATCTCGTCATTAAGTTATTTGCTATAAGCTTTCGATACATAGTTACCTAGTCCTTATGACCATGAGATCATGTAAATCACTTATACCGGAAAGGTACTTTGATTACACCAAACGCCACTGCGTAAATGGGTGGTTATAAAGGTGGGATTAAGTATCCGGAAAGTATGAGTTGAGGCATATGGATCAACAGTGGGATTTGTCCATCCCGATGACGGATAGATATACTCTGGGCCCTCTCGGTGGAATGTCGTCTAATGTCTTGCAAGCATATGAATAAGTTCATAAGAGACCACATACCACGGTACGAGTAAAGAGTACTTGTCAGGAGGCGAGGTTGAACAAGGTATAGAGTGATACCGAAGATCAAACCTCGGACAAGTAAAATATCGCGTGACAAAGGGAATTGGTATCGTATGTGAATGGTTCATTCGATCACTAAAGTCATCGTTGAATATGTGGGAGCCATTATGGATCTCCAGATCCCGCTATTGGTTATTGGTCGGAGTGAGTACTCAACCATGTCCGCATAGTTCACGAACCGTAGGGTGACACACTTAAAGTTGGATGTTGAAATGGTAGAACTTGAATATGGAATGGAGTTCGAATATTTGTTCGGAGTCCCGGATGAGATCCCGGACATCACGAGGAGTTCCGGAATGGTCCGGAGAATAAGATTCATATATAGGATGTCATTTTATGTGAATTAAAATGATGCGGAAGGTTCTATGGAAGGTTCTAGAAAAGTCCGGAAGAAACCACCAAGAAAGGTGGAGTCCCGGAGGGACTCCACCTCCATGGCCGGCCAACCCTAGAGGGGGAGGAGTCCCAAGTGGACTCCCCCAAGGGGGGCCGGCCACCCCCTCCATGGAAGGTGGAACTCCCACCTCTAGTGGGAGTCCTAGCTTGGGTAGGTTTCCCTATCATATGGAAGGTTTTGGGTTCGGGTCTTATTCGGAGACTTGTAGTCCAACACTTGGGGCTTCCACCTATATAATGAGGGGCCAAGGGGAGGGGGCCGGCCACCCCAAGACCACAAGCTGGCCGCACCCCCCAAGTGGCCGGCCACCCCCTCCCAAACCCTAGCCGCCCCCTCTCCTCCATAGCTCCCGCAAGCTTAAGCGAAGCTCCGCCGAAGTTCTCCACCGCCACCGACACCACGCCATCATGCTGTCGGATTCAAGAGGAGCTACTACTTCCGCTGCCCGCTGGAACGGGAGGTGGACGTCGTCTTCATCAACAACCGAACGTGTGACCGAGTACGGAGGTGCTGCCCGTTCGTGGCGCCGGTGATCAAGATCTTCTACGCGCTTTTGCAAGCGGCAAGTGAACGTCTACCGCAGCAACAAGAGCCTCATCTTGTAGGCTTTGGAATCTCTTCAAGGGTGAGACTCGATAATCCCCTCGTTGCTACCGTCTTCTAGATTGCATCTTGGCTTGGATTGCGTGTTCGCGGTAGGAAATTTTTTGTTTTCTATGCAACGTTATCCTACAGTGGTATCAGAGCCGTGTCTATGCATAGATGGTTGCACGAGTAGAACACAATGGTTTTGTGGGCGTTGATGCTCTTGTTATCTTTAGTTTGAGTACTTTGCATCTTTGTGGCATAGTGGGATGAAGCGGCTCGGACTAACTTTACATGACCGCGTTCATGAGACTTGTTCCTCGTTCGACATGCAACTTGTATTGCATAAGAGGCTTTGCGGGTGTCTATCTCTCCTACTATAGTGAAGATTCAATTTACTCTTCTATTGAAAAAATTAGTATCAACGTTGTGGTTCATGTTCGTAGGTAGATTAGATCTCTCTCGAAAACCCTAAACCACGTAAAATATGCAAACCAAATTAGAGACGTCTAACTTGTTTTTGCAGGGTTTGGTGATGTGATATGGCCATAATGTGATGATGAATATGTATGAGATGATCATTATTGTATTGTGGCAACCGGCAGGAGCCTTATGGTTGTCTTTAAATTTCATGTTGAGTAGTATTTCAAAGTAGTTTTAATAGTTGCAACAGGGAGTACAATCAAGAAGACGGCGCCATTGACCTTGGCGCTTCTGCAGCGATGATGGAGATCATGCCCGAAGATGATGGAGATCATGTCCGTGCTTTGGAGATGAAGATCAAAGGCGCAAAGACAAAAGGGCCATATCATATCACATATGAACTGCATGTGATGTTAATCCTTTTATGCATCTTATTTTGCTTAGATCGCGACGGTAGCATTATAAGATGATCCCTCACTAAAATCTCAAGATAATAAAGTGTTCATCCTTAGTAGCACCGTTACCAAGTCTTGTCGGTTCGAAGCATCTCGTGATGATCGGGTGTGATAGAATCAACAAGTACATACAACGGGTGCAAGACAGTTTTGCACATGCGGATACTAAGGTGGCCTTGACGAGCCTAGCATGTCTGGACATGGTCTCGGAACACGTGATACCGAAAGGTAGAGCATGAATCATATGGTTGATATGATGAACACTTTGAGTGTTCGCCATTGAAATCACACCTTGTCTCGTGATGATCGGACTTAGGTGCGGTGGATTTAGTTCGTGTGATCACTAAGACAATGCGAGGGATATTGTTTTGAGTGGGAGTTCACCTAGATTTTTAATTATGTTGAATTAAAATTTGAACTCAATTTGTCATAAACTTAGTCTAAACTTTTGCAAATATATGTTGTAGAGATGGCGTCCCCAATCAATTTTAACCAGTTCCTAGAGAAAGAAAAACTTAAGAGCAACGGTAGCAACTTCACTGACTGGTTCCGTCATGTGAGGATCTTCCTCTCTGGCGGAAATCTACAATATGTGCTTGATGCACCGCTAGGTGACCCTCCTGCAGAAACTGAAACCGATGAAGTAAAAGCTGTTTACGAGACTCGGAAAACTCGGTACTCTCAAGTTCAGTGTGCCATCCTGTGCAGTCTGGAATCCGATCTTCAAAAACGTTTTGAGCACCACGATCCTCATGAGTTGATGAAAGAGCTGAAAGCTATTTTTGAGACTCATGCGGCTGTGGAATGCTATGAAGCATCGAAACATTTCTTCATTGTATGATGGAAGAAGGCAGCTCCGTTAGTGAGCACATGCTCGCCATGACCGGGCATGCAAAGAAACTCGATGACTTGGGAATAGTGATTCCTAACGGTGAGGATTAATCGTGTCCTTCAATCACTGCCACCAAGTTACAAGAACTTTGTGATGAACTACAATATGCGAGAACATGAACAAGGAGTTACCTGAACTCTTTGGCATGCTAAAAGCTGCTGAGATTGAGATCAAGAAAGAGCACCAAGTGTTGATGGTCAACAAGACCACCAGTTTCAAGAAATAGGGCAAGTCTAAGGGAAAATTCAAGAAGGGTGGCAAGAAAGCTGCCACGCCTCCTATGAAACCTAAGAACGGCCCTAAGCACGATGCTGAGTGCTATTACTTGCAAGGAGAAGGGACAACCGGAAGCATAATTGCTCCAAGTATCCGGCTGATCTGAAGAGCGGCCTTGTCAAGAAGAAGAAAGAAGGTATATCGATATACATGTTATAGATGTTTATCTCTTGGTTCTCGTTCTAGTACACTGGTATTTGATACTGGTTCGGTTGCTCATATTTGTAACTTCGAAACAGGAACTAAAGAATAAACGAAGACTACTGAAAGATGAAGTGACGATGCGCGTTGGAAACGGATCCAAGGTCAATGTGATCGCATGATCGGCACACTTCCTCTACATCTACCTTCGGGATTAGTTTTAAGCCTAAATAATTGTTATTTTGTACCCGCGTTGAGCATGAACATTATATCTGGATCTTGTTTAATGCAAGACGGTTATTCATTCAAGTCTGAGAATAATAGTTGTTCTATTTTTATGAATAATATCTTTTATGGTCGAGAGCACCACAAAAAAATGGCTTATTTACGTTAGATCTCGATAGTAGTGATACGCATATACATAACGTTGATGCTAAGCGAATTAAATTGAATGATAATTCTACTTATATGTGGCACTTTGTCGTCTTGGTCATATTGGAGTGAAACGCATGAAGAAACTCCATCTTGATGGATTACTTGAATCACTTGACTTTGAGTCACTTGATAGATGCGAAGCATGTCTAATGGGTAAAATGACTAAGACTCCATTTTCTGGCATGATGGAGCGAGCTACTGACTTATTGGAAATCATACATACCGATGTGTGCGGACCAATGAGCGTAGCATCGCGGTGGTTATCGTTATGTTCTAACCTTCACGAGATGATCTGAGTAGATATGGGTATATCTATTTCATGAAACATAAATCCGAAACTTTCGAGAAGTTTAAGGAATTTCAAAGTGAAGTAGAAAATCAACGTAACAAGAAGATTAAATTTCTACGATCTGATCGTGGAGGTGAATATCTGAGTTATGAGTTTGGCATGCATTTAAAGAAATGCGGAATACTTTCACAATTGACACCGTCGGGAACACCACAACGAAACGGTGTGTCCGAACGTCGTAATCGAACTCTCTTAGATATGGTTCGTTCTATGATGTCTCTTACTGATTTGCCGTTATCATTTTGGAGTTATGCATTAGAGACAGCCGCATTCACTTTAAATAGAGCACCATCAAAATCCGTAGAAACGACGCCGTATGAATTATGGTTTAATAAGAAACCTAAGCTGTCGTTCCTGAAAGTTTGGGGTTGCGAAGCCTATGTAAAGAAGTTACAACCGGACAAGCTAGAACCCAAAGCAGAGAAATGCGTCTTCATAGGATACCCTAAGGAAACTATAGGGTACACTTTCTATCACAGATCCGAAGGCAAAATCTTTGTTGCTAAGAACGGAACCTTTCTTGAGAAAGAATTTCTCACTAAAGAAGTATTGGAAGAAAAGTAGAACTCGATGAGATTAATGAATCTATACTCGTTGATCAGAGTAGCGCGATACCGGAAGTTGTACTGTACCGCCTACACCGGCAACGAGAGGAAGCTAATGATAATGATCATGAAACTTCGAACGAGGAAACTCACGAACCTCGCAGATCGACAAGGGAACGTGCCACTCCTGATTGGTATGATCCTTGTCTAAATGTCATGATTGTGGATAACAATGATGAGGACCCTGCGACGTATGAAGAAGCGATGATGAGCCCAGATTCCAACAAATGGCAAGAAGCCATGAAATCCGAAATGGGATCCATGTATGATAACAAAGTGTGGACTTTGGTAGACTTACCTGATAGCCGAAAGGCTGTCGAAAATAAATGGATCTTCAAGAGAAAAACAGATGCTGATGGTAATATTACTGTCTATAAAGCTCGACTTGTCGCAAAGGGTTTCCGACAAATTCAAGGAGTTGACTACGATGAGACTTTCTCACCTATAGCGAAGCTAAAATCTGTGAGGATTTTGTTAGCAATAGCTGCATTTTTCGATTATGAGATTTGGCAGATGGATGTCAAAACGGCGTTCCTTAATGGAGACATTGAGGAAGAGTTGTATATGGTACAACCCAAAGGTTTTGTCGATCCTAAAAATGCTGACAAAGTATGCAAACTTCAGCGTTCAATCTATGGACTGAAGCAAGCATCAAGAAGTTGGAACAGACGCTTTGATAAGGTGATCAAAGACTTCGGGTTTATACAGTGTCATGGAGAGGCCTGTATTTACAAGAAAGTGAGTGGGAGCTCTGTAGCATTCCTGATATTATATGTAGATGACATATTATTGATCGGGAATGATATAGAACTATTAAGCAGTGTTAAAGGTTATTTGAATAATAGTTATTCAATGAAAGACCTTGGTGAAGCATTGTATATATTAGGCATCAAGATTTATAGAGATAGATCAAGACGCCTAATAGGGCTATCACAGAGTACATACCTGGACAAGATTCTAAAGAAGTTTAGAATGGACGAAAGTAAGAAAGGGTTCTTACCTATGTTACCAGGCAAGGTCTTGAGTAAGACTCAAGGACCGGCTACTGAGAAGAAAGAGAAAGGATGAGTAATATCCCTATGCCTCGTGATAGGATCTATCATGTATGCCATGCTATGTACTAGACCGGATGTAGCACATCTTTGTTAGTTTGACTAGCAGATATCAAAGTGATCCGGGAATGGAACAACTGGACAGCGATCAAGAATATCCTAAAGTACTTGAAAAGAACTAAGGATATGTTTCTTTGTTATGGAGGTGACCAAGAGCTCGTTGTAAGTGGTTACACCGATGCAAGTTGGAACACGATCTGATGACTCTAAGTCACGATCTGGGTACGTGTTTATATTGAATGGTGCTGCGGTAAAGCTGGGCAAGCTCGAAGCGGTGCACGGTGGCGAAGTCTTCAACGAGAATCGAGTACATAAGCGGCCCGGAGGCTTCATCGGAAGCGGTATGGATGAAGAGGTTCATTGTAGAGCTCGGTGTGGTTCCTAGTGCATTGGACCCATTAATCATTTACTGTGATAACATGGGTGCCATCGCCAATGCACAAGAGCCAAGGTCACACAAGAGGCTGAAGCATATCAAGCAGCGTTACCACTCGATTCGCGAGTACATCGAAGATGGAGAAGTAAAGATTTGCAAAGTACACACTGATCTGAATGTAGCAGATCCGTTGACTAAAGCTCTCCCTAGGGCAAAGCATGACCAACACCAGAATGCCATGGGTGTTAGGTATATTACAATGTAATCTAGATTATTGACTCTAGTGCAAGTGGGAGACTGAAGGAGATATGCCCTAGAGGCAATAATAAAGTGGTTATTATTTATATCTTTATGTTTATGATAAATGTTTATATATCATGCTATAATTGTATTAACCGAAACATTAGTACATGTGTGATATGTAGACAAACAAGAAGTCCCTAGTATGCCTCTTAACTAGCTTGTTGATTAATGGATGATTAGTTTCATAATCATGAACATTGGATGTTATTAATAACAAGGTTATATCATTGTATGAATGATGTAATGGACACACCCAATTAAGCGTAGCATAAGATCTCGTCATTAAGTTATTTGCTATAAGCTTTCGATACATAGTTACCTAGTCCTTATGACCATGAGATCATGTAAATCACTTATACCGGAAAGGTACTTTGATTACACCAAACGCCACTTTGCGTAAATGGGTGGTTATAAAGGTGGGATTAAGTATCCGGAAAGTATGAGTTGAGGCATATGGATCAACAGTGGGATTTGTCCATCCCGATGACGGATAGATATACTCTGGGCCCTCTCGGTGGAATGTCGTCTAATGTCTTGCAAGCATATGAATAAGTTCATAAGAGACCACATACCACGGTACGAGTAAAGAGTACTTGTCAGGAGACGAGGTTGAACAAGGTATAGAGTGATACCGAAGATCAAACCTCGGACAAGTAAAATATCGCGTGACAAAGGGAATTGGTATCGTATGTGAATGGTTCATTCGATCACTAAAGTCATCGTTGAATATGTGGGAGCCATTATGGATCTCCAGATCCCGCTATTGGTTATTGGTCGGAGTGAGTACTCAACCATGTCTGCATAGTTCACGAACCGTAGGGTGACACACTTAAAGTTGGATGTTGAAATGGTAGAACTTGAATATGGAATGGAGTTCGAATATTTGTTCGGAGTCCCGGATGAGATCCCGGACATCACGAGGAGTTCCGGAATGGTCCGGAGAATAAGATTCATATATAGGATGTCATTTTATGTGAATTAAAATGATGCGGAAGGTTCTATGGAAGGTTCCAGAAGGTTCTAGAAAAGTCCGGAAGAAACCACCAAGGAAGGTGGAGTCCCGGAGGGACTCCACCTCCATGGCCTGCCAACCCTAGAGGGGGAGGAGTCCCAAGTGGACTCCCCCAAGGGGGGCCGGCCACCCCCTCCATGGAAGGTGGAACTCCCACCTCTAGTGGGAGTCCTAGCTTGGGTAGGTTTCCCTATCATATGGAAGGTTTTGGGTTCGGGTCTTATTCGGAGACTTGTAGTCCAACACTTGGGGCTTCCACCTATATAATGAGGGGCCAAGGGGAGGGGGCCGGCCACCCCAAGACCACAAGCTGGCCGCACCCCCCAAGTGGCCGGCCACCCCCTCCCAAACCCTAGCCGCCCCCCTCTCCTCCATAGCTCCCGCAAGCTTAAGCGAAGCTCCGCCGGAGTTCTCCACCACCACCGACACCACGCCATCGTGCTGTCGGATTCAAGAGGAGCTACTACTTCCGCTGCCCGCTGGAACGGGAGGTGGACGTCGTCTTCATCAACAACCGAACGTGTGACCGAGTACGGAGGTGCTGCCCGTTCGTGGCGCCGGTGATCAAGATCTTCTACGCGCTTTTGCAAGTGGCAAGTGAACGTCTACCGCAGCAACAAGAGCCTCATCTTGTAGGCTTTGGAATCTCTTCAAGGGTGAGACTCGATAATCCCCTCGTTGCTACCGTCTTCTAGATTGCATCTTGGCTTGGATTGCGTGTTCGCGGTAGGAAATTTTTTGTTTTCTATGCAACGTTATCCTACATAGAGAGCTGGGAACCCCGGTCCATCTTTCATCATCAAATACTCACTCGGTCCTATATGTAATTAGAAGTAGCATCAAGACTATTTTCTGGTGCCATTGCCTCTGCGTTACTGCTACTGCTGCTGTGTTACTGTTACTATTGCTCTCATATTACGGCTGCTTTCACATCACCCCTGTTACTAGTGCTTTTCCAGGTGCAGCTGAATTGACAACTCGGTTGTTAAGGCTTATAAGTATTCTTTGTCTCCCCTTGTGTCGAATCAATAAATTTGGGTTTACTTCCCTCGAAGACTGTTGCGATCCCCTATACTTGTGGGCTATCACTATCTTGTACCCTTGTCTCTTTGCCTTGATCCGAGGACTTGCAAGTACCTAGGCCTCTCGAGATCGATCAAGGGAAGAGGTGGGATGAGTGGAGAACTGAGTGCTATCTCAAAACCTCAGTGAAAAAAGGCAAAATAACGGTACACATATAGTGATTCACTTGGGATAAACAACAATATCATCTATCTTAATGCTTTGGTATATTTTACTTAATAAGTTTTGTTACTCACGGTTGTGGGGACAACAGTTGAATCAAGAGGCTATTTTCACCTCTGGAATTAGGGGCAGTAGTATTTACATATGTGCTGCTCACAAATCTCTTATCATTATTTTATTTGCTACAAAAATTGTACTTCATTCTATATGTATGCATAGCTGCAGGAGAAGCCTTGATCCTTCCCTATTTTCCATCCATTGAATCGAACACCAAACAAAGTAGACTGGAAAGGTCGGTAAACATTAGATAAAACTAAATAGCAAGCCTTGTAGACGTTTCCTTCAAACCATTTAGCAGTGTTTCTCAAGGTTCGATTAAACCTAGGTCTTCTATAAAAATCTTACAATAGTACCATCCATAATCCGAATCAAAGGTATCAACCCTTTTTCTGGCACCGTTGATGGGGAAGCAATTTCGCTATTCCGGTAAGGTTACTAGAGATCTTGTTAGTTAGTTAGTTATATTTTTGTTTTAGTTTTACTTATTATCATTAGTTTAATTTCTGTTATCTATTTGAAAACCCCAAAAACAAAATTAGTTACTTGTACTTTTGTTTGTCTTAATCAAAATACCAAAAAGATAGGAACCATGACACAAAATAATCTTGGGAAATTTGATATTTCCAATGATGATTTTATTCGTGCACCTATTACTCAGCCTGCCGTCACGGGGGAAAACTATGAAATTAATCCTAACATTTTAAGTTTGGTTCAACATAATTAATTTAGAGGTTTAGTCGTTAAGGACTCATGTATGAATTTGAATACATTTACTGAGATATGTGGCATGATGCGCATTAAAGATGTTAACCCCGAGAGTAAAACTTCGCTTGTTTCCTTTTTCATTGAGAGGAAAAGAAAAAGACTGGTTGCTAGCTTTTCCTAAAGGCACTATCACTTTATGGGAGGAATGCACTAATATTTTTATGACTAATTAAGTTTTTCCCTCCAACAAAGACTATGCAACTATGATCTAATATTATAGGTTTTAGACAACAAGACCACAAGTCACTAGCGCTAGCATGAGAAAGGATGAAGGAATCCGTCATGAGCTATCTAAGACATGGCATGGAGGACTTATTTTATAATGCCCTTAACCCAATGTCAAAGTCTATGCTTGATACTGCAGGCGGAGGTACATTCATGAGAAAGCAAGTGGGTGTCGCTCGAAAACTACTAGATGACATGCAAAGTAACCATGCTCAATGGCACGTGGATAGATCCTTGATGAGCGCAGATTGCACACCGTTGGGGAACCCCAAGAGAAAGTTATGAAAAAAATGAAACCGTGTCTAGGAGGAACTAGACACATTTTTGATATAGTAGAAGTGGGACTTGGCGTGAAAATTCCGAAATTCGTCCCTGACAGGAATCGAACTCCGGTCGTTGGGGTGCGCCACTACGACCCCAACCACTATACTAAGCCCACGTCTTCCCAAGAGAAAGTTATGATGAGCACAGCAACAAGTTTTCCCTCAGTAAGAAACCAAGGTTTAATCGACCAGTTGGAGAAAGTCGTGACTTCTGAAGGTGTTGCTAGCTTACTATAGGCAGGACGCACTACCGACGTCAGCAACAACTTGGAACCTGCACACAACACAACCAAAATACTTTGCCCCAACTTACAGTGAGGTTGTCAATCTCACCGGTTTTGCTAAACACAAAGGATTAAATGTATCGAGTGGAAGGAGATGTTTGCAGTAATTAAAGAGAACAGTGCTTGCGGAAAGTAAACAGAACAGGATTGCAGTGGTTGAATTTATCAGTGTAAAGGAAAGGACCGGGGTCCACAGTTCACTAGAGGTGTCTGATGTCTACGGGTGCTTCTAATCTTGTAGACAGTGTTGGGCCTCCAAGAGCAGAGGTTTGTAGAACAGCAGCAAGTTTCCCTTAAGTGGATCACCCAAGGTTTATCGAACTCAGGGAGGAAGAGGTCAAAGATATCCCTCTCATGCAACCCTGCAACCACAAAGCAAGAAGTCTCTTGTGTCCCCAACACACCTAATACACTTGTCAGATGTATAGGTGCACTAATTCGGTGAAGAGATAGTGAAATACAGGTGGTATGAATATATATGAGCAGTAGTAACAGCACCAGAAAATAGCTTGATGCTACAACTGGCGTGTGGTTGATGGTGGTAATATTGCAGGCAGTACAGATGCGGTAAAACAGTAAACAAGCTATGATAGCAGTATTTGGAAACAAGGCCTAGGGATTATACTTTCACTAGTGGACACTCTCAACATTGATCACATAACAGAATAAATAGATAAATGCTATACTCTACACTCTCTTGTTGGATGATGAACACCACTAATTGTGTAGCATTACACGAACCCTCAATGCCGGAGTTAACAAGCTCCACAATATTCGATATTCATGTTTAAATAACCTTAGAGTGCATGATAGATCAACACAACTACACCAAGTACTAACATAGCATGCACACTGTCACCATCACACTATGAAGGAGGCACAGATCACATCAATACTATCATAGCAATAATTAACTTCATAATCTACAAGAGATTACAATCATAACCTACGCCAAGTACTACACGATGCACACACTGTCACCACTACACTGTGCAGGAGGAATAGAGTACTTTAATAACATCACTAGAGTAGCACATAGATGAATAGTGATACAAAGCACATATGAATCTCAATCATGTAAGGTAGCTCATGAGATCATTGTATTGAAGTACATAGGAGAGAGATTAACCAAATAGCTACCGGTACAGCCCTTAGCCTTGATGGAGAACTACTCCCTCCTCATGGGAGACCGCAGCGGTGATGAAGATGGCGGTGGAGATGGCAGCGGTGTTGATGGAGAAGCCTTCCGGGGGCACTTCCCCGTCCCGGCGGCGTGCCGGAACAGAGACTCCTGTCCCCCAGATCTTGGCTTCGCGATGGCGGTGGCTCTGGATGGTTTCTCGTACCGTGGCTTTTCCCGTGTCGAAGACTTAGGTCAGGGGCTTCTTATAGGCGAAGAAGCGGCGTCAGAAGGGGTCTGGGGCCATCAGACACTAGGGCGGCGCGCCCCCCCTGGGCCGCGCCGCCACCATGTGTGGGCCCCCTGTGGCCCCTCTCTGGCGGCTCTCGGGTGTTCTGGAAGCTTCATGCAATCCTAAGACTCTGGGCGTTGATTTCGTCCAATTCCGAGAATATTTCCTTACTAGGATTTCTGAAACCAAAAACAGCAGAAAACAGGAACTGGCACTTCGGCATCTCGTCAATAGGTTAGTTCCGAAAAATGCATAAATATGACATAAAGTATGCATAAAACATGTAGATATCATCAATAATGTGGCATGGAACATAAGAAATTATCGATACGTCGGAGACGTATCAGCATCCCCAAGCGTAGTTTCTGCTCGTCCCGAGCAGGTAAACGATAACAAAGATAATTTCTGGAGTGACATGCCATCATAACCTTGATCATACTATTGTAAGCATGTGTAATGAATACAACGATCAAAACAATGGTAAATGACATGAGTAAACAAATGAATCATATAGCAAAGACTTTTCATGAATAGTACTTTCAAGACAAGCATCAATAAGTCTTGCATAAGAGTTAACTCATAAAGCAATAATTCAAAGTAAAGGTATTGAAGCAACACAAAGGAAGATTAAGTTTCAGCGGTTGCTTTCAACTTCAACATGCATGTTTATCTCATGGATAATTGTCAATGTAAAGTAATATAATGAATACAAATATGCAAGTATGTAGGAATCAATGCACAGTTCACACAAGTGTTTGCTTCTTGAGGTGGAGAGAAATAGGTGAACTGACTCAACATAAAAGTAAAAGAAAGGCCCTTCGCAGAGGGAAGCATTGATTGCTATATTTGTGCTAGAGCTTTGGTTTTGAAAACATATAGAGAGCATAAAAGTAAAATTTTGAGAGGTGTTTGTTGTTGTCAACGAATGGTAGTGGGCACTCTAACCCCCTTGCCAGACAAACCTTCAAAGAGTGGCTCCCATTTTATTTTTATTTTTGTGTGGCACTCCTTCCAACATTTCTTTCACAAACCATGGCTAACCGAATCCTCGGGTGCCTGCCAACAATCTCATACCATGAAGGGGTGCCTTTTTATTTTAGTTTTATTATGATGACACTCCTCCCCACCTTTGCTTTCTCAAGCCATGGCTAACCGAATCCTTCGGGTGCCGTCCAACAATCACATACCATGGAGGAGTGTCTATTTTTGTTAATTAATTTGGGACTGGGAATCCCATTGCCAGCTCTTTTTGCAAAATTATTGGATAAGCGGATGAAGCCACTAGTCCATTGGTGAAAGTTGCCCAACAAGATTGAAAGATAAACACCACATACTTCCTCATGAGCTATAAAACATTGACACAAATCAGTGGTAATAAATTTTGAATTGTCTAAAGGTAGCACTCAAGCAATTTACTTTGGAATGGCGGAGAAATACCATGTAGTAGGTAGGTATGGTGGACACAAATGGCATAGTGGTTGGCTCAAGGATTTTGGATGCATGAGAAGTATTCCCTCTCGATACAAGGTTTAGGCTAGCAAGGCTATTTGAAACAAACACAAGTATGAAGCGGTACAACAAAACTCACATAAAAGACATATTGTAAACATTATAAGACTCTGTACTGTCTTCATTGTTGTTCGAACTCTTACTAGAAATTATCTAGACCTTAGAGAGACCAATTATGCAAACCAAATTTTAGCAAGCTCTATGTATTTCTTCATTAATAGGTGCAAAGTATATGATGCAAGAGCTTAAACATGAGCACAACAATTTCCAAGTATCACATTATCCAAGACATTTTACCAATTACTACATGTAGCATTTCCCGTTTCCAACCATATAACAATTTAACGAAGAAGATTCAACCTTCGCCATGAACACTATGAGTAAAGCCTAAGGACATATTTGTCCATATGCAACAGCGGAGCGTGTCTCTCTCCCACACAATGAATGCTAGGATCCATTTTATTCAAACAAAACAAAAACAAAAACAAACCGACGCTCCAAGCAAAGTACATAAGATGTGATGGAATAAAAATATAGTTTCACTAGAGGAACCTGATAATGTTGTCGATGAAGAAGGGGATGCCTTGGGCATCCCCAAGTTTAGATGCTTGAGTCTTCTTGAAATATGCAGGGATGAACCACCGGGGCATCCCCAAGCTTAGAGCTTTCACTCTTCTTGATCATATTGTATCATCCTCCTCTCTTAACCCTTGAAAACTTCCTCCACACCAAACTCGAAACAAACTCATTAGAGGGTTAGTGCATAATCAAAAACTCACATGTTCAGAGGTTACACAATCATTCTTAACACTTCTGGACATTGCCTAAAGCTACTGAAAGTTAATGGAACAAAGAAATCCATCCAACATAGCAAAAGAGGCAATGCGAAATAAAAGGCAGAATCTGTCAAAATAGAACAGTCCGTAAAGACGAATTTTATTGAGGCACCATACTTGCTCAAATGAAAATTCTCAAATCTAATGAAAGTTGCGTACATATCTGAGGATCACTCATGTAAATTGGCATAATTTTCTGAGTTACCTACAGAGAATTAGGCCCAGACTCGTGACAGCAAGAAATCTGTTTCTGCGCAGTAATCCAAATCTAGTATGAACCTTACTATCAAAGACTTTACTTGGCACAACAATGCAATAGAATAAGATAAGGAGAGGTTGCTACAGTAGTAACAACTTCCAAGACACAAATATAAAACAAAAGTACTATAACAAAATAAACACATGGGTTATCTCCCAAGAAGTTCTTTCTTTATAGCCATAAAGATGGGCTCAGCAAATTTTAATGATGCACTCGCAAGAAATAGTAGTTGAAGCAAAAGAGAGCATCAAGAAGCAAATTCAAAACACATTTAAGTCTAACATGCTTCCTATGAAAAGGAATCTTGTAAATAAACAAGTTCATGAAGAGCAAAGTAATAAGCATAGGAAGATAGAACAAGTGTAGCTTCAAAAATTTCAGCACATAGAGAGGTGTTTTAGTAACATGAAAATTTCTACAACCATATTTTCCTCTCTCATAATAATATCCAGTAGCAACATGAGCAAACTCAACAATATAACTATCACATAAAGCATTCTTATCATGAGTCTCATGCATAAAATTATTACTCTCCACATAAGCATAATCAATTTTATTAGTAATAGTGGGAGCGAATTCAACAAAGTAGCTATCATTATAATTCTCATCATCAAATATAGGAGGCATATTGTAATCATAATCAAATTTATCCTCCATAACAGGCGGCACCAAAAGACCAATATCTTTATAATCATCATAAATAGGAGGTAAAGTATCATCAAAGTAAATTTTCTCCTCAATGCTTGGGGGACTAAAAAGATCATGCTCATCAAAACCAGCTTCCCCAAGCTTAGAATTTTCCATAGCATTAGCAACAATAGTGTTCAAAGCATTCATATTAATGACATTCCCATTAGCATGCATATAAAGTTCCATGGGTTTTTTAATTCTCTCTTCAAACACATCATGTCCTAATTCAAGATAAAGTTCATAAAGATCTCTCATATTTTTGTTGTTTTCCATTATGCCTAACTAGTGAAAACAAGAAACAAAAAGATGCAATTGCAGGATCTAAAGGAAATAGCTTCGAGTACTTACAACGGCGCCGGAAAATATCTTAGTAGCCGAGATCCGGAGTGTGAGTACCTTTTACCTTTCCTCCCCGGCAACGGCGCCAGAAAAGTGCTTGATGTCTACGGGTGCTTCTATTCTTGTAGACAGTGTTGGGCCTCCAAGAGCAGAGGTTTGTAGAACAGCAGCAAGTTTCCCTTAAGTGGATCACCCAAGGTTTATCAAACTCAGGGAGGAAGAGGTCAAAGATATCCCTCTCATGCAACCCTGCAACCACAAAGCAAGAAGTCTCTTGTGTCCCCAACACACCTAATACACTTGTCAGATGTATAGGTGCACTAGTTCGGCGAAGAGATAGTGAAATACAGGTGGTATGAATATATATGAGCAGTAGTAACGGCACCAGAAAATAGCTTGATGCTACAACTGGCGTGTGGTTGATGGTGGTAATATTGCAGGCAGTACAGATGCGGTAAAACAGTAAACAAGCAATGATAGCAGTATTTGGAAACAAGGCCTAGGGATTATACTTTCACTAGTGGACACTCTCAACATTGATCACATAACAGAATAAATAGATAAATGCTATACTCTACACTCTCTTGTTGGATGATGAACACCACTAATTGTGTAGGATTACACGAACCCTCAATGCCGGAGTTAACAAGCTCCACAATATTCGATATTCATGTTTAAATAACCTTAGAGTGCATGATAGACCAACACAACTACACCAAGTACTAACATAGCATGCACACTGTCACCATCACACTATGAAGGAGGCACAGATCACATCAATACTATCATAGCAATAATTAACTTCATAATCTACAAGAGATTACAATCATAACCTACACCAAGTACTACACGATGCACACACTGTCACCATTACACCGTGCAGGAGGAATAGAGTACTTTAATAACATCACTAGAGTAGCACATAGATGAATAGTGATACAAAGCACATATGAATCTCAATCATGTAAGGCAGCTCATGAGATCATTGTATTGAAGTACATAGGAGAGAGATTAACCACATAGCTACCGGTACAGCCCTTAGCCTTGATGGAGAACTACTCCCTCCTCATGGGAGACAGCAGCGGTGATGAAGATGGCGGTGGAGATGGCAGCGGTGTCGATGGAGAAGCCTTCCGGGGGCACTTCCCCGTCCCGGCGGCGTGCTGGAACAGAGACTCCTGTCCCCCAGATCTTGGCTTCGCGATGGCGGCGGCTCTGGATGGTTTCTCATACCGTGGCTTTTACCGTGTCGAAGACTTAGGTCAGGGGCTTCTTATAGGCGAAGAGGCGGCGTCAGAAGGGGTTTGGGGCCACCAGACACTAGGGCGGCGCGCCCCCCTGGGCCGCGCCGCCACCATGTGTGGGCCCCCTGTGGCCCCTCTCTGGCGGCTCTCGGGTGTTCTGGAAGCTTCATGCAATCCTAAGACTCTGGGCGTTGATTTCGTCCAATTCCGAGAATATTTCCTTACTAGGATTTCTGAAACCAAAAACAGCAGAAAACAGGAACTGGCACTTCGGCATCTCGTCAATAGGTTAGTTCTGGAAAATGCATAAATATGACATAAAGTATGCATAAAACATGTAGATATCATCAATAATGTGGCATGGAACATAAGAAATTATCGATACGTCGGAGACGTATCAGTGTCTCTCCATAAAGATAAATAACATGTTGGGTGAAAAAGTTACAGCTGGGCAATTGACAGAATAAAGGCCATATATGACAAGATGATTACTATGAGATTCGTTTGGGCATTACAACATAATACATAGACCGTAATCCAACTGGGTTTATGACTAATAATCCACCTTTCGGTTATCATCCAAACCCCTTCTAGTATTAAGTTGCAAGCAACAGATTATCGCATTAAGCAATGTGTGTAAAGTAAACAATAGAATTACCCTCAGATAAAATATTATTGTTTTCTTCCTAGTAGCAACAGCACATCTACAATCTTAGAAGTTATTGTCACTCTTCCAGAAAACTAGAGGCATGAACCTACTATCGAGCATAAATACCCTCTCTTGGAATCACAAGCATCTAGTTGGCCAGAGTATCTACTAGCAACGGAGAGCATGCAAGATCACAAATAACATATGACAAGAATATACAATCGATCTCAACATATATTCAATATTCATCGGATCCCAGCAAACACAACATGTAGCATTACATAAGGATGATCTTGATCATGTAGGGAAGCTCACAAGATCTAAACATGAGGCACAAATTGGAGAAGACAACCATATAGCTATTGCTATGGACCCATAGTCCAAGGATGAACTACTCACACATCACTTCGGAGGCGGGCATGGCAATGTTGATGCCTCCAGCGATGATTTCCCCCTCCGGTAGGGTGCCGGAAAGAGCTTCAGAACCCTCCGGAGCTAGGGTCTGCAATGGCGGCCGCGACAGAACTTTTCGTGGATGGAGGCTCGGGTGTTCAGGGTTTTCCCAAGATCGTGAATAAATAGGCGAAAGGGCGAGGTCGGTGGAGGCCAGGGGGCCACACCACCCCTAGGCGCGCCAGGCCAGGCCGCGCCTACGTGTGGTCTGGCCGCCATGTTGCCTTTCTTCGAATCCCCTTTGGACTTCGTCTTTGTTACGGTAAAATATTGACTTCGCCTTTTGTTTCATCCAATTCCGAGAATATTTCCTATACAACTTTTCTGAAATACAAAATAGTAGAAAACAGGAACTGACACCGTGGCATCTTGTTAATAGGTTAGTGCCGGAAAATGTATAAAAGTGCAATGAAGTGTAAGCAAATCATATAAAAATTGGCGTAAAATTAGCATCGAGCATCAAAAAATTATAGATACGATTGAGACGTATCAATCCTCCTCAAGAAAGGTAAACTCAGTCACCGAAGGTAATAATAAAGAGCTTACTCGAAGGTAGATGAGCTTTTAAATATTTTAAAGGGTAATGAAAATACCCAAGTTAATGCCATCACCAAATCTAATGTTGAGGAAGTAGATTTCATAGCTCGAAATCCCTATAGCCCTTCATGGAAGAGTCAAAACTTTGGCTCAAAATTTCAAAAGCTATATACTAATCTTGCATGAGTTCCAAATAATAACTAAAATAATGGTAGTGGAGCAAGCAATAGTAATGTTTCCATTGAAAGTACTTTTAAGCATTTTATGCATGCTCAAACTTAACAAAACCATACCCTTATAAAACTCATAGAGAATCATAGCACTATGATAGGGAATTTTTCTAACCAAACGGTTGCTCTTAAGAATGATGTTCAAGCTCTACAGGAAAGTACAGAGACCATTGAGGTACAATTGGGCAAAAAGCTGAGAGTCAAACTATTATACTTGCAAGATTTACAGGAAAGCCCAAACCAAATCCCGTTGAAGACCTCAATATGATGAGAGTCAAGCAAAAGATGGATTACCTGAAGAGCTAGACTATAGCAATGCTCCATCGCCGAACTGTACCGTGGAGGAACTTGTGAAGATGATAACCATAAAGAATCCCAGTATTGAAAAACAATACTATATACCGGCAATTTATTCATGAAGTAGCATGCAAAGTATGTGAGTTAGAAGAACAATATAAGAAGCTAGCTGAAAAAATCCTAGCTAAGCTTGATGATATATTTGTGCCCACTATTAAAATACATATTGGAGTTAATGAGATTGATGCACTTTGTGATCTTGGTGCAAGCATTTCAACTATTGCAAAGAGCCTATTTGATAAATTAAACTTAGGACCATTTTAAACAACTAAGCTAAGACTTTACTTAGCGGATTCAACTTTTAAACAAGTTGTAGGCTTTAAAGAAAATACCGTGGTAGAAATTAAAGGATGTCATGCTCTTATTGATCTTGTTATTCTGGACATGCCTGAAGATTCTACATCTTCTATAATCTTAGGAAGGCCATTTCTTAGAACTATTAAAGCTCTAATCATTGCATGAAGGGAATTTGAAAATTGGACTACCCTCTAAAGAACCATTTGTAGTTCACTTCCCTAGAAAGAAAAAGGCCAAGTATGGTAAAGATGTGGTCATTACTTTGAAGGCTAATTACTTCGGAGTGGGTGTTCCACTTCCAAAATCAAAATGACCACCATTTGGGTCAAGATAATTGACCTTAACTAGAACCGTTTCATGGGATTCAACCCATGTTTAATAAAGTTTTCTTTTTATTTGTTCTAGTTTTTTCGGTTTCATTTCTTTTTAATAAAGAGTGTTCATGAGATCCTTTGGAAAAGAGAATAAATAAGTATCCACCCCTTTCGATTTAACATACTAACACATGGGCATTTTTCAATATTATATATTTTTGTGTTCTTCCTTAGTCATTTTTGAGGTATTGTTGATGTGCAAAGGCAGTGTGTGTGAACGATGTTGTGTGTTGTCGACCACACAATATTTTCCTAAGGGACGTTGGTAAGAATCATCGCTATATGTGGTTGGGGGTACATGGGCGTAAAGTGATAGAATCCACCACCTCCATCAATCATGTATATACGAGGATCACAAAGAATAAGAGAATATGACCATATCCATGGGGAGACCTTTAATTACTAGACCTCCTTGGCATGCGAGGGGAAAGGTAGTGGTTATAAGGGATGTAGAATTAATAGTGCTTCTGGGAGCATCTTTATATGCCCCCCCCCCCCCCACATATATATATACATATAAAACAATTAAATACCCCTAATCACCATGCCTAGGCTAGTGGTACATCCACATACAACTCCCCGAAAATGTTCTGCCCCTATTGAGTTTTAGTTACTTTACCATCGATTGCATCATCTCAATCACTTAGATTTAAGTATTACTTTCTTCACCACTTCTCAACAACAACCACTTTTTATTTCACTTGCTTTGAATTCAAAACAACTTGCAGGTACCTTTAAGTGAAGGTAACAAGAGGAAATAAACCATTACCAATCAGCTACACCGTAGATTTGGTACTCTTACATTTGAAAAATAGCTACAAGAGACATATAACCTTGTAGACCTCAAGCCACGACAGGCTCCTCTGCCGCAGCTGAGAAACGAGGAGTGAGAGACCATCACGAAGCCGCGACAACATAACGTGGTGGCACGACAACCTAGTGAGGGGCCACAACAGCATGGCTCCGTGGCAGAATCCTTCCACAGGCGAGGGCGCGTATCATCGCGTGATGCAGCATAGCGCTGACTAGGTACATCGAGGGGCCAGTCGAAGAGGAAGTCAACGCACCGAGACGTGTCCGATTGAGTTGGAGCTGTCGTGGCTTCATGCTGAAACGGAAATACAATCCCATCGAACTTAATATGTCGTGAGATTGGTACTTTACCCGAGAATGGATTGTAACAACGATACCAACGAGGGTTAGTCGAATATCCAAGAAACACACAAGGAACAAACCGAGGGCTGAGTTTTTGTGCTGTAGTGGATGAAACATTAAGGTAATAGAACCAACTGAAGATCCTATGCGTGTCATAAGACAGAGAGCGACCGTGTTGACGTGTGTATGGCACGAGAGTCTGAATCGCTTGACAGGGGCGTTTATTAAGAAGATATGTTGAGGTGGCAAGAGCCTTTGCCTTTTCCTAGAAGTGCACATGCAAATGAGCATAAGATATGAGTGTACGCATAGTGTTATTGATGGTGTGGATGGTACACTTATCCTTGCCATTTGGTTGGAAAGTACAGGAACACGATAGACGGAGTGTAGTACCGTATTTGGAGAGAAGACGACCAACTATGAAGTTGAGGAACTCAGTGCCGTTGTTAGTTTTTATGGAGTGTATGTGGACACCGAACTGCTTGCGAGTATAAAAGAAAAAATTCTCTAAGACACATGCAATACACAATTTTTTTTAAGTAAAAATTTACCAAAAAAGTGTAAATAGTCATCGAAAATTGCAAGATAATAGCGAAAACCAGATGTACTAATAATGGGTGATGCCCATAAATCATAATATATCAAATCACATGAGGTGCTAGATGCTGAATTAGAAGAATTAAACGGCAAACGAACATGTTTGCCAAGTTGACATGCATGGCAAACAGAGGTACACTAAATTTTATTTAACTTAACAAAAAAATAAATGTTGAAGCACCGACATTGTATCATGACTGGGATGTCCAAGACGTTGATGCCACAGTTCACCAGTGGAGGTAGCGTTCATAGCGAGCATGGTAGAAGTTGCCTGGCGTATGCAGGTGGTGTCGGGAAACGTACATAGATCTTCGTCGCTATTGCAACGAAGAAGCACACGACGGGTCATCAAATCCTTTACAGAGAAACCAAATGCTTCAAACTCAAAGGAACAAAAATTATCACGAGTAAATTTGCGAATAGAGCCCAAATTATGGAGTAAGTGCGGAACAAAAATCACATTATTGAGTTTAGACGTGTGTCTTGAAGGTGACGTAGGCGTGGAGTGACTAGAGGAGGAAATAGGGACAACATTGTCATTCCCGACTGCGATAAATTGTGGACGGGAAAGTTTTGTGGAAAAGGGAAAATTTACCACTAGCATTTGTCATGTGAAAGGAGGCCCCAGTGTCCATCACATGGCGAGGTTGTTCATCACAGTGATCAGACCGGAGGTGTCGCAGGTAAACAAGCAGGTGACAACGATGCAGAGTGGTACAATGGTACATTCATCATGTGGTAGGCCTGGGGGTGGGGGCCAAGGATGCGTGGAGAGGTAGGGGCACACCATTGCCCTACACCCGGGAAGAAGCACCAGCGCGCTAGTGCTGGGATAGTCGCGGGGAGGACCGCCGACCTGCTTAGCACCGGTCTTGTTCTTGGGCTTGTAGTAGAGCTTGGGATTTCCGTTGGTCGAGGAGTCCCCACAGCAAGCAGTGCTGCTGCATGGCGGCGGTGAAGGCCGGGTCTGAGAGACGAGTGCTATCAACGCACCGTTGGAGGTGGCATTGACATGCTGCATATCCTCCATGAGAAGTATGCCGCTGACGCGGAGGAAGGATGGCAGGGGCTCCATCACGGAGATCACGGTGGCGGCGGAGGCGAACTACGAGCCGAGTCCGTGAAGTGTGTTGAGGACGAGAACACGGCCCAAGACATGGTAGTCATTGTCGGCGAGGCCATCGGAGATCTTCTTGCGGCAACGTCAGTACTCGGTGATGTACATCTCACCCCGGACGAGCTTTGTCAAGGTAGATGGCTTTGCTGGCCTTGTTGGCGGAGAAGAGCTAGAGGGCCGAGAGACACAGCTGACGCACGGTCTGGTTCCTAGCGAGGTTCATGTTGGCGACATCCTCATCAATGGCGCCATGGCGGAGTGTAGGAGGTTCAACAAGGTGAGACATTGTTAGCAAGTTGAGAACTTCGTAATAAAGAAAGATGTGTGCATCGATTGATGCAGAGGCTCGGGAAATCTCAATTTCAAAAAAGACCAGAGAAGAGCTCTGATACTATGTAGACAAGTGCCAGAGAAAGAGTTAGGGGAAGCCTTGCACGTATACCAATGCAGGTTATGGGTTTATATTAAGCTCAAGGATAATTGGAGTTACCTAATATATGTACAGGCAAATACTCAAAAACCATCAGTGTAGACTGAGCTCTCGATTTTGAAAAATTTAAAACCGGCGGTTTAAAGTTTCAAAAAATCTGAAAAAATTCTTGCTGTAGACAATGTTGTGATCTAAGTACGTGCAAAATTTCAACTCGAAATAACTATATATTCGGGGCTATGCAAAAATGACAAAATCTGACATCTATAGTAGTGAAGAGTGCAAGATTTCAAAACCTCCAAATCTCCAAATGTGTCAGAGTTTTTTTATTTTTGTGCAGCTCCAAATATAAGGTATTTTGAGTTGAAATTTTGCACATACGTTAGATCCCAACATTACCTACATCAAGATTGTTTTTCAGATTTTTCTGAAACTTTAAATAATTATTTTCGAATTTTTGAAAAAAACAAGCTATGTGTAGCTTGAGCTACAAAATCCACACTCGGCTAAGACTACCCTATTTACGAGCTTTTCCGTAAAGTAAATGTCTTGACGATCTTGCAATTGATCAGATATCTAAATGACGTCGCTATGCCATTTTGATCCGATAAAGGAACGGTGGTTTTTGTTATTAATAGACTCAATTTTATCAAGATATAGATATATCTAGTCAATAAATACGTCTAGATACATCTGCATCTTGATAAACTTGAGTTATTAATTTGGATTGGAACGAGTATCGAAGCCGATCAAGATATCTAAATTGTGTCCTGATGCCATTTCGATATGACTGTAGTGGACGTCGTCACATCTCAATCATCTTGTAGTGGAGCGGATGCCTCCCATTCCGGAGACTTTTTTCCTGCGGACGGATATGTCAAACTTAGCACCAACGCTATATAAAGGCGTGTAGACAAACTAGATACCTCACCATCTGGCTCCATTCTCACGCACGCGCGCCACGGAGCTATAGCCTGCATCCAGCGCCTAACCGTAGCTCCTCCTAGCTAGCTCTCCTCCACCGCTCCGGCGGAGAGAGCGAGAGAATCTCGCCGAAGTAACGGAGAAGAAACAATGTCCGAGGACGGGAGAGGGGGCGCCAAGGATGTCGCCGAGAAGAAGAAGGCGAAGCAGGGCGGCTTCAGGACCATGCCGTTCATCCTAGGTAATTGGTTCATCCCTTCTCGCCTTCCGTATTTTCTGTCCTCTCGTGAATCTTAACGACGCAATTTGAGATTGGTGTAGACTGTAGATAGATACTCGTGTGATCTCCTGATCTCTGCTCGACTGCTCCCACTGATTAGCTAGTGGTTTCGCCTCAGCTGGTTTCCAGTATTGCTCCACTGGAATTTTCACTTTTTTTTTTTTGGTTTTCTTATGCTGGATGACCGCAGATATACAGTGCTACCGATTTACCTTAGGATTCAGTGGAGGCTGCACATAAAACAAAAATCTTTTAAGAACGAAACAAGTTTTTTTTTTTTTTTGCAACGGAGACAAAACACTAGTCTCGTTCATTAATCAAGAAGAAGAGAGTTGTCCAGTTAATTTGCGAAAACAGGCGAATACTGTTACTGTTTCAATAACACCTGCACAAAAGCTTAATTAGGCAATAGTTCGAGGTGCCTGTAATATTTTTCACAAAGCTCGTGATCTGTAGATTAATAGGCACAATTTTCCTTTCGAGTGGAGTAGTACATTGCATCCTTGGAGTTTATGAACTCCTATGTTTTGATCTCTGTTCCATCCTGCAGTACTCATCCTCAAGTCAACACACAAACACAGCGAAAATTTTGGCTACAGCCCTATCTTCTAAGACAAGATTTTGTTTTTCAAATTATACATTTGAAATATTCCCTAGTTTATCTAAATCTGTGTGGACCAACGATTTGCTGAACACACAGCGAAATTCACCTAGAAACTTCCCCTAATTAAGACTGGCGTTAAATTTCCAGCTTGACACAAATGCGGGTGTGATGCTGTTCTTAAAGTCAACTAGGTCCATTTTGTTCAAAACGACGTGACACGATAAGACTGAAGTAAAATGACGTTTTTGGAATCACATCGAGGAACCCAACCTGGTGAAAAGCATAAGATTCTCTTCTCTGAGTACGGAAATTATAAACTGCCAAACTGTAGTTCTCATAGTGTCTCATGCAGTACCAATTATCGGCAACCTTTTCAAACAATGCCAGTACAGTACTGTTGCTACGTGCAGAAATCCAGAACCAAATCGTCTATGGCGAACTTTTAGAACTTTTGAGTGGTCGATACTTGATAGTGAGTGTCAAGTGTTAAAATTGGAATTGACATATCAATCCTACATTTTCAATTTATATAGGGGACATCTTGATCCTACATTCTTTTGCTAATTCTATGTTCCTAGACTCGATCATGCGAAGCAAAGAGACCCGCAAGAGAAGTTTTAATTGTCCGGATGTAGGGATCTTCTCTTTCCTATTATTGCTGGAAATGAACTTATTCGTGTGATGTTTGCACGCGACAAAGGGACCATTAATTGTAAAGAAGAAATTCCCCTTCTATTGCTAAAGCATCTCCTTTTGTACATCCGAATATGTAAGATGTATAGATATCTCAAAGTCGTCATTTATCAACCCTATATCATGTTATATATCCATGTGGATTACCATTACCTTTTCTTGTATGCATGGATCACAATCAAGTCAGCCGCCTTTTCAAAATATTTAGAGCATCTAGAACTAGTCAAATACAATTTGAATAGTACTTGCCGAAAAATAAGAGTAAACTACACTCCTTGCCTCCATTGTTGGGTTCGTGCAATAGCATTTTCTCCGTTAAAAAAATCTTATTACAATTTATCCCTTTGTTTTGACGTTTTGACATCTATTATCCCATTTTATTACATCTCCTAAATTTAGAAGTTAGATTCACTTCTTAAGATGACACGCCGGCTTGTTAGACCGAGAACTAGGACACTTTCTGTTACTGTAGGATAATTACAATTTATGACATATTTTCATTGTCAAATCGTTCTATTAAATTATCATTAGTGACGGGGGCATGGAGACCAGCAGCCCCCTCTCCCCTCCCACAAGAGGCTTATCAATACACACAATACTACAAAATGAGGGTAAAAACTGTCACAAAACCACACCTAAGTTGCAACAATGTCAAACAAGTTAAATAGAGTAAACTGTCACAAGATCATAACTAAGGGTTTAGAAGTGGAATTTTCTCAAAACAAAAACTATCATGTATAAGCATGACTGCAGTATATTGATTTGCGGGTGTCATATATACTTCACTGGTAGTTAGAAAAAAAGAATCTTATTACATAATTTGTAGGTATCTTAAGTACTTCATTGAAGTTCAGTAAAACTGGTTGAGCATACTACAATTTGAAATTTAACATTTCCCGCCACTGTTGCACATGATGAACAGCAAACGACTTCTGCGACCGGCTGGCGACGGTGGGGTTTGGCTCGAACCTGATCACATACCTCACCCTGCAGCTGCACCTACCGCTCGTGGAGGCCTCCAACATACTCACAAACTACCACGGCACCACCAATCTCACCCCTCTCGTCGGTGGCCTCATCGCCGACTCCTTCGCCGGCCGCTTCTGGACCATTACCGTCGGCTCCATCATCTACCAGCTCGGCATGGTCTGTCTCACCCTCTCGGCCGCGCTTCCCTCGCTCCGCCCGCCGCCCTGCGCGAAGCACGCCGTCGAGTGCCAGCGGGCCTCCACCTACCAGATCGCCGTCCTCTACCTGTCGCTGCTCGCCACGTCCATCGGCTCCGGGGGCACGCGGCCATGCAACATGGCGTTTGGAGCCGACCAGCTCGAGCTGGACGCGCGCAAGCGCCGTGGCGGCAAGGCCCCCATGTGGAGCTTCTTCAACCTCTACTTCTTCGGCATCGAGCTCGCCAAGCTCATGGCGGTCACCGTGGTGGTGTACATCCAGGAGAACGTTGGGTGGGGGTGGGGTCTCGGTGTGCCCACCATCGCCATGTTCGTCGCCGTGATCGGCTTCGTGTCCGGGTACTCGCTGTATGTCAGGATGCCGCCCGGCGGCAGCCCTCTGGTCCGGCTGGCGCAGGTCGCGGCGGCCGCGTTCAAGAAGAGGAAAGCCGTTTTGCCAGACCCCGACCTCCTGTACGATGACAAGGTGCTCGACGCCGGCATCTCGACCACTGGCCGCCTTCTCCACACCGACCAGCTAAAGTAAGCTGTAATGCTACCTACTCTGGAAGCTAGTGACAACAATTTAGCAAGCTGGACGAGCCCGCTAATTAATGAACTGCTCTTTCTTCAATGATGATAAGGTTCTTTGACAAGGCGGCGATAGTGATGGAGGGCGACGTGCTGCCTTCCGGCGAGCCGAAGCTGTGGCGGCTGTCGACGGTGCACCGGGTGGAGGAGATCAAGTCGATCGTGCGCATGCTACCCATCTGGGCGGCGGGAATCCTGATGGTGACCGCGTCGTCGCACAACAGCAGCTTCGCGATCCAGCAGGCGCGCACCATGGACCGCGACATCACGCCGAGCTTCAAGATCCCGCCGGCCTCCATGCTCATCTTCAACAACCTGGCCATGCTGGTCACCCTGGCCTTCTACGACCGCGTGCTCGTGCGCGTGCTCCGCCGGTTCACCGGCCGCCCCAACGGCATCACCCACCTCCAGCGCACGGGCGTCGGCATGACGATCGCCATGCTGGGGAACGTGGCCGCCGCGGCCGTCGAGAAGAGGCGCAGGTCTGTGGCCGCCGCGAGCGGGATGCTGGACGCGCCCAAGGGGGCCATGCTGCCCATCAGCGTCTTCTGGCTGGTGCCGCAGTACGCCATCCACGGCGTGGCCAACGCTTTCATGGACGTGGGGCGCATGGAGTTCCTGTACGACCAGGCGCCCGAGAGCATGCGGAGTACCGCGGCGGCGCTCTACTGGCTCACTATCTCGGCGGGGAGCTACCTGGGCACGGTGCTCGTGACCATCGTGCACGAGAAGACGCGGGGGAGCGGGCAGTGGCTCCAGGACAACCTCAACAGAGGGAAGCTCGATAACTACTACTGGCTCGTGGTGGGGCTGGAGGGGCTCAACCTGATCTACTTCTTCGTCTGCGTCAAGTACTACACCTTCAAGCCATTGGACACGGTCGTCGGAAGCGAAGAGGAGGTCGAGGCCTACCATGGCAATGTCAATGGCACCAACAAGGACAAGAAGGGTGCAACCTCCAAGTGACAAGCTAGATTTTGCGTTCGGAGCTATCGAGAGCTAGAAGACGAGTTGCGTTTGGGATGAAGTAACTGTACAATAACAGTTAGAAGATGTACGTATGTATTCCCTCCGAACCATAAAAAGTGCCCAAATTTTACCAATGGCGTAGTACAAATTTAAACTAAGACCCTGATATTTATTATAGATCAGTACTACCTAACATAGTTTGATTTTCAGAAAGTTAAACAAAGTAAAGTTTGACCTAATTTTTAGAAGAATTTATGAATAAATATGATATTTTGTAGGTATCATATGAAAATATATTTCATTATCTATCTAATGATATTGATTTTGTACTTTTCATGCTAATAATTTTTGATAAATACTTAGTCAAACTTAACATAGTTTGATTTTCTGAAGAAAAAAAATAGGCCTTAGCCTTGAGATGAAGGTAGTACTTTACATGACAATATATAAAAGTATGAATTTACCAACTATCTGGATACTAGTTGAATGCACATGCGATTGCTACGGCGCCAAATTTTTCCGCAACATATCAATACAATATGGGATACAATATATACAAAATTATTCCTCGAAAAAAAATATATACAAAATTTCATGTGTATGAAAAAAAGCCACATATATTCTAATAACCCATACGATCCTACTTCGTTTGGAGTATATTTTGACAACCGGTATAATTGACATCGTTCCAATATGATATAAGCACTGACCTAATTATTTTGTATTAACATATATCTATTCCTCTCCTTGATGCTCGTTAGATATTGTCGTACTTGTGAGAGATATATATTTTCTTCTGCTTCATTTTCATGATACCGCGGGTTTTCTGGCTGTGTCTCTGTCGCGACAGAGAAATCTGCCTGCCCTGCCGAGAGTGTGATCACGCCAGAGAATTGCGAGGTTTCTTCTGTTGCGGCAGGATGTTTGATGTTGTTGCTTGTTCTCGTGCTGTTGTAAGCTTCCAGTTATTGAGCCATGTAGCCTGCAGGATGATGTTATTTCTTTGCCCTCTTGGCAAAATGAGCCTACCCATATTTCGTCAAAATCAGGAACTATTTATGATGATAAAAGGTGAAGTGATGTCTTGGCTCTTAGGTGCATATGTTTCCTTTATTATGAAATGCATCTTTGATGCATTTTAAAATGTTAGAAAAATTCAAACCAAAAGTTCACTTTTACATCTTCACATGCTATGCGCGCACAAATATTTTCCATGAAAAACCGACTTGTTGTTTGGGTTGTATAAAAAAGATAAAACTTAATGCTTAAAATAAGGTTTTTTGAGTCATTTTTTATCTTTTTACATCGACCACAAAAAATATCGAATTTCTGGCGCTATTGCCGGGGAGTTCAGCGTTTTGATCTATGTACTTAGTTGCTGATTTATTAATAGTTTTTACTAAAGTTGTTTAATAATTTCAGGTGACACCATGGCTGCTCTAGGGCTTATGAATAAGCTCGATACAACTGAATACATTGGGAGATTCAACCGAGAGTTTGTTAAAGAATTCCCGAATGAGAGTGACGTGGAGTATGCAAATTATCTACGCCTGATTGATATTATGAAAGAAAAAGGCTTTGCAAGAGATGATCCCAATGAGGATCCTTATAATCATTTATATTTATTTACTGATTTGTGTTGGATAATTAAATTGAGAAACTATTTTGATGATGAACTAAAATTTAAATTATTTAGTAAATCTCTAACCAACACTGCACTGTCTTGGTATAGAACTTGTCCTGCAGAGAATATTGACACTTGGGAGAATCTCATGAAGGAGTTTATATTTCGATTCAACCCCAAGGTTAAGTCCGCCGAAGCGAGAAAATTCATAACCAATTTCAAGAATCGCCATGGAATTTTTTTAATGAGAGCCTACTTGAGATATAAAGGTACGGTTTAAAGTTGTCCTCATCATGATTTACCACCTTGGTATGTTTTGCATGTTTTTTTTGGATGACTTGATCAAGATAATAAAAGAGAATTAGATTTACTATCCGGTGGATCTTTTATGGAACTCATCCACGAACAAGATTGGATATGCTGATGCATGTAAAATACATATATGAACTTTGCATTTTATTGCAATATATTACCACATATTTGCATCTTATATAATGGTTTTCCATTTTTTATGATGTTTTAGGGAATTTTCTAAACAATCCTCCTCCTCCGATTCTAATTTTATTTGGCATGAAACACCAATTTTTAATATTTTTGATTTTTCAGGAGCTACGAGACTCGAAAAAGAGCAAGGTCAGGGGCCACGCTTCGGAATTTTTGAGACGAACAAAATGAGGTAAAGTGCGACCCCAGGAGATCAATGAGCTGGGAAAGAGGAAAGGTGGCGTGCCCTCCCCCTCTGGGCGCGCCACCTGGTGTCGTTCGCATCTCGAGCACCCGTTTCGCTTCAATTCGAAGCCAACCGACTTATTTTGACCTAAAAACTACTATATATACGACACCGAGGGGTTCGTCGAGGCAACGGCGGTGTAGATCAGAAACACAAAAACAGAGAGTCAGCAGGCCGCTGCCAGCGGAAATCAGAGGGGGGAAACGCTGCCGGAATCGCCTTCGGTAGACTCCACCCCCCTCCGGTGAGGGCATCAGCACCATCTTCAACATCTGCAGCAACTCTTTATCATCCCCCTCTGTAATCTCTTGGCAAACATGATGTATGATGTAATATACTGTTTTCCCATGATCTATTGTATCTCTATGTTGATGTTCGAGTAGTGAATTGTTCATGGCAATTGTTATATAGTTTGTTTTTGGTTGCATATAAGTATTTGTTATCTTCTATGATGATCTTTTATATTTATATATGAGTGCACACATATGTCAAGGGGATGCATAAGGTTATCACGTTTGCATGTTGATAGGATGAGGGATAGTGGGAGCAACAGAAATCTTGTCCTGATTCTTGGATGCATGTTAGCGTGGGGTCAAATTATGGGGACCTTTAAACTTACAGCTATGGTGGTACATTTATGTCTTAATGATTCCTATACTTGCTCATGAAAATGGCTCTAGGACCCATCATAAGGGGTGTATTTGCGCATATCAATGGCTACAGCTATCTATGGCTCCTCCCTAGAAGAAACACTAAAGAGACTATATTGAGCTTCACTAATTATGACAACCACACAATTGAAATAGTAATTTGCCTGAACACTTGCTCTCACGAGTTACTCCACTTCTCTTCACTTCATATCACTTTACTTTATTGCACTTTACTTTCCTTGCATTTGTTTTACTTCTTGCATTTTATTTTGAGCACTTATAGTTTCTAGTAAAACCTCTACACACACACCATATCACCTAGCTTTGCATATAAGGTCATATAAGTGGGTTATAGGGCTTTAGAGAATAGACAGTTTAACTTCATCTCCTCGTGGGTTCGACACTGAAATAGTTATACTGCGGTGATCCACTGCACTTGGGGGTTATCGTACGCCTAGATAAAGTTCATAGAATAGAGAATCTTGGGGCTTTGATCTTGGGAGTGAGGGTGAGATAGATATTTAATATGATTGTCTAAATTCTTATAAGAACACTGGACAAGTAAAAGAAATGGCTAATGAACTTAATCTTGATGATGTTATGGTATTATAAGTTCTTCAAGCTTTTACAGAATTTATTGAAGCACCTAAGAAGGAATGGCTTCATTATACTCCGCCACCTCAACCAGTTGAAGCAATACAAGTTGTAGCTGAAACACCTAAAGAGGTACCCATTGAAAGGATATCTTATGAAGAACTGCTCCCTTTCCCAAGGACAGTGGCAAGGCATATTAGAGCTCAACTCCTTGCAGAACGAAAAGAGGAAGAGGTGGAAGAGGTAAGGGTTGATAGTTCAACTAATGAGAATTATGAAACACCTGAAATAAAGGGAGATGAAGATTTACCACCTCCAAAACTGAAACATCTCGCACCAGATTTAAAATATAGGTTCTTAGATGAAACAAATAAATAGCATGTTATTGTGAGCACTAGCTAATGGGCGTAGAGTGTATACGCTTAGGTTGAGCTCCAAGTGCAGAGTTTGTAGATGTGGAAGACATGTTTTCCCCACGAGAGTGACTCGAGGGTAATATCGAACTCTCGCGGAACTGTATGTTAAGAGTTTATCTCCTTATCCTTCTCTTATGAGACATGCAAAACAAAGCAAATTTGTTGTGCCCTTAACCTCACCAAGTGGCTGTCAAGCACAAGGTGTGAGCAAAGATGTGAAAAGATAATAAATGCAAACAAGAAATAAATATGCAATGATATGGATGGTAATGCAACAGTGCTAGAAAACTGTGTGGTGTGTCGAACTAGTGGGATAGATCTCTCAACTTGCACAGCTCCAGAAAATAACTTGATATGCAAATGATGGTTAATAAATATGCAAGGATGGTGGAAACAATAGTGGATGATATTTTTGGGTTTTATATTATGAATGCAAGAAATAAAATGTTTTTGTATTTTCTGATTTTTAAATGGCTGGAAATAAAAAGTGTGTATAAAGTGTTGGAAAGGTGTTTCTTATGATTAAAAATGGACTGTGGTTCATAGTTTCACAAATGCACTCTCTCTTTTATAAAGTGGTAGACAATGGAACACTAGAATTGACATATATGATTGCAACATAAGGGTTAAATGAAAAGTTACTAGTTATATGGGCATCACGTCCTAACATAAAGATCTTTTGTTTATTAATCTCTCTTCTACTCCACCAAGATGCGAACTAAATCATAACACCCTAGTAATAAGATAGATCAAAGTATAGCATTAAGTTCTATGACATGAAGTTAAAATAAAAACATGTTAGATCAAGTCAGGGAGAAATGGAAAGGTCACCCCACATCCCCGGTAGCATGGTATTCTCTTTATCCCTAGTGAGGTAACAAAGTAAGGTAAACACCCGAGTGGATCGCGGAATTTCTGTCACTTCCACCGCACTAGCCACCCCCTGTTACCCCATCTAATGCATACGTTCCCCCTCACACGCCCTCATACACAAGTTTGATCATAACAAGTAAAAAAGAATGGGGTAAATAATATGCATCTGCTTTCATAACTGAAACAAAACTATTGCAATCTCAAACATATATTAGCTCATAAAAAGATCCAGCACAAGGTATTACATAGATGACCGTAATCATGTTCAACAGCTCATACAGTGATAATTAGTGAAGCTCAAACAGAGGAGAGATACATAAGTTACTTCCACAAACCCATAGTCCAGGGGTGGACTACTCCCTCTTCATCATGGTGACGATGGTGGAGTCGTTGGAGGAGGTGGAGACCATGCCGGCAGCGCCCCGCCGGAGTTTTCCCCCTCCAATATGCAGCTCCAGGTCTCTGTTTTTGTGTTTTTGTGTTTCGGCGGCACTCCCTTCCGAAAGGCATCGGGGGAGTATTTTTGAGAGTGCATTCGCTACCCGCATGGGTATCTACACACCCATGCAGTATACCAATATGCAAGCCATATTAACTTGTTTTAGCTCGGTTTCCTAGTAGAACGTGGAATTCTAGTGTACAAAAGTGGTTTCCGAATTTTGATATGAATATTTTTTGATCAAAGTCAACTTACCAACGTATTTTGCATTGACTTTTTAAATATTGAGTTGACTTTGACAAAAAAAAGTTCAAATCAAAATTTGGAAACCACTTTTATACACTAAAATTCCACGTTCTACTAGGAAACCGAGCTAAAACAAGTTAATATGGCTTGCATATTGGTATAATGCATGGGTGTGTAGCTACCCATGCGGGTAGCAAGCTTCATCCCTATGATTGAAATATAAGTAATACAATGCAAAGTTCTTGTATGCATTTTACATGCATCATTAACCATGCAGAAAAGGAATAAGAACAATTAATGATGGTGCTTAAAATGCACCGTAAGGCCTTTGGGTATTCCTTGGATGACCTGAAAGGAATTAGTCCCTCAATAGACAATCACAGAATATTCATGGAAGATGGAGCCCAACCTGTCGCTGATTTTCAAAGGAAACGTACTTAAACCTGAGATGAAGGAACTGGCAATAAAAGAAATCATCCGCCTCCTTGATGCAGGTATCATTTATCATGTCAAAGAAAGTAATCAGGTAAGTCCTTTTCATTGTGTCCCTAAGAAAGGAGGATTTATTGATGTACCGAATAAACACAATGAAATGGTCCCTACTAGAAGTGTTGTAGGATATATAATGAGCATTGATTTCAGAAAATTAAATAAAGAGATTACAAAGGGTCATTAGACACTACCCTTTATAGATCAAACTTTGGAAAGGCTTTCTATACATTCTTATTTCTGGTATCTTGATGGATATTCTGGATTCTCCCAAATAGTTGTTCATCCGAGAGATCAGTTGAAAACAACTTTCACTTGTCCTTTTGCATGATATGCTTATCGTAGAATGTCTTTTACCTTTCAGAGGTGCATGACCGCCATATTTGCTGATTATATCGAGCACATAATGGAAGTATTCATGAATGACTTTTCTATCAATGGAACTTCATTTAACCATTGCTTGTGGAATTTTCATAAGGTTTTGAAGAGATGCAAAGATACTAATCTAGTCTTGAATTGGAAAAAATGCCACTTCATGGTTCAAGAAGGGATAGTACTTTGTCACAAGATCTCGGGAAAAAGGCATAGATTTTGACAAATCAAAAGTTGAATTCATAGAGAAAATACCACGTCCATGAGATATAAAAGGTATACGAAGATTCCTTGGCGAAACTGGATTTTATAGAAGGTTTATTAGAAACTTTTCCAAAATAGGAAGAACTCGGACTAATTTGTTACAAAAGGATGTTTGGTTTAAGTTTGATGAATATTGTCTTAATGCTTTCAACATTCTTAAAAAAACTCTCTTTAGAGCTCCAATGATAAAACCACCTAATTGGAGAAAACCATTTGAGTTACTTTTGGAGGCAAACCATGAGTCTGCCAGAGTTGCTTTGTGCCAGCGGGATGGTGATGAACTTAATATCATTCATCATGCTAGACGTACTCTCAACAACCCACAGATAAACTATCGTTTGATAGAAAAATAAATCTTTGGAGTTGTGTTTACCTGTGAGAAGTTTAGATTATACAAAGAAGTGAAGAACAACTTGAAGCTTGAGAGTTTGTGGCCGAAGAAATACTACCGCATAACGTACCACAGTCTTTGTACCCCAGATACTCTTCGCTTTTATGAAGATATTTATCTTATTCTTTGTGATGGTGCTAGCAAGCATTTGCTACCCACCATATATGGAGGAAAAGAGGGAACAATATGAGAATCGAAGAAGTAATAAAAATTTACTGAAATCCATTATAAGTAAGTTTGAGGTAATGTTATTCTTATTAGTTTGAAGTCTTCAGTTTTTCATTTGCGTGTATGCATTTTCGAGCTCTTTGCAGTTTTCTGAGTTGAAGAAAGTTTTTCGACCTCGGTACGGGTGGGCGGTACGACCGCACGCGCCCGTACAAGTGGTTGCTTTTCTCTGTGGACATTTTCTGTAAGTTCGATTTCCGACTTCAAAACCAGTACGGGCGGGTGGTACGACCGCACGCGCCCGTACAACCAGTCGCGATTTATGCAGTAACTTTTCTCTCATTTTGTTCTCTCCCGTGTTAAGTATTAAAAAAATGCCGCCTTTTCTTAAGTGGTTAACCGGTACGACCAGGCGGCACAGTGCAAACCCATCCGTATCGAATTCTCGGAAGGTTTTGAACCGACTTCATTTGTTCGGATTTTTGGTAAGTCATCGGTACGGGCGGACGGTACGACCAGGCGTAGCCCGTACCGTCCGCCCGTACCGATGGTCATCGTGCTGCCCAGAAATCTCTTTTAAGTCTTTATCTTTCTATATTATTGGGATTCTTTTTTCTAGGCGATCATAAACTCCAATCCCACGAGATTTCTCTCTGCCTAATTAACCCCTAATAAAGCTTCCCAAAGTTTCTCCTTCTTCAACCCTTTCATATCTTCATCACCAGATGCGTTATTCAGCTCCAGGAAAAGGGAAACCTCTCGGCCTCATGCCTCCATCATGGGATAGCTTCCAGACTTCATCCCTTGAAGATGAAAAGCGTGAAGCTCGAGGTCTTTGCCCAAGGAAATGAGAGTCGTCTTACAACTTCTATGATGAAGACTACAAACTGTAGGGATTCGTTGCATACAAAACAAAAAATTTCCTACCGCGAGAATGCAATCCAAACCAAGATGCAATCTATAAGACGGGAGCAATGAGGGGATGATCGAGACTCACCCTTGAAGATTTCCAAAGCCTATAAGAGTAGGCTCTTATTGCTGCGGTAGACGATCACTTGCCGCTTGCAAAAGCGCGTAGAAGATCTTGATCACGGTGCCACGATCGGGCAGCACCTCCGTACTCGGTCACACGTTCGGTGTTGATGAAGACGACGTCCTTCTCCCCGTTCCAGTGGGCAGCGGAAGTAGCAGATCCTCCTCGGAATCCCGGCAGCACGACGGCGTGGTGGCGGTGGTGGTGGAGATCTCCGACAGAGCTTCGCCTAAGCTATCTGGGAGAGAGAGGTAGGAGGGAACCGCTAGGGTTTGGGAGAGGGGGCGCCGGCTAGGGCAGCCATGAGGGGGGTGCGGCCATGGTGGCAAGGGTGTGGCCGGCCAGCCCCTCTCCTCCCCTCTTTATATAGGTGGAAGCCCCAAGGTTTAGGTCAAAGGGTCCGAATAAGACCCCAACAAAAACCTTCCATGTGACCAAACCTAGGGGGAGTGGGACTCCCCCCTTTCCTTGGTGGGGTGGCCGGCCACCATGGTGGGGAGTCCACTTGGGACTCCTCCTCCCTTAGGCTGGCCGGCCAAGGTGGGTGGAGTCCCTCTGGGACTCCACCTTCCATCCTTATTTCTTCCGGACTCTTCTAGAACCTTCTAGAACCTTCCAGAGAAAATACCGGATCATTTTCAAATCTAGAAAATGACTTCTTATATATGAATCTTATTCTCCGGACCATTCCGGAACTCCTCGTGATGTCCTGGATCCCATCCGAGACTCCGAACAAAACTTCGAACTCCATTCCATATTCCATATCTACTTTAAACGACATCAAACCTTAAGTGTGTCACCCTACGGTTCGCGAACTATGTAGACATGGTTGAGACTTCTCTCCGACCAATAACCAATAGCGGGATCTGGAGATCCATAATGGCTCCCACATATTCAACGATGACTTTAGTGATCGAATGAACCATTCACATATGATACCAATTCCCTTTGTCATGCGATATTTACTTGTCCGAGGTTTGATCATCGGTATCACTCTATACCTTGTTCAACCTCGTCTCCTGACAAGTACTCTTTACTCGTACCGTGGTATGTAGTCTCTTATGAACTTATTCATATGCTTGCAAGACATTAGACGACATTCCACCGAGAGGGCCCAGAGTATATCCATCCGTCATCGGGATGGACAAATCCCACTGTTGATCCATATGCCTCAACTCATACTTTTCGGATACTTAATCCCACCTTTATAACCACCCATTTACGCAGTGGCGTTTGATGTAATCAAAGTACCTTTCCGGTATAAGTGATTTACATGATCTCATGGTCATAAGGACTAGGTAACTATGTATCGAAAGCTTATAGCAAATAACTTAATGACGTGATCTTATGCTACGCTTAATTGGGTGTGTCCATTACATCATTCACATAATACATAACCTTGTTATTAGTAACATCCAATGTTCATGATCATGAAACTATGATCATCTATTAATCAACAAGCTAGTTATAAAGAGGCTTACTAGGGACTCCTTGTTGTTCACATAACACACATGTATCAATGTTTCGGTTAATACAATTATAGCATGGTATGTAAACATTATCATAAACTCAAAGATATATTATAATAACCATTTTATTATTGCCTCTTGGGCATATCTCCAACAGTCTCCCACTTGCACTAGAGTCAATAATCTAGTTTACATTTGTAAAGATATAACACCTTGGCCTTTGATGTCTACGGGTGCTTCTATTCTTGTAGACAGTGTTGGGCCTCCAAGAGCAGAGGTTTGTAGAACAGCAGCAAGTTTCCCTTAAGTGGATCACCCAAGGTTTATCGAACTCAGGGAGGAAGAGGTCAAAGATATCCCTCTCATGCAACCCTGCAACCACAAAGCAAGAAGTCTCTTGTGTCCCCAACACACCTAATAGGTGCACTAGTTCGGCGAAGAGATAGTGAAATACAGGTGGTATGAATAAGTATGAGCAGTAGCAACAGCGCCAGAAAAGTGCTTTGCTGTCCAGGACTTGCGTGTGGTTGATGGTGGTAATATTGCGGACAGTACAGATGCAGTAGAACAGTAAACAAGCAGCGATAGCAGTATTTAGGAACAAGGCCTAGGGATCATACTTTCACTAGTGGACACTCTCAACATTGATCACATAACAGAATAAATAAATAGATGCTAGACTCTACACTCTCTTGTTGGATGATGAACACCACTAACTGTGTAGGATTACACGAACCCTCAATGCCGGAGTTAACAAGCTCCACAATATTCGATGTTCATATTTAATTAACCTTAGAGTGCATGACAGATCAACAAAACCAAACCAAGTACTAACATAGCATGCACACTGTCACCTTCACGCTACGAAAGGAGGCATAGATCACATCAATACCATCATAGCAATAGTTAACTTCATAATCTACAAGAGATCACAATCATAGCCTACGCCAAGTACTACACGATGCACACACTGTCACCATTACATCGTGCAGGAGGAATAAACTACTTTAATAACATCACTAGAGTAGCACATAGATGAATTGTGATACAAAACTCATATGAATCTCAATCATGTAAGGCAGCTCATGAGATCATTGTATTGAAGTACATAGGAGAGAGATGAACCACATAGCTACCGGTACAGCCCTTAGCCTCGATGGAGAACTACTCCCTCCTCATGGGAGACAGCAGCGGTGATGAAGATGGCGGTGGTGTCGATGGAGAAGCCTTCCGGGGGCACTTCCCCGTCCCGGCAGCGTGCCGGAACAGAGACTCCAGTCCCCCAGATCTTGGCTTCGCGATGGCGGTGGCTCTGGATGGTTTCTCGTACCGTGGCTTTTCCGTCTCGAGGTTTTAGGTCGAGGGGCTTCTTATAGGCGAAGAGGCGGCGTCGGAGGGTCAACGAGGCGGTGTCACCACAGGGGGGCGCGGGCCACCCCTGGGCCGCGCCGGCCTATCACCTGGGGGGCCTGTGTCCCCTCTCTGGCGGCTCTCGGGTGTTCTGGATGCTTCCGGGGATTCTAAGATGCTGGGCGTTGATTTCGTCCGATTCCGAGAATATTTCCTTACTAGGATTTCTGAAACCAAAAACAGCAGAAAACGACAAGCGGCCCTTCGGCATCTCGTCAATAGGTTAGTTCCGGAAAACGCATAAATATGACATAAAGTATGCATAAAACATGTAGATATCATCAATAATGTGGCATGGAACATAAGAAATTATCGATACGTCGGAGACGTATCAGCATCCCCAAGCTTAGTTTCTGCTCGTCAGAAGCGTAAACGATAACAAAGATAATTTCTGGAGTGACATGCCATCATAACCTTGATCATACTATTGTAAGCATATGTAATGAATGCAGCGATCCAAACAATGGTAATGACATGAGTAAACAACTGAATCATAAAGCAAAGACTTTTCATGAATAGTACTTTCAAGACAAGCATCAATAAGTCTTGCATAAGAGTTAACTCATAAAGCAATAATTCAAAGTAAAGATATTGAAACAACACAAAGGAAGATTAAGTTTCAGTGGTTGCTTTCAACTTGTAACATGTATATCTCATGGATAGTTGTCAATGCAAAGTAATATAACAAGTGCAATATGCAAGTATGTAGGAATCAATGCACAGTTCACACAAGTGTTTGCTTCTTGAGGTGGAGAGAAATAGGTGAACTGACTCAACATAAAAGTAAAAGAATGGTCCTTCAAAGAGGAAAGCATCGATTGCTATATTTGTGCTAGAGCTTTGATTTTGAAAACAAGAAACAATTTTGTCAACGGTAGTAATAAAGCATATGTGTTATGTAAATTATATCTTACAAGTTGCAAGCCTCATGCATAGTATACTAATAGTGCCTGCACCTTGTCCTAATTAGCTCGGATTACCAGGATTATCATCGCAATGCATATGTTTTAACCAAGTGTCACAAAGGGGTACCTCTATGCCGCCTGTACAAAGGTCTAAGGAGAAAGCTCGCATCGGATTTCTCGCTATTGATTATTCTCAACTTAGACATCCATACCGGGACAACATAGACAACAGATAATGGACTCCTCTTTTATGCATAAGCATTCAACAATTATTAATTTTCTCATATGAGATTGAGGATATTTGTCCAAAACTGAAACTTCCACCATGGATCATGGCTTTAGTTAGCGGCCCAATGTTCTTCTCTAACATTATGCATGCTCTAACCATTTTAGTGGTAAATCTCCCTTACTTCAGACAAGACGAACATGCATAGCAACTCACATGATATTCAACAAAGAGTAGTTGATGGCGTCCCCAGGAACATGGTTATCGCACAACAAGCAACTTAATAAGAGATAAAGTGCATAAGTACATATTCAATACCACAATAGTTTTTAGGCTATTTGTCCCATGAGCTATATATTGCAAAGGTAAAGGATAGAAATTTTAAAGGTAGCACTCAAGCAATTTACTTTGGAATGGCGGAGAAATACCATGTAGTAGGTAGGTATGGTGGACACAAATGGCATAGTGGTTGGCTCAAGGATTTTGGATGCATGAGAAGTATTCCCTCTCGATACAAGGCTTAGGCTAGCAAGGTTATTTGAAACAAACACAAGGATGAACCGGCGCAGCAAAACTCACATAAAAGACATATTGTAAACATTATAAGACTCTACACCGTCTTCCCTGTTGTTCAAACTCTTTACTAGAAATTATCTAGACCTTAGAGAGACCAATTATGCAAACCAAATTTTAGCAAGCTCTATGTATTTCTTCATTAGTAGGTGCAAAGTATATGATGCAAGAGCTTAAACATGAGCACAACGATTGCCAAGTATCACATTATCCAGAACTTTTTACCAATTACTACATGTAGCATTTCCCGTTTCCAACCATATAACAATTAACGAAGCAGTTTCAACCTTCGCCATGAAAATTAAAAGCTAAGAACACATGTGTTCATATGAACCAGCGGAGCGTGTCTCTCTCCCACACAAGCATTTATTCAAACAAAAACAAAAACAAAAGCACACAGACGCTCCAAGCAAAGTACATAAGATGTGGCCGAATAAAAATATAGTTTCAAGAGAAGGAACCTGATAATTTGTCGATGAAGAAGGGGATGCCTTGGGCATCCCCAAGCTTAGATGCTTGAGTCTTCTTGAAATATGCAGGGATGAACCACCGGGGCACCCCCAAGCTTAGAGCTTTCACTCTCCTTGATCATAGTATATCATCCTCCTCTCTTGACCCTTGAAAGCTTCCTCCACACCAAACTCAAAACAACTCATTAGAGGTTTAGTGCATAATCAAAAATTCACATGTTCAGAGGTGACACATTCATTCTTAACACTTCTGGACATTGCCCAAAGCTACGGGAAGTCAATGGAACAAAGAAATCCATCCCACATAGCAAAAGAGGCAATACGAAATAAAAGACAGAATCTGTCAAAACAGAACAGTCCGTAAAGACGAATTTTATTGAGGCACCAGACTTGCTCAAATGAAAATTCTCAAATTGAATTAAAGTTGCGTACATATCTGAGGATCACTCACGTAAATTGGCATAATTTTCTGAGTTACATACAGAGAATTAGACCCAGATTCGTGACAGCAAGAAATCTGTTTCTGCGCAGTAATCCAAATCTAGTATGAACCTTACTATCAAAGCCTTTACTTGGCATAACAATGCAATAAAATAAAGATAAGGAGAGGTTTCTACAGTAGTAACAACTTCCAAGACACAAATATAAAATAAAAGTACTGTAGCAAAATAAACACATGGGTTATCTCCCAAGAAGTTCTTTCTTTATAGCCATTAAGATGGGCTCAGCAGTTTTAATGATGCACTCGCAAGAAATAGTATTTGAAGCAAAAGAGAGAATCAAGAGGCAAATTCAAAACACATTTAAGTCTAACATGCTTCCTATGAAAAGGAATCTTGTAAATAAACAGGTTCATGAAGAGCAAAGTAACAAGCATAGGAAGATAGAACAAGTGTAGCTTTAAAAATTTCAGCACATAGAGAGGTGTTTTAGTAACATGAAAATTTCTACAACCATATTTTCCTCTCTCATAATAACTTTCAGTAGCAACATGAGCAAACTCAACAATATAACTATAAAATGAAACATTCTTATCATGAGCTATATGCATAAAATTATTACTCTCCACATAAGCATAATCAATTTTAGTAGTTGTAGTGGGAGCAAATTCAACAAAGTAGCTATCATTATTATTCTCATCATCAAATATAGGAGGCATATTGTAATCATAATCAAATGTACTCTCCATAGTAGGTGGCACCAAAAGACCACTATCATTATAATCATCATAAATAGGAGGCAAAGTATCATCAAAGTAAATTTTCTCCTCAATGCTTGGGGGACTAAAAATATCATGCTCATCAAAAACAGCTTCCCCAAGCTTAGAATTTTCCATAGCATTAGCAACAATAGTGTTCAAAGCATTCATATTAATAACATTCCCATTAGCATGCATATAAAGTTCCATGGGCTTTTTAATTCTCTCTTCAAACACATCATGTCCTAATTCAAGATAAAGTTCATAAAGATCTCTCATATTTTTGTTGTTTTCCATTATGCCTAACTAGTGTAAACAAGAAACAAAAAGATGCAATTGCAGGATATAAAGGAAATAGCTTCGAGCACACACACAATGGCGCCAGAAAAGTACTGTTACCTGGAACCGGAGTATGAGTGCCTTTTACCTTTCCTCCCCGGCAACGGCACCAGAAAAGTGCTTGATGTCTACGGGTGCTTCTATTCTTGTAGACAGTGTTGGGCCTCCAAGAGCAGAGGTTTGTAGAACAGCAGCAAGTTTCCCTTAAGTGGATCACCCAAGGTTTATCGAACTCAGGGAGGAAGAGGTCAAAGATATCCCTCTCATGCAACCCTGCAACCACAAAGCGAGAAGTCTCTTGTGTCCCCAACACACCTAATAGGTGCACTAGTTCGGCGAAGAGATAGTGAAATACAGGTGGTATGAATAAGTATGAGCAGTAGTAACAGCGCCAGAAAAGTGCTTTGCTGTCCAGGACTGGCGTGTGGTTGATGGTGGTAATATTGCGGACAGTACAGATGCAGTAGAACAGTAAACAAGCAGCGATAGCAGTATTTAGGAACAAGGCCTAGGGATCATACTTTCACTAGTGGACACTCTCAACATTGATCACATAACAGAATAAATAAATAGATGCTAGACTCTACACTCTCTTGTTGGATGATGAACACCCCTAACTGTGTAGGATTACACGAACCCTCAATGCCGGAGTTAACAAGCTCCACAATATTCGATGTTCATATTTAAATAACCTTAGAGTGCATGACAGATCAACATAACCAAACCAAGTACTAACATAGCATGCACACTGTCACCTTCACGCTACGAAAGGAGGCATAGATCACATCAATACCATCATAGCAATAGTTAACTTCATAATCTACAAGAGATCACAATCATAGCCTATGCCAAGTACTACACGATGCACACACTGTCACCATTACACCGTGCAGGAGGAATAAACTACTTTAATAACATCACTAGAGTAGCACATAGATGAATTGTGATACAAAACTCATATGAATCTCAATCATGTAAGGCAGCTCATGAGATCATTGTATTGAAGTACATAGGAGAGAGATGAACCACATAGCTACCGGTACAGCCCTTAGCCTCGATGGAGAACTACTCCCTCCTCATGGGAGATAGCAGCGGTGATGAAGATGGCGGTGGTGTCGATGGAGAAGCCTTCCGGGGGCACTTCCCCGTCCCGGCGGCGTGCCGGAACAGAGACTCCTGTCCCCCAGATCTTGGCTTCGCGATGGCGGCGGCTCTGGATGGTTTCTCGTACCGTGGCTTTTCCGTCTCGAGGTTTTAGGTCGAGGGGCTTCTTATAGGCGAAGAGGCGGCGTCGGAGGGTCAACGAGGCGGTGTCACTACAGGGGGGCGCGGGCCACCCCTGGGCCGCGCCGGCCTATCACCTGGGGGGCCTGTGTCCCCTCTCTGGCGGCTCTCGGGTGTTCTGGATGCTTCCGGGGATTCTAAGATGCTGGGCGTTGATTTCGTCCGATTCCGAGAATATTTCCTTACTAGGATTTCTGAAACCAAAAACAGCAGAAAATAGCAACTGGCCCTTCGGCATCTCGTCAATAGGTTAGTTCCGGAAAACGCATAAATATGACATAAAGTATGCATAAAACATGTAGATATCATCAATAATGTGGCATGGAACATAAGAAATTATCGATACGTCGGAGACGTATCAGCCTTCCGGTGCTTTATCATGTTTTGCTCACGGGAGAGGTTTTAGTCAACGGATCTGACATGCTCAGAACCGTATGTATTTTGTAATTCATTTGCGTCTCAACGCATCACTCATTTCTAAATGAGTCGGCATTAAATATGTTTGGTCTTCTGGTGGAACCTTAATTCCGCGGTCTGAAATATGTCACTAATATTGTCACACACAATATAGCTTCAAAGTTCTGACTCTGTTGGAACTACACCAAATTCTCAAAGAACCTCTTGACTTTAACATCCTTTGTCATTGTCAAAACAATGACATACTCCGCCTTATTTTGTAGAATCCGTCACAATATTTAGAACTTTTCTAAATCTAGCATAGACAACTTCTATCTCATTGTGCTACCTTTTAAACAACACTTAGTCTAATTTAGATTGAAATTTATTTTTATATGCGACCAAACTAATATCGGTGCAACACATTACATCGATTTGTTTGTCATTACACCATATAAAATTATATATATATATCCTTGGATCTTCTAAAGTACTCAAGGATATTCCTACTGTTTGTCCAATAATCATCACATGAATTATTCTGGTATATGCTCCTAACTCTTTAGAGCACAAGACATCTTATTTTTGTACATATTCTTTGTGATCTAAAATCACTCATGTGTTTTTACTCATGGAGTATCAAATACACTCAAGTCTTGTTAAACCTTCACATGAAAAGAACACCTTCTTAATATTTCTATATTGAACTACTTCAATATCCATTCTATGTACTTTGACTTAAACTTATTTTTGTATTCCAATCTATCTTCATAGATCTTGACACTAAATATGTTTTAGTCCATATTCTTTCATTGAAGTTAATTTCTCAATGAAACCTTTTAATCAAGTATATAATTACATCATTTATAACCCACTATATGTCATCTACATAAAGTATTATAAATATGTCTCAACGCTCCCACTTAATTTCTTGCAAATGCAAGTCTCTTCATCGTCTCTGATGAAATCAAAAACTCTTTGACTATTTCATCCGGTGAAGATTCCAACTCCGCGATACTTACTTCATCTAATTGAAGTTCGTATACCTATCTAGTATTCCATGAACTAGCAAAACTCTTGGTTGTATCTTGTATACACCTTTAATACATACTTCTGTTAAGTAGTATATTTTGCCATCCTACTAGCATATCTCATAAAAGAAATATGTAGTGATTACTAGAATAATCCATATAGACTATAAGCATTGCTACGGAAGATCTAATCTTATCGTAGTCAACTCTTTGAACTTTGTCGTAAACAACTTTTCGACAAGTCGAGCTTCTTCAAGGATATTTCATCCAAGTCCATCAATTTGATAGATCTATCTACTTTCAAAAAGTATTTATCTATCTTGGATTTTATGGCGTATAGCCATTTTAACGGAGTCAGGGCCATCATAACTTCTTTGTTTGTAGTTGGTTTATCATTGTTCAAAATCAATCCTTTGTCCACAAATCATTTATTTGATCACAAAGTAAACCATACCTACAAGGTTCAATATGTACTTCGATCTCCATGGCTAAAACACTTTGTTGTCATGGGAGTCATGATCGTCGTGGCCGCTTCCGGAACCAATTCCGATGCTGCGCTACTCTGATCATTATGCTCAGGTTCATAAACCTTATCAAATTATATTGTCCTCCCACTCAAATACTTCACTAGAAACAATTTCTTGGAAATAAGAAACATTGACAAAAACTTTTGTCTTTGTCTCCATAGTGGAAAGAATTCCCAATCGATTCTCTGGGATAACCAACAAAGACATTCATCCGATTTTCGTTGTAAACTTATTTACTTATGCTATGCATACCAAAATTTAAGAAAGGACTATTAGGGTTCATACCCATGCCATAACTCGTATGGTGTCATTTCAACGGATCATGATGATGCTCTATTTAGTGTAAAAGCGGTAGTCACTAAAGCATAATCCACAAAAATATAATGGCATCAATATTTTATCTCATCATTGATCCAACAAGGTTTGGATACATCTCTCGGATACTATATCATCATTATGATGCTCCAAGAAATGTGAGTTGTAGAACAATTTCATGACTCTCTTAGATGTTCGCTAAAACTCGTAATTCAAATATTTTCCCAATGATCCAATCATAGATATTTGACTTTTCTATTACGATGATTTCCACTTCATGCTGAAATTTATTTGAATCCATTCAAATGTTTCAAACTTCTTCCTTATCGAATATATCCACATATATATACTCAATTCATTGTTGGAAGTTTTCATGAAGTAGAAGAATCTCCCGCACACAACTATGCCCAGTGAACCACATACATCATCATGTATGTTTTCACTAAGTTAGTTGCCCGTTCAACTCTTGGCCTATGAACGGTATTTTAGTCATTCTCTTTAGAAAAGATTTGCAAGCGTCAAATGATTCAAAACTCAAATGACTCTAAAAATCCATTTGCATGGAGTTCCTTCATGCGTTCCTTTTCTAACATGACCTAAATGGCGGTTCCACAAATAAATGGAATTCAAATCATTTGCCTTTTGGCATTTTAGCGTCAATATTATGTGTGTGTGTTTCACTATTAAGATTTATAATAACTTATCCATCGTACATGGAGTAATGTCATAATTTGAACAACTCATTGTTTTTTATTTGACCAGAGCAAAATAACAATTATTAAGTTCTTTATTATAAATCCTAAGGGCTAGATAGAATGCCAATGACGAACATAATAACACTTTATTTTGTTCCAGACGTGTATTCCTATCATATTCCTTGTCAGTCACTTAGGCCATTGTATTCTTGTATTGCGTTGTTTTGTATGACACTTCATACCAACCAATATGGTACAAATACCCAAGAATTTCATTGTGTGACCAAACGAGGAATACATCCATAACATGTATATCATTTATATACACCTGAGCTAGACTTTCTAGTCTTTTCTTTCTTTCTGCCAATAAACTTTTGTAGTTTCTCTTTTAGCTTTCCTCATTATTCAGAAAAACACTTCAACATCAATAACTTCTAGGTTTGTTGGTCAAATACCAATAACCTTGAGGTTCTTACTTTGAAGTTGATCATCATATGACAAGTGTTCCGGATTTCACTATTAGTAACCTTTTAATATGATGAACAATTTCACTCATAATTTTATCCATCATATTATGACGACTTTTCGAGACCATGTCTGTACATGCTAGGCTCGTAAAGTATAACCTTAGTATTAGCATGTGCAAATCTGGCTTGCAGCCATTGTATGCACACTTAGAATCTATAACACCCGATCATCACGTGATGCTTCGAAACGACGAGTCTTAGCAACGGTGCATACTAAGGACGATCACTTCATGGATAGCAAATATCGTTAGTGCCCCAATAGTTGGAGGATTGGGACGCCTGGCGTCTTCAACCTTCATACATTCCCATAAAACTTATGAGTTTATGTAGTCTCACCAAATTATATTCTATCATCTTGCAATAAGGTCTTAGATATCACATATATCTCATACCTTGACTATTTCTGAAAACTAAATTTTCAGCTCCTTACTTTTCAAACAGATTTGAACGGAGACAAGATAACTTTAGGTACTAATTGAAAACATAGCTCTTTGAATCAACAATGTGAGGTTTACTAAAAGTTTGCAATAGGACTTAATCATTTCTTGATTCTTTAACAATACGGTACCAGTCCGTAAAGTTTCTTATCAGATATTAACAGTATTTCTATCTCAATTATAAGACTAGCGCATAGTAGTAAACGAATGCCAATACTACAAAATTAATTCAAAATACTACTCAGACTAAGTTTATGATAATTAGTTCATGTTTTAATCTAATTACTAATGAACTCCCACTTAATACAACATCCCTCATAGTTGTTAAGTGGTACACGATCCAAATCCACTACACCAAAACCGATCATCACGTGAGATGATGTAGCTTCAATGGTGAACATCAACATGTTGATCATATCATCCATATGACTCGTGTTCAACCTTTCGGTTTACGTTGTCCTGAGGCCATGTCTGTACATGCTAGGCTCGTCAAGCAAACCCATGTATTCCACGTGTGCAACATGGCTTACACCCGTTGTATGTGAACGTTGAGTCTATCACATCCGATCATCACGAGATGCTTAGAAACGACGAACTGTACAACGGTGCATACGAGGGGAGAACACTTTATTATCTTGATATTAATGTGAGGGATCATCTTATAATGCTACCGTCGTGATCTAAGCAAAATAAGATGCAAAAAAGGATTAACATCACATGCAGTTCATATGTGATATGATATGGCCCTTTTGTCTTTGCGCCTTTAATCTTAATCTCCAAAGCACGGACATGATCTCCATCATCAACGGGCATGATCTCCATCATCGTCGGCGTAGCGTCAAGGTTCATGGCGCCGTCTTCATGGTTGTTCACCTCATGTAGCAACTGTTACAACTAATTTGAAATACTACTCAACATGAAATTTAAAGACAACCATAAGGCTCCTGCCGGTTGCCACAATACAATAATGATCATCTCATACATATTCATCATCACATTATGGCCATATCACATCACCAAACCCTGCAAAAACAAGTTAGACGTCTCTAATTTGGTTTGCATATTTTACGTGGTTTAGGGTTTTCGAGAGAGATCTAATCTACCTACGAACATGAACCACAACGGTGATACTAATGTTGTCAATAGAAGAGTAAATTGAATCTTCACTATAGTAGGAGAGACAGACACCCGCAAAGCCTCTTATGCAATACAAGTTGCATGTCGAACGAGGAACAAGTCTCATGAACGCGGTCATGTAAAGTTAGTCCGGGCCGCTTCATCCCACTATGCCACAAAGATGCAAAGTACTCAAACTAAAGACAACAAGAGCATCAACGCCCACAAAACCATTGTGTTCTACTCGTGCAACCAATCTATGCATAGACACGGCTCTGATACCACTGTAGGGATTCGTTGCATAGAAAACAAAAAATTTCCTACCGCGAGAACGCAATCCAAGCCAAGATGCAATCTAGAAGACGGGAGCAACGAGGGGATGATCGAGACTCACCCTTGAAGATTTCCAAAGCCTATAAGAGAAGGCTCTTATTGCTGCGGTAGACGATCACTTGCCGCTTGCAAAAGCGCGTAGAAGATCTTGATCACGGTGCCACGATCAGGCAGCACCTCCGTACTCGGTCACACGTTCGGTGTTGATGAAGACGACGTCCTTCTCCCCGTTCCAGTGGGCAGCGGAAGTAGTAGATCCTCCTCGGAATCCCGGCAGCACGACGGCGTGGCGGTGGTGGTGGAGATCTCCGACAGAGCTTCGCCTAAGCTATGTGGGAGAGAGAGGTAGGTGGGAACCGCTAGGGTTTGGGAGAGGGGGCACCGGCTAGGGCAGCCATGAGGGGGGTGCGGCCATGGTGGCAAGGGTGTGGCCGGCCAGCCCCTCTCCTCCCCTCTTTATATAGGTGTAAGCCCCAAGGTTTAGGTCAAAGTGTCCGAATAAGACCCCAACAAAAACCTTCCATGTGACCAAACCTAGGGGGAGTGGGACTCCCCCCTTTCCTTGGTGGGGTGGCCGGCCACCATGGTGGGGAGTCCACTTGGGACTCCTCCTCCCTTAGGCTGGCCGGCCAAGGTGGGTGGAGTCCCTCTGGGACGCCACCTTCCATCCTTATTTCTTCCGGACTCTTCTAGAACTTTCTAGAACCTTCCAGAGAAAATACCGGATCATTTTCAAATCTAGAAAATGACTTCCTATATATGAATCTTATTCTCCGGACCATTCCGGAACTCCTCATGATGTCCTGGATCCCATCCGAGACTCCGAACAAAACTTCGAACTCCATTCCATATTCCGTTCTACTTTAAACGACATCAAACCTTAAGTGTGTCACCCTACGGTTCGCGAACTATGTAGACATGGTTGAGACTTCTCTCCGACCAATAACCAATAGCGGGATCTGGAGATCCATAATGGCTCCCACATATTCAACGATGACTTTAGTGATCGAATGAACCATTCACATATGATACCAATTCCCTTTGTCACGCGATATTTTACTTGTCCGAGGTTTGATCATCGGTATCACTCTATACCTTGTTCAACCTCGTCTCCTGACAAGTACTCTTTACTCGTACCGTGGTATGTGGTCTCTTATGAACTTATTCATATGCTTGCAAGACATTAGACGACATTCCACCGAGAGGGCCCAGAGTATATCTATCCGTCATCGGGATGGACAAATCCCACTGTTGATCCATATGCCTCAACTAATACTTTCCGGATACTTAATCCCACCTTTATAACCACCCATTTACGCAGTGGCGTTTGATGTAATCAAAGTACCTTTCCGGTATAAGTGATTTACATGATCTCATGGTCATAAGGACTAGGTAACTATGTATCGAAAGCTTATAGCAAATAACTTAATGACGTGATCTTATGCTACGCTTAATTGGGTGTGTCCATTACATCATTCACATAATGACATAACCTTGTTATTAATAACATCCAATGTTCATGATCATGAAACTATGATCATCTATTAATCAACAAGCTAGTTATAAAGAGGCTTACTAGGGACTCCTTGTTGTTCACATAACACACATGTATCAATGTTTCGGTTAATACAATTATAGCATGGTATGTAAACATTATCATAAACTCAAAGATATATTATAATAACCATTTTATTATTGCCTCTCGGGCATATCTCCAACAAAAACAACCGGAGTACTTTTCCATGGTGACGCCAGAAGATGAGGAGGAGGCTAAGAAGCCTAATGTAAAGGGATGTGTTTTGTCCCTGAAGCTCATCGCCACCAAATACACATCGCCAAAACGTAAGCATATTGATGTTGATGTAGGAACTTATGAGGAGACCACTGCTCGCACTTCCATAAGAAAGAATGTGACGCTGAACGCCCGCATCAGCAACAAGCCAATGGATAAGTGGAACATCAAACTCAATGATGAGCCCTCTCCACCAATCAAGCCACTCATGAGGACTAAACATCGCATTAGCCTGCTGGAAAATCAGCAGAAGAGTGAGATCTTCCATTGGGAAATAGTGCGTCAGCGCTTCCTGGACCCGGAGAACAAGAAGGAGCTCAATGAAGTAGTGGAAGAATAACTGATGCAATGAACTCCACGCGTTGTAAACTGCAAAAAGCTCTCCATCACATATCTGCTTTGGAGGAGTCGAATAGGAAGCTCCGTGGAGCTATCTCCAACGCCATCCCTCCATCTTGAAGCTGCAACGATATCAAATAATTGCAAGGATTAATTATTCGATCCCACATGGCTTGATTCTAAGCTTGGGGAGATCTACAACACCTTGTAATCTATCTTTTATAGCTCGCATATTTACTTTCCCGTATGCAGTTAGTCTCGATTGCATTAGTGCTTGTTTAATTTCCCTGGAGAGTGAAGGATTTTAATCCAATGAATTATGAGCCGTTTATTTATTTGAATTATGATTGAATCATGTTTATTGTATTAGATGTGTGAATTAGGATGAGTATAATTGTACTTGCATCATTATAATGATTTTAAGGTCTTCCACACCAATAAGTCTTGATAGATTATGAGAAGGAAATTATCTATGAAGCATATTATGACCATTGGTTTAATCAAGTGAGAGAAAATTTTAGAAGGAGAAAATGATTGTGAAAGCAATATCATGCTGCTTATTAAAAGAGAAACAAATAAAAAGAGTTGCTCGTAGTCCTCATGCAAAAGCTAAGCTTCACGATTTTATGATATGTGAAGAAAATAGTCTTCATGTTTACTATTGAACTTGAAAGTTGTGGAGACCTCTAAGTTATTTGAGAATGAGAATAGTATGATGTGATTCATTCTCTAGGTCTATATCCGATGTTATAATCCTCGTTCTTAAAAATGTCAAATTTATTTTAGTGACTCATGCTTCATGAACAAAATGACTCTATCTATTAAGCTTCTATCCTGCTCGGGGACGAGCAAGAGTCTAGCTTGGGGAAGTTGATGAGTGCATTTTTAGCGTGTTTTTACACTATTATTTCATTAAGATATCATCAAGTAGTAATAGGATTTTTGTATTTCACCGGGCTATTGCGCCCTTTTATGCTTGTCTACGCAGGATCTTAAAATAATATGGCAATGATGAAATATAGATAAAACTATCATTTTATGATTTTTGACGTGATAAAATCATTTTATCACTTAATTATACACCTGAGCGAAAGGAGGATGCGAGGACAACTTTCAGTAAGTTTAGCGGGCATCGGTACGGGGGAGCCCGTCCATACAGTCCGCTCGTACTATGTGTCAGGAGCACCGCCTCGTCAAATACTTTCATCTTGCGCAGACGACAGAGAGATCCTAGACACATAACTTCAAAAAGCACATAAATACCACCCCTGGTCAGATCTAGAGAAGGAACTTTGGAGAAGGCATCATCCGGGCTGCTACGTGGATCATCGGAGGACAAGACATCATCCCCTTCATCATCAACCGTTGCATCTCCATCACCATCACCGATCCCATTCTCCTCCAACCATAGTTGTAATCTTGATTATAATTGTGGATTTGTATTCAAATTCATTCCATTACTTTCATCCCCTCCATAAGATTATGACGATTCTCTTGATTACTTCCATGTGTGAGTAGATCCTTTAGTTCTTGGGGAGATGGAGAAACCCTAGCATGAATATGAGATGAATCTAGTATGATCTATTGTTTTAACTATTACTGTGTGTTCATTCTCTCTCTTGATATTATATGTTGCGCATCATGTAATATTTATCTTACGGTCTCGAGAGGGAACTACCCTTTCAAGTGTGGTAAAGTGAACAGCGAGAAGTGGCATTAACGTATCTACATTTTACACATGGATGAGGGGTATAAAGAGGGACTCACCAATCTCATATCGATAACCATGAGGTAAAACCCTTAATAGCAATAGTTAATATGTGGCTTGCAGAAGACTAGCCGATGTGGTTATTTAGAGATGTGATGACCGATGACTTGCTGGGCGCATTTTGTTATGGAACTCTCCCCACACACAATATGATTAAAAACATATTTTATCTTGTTTAACATGAATCCTAATATTAGAGGTGGACGCAATAATCCCCGAGAACACTTTGTCTTGTTAAGTTTCAACCCATTTCTCAGCATGGAGTGTATGATAATGTCATCACTATGACATTTATTTCTTAAGGATGTGTTAAATACTCGTGATTATGTTGATGTCATGACCACCAACATTTTTTAATGATGTGACCATGACTAATGGGATTATGCCACCCTAGTGATTATGGCTGCATGGTTCGGTTTTCCGCACCATATTGTGCGAGCCACTATGCTAAAGTATTGTTTTGGTGTAGTTTATGTATTTTGACATGTACTAACTAAAGGCGATGAAGGCTAACAATGAATTTCATGAAGTTATGGTTAATTGTCTAGAAAAATATGTATTTGTTTAGAGAATTTTTATGCATTTTTTAAACCATGGTCTTCTGTTGTCATTTATTTGACTATTATTATTTTACCAATTATTTGGTGAACCATGATGTAATTTAATGTCCAAATTTCATTTGCAGAATACTTATGGTTGATGTTAATGTCATTTTCTTGTTTACTCAAGAAAATGTCAGTTTCAATGTTAATATTCAGAATGAATGGTATTCTGTATAATGCATGATGTTGTTGAAATTATGGTGTCAAAGTTGAGGACCAAATTATCAATGATGGACTATGAATCCATGTGTATAACACAATTGGCTGCATTATGTTGATGTTTTATGTTAATGCTTGCTATAAACTTAGCAAATGTTCTCACTAGTCATTATGTGAATTTAAGTTTCTCCGGTCAAAATGAAACCAACGAGAAGTTTTGATCGGGATTTTTATTTATGAGCATATGATATATGTTATATGATAGTATTCTAAACAACGTTGATTATTTTCATGTCCGATCTTATATGATGAATGTTCTTATCGTTTTAACCTAACAATGATACGAATTATAAGACACTTAGCTTGTTTTGATTCAGACCTTGCAAGATTTATTATGTTGTATGATGTTGCTCTCACAAAAATTTCATCCTTGTTTTCAACAATGGGCAAGGGTTCTTTTATCAGGATAATAAAAGCCTAAATCATTCGAAGACATTTTGCTTCTTGATATGAACATTTTGTTTTTATAATGTGATCATTTGATGGAAGTCTCGCAACGTGGTGAGAAAATTTATGTCCTCGATGAATGAATCTTTTATAATACAAACATATGCTATATCACAATTAAGATGTAAGAGAACCAAATAATGAGACATCGTCGAAATTGTGGTCAAGTAATATACCACATTTCGATGGGGGGGATGGATTGTCTCATTTAATATGGGATATGGCATTCACTTTTCTTACACTAAGATGATGAACATGTTTGTTCTCTGAGTAAGATGGAACCAACGAGAAGTCTTATTTAGAGGGTGAATAAAAACACACTAATGTGCTAACTCCTTTAAACATGTTGATGTGTACTTACTCCCTTATGAACATTGTGAAACACACATGAATGATAAAGTGTCAAGTTTGCCATTCTAATGTCGATTCTGTTGTAGCATGTGGCTTGTGATTATATTTCTGACCAACATCGTTTATGATCATTTGTCTTGCTTCACTAAAGTGGCGATTTTTTCACTACCATATCGCTCATGATTGTAATTCTGACCAACATCATTTATAATCATGTGCTATGTTTCATCATGTTCTTTTTCACCTTCTTCCCAATGGTGTTATGGTTTAGAACTGAAATGAATCTTTATCAAGTTTTTGGAGACATGTTCTCCATATAAAGTGATTATGGAGAACTGGAGCTTATGAACATGAATCTTAAGGATAATTCCATGAGATCCTTATTCGTATGCATCAGTTATGTTGAGACTTATGTAGTCCCTAATGCAAAATTTGGTGTTGACCCTCAACAATTTTCATGTGATAAATAATGTGTGTGAATAGTTATCATGGTGACCTTTGCCATGTATGATGAAGATTTTCTTTTTTAATGAAGTAAAAAACTTAATAGAGTTTCCTGAACGATTTAAATAATGCTAGGTTGTAAATGGTTGTACAAAACCGAATATGACTCTGAGGAAATCTTAAAATTTTTAAACAAAGAATGTTACAATAGTACCTCAAGACGAGTGGGAGTAAGCATCACTACTTTTATGTAGGTTGAATCTTATTGGCGATCCAAGAGTTTTTCAATGTTCTAATTATGATATGATGCATCTTGGTAATGCCTCATACTTTGATTTTTAGGTTCGCCAAGATATAAGTCTAATCCAAATGGAGTATACGTTCTATTATAATGACATACACGTTGATGGAGTATGGACGAAAAATATTATGCACTAGTACTCTGTCTCACCTGCTACTAGAGTTAAGGGCGATAAAGGTAGAGATTTATATGTCCAAGGAACCATATAAAAGATATGGTCGGTTCCTTATGATTCAGCTATCAGAAACAGCATGTGTTTTGAAGTAATAACACGCCCTATTTATGATCGGGATGATGACAAAGAAACAATAAGTCTAGCAATGGACCGCTGGAAAAGCTGCCAAGAGGTCTTGCGGTACATGCAAGACAATAAAATTTACATGTTTATTAATAAGATGTCTGGTAACCTCAATATTATGGGTTACTAGACCATGAAAGCGCGCGTTGCCGCGCCCATCCATATTCAAAGAAATGGTAGACATGGTAAACAATCTTACGCATATTGAAATAATATGGATAATTTATTAATTTGGCTTGTTCAAATCGCAATGAGGCAACACATGTATTATTGATGATCATCAACAAACAGGTAATATGAGATTACAATGAGCTTCAGGGAGGAGCATTACCCGATGATCACAGCAGTTGGTCCCAGATTTGCTTCTACTTCACGGTATGAACTACAGCTGGAACGGGTAATCATCCGTTGGTAGATGACATTCTGCGCTCCATGGACTATGGTGAATTGCCAGAACTTTTGCTTCGGCGCTTGCATGTTTCTCTTGTCTGTCGCTCAAAAAGACTAATTAAGAAATACCACAAGTTATGTTTTTCACATCAACTTGAAAACTACCTGACAAGTAATCCTTGGGGTCGGTAGTCCGATCATAATAAAGTTAAACGAAGCTTGATTAGAGATCCTCCCAGATGTATGGTAGCTTTCCCATCGACATAATGTAGATGCATTGTTATTGCTTCAAGTAGTTGGAGGGTGATATACTATCCTGGGAGGAAAACAACATATGTTAGAGAAATCATAAGCATACTCAACGATTTGGTAAAATTTAATAAGTTTGTAGAGCGAAGCAACACCACAATTCTTTAAACCACGTCTCTTATTGAAGCTTCATATATGTTCTTTATAACATCCTTTCTACAGAAGGAACTTTCTCATTTCCAATATTTTCCTTCACAATACTATAATCACGTCATGAAAATATATTTTTTCCCCAAGAGATATGTAAAGTACTAACATGGAAAAGCATACGGGGAAATCCTTCGTGAAAAAGATTCACAGCACGTAACCTTTCATGGTCCTAAAACAACAACCAAGAAGAATAAAAAAAATCCTGCAATAAAATGTTTTTGAGAATTTCAGTTACTAAAGGCGGACAGTTTGGATATCGAGGAGTAAACCGTACATGGAGTAACTCCTCCACACAATGGAGCTACTGATCATCCATATAACCCGAGCTAAAAAGGTTAAGTAACCAAAATTATAAGTGCTCAAAGCATCAAGTGGAAAATAGGCACTTATAAAATGAGAGAAATCTGTGTGGCTGAATAGAGACCTGTCTCAGACTAACAGAAAAGTGCAAGCCCTAGGGAAATGGGATCAATGAAACCAAAGCTGTAGATATATTAATTTCCAGCCAGGGATTTAATCACTATAGTAAGATGATCAATAAAACTGAAGTTGCACCAAGCCATAAATCTGCAAACATCAGATGGCACCTAGTTTGTTTCGGATATTACATTAAGAGTAATAACAAAAGAAACATTTGCAGAAAAAGTTACACGGTTTGCAGCAAGATCTGCATCTACCCGGAGCAACATAGTAAATAGTTCTAAGAATATCCCCATTCCATATAATATCAGTTATGACAGAAAGGAACATATGTCAAGGATTTCACTTGTAAAATGTATCTAGATGCAATGGCAAATAACAAGATAGAGTCTGCTAACATGCTAAGCGATGGATATCGAGATTACATGGATGGTACCAATAATTTTATTAAAATGTATCAAGAGATTACAACAAATTTGATCTCCTTACCGTTTCAATATGATACCTATAATTTTGCTAAAGTTCTATGCAACAGTTATCAAACCTGATAAAATCAAGATTATATCAGAATAATCAGAACACTCAATTTAAATTTGAAAGGCAGAAATTATGATTCAAAATAAGATCTGAACAAAACTGGGCTAGGCTGTCCAAGTCAAAATATATTTTCTTAACCATTGCTATGAACAAGCTTCAATGGATGACACTCTTTATGGGGATGCCCAAACATAAAAGGCAACTTAAAAATACGTCGGACTGAGAATTTATAGAATTTATTAGAAGAACTTTAAGATGCAGAATTACCATGAAGGATGGACAGTAAAATCTTGGGCGTGTCCACTGACCAACTACATGAGAAAGGCACATGGATAAATCACAATACTGAAGAGCTTCCCTGCAGCATGGTATATATAGCATTATATTAGTTGTAAGTATTTTTATTTAAGAAAAATTGAACTGCAACAGATTCAGTAAGAAAGCTGTGTTTGAACATAAGTTCACTCGAAATATGCACGTGGAGATTATATTATAGATCTGAAATTAGCCATCAAATATTGAGTTAGGTTCAGAATGGAACAGATCATATCAGTGATATTAAGAGACGTATCTAGCGTGTAGGAAAAAAGGACAGCAGTAGGGAGTGGAGTCGCAGTGCTTACCAGCAACATCTGACCGAGCATCATGGTGTCCATTGAGATCAAAGAGAAGCGCATTGACATGTGACCGACTGACTGCTCGCTGTTGACAATCCGTATAGGCTGGAAGTAGGCTTTCGCAGCCGTTGGATGTTCGCTGTTGAACGGAACTCATTGTCGCTAGAATTCTCTCTTAAAAATCAACTGTATGGATAAGGATCATTGATATAATAAAAAAAGGAAAAGGGCAACTGACAATTACCCCAATCGAAGATATGGGGATCGATAGGAGGATAGGAGGATGATCACGCAACTTATATCAGGAAACAAGGAAAGGAAGTGAGCAGACATCAATCACGTGAATTAATCACGCGAAGGAAAGGGAACGGAGGAAGGCGCACCTTCTACGCCATTAATCATGTGAATAAACACCGTCTTCACCCAGCCACCACTCTGCCTATTTTTCAGAGAACTGCCGCTCTGCCTTCTCGAACCGAGGAGGAGGAATTACTGTGACGGAACTGCAAAGGCCCATTTAAAATGGCCGATCGATTCTAGTGCTTTCGGCCCGGTTTATGGCAAGGCTCTTAGTCCCGTTTCCAGAGTAGCGGCCCTGTTATGTTGGCAGGCCGTGACGTGAGCTCGGATGCGGTCTAGGAGTGAATGATCGGGGATTTTACCGAGCAAACAAGTTAGAGCGGCGTTTCGGTAAGGCGGAATGATCCGGAGCGTCTCTGTACCAAATCCGACGGTCTAGGATGTCAAAGCGTTGTGGATGAGCCTAGATAGTTCCATCTTGCTGTTACTTAATTTAGACATTGTTTTGCGAGCTGTGTGGATATTCATGTTTCCATGTCATGTTAGATCCTTAGCTTCGCATGTGGAGTTATATCGTGGAAAATCTCCAAATTTATATTGATGGCATCAGTAATGATGCAAATAATTACTCCCGAATTGGGCAGGTTGTATGTCGAAGAATTTTATTCCCGAATTTATATTGATGGCATGTTAAGACGCTATCATGGAAAAGCTCCAAATTTGTATTGATGGCATCAGTAATAATGACGCAAACAATTATGTATGTTAAGAAGCTATTGGGCATGTATTGGGCATGTTGAATGTCAAAAAAAAAATCCCAAAATTGAGGTGGTAGACAACATTTCTAAACCACTTACTGCATTATGAACATGCAGTTTTCTATGCAAGTAACAATAAGTCAAATGGTGTTGCTAAAACCATTAAGCATATAAATATGTTTCATATGCTTTTGGATCCCCTTGCCGAAGGCTTGTCACCCATTTATAATTATGTTGCCGGCATGGGTTTATAGAAAGCCTTTTAATTCCCGTCAAATAAACCAACTCCCATAAAGTATTATGTATTTCATTTCGATATAGAATGATTTACTATAGATAAAGAGGTTAAGTGATATTTCATGGGTCATTGTAACACTTTATTTTGGTGTATTGTTTCTATTGAGAGTGGGCTTATAAAGTTTGTTAACCTTACGATCAAGGGGAAGAATCTTGAAATTGATCTTTCAGTTATAACAAACTAGGAGATAAGGGGGGGCTGGACTCCGACATACGTACCTGATCGGGGGTACAGACTTGATCTCGGTCCCGGTTCCTAGGCACCAAGTATATAAAAGGGTAAGTTGGCTCGTTTTGTGTTGACGGACAACATCGGTACACTAGACATTCACCTAAGATCCTAACTATTGATCCTAAAGAGGTGCCCAAGGGAACCGAAGACTGACTACCACCACTGGCCACCTCCAAAGCTGTGCCAGCGGCACACTGGACATTTACATCAACAAACTGCTGCCCGCAGCATCTGCCACGACAAGGGCTCATCTTCCTCCATAGAGGGTGTGGGCTATTGATTCTGGTTAGTACCCAATTCCGTGCATATGATTAAGAGTTCTAATTATGAGATTAAATCTTAATGTTGTTTATCCTAAAGCTTAAAATCTAACAAGAAGACCAACTGACCTCCTGACTGAGAGTCTTTTACTAAACAGCTGAGATCTGTCGTCAGATCTCATGTTCTGAACTCGCTGCTTTGCTCCAGTCTCCGACGCAGTGCCGTTGCCTGTTGTCTCCGATGAATGCCTCGCTGTTTCCACGTGAGTCCCACGTTCGGTTAGTTCTCTCACTAATCAGTGGTATAATCACTAACGAAGTATATTGCCACTTGCCATCCGCCAGTACCTAGCCTGTCTACATATTCCACGTGCTGTTACTTCAGTAGTCTCATCGAGTCCACTGCGGCAGTAAGGAAAAGACTAGAGTGAAATCCATCAATGGCGGGTGCAGCACCGGCTGAGGAAGATGGATCGCCGAAGAAGGCGAAGCAGGGTGGCTTCAAGACGATGCCCTTCATACTAGGTGATTTTCATGTTCCCTTAATTTCTTTCTGTACGAGTGTTTGGAAATTACAGTCTGGATGTGTGTGCAGCGAACGAGGTATGCGATCGGTTCGCCACGGCCGGCTTCAACGCCAACATGATCACCTACCTGACGCAGCAGCTGCATCTGCCGCTGGTGGAGGCCTCCAACCTGCTCACCAACTTCATGGGGACGGCGGCCTTCACCCCGGTCTTCGGCGCCATCATCGCCGACTCCTACGCCGGCCGCTACTGGACAATCGCATGCGGCGGCGTGCTGTACCAGCTCGGCATGCTCGGCCTCGTCCTCTCCGCGCTCATCCCTTCCCTCCGCCCCGCCACGTGCAGCAATACCGCTACCACTACCGCGTCGATGGCGACTTCGTGCCAGCGCGCGAACGGTGGGCAGCTCGCCGTGCTCTACGTGTCGCTGCTCTTCACGGCGCTCGGGTCAGGCGGCATCCGGCCGTGCGTGGTGGCGTTCGGCGCGGACCAGTTCGGCGTGGGTGGGAGGCGCCCCGGCGGCGAGCAGAAGTGGAGCTTCTTCAACTTCTACTTCTTCACCATGGGGCTCGCCGTGCTGCTGGCGCTGACGGTGGTGGTGTACATCCAGGAAAACGTCGGGTGGGGCTGGGGGTTTGGGATCCCGGCCATCGCCATGTTCGTCTCCGTGCTGTCGTTCGTGGTCGGGTACCCTCTCTACGTCAGGGTCAAGCCCGGCGGAAGCCCCTTCGTGAGGCTGGTGCACGTCATCGTCGCGGCGATCAGGAAGAGGAAGGAGACAGTGCCGGAGGACGCCGCCATGCTGTACCAGAACAAGGAGCTGGACGCTACCATCGCCGCCGACGGGAGGCTGCTCCACACCAACCAGCTCAGGCAAGTGACCTCGAGTTGGTACACTAATTTGGTTCCAGTTTGCATGTGCATCGTCCTGCTTTTTCCTCATGTGGTTCTTTGTTTATCGTTCGATTTCGGTGCATATCCAATCCAACTTGCCAATTATTAACGCATAAGCTCGTTACTTTACTTGCCCCCATGTGAAGGTTCTTGGATCGAGCGGCCATTGTGACAACGACCGATGCCGTTGACTCCGGCGCCGAGCCGAACCCGTGGCGGCTGTCGACAGTGCACCGCGTCGAGGAGCTCAAGTCCATCGTCCGCATGCTGCCGCTCTGGGCGGCCAGCATCACGCTCATCGCCGCCGCCTCGCACAACTTCACCTTCGCCATCCAGCAGTCGCGCACCATGGAACGCCGCCTCTCGCCGCGGTTCGAGATCCCGCCCGCCAGCATGATCATCTTCACCACGCTCACAATGCTCGTCAGCCTCTCCCTCTACGACCGTGTCTTCGTACCCATCGCGCGCCGCTACACCGGCCGGCCGTCGGGGATCTCCTACTTCCAGCGCATGGGGGCCGGGCTGGCCGTCTCCGTCCTCGGCGTCTTCGCGGGGGCGCTCGTGGAACGCAAGCGGCGCGCGGCCGCGGCGGAGCATGGGCTCTTGGACAGCCCCGGTGCTACCGTGCCGATCAGCGTGTTCTGGCTCGTGCCGCAGTACGCGCTCCACGGGGTCAGCGACGCGCTCTCCACCGTGGCGCACATGGAGTTCCTCTACGACCAGTCGCCGGAGAGCATGCGCAGCTCGGCCGCCGCGCTCTTCTGGGTCGCCGGCTCGCTCGGGAACTACCTGGGCACCGTGCTCGTCACCGTGGTGCAGAGCGCCAGCGGAGGGGAATGGCTGCAGGACAACATCAACAGGGGCAGGCTCGACTACTACTACTGGCTCGTCACCTTACTCATGCTGCTCAACCTTGTCTACTACATCGTTTGCTTCCATTTTTACACCCTCAAGTCGTTCGAGGTGGACGCCGCAGACGAGGGGCCAAGTGTAGAGCGGGAGAATGAATGAGGAGCTGTGTTGTGTGGTGGGCAGAATGGAGCTTTGAGAAATTGCGAGGGCCCCTTTTTGTTTGGAAAATGTCAACCAATAATTATCATCAACGGTAGTATAAATAGATCCAAAAATAATACTGTATAAATTATAAGGCATGTTTTACAGTACCTTCTACTTGTCTTAAGAGAGGAACAAGTAGAACCTAGCCACGATTACAAGCACATAAATGAGTTTAAGACGCACCGTAGTCCTTTTCCCTTGGTCACAGAATCGTGTAAAGCTTGTCGTAGTAGAGTTTTTTGTTGTAGACATACGTAAAGTTGTCATGCTAAGACTCTAAAGAATCAACACATGAGAGCAGCAGCAACCATCGTCGATGATGAGAATCGTAGATGACAAGTTTCTAGAAGATTCGCCGACACACAACTCCATGCGTTTACTGCCGGGCGCTACTAATGCTGGCTGGTGATCTACTGGACAACTTCATGATGGTTAATCGCACTAACTATAGTCTAGCAGGGTAGAGCCCCGCTGAAATTCTCATTGATAAGAAAGGTGAGGCAACCAGGATTCGTCCAAAACATGATTCAAACCCTCACTAGTAGGAAAACGTCTACCCGTGGCCCGCCAAAGTGGTCTACCCGTGGCGCCACTGATATTACACAAGGTGGTAACCCCTTATCGTGGCGCACCGGCCTGGTGCCCCCTCGTGGGACCTAGAGTCACGAGCACGCTCTGCGTCGCTCGCGAGGGTGCTCCTTCCACGAAGGAGGCTTCTGAAGATGGTTTGCCTCGCGAGGGAGTTTCGCTAGGTCTGTTCCCCCGCGAGAGGCTCTCGCAAGGGTTAGGATTTTAGGGTTAGGGTTAAGTTTTTCTTCGCGACATTTTTTTGCCATGCTAGCGCGACCGCGGTGATTATGGGTGCCGTGCCTCGGTGTTGAAAAACGCTAGCTCCCTCGTGCAGCGTGTTATAGGCTACCCAATTTCTCTAAATGTCCGTCGTCCAAATTCTATTTTTTATTAGAAGCACTGTTCAAAAACTAGGCCGATTCAACGACTACTAGGCCGATTAATCGCTACTAGGGGCCTGACCGTGTCGATTACCATTAATCTCTTGTGTTAATCCTTTAGCCCGATTAATCGTACCGAAAGTCCGATTACTAGGTAAGTTCCCGATTAACTACTGCACTTGGTCAAAAAAGTTATAAACTTTTCAATGCATATAGCTAGTACAGACGCTACCCCTCAACAATAAAGTAGGTTTTGCAAAGCTCCCGCTTGATTGTAGCCTCCAACAGGTCGAATTCCACCGTCGCCAACTAGTTCATTGCCCTCCCAGACCAGTTACTCTCAGTTGTCTAGATACAACAGCTCGACCACCTTGAGTAGCTCGTGCAGGAGCTCAAGGGCGCCTTCGATAGGTTAGGTGGTTGACCCTAAAGTTAAACCTGTACAGCAGACGTTACGTCGTTTTTCGGTACCTAAAAGAAAATCTATTGGTGAAGAAGTTAATCGGCTTCGCAAAGCCGGTTTTATTCAGGAGCTCAAGGAAGCTGAGTGGGTAGCCAACCCAGTCATGGTGCCAAAGAAAGACACAACAGCTCTTCGTATGTGTATCGATTACACAAGCATCAACAAGCATTGTCCAAAGGATCATTTTCTGTTGCCTCGTATCGATCAAATAGTCGACTCCACAGCCGGCTGCGATTGTCTCTCCTTCCCCGATGCTTACTCAGGGTATAATCAGATCTAGCTCAAAAAAGAAGACCAAGAGTTAACATCATTCATAACTCTGCATGGTGTTTACTGTTACAATGTTATGACATTTGGAATAAAAAAATGCGGGTGCAACTTATCACCGGTGCATGCAAGCTTGCCTCGGAGATCAAATTGGTAGAAATATCGAAGTCTACATCGATGACATCATGGTTAAAACAGAAAACGCAGCTACCCTCATCGATGATCTGAGAGAAACCTTCGACAATCTCGACAGGTACAAAATAAAGCTGAATCCCAAGAAATGCTTCTTTGGGTACCAGGAGGCAAAGTACTTGGGTACTTTATTTCAGCAAGAGGGATAGAAGCCAACCCTTTAAAAATCAAAGCCATCCTCAACATGGAACTGCCAAAGAATCTATATCAGGTGCAGCAGTTGGTAGGACGATTGGCAACGCTCAGCAGATACATTGCAAAATTGGGAGAAAAGACTCTACCCATTTATCAGCTCATGAAGAAGTCAGAAAAGTTCGAGTGGACAGTCGAGGCACAGGAATATTTTGATAATCTAAAGAAGATCTTGTCAACATATCCAGTACTCGTAACTCCACAGGAAAAAGAACCAATGCTTATGTACATAGCTGCAACGGCACATGTCTTTAGAACGGTTCTAGTTGTTGAGCGAGAAGAGGCAGGGAGAGTTCATGGTGTACAACGACCTGTTTACTCCCTCAGCGAGGTACTCACACTGGCGAAGCATAGATATCCCCATCATCCGAAACTGGCATATGCCGTATGGAGGCCAACGCGCAAGCTACGGTACTACTTCACAGAGCATCTGATCATCGTGGTAACCGAAGCACCATTGAAGAATATACTCACCAACCCAGATGCTACGGGCAGAGTATCTCAATGGGCTATCGAGATAGCACCACATGACATAACTTATGTCAATCGAACAACAGTTAAATCTCAGGTTCTTCCAGATTTCGTGGCTGATTGGATACAATCACAGATTCCGGCAGCACCCGACATGTCTAGATCCTAGACGATGTATTTTGATGGATCGAAGCGGAGTACAGGTGCAGGAGCCGGAGTAGTATTGATCTCAACACAGGGAGACAAAATGAGATACATTCTGAGGATGAACTCTCCACTGCCGACAAATAATGAAGCGAAATATGAAGCACTGTTGCACGAGATGCGTATGGCTAAGGCATGTGGAGCAACTCGGTTGGAAATTTATGGAGATTCAAATCTTGTGGTACAGCAGTCAATGAATCTATGTGACACGGTCAGTGACAACATGATTGCCTATCGTCAAATATAATAGTCCATGGAAGCCAAATTCGAAGGATGCGAACTAAAACACATCGGCAGGGCTAGCAACGAGGAAGCCGATACTTTAGCAAACATAGGATCCACATGCTCCCCTATTCCAGATGGAGTCTTATATGAAGTAATCGCTCAGAGATCCATTAAGGGAAAAACGTCAGCACCACCAAAAGTGTCGACTGCCGGTCCAGAAACTGAGCACCAGGAAGGTGTCGAAGATTCCACACTACAATATACGAAACAAGTCCTTCTCCTTGAACCTCTCTGGACTAAGCCTTTTCTAGCATATTTGATAGAGAAAAAATTACCAGACGATTCGACGGAAGCCAAGCGTATCGTACGCAGGTCTAAGGCCTTTACTATAGTGGACGGTGAACTTTATAAGCGCAGCATCTCTGGCATCTTTTAAAGGTGTATCGCCATTGCCGATGGAAAAACCCTACTACGAGAAATACACGAAGGAACTTGTGGCCATCATGCAAGTAGTAGGGCTCTCGTAGCCAAAGCTTTCAGAGCAGGATTTTATTGGCCAACAGCAGCATCTGACGCTCGAGATTTGGTGAGAAAGTGTGACCCTTGTCAATGTTTTGCACCAAAGCCGCACACACCAGCAACGGATCTAATGACAATACCTTTGGCCTAGCCCTTTGCGCAATGGGGACTCGATCAAGGTTGTCCACTGCCAATATCATCACCCGGAGGGCACATATCTATTGGTCGTAGTCGATAAGTTCACTAAATGGATTGAAGCCGTACCTGTCAAAAATCAAACAGCTAAAACTGTTGTTAAATTCTTTAAAGGACTAACTTGTCGTTTTGGCATGCCTCATAGCATCATTATAGACAATGGAAGTAATTTTGATTCCGAGGAATTCCGTAAATTCTGTGATGACGGTGGTATCAAACTCAAATTCGCCTTAGTTGCACATCCTCAAACCAGTGGTCAAGTCGAAAGGATCAATGGCTTAATATGTGATGGCATTAAAAAACACCTCACATGCGCAGCTAGAGCTTGGGTCGAAGAATTACCATCTGTACTCTGGAGCCTGCGGACTACGCCAAACAGGTTGACCCAGTATACTCTGTTTTTTCTTGTGTACGGAGCTAAAGCAGTTTTACCAGCCGATGTTCGTTTTGAAACTACTCGGGTGACCGCATACATAGAGACAACTTCTATTACTGCACTACAAGATGTTGTATATCTCCTTGATGAAGCTCGAGATATTGCCTTAGCTAGAACGACTGTATATCAACAGGCGATACAAAATTACCACAGTCGAGGAATTCGCAACTGAGGCTTTAGCTTTGGTGACATGGTAATACGACTGAAGCAAGAAAGAACCTTGAAACTTGAGTCTCCATGAGAAGGACCATTCATCATTACCAGGAGGAGCCTATCGACTCAAGAACCCTGTTTCAGGCAAAGATGTTGAAAATCCATGGAATGTCGCACACTTACGACGGTTCTATGCATAGAATTAAACTATTCCTTATTCGTTACATGAAGGCCTCTTAGCCCGTCATATATTATGAATAAAGTTTTTGGTCGACATTCCATCTTTATTAATTATTTTGCCACTCGAACGGTTGTTCGGGCCTCTTTTATTGGCTACTACTCCCATTGGGAGCTTCGGCTAAAACTGCGTGTTTCACGGGCCAACTCGATAATACTCGGGAGCTGCAAAGGAATTATTACAGTGTCGATAATTAATTAATACTCCCATCAGGAGCTATGGTTATCGATACGCAATAAACCATCAAAGCCTCAAGAAAATTTGTGAGTGCTGCAGCTGATGGGAACAATATTCCTTACAAAAAGGATCATAACGGTGCACCGTGTGATGAAGCCAAATAAATAAAGCACCTAAATCCCTCGTTTACTCGATGAGTGTCGCTCATATGAAACTTACGAATCGACTCTACAAATAATGCAATTACAACAGAGTCGTCGAGTGAGCAAGCTGAATTGATCACTCAGTTGCCCTCGACAAAGCTTTTCAATCAAACTTACAAGTTCAAAAACAATTGATGTTTAAAACACACATCAAAGCACATACAGGATTACTCCTTGGAACGCAAGGTTATCATAAAAAAACTATACAGAACTTCATGACGAGGCTTCTTGATCTTCTCGGGCCTTCAAATCTTTTTCAACTCCTGTTTCCATTCGGGAAATCATAGTATATGCAGGATGTCTGGCTATAGAATAAAACTGATCTAATTTTTTATTAGAATTTGCTATGGCCTCCAAATTTATGGTCGGGTGGCATGCTAAGACTGAAGCAAGGGAAAGTTCGGCTCCAGAAAGAAGTTCCTTCTGCACCAATAATCAAGTCCTCTTCGGAGTCTTGAACCGATTAAATAATGCAAATAAAGTCTCGGGTGCATGATCCAATGGAAACAAAGTCTTCCACACCATGGAAAGATGCGCATGATATTTGTCGAAGTAATAATGCACCTTCTCGACTCGATGTTCAAACTTAGCTATGGCAACAGCCTTTGGTCGGTTGGACCACAATTCATGTTATGGTCAAAATTCAGATCAGCAGAAGATTATTTAACGAATGAGTCGACAGAAAACATGGGTGGTTGACTGCTTATAGATTAAACTCTTAGTAGTAACACGGAGGCGATCCAAGGCATGTTGTTCAATAGCAGTGGCAATTTCACTTTTTCTTTTCACCAGAGTTGCCATAGCATGAAGATTGGATATATCTTTATTCAACCGAGAAATATGATCACGCAAGCGATGGACAAGATCAGATTCATCGCCAGTTGAAGGATTCAAAAAAGTTTCTGCGCTCCCGATGGGAGCCTGCGGAAGTGCTTGAGTTAGCAGTTCCCTTCTTCTTGCCCATGGTGATTGAGTTCTCGGGAGCAGAAGCTATGGCGAGAAGGAAGTGAGGAAGAAGATGAGCAGTAGGGAGGAGTAAAAAGTGAAAACGGAAAACGGAAAACGGAAAAGGGTTCTTTACTTATAACAAGGAGTCCTGGGGAATCATGGCCATAACTCTGAAGATCGTGGGAAGATGGGCAAGAATCCGATCGTACACGTGTCCAAGAAAGAGAGATGAAACCGGCGGCCCATTACTTCCACTACGCACGGAAATCGAGGAGGCACCTCGGTCAATGCACAAGCACTAGTCATTTCCTAACTAACCGCGCAGAAATAGGGTGGGCCCATCAGGTCATGTCATATCAGTCAGATCGCAGCAGCGGTACGTCAGCAATGATGTCATGAGTAATGTCGACTCTGCATAGAGCACCCGAAGAAAATTGAAAATATTCGAGTGGTGTGATCTGAGTCTACGTACGATTGCAAGCATCCGCACCTAGACTCGGGGGCTACTCCCATCGGGAGCGCTGAATGCGCACCCGATAAAAATTATGGACTCGAAGATTTTGCGCGGCCCAGAATCATACCCAGGAACTTGATTCTGAGAAGGATAACGTTGTTTTGCCTTCGGCAGTTAACCAACATCGATTTATCGAGTAAAGATGGGCACATTATCCAATATCCTTTACGTTCTACCAACAAGCATAACCTTATTTGAAGGAATTGAAGACCCGATACAGGAGGATGTATCGGATGACCATAACGGTTTGTAGAGAACATTGGCAGAAGAAAAACATCCGAGTAGTACAACTTGAGTCTACACACGGTTGCAAGCATCCGTGCCTAGACTCGGGGGGCTACTCCCATCGGGAGCACTGAACGCGCACCCGATATAGAGGGCCTTGCAATTACAAAGGAGTCAAGATTTTTGGGTGTTAAAAACATTCAACAGAAGATACTTTTAGTCCCTGCCCGAAGTTTCTTCGGCCAGTCACTCGGGGGCTACTGATGTGGGCATTACCCTTCGGGTAACTAGTCTTGTGCTACCTCTTACGGTCCAACCAGGGGCCCATGAAGGATATCCATCGACCAAGGTGGGCCGATACGTTAATTCCAAGAAAGGAGACTTCGAAAGCAAGGCAAGAAGACGAAGAAGACATGGAAATATTAGACATAGGACTCTTTGTAACCTAGTCGTACTCGAACAGGCCTCTCGAGACCTGGCTCCTAATATAAGGGCCAGGAGAGGGCCTGTTGAGACACACAATCATAGTAGCCATAACCACCGCAAGTCTAGATCTAGGTCATCGTAGAACTTAGCCTCTCGACGAGATCACAGCCGAAACCTTCGGCACCCCATTGTAACCTGATATTTTCAGTAATCAAGATCAGGCAGGCATGACGTAAGGGTTTTACCTCATCGAGGGCCCCGAACCTACGTAAATCGCTCTCCCTGCTTGTTTCATAACCGATGTCTCGTGTCAGCCTACAGGATTCAATCTACCCTAAGCCCCAAACGTAGGGCATTGCCGAGGAGTACCCTCGACAACTAGCCCCAGGCTCGGTCCAATCGGCTGCTAGGCCGGACCGGCCGGTCTCAGGTCCGGTCCAACCGGCTCCCTGGCCGGACCATCCGGTTCCCAGGCCGACGCAAACAGCTCCCAGACCGGTGGCTCAGCAGTCGTCCGCGATGAATTGATTTCCAGGGGATGTTTTTGGCATACGGTGTTCGCATGGCAAGAATTCAAGTGTTGTTTTCAATGATTATCTTGACATTAGGTTGCGAATACAACGCCATGCATCCAAGCTTAGTTGGTATCTACACCATTTGGCGACAGTTGAGGAGTATGAAGATTGGGAGAAGAACATGGAAATGGGTTTCAACCGATGTCGCATATACAATGGGAAGTTCTGTGGGTATGATGCATATGTTCTAGCTCACCGGAGTGTGGACGAGGAGTTAGACAATTGTTGGTGTGATGCGGTTGATAGAGGAGAATTTGTTGACACTTGGGCGGACTTCAAAACTTTTCTTCGTGGTGGTTTCGTGTTACCATATATGGAGGCAAGTGAGCAGCCGTCTGGAGTTGTGCATGCAATAGAGGAAGTTGGCAAGTGCATAGTTCCTATGGAGGAGGTTGTTCCAGTACAGGCGGTCACTGAGGAGAGGAAACCTTGCTCTGATACCAAGGGCACTACTGTGACTATTGAGAAGGTTGTACCATTGAGCGGGCTGAATATGCAACTCAAGAAGGTACAAGATGATGCTTGCAAGACAGTTGACAAGGGACATCGATGGAGTTTGTTTCAGACTCAGTGCACTATAAAGGGCAAGGCTTGCAAGTTGATGATTTATGGTGGTAGCTGTACTAATGGCATAAGCAAGGCGATGGTGGCAGCATTGGGGTTATCTACATGGCGTCTTCCTGAACCTAAACGTCTTGAGTGGTTGAATAACTGTGGTATGCTGAGGATTACTCATAAGGTGTGTGTGCCATTTACAATTGATAAGTATGTTGATGAGATAGAATGCGATGTGTTGCCGTTGGAGGTGTGTGGATTGCTACTTGGGCGTCCTTGGCAGTATGATCGTAATGTGACACATGCTGGGAGAGCAAATACATATTCTTTTATGCATGGTGGCAAAGAGCGTACTTTGAAGCCTATGGGTGATTGATACGTCTCAAACGTATCTATAATTTCTTATGTTCCATGCTACTTTTATGATGATACTCAAATGTTTTATGCACACTTTATGTCATTATTATGCATTTTCCGGCACTAACCTATTGACAAGATGTCGAAGAGCCAGTTGCTGTTTTCTGCTATTTTTGGTTTCAGAAATCCTACAAAGTAAATATTCTCGGAATTGGATGAAATCAACGCCCAGGGTCTTATTTTTCCATGAAGCTTCCAGAAGACCGAAGGAGTTACGAAGTGGGGCCACGAGGCGCCGCCACGCTAGGGCCGCGCGACCAAGGAGGGGCCCGCGCCGCCCTAGTGTGTGGGCCCCTCGTGACGCCTCCAACCCTGCCCTTCCGCCTACTTAAAGCCTTCGTCGCGAAAACCCCAGTACCGAGAGCCACGATACGGAAAACCTTCCAGAGACGCCGCCGCCAATCCCGTCTCGGGGGATTCATGAGATCGCCTCCGGCACCCTGCCGGAGAGGGGAATCATCTCCCAGAGGACTCTTCATCGCCCTGATCGCCTGCAGATTGATGTGTGAGTAGTTCACCCCTGGACTATGGGTCCATAGCAGTAGCTAGATGGTTGTCTTCTCCTCATTGTGCCATCATGTTAGATCTTGTGAGCTGCCTATCATGATCAAGATCATCTATTTGTAATGCTACATGTTGTGTTTGTTGGGATCCGATGAATATGGAATACTATGTTATGTTGATTATCAATCTATCAAATATGTGTTGTTTATGATCTTGCATGCTCTCCGTTGCTAGTAGAGGCTCTGGCCAAGTTGATACTTGTAACTCCAAGAGGGAGTATTTATGCTCGATAGTGGGTTCATGCCTCCATTAAATCTGGGACAGTGACAGAAAGTTCAAAGGTTGTGGATGTGCTGTTGCCACTAGGGATAAAACATCAATGCTTTGTCTAAGGATATTTGTGTTGATTACATTACTGATGACCCACAAGTATAGGGGATCGTGATAGTCTTCGAGGGTAGTATAACCCAAATTTATTGATTCGACACAAGGGGAGGTAAAGAATACTTATAAGCCTTAACAACTGAGTTGTCAATTCAGCTGCACCTGGAAAAACACTAGCAACAGGGGTGATGTGAAAGTAGCAGTAATATGAGAGCAGTAGTAACAGTAACACAGCAGCAGTAATAGCAATATGAGAGCAATGGCACCGGAAAATAGTTGATACTACTTCCAATGACATGTAGAACGAGTATATAATGATGAGAGATGGACCGGGGTTCCCAGCGATCTACACTAGTGGCAACTCTCCAATAAGTGACAAGTGTTGGGTGAACAAATTACAGTTGGGAAATTGATAGGAATCAAAGCATTAAGCTAGAACATCAGGCTTATTAATTATGTAGGCATGTTTTCCGTATATAGTCGTACGTGCTCGCAATGAGAAACTTGCACAACATCTTTTGTCCTACCAGCCGGTGGCAGCCGGGCCTCAAGGGAATCTACTGGATATTAAGGTACTCCTTTTAATAGAGTACCGGAGCAAAGCATTAACACACCGTGAAAACATGTGATCCTCACATCACCGCCATCCCCTCCGGTTGTCCCGATTTCTGTCACTTCGGGGCCTTTGGTTCCGGACAGTGACATGTGCATACAACTTGTAGATACAATCTAAGCAATAATATAGAGCTCAAATCTAAGATCATGCCACTCGGGCCCTAGTGACAAGCATTAAGCATAACAAGATTGCAGCAACAATAACTTCACAAACTTTATAGATAGACTAATCATAATGTATCATCCATCGGATCCCAACAAACACAACACCGATTACATCAGATGAATCTCAATCATGTAAGGCAGCTCATGAGACCATTGTATTGAAGTACATGGGGGAGAGTATACCGACATAGCTACTGCTAGAACCCGTAGTCCATGGGGGAACTACTCACGGAGCATGGCGGAGGCGGTGGCGTTGATGGAGATGGCTTCCGGGGGCACTTCCCCGTTCCGGCAGGGTGCCGGAACAGAGTTCTGTCCCCCGAATTGGAGTTTCGCGATGGTGGCGGCGCCCCTGGAGTCTTTCTGGAGTTTCGTCAATTGGTACGGTGTTTTTAGGTCGAAAGGGCTTTTATAGGCGAAGAGGCGGCGCAGGGGGGCACCTGGGGGCGCCACACCCTAGGCCGGCGCGGCCAGGGTCTGGCCCGCGCCGCCATGTGGTGTGCTGGCCCCCTGGCCCCTCTCCGACTCTTCTTCGGTGTTCTGGAGCCTTCCGGGAAAAATAGGAGGTTTGGCGTTGATTTCGTCCAATTCCGAGAATATTGCCCGAACAGCCTTTCTGGAACCAAAAACAGCAGAAAACAGGAACTGGCACTGTGGCATCTCGTTAATAGGTTAGTTCCGGAAAATGCATGAAATCATCATAAAGTGCAAGCAAAACATGTAAGTATTGTCATAAAACAAGCATGGAATGACAGAAATTATGGATACGTCGGGGACGTATCAGCATCCCCAAGCTTAGTTCCTGCTCGTCCCGAGCAGGTAAACGATAAAAAGAATAATTTCTGTAGTGACATGCTACTTACATAACCTTGATCATACTATTACAAAGCATATGAAATGAATGAAGTGACTCAAGGCAATGATCTATAGTTGCTAGCAAGTAGATAACATATAGCAAAACTTTTCATGGAGAGTATTTTCAAGACAAGCATCAAAAGTCTTGCACAAGAGTTAACTCATAAAGCAATAGATTCAAAGTAAAAGCATCGAAGCAACACAAAGGAAGATATAAGTTTCAGCGGTTGCTTTCAACTTTCAACATGCATATCTCATGGATAATTGTCAACACAAAGTAATATGATGAATGCAAATATGCAAGTATGTAAGAATCAATGCACAGTTGACACAAGTGTTTGCTTCTAAGGTGGAAGGAAGTAGGTAACTGACTCAACATAAAAGTAAAAGAATGATCCTTCAAAGAGGAAAGCATCGATTGCTATATTTGTGCTAGAGCTTTGGTTTTGAAAACATATAGAGAGCATAAAAGTAAAGTTTTGAGAGGTGTTTGTTGTTGTCAACGAATGGTAATGGGTACACTAACTACCTCGCCAACCGGACTTCAAGAGCGGCTCCCATGAATTATTGCATATTTATTTGGCACTCCTTCCAACCTTTCTTACACAAACCATGGCTAACCGAATCCTCGGGTGCCTGCCAACAATCTCATACCATGAAGGAGTGCCTTTTTATTTTAGTTTTATTATGATGACACTCCTCCCAACCTTTGCTTACACAAGCCATGGCTAACCGAATCCTTCGGGTGCCGTCCAACAATCACATACCATGGAGGAGTGTCTATTTAGTTTAATTAATTTGGGACTGGGAATCCCATTGCCAGCTCTTTTTGCAAAATTATTGGATAAGCGGATGTGCCACTAGTCCATGTGAGAGTCCGTCAAAAGTAAATGACAAGGTTGAAAGCTAAACACCACATACTTCCTCATGAGCTATAAAACATTAACACAAATTGAGAAGCATTTTGAATTGTTTAAAGGTAGCACTCAAGCAATTTACTTTGGAATGGCAGGAAATACCACATAGTAGGTAGGTATGGTGGACACAAATGGCATAGTGATTGGCTCAAGTATTTTGGATGCATGAGAAGTATTCCCTCTCGATACAAGGTTTTGGGCTAGCAAGGTTATTTGAAGCAAACACAAGTATGAACCGGTACAGCAAAACTTACATAAGAACATATCGCAAGCATTATAATACTATACACTGTCTTCCTTGTTGCTCAAACACTTTTACCAGAAAATATCTAGACCTTAAGAGAGATCAATTATGCAAACCAATTTTAACAAGCTTTACGGTAGTTCTCCACTAATAGGTTTAAACTACATGCAAAAACTTATGATCTACTTGAGAGCTCAAAACAATTACCAAGTGTCAAATTATCCACAACATATGAGGCATTTTCTGTTTCCAACCAAATAAAGATAAGTATTGTAGCTTCCAACTTTTATCATTGAACATTAAAAGTAAAACGAAAAACAAGTGTTCATATGAAAAAGCGGAGCGTGTCTCTCTCCCAAACAAGGATTGCTAGGATCCGAATTTATTCAAACACAAACAAAATGAAAATAAACACACAGACGCTCCAAGTAAAGCACATATGATGTGACCGAATAAAAATATAGTTTCAGGGGAGGAACCTGATAAGTTGATGAAGAAGGGGATGTCTTGGGCATCCCCAAGCTTAGACGCTTGAGTCTTCTTGAAATATGCAGGGATGAACCACGGGGGCATCCCCAAGCTTAGACTTTTCACTCTTCTTGATCATATATCATCCTCCTCTCTTGACCCTTGAAAACTTCCTTCACATCAAACTTCTCATAAACTTCATTAGAGGGGTTAGTACTCAAAAAAATTTGAATCCACCTTGGTCCTGTAGTGGCACATTGCAAGAACTCAATAAAACATTAGCTACAGCCCTCTACATCTAGAAAACCTCGCTTAAAGTCCACAAGAGACAATGCAAAAAAACAGAGACAGAATCTGCCAAAACAGAACAGCCAGTAAAGAAGAATTTTAATAAAATACTTCCGTTGCTCAAATCAGAAAACTCAAAACTAATGAAAGTTGCGTACATATCTGAGGAACACGCACGTAAATTGGCATATTTTTCTGATTTTGCTACAGAGAAAACAGCCCAGATTCGTGACAGATAGAAATCTGTTTCTGCGCAGAAATCCAAATCTAGTATCAACCTTCGATTAGAGGCTTCACTTGGCACAACAAAACACAAAACTAAGATAAGGAGAGGTTGCTACAGTAGTAAACAACTTCCAAGACACAAATATAAAATAAAGTAATGTAGCAAAATAACACATGGGTTATCTCCCAAGAAGTTGCTTTCTTTATAGCCATTAAGATGGGCTCAGCAGTTTTGATGATGCACTCGCAAGAAATAGTATTTGAGGCAAAAGAGAGCATCAAAAAGCAAATCCAAAACAAATTTAAGTCTAACATGCTTCCTATGCAAAGGAATCTTGTAAATAAACAAGTTCATGAAAAGCAAAGTAACAAGCATAAGAAGATAGAACAAGTGTAACATCGAAATTTTAAGCATATAGAGAGGTGTATTAGTACCATGAAAATTACTACAACCATATTTTCCTCTCTCATAATAATTTTCAGTAGCTTCATGAACAAACTCAACAATATAACTATCACATGCAGCATACTTTTCATGATTTCCAAACACATAATTTTTATCAAGTTCAAGAATAGTGGAATTAAAACTTTCAAACTTACTTTTATTAATAATATAACAAGGTAGTTGATCAATCTCAAGAGATATGGGACTCCTAGATAAAGTCATGAACTCTCCAATCCCATTTTCATTAGTAGTACAATTAATATTATCAAGTAACATAGGACCATCATCTAGAGCTTTATCATAAACATTTGCTAAGCAAAATTCTTTAGTACCATGCATTTCGACATCAGGCACAAACAAAGCATTATCATAAGATTTATCAAAGTAGCATGGATTATCATATATAACAGTAGCATAATTATTCTCACAAGTTTTACTCATAGGGAATATTTCAAGAGAATCCACAGGAACATAACATTCAACCTCTTTCGGTAAGCATGGAGGACAATCAAATAGTGTAAGAGATAAAGAGTTACTCTCATTAGGAGGTTGGCATGGGTAGCTAATCCATTCTTCCTCCTTTTGTTCGTCGCTCTCCTCTTCTTTTTCATCCAATGAGCTTTCAGGTTCATCAATTTCCTCCTCTTTTTCATCCAATGAGCTTTCAGGTTCATCAGTTTCTTCTTCCACCGGTTCCTGCAAATTGTGAGTGCATTCTTGTGCATTAATGAGTCTCTCTTTATAATCAATGATATAAGGATTATCACCGAAGCATTCTATGCAACAATTAAGGATAGAAGAGACATAATCTTTAAGGTCCTTACAAACAACACAAGTTTCATAATTCTCAACCATGAAGGATTCGATCTCAGAGGCTCCCATAAACACGACAAATTGTTCTACCTCTTCGAACCCATAATGAATATAGCAATTCCGGTTATAGTTCTTAATAAAAAAATCCTCACTAAAGCCACATTGAAATTTAAGATGTTTAGTATCCTGTTGAGAGCAACAGTTTATATCATGGCGTCTAAGCAAGATTCTAGCAATTGTATTTAATTTCTCTATCATAGCACTCATTATTTTACCAGTTCTTGATTCTCTATAATTATTATAACATTCTATAAGCTCCAAGTAGGTTGTAGGTTCTCCCATAACAGCAGTTTTTAATTTTTTGGTTTTTCAAATTTTTATGGATTTTTGGGTATATGAGACAAATAAAACAAGACAAAAATAAACTAAGCAAAAGTAAACTACGCAAAATAATACTAGACAGAAATAAACTAAGCACAAATAAACTAGACAAAAGTAAACTAAGCAAAACAAAATAAAATAAAACAGAGAGAGAGGTAGAGTGTACTCCCCAGGTGAACTTATGAGTAGAGCTATGCCTCCCCGGCAACGGCGCCAGAAAACAGTCTTGATGACCCACAAGTATAGGGGATCGTGATAGTCTTCGAGGGTAGTATAACCCAAATTTATTGATTCGACACAAGGGGAGGTAAAGAATACTTATAAGCCTTAACAACTGAGTTGTCAATTCAGCTGCACCTGGAAAAACACTAGCAACAGGGGTGATGTGAAAGTAGCAGTAATATGAGAGCAGTAGTAACAGTAACACAGCAGCAGTAATAGCAATATGAGAGCAATGGCACCGGAAAATAGTTGATACTACTTCCAATGACATGTAGAACGAGTATATAATGATGAGAGATGGACCGGGGTTCCTAGCGATCTACACTAGTGGCAACTCTCCAATAAGTGACAAGTGTTGGGTGAACAAATTACAGTTGGGCAATTGATAGGAATCAAAGCATTAAGCTATAACATCAGGCTTATTAATTATGTAGGCATGTTTTCCGTATATAGTCGTACGTGCTCGCAATGAGAAACTTGCACAACATCTTTTGTCCTACCAGCCGGTGGCAGCCGGGCCTCAAGGGAATCTACTGGATATTAAGGTACTCCTTTTAATAGAGTACCGGAGCAAAGCATTAACACACCGTGAAAACATGTGATCCTCACATCACCGCCATCCCCTCCGGTTGTCCCGATTTCTGTCACTTCGGGGCCTTTGGTTCCGGACAGTGACATGTGCATACAACTTGTAGATACAATCTAAGCAATAATATAGAGCTCAAATCTAAGATCATGCCACTCGGGCCCTAGTGACAAGCATTAAGCATAACAAGATTGCAGCAACAATAACTTCACACACTTTATAGATAGACTAATCATAATGTATCATCCATCGGATCCCAACAAACACAACACCGATTACATCAGATGAATCTCAATCATGTAAGGCAGCTCATGAGACCATTGTATTGAAGTACATGGGGGAGAGTATACCGACATAGCTACTGCTAGAACCCGTAGTCCATGGGGGAACTACTCACGGAGCATGGCGGAGGCGGTGGCGTTGATGGAGATGGCTTCCGGGGGCACTTCCCGTTCCGGCAGGGTGCCGGAACAGAGTTGTCCCCGGGTGGAGTTTCGCGATGGCGGCGGCGCCTGGAGTCTTTACGGAGTTTCGTGAATTGGTACGGTGTTTTTAGGTCGAAAGGGCTTTTATAGGCGAAGAGGCGGCGCGAGGGGGCACACAGGGCGCCACACCCTAGGCCGGCGCGGCCGAGTGCTGGCCCGCGCCGCCATGTGGTGTGCTGGCCCCCTGGCCCCTCTCCGACTCTTCTTCGGTGTTCTGGAGCCTTCCGGGAAAAATAGGAGGTTTGGCGTTGATTTCGTCCAATTCCGAGAATATTGCCCGAACAGCCTTTCTGGAACCAAAAACAGCAGAAAACAGGAACTGGCACTGTGGCATCTCGTTAATAGGTTAGTTCCGGAAAATGCATGAAATCATCATAAAGTGCAAGCAAAACATGTAAGTATTGTCATAAAACAAGCATGGAATGACAGAAATTATGGATACGTCGGGGACGTATCAATTACGCACCATACTTAATGCAATTGTCTGTTGTTTGCAACTTAATACTGGAAGGAGTGCGGATTCTAACCCGAAGGTGGAATTTTTAGGCATAGATGCGTGCTGGATAGCGGTCTATGTACTTTGTCGTAATGCCCAATTGAATTTCACACTACTCATCATGATATGTATGTGCATTGTTATGTCCTCTCTATTTATCAATTGCCCAACTGTAATTTGTTCACCCAACATGCTATTTCTTATTGGAGAGACACCACTAGTGAACTGTGGACCACGGTCCATTCTTTTACATCTGAATACAATCTACTGCAATCATTGTTCTTTACTGTTCTTCGCATACAAACATAATTTTCCACACTATACATTTAATCCTTTGTTTACAGCAAGCCGGTGAGATTGACAATCTCACTGTTACGTTGGGGCAAAGTACTTTGATTGTGTTGTGCAGGTTCCACGTTGGCGCCGGAATCCCTGGTGTTGCGCCGCACTACAATCCGTCACCAACAACCTTCATGTGCTCCTTGACTCCTACTGGTTCGATAACCTTGGTTTCTTACTGAGGGAAAACTTGCTGTTGTACGCATCACACCTTCATCTTGGGGTTCCCAACGGGCGTGTGCTTTACGCGTCATCAAGACAGTTTTCTGGCGCCGTTGCCGGGAGATCAAGACACGCTGCAAGGGGAGTCTCTCACATCCAATCTCTTTACTTTGTTTTTGTCTTGCTTTACTTTATTTTATTTACTGCTTTGTTTGTTCTTATATAATAAATACAAAAAAATTAGTTACTTGCTTTACTTTATTAACTATCTTGTTTGCGTTCTCCATATTAAAAACACAAAAAAATTAGTTACCTGCATTTACTTTACTTATTTCATCATGTTTCCTCCTAAGTTCACTCTGAAAGATGTACCGATAGGACGAGGGTCTATCATTGGAAAAGATAATATAGAAGATTTTTTCACTCATGTTAGTACGGTTGAAGATTTTGAAGATAGACACTTGGTAGAACTTGCTCCTACTTATGAAATTGTTGCTGCTTCTTTAGTACACATGTTAGAAGCTAGATTTGTTAATCTCAACCCCGTAATGCAACATATGTTTCTTACACTCTGTGATATGGAAGAAGGAGAAAAGAAAGATTTTGTCTTAGAAACCCTCCTTAAAGAATTCGGTGATGTAGCAAGAGAAGCTAGAAAAGTCTTTATTAAATATAAGATGCTTGGCTCTTATACCAACTTTGCTAGTACCCTTGAAAAGATGGAAAAAGATAGACGAGAGTGCACTAATAAAGTTAATTATGAGGGGGATATTAAAACATCAATACCTTGCAAGCTCTTAGGCATGTGCGAGGCACTAGAAAAGAATTTTGATTGGATAGTTCCTGAAAATTTGTTTGATGAGAATAGCAAGCCTAAGATTAATGAAAAAGGAGCCTCTGAAACCTACATAGATAAGATACAATGCATAGTTGAGAAAACTGCAAACCCCACTGTTAATGCTCCATCTCTTGATAATACTTGATTCACACTTTCTGCGCCTAGCTGAAAGGCGTTACAGAAAAGCGCTTATGGGAGACAACCCATTATTTTACTTCTGCACTTTTGTTTTATATTTGAGTCTTGGAAGTTGTTACTACTTTAGCAACCTCTATCTTTATTTTATTGCATTGTTGTGCCAAGTAAAGTCTTTGATAGTAAAGATAATACTAGATTTGGATTACTCCGCAGAAACAGATTTCTTGCTATCACGAATTTGAGTATTATTCTCTGTAGGTAACTCAGAAAAATCTGCCAATTTACGTGCGTGATCCTCAGATATGTACGCAACTTTCATTCAATTTGAGAATTTTCATCTGAGCAAGTTAAGTGCCCCAGAAAAATTCGTCTTTACGGACTGTTCTGTTTTGACAGATTCTGCCTTTTATTTCGCATTGCCTGTTTTGCTATGTTTGATGGATTTCTTTGTTCCGTTAACTTTCAGTAGCTTTGTGCAATGTACAGAAGTGTTAATAATGATTATGTCACCTCTGAATATGTGAATTTTTGATTATGCACTAACCCTCTAATGAGTTTGTTTTGAGTTTGGTGTGGAGGAAGTTTTCAAGGGTCAAGAGAGGAGGATGATACAATAGGATCAAGAAGAGTGAAAACTCTAAGCTTGGGGATGCCCCCGTGGTTCATCCCTGCATATTTCAAGAAGACTCAAGCATCTAAGCTTAGGGATGCCCAAGGCATCCCCTTCTTCATCGACAACTTATCAGGTCACCTCTAGTGAAACTATATTTTTATTCCGTCACATCTTATGTGCTTTACTTGGAGCGTCTGTATGTTTTTATTTTTGTTTTTGTTTGAATAAAATCGGATCCTAGCATTCATTGTGTGGGAGAGAGAAACGCTCCGCTGTTGCATATGAACACATGTGTTCTTAGCTTTAGTCTTAATGTTCATGGCGAAGGTTGAAACTGCTTCGTTAATTGTTATATGGTTGGAAACAGAAAATGCTACATGTGGTAATTGGTATAATGTCTTGAATAATTTGATACTTGGCAATTGTTGTGCTCAAATAGATCATGTTTAAGCTCTTGCATCATGTGCTTTGCACCTATTAATGAAGAAATACTGTAGAGCTTGTTGACATTTGGTTTGCATGATTGGTCTCTCTAAAGTCTAGATATTTTCTGGTGAGGGTTTGAACAATAAGGAAGACAGTGTGGAGTCTTATAATGCTTGCAATATTTTCTTATGTAAGTTTTGTTATACCGATTCATACTTGTGTTTGCTTCAAACAACCTTGCTAGCCTAAGCCTTGTATTGAGAGGGAATACTTCTCGTGCATCCAAATCCTTGAGCCAAAAACTATGCCATTTATGTCCACCATACCTACCTACTACATGGTATTTCTCTGCCATTCCAAAGTAAATTACTTGAGTGCTACCTTTAAAATTTCATTCCTTTGTCCTTGCAATATATAGCTCATGGGAAAATAGCCTAAAAAACTATTGTGGTATTGAATATGTACTTATGTATCTTATTTCTTATAAGTTGCTTGTTGAGCGGTAACCATGTTCCTGGGGACGCCATCAACTATTTCACCTTTGTTGAATATCATGTGAGTTGCTATGCATGTTCGTCTTGTCTAAAGTAAGTGTGATTTATCATGATCAAATGGTTTGAGTATGTATATTGTTAGAGAAGAACATTGGGCCGCTAACTAAAGCGATGATCCATGGTGGAAGTTTCAGTTTGGACAACAATCCTCAATCTCTTATGAGAATATTATCTGTTGTTGAATGCTTATGCATTAAAGAGGAGTCCATTATCTGTTATCTATGTTGTCCCGGTATGGATGTCTAAGTTGAGAATAATCAAAAGCGAGAGATCCAATGCGAGCTTTCTCCTTAGACCTTTGTACAGGCGGCATAGAGGTACCCCTTTGTGACACTTGGTTAAAACATATGTTATGCAATGATAATCCATGTAAATCCAAGCTAATTAGGACAAGGTGCGGGCACTATTGGTAATCTATGCATGAGGCTTGCAACTTATAGGATGTCTTATACATAACACATATGCTTTATTACTACCATTGACAAAATTGTTTCTATGTTTTCAAAATAAAAGCTCTAGCACTAATATAGTAATCCATGCTTCCCTCTGCGAAGGGTCTTTCTTCTACTTTTATGTTGAGTCAGTTTACCTACTTCTTTCTATCTTAGAAGCAAACACTTGTGTTAACTGTGCATTGATTCTTACATACTTGCTTATTTGCATTCATCATATTACTTTGTGTTGACAATTATCCATGAGATAAACATGTTGAAGTTGAAAGCAATCGCTGAAACTTATATCTTCCTTTGTGTTGCTTCAAAGCTTTCTACTAAGAATTTATTGCTTTATGAGTTAACTCTTATGCAAGTCTTATTGATGCTTGTCTTGAAAGTACTATTCATGAAAAGTCTTTGTTATATGATTCAGTTGTTTAATTATTGTCTTTACCATTGCTTCGAATCACTGCATTCATTACATATGCTTTACAATAGTATTGATCAAGATTATGATAGCATGTCACTTCAGAAATTATCTTTGTTATCGTTTACCTACTCGAGGGCGAGTAGGAACTAAGCTTGGTGATGCTTGATACGTCTCAAACGTATCTATAATTTCTTATGTTCCATGCTACTTTTATGATGATACTCACATGTTTTATAACACTTTATGTCATTATTATGCATTTTCCGGCACTAACCTATTGACAAGATGCTGAGGAGCCAGTTGCTGTTTTCTGCTGTTTTTGGTTTCAGAAATCCTACAAAGGAAATATTCTCGGAATTGGACGAAATGAACGCCCAGGATCTTATTTTTCCACGAAGCTTCCAGAAGACCTAAGGAGTTACGAAGTGGGGCCACGAGGCGCCGCCACGCTAGGGCTGCGCGGCCAAGGAGGGACCCACGCCGCCCTAGTGTGTGGGCCCGTGACGCCTCCAACCCTGCCCTTCCGCCTACTTAAAGCCTTCGTCGCGAAAACCCCAGTACCGAGAGCCACGATACGGAAAACCTTCCAGAGACGCCGCCGCCGCCAATCCAATCTCGGGGGATTCAGAAGATCGCCTCCGGCACCCTGCCGGAGAGGGGAATCATCTCCCGGAGGACTCTTCATCGCCATGATCGCCTCCGGATTGATGTGTGAGTAGTTCACCCCTGGACTATGGGTCCATAGCAGTAGCTAGATGGTTGTCTTCTCCTCATTGCGCGTCAGTGGAGACAGTGGGCAGCGGCACTACCGTGCTAGGAGTACTGCAGTCCAATTTTCCGCGACACCGCGGATGCATCGAGGCAAGGATGAACGTGTGAGGAATTTATGTGCCCCAGGAATTACACATTTTGTGCAGGGTCTGTTGGAGATATGCCCGAGAGGCAATAATAAAGTAGTTATTGTTATATCTTAGTGTTCATGATAAATGTTTACACCCCATGCTATAATTGTATTAACCAGAAACATTAATATGCGTGTGTTGTATAAACAACCAGAGTCCCTAGTAAGCCTCTTGTTAAACTAGCTTGTTGATTAATAGATGATCATGGTTTCCTGATCATGAACATTGGATGTTGTTAATAACAAGGTTATGTCATTGGGTGAATGATATAATGGACACACACCCATAATAAGCGTAGCATAAGATCAAGTCATTAAGTTCATCTTGCTATAAGCTTTCGATACATAGTTACCTAGTCCTTCGACCATGAGATCATGTAAATCACTTACACCGGATGGGTACTTTGATTACACCAAACGCCACTGCGTAAATGGGTGGTTATAAAGATGGGATTGAGTATTCGGAAAGTATGAGTTGAGGCAGATGGATCAAGAGTGGGATTTGTCCATCCCGATGACGGATAGATATACTCTGGGCCCTCTCAGGGGTCATCTAATTAGCTTGCAAGCATGTGACAAGGTCACAAGAGATGACATACCACGGTACGAGTAAAGAGTACTTGTCGGTAACGAGGTTGAACTAGGTATGGAGATACCGATGATCAATCCTCGGACAAGTAAAGTATCGCGCGATAAAGGGAATTGGTATCATATGTTAATGGTTCAATCGATCACTAAGTTATCACTGAATGTGTGGGAGCCATTATGGATCTCCAGATCCCGCTATTGGTTATTGATCGGAGAGGAGTATCGATCATGTCCACGTAGTTCACGAACCGTAGGGTGACACGCTTAAGGTTCGATGTCGTATAAGTATATTCGGAATATGAGTTGGAGACCGAATATTTTTTTGGAGACTCGGATGGGATCCAGGACATCACGAGGAGGTCCGGAATTTTCCGGAGAATAAGATTCATATAAGGGAAGTTGATTTTAGGGTTCCGGAAAAGTTCAGGATTTTTCCGGAGTTGGGGGCCACCTTGGCCGAACCTTGACCCTATATATAGTGGGGAGAGGGCAGGGGGTCGGACACACCCTTCCCAAAACCTTAGCCGCCCCCTCTCTCCCTCCTCCTTCCTCCTGCGCAGGCTTAGCGAAGCCCTGCAGGAATTTCTCCTCCACCACCACCACCACGCCGTCGTGCTGCTGGGATCCGAGGGGATCTAACATACCTCCACTGCTCGCTGGAATGAGGAGAGGATGGAATTCATCGACACCGTATGTGCAACCGAGTACGGAAGTGCTGCCGGATTCCAGCACCGGAAAGGTCGTCTACATCAACCACGAGATCTGATCTCATTAAGGCTTTTGATCTACGAGGGTTAGTTCTTATCTATCTCGTTGCTCCGATCTCATAGATTAGATCTTGGCTTTTTCATAGATTGGATCTTGGATTTATTCGTCTTTGCGATATAAATTTTTGTTTTTCCATGCATCAAACCCAACAGTGGTATCGAGCCGTGTCGATGCATAGATCTGTTGCACGAGTAGAACACAATGAGTTTGTGGGCGTTGATATTTTTTTGTCTTTAGTTATGTGTACTTTGATCTTCCAGGATGGTGGGATGAAGCGGCCCGGGCTAACTTTACATGACCGCGTCTCATGAGACTTGCTCCACGCTTGACATGCAACTTGTATTGCATAAGTGGCTTTGCGGGTGTCTGTCTCTCTCATCATAGTTAAGTTTCAGTTTACTATTTCTATCGACAACACTAGTATCACCGTTGTGGCTCATGTTTGTACGTAGATTGGATCTTACTCGAAAACCCTAAACCATGTAAAATATGCAAATCAAATTAGAGGCGTCTAACTTTTTTTTGTAGGGTTTGGTGATGTGATATGGCTTTGTGATGATGACTATATTTGATGTATGAGATGATCATTATTGTATTATGGCAACCGGCAGGAGCCTAATAGTTGTCTTTAAATTTGTTAAGACATGCGTGTCTATTCATCATGTAATAGCTTTATTTCAAGTAGTTGTTATAGTAGCTATAAGTGATGGACAACCATGAAGCGGCGCCATGGACCTTGGTGCAATGCTGGTGATGATGGAGATCATGCTCATGTGCTTTGGAGATGGAGATCAAAAGCATAAGAAGAAATGCCATATCATATCACATATTTTGATTGCATGCGATATTAATCCTTTATGCATCTTATTTTGCTTAGATCGCGACGGTAGCATTATAAGATGGCCCCTCACATTAATATCAAGATAATAAAGTGTTCGCCCCTCGTATGCACCGTTGCTAAAGTTCATCGTTTTGAAACATCTCGTGATGATCGGATGTGATAGATTCTACGTTCACATACAACGGGTGTAAGCCATGTTGCACACGCGAAAATACTTGGGTTTGCTTGACGAGCCTAGCATGTACAGACATGGCCTCGAAACACAGGAAACCGAAAGGTTGAACACGAGTCATATGGATGATATGATCAACATGTTGATGTTCACCATTAAAGCTACATCATATCACGTGATGATCGGACTTGGTGTAGTGACGATGGATCGTGTGCCACTAAACAACTATGAGGGATGTTGTATTAAGTGGGAGTTTATAAGTAATTAGATTAAAACTTGAACTAATTATCATGAACATAGTCCGAATAGTATTTTGGATTAAAATTGTAAAATTGGCATCCGTTATCTATCATATGTTAGTCTTGTAATTGAGATAGAAACATTGTTAAGTCTGACAAGTAACTTTACAGACTGGTACCGTATTGTTAAAGAATCAAGAAATGATTAAATCCTATTACAAACTTTTGGTAAACCTCACATTGCTGATTCAAAGAGCAATGGTTTCAGTTAGTACCTAAAATTACCTTGTCTCCATGAAACTTAATGTTCAAATCCGTTAGAAAAGTAAGGAGCTGAAAAGTTAGCTTTCAGAAATAAGCAAGGTATGAGATATATGTGCGGAAATTCAATTCGGCACATGGAAGCATATGCTCCCACCACCGGAAAAACATTTTGAAATATTCAAAAAATTTGAACAAAAAATTTCTCGCTTGCGTATCAACATGTTACGTGCGCACATCAAGTCTTGCGAAAAACCGACATTTTTTGTGACTTGTGTGAAAAAAGATAAACAAAATGTCTCGTACAAAACTTGTTCTTACAGCAAAATTTGTCTTTTTTACAAATGACACTCAAAATGTCGGTTTTCTGTGGAACCACTTTGTGAACGTGTAGAATTTCGAGATGTATCCACTAAATTTTATGTTCAAATTTTTCAACATTTTAAAAGTGCATTTAAAATTAAGTTTAAAAACCGGGAGCATATGCTCCCGGGTGCCAAAATGCCACTCCCATATATGTCTGATATCTAAGACCTTATTGCAAGATGATAGAATATAATTTAGTAAGACTACATAAACTCATAAGTTTTATGAGAATGTACGAAGGTTGAACACGCTAGGCGTCCCGATCCTCCAAGTAGTTGGGCACTTAGGATATTCACATATCCATGAGGTGGTCATCCTTAGTATGCACATTTGCTAAGACTCGTCGTTTCGAAGCATCACGTTATGATCGGGTGTTATAGATTCTACGTGTGCATACAACAGGTGCAAGCCAGATTTGCACATGCGAATACTAAGGTTAAACTTTACGAGACTAGCATGTACAACCATGGTCTCAGAAAGTCATCATGATTTGATGGATAAAAATTATGTGTGAAATTGTTCATCACATTAAAAAGTTACTAATAGTGAAATCCGGAACACTTATCATGTGATGATCAACTTCAAAGTATGAACCTCAAGGTTATTGGTATTTGACCAACATACCTAGAAGTTATTGATGTTGAAGAGTTTTCTGAAAAAAAACCAAAAGAGAAACTACAAACATTTTTGACAGAAAGAAAGAAAAGACTAGAAAGTCTAGCTCAGGTGTATATAGATGATATACATGTTATGAATGTATTCTTTGTTTGGTCACATAATGAAATTCTTAGATATTTGTACCATATTGGTTGGTATGAGATGTCATACAACACAACCCAATAAAAGAATATTATGGCCTAAGTGACTGACAAGGAATGTGGTGATAATGCACGTCTGGAACAAATATAAAGAGTTATTATGTTCGTCGTTGGCATTCTACCTAGCCCTTTAGATTTATAATAAAGAACCTTATAATTGTTATTTTTTTCGGGTCAAATGAAAACAATGAGTTGTTAAAATTATGACAGTATTCCATGTATGATGGATAAGTTATTATAAATCTTTATGGTGAAACACACATGCATAACACTGACGCTAAAATGCAATAAGGCAAATGATGTGAATTCCACTTATTTGTGGAACGTCCATTTAGGTCATGTTAGAAAAGAATGCATGAAGGAACTCCATGAAAATGGATTTTTGGAGTAATTTGATTTTTGAATCATTCGGCGCTTGCAAATCTCTTCTAAAGAGAATGACTGAAATACCGTTTATAGGCCAAGAGTTGAACGGTTAACTAGCTTAGTGGAAACATACATGATGATGTATATGGTTCTTAGGCATAGTTGTGTGCGGAAGATTCCTCTACTTCATGAAAACTTCCAACAATTAATTGAGTGTATATATAAGGATATATTCAATAAGGAAGAAGTTTGAAACATTTGAATAGATTCAAATAAATTTCAGCATGAACTGGAAATCATCGTAATAGAAAAGTCAACTATCTATGATTGGATCATGGTGGAAATATTTGAATTAGGAGTTTTAGCGAACATCTAAGAGTGTTATGAAATTGTTCTATAACTCACGTTTCTTGGAGTATCATTGTGATGATGGAGTATCCGAGAGACGTATCCAAACCTTGTTGGGTTAAAGATGAGATAAAATAAAATGACGCCATTATATTTTTATGGATTATGCTTTAGAGACTACCACTTTTACACTAAATAGAGCATCATCATAATCCGTTGAAATGACACCATACGAGTTATGGTATGGGTATAAACCCTAATAGTCCTTTTTTGAATTTTGGTATGCGTAGCATAAGTAAATGAGTTTACAACCAAAACCGGATGAATGTCTTTGTTGTTGTTTCCACTATGAAGTCAAAGATAAAAGTGTTTGTTAATGTTACTTGCTTATTTCCAAGAAATTGTTTTTTTGCGAACTATTTGAGTGGCAGGACAATGAAACTTGATAAGGTTTATGAACCTGAGCATGATGATCAGAATAGCGCAGCATCGGAAATGGTTCCGGAAGCGGCCACGGCGATCATAGCTCCCATGTCTACAAAGTGTTATAGTCATGGATATCGAAGTACCTATTGAACCTTTTAGGTATGGTTTACTTTGTGATTAAATAAATGATTTGTGGAAAAAATATTGATTTTGAACAATAATAAACCAACTACATACAAAGAAGTTATGACGGGCCCTGACTCCGTTAAAATGGCTAAGTGCCATGAAATCCAAGATAGATGAATATTTTTTGAAAGTAAATGGATCTATAAAATTGATGGACTTGGATGGAATATCGTTGAAGAAGCTCAATTTGTCGAAAAGTTGTTTACGATAAAGTTCAAAGAGTTGACTACAATAAGATTAGATCTTCCGTAGCGATGGTTATAGTCTATGCGGATTATTCTAGTAATCGCTACATATTTCTTTTATGAGATATGATAGTAGGATGGCAGAAATACATTCCTTACCAGAAGTATGTATAAAAGATGTATACTAGATACAAACCAAGAGTTTTGCTAGTCTGTGGAATACTAGATAGGTATACAAACTTCACTGAATGAAGTAAGTATCAAGGAGTTGGAATCTTCACCGGATGAAATAATCAAAGAGTTTTGATTTCATGAGAAAGGATGAAGATGCTTTCATTTGCAAGAAATTAAGTGAGAGCGCTAAGGCATAGTTATAATATTATATGTGGATGACATATCATTGATTATAAATAATGTAATTATGTACTTGATGTGATTAAAAGGTTTTATTGTGAATTAACTTCAATGAAAGGATATTGACTAAAACATATTAAGCATCAAGATCTATGAAGATAGATTGAATCGCATAGTAAGTTTAAGTCAAAGTACATAGGATGAATATCGAAATAGTTCAATACGAAAACATTAAGAAGGTGTTCCTTTCCATGTGAAGGTTTAACAAGATTTGATTGTATTTGATATTCAGTGAGTAAAAACACATGAGTGATTTTAGATCACGGAAAATATGTACGCAAATCAGATGTCCTATGCTCTGAAGAGTTAGGAGAAAATATCAGAATGATCTATGCGATGATCATTGGAAAATAGTAAGAATATCCTTGAGTACTTTGGAAGAGCCAAGGATATATAGTTTTTTATGAGGTAATGACAAACAAATCGATGTAAGGCGTTGCATCGATATTAGTTTGGTCACATATAAAAATAAATTTCAATATCAATTGTGTTCATTAAAAGGTAGCACAATGCTAGATTTAGATTAGTTCTAAATATTGTGACGGATTCTACAAACGAAGGCAGAGTATGTCATTGTTTTGACAATGACCTAGGGTGTTTGAGTCAAGGAGTTCTTTGAGAACTTGGTGTAGTTTCGGTAGTGTTAGAACTTTGAAGCTATATTGTATGTGACAATATTAGTGACATATGTCAGACCGCGGAATTAACGTTCCACCAAAAGACTAAGCATATACGATTAATGCCGACTCATTTGGAATATGAGTGATGCGTGGAGACGCAAAATAATTGCAAAATACATACGTTTCTGAGCATGTCAGATTCATCGACTGAAACCTCTCCCGTGAGCAAAACATGATAAGCACCAGAAGGCCAAGGTATTATATCTTTACAAATGTAAACTAGATTATTGACTCTAGTGCAAGTGGTAGACCGTTGGAGATATGCCCGAGAGGCAATAATAAAGTAGTTATTGTTATATCTTAGTGTTCATGATAAATGTTTACACCACATGCTATAATTGTATTAACCGGAAATATTGATACACGTGTGTTGTGTAAACAACCAGAGTTCCTAGTAAGCCTCTTGTTAAACTAGCTTGCTGATTAATACATGATCATGGTTTCCTGATCATGAACATTGGATGTTGTTAATAACAAGGTTATATCATTGAGTGAATGATATAATGGACACACACCCATAATAAGCGTAGCATAAGATCAAGTCATTAAGTTCATCTTGCTATAAGCTTTCGATACATAGTTACCTAGTCCTTCGACCATGAGATCATGTAAATCACTTAAAGCGGATGGGTACTTTGATTATATCAACCGCCACTAATCGAGCAACATATGATCTTTCACAGCGAGAACCCACTAGATAGATATCGCTAATTACGCACGGAATGCAACCTGAAGTAGGGGATAAATTCAGCAAGCAACGTGATGGAGATCACCACGCCTCAAGACCAAAGCACGACAATCTTTGATGAACACAAGAACCTCCACATCAACGATAATAGATAAACGCCGGTGCCGTCCCCGGAGGGATGCTTCACCAAACACACACGCGATAGTGTCTAGACTTAACTCAAAACTGGTTCTAACTCTAAAACCTAGCCGCACCCACCCTTATATGAGGGGGTGGCCGACCAGCCCCTATTGTGCCTTTCTACCTTGGTTTGGACAGACCCAAACCAAACTGACTCAACTCAATAAAAACCCTAATTGGCCCACATATGACCATAGACATAAAATACGATAAATAAGATAACTAGCTAGGTGGAGGCCTAAAATTGGACTTCACCATGGCCTTCATGCCCGTATCACACACCGTCTCCCAATCATCAAACTTGTACTTGAGCGAGGGCAAACGAATCCCATACTTACGGCCTGGCCGCGCCATTTAATTATTGAACTATGGAAGAGTGTCAGGTGACCCAATCTGATTATTGATGTTGAAATCATTTCTATATAGAACCCGGAATTTAGAAAAAATAATTTTCAGTAAACCTTTGCTTACAATCAACACCATATATATACATTATATTAGTAAATACTACATTGTAGAGATACATGAGCGTTGTCTCTAGCGATTAAAAAATAAAATCTAATAGAAACAAGCAAATCTTAACTCTCTTTTTTCATGACACAATCTTGTACTCGTGTGAAGACAGCCGAAGAAAAATCCAAATCATAAACATGTAGATACCAGCGAAGGTTCTTACATAATTTTAATTTAAGCCGTAATGTTAATGTTACGTGTAGCAATTAAAGTAGTCAAGCAACATCGGCAAAAGTATCAACACCAGTATGCTAAGCAAAAGTAACCAAACAGTTTAACCTAGACTATTGGGGAGCTGAGAGTAAGAATCAGTATTATCGAGGACATAGCAACCGGAAAATATTGCGAGGACAAACCTTCTCAGGACAACCATGAGAAAAAAAAAATCAAAATCGATCTAGTGAAGTAAGACTTAGAAGTCCATATAAAGAGAATTTAATCGTGCAACACCACTATTAACGTTACGAAGAAAATGCCGTCGTCCAAGGAACTTGGGGGCCCTGTTTCTATCGATTGGGCGTGTGAATTCACCTGACACTTTCTCAACGGACAGTGATGCTGTCGGAATTCATATTTTCGGAACTGAAGATCACACATCAACGTTGCCCCTGCCTGGCGTCGTCCAGTCCACGCACGGGGTATCACCTGCTCCCAATGACGCGTGACGGCGTGAGCAGGTCGAAGCGTGTTTCCCTTTTGATTCTCGAACTTTATTCTTATGTGAAGCACATGTCATTCGTGGATCGACATGGAAGCTTGGCCGGCAAGTTCTTGTATGCTTTATTGCTTTTTTTTCGATAAAGGGAATATATTAATATCGAGAGATACCAATTACACCCAGCCTCTGCAACAACGCACTACCCTAATGGCACTACGGATGCACACAGCCAAAAAAACGAAAAGAAAACTAAGAAACAAAAGTCCCGCTACAGTATCACGGACCTAACAACAGCAATACATCCACCACCATGACAACACCTGAATTGCAGACTCTCCAAAAAACGACGCCTCCAAGAAGGGAACAGTGCTCCAACACCGTCATCGCCCGATCAAAGATCTTAGGTTTTCACCCTGAAGATAGTCCCCACTCTCAAAACAATGCCTCCACCAAGGTCACTGCCAGGCACAACCAGTTAAGGTCAGACCTTGGATTTTTACCCTGAAAGGTAGGACTCTGCGCTTCACATGTGTTGTCGCCCCCACTTTCATACCGCTGATGTGAAGCCCGGACACCAAGCAAGCCCCTCAACAGCGCGGAGACTTGAACCTCCCTTAGCTAGTCCTCCCCTCCGGCCTTCATGAAATTCTCTTCTTCCGACTTTCATCATGGATCCATAGTCACTTGATGTCAACACAGAAAAAGAGCTTCGCGCCGCTCCCTCCAGAACCAAACGGTCGGAATAAACGCATGGGTGCGCACGACCGAATACCTCTGATCCAGCAAACTCCAGGAAAAACACTGTTACATTCGCCGGCGGAGCCTTCCGGAACTCAACCCTCCGGCCAGATCACGAGTCCAAGCCTCCGGTAGGTCCTCCTCTTCACGCAAGAGAGGCCCTAGGACGGCCGCCTTTATTCAGGCCGGACCCCCACGTCGGCGACCATCCCGGGCTGGCCAACCCAACCCTCCACCGGCGACACCATCGCCGGCTTCCATGCACCTCCATCTCACCGCCGGCTGGCGATGATAGATCAAAAATCCACCACCACCAATCGCAGGCCGACCCTCTCCGGCGAAGAAGAGGCCACCTCCTCCGTGAAACCCAAGGCTGCTGCCCCGGGCGCCCTCGTGTCGCGGAAGATGCCCGAGATCGCCTCCACGCACCAACGAGAGGCGGGGGTGGATGGCATGGCGCAGACCGAGGGTCTTGCTGCCGCCCACCACCAACCCCTGCCGGAGTGCTGCGGGAAGCCGACGAGAAGAGGGAGACCGCAGCGCCGCCCATCCCACCCGCGCCGACCGGTCCGCCAGGGGACAGCCGACGGGAGGAGGGCCGCCGCCGCCGTCGCCCATCCCACGCGCGTCTGCTCCGCCAAGCATCGAGAAGGTGGGGATCCGGCCGCCGATCTGCAGGCGGCGACGAGGAAGGCCCCCCGCCGCCGCCACGCCCCGAGGGACTTTGCCCCCGGCGGTGCTACCGGCGGTGGCGGTGGCGGAGGGCGGGGTGCGGGAGGGTTAGGGTTGGTGGCGGGAGGGTTGGGCCAGAGAGGACACGGGCGATCTGATTGACCTGTGTGCAATTTCCTGGAATAAGCCTTGACCAGGCCGTATGCTTTATTGCTTAATTCCTAAGGACCTCCCAATTCAGGAATTTCTTCGGATTCCTTCACGATCGATGGTTCCGCGCAACAACATTGGTTAGAAAACACGAGTAATTCAAAAGATGGTTGAAAAAGAGTGTTTAATTTGGCCAACGTGCGCCATATTTTTTTTTGCTATAAAGACATGCCTGCAGACCTGTTTTCAGTGAAGTGATCAGCAGAACAGTATCCGATACAGAGCACCACGCATATGGAGACGATCGCCGGCGACGCCCATGGCTACGGCTGGGCTGGGCTGTGGTCGGCGGTGGCCAGCCTCATCTTCCTCTGGTCCATGGTGCAGCAGTACGTCCCCGCCCAGCTCGAGGAGTACCTCACCACCCTCTCCCGCCGTCTACACGCCGCAATCTCCCCCTACGTCACCATCACCATCGACGAGCACGTCCCCGACTCCTTCGGCCGCAGCGAGGCCAATCTCGCCGCCGAGGCCTACCTCAGCGCCACCTGCGCCACCAGCGCCCGCCGCCTCCGCGCCGACCTCGCCGCCGGCAGCGACCGCATGAGCGTCGCCGTCGACGATCACGAGGAAGTCGTCGACGAGTTCCGCGGCGCCAAGCTCTGGTGGCGCAAGACCAAGACGCTGCCCCGGAGCAACGTCATCAGCTGGTCCGCGCACGAGGAGGAGCGCCGCACGTACTGCCTCACCTTCCACAACCGCCACCGCGGCCTCGTCGACGCCGTCTACCTACCACACGTCCTCGCCGAGGGCCGCGCCGCAACCGTCAGGAACCGCCAGCGCCGCCTCTTCACCAACAACCCCAGCAGCGACTGGTCCGGCTGGGATGGCCGCGTCTGGAGCCACGTCAAGCTTGAGCACCCCTCCACCTTCGCCACGCTCGGCATGCACCCCGCCAAGAAGCAGGACATCATCGACGACCTCGACATGTTCCGCGACGGCAAGGACTACTACGCCTCCGTCGGCAAGGCCTGGAAACGCGGCTACCTGCTCTTCGGCCCACCAGGCACCGGCAAGTCCACCATGAATCCATGATCGCCGCCATGGCCAACTATCTCGACTACGATGTCTACGACCTCGAGCTCACCGCGGTCAAGAACAACACCGAGCTACGTAGGCTCTTCATAGAGACGACCGGCAAGTCCATCATCGTCATCGAGGACATCGACTGCTCCATCGATCTCACCGGCAAACGCAAAACTAACAAGAAAAAGAAAGACAAGAGTAGCAAGAAAAAGAAGAAGATGGCCCCGCCGGACGCCAAGGATGAGGAGAACAAGGTGACGCTGTCAGGGTTGCTCAACTTCATCGATGGGCTGTGGTCGGCCTGCGGCGGCGAGCGGATCATCGTCTTCACAACAAACCACAAGGACAAGCTAGACCCGGCGCTCATCCGACGGGGCAGGATGGACTCGCACATCGAGATGTCCTACTGTTGCTTTGAGTCCTTCAAGGTGCTCGCCAAGAACTACCTGCACATCGCCGACCACGAGCGTTTCCATGAAATCCAACAACTTCTAGGGGAGGTGGACATGTCGCCTGCCGACGTGGCCGAGAACCTCATGCCCAAATCGAAAGCCAAAGATGTGGACGCCAGCCTGGCTAAGTTGATCAAGGCACTCAAAGAAGCAAAGGAAGAAGCATTGGCCAAAGCATCCATTGGAGCTGAGAATGAAGAGGAAGCCCAAGAGGATGACGATGAAGATGACAGCAGCTCCTCTAGTGAAGAGGAGAAAAATAGAAAGAATAAAAATGATTAGAATTACAATTTTATGTTAAAAATTTCAGCTTTCTATGCTCATTTCTTTGCCCATCGTTTGCAACTAGTTGCTATCGCTATTGCTACTTCGTCTTCCTCGTACGTTCATGATTTATTTTTGAGTACGTATCCTTGATTGTGACTACATCAAGTTCATCTTGCAAAAGATGGAAGTATTGGTTGAAGAAAGTCACAAAGAAATTTTGGATAGATTTGAGAGAGGTGAAATATCTACAGGAAGAGGCTTGAATCAACAAATTAGCCTTGCTAGACCTGGACATACTAGATGGAGATCACATCATAAAACTTCGCTTCATTTGGATGAAAATTGGGCCTCTATGATAAAAAAATTGAGCACAGTCGATGCACATGGGCGCAATCCGAGTCATGCTGTGGGTTGGGCTGAAAAGATGCAGTGTTTTGCATTTTCTCTTGTTTTGAAGCCGATGATAAAGTTTCTTGGTATTACAAATGATCTTTCACGAGTTTTGCAGAAAAAGGATAAGAGTATTGTGAATGCCATGGAATTAGTTCATGATGTAAAATTCCGGTTGTTGGCCACAATGAAAGATAGTGGTTGGGACAATCTTTTTGAAGAGGTCCAACAATTCCGCGTTTCCTAATGTATTTCGGTGCCAAATATGGTTGATGAAATACCAGTTCGAGGTCGCTATAGGCTCGAGGGCAGGACCATCACCAATCTTCATTATTATCGGGCTGAAATCTTCTATGTTGTGATTGAAAAAATATGTGTTGAGATGAATCATCGCTTCAGTGACTCAAATCAGAAGGTGCTTGCTTGTTTCTCATGTCTTGATGCTACGAATTCTTTCTCCAAGCTCAATGTGGAAAAGCTTTTTCGTCTTGCTGAAATTTATAGTGTGGATTTCTCTAATGGTGATCGTACTATATTGAGGGATCAACTTGAGACTTATGTTCTTTAGTTTATAAATCATGTTTCCTTTTCTTCTTGCAAAGATGTTTAAAGTTTGGCTACAAAAATGGTTGAAACGGAGAAACACTTGGCATTTTCATTGTTTACAAGCTCGTCATGTTGGCTCTGTTATTGCATGTGTCGACGACGTCTGTTGAGAGAAAATTTTCGGCAATGAAAATTATCAAGTCTAAATTAGGAAACAAGATGAATAATGATTGGTTCAATCACTTGATGATATGCTACACTGAACGGGAGATATTCAAATCACTTGATGATGTTGTTTTTACTCGACGGTTTCATGCCTTCAAGAGTCATAAAGGGATTTTGCCGCCTTGGCGCCATTAGTATTTTAATGGTATGTGCCATGCTTTGTAATGTGAATAAGTCTTTATAACTTTCAATTAGTAATTCATATTCTTCTTTTTAATCTTGCAGGCTCTACTTGGGGTGTCTAAATGCACATTTACAAATCTCAATTTTTATTTACGATTGTTGTTGTCAAGTGAGCTATTATTTATTATATATATTTGTGTATTGCGTTATTCCAAACTCTCGTGAATTTATGGTTCCTCGGTTCAATACTTATACGTACTTGCTATATATTATTAAATATCGGGTTGGAATTTCTGATTTTCTTTATTTAGTTTATGCTCCGCCCTGGCTCCTATTTTTTCCTAGCTCCGCCACTATCGAGCGGTTAATGTGGACGGACTATAAATTCATTGACAATATGGCTACGCTGGTTAATCCAGCTCAGGCCAACTTCTCAAGGAGGTGGACATGTCGCCTGCCGACGTGGCCGAGAACCTCATGCCCAAGTCGAAAGTCAAAGATGTGGACGCCGGCCTGGGTAAGCTGATTAAGGCACTCAAAGAAGCAAAGGAAGAAGCATTGGCCAAAGCACCAGTTGGAGCGGAGACTGAAGAGGAAGCCGAAGATAATGACGAAGAAGATGACAGCAGCTCCAGCGAAGAGGAGAAAAATGGGAAGAATAAAAATGGTTAGAATTACAAATTTTTAGGGTAAAATGATCAGAATTATATACAAATTTCAAAGTCGCCGGGGTCGACCTTGGATCGGGGCCATAAGTGCAACCGCTAGAGCCCAATCTAAATTAAGGCCCATCATTGTGAGTGATGTACTGTGACTCAATAAGATGTATGGAAGATGTATTCTGACTATGTACTACTGCACCCATCTCTCTATTACAGCAGGACGGAGTAGTAAGTTTGCACGTGAAAGTCATGTCTCTACCAAGACACAAACCAAAAGACATTAAGTTCGAAAATCAAAGGAATAATGAGCTAGGATAATAACTCGTGCGTTGAAGTCTGAAATAAAGAGAATGCTAGTTCTACATAAACATGCAGTGTGATGGACACACGCGGGATGGTGGAGTCTTCTGGCGCCGTGGTGGCATCGATGGCAGGCCTGACATGGTCAATGCGATGATCTCTCTTGAAGATATAGTCAAGGAAGACGGCGGCAGCAACTTATATGGCGTGTGCGTTGGCGTATGCTGAGAGTTTGCTTGACTGGATGTGCTTCTCATCTGCTATTGGGCGGTCTGGGAAGGCATTTGGTTTTTGGATGATATGATTGGTGAATTGTCACCCCCTTCATCCCTCTGTAGGTTTAGCGAGGTGGCTTCAAGTTTGATCTTTTGTATTGCTCTTGTAAGGTGTTGTGAATAATCTAATCAAAAAAGGCGTGTGCATCCTTTGGATGCAGAAGCTGGGGCGATATTTCACCCATTTGGCCATCGATTGGGCCATGATGTTGGCAGGAGTGAGTTCCCAATATGCCCTAGGCGTTGCATCCATGGAGCTAGGGTTCATGAACATGATAGGGCGGTTGGCATCCTCTTTCTCTTTTGCCAACTTCCCGAACTCAAGGGCAAACCTTTGCTCTTCCATCATATTCTCCTTTAACAAACTTTACGTGGAGCTATGTGCATCTACCTCATCGACAATGCCAAGTCTCAATGGCATGGTGAAGCGGGGACTCGGTGTTAGACGGGACATGATGGACTCGTGCAAGTCGGTGGCGCCATCCAGTTCCGTGGTGGCGTCGATGGCAAGACTGACAAAGTAAATGCCTTCATCTCTATCCTAAAGATTGGTCGGCAGTGACTTTTGAAGCGTGTGCAGCGGTGCATGCAGAGGGCCAGTTAGATCGGTTTGTGCTCCCAACTTGTTGTTAGGAGGCTTGGATTAGCCTCCGATTTTTAGATGGTGTATGTATGTGTGAGGTCAGGGCACCTGGCCTCAACATGGCAACCTCCTTCATCAAATTTGTAAGTGTTGCGACAATTGTCACTAGTGAGGTGGCTTTGAGTTCATCTTCATATTCTATTTGTAAGGCCCCATAAAATAATATAGATAAATAAGGATGTGCATCATTTTGATGCATATACCATGATTCTACTTCCATTTTCAAAGCAAATAAATATCAAGAGTCCCATCAGATCAAGGCAAAGAAGCTGAAGCTGGATAATTAGGGCATGCTCCACAGGGAAGTTGTTTTCTAAGTGGATGTCAAGTGGCTACATTAGTCATTGCACTTATCCGGAGATTGATACTATCACTATACAAGAACTGAGAAGAGTATAGAGGGAACACATAATATGTAATGTCGGGCAGCGAGGCAGGTGATACGTCACCAACGTATCTATAATTTCTTATGTTCCATGCTAGTTTTATGACAATACCTACATGTTTTATTCATACTTTATATCATTTTTATGCATTTTCCGGGACTAACCTATTAACAAGATGCCGAAGCGTCAGTTCCTGTTTTCTGCTGTTTTTGGTTTCAGAAATTCTACACAGGAAATATTCTCGGAATTGGACGAAACAAAAGCCCACGGCCCTATTTTCCATGGAGTGTTCCAGAACATCGAAGAAGAGTCGGAGACGGCCAGCAGGGGGGCCACCCCATAGGGCGGCGCGGCCCCACCTCCAGGCGCGCCGAGGTGTGGGGAGCCCACCTCGGGACTCCCCCGACGCTGCCTCTTCGCCTATATATTCCTTCGTATCGGAAAACCCTAGTACCGAGAGCCAAAATACGAGAAAAGTTCTAGAGACGCCGCCGCCGTCAACCCCATCTCGGGGGGGGGGGGGGGGGGGGATTCTGAAGATCACCTCCGGCACCCTGACGGAGAGGGGAATCATCACCGGAGGGCTCTACATCACCATGCCCGCCTCCGGACTGATGCGTGAGTAGTTCATCCTTGGACTATGGGTCCATAGCAGTAGCTAGATGGTTGCCTTCTCCTCTTATGTCATCACGTTTAGATCTTGTGAGCTTCCTATCATGATCAAGATCATCTATCTGTAATGCTACATGTTGTGTTTGTTGGGATCCGATGAATATGGAATACTATGTCAAGTTGATTATTGATCTATCATATATGTTGTTTATGATCTTGCATGCTCTCTGTTGCTAGTAGAGGCTCTGGCCAAGTTGATACTTGTAACTCCAAGAGGGGGTATTTATGCTAGATAGTGGGTTCATGCCTCCATTGAATCTGAGACAGTGACAGAAAGTTCTAAGGTTGTGGATGTGCTGTTGCCACTAGGGATAAAACATCAATGCTTTGTCTAAGGATATTTGTATTGTTTACATTACGCACAGTACTTAATGCAATTGTCTGTTGTTTGCAAATTAATATTGGAAGGGGTGCAGATGCTAACCCAAAGGTGGATTTTTTAGGCATAGATGCATGCTGGATGGTGGTCTATGTTCCTTATCGTAATGCCCTAAGTAAATCTCATAGTAGTCACCATGATATGTATGTGCATTGTTATGCCCTCTCTATTTGTCAATTGCCCAACTGTAATTTGTTCACCCAACATGTTATTTATCTTATTGGAGAGACACCACTAGTGAACTGTGGACCCCGGTCCATTCTTTTACATATAAAATACAACCTACTGCAATCATTGTTCTCTTTTATTTTCTGCAAGCAAACATCATTCTCCACACCATACGTTTAATCCTTTGTTTTCAGCAAGCCGGTGAGATTGACAACCTCACTGTTAAGTTGGGGCAAAGTATTTTGATTGTGTTGTGCAGGTTCCACGTTGGCGCCGGAATCCCTGGTGTTGCGCCGCACTACACTCCTTCACCAACAACCTTCACGTGGCATTCATCTCCTACTGGTTCGATAACCTTGGTTTATAACTGAGGGAAAACTCGTTGATGTACGCATCATACCTTCCTCTTGGGGTTCCCAACGGACGTGTGCTTTACCGTCACAAGCAGCTACTTTTCTGGCGCCGTTGCCGGGGAGATCAAGACACGCTGCAAGGGGAGTCTCTCACACCCAATCTCTTTACTTTGGTTATTGTCTTGCTTTATTTTATTTTCTGTCTTGTTTGCTTTCTTTATATAAAAAACACACAAAAAATTAGTTACTTGCATTTAATTTATTTTGTTATCATGTCCAGTCCTGTACTTGTTACTCTGTCACCTGAGGAATTGATCTTTACCTTTAAACAAGGGGATGAGGAGAGATTTAAAGAAGCTTGGTCTAGAATTTTTGATTCTTATGGTAAAATTGAGCCTAAAATGACTCTAAACCTGCTTCTTAGTAACTTTTATTTTGGGCTTATTCTTCGCTATAGATATGCCTTGGATGCTGTAGTGGGAGGAGATTTCCTTCATTGCGATGGGGATTAAGCTTTTAATGCCATAAAAAAATTGGTTGCATCATCTAGCTCAGCTAATAAGTTTGATTCATCTCTTTCTAGTATTCATAATAGATGAAACACTCTCGAGACAAATATATCTTCTTTAAAAGAAGGGTATAATAAGATTCATGGATATTATGATTATGTTCCAGTAAACTTTGAACCTTCAATGTGGGTCCCTACTATTAAGGTTGCTATTTGTGGTGAAACTTTTTATGCCCGTTGTGATATTATGTCTGAGTTTTGCCTTATGCCTAAAAGTATTTATGAATCTTTGAAACTTTGGGGACTTACTGAAGGTGGAGAAGGAATAACTCTTGCTGATAATTCTGTTATAATTCCTAAGGGGATAGCTGAAGGTGTGTTCACAACCTTTCTTGGAAGAACGGTATCCACTGATTATCTCGTTATTGAATGTGTAGGGACAGGACAAATCACACTTGGAAGATCCCTGCTGAAACTCTTGGGAGCAACCATAGATGTGGGGAAAGGCACTCTAAATTTTACCTCTACACCCGCATGCGGTCATGTATTCCCTAAACCAAAGAGTAAGAATAAGAGTAAGAGGGGTAGGCGTAAAGCCTGTGGTAATAATGTTAATGCTTCTTCTCTTGATGTTACTTGCTTTCACTTTTTGCGTCTAGCTGAAAGGCGTTAAAGAAAAGCGCTTATGGGAGACAACCCATTATTTTATTTCTGCAATTTTTGTTTTATATTTGAGTCAAGGTGCTTGTTAATACTGTAGCAATACCTTTGTATCTTTACTTTATTGCATTGTTGTGCCAAGTAAAGTCTTTGATAGAAAATTGCTACTAGATTTGGATTTCTGCGCAGAAACAGATTTTTAGCTGTCACGAATTTGAGTTGTTCTCTCTGTAGGAAAATCTAAAAATCTTGAAAACATTCGTGAGTAATCCTCAGATATGTACGCAACTTTCATTAAATTTGAGCTTTTCCATCTGAGCATGTTAAGTGCCTTGATACGTCTCAAACATATCTATAATTTCTTATGTTCCATGCTACTTTATTGATGATACTCACATGTTTTATACACACTTTATGTCATATTTATGCGTTTTCCGGCACTAACCTATTAACAAGATGCCGAAGAGCCAGTTGCTGTTTTCTGCTGTTTTTGGTTCCAGAAATCCTACAAAGGAAATATTCTCGAAATTGGACAAAATCAACGCCCATGGTCTTATTTTTCCATGAAGCTTCCAGAAAACCGAAAGGGAAACGAAGTGGGGCGACGAGGCGCCGACACAACAGGGCGGCGCGGCCCAGGCCTTGGCCGCGCGGCCCTGGTGTGTGGGGCCCTCGCGTCGCCCCTAAACCTACCCTTCCGCCTACTTATAGCCTTCATCGAGAATACCCCAGTACCGAGAGCCACGATACGGAAAACCTTCCAGAGATGCCGCCGCCAATCCCATCTCGGGGGATTCAGGAGATCGCCTCCGGCACCCTGCCGGAGAGGGGAATCATCTCCCGGAGGACTCTTCATCGCCATGATCGCCTCCGGAGTGATGTGTGAGTAGTTCACCCCTGGACTATGGGTCCATAGCAGTAGATAGATGGTTGTCTTCTCCTCATTCTGCTATCATTGTCGGATCTTGTGAGCTGCCTAACATGATCAAGATCATCTATTTGTAATGCTACATGTTGCGTTTGTTGGGATCCGATGAATATGGAATACTATGTTATGTTGATTATCAATCTATCATCTATGTGTTGTTTATGATCTTGCATGCTCTCCGTTGCTAGTAGAGGCTTTGGCCAAGTCGTTACTTGTAACTCCAAGAGGGAGTATTTATGCTCGATAGTGGGTTCATGCCTCCATTAAATTTGGGACAGTGACAGGTTGTGGATGTGTTGTTGCCACTAGGGATAAAACATCAATGCTATGTCTAAGGATATTTGTGTTGATTACATTACGCACCATACTTAATGTAATTGTCTGTTGTTTGCAACTTAATACTGGAAGGGGTGCGGATGCTAACCCGAAGGTGGACTTTTTAGGCATAGATGCATGTTGGATAGCGGTCTATGTACTTTGTCGTAATGCCCAATTGAATTTCACACTACTCATCATAACATGTATGTGCATTGTCATGCCATCTTTATTTGTCAATTGCCCAACTGTAATTTGTTCACCCAACATGCTATTTCTTATTAGAGAGACACCACTAGTGAACTGTGGACCCCGGTCCATTCTTTTACATCGAATACAATCTACTGCAATACTTGTTCTTCCTGTTCTATGCAAACATCATCATCCACACTATACATCTAATCCTTTGTTACAGCAAGCCGGTGAGATTGACAACCTCACTGTCACGTTGGGGCAAAGTATTTTGGTTGTGTTGTGCAGGTTCCACGTTGGCGCCGGAATCCCTGGTGTTGCGCCGCACTACACTCCGCCACCATCAACCTTCAACGTGCTTCTTGACTCCTACTGGTTCGATAAACCTTGGTTTCTTACTGAGGGAAACTTGCTGCTGTACGCATCACACCTTCCTCTTGGGGTTCCCAACGGACGCGTGTTGTACGCGTATCAAGGCTAAATTTCTGGCGCCGTTGCCGGGGAGATCAAGACACGCTGCAAGGGGAGTCTCCACTTCCAATCTCTTTACTTTGTTTTTGTATTGCTTTATTTTATTTACTGCTTTGTTTGCATTATATCAAAATACAAAAAAATTAGCTACTTGTTTTACTTTATTTACTATCTTGTTTGCGTTCTCCATATTAAAAAACACAAAAAATTAGCTACTTGCATTTACTTTATCTCGTTTGCTTTATTTACTATTGCTAAAATGAGTAATCCTGAAGTTGAAGTTCGTTCGTTTAAGCAACAAGGGGGAGAATGTTTAAAAGATGCTTGGTATAGAATTAGTGATGCTCATAATAGGTGCACTAAGAAACACTCCACTATTATCCTACTCAGGAATTTTTATGTTGGTATCTCTAGCTGGAATAGGTATGTTCTTGATTGTCTCGCGGGAGGTAATTTCCTAGGCACTCCTGCCTTAGAAGCTAGTTGCATTATTGAGAGTCTATTTGGAATACCACCTGTTAATGAAGCTAAAACTGAAATCTCTCTTGAAGATGTCATGAAAAAGTTGGAGACCATAGAGCAAAATCTTCCAAGTATTGAGACTAAATTGGGAGAATTACTTAATAGCACTGATAAACTTGACAAATCTCTAGGTGGAATTAATGAGAGAATTGCCATCTTAGAAGCTTATGCTATTCATGATAATCGAACCCAAAGGATTAGTGAACTTGAAGAAGCTATGGGAACCTTGGTTTCAACTTTTTCTTCTCTTAAGTTTAAGGAGAAAGCTTATGTGGGTAAGGAGCAAAAGTTCATGTATGTCTCTAAGGTGCCTAAACCAAAAAACTATTATGGGCCTAAAATTGAAAAAGCCCTTAATACCACTATAGATAATGGAGCATCCAAGATACCTATTGTGACAAGTTGTGAAAATTATGATGTTGATGCTTCATCTCTTGATAATACTTGATTCACACTTTCTGCGCCTAGCTGAAAGGCGTTAAAGAAAAGCGCTTATGGGAGACAACCCATGATTTTACTTCTGCACTTTTATTTTATATTTGAGTCTTGGAAGTTGTTACTACTGTAGCAACCTCTCCTTATCTTTATTTTATTGCATTGTTGTGCCAAGTAAAGTCTTTGATACTAAGGTTCATACTAGATTTGGATTACTGCGCAGAAACAGATTTCTTGCTATCACGAATTTGAGTAGTATTCTCTGTAGGTAACTCAGAAAAATCTGCCAATTTACGTGAGTAATCCTAAGATATGTACGCAACTTTCATTAAATTTGAGCATTTTCATTTGAGTAAGTCTGGTGCCCCTGAAAAAATCGTATTTACGGACTGTTCTATTTTGACAGATTCTGTCTTTTATTTCGCATTGCCTGTTTTGCTATGTTTGATGAATTTCTTTATTCCATTAACTTTCAGTAGCTTTGTGCAATGTCCAGAAGTGTTAAGAATGATTATGTCACCTCTGAACATGTGAATTTTTGATTATGCACTAACCCTCTAATGAGTTTGTTTTGAGTTTGGTGTGGAGGAAGTTTTCAAGGATCAAGAGAGGAGGATGATACAATATGATCAAGGAGAGTGAAAGCTCTAAGCTTGGGGATGCCCCCGTGGTTCATCCCTACATATTTCAAGAAGACTCAAGCATCTAAGCTTGGGGATGCCCAAGGCATCCCCTTCTTCATCAACAAATTATCAGGTTCCTCTAGTGAAACTATATTTTTATTCCATCACATCTTATGTGCTTTACTTGGAGCGTCTGTATGTTTTTGTTTTGTTTTGTTTGAATAAAATTGGATCCTAGCATTCATTGTGTGGGAGAGAGACACGCTCCGCTGTTGCATATGAACACATATGTTCTTAGCTTTATTCTTAATGTTCATGGCGAAGGTTGAAACTGCTTCGTTAATTGTTATATGGTTGGAAACGGGAAATGCTACATGTGGTAATTGGTATAATGTCTTGAATAATTTGATACTTGGCAATTTTTGTGCTCATATAGATCATGTTTAAGCTCTTGCATCATATACTTTGCACCTATTAGTGAAGAAATACATAGAGCTTGCTAAAATTTGGTTTGCATGATTGGTCTCTCTAAAGTCTAGATATTTTCTGGTAAGGGTTTGAGCAACAAGGAAGACAGTGTAGAGTCTTATAATGCTTGCAATATGTTCTTATGTAAGCTTTGTTGTACCGGTTCATACTTGTGTTTGCTTCAAATAACCTTGCTAGCCTAAGCCTTGTATTGAGAGGGATTACTTCTCGTGCATCCAAAATCCTTGAGCCAAAAACTATGCCATTTGTGTCCACCATACCTACCTACTACATGGTATTTCTCTGCCATTCCAAAGTAAATTGCTTGAGTGCTACCTTTAAACAATTCAAAAGTTATTAACTCTTATTTGTGTCAATGTTTTATAGCTCATGAGGAAGTATGTGGTGTTTATCTTTCAATCTTGTTGGGCAACTTTCACCAATGGACTAGTGGCTTCATCCGCTTATCCAATAATTTTGCAAAAAGAGCTGGCAATGGGGTTCCCAGCCCCAAATTAATTAACTTTCATAATTTTACAAATAGACACTCCTCCATGGTATGTGATTGTTGGACGGCACCCGAGGATTCGGTTGGCCATGGCTTGAGAAAGCAAAGGTGGGGAGGAGTGTCATCTAAATAAAACTAAAATAAAAGACACTCCTTCATGGTATGAGATTGTTGGAAGGCACCCGACGATTCGGTTATCCATGGTTTGTGAAAGCAAAGGTTGGAAGGAGTGTCACCCAAAAATAAAATAAAAGATTTTTCATGGGAGCCGCTCTTTGAAAGTCTGTCTGGCAAGGGGGTTAGAGTGCCCACTACCATTCGTTGACAACAACAAACACCTCTCAAAACTTTACTTTTATGCTCTCTTTATGTTTTCAAAATAAAAGCTCTAGCACAAATATAGCAATCCATGCTTCCCTCTTTGAAGGGCCATTCTTCTACTTTTATGTTGAGTCAGTTTACCTATTCCTTCCATCTTAGAAGCAAACACTTGTGTCAACTGTGCATTGATTCTTACATACTTGCATATTTGAATTCATCATATTACTTTGTATTGACAACTATCCATGAGATATACATGTTACAAGTTGAAAGCAACCGCTGAAACTTATATCTTCCTTTGTGTTGCTTCAATGCCTTTACCTTGAATTTATTGCTTTATGAGTTAACTCTTATGCAAGACTTATTGATGCTTGCCTTGAAAGTACTATTCACGAAAAGTCTTTGCTATATGATTCAGTTCTTTACTCACTGTCTTTACCATTGCTTCGAATCGCTGCATTCATCTCATGTGCTTTACAATAGTATTGATCAAGATTATGATAGCATGTCACTTAAGAAATTATCTTTGTTATCATTCACCTACTTGGGGACGAGTAGGAACTAAGCTTGGGGATGCTTGATACGTCTCAAACGTATCTATAATTTCTTATGTTCCATGCTACTTTATTGATGATACTCACATGTTTTATACACACTTTATGTCATATTTATGCATTTTCCGGCACTAACCTATTAACAAGATGCCGAAGAGCCAGTTGCTGTTTTCTGCTGTTTTTGGTTTTAGAAATCCTACAAAGGAAATATTCTCGGAATTGGACGAAATCAACGCCCAGGGTCTTATTTTTCCACGAAGCTTCCAGAAAACCGAAAGGGAAACGAAGTGGGGCAACGAGGCACCGACACAACAGGGCGGCGCGGCCCAGGCCTTGGCCGCGCGGCCCTTGCGTGTGGGGCCCTCGCGTCCCCCCTAAACCTACCCTTCCGCCTACTTATAGCCTTTGTCGAGAATACCCCAGTACCGAGAGCCACGATACGGAAAACCTTCCAGAGACGCCGCCGCCGCCAATCCCATCTCGGGGATTCAGGAGATCGCCTCCGGCACCCTCCCGGAGAGGGGAATCATCTCCCGGAGGACTCTTCATCGCCATGATCGCCTTCAGAGTGATGTGTGAGTAGTTCACCCCTGGACTATGGGTCCATAGCAGTAGCTAGATGGTTGTCTTCTCCTCATTGTGCTATCATTGTTGGATCTTGTGAGCTGCCTAACATGATCAAGATCATCTATTTGTAATGCTACATGTTGCGTTTGTTGGGATCCGATGAATATGGAATACTATGTTATGTTGATTATCAATCTATCATCTATGTGTTGTTTATGATCTTGCATGCTCTCCGTTGCTAGTAGAGGCTCTGGCCAAGTCGTTACTTGTAACTCCAAGAGGGAGTATTTATGCTCGATAGTGGGTTCATGCCTCCATTAAATCTGGGACAGTGACATAAAGTTCTAAGGTTGTGGATGTGCTGTTGCCACTAGGGATAAAACATCAATGCTATGTCTAAGGATATTTGTGTTGATTACATTACGCACCACACTTAATGCAATTGTCTGTTGTTTGCAACTTAATACTGGAAGGGGTGCGGATGCTAACCCGAAGGTGGACTTTTTAGGCATAGATGCATGCTAGATAGCGGTCTATGTACTTTGTCATAATGCCCAATTGAATTTCACACTACTCATCATAACATATATGTGCATTGTCATGCCATCTTTATTTGTCAATTGCCCAACTGTAATTTGTTCACCCAACATGCTATTTCTTATTGGAGAGACACCACTAGTGAACTGTGGACCCCGGTCCATTCTTTTACATCAAATACAATCTACTGCAATACTTGTTCTTACTGTTCTCTGCAAACATCATCATCCACACTATACATCTAATCCTTTGTTACAGCAAGCCGGTGAGATTGACAACCTCACTGTCACGTTGGGGCAAAGTATTTTGGTTGTGTTGTGCAGGTTCCACGTTGGCGCCGGAATCCCTGGTGTTGCGCCGCACTACACTCCGCCACCATCAACCTTCAACATGCTTCTTGACTCCTACTGGTTCGATAAACCTTGGTTTCTTACTGAGGGAAACTTGCTGCTGTACGCATCACACCTTCCTCTTGGGGTTCCCAACGGACGCGTGCTGTACGCGTATCATGCCTCGAAAAAATTCGTCTTTACGGACTATTCTGTTTTGATAGATTCTGCCTTTTATTTCGCATTGCCTCTTTTACTGTGTTTGAGTGGGTTTCTTTGCACCAACAAATTTCAGTAACCTTGGTAATGTCCAGAAGTGTTGGGGATGATTGTGTCCTTGCTGAACATGTGAATTTTTGATTATGCACTAACCCTGTAATGAGATTGCTTTGAGTCTGGTGTGAAGGAAGTTTTCAAGGATCAAGAGAGGAGGATGATATAATATGATCAAGAAGAGTGAAAAGTCTAAGCTTGGGGATGCCCCCGTGGTTCATCCCTGCATATTTCAAGAAGACTCAAGCGTCTAAGCTTGGGGATGCCCAAGGCATCCCCTTCTTCATCAACAACTTATCAGGTCACCTCTAGTGAAACTATATTTTAATTCCGTCACATCTTATGTGCTTTACTTGGAGCGTCTGTGTGTTTTTATTTTTGTTTTGTTATTTTCATTCTCTGAATAAATCGGATCCTAACAGACTTGTGTGGGAGAGAGACATGCTCCGCTTTTTCATTTGAACACCGGTGTTCTTCGTTTTACTTTTAATGTTCATGGCAAAAGCTGAAAGCCGCTGCACTTATTGCTATTTGGTTGGAAACAGAAAATGCTTCATGTGGTAGTTGGTATACTGTCTTGAATAATTTGATACTTGGCAATTGTTTTGAGCTCTCAAGTAGATCATGTTTAAGATCTTGCATCATGTAGTTTAAACCTATTAGTGGAGAACTACCGTAGAGCTTGTTGAAATTTGGTTTGCATGATTGGTCTCTCTAAGGTCTAGATATTTTCTGGTAAAAGTGTTTGAGCAACAAGGAAGACAGTGTAGAGTCTTATAATGCTTGCAATATGTTCTTATGTGAGTTTTGCTGTACCGGTTCATACTTGTGTTTGCTTCGAACAACCTTGCTAGCCAAAGCCTTGTACTGAGAGGGAATGCTTCTCGTGCATCCAAAACCTTGAGGCAAAAATTATGCCATTTGTGTCCACCATAACTACCTACTATGTGGTATTTTTCTGCCATTCCAAGTAAATACTTCATGTGATACCTTTAAACAATTCAAACGTTATTATCTCTTATTTGTGTCAATGTTTTATAGCTCATGAGGAAGTATGTGATGTTTCATCTTTCAATCTTGTTGGGTAGACTTTCACCAATGGACTAGTGGTACATCCGCTTATCCAATAATTTTGCAAAAAGAGCTGGCAACGGGGTTCCCAGCCCCAATTAATTAACTTTCATTAATAATTCTCTTCACATGTTTTGCCCCGATTCATCAGTAAGCAACTTAATTTTGCAAATAGACACTCCTCCATGGTATGTGAAATGTTGGAAGGCACCCGAGGATTCGGTTAGCCATGGCTTTTGAAATAAAAAGGTTGGGAGGAGTGTCGTCTCTAAATAACTAAAGTACATGTGTAAACAAAAGAGAAGAAGGATGATCTACCTTGCTGGTAGAGATAACGTCCTTCATGGGAGCCGCTCTTTGAAAGTCTGTTTGACAAGGGGGTTAGAGTACCCACTACCATTCATTGACAACAACAAACACCTCTCAAAACTTTACTTTTATGCTCTCTATATGATTTCAAAACTTGAAAAGCTCTAGCACATGATTTAATCCCTGCTTCCCTCTGCGAAAGGCCTTCCTTTTACTTTATGTTGAGTCAGTTTACCTACTTCTTTCTATCTTAGAAGTAAACACTTGTGTCAACTGTGTGCATTGATTCTTACATGCTTGCTTATTGCACTCATCATATTACTTTGTGTTGACAATTATCCATGAGATATACATGTTGAAAGTTGAAAGCAATTGTTGAAACTTAAATCTTCCTTTGTGTTGCTTCAAAACCTTCTATTAAGAATCTATTGCTTTATGAGTTAACTCTTATGCAAGACTTTTTGATGCTTGTCTTGAAAGTACTATTCATGAAAATTCTTTGCTATATGATTCAGTTGTTTAGTCATTATCTATTTGTTAGCAAACTATAGACCATTGCTTTGAGTCACTTCATTCATCTCATATGCTTTACAATAGTATTGATCAAGATTATGTTGGTAGCATGTCACTTCAGAAATTATTCTTTTTATCGTTTACCTACTCGAGGGCGAGTAGGAACTAAGCTTGGGGATGCTTGATACGTCTCCAACGTATCTACAATTTCTTATGTTCCATGCTAGTTTTATTACAATACCTACATGTTTTATTCATACTTTATATCATTTTTATGCATTTTCTGGGACTAACCTATTAACAAGATGCCGAAGCGCCAGTTCCTGTTTTCTGCTGTTTTTGGTTTCAGAAATTCTACACAGGAAATATTCTCGGAATTGGACGAAACAAAAGCCCACGGCCCTATTTTCCAAGGAGTGTTCCAGAACATCGAAGAAGAGTCGGAGACGGCCAGCAGGGGGGCCACCCCATAGGGTGGCACGGCCCCACCTCCAGGCGCGCTGAGGTGTGGGGAGACCACCTCGGGACTCCCCCGACGCTGCCTCTTCGCCTATATATTCCTTCGTATCGGAAAACCCTAGTACCGAGAACCAAAATACGAGAAAAGTTCCAGAGACGCCGCCGCCGTCAACCCCATCTCGGGGGGTTCTGAAGATCACCTCCGGCACCCTGCCGGAGAGGGGAATCATCACCAGAGGGCTCTACATCACCATGCCCGCCTCCGGACTGATGCGTGAGTAGTTCATCCTTGGACTGTGGGTCCATAGCAGTAGCTAGATGGTTGTCTTCTCCTCTTGTGCCATCAAGTTTAGATCTTGTGAGCTGCCTATCATGATCAAGATCATCTATTTGTAATGCTACATGTTGTGTTTGTTGGGATCCGGTGAATATGGAATACTATGTCAAGTTGATTATTGATCTATCATATATGTTGTTTATGATCTTGCATGCTCTCCGTTGCTAGTAGAGGCTCTGGCCAAGTTGATACTTGTAACTCCAAGAGGGGGTATCTATGCTAGATAGTGGGTTCATGCCTCCATTGAATCTGGGACAGTGACAGAAAGTTCTAAGGTTTTGGATGTGCTGTTGCCACTAGGGATAAAACATCAATGCTTTGTCTAAGGATATTTGTATTGTTTACATTATGCATAGTACTTAATGCAATTGTATGTTGTTTGCAACTTAATACTGGAAGGGGTGTGGATGCTAACCCGAAGGTGGACTTTTTAGGCATAGATGCATGCTGGATGGCGGTCTATGTTCCTTGTCGTAATGCCCTGTGGTGACCCGGCATACCACTGCATGGTGTAGTATGCAAGTCTGATATAACACCAATGAAACACAGTTCCACGGGTACTATATCGCTCAGAGTGGTACAACAGAAACATATGCGGGTCCAAGGCATGTCTATAGAATTACAACAACGACTCTGTTACATAAGATCATCACAGCCTCCTACTTTACAATGAGGTAAAACTGCAAATAAACTCCAGAGGAACGACTCGTAGTCTAGTCTTATCACGAACTCTATTTGTAGAGTACTTCACTAACTACAGAGGCTAAGAATAGACTTTAGCTAAATAGGAGCTAGGTTTAGGAAGATAGTTCCCTTCTATGGCTAAACTAGGTTTTCTCCATGGTGGATGTGGTATATGACTCTTCCGGCAGGTTCCTGTCTCCTGAAGTAGTTGTTGACTCTTCGGTCTTCGAGTTGCACTGTAGATCCTCCTTCGATGCCTCCATATCTAAGCAGGGGATTTAAGAGTGGGATGAGTACGAGCGTACTCAACAAGTTCATTATAGGAAAGAGGTGTTTAATGCACTAGCTACAGCTTTAGACCAGAAAGTCTAATACCAATGCAGGTTTTCATAACCATTTCTTCAAAAGGTTGCTTTTATTCAGAAGAACTATGTCCGTCAGCCTTCACCGGTTTACTAGAACTTCATGGAGCTCCTTTCCGGCCGCGTTCGCAGTTCCATATCCCGGAACAGGGAGTGACAGGTCACGGTTCTTTACACTCTGCAGAGGTGTGTTGCTTTACCCATAAGAGATCTTAACCTTGGTGCCAACCGGGGGCGACCCGTCCACACTTCCTTTGGTGTGAGGCCCGGTATAAGGTCTAGCCAATCATGTTCCTCCGCTACCTCGAACACCCACCCTTTGTTGCATGCGCCGACCCTGGGTCCACGTCGGTCCCATTATTCCCGTAATTTCAGGGTGGACCCCGACCACGACAACAGTGCTGGGCTCTTACCATACACTCCTACGCCGGTGGCTGCAACCCATCATAGACCGCAATACCGTGGGGAATTAGAATGGGATCCCCACCCCACCGCTTGCACTTCGCACGACAAGTGTCTACGGACTATGCCGTGGGGACTTAAGGCTTCCCCAGCCTACCGCTTGCCGCCGACAGATACAAGTGTCTACGGTAAAGCGCATCCGTTGATGAACGAGAGGTGGAAACACTTTTGACTACTCCGTCCCACTCCAGATCTTATGGTTAACACGGGTATTACGGCACAAGAATCACTGGCGACATTTGTTGTTTAATCCTAGATGGATATAAACCCGTGCAATGGAACCTCCACCATATCAACACATTCCATGGTTCCATTGCCCACCACATAGTCATATTCATAGTTATGAAAATAGTGGTTTTGGTTTTTATGCAATAGTGATAATCATAGTACTTTGCAAGTAATTTGGTAAAAATACTCAAATGACATGAGCAAGCGATGAACTTGCCTTTCTTGACTGCAAGATTATGCAGGCAAGGTCTTCGATACGCAATAACTCCCAATTCTGAAATAGCATCATCGTCCGGTAAGGACGATGTTTAAAAGATTGGCAAGGATGCAATAATGCATAAGAATGAGATGCAATCGCTCTAAGCGTGACCTAACCCCGATGATTTAGGATCAGTGAGTTGTAATGATTAGTTCAGGGTGTGTTGCACTTTTAGAGTGATTCACAAACAAGGTTCTTATTCAGGTTTGTGTTGTTTTAGAATTATAAGCAAGTGGCAAAATGAATAGTAATAATCATACACAACCAGGATTAGTAGCTGTATAATAAGTAAAGAGCAGTTGTCAATTTTTAAGTCCTATAATACATGGTTGATGATTACTTATTATATAATTAAAAAGAATAACTTTTGAAGAACATGTTCTTTGATGAAGAACAAGTATGATAATTAGGTTTGTGGGGTTCTATGGTTTTATATGATTCTAATTGGTTTCTGGAGTAAGTAGTAGATGGATCACAACATAGTTGGATTCATCAGTACCTAGGGCTTGTTAGGTTGAGATAAGCTTAGGCATCCTAAGCAATTCATTATACATGGTTGTTATCAAGGTTGGTTTATCTTGCTAGTGATAGCTGGCTAGGGTTTATAGGTCCTTATAAGCAGGGTTGGTGATGATTCCCTCTTTGCTTCAAAAGAATAACTTTTGAAGAACATACTTCTTAAATAATAAGAAGTATATCAATTAGGGTTGAAGTGATCTAGGTTTTACTGTTGGTTCTATTAAGTAAGGAGTAGTTGACTCCTGAATAGGATGGTTCATAATTATGAAGTATTTGTAGGGTTCAGTGGACTATGGTTATGTAATGCTAAATATTGGGCCTAGATGCTATTTGGGTTCATCACCATGGTGTGATGCTAAACATGGATGAATAAGGATGATGGTTTTGACAGTAGAAGCTAGGGTTTAAACTTGGTTGATCCTACTTGATCAACTAGGTTTAATGATATGCATACATGGAATACTAATTTGCTAGTGATAGGGTTCTACATTTTATGTGGACATAGGTATGTCTTTTAGTTGCTAATGGTGGCTCTATGATTTGAATTAGAGTACCATGATCCCTGTTCTAACCTTGGGTTTAGGTTAGAAACAAATTAGGGTTCACATGTAATAATGGAACTAGGGTTCCTAATTAATTTAGGGTTTTAGAGTTCAACATGAAATGATAGGGTTGTAATACTATTCCATATGGAATTAGGGTTTGCTAATAACCCTATGATTATTGGATTAATAACTTCATTGATAAGGTTGAAGTTATTAATAAATTTGAAGTAAAAATAATATTAGATTTGATATTTTATTATTTTTAAATAATTAATAATTAAGGTATTTATTAATTAGGGTTTAAATCCTTCTAATAAGGATTTAATAATTAATAAATGAAGAAAATTAGTTTTCAGGTTTTTCTTTATTTATTTATTGTTTTTATTTAATTTGGAAGATTTTCCTAATTATTGAATTTTAATTCAATTTAGAATTAATAAATAAGGCTTAATTAACAAGTATTAAATAATCGAATTTTTATTAAAAATAAAAATTTAATTTTATATTTTTATTGGATAGAGTTTATCTTTATAAGAATTTTGATATATTATATTTATTTTTCTGAGCTATTATGAATTTTCTAGATTTATTTGAAGTTGCAGCAAATTAATGAATTGAAATTTAAACAGAAAACTACTAAGACTACCCAGACAGAGTTACACACGGCCACTGACCAGTGGGTCCAGGACCACGTCAGCTGCCACCGTGGCTTGACTGGGTCAAAATTGAGTTCATGTCCAGGGGGTCACTGCCGGCGGGAAATCCACGACGGCGCCGCCGATCCCGGGCTCCCGTGGACGGGGAATTAGTTCTACTCGACTTAGCTCACTAAGGGACGTCGAATGAGGTTCGCGCCGCCCGCTAATGACCACCGGAGCATGCTCAACGGCGAGGTACCGCGGCGGCGGACAAAGATCATCGGCACGGGCATGATTCAAAGCGCTAGGAGGGAAGCTGGGATGCTCTGGGGATTCAGTGGCTCACCGTGAGCAAGCTGGAAGCAACGACGAGGTCACTGGAGGCTTGCATCGCCGGAATTGCTCGATGCCGGCGTCGGAGAAGACGAGTTCGTCGGCGTCGATCTCGGACACCACAGCTCGATTCCTCCCGTGGGGGTAGCTTGTCGAGGACGGCGGTCACGGTGGTGTGCACGACTTAGCTCGGGGAGGCCTCGCTCGCCGGCGGTAAGAGAGACTGGCGGAGCCAGAGTTTCGGTTTGGGGAAAAAAAATGGAGAGGAAGAAGAAGAACTCGAAGCTAGGGTTCGTCACGAGGTTCTTGTACGGCGGCAGCACGTGCCTCGTCACACTGCCGAGGAAGGAGGAGGCGCCAGCGCGAAGAGAAGGGAGGCACGGCGTCGAGCTGGCCGGCATGCGTACTGGAGAGGATGAGGATGACCCTCTCCTCTCTTTTTTTTTAAAACGAAAGGGTACGTTTGGGCTGGTAAGTGGGCTTCTGGTGGGCTGCTGGGCTGGCTGCTGCTGGGCTGCTCGGATCTGCCAGGTAAGCCCACCATCTCTCTTATTTTCTTTCCTGTTTTTATTTCCTGTTTTCCTTTTCTATTTTGTATTCTGTTATAAATCCAATTCAAATTATTTTATACCCTGCAGGTGAATTATACTTTAAACATTTGTTGACTAAATAAAGGGCCATTGTATTTCTGAGTTATTCTGAAATAACCATTTGACATAAGCGAGTTTTATTGTAAATTTTGATTAAGCATAATTTTATGCACTATTTTAATTTCCTTTATCTTGTGTATCAATTTTATTTTTTTAATGATTATGGTTGATGCTTTCAACCAAAAGTATTTCAGAGATTGTTCTTAGTGCTTGATTTCTATTTGAGGAATTGGTCACTTACACATAATTTTATGTGAGTACCAATGTATTAGGGTTTATAGTTTCTATTATAACCCCCTTATGAGGGTTAATACTATAAGTACCTTTGAAAGTATCTTAGTAAGTATTGTTCCCATTATGGTTGATCCTGGTTGCAAGAATAAGTGATTGATCCCCACACTTGGTTTAAATTATAGGACTTAGCACTAGGTGACTCTTTTGTTTTATAATTGAAACATAGGATTTGATTAATGAACCATTAGGGTTCTAATGCTAATTACTTATTGACACATGGGTTGAATCTCAATTATGGCTTGGTTTATATTATGATCACCATAGTGATACCTAAACTAGGGTTGAGGTTTAATTCTAGGTTGTAGAGATGAGATGACATCATATTGCATGTGCTAGGGTTAATCTCCCCTAACCAAGATAATATGGTTACTTTCTTAATTGCTTTTGTGCTCATTTAATTACTAAGGATTTAAGAATTGGTTTTATCTTCTACCAATTAACTATAATTATTATCCTTACTTTATCATTAAGTTAACTACATTGATTATAGTTCTTTTTATAGTTAACTTTGGTCATATGGTTTGATGGTTTCTCACCATATCAAGTATGGAGTTTTACTCTAAAGCTTTCTTAGATGAAGAATAAGTGGAATGTATGAGTGGTAGAATTCTACTTGTGATCACCTAGTGGTTCACAGGTTGAGGTTGGGATATAAGCCTAGGGTTGTTTACTAGTTACCTCTCTATGATTTCATGTGGTGAATGATATCTACTTATTTTGTTAGGATTTAACTTATCCTCACATACCTCAAGTTCTTAGGGTTTATGATCATTACTCAATTTATAATGATCAAGGTCTGGCTTCCTAAGGTATCTCTCCTTAAATGAGGTTTTCACTTCCTTGATCAAGCACTGTCTTGATCAGCTAGGGTATAGTACTTATATTTCACTTTCTAGGCTGGGCTTACTATGGTTGCCTCTAAAGTTTATATTCTAGGAGAATGTCTGAGATATTATGTTAGGGTTCTACTTAATCAATGATGATATAATCATCTAGTATATGGATAGTTCTCTCCCTCATATTCAATTGTTACCTCAACTACTAAAGTGTCACACCATAGCTTGGCTCTCTTAAAAAGGAATGGTTTATTCTAGGGTTTATGGTGTACTCCTTTTATTTATTTAGGTAGCTAAGCTAAGGATTCAATTGTCTAACTTAGTTGGATTAGTCCTATCCTTATTTTACTAATTCATGGATATAGTCTCATTTCATTTAGTATTTGGTTATCTCACCACTTCAAGATGAAATGGTTAATCTCTTAATACTTTAGTTCAAATGTTGGCCTTTATTCTTAAATAGGTAAAGCTTGGATTGGTATGCATGGTCTCTCTTATTTGGGAAGGTCTTTGATACTAACCTGTGGTTAGGCTCTATAGAGATTGATGTGATCATCAATGTCTATATTAAATATAAATGGTTTATCTCTCTAGGAATTGTCTTGGATAATATCCTAGGGTTCCTCTTAAAGATGATGATTTGAATACTTGGATATATATCCAAGGTTTAGCTCAAGGTTTGTTATTGCTTCTCTAATAAATACTATAGAACTCTCACCTCTCTAGGTTTGATGTGTAATAACTTAGAATGGAGAAGAATATCTATTTCTGGAGTGGATCTTCTTGTTATAACTCCAATGTTGAAGTGGAGTGAACACCCTAAGGTTTCATGGTAGGATTATGGATTAGTTTTAAGACAGGAAGAAGATAGTCAAGAATGGTTTCTCCATTATAGTGTTACTTGATTTGCAATTGAATTGGGGTTCATATGTTATGACAAGGATTTCCATATTATAATCTTTTATAAGATCAAGCAATGGATCATTGAGTAAAGTGTTGTTGTGTTGATTATTAGTTCCATTTGATCTAACCCCTTAGATCAAATCATCTCTACCCAAAACAAGGTTTTAACAAAGTCACATTGAGGTTTATAGCGCTTGACTTGATGAGCTAGTTCAATTCCACCAAGGTCAAGTGAAACTTCAGTTACTGTGACTATTTTACTTTAAAGCGCGAAAATTCCCCAGATTTTCTATGCATGAATGCAATGCACACATCTGTTTCCTCTATTTTTGTAACCCCATTACCTGGGATATTACAGTCTCTACCCCTTAAACTAAACTTCGTCCTCGAAGTTTGATATCCCTCACGTTTCGGAGTGTGGATCTGTCTTGTGCAGACTACATCTTTTCTCAAACTCCTTGGTGATCTCACTGGATATAATTGTATATATCCCTTGTCCAGATTCTTCCTGGAATCCATTAGGGTTTGTCTCCGAACCATGGTTCTTACTTTTATTCTTTGATTTCTTCCAACTCTATAAGCTTGTTTCCTTTCTCATTGAATATTCAATGATTAGGACTTCTTCTGATCCTGACAGTCTTAGTTGAGGACTAATTGGATACAATCTCCTATTTGATAAAATAGGTCTTTGTTTTCCCTTACTACCAAAAGTGCAGTAATGGTACTTGGTAGGTACTTTACATGGAAATGGTAATGATGGTTTATTTCCTTAAGAATGGATTAGACTCATTTAGTCCATCCAATCATGGTTTATAGTTGATACCTACAACTATTTTGGGTTATTTAGGTTCCATGAAAGGAATCATTCAAATGGACTTAAGTTTTGGTATAGTCAATCTCTTTTGGTCTTTGGCCTTCTTGAGCTGTATTTGGTCTCTGACATTTCCTTCGTCCAACTTCTTTATCTTTGACTTACTTGAGCTTAAGTACTTCTGAGTAGATATTACTTACTCGCTCAAGTTTTAATCCACTTCTTACGTCCTCGAGGTATGAACCTCGGCTTATTGTCTGATATCCTTCTGAAAGTAGTGTTCGATAATCTTATGAAAATAAGATCGAACTTCCTCTCAGTTCAGACCTTCTTCTCCATCTTACTCAAAGTATTGAGTCATTGTACATCCAACTCAATATTTTACTCTACCCCTTAGAGTTTTCTTATGGTCTTCAACTCCTTTTCTTCCAACTATTGGACTTATGGTTGGAATATTGGTCTGGTTCTAACTTATGGGTTTTACTTCTTCTAAGGTCTCGCGAAGAATGTTTGTGGTGTATCCACTCAATTGTGGACATCCAATGTAAATCCTTTGACTAAATGTTTATAGATCTAGCTATTTGGCTGACAAGATTTTTATTTGTTCACAAACTTTTGTTATAACTAATTAAATCGTGGACTATTTGTAATACCAACCAATACCAGCTGTGGTTATTATACCAACTGTGGCTATTTGATATATCTAAAAATGGATTCTATTATAGGTTCTGATCAACTGGACGAGACATCCTCTACTTTATCTCGCAGTATTGATCCTATACCAATTGTGATCTTCTGATATCAACTATGGTCTTTTTATATCTGCTATGGTTTCATAGGTCATCTTCCTTTATTCAGGGTTTATTTTGCAAGAAAAAACCACTAGCTGACACTATGAATATAGTATCCTAAGTGATTTCTCATGCATTTCCTCTTCTGTGTTGACTATGGATCTGCTTGAGCTTCACCATAATCACCATATTTCTCACCTTCATGCTTCTCATGTACTAAAGTACTCCTCTATTGAAGTAAGCATGAGTTTCTGATTGTACTTCTTTCAGAGTATTGTGGTTGCTTCCCACAATTTTGTTTCCTTTATCTAATGAACCTTCATCTTGTCTTCAAAATTTCAGAATACGTCACTTCCTCACACAAATACTATTACCCTCTAGATCTATAGCATCAAGTAAGGACTTGATATTGCAACATGCATTTGCATACCAAAGTCAAACTTCATGTATGGATCTAGTCAAACAATGAAAATCCAATAAAATCCAAGAAGATTCAGCTTTGTGCATATAATACACACCATCATAAGCCTGAATATAATAGTTGAGTAAGACATCTCTAAACATCAGGCTCTGATGTGTAGTATATAACACCACATAAGATAGGTTTATATCGTGATACTTAGCACGAATATATGGGTTTCTACTATTTGTCTCAACATTTACCTTAATTGCACAATTGCAATGAGATAAACTTGACACAAAGTGGTTTGGGATGGTTAAGGTTAACCTAATTTTCTTTGTAAGTACTACTTATCCTTCATTTTATTGAGGACTATCTCACATGATATGTCTAGGTTCTAACATTACTAAATACATAACTATGGAACTATAGCTCATATACTTCCATAGGTTCTTACCCTATAACTAGGGTTCTGATGTACTTGACACAGTTCCCATGGTTTTGGAACACAACTCTTGCACTATTGTTTTGCACTTGGCTTCTTATTGTACTCCTCTTAATTAATTATGAGGTTCTAGTCCATCACATAATGATTCTCAGGTGAATCATATATGATTTCTATCTCTACCATGTAAGTAGGCATATTTTATTCCTATCTCTCTTCCTTACCTCCCATGATTGACTCATCATGGTCTATACTACCTCACATAACTCAGAGTTATCACTTACTATCAATTGTTTCACACGTCTAGATAATTTTACTTTCTCATTACTTATCTGGGTCTACATCTTCTATTAGGATATCTTAATTATCTTCATCACTTGGTGTTACTCCTATTACAAGTCTGAATAATTCTTACTTAACCATAACTTGTGTTGGTACACATCTTCCAATAGGATATCTTCCTTATGATTGTATCCTCTCTTTGGACTACCATGTATTGTATACCAACTGTGATCTACTCATCTATTGTTTTAAGGACTTATTGATGTTCTACATACTTGGGATTGGCTAATTAACTTTACTTAGGAAAGATAGGTAAGAAAGGTTGACTCAAGTGTGTCAGGATTATTCTCAAGGGAATATCCATCTCAAGTCATAAGAACTATTTGGTTTAACTAAGACAACTTCCTATAGACACTACCAATCCTATAGGTCTCCTTTAAAGGGTTTTCATCCTAGGGTCAAAGCATTTGCTCTGATACCAACTGTGGTGACCCGGCATACCACTGCATGGTGTAGTATGCAAGTCTGATATAACACCAATGAAACACAGTTCCACGGGTACTATATCGCTCAGAGTGGTACAACAGAAACATATGCGGGTCCAAGGCATGTCTATAGAATTACAACAACGACTCTGTTACATAAGATCATCACAGCCTCCTACTTTACAATGAGGTAAAACTGCAAATAAACTCCAGAGGAACGACTCGTAGTCTAGTCTTATCACGAACTCTATTTGTAGAGTACTTCACTAACTACAGAGGCTAAGAATAGACTTTAGCTAAATAGGAGCTAGGTTTAGGAAGATAGTTCCCTTCTATGGCTAAACTAGGTTTTCTCCATGGTGGATGTGGTATATGACTCTTCCGGCAGGTTCCTGTCTCCTGAAGTAGTTGTTGACTCTTCGGTCTTCGAGTTGCACTGTAGATCCTCCTTCGATGCCTCCATATCTAAGCAGGGGATTTAAGAGTGGGATGAGTACGAGCGTACTCAACAAGTTCATTATAGGAAAGAGGTGTTTAATGCACTAGCTACAGCTTTAGACCAGAAAGTCTAATACCAATGCAGGTTTTCATAACCATTTCTTCAAAAGGTTGCTTTTATTCAGAAGAACTATGTCCGTCAGCCTTCACCGGTTTACTAGAACTTCATGGAGCTCCTTTCCGGCCGCGTTCGCAGTTCCATATCCCGGAACAGGGAGTGACAGGTCACGGTTCTTTACACTCTGCAGAGGTGTGTTGCTTTACCCATAAGAGATCTTAACCTTGGTGCCAACCGGGGGCGACCCGTCCACACTTCCTTTGGTGTGAGGCCCGGTATAAGGTCTAGCCAATCATGTTCCTCCGCTACCTCGAACACCCACCCTTTGTTGCATGCGCCGACCCTGGGTCCACGTCGGTCCCATTATTCCCGTAATTTCAGGGTGGACCCCGACCACGACAACAAGGTCGGGCTCTTACCATACACTCCTACGCCGGTGGCTGCAACCCATCATAGACCGCAATACCGTGGGGAATTAGAATGGGATCCCCACCCCACCGCTTGCACTTCGCACGACAAGTGTCTACGGACTATGCCGTGGGGACTTAAGGCTTCCCCAGCCTACCGCTTGCCGCCGACAGATACAAGTGTCTACGGTAAAGCGCATCCGTTGATGAACGAGAGGTGGAAACACTTTTGACTACTCCGTCCCACTCCAGATCTTATGGTTAACACGGGTATTACGGCACAAGAATCACTGGCGACATTTGTTGTTTAATCCTAGATGGATATAAACCCGTGCAATGGAACCTCCACCATATCAACACATTCCATGGTTCCATTGCCCACCACATAGTCATATTCATAGTTATGAAAATAGTGGTTTTGGTTTTTATGCAATAGTGATAATCATAGTACTTTGCAAGTAATTTGGTAAAAATACTCAAATGACATGAGCAAGCGATGAACTTGCCTTTCTTGACTGCAAGATTATGCAGGCAAGGTCTTCGATACGCAATAACTCCCAATTCTGAAATAGCATCATCGTCCGGTAAGGACGATGTTTAAAAGATTGGCAAGGATGCAATAATGCATAAGAATGAGATGCAATCGCTCTAAGCGTGACCTAACCCCAATGATTTAGGATCAGTGAGTTGTAATGATTAGTTCAGGGTGTGTTGCACTTTTAGAGTGATTCACAAACAAGGTTCTTATTCAGGTTTGTGTTGTTTTAGAATTATAAGCAAGTGGCAAAATGAATAGTAATAATCATACACAACCAGGATTAGTAGCTGTATAATAAGTAAAGAGCAGTTGTCAATTTTTAAGTCCTATAATACATGGTTGATGATTACTTATTATATAATTAAAAAGAATAACTTTTGAAGAACATGTTCTTTGATGAAGAACAAGTATGATAATTAGGTTTGTGGGGTTCTATGGTTTTATATGATTCTAATTGGTTTCTGGAGTAAGTAGTAGATGGATCACAACATAGTTGGATTCATCAGTACCTAGGGCTTGTTAGGTTGAGATAAGCTTAGGCATCCTAAGCAATTCATTATACATGGTTGTTATCAAGGTTGGTTTATCTTGCTAGTGATAGCTGGCTAGGGTTTATAGGTCCTTATAAGCAGTGGTTGGTGATGATTCCCTCTTTGCTTCAAAAGAATAACTTTTGAAGAACATACTTCTTAAATAATAAGAAGTATATCAATTAGGGTTGAAGTGATCTAGGTTTTACTGTTGGTTCTATTAAGTAAGGAGTAGTTGACTCCTGAATAGGATGGTTCATAATTATGAAGTATTTGTAGGGTTCAGTGGACTATGGTTATGTAATGCTAAATATTGGGCCTAGATGCTATTTGGGTTCATCACCATGGTGTGATGCTAAACATGGATGAATAAGGATGATGGTTTTGACAGTAGAAGCTAGGGTTTAAACTTGGTTGATCCTACTTGATCAACTAGGTTTAATGATATGCATACATGGAATACTAATTTGCTAGTGATAGGGTTCTACATTTTATGTGGACATAGGTATGTCTTTTAGTTGCTAATGGTGGCTCTATGATTTGAATTAGAGTACCATGATCCCTGTTCTAACCTTGGGTTTAGGTTAGAAACAAATTAGGGTTCACATGTAATAATGGAACTAGGGTTCCTAATTAATTTAGGGTTTTAGAGTTCAACATGAAATGATAGGGTTGTAATACTATTCCATATGGAATTAGGGTTTGCTAATAACCCTATGATTATTGGATTAATAACTTCATTGATAAGGTTGAAGTTATTAATAAATTTGAAGTAAAAATAATATTAGATTTGATATTTTATTATTTTTAAATAATTAATAATTAAGGTATTTATTAATTAGGGTTTAAATCCTTCTAATAAGGATTTAATAATTAATAAATGAAGAAAATTAGTTTTCAGGTTTTTCTTTATTTATTTATTGTTTTTATTTAATTTGGAAGATTTTCCTAATTATTGAATTTTAATTCAATTTAGAATTAATAAATAAGGCTTAATTAACAAGTATTAAATAATCGAATTTTTATTAAAAATAAAAATTTAATTTTATATTTTTATTGGATAGAGTTTATCTTTATAAGAATTTTGATATATTATATTTATTTTTCTGAGCTATTATGAATTTTCTAGATTTATTTGAAGTTGCAGCAAATTAATGAATTGAAATTTAAACAGAAAACTACTAAGACTACCCAGACAGAGTTACACACGGCCACTGACCAGTGGGTCCAGGACCACGTCAGCTGCCACCGTGGCTTGACTGGGTCAAAATCGAGTTCATGTCCAGGGGGTCACTGCCGGCGGGAAATCCACGACGGCGCCGCCGATCCCGGGCTCCCGTGGACGGGGAATTAGTTCTACTCGACTTAGCTCACTAAGGGACGTCGAATGAGGTTCGCGCCGCCCGCTAATGACCACCGGAGCATGCTCAACGGCGAGGTACCGCGGCGGCGGACAAAGATCATCGGCACGGGCATGATTCAAAGCGCTAGGAGGGAAGCTGGGATGCTCTGGGGATTCAGTGGCTCACCGTGAGCAAGCTGGAAGCAACGACGAGGTCACTGGAGGCTTGCATCGCCGGAATTGCTCGATGCCGGCGTCGGAGAAGACGAGTTCGTCGGCGTCGATCTCAGACACCACAGCTCGATTCCTCCCGTGGGGGTAGCTTGTCGAGGACGGCGGTCACGGTGGTGTGCACGACTTAGCTCGGGGAGGCCTCGCTCGCCGGCGGTAAGAGAGACTGGCGGAGCCAGAGTTTCGGTTTGGGGAAAAAAAAAATGGAGAGGAAGAAGAAGAACTCAAAGCTAGGGTTCGTCGCGGGGTTCTTGTACGGCGGCAGCACGTGCCTCGTCACACTGCCGAGGAAGGAGGAGGCGCCAGCGCGAAGAGAAGGGAGGCACGGCGTCGAGCTGGCCGGCATGCGTACTGGAGAGGATGAGGATGACCCTCTCCTCTCTTTTTTTTTAAAACGAAAGGGTACGTTTGGGCTGGTAAGTGGGCTTCTGGTGGGCTGCTGGGCTGGCTGCTGCTGGGCTGCTCGGATCTGCCAGGTAAGCCCACCATCTCTCTTATTTTCTTTCCTGTTTTTATTTCCTGTTTTCCTTTTCTATTTTGTATTCTGTTATAAATCCAATTCAAATTATTTTATACCCTGCAGGTGAATTATACTTTAAACATTTGTTGACTAAATAAAGGGCCATTGTATTTCTGAGTTATTCTGAAATAACCATTTGACATAAGCGAGTTTTATTGTAAATTTTGATTAAGCATAATTTTATGCACTATTTTAATTTCCTTTATCTTGTGTATCAATTTTATTTTTTTTAATGATTATGGTTGATGCTTTCAACCAAAAGTATTTCAGAGATTGTTCTTAGTGCTTGATTTCTATTTGAGGAATTGGTCACTTACACATAATTTTATGTGAGTACCAATGTATTAGGGTTTATAGTTTCTATTATAACCCCCTTATGAGGGTTAATACTATAAGTACCTTTGAAAGTATCTTAGTAAGTATTGTTCCCATTATGGTTGATCCTGGTTGCAAGAATAAGTGATTGATCCCCACACTTGGTTTAAATTATAGGACTTAGCACTAGGTGACTCTTTTGTTTTATAATTGAAACATAGGATTTGATTAATGAACCATTAGGGTTCTAATGCTAATTACTTATTGACACATGGGTTGAATCTCAATTATGGCTTGGTTTATATTATGATCACCATAGTGATACCTAAACTAGGGTTGAGGTTTAATTCTAGGTTGTAGAGATGAGATGACATCATATTGCATGTGCTAGGGTTAATCTCCCCTAACCAAGATAATATGGTTACTTTCTTAATTGCTTTTGTGCTCATTTAATTACTAAGGATTTAAGAATTGGTTTTATCTTCTACCAATTAACTATAATTATTATCCTTACTTTATCATTAAGTTAACTACATTGATTATAGTTCTTTTTATAGTTAACTTTGGTCATATGGTTTGATGGTTTCTCACCATATCAAGTATGGAGTTTTACTCTAAAGCTTTCTTAGATGAAGAATAAGTGGAATGTATGAGTGGTAGAATTCTACTTGTGATCACCTAGTGGTTCACAGGTTGAGGTTGGGATATAAGCCTAGGGTTGTTTACTAGTTACCTCTCTATGATTTCATGTGGTGAATGATATCTACTTATTTTGTTAGGATTTAACTTATCCTCACATACCTCAAGTTCTTAGGGTTTATGATCATTACTCAATTTATAATGATCAAGGTCTGGCTTCCTAAGGTATCTCTCCTTAAATGAGGTTTTCACTTCCTTGATCAAGCACTGTCTTGATCAGCTAGGGTATAGTACTTATATTTCACTTTCTAGGCTGGGCTTACTATGGTTGCCTCTAAAGTTTATATTCCAGGAGAATGTCTGAGATATTATGTTAGGGTTCTACTTAATCAATGATGATATAATCATCTAGTATATGGATAGTTCTCTCCCTCATATTCAATTGTTACCTCAACTACTAAAGTGTCACACCATAGCTTGGCTCTCTTAAAAAGGAATGGTTTATTCTAGGGTTTATGGTGTACTCCTTTTATTTATTTAGGTAGCTAAGCTAAGGATTCAATTGTCTAACTTAGTTGGATTAGTCCTATCCTTATTTTACTAATTCATGGATATAGTCTCATTTCATTTAGTATTTGGTTATCTCACCACTTCAAGATGAAATGGTTAATCTCTTAATACTTTAGTTCAAATGTTGGCCTTTATTCTTAAATAGGTAAAGCTTGGATTGGTATGCATGGTCTCTCTTATTTGGGAAGGTCTTTGATACTAACCTGAGGTTAGGCTCTATAGATATTGATGTGATCATCAATGTCTATATTAAATATAAATGGTTTATCTCTCTAGGAATTGTCTTGGATAATATCCTAGGGTTCCTCTTAAAGATGATGATTTGAATACTTGGATATATATCCAAGGTTTAGCTCAAGGTTTGTTATTGCTTCTCTAATAAATACTATAGAACTCTCACCTCTCTAGGTTTGATGTGTAATAACTTAGAATGGAGAAGAATATCTATTTCTGGAGTGGATCTTCTTGTTATAACTCCAATGTTGAAGTGGAGTGAACACCCTAAGGTTTCATGGTAGGATTATGGATTAGTTTTAAGACAGGAAGAAGATAGTCAAGAATGGTTTCTCCATTATAGTGTTACTTGATTTGCAATTGAATTGGGGTTCATATGTTATGACAAGGATTTCCATATTATAATCTTTTATAAGATCAAGCAATGGATCATTGAGTAAAGTGTTGTTGTGTTGATTATTAGTTCCATTTGATCTAACCCCTTAGATCAAATCATCTCTACCCAAAACAAGGTTTTAACAAAGTCACATTGAGGTTTATAGCGCTTGACTTGATGAGCTAGTTCAATTCCACCAAGGTCAAGTGAAACTTCAGTTACTGTGACTATTTTACTTTAAAGCGCGAAAATTCCCCAGATTTTCTATGCATGAATGCAATGCACACATCTGTTTCCTCTATTTTTGTAACCCCATTACCTGGGATATTACATGCCCTAAGTAAATCTCATAGTAGTCACCATGATATGTATGTGCATTGTTATGCCCTCTCTATTTGTCAATTGCCCAACTGTAATTTGTTCACCCAACATGTTATTTATTTTATTGGAGGGACACCACTAGTGAATTGTGGACCCCGGTCCATTCTTTTACATCTGAAATACAACCTACTGCAATCATTGTTCTCTTTTATTTACTGCAAGCAAACATCATTCTCCACACCATATGTTTAATCCTTTGTTTTCAGCAAGCCGATGAGATTGACAATCTCACTGTTAAGTTGGGGCAAAGTATTTTGATTGTGTTGGGCAGGTTCCACGTTGGCACCGGAATCCCTGGTGTTGCGCCGCACTACACTCCTTCACCAACAACATTCACGTGGCATCTCCTACTTGTTCGATAATCTTGGTTTCTTACTGAGGGAAAACTCGCTGCTGTACGCATCATACCTTCCTCCTGGGGTTCCCAATGGACGTGTGCTTTACTGTCACAAGCAGCAGGCTACCCCCCCCCCCTCCCACACACACACACCTGGTGAGCTCTTCTTACCTACCATCTGTGATGATCATGTTCTGCTTGATAATATCATTGGATTCGTATTCGAAATAAGTTCTTAATGGTATAATTTTTGGACGTTTCTAGGCGGTGCTATAGCACCGGATAGTCTACGGGAGTGCCCTCCCCTGAAATAGTATGTGGGCCATGTCTGAAAGGGACACCTTACAAAAAGTAGAAAATTATGCGTTCCCACTGTGTGAAACCGGCACGCGCTTTTTCTCCTTCCGCTCATCACTCTGCAGCTAGCTTTGTAATTTACGAACCATAAGTACATGTATAGATTAATAAAGTACATTCTAATTAATTTCATCCTTTTGTCCGTTGCAAAAATGTACGTCCCCCCAAACAACTCGTACCAGCTAATTATGATTCGAATCAGGGATGTAAAAATAACAACGGTGTATGTAGAAAAATAGAAAAGACGCTAGTATTTGTGATGAAGATGTAAAAATTACAGTAGTGAATGTAGAAAAAAAAGGGAAAAAAATACATGCAGATACACCAAAAATTACATCCCGGAGAAATAATATTGGTGCTTGTAATTCCAATTAAGGATGTACAAAACAAAATGATGGCAGAGGTGGATGTAGGAAAATGAAAGAAAATACATCTAGGAACAATAATTTGCGTCCATTTACCGATTTGGAAGTAAAAAAAGTTAAGTGGAAAAAAATTAGTCTACAAAAATTACATACATAGAACATAATTTAGATCCT